>NC_135378.1:77341440-78606440 GCF_049243985.1 Paroedura picta | reverse complement strand
GGAGCAGGAAAAAGAACATGAGATGGATTGGCTCCGTAAATGAAACCATGGCCTTCAGTTTTCAAGACAGTTGACGATAAAACGTTTTGGAGGAGACTGATTCAAAAGGCCGCCATGGAGGTGACATGACAACACTTAACACAAGGACACAAGCTGGTTTTATAGTTTCATCTCTACTTCTTCTCTCCACCCACCGAGCCCATCCTCCCCCATGTCAGAGATATGGAGTGTCATAAAGAAAGAATACTTCTGAGGATTTGCCTCTCCATCTTCCAAGAGCCTGACTTCAGGCTGTCCTAAATGATGAGGCTCAAACGGCAAATTATGTGGAATCATTTGATTTCTTTCCTAGGAAGTTATTTTCTCCGCAGGTGCATTCCGGGGCAGACTGAATGTGAGTGGAACAGTTCATAACAGCTGTCCCTTTCCCTGTCCTATCCTTATCCAAGGTAAAAGGTAAAGGTATCCCCCTGTACAAGCACCGGGTCATGTCTGACCCTTGGGGTGACGCCCTCCAGCGTTTTCATGGCAAAACGGGGTGGTTTGCCAGTGCCTTCCCCAGTCATTACCGTTTACCCCCCAGCAAGCTGGGTACTCATTTTACCAACCTCGGAAGGATGGAAGGCTGAGTCAACCTTGAGCCATCTGCTGGGATTAAACTCCCAGCCTCATGGGCAGAGCGTTCAGACTGCATGTTTGCTGCCTTACCACTCAGCGCCATAAGAGGCTCTTAATCCTTATCCAAACTCAGCCTCAAAAACAACCTCTGCCAATAGCTTTTTCACCTCCTGGAGGGAAGGAAAGTGGGTTTCTATGTTCCTTAACTCCACTTCAAGGACACAGTCCAAAAATGTTCCTTGAGTGTGACTTTTAGACCTTCTGCTGGGATGAAATGATGGCTCCTGTTGATCTTCGTTACAATGAGAGTCATACCCTCCAATGCTCCTTGCTTGCAGTGGACTTAGGGCTAGACTGGAGGGCAGATGATTCAGGGTTGCCAGCTTCGGGCAAAGTGGTTTAAGGATTTGCAGAGCCCGTAGAACCAGAGCCAGTTTAAGGATTCGCAGGGACCTAATACGGTACAATTTTGGCAGGAGCAGCCAGGTTGGTGGGGGCAGAGGGTCCCCCCCCAAGTGGAAAGGGGTGTCACTTTAAGTGTCCTGAGAGTGGGACAGGGGGGGAGGAGAGAAGCTATGGCCCTGGTCCATGGGGAGGAAGACATTGTGTGGGCCCCCTGGGGCCCATGGCATGTGCTACATGTGCGGCTTGGATCGCACCAGGTTCCAGGTTGAGAAATACTTGGAGATTCGGGGGGAGTGGGGAGCCCAAATAAGGGGGGGTTAGGGAAGGGGGAAAACTTCAGTGGGGTGTAATGTAATAGAGTCCACCTTCCAATGTGGCCAGGTGAATTCTGACACCTGGAGGTAAGTTGTAATTATGGTTGCCAGGTCCCCCGTGGCCACAGAATGTTTTCTTTTAAGCTTTTGTACTCTGCTTCAGAAGCAGATGAATATGGCATGTTTTCATCTTTAATCTTTCCAGTAAAGATTATCTCTTTTTAAATCTCAAAGTGCTGTGAGTCTGGATCTGTGCCTCATCCACAAAGGTAGCTAATAACTGCATACTTTCAAAACACTCTTGTTTCTCTACAGCTGTATTTCTCTGGAGCAGCCTTTCTCAACGTGTTTTTTTTTTTTAACCATTGAGAAACCCCTGAAATATTCTTCAGGCTTTGAGAAACCCCAGAAGTGGCACAATTGGACGGAATATGGTTGGGGAGCAAAGTTGAGCACATGTCCACCTGGGACCCCTCCTCTCCCCCCTCCAGTCCCATCATTGGCCATTTTGGGAGGGGTGGGTGGGTTCATATGACCATGTATGATCATATCACCCAATAAATGTTAATTCAATATTAATTAACTCTCACCCATTCAGGAAGCCCTCCCAGGGCTGTCACAAACCACCAGGGTTTCATAAAGCCCTGGTTGAGAAACCCTACTCTGGAGGGAATCAGAACCTGGTATGGTCCACAAGTCCCGACAGCTTCATATGTAAGAAGAAGGAACCTCAAGCCGAATACTTTGCACTGTAGCTGGTTACTGGATGGAATGAAGCCATGATGTAGCCATATAGTCAGGCCTTAGCATAGGATTGCCCCTGCAGGCAGTAGTGTAGTGATAAACAAAGCCATCGACAGTCCATCAATCTGTTGTGCCTCTTCTTTGCCAGTCGGCAAAGGTTAGTATGCATCTTTCAGTCTGAAGGCACGGGAAAGGAATTAAATTGGCAGGCGGGCAGGGGAAGAGGGGAGAACTGTCTGGTAGTGCCTATGATGTAAGATGCCCAGAAGAGATCCGCTCAACATCTGCCCTGTGTATCCAGCGTAAGCCTACATATTCATGCACAGCTTTCCAAATTCTCAGGAGACACTTAAGCATATAGGAGGAAGCGTTCCAATGAGCTGCAGCATGGGGGGGGGGAGGGTCCTCAGCTGCTGGGAGAGAATGTGTTTCACCCGCTGCTGTCCTTTCATCTGCAAAAAACTAAAAATCAAAAGCCTGATCCTGACTTGTCATTTCTTGTCTGCTTGCAGTGAATATAAGACTGTGATTAGCAACAGGCAAGGTAAGTGCAAAATCCGAGCATATGTCTTTGGATGACGTTCAGGGCACATTTGCATAAACAAACCCATTGGTCTCCCTGCAGCGTTTAAAATCTCTGCGCAACCGAGCTCAATCCAGGCAGCTGGAGCGATATCATCCATATACGAACATCTTAAGGCGCAGCTGCACTACATGGGAATATCAATGTCACCTCATTGCTTCCATCATCCAATCCTGGATTTGGGAGATAGTCAAAGGCCATAAGCATTTCCCGGGACAAAGAGGCATCAATAGTTGCCGGATTTCTCTGGGGAGAAGGATCAGCATAGCGCGATCGCTTCACGGTTTTGCACAATGTCAGAATGCAGACATCCTGGCTCGTTTTCTGGTGATGCCCTTCCAAGCAGCAGAGGGAAGGATATGGAAGAAGCATTCGTCTAGGAAAATTGGGACCGGAGCGATTGTTTGTTTACTGAATCCTGGCTTTACTACTGACCCTAATCCAAATAAACCATGCTTTCGTGTTAGGTCTGAATCAAGACCTTCTCTCCATTATCCTTTTCCTCTTTCTCTTCCGATGAAAATTCTGCAGCAGGTGCTGGAATAACAACAACAACAACAATTTTCTACGCCACCCCTCCTCATATGGACGCAGGGCAGTTCACAACAGTAAAACATCCAATAAAATCAGTTACGATAATACAATTACAATAAAATACAATTTCAAACTGCATCCCTACCCCCCACCCCTTTGAACCCTCTGCCAGCTGCCCACGATTGGAGATGACATCAAAATAAGGGGAGCTAAGAGGGAGGAGGTAGAGGGAAGCCAATAAAACTTCAGGCTGCCCTGGCCTCAGCCATAGGCCTGGTGGAAGAGTGCTGTCTTGAAGGCCCTTTGGAACTGGAGCTCCGTCAGGACCCAGATCTCAGCTCATTCCATCAGGTTGGAGCCACAGGTAAAAAGGTCCTGGCTCTGGTCAAGGTCAGGTGGATGTCCTTGGGGCCTGGGATCACCGAAGTGGTGTTTGCTCATCTAGGGGGTATATAGGGAGAGGCAAACCTAATGAGATCTGATAGATAATAGCTACATTAATGTGGGGAGTTGGTTCATGTTTTGATTAGTCAAAACCCACAAATGCACATTCTGGGTAGGAATGCTCAAACAACCCTCCAATCCTGTCACGTCCTTTTTCCTGGCGATGAACAGGGACAGTCAAATAGTTAATGGAAGTTCAGCAGGTGTCTTCCCTGTATTTCTTCCTAACCATGCAGTCCAGGCTTTTTGTTCATGCGTGTGTGAGAACACAGCTCCACTAAGGACTAGTACAGGGGTAGTCAAACTGCAGCCCTCCAGATGTCCATAGACTACAATTCCCATGAGCCCCTGCCAGTGAACGCTACATAACTGCTCTACCTTGCAGGCAATTATTCAATCAGGTAGTTAAATCTGTTCCAAAACAGGCAAGTGCTTTCTAAATAGATGCTGCCTTTTAATCTTCTCTGGTGTTTCACACCCTTGGGTGTTTGTCAAAGTAGATATTGAAGCTAATGGCTGTTGATGAGTTTGCATGGGCAGTGGGGGGGGGATAGAGGAAGACCTGAGTTCAAGTCGATCTGAATTCAGCTGGATCCACAATGGAATAAACAAAGCAAGTGCAGATACAGCCCTGGTTTGATTCTCAGTGGCTCTTTCTTCGATTTCCCACATGCCTTTCCATATCTCAAAAGCAACTCTCTGGAGACTTTGGGAATGCCCAGATTTATTTCAGTGGAATTGATGAATGGGATCAAGGGAAGGAAACAAAGCTCAGCTAAAAGATTATTTAGTTAGTGGACTGCTGTAAGAACGGTTGCAACGTTAAAAAGCCAGCATGAGAGGCAGGCATCTGGACGGATGCTCGAAGAACATTGCTCGGGACCAATCCTGAATATTTCTGGGCTAGGGTGAGGCAGCTCCTTCCCCTCCCCCTTAATCCAGCAAGGTTAATTGTCGTTAATTGGCATTGTGCGGTGCCCATGTCTTCCTCAGTGGTCCTGTGTCTCCTTCGCTCAGGCTCCCGGCTTGATTGCAGCTGCTGACATCAGCCCGACTCCTTCCCTTTTGGCATCTCCAAGTGGTAATGCTTGAGGCGATGCCTGCTTAAAGCAATTCATAAAAGAAAAGAGACTCTGTCCCAGCGTGATGGACTCCCATGAGTCTCTGATAGTCAAGACAATCACTTAATTTAATTGGCAAGAGCATTTCCACTGGGATCCGTGACAAGTCAGCAGAGATGATTTCACTGTCTGTAATGTAATGCATCTGCTTACGGAGCTGGAATCGGTTCCCCGTTCTGCAGCCGGCAAGAAGAAAGGGACCCCGCACGGAAACCAAAATCAAGGCAAAGCGACAGAGTGCTTCCAGGACTGGGTGAACTTTGGAACGTTAAAAAAAAAACCCCAAAACCAGTTTTATGTCCCTAAAATAAACATCTAATCATTTCGAATGGGTTTGGGCAGATGAAGGGACACATAAATATGTCCTAATCTGAAAACTGTATTCTCCTGGCAGCGTTAGGAGGAAAGGGTTCCAACTCTGTGACAAAGAGCTAGAAATGAATGGGCTGCTATGCCCACCCGCTGCCTGAAGGTTATCCGCCAAGGGACAAACAGAAGCTTCAAGAGGCTAAGATAAGACAAATTGTGTGTGCGTGTGAGTGCGAATATCTGCCTGTTGTCACCGCCCCTATCCAAAATGAGATCCCCTGAGGCTGTGTTTTACTCATAAAACATGCTCTGCCCATTGATCTCTTAGTGTCTTATTTATCTGGTCCTGAGAATGGATTTGCATGCTTCTAAACCCTGAGTGAAGGAACCTTGTTGAGATATTGAAAACAGTGTCAAATAATGGTGAAGTTAATGAACAAAGCCTTCCAGTGTTGTTAGAAGGGAGGTCTATGATGGCACCACAATGGACCCCCCAAAAATAATCTCAAAAAACGAATCCTTTGCTCACAGGCTAATTGATTAAAACTTGCCCTCATTGATTAAAATTGGCCTCAGCAATTAATCAACTAAAATGTTAGTTGATTAATCTACCAACCCAACTGATGAATGCTTGCGACCTTAATTATAAACCATACAGAAACGGTGGGTACAGGAGATGCATAGTTTTCTTCGCAAGTGTCATTCATGGTTGTAATAAGTAGTTTAAGGGAGCAAAGTTTGACTTCGGTTTGAATCCAATAGCACCACAAAGGGGAATGAAAATTCTCCAGGGTGTAATCTTTCACAAGGCATAGCTCACTTTGTCAGATATGAAGAGGAATGAAGATCCATCATCTCTTGTATCCAGGTTACAAGGCATTACAAAGAAAGTCCAGCTGGTGTCAGGATGCAGAAGTACAATGCAAAATGGAAGTAGCTTGACTAGAACTGAGGTGAGAAACTCAGAATATTAGCCTTTATAATGAGATAAGAAGATCATGAGGGGATCGTGTCTATTGTCCTGAACATGTAGACGAATTCTTGGTCAGCAATTTCACATTGACATCTCCCTTTGAAGCTTCTTTGTACAAGAACTGCCACTCTTACATCCAGGTTAGAATGGTCTTGTCAAATATCAGAAGCTAAGCAGAGTCAGCCCCGGTTAGTGTTTGGATGGGAGACCACCAAGGAAGTCCAGGGTTGCTATGCAGAGGCAGGCAATGGGAAAGCAGCCCTGAATGTCTCTTGTCCTGACAACCCTATGGTGGAGGGTGGCCCCGATTCCTTCATACAACCAACAGGGGATAGGGCTGACCTTGCTGGGAGTGTCTTTGCCTGTTTCAGCAACATGCCCACATGACTTCCAATGTGTTGGGGTGGCACTCTGCTTTGAGGGCAAAAACTCTATGGTAACATTAGCTTCTAACAGAGTTTTTGCCCCCATACCAAAGCACCCCAATGTCCACAATAGGCCTATGTTGAAGTAACATAGGCATGTAGCTGAAATTACAGGCATTTCTCCTTCGTTCTCTTGGGGGGGGGGAATTGCTCCCCCACTGGCCAGCTGATCTGTAGTGGAGAGGTGGAGCATAGTAGAGGGGACCCCCCCCCCAGATCTGGCATCCCTAGTATTGGTGTTTATATCATATTTTACTTTACAGACGGTCTCAAGCAGATTCTCTGGAGGAGAGACATAGATGTTTTCTAAATAAATAAACAAAACTTCCAAGTATCATTAGTACAGCTGAGAGATCTGGGGATGGTGCATGTCAGAAATTAGCACTTTCTAACAGAAAAGAGCACATTCGCAATATTTAGTCACCCTAGAAATATACAAGGACATAGTTAAAAGTTCCCATAGATCAGGGTTCCTCAGTGTGGTACGCACCAATACTTTCTATGGTCTCCACCAAGCTTTTCAGAAACTGGATGGGGTCATTTGTAAAGTAGGGCTTGTCATTCACTTCCCCAGCATTTTTCATGGATAGCAGCAACTGCCAGGGAAGGAGCATAACTAGTAAGCATCCAGGGTTGTGCTTCCCTTCCCCCACCAGGGTTTCTTTATTTTATTTCCCCCTTCTCTTTCTCCCTTCTTCCTCCATGTTTCCCTTTGTTTCCGGGTCTTCAATTCTTCTGCAAAGTATGGCAGCCATTTTAAGTTGGGATCCCTACCTTCTGTGGCAGCCATTTTGTGGGAATGATCACTGCTTTCTTTCCAAATTATTATTATTAATAATGTTGGGGACACCTACTGTAGATTGTTCCCTAAAACTAAAAAACAAAACAAAACCCCAAACATATCTTAGTATCATTTCAAGCGCTAATGGGAGAGTTGATACCGAAGTTTAAAATGAGGGAAAACCATTCACTGCTCACCCTAGCACATTTCAAGGGATTGTTCCTTTCATATCATTTATGATTACTCAGAAAATGGATACCTCCAGCCCAGATTCTAGACTAATCGGATTACAATATCATTAGAGTAAGTAGCTCGTCTTCATCACCACTCTCCCATTTGCAATGTGCTCCGCTTAAACTTGGGCAAAGTCATATTGCTTCCCTCAGACATAATTTATAATTATTCCAATAGCAATACCACAGATAATGAATTCAAAGTTAATCAAATTGTTGTACCAATGAGCTTGGCAGTTCATCTTCAATACCACGTCCACTAGCCTGCTGAAGTCAACTGCAGGAGCTGAAAAGACTTATCTTTATTAGACTGGTGCAGTGCAGGTGCCGTCTTCAATTACGGGCAAAGGAGGACGGGGCCAAATGGGAATGGGGTTCCAGAAAACGGGACGGGGTTGCCGCACAACGTTTAATTGGTGAAGAGTTTCTGCGTCGCACGCTGGGATTTCCAGAAAGAAAAAAAAAAATCTAAATGCTGTGCAACTGATGAAATGCAGTCTTATCTCCTGAATGCTAATACTGTGTGTTATTCTGGGAAATTGGTTGAAGGTTCCACCAATGTCCTGTTTTTATATTCATTGCTGTCTTCGGTGCGAACTGAACCCTCTGTGAAACCGAACAATTGCCCAAGAATTGCCCAAGAATTGTCACACTCTCTCTGGTTTGTTTTTTTTATAGCTGATTGCGAAAACTCAGATTGATTTAAAAGATTTTTTTCTCAGACTGGAAGTCCGTGGATGTTTCCAGGGAAGTTTAAAAAAAAATTGTTTAATCGTATTGTTGAAATTTCATAGATGGTAGGAGCATGGTCGTTTATATAACACGACTCCCTTGTTAAAACAATCCAAGCAAAGTGAAAGTCACAATCTGTTAGGTGTATGACAAAGCTTTTTTTCGAGCATGCATGGGGATGCACTTTTGATGTACAGCTAGGCATAAGCTGAGAGTGGTGGCCGCAGATAATACATATTTTAGAAGGGGGGGTCCAAATCAGGTACTTTAGAAATACTAGTTGGAGCTATACCTAACAGATTTTCCATTGCCACCCAACAAGCATTTAGATTTTGATATTTATTTATTCGATCTTTATACCACCCTCCCATATGGCTCAGGGTGGTTTATATACAACATTGTAGGGTATTACATGGAACAACTTAAGCATAGAACATAGTCCAAATAATGTCAACAATGATCTAACAAATATTGTGTTTTGGGTTCCTGTCTTTGTTCAGGCTGGGTTTTGGTTTTCGTTTTTTTGGTTTTGCTAACTTGGGGACATGTCAGCAATTCCTTCAGCCCAGGTGGTTCTTGTCCTCACGGGCTCTCCCCTTTCCCCTGTTCAGTTGGGTGTCCCCTGAAGACTCAAAGGTGGGTGCTCAGAAAGACGTCGGCAGGTGCCATGATGCAAGGAGCACCACGTTCGAGGATCACCAGAGAAGACTGTTCTGAGCCTTTTTGAGGCTGCAGATGCTTTGAGATGGGTTGTTGTGTGTAACTCCAAAAATGACTTCCATAGGACTTAGAGAGAAATGGAATAGCTCTTCCGTCACACCGCCTGGGAAGAAGGAAATCCCGAAAGGAAAATGGAACCAGACACTAAGGAAAGCCCAGCTGCTTAACATCCCTCTTCATTTGACTGTGGAAGAAGAAGAGCTGGTTTGTGTACCCTATCCCAAGGAGTCTCAAAGTGGCTTTCAATCACCTCCCCTTCTTCTCCACACAACAGACACCCTGTGCTACCGCGGCTGAGAGAGCTCTGACGGGACTGCTCTAGGAGGATGTACAAGCCAGGGTCACCCAGCTTCTGGAGGAGTGGGGAATCAACCCCGACTTGCCAAATTAGAAGCCGCCGCTTTTAACCACTACACCAAGCTGAAAAAGTCTTTCATTTGAATTAGGGAAGCCAATATTAAGCACTGCCTTACAGTGGTCCCACCCACTTTTAGAAGAACCGGGGTGGCACCAAAGGAAGTACTAGCAATGGACAAAGGTCAGAGGAGCAATATCAACATCCATGGGGGTATTTATGAGCAAGCTTGACTTACTGTAACCAAGGCTTGGCACCAAAAACATACCCCCTTGTAGAAAACAGCCAAGAAAATGCTAAATATAGACACGGGGTGGTCAAGGCCTCTTTGTTCAGGCAGGATTTAACTCAAGGACTGCACAGATCTCGTGCCCACCCTACTAGAACGTGGCCACTGGGGCTGGGGGATTTGCGGCCAACGTGATGGATCGCCAGACTGTTAGTGTTTGAGGTCATGTGGTGGATGGGCCTGAGTGTTAACACATGGTCCAGCTATCAAAGGCCCCTATACGAAACTCAGCTGCCGGCATGACAGCAGATTTTGTGCTGTTAACCCACACTTCATTAAAATACCAGCTGAAATCCAGCTCAGAAATCCCACAGTTTGTGTTACTTGATAAAACTCAATTTGCCCCCAATTATTGTTAGCATGGGCTTAAAATAATATTTTGCTGTAATAAATGTTCTTGTATGACAAGTTGGCGCTGGCGCTGCAGTCTGGGAAGGAGAGCCAGGATCTGAGCGCCAGGGAAGGCCTCCGAGGCCGTCCAGATATTTCTTTTTAAATGTGCGCTTTCTTCTCTCGGTACTTTATGCATCCCCGACGGAAGGAGAAATTTAAATGAAGGAAAGAATCCAAGGGAAGGCTTAAACATAAAGAAAAATATTCAGCCATGTTCCAAATTAGTTTTTTTTGCGGGGGGGGGGGAAGGGGGGAAGGAAATTTAACTGATTTAACTGATCTCTGTAATCCATTTCCCTGGAGAAAGTGGATGCTTTGGAGGGGAAGATTTGTACAGCATCGTATAGCCACTGAACTCAAGGCAATCCACCCAAATGTAAGCATGTTGTTCATTTATTTCAAACATTTAGATCAGGGGTAGTCAAACTGCGGCCCTGCAGATGTCCATGGACTACAATTCCCAGGAGCCCCTGCCAGCGAATGCTGGCAGGGTCTTCTGGGAATTGTAGTCCATGGACATCTGGAGGGTCGCAGTTTGACTACCCTTGATTTAGATTCCCGCCTTCCTCCCAATCCAGGACTGGTCCTTAAGGTACCTTTTAGGTTCATTGATTGCAATGAAAGAGAGCTGGAATCCGTTTTTGGGGTATTAGCCAATTCAGCTAATTGACTCTCATCGCCTCTAGTCTTCGAAATAATTAATCCACTCGGTAAAAAAGTAAGCTGCATTTGGTGTGCAGTGAAAATTGTCAGAAATAACTTATTCCGGCGCCATGCTGTCTGCTTTTCACAGTGGCGTGAGACAAGGGAAGAGATGGTGAATGGCAACACTTACTCAGTCTATAATTTGCTACAGAGGGTTCTGCCTGGCCTATTGTAGTTTTGACAGTTCTGACTTCAAGTACGATATAGGCTAGATATCAGGAAAAAAATTTTCACAGTCAGAGTAGTTCAGCAGTGGAATAGGCTGCCTAAGGAGGTGGTGAGCTCCCCCTCACTGGCAGTCTTCAAACAAAGGTTGGATACACACTTTTCTTGGATGCTTTAGGATGCTTAGTGCTCATTCTGCATTGAGCAGGGGGTTGGACTAGATGGCCTGTATGGACCCTTCCAACTCTATGATTCTATGACTTGGTTATATCAAATAGTGGGGTCTCGTTTGACTGTGATTGTATTGCAGTCTCCTTGTTCACGCAATCCATGTCACTCTGTGCTTGTGGGGAAAACCAGGAAAATCACATATCGATGGGTTTATTTAACTACTTTATCCGGACTCAAGTTTAGTCAGACTAGCAATGTTCCAATTCACACTTCTGTATGCCTACCCATGCAAGTAAGAAGAGGAATTACGATTAAAATGGGGACACCTTTAATAGAAAGGATCCCTTGTATTCACAGCTTGCAGTCCCTGAACAAATGTGCTCCCATAAAATATCTCAACTCATGAGCAGGCTGATATAGATAAACAGCTTTGGCATTATACTCGACTTTTTGCAAGCCATCTCAAGGGCTCATTGGTAATCTAAAATGAGGGGTAGAACTCATGTGGCATATTTATTCCACCCTTCCTTATGTCTGCCTGCTCCGGGTTGGGAAATGCCTAGAGATTTTGGGGTAGAGCTGGTAGTGGAAGGGACCTCAGTGGAGTCCAAAGCTACCATTTCCTCCAGGGGAGCTGAGCTCTGTTGCCTGGAGATGAGCAGTAATCTCCAGGTCCCACCTGGAGGCTGGCAACCCTTTCCTTCCTCCAAGGAGCCCGAAGGAAATTATGTATTATCATCACAGCAACCTAGCAAGTGCCTGGGCTGAGCTGCATGCCTTAGTGCAGAACTCTTTTAATTTTAAATTTTTAAAGTATTTTTATTTACACACACAGGACAAATGCCAACAACAAAATGAGCGCTGAGCCAAAGCACAATGGATTTCATCCAGAGTAAATATTCCAATGGCAGAATGCATCTTTCCTGCATACCCCTTTTCCCACTATATCCCCAGTACCACTGCCCTGGCTACAGATTTTCACCTAGGGTCAGCAGGAAAGTTGGGGGGGAGAAAGGTTGAAAAGTATAATAAGGCTTCATCTACTTCCTGGCAATTCCTAGAGCCAGAGCTATAAAAACCCAATTGGTGACAGTTAGGACATACAAAGGCTGGATGTCTGTATTGTTGTTAAAATTCTGTTCCTTTTATTGTGCAGAATTTTAAAAAACAATGATAGGAATTAAAAACATATATCCAGCCCATAGGCTATTGCAAACCAGTATGCTATGCACTATATGAACCAACAGACCGATGTGTTTTGGCCCTTGTAGGGGCTTCTTCAAAGGTCTGGTTTTAACACACATCAGTTCTTAACACCTATAAAATATGTCCAGCAGCCAATAAAAGCTGTAGAGTATAAAAGCTGTAAGAGCTGTAGAGTATAAGAGTCACTTAATGAAATAAGTTGTCTAGTTTTCAGTCATTAGCTCTCTTCCAAAGGCTGCCCAAAATTTTCAATGATGTGTTTCCTTATTAGTGCATGTATTGTAATGAGTGAAGGGGCAGAGGGTAGCTCTAGAACCACTGGAAAACTCTACGGTAAATCTAGGAGTGGTTACCATAGAGTTTACCTGCAATTCCTACAGCTTATTGGTAAGTATTTCCTGTATGATTCCCTAACCTCTGGGTCTTGGTAGTCCTATGCTCATCTTGGCTGCCTGGGCAGTGAACTGGTCCCATGTGCTGAGCAAAACACTCTGTCCCCATGCAGCCATTCAGCATGCATTTCAGGAGTCGCTCTCTCCTGCACTAACCACTATACCACACTACTCTGGCCCTTGTCCTTCCTCCTCCTCCTCATGTGCATGAGCGTGCATGTGTGCATAAACTACATTTTGATATCCTTTAAATCATTGTTGAAATCCTTCCAGAATATGAAAGTTATTCTGGCATCTTTGTGAAGGTTAATTTAGGCAATCTGGAAGGGCTTCAATAGCAATGAAAAAGTACAATTGAGTGAGTAATGCCGTTTCGGAAGCATTCCTGAAGGAGAAGGCTGGCCGGCCATGCCGGAAAGCTCGGCGAGCTCGGCTAGAGGGCAACAACTCGATTCCTGAAATGTCCCCGAAGGAGAGCTTTTAATAATCTGGTAGTATTTAAAATAGTCCTGATACGGAGCGGGGAGCCGAGATGGTGCACATCCCCAACCAGGTTAATTTCATTCCGCCAAATTACAAGGTAAGGCATCAAAAGGTCAAGGCTTTCTTCTGGAATAATAAACCCTTAAAGAGTGCTGCCTGCAGGAATGGCTCACGTTATAAAGCTTGGGAGAACATCAGAGGGAGTCCGGGTGCTGTATTCAAATCAGCCAGATGCCAGCTGGAGGAGACAGCAGACATGGGGTGGGGGGACTCTGCCTTCACCTATAACAGCAGGACATGAAAAAGCAGGCAGACTTTGGACCAAGGTTGAGGAAGCACATACAACATCTCTGCTGTGGTTAGGCCCGACAGGTTGTTCCACGGCTTGGATGAGTGAGAGGGTTTGACCTAGGAGCCTTGGGAGGGTCAATGACCAAATCACACAAGGGAAAACTAAAGCATTGAGGGTGTTTGAGTTTGGACAAAAAAAACTGACTAATGTGCATGGGTGTCCTGACCTGGATTGCCCAGGGTATCTCAATCTCATCAGATCTTGGAAGTTAACCAGGGTCTGCCCTGGTTTTAGTATGTGGATGGGAGACCCCCAAGGAACATCTCTTGTCTTGAAAACCCTAGGAAGTTACCGTAAGCTGTTGGTGACTTGATGACACTTCCCTAGGGGTTGGGGAAATACCTGGAGACTTTGAGAGTGGAACCAGGAGGGGGTGGGATTTGGGGCAGGGAGGGGCCTCAGTGGAGCATAATGCTATGGAATCCACCCTCTAAAGCAGCCATTTTCTCCAAGGGAAATTATCTCTGTCACCTGGAGATGATTGGCATCTCTACGCTTTCCACCACGAATGTGAGAGTGAGTAGAGAACTTTTCCTTCTTTTCCTCAAAGGAACACTTGATGAAATTGATAGGCAGGAGGTCCAGGACACTCTAGGAGTCATCCACAGATGGATTCTCTGGCCCACATTGGAAAAATCTAGTTGCAAGGGATTGCTATGGAGCACCTCTGGTGGGATATCCACCAGTGTGTGGCTGCAGCCTTTCACTCACTGGTGTGCTAAAGAAACAGATGGTAGCACATGGCACTGGCTGGTTCCCTTCAAAGCATATGCGTATGATGTGTTGGAATGAGTGACTAACAATGCCTTGACACTGACGAGTGCTACATCACTCTAAGGGTGTATAGGTCTAAGTTCCCTAAGAACATAATATCATAAGAGAAGCCATCTTGGATCAGGCCAATGGCTCATCTAGTCCAATATTATATGACATACCCAGGTACCATCAGGAGGTCCATGAAGAGGGCCAAAAAAGAAGGCCTCTCTTTGTCTTAACCTGGGAGCTGCCCTTGGACCCTTCCTCTCTCATTTTGTCTTCTCGTGAGACATGATATCTCTGCAGGCCTCTCCTGAAGAGACAACACTGTCACACTCCCCCCACCCACACTGCCAGACAAGAAGCAAAGAGTCACACCAAGACCAACAAAGAAAATAGGGGGGTGGGGAAACCACTTGGTATTTGTAGGGAAAGGAACTTGAATATTTGTGAAACCCCAATGCATTTGGTGTCAAGCTTCTCCAGGGTGGTATTCAGATTCTAAATAGAAAGTTACTTTCCCTCTTGGAAGGATTAAACTTTAATACTTACCAAAGGGAAAGTAACGTTGTACTGAAAACATGTTGGGGGTTCACGTATTTTAAAGATTCTTTCTCTACAACAGGGGTAGTCAATCTGCGGCCCTCCAGATGTCCATGGACTACAATTCCCAGGAGCCCCTGCCAGCGAATGCTGGCAGGGGCTCCTGGGAATTGTAGTCCATGGACATCAGGAGGGCCGCAGTTTGACTACCCCTGCTCTACAATTTCCTCCCTATTTTCTATTTTATTCATTTGTGATATGGAAATTTCCCTTTCCATGTGGTTTCTTTCTCAATCCGAGCATGAACTGGATCGACTTGAGTAAATCTAACTTTACCCCGTTTTAGGGCGCAATAGATTTCTTGGGAAATTTATTTCTTGCACTCAGTACTACATTTCTGTAGTGGGGTAAAACTCTGCTATATTAACCAAATGCCTCAATATGATAAAGCCCCCGTGAAGCCCTTGCAGGTCCAGTCAAGGTTCATGAAAGCACATGAAGGCTCTGCCCCCATGAAAATCTGGGGAAATTTGCAAAAGGGTAGTTAAATCTTTCTTGGTGGCTCCTCATCATTAGGCAACACGGATTCGTGGTTTTCTAGCCATGCGCTCATTTGCATAGATCAGAGAGGAAAGATGAGATTTATCAGCATTTTATAAAGAAATGGGTGTCCTTGAAGGACAGACCTCCGAGGGAAAGAGGTCAAGGCAGTCAAGATAGCAGCATTAATCATCTTTACCCGTTTCAAAGGAGAAGGGATAAATAAACAAACACTGGAGGCTTCGTGATCCTGTATCCAAGGGTGATGCTGGGTCACACCCACATTAAACATCATCATAAGGCTGTCAAGAGCGATGCCCTACAGGCATTTTTTTTTCTGTTATAAGGGAAAGCATCAACACCTGAAGTTAGAATCCTGCTCTGTAATAGACAAGGAAGAATTCTGGCCAGCAAAAAGGACCAGAGGAGTCTTGGAGAGGACCAGAATGGAACTCATTTCCTTCTTTCCTGGTCTTGAGTTTCAGCAGCCCGAGGAGAGCCACACATCACACAGAGGCACGGGACTGGGAAATACAAGGAACAGCAGTTACTAAAATAATTTCCAGTTGTCTCAAGCCTCGGAGTGAGGGGTGTGCTGTTACTGCCGGGAACCTCTAGAAGTAAAACCATGGAGTATTAGATGATTCCTAGAGGGGACAGGTGTCAGTTCTGGTTTTTCCTGGAAGTAACACCATGCTGTCCTCAATGGCAGTGTTTCTTCCTTTCTGCCACTGGCCATTGGAACGCCTGCAGGCCTATTCCAAACGCAAGGCTGTCAGCAAGGGTTTTTGGGGGGGAAGGGAGATTAACCCACAAAAAAAAGATTAAAGAAATAATACAAAAAGCTCCTCACAGAATCAATAAAAACCTATTAAACTGTGGTTCCAGATGGGGAAAAGTGAAGATTCTGGAACGCATTGTCAGCCCCCTCCCCCCTTTTAAAAATCCATGGGCCTGTGCAAACCAACTCTGATATATTTTGAACTTTCTTAGAGGAAAAGGTTTAACAATTTTAAAAAAAAACAGGGCTGTTTGTTCTCATGGCTAAACAGAGTCTCCATGTTGCTCAAGGGAATGAGCAGCATTACGTGCTGCATAAGATGGCGAGAAAATTCCTCTGAGCAGGCAGACAGAGAGGAGATATTTTCCTGGTCCCAATAAATGAAAAAAACAATTTAATTGGGGTACTAAATTTGTCTTAGGTCCTAGGCCTGGTCTCTCTGTGTAGATCTTGGAAGCTAAGCAGGGTCAAACCTGGTTAGTATTTGGATGGGAGACCACTGAGGAAGTCCTTGGGTGCAATGCAGAGCAGGCAATAGCAGACCGAAAATCACTTGCCTTTAAATAAGCCCATGGGGGATGGCTGTAAGCCGGCGGCGACTCGATGGCACTTTTCCCCACCGCATGATCCCCTCTGTATGAATGTCAAGAATCTTGTGGGGAACTGAAGATGTTTTGAGTGGCTCCAGACAATGCCTCTGTGGTTCAGTGGGTCAGTATGTTTGGCTCTCCAAATAAGCTGGTGGGCGTGATTCTCTCCTGGCGGTAACTGTCTTGAAGGCTCAGATGCAGAAACTCGACAGCAAGAGCCAAACAAACCCCAAGGCGTTGTAAGACAAAGGAAATTCCCAGCTCGTTCTTACCAGCTTCTTCTTCGGAGGCTCAGATTATCCCAGCCCTATTTACTGAACCGGCTCTTAAGGCTGCCTGCACAAACCCAAATGCTGCCCAGTTGCAATTGGACTTCTGTTGACACCAGCAAGGGAGAAGCAACAATGGTTCTGCCGTTGTCATTTTCTCCAGGAGAACAGATCTCTTTCTGGAAATCAGTTATGGTTCTGGGAGATCTCCTGCCCTACCCCGGGAGGTTGCCGACCCAACCTTACAGAGAATTTCCCCTATTTTCACAGTGGAAAAAATGCTGACCCAGTCTGGGTAGCCACTTCCATTCTAGCTGCTCAGCTGAATAAGCAAGCATATTTTTTATTTTCCCAGGAACTGAATAAACAGCCACTTCCTTTTGTGTGTGTGTCTTTTTAAAGCAAAAGTCCCACTTCCAGCAAATCGTCACTATAATTTTTTTTTTCAATTTCAAACCCAAACGAAAACAAACATTTGTTTCTTCTTTATTGCACAAGTCCTTGTGGTCCCATTTAGTCAATGTAAAACAAATAAACCAAGCTGGCAAAGGATTCTTTTAAAAAAAAAACGTTCCCTTTTCAAATATAGGTCTTCTGTCTGCCTGTGGAAGACATTCCATGTGAAAACACAAGATGGGTCCAGGGAGATTATTTGACTGTAGCCACCCCTTGAGGCCTTTCTTGACCCTTTGGTTGAAATGGGGACACACACATAGGTATTAATGTGAAAACCCAATCCTCCCAGCACTCAAAAAGAGTGTAATGTCCTGGCCGAAGGAGTGTTCTTATGTTCTTATGAAGGCCTTGGCCTCTATGCCCTCCAGGGGAACTGGTTGGCCACTGCATGAGACAGGATGCTGGACTAGATGGACCACTGGTCTGAGCCAGCAGGCCTCAGCATCTCTGCCCTGTTACTGGCCATCCAGAGGAATTTGTTGGCCACAATGTAAGACAGGATGTTGGACTAGATGGACCATTGGTCTGAGCCAGCAGGCCTCAGCATCTCTGCCCTGTTACTGGCCATCCAGAGGAATTTGTTGGCCACAATGTAAAACAGGATGTTGGACTAGATGGACCATTGGTCTGAGCCAGCAGGCCTCAGCATCTCTGCCCTGTTACTGGCCATCCAGAGGAATTTGTTGGCCACTATGTGAGACAGGATGTTGGACTAGATGGACCATTGGTCTGAGCCAGCAGGCCTCAGCATCTCTGCCCTGTTACTGTCCATCCAGAGGAACTTGTTGGCCACTGTGTGAGACAGGATGTTGGACTCGATGGACCATTGATCTGATCCAGGAGGCCTCTTCTGATGTTCTTATGAGTGGGAAGCCTTAGCCTCTCTGCCCTGTTGATGGCCCTCCAGAGGAACTGGTTGGCCACTGTGTGAGACAGGAGGCTGGACTAGATGGACCACTGGTCTGATCCAGCAGGGCTCTTCTTATGTTCATTACCCCTCACCTCTCTATGCATCCTGTTCAACAGCATTCATTTAACTATTTTCTACCGTGCCAGGCAACTGTTTCCTTGTTTCTTAGGTGCATTAATTAATTACATTATGATTCAGCCGCACAGTGAGCAGATCTCAGCTGAAATATTAGGGGCCAGGTCAACGGCGGCAGGGCCACTCTGGAGGAAGTGACTGCACCATCATTTATCATAACGCTTGGACTTCAGCTTTAATACAGTCAGTGTTTAAAAGCACAACGCTATTTCATTATCGGAGCGTAATTAAAATGTACTGCGCGGGCCACAAACCTGACGCTTCTTTCATGAGACACGAAAGGGGATGCTGCATTCCAAGGCTCCAAAGCAGGTATTCTCATCCAGGGTTTAGTTTTTAAATTTGTTAAACATTTATAGGGTGATATGACCATATATGAGCATGTCAATCCACCCACCTCTCCCAAAAGGGCCAGTGATGCTCCTGGAGGGTGTGGAAGAAGAGGGGCCCTGGGTGGGCATGTCTACAGCGATGCTTCCCAACCAGATTCTGCACAATTGCAACACTTCTGGGGTTTCTCAAAGGTTGGAGAACATTTCAGGGGGTTCTCAACAGTAAAAAGGTTGTGAAAGACTGCTCCAAAGTACAAATATCTTTTCTAAAACTCAGCAGTGATTTTCTCACCAGCTGCCAGTTCGTGACCCAGATCATATTTGGCTTGCCAAATTCCCCTGCCTGCCAGCAGGGGCTGGGCAGTAGAGATGTCAGATTCAGGTTGGGAAACTCCTAGGCTGAATCTGCAATGGGCTTTTTATCCCCAGTGACTCCAATTTTTAAAAAGTCATCTACACGTCATTTGATTTCCATTTTGATATTTAGCACTTCAAATTTTCCCTCTGCAATGTCTATGATTGATCTTCGGTGACACTACCTTTCTCTTGCAATATCCAGTTTCTACATTGGAGAAAACCACTCTGAAAGCCACAGTATTAAGTGTAGATCTCTATGTTCTGCTGGATTAACTCTCTCCCCCTCCCTCACTCTCCCAATGCTGACGTACCAAAGCAGTGTGTTGCTGATTGGTCAGGGTGTCTTTTCAAGGACTGCCTGGTTCCCAGTTGCCATTCCCTTGCAAGACTTATTTTTGCCCTCATTTCTAAAGTGACTGTGCTCCAAACTCACAATTTTATGTGCTGAGATCTGTCTTTCAGATTGTATCCCCCCATTCTCCCCCCCATTGACTCAGGAAAAGAAAAAAAACAAGCCCCCCTCTGAGCTTCCCCAATCAAGCAGGAAGGAGAGACCAGCTATACAATTAAGTGTAGAGCAGTCTGTTTCAATTTGGGGGGAAGGAAGGAGGAAAACCCGGATTCAAATCAACCTGAATTCAGCAGGATCGACAGCAGGAAAAAAAAAAAGTAAATGCAGAACCAGCCCATGAGAATTTGTTGGAAGATAAGCAAATTATGCCATCTCTCAATCTCAACCTCCAGAGGGGGCTATTATGTAGTTTTAGCCAGACAGGTCAGGTCCCTAAATATCCTGCCCCTCTCTGATCTTTTATCGCTGTCCCTTTGATGTTAGACTGAGATCTCAGGGGATTCTTCCAGCTTGTTTTACAACTCTTCCTCTCTCCCAGAAGACGTTCCATCTTTAGCATAATGATGCATGACTTGGAAGAAGAACTGGTTTTTACCCTCTGCTTTTCGCTACCCAAAGGAATCTCCTTCCTTTCCTCCCCCCACAACAGACATCCTGCATGGTAGATGGTACTGAGAGAGCTCTGACAGAACTGCTCTGTGAGAACAGCTCTTATAGGACTGTGAGTGGCCCCAGGTCACCCAGCTGGCTGCATGGGGAGGGAGTAGAGAATCGAACCCAGCTCTTCAGTTTAGAAGCCACGGCTCTTAACCACCACGCCATGCTGGCTCTAAAAATGGCTCTCTCTTGCATCTCACTGCATCCTAGCAAATTAGCAAAGAATAGGACTCTCTCACTACCTCTACCCTATCCAGTAATGGATTTCCTATCATAAAGTTCTTAAATTAGACGGATGGAGTATTTGTTTGTTGTTTCCTCACCAGCACTGACCTAATAGGACACGAGGCTTCTGCTGACTATTTAGCCTTAGTGCCCTCTGCTCTCATTAGGAAATATGTCATGAGCTCATATGGGTCCATCAGATTTGGAGTTGGAGCCTTAGGAGGCCAGGAACCTCAGTGAGGTTCACAGGGCCCTATAGTCCATCCTCCAAAGCAGCCTTTCTCAACTCTTAACATTGAGAAACCCCTGAAACATTCTTCAGGCTTCAGGAAACCCCAGAAGTGCCACAATATGGGGGGGATATGGTTGGGAAGCATAGTTGCAAATACACCCACCCGAGGACTCTCCAGGCCCATCATTAGGCATTGTGAAGGGTGGGGGGGGGTCAACATGACCATGTATGGTCGTTGTTGTTAGGCGCAAAGTCATGTCCGACCCATCGCGACCCCATGGACAATGATCCTCCAGGCCTTCTTGTCCTCTACCATTCCCCGGAGTCCATTTAAGTTTGCACCCACTGTCCACTGACTCCATCTAGCCACCTCATTCTCTGTCGTCCCCTTCTTCTTTTGCCCTCGACCGCTCCCAGCATATACGGTCATATCACCCAATAAATATTTAACACACTTAAACGTATATATATTTGGGGAACTCTTCCAGGGCCATTGAGAAAACCTGCTCCAAAGGATCAATTTTCTCTGGGAGAAGTAATCTCTGTAGTCCGGACCTGGCAGCGTCCCTATTTCCCTCCCAAATGTCCCTTCCAAGAAAGTAAATTGAAACCATGGAGAGAAAATCTGCTCAAATGGGGGTCACCTAACAGTTAACCTCCCACTCTGCAGGAGATGGACCGGACGGCTGGGAGTGAGGTTACAAGATGATCCAACTGGATTCCTACCAAGAGTATTATACTAGGTTCTCTGTGCTGAATTCTCCTTGTAAATTAGGCCCAGCTTACAGTATGAGGAAAAGTTCATGTGACAGAGGTCAAAGGCATGCTCCCATGTCTTGAACGCTTTCAAGAATACAAGTTAGGGTCAAAGGACCTAGCAAAGAATTTATCCCAGAAAGCTGGAAGCAAAGAATTGCAAAAAATGGAGCACATCAGTAGCTTGTTGGTGTATTTTGGGTGGGGTAACTTCTTCATTATTTCCCTGCACCTGTTTCTGCATATGTCACTCCTGCCAATTAGCAATTTAAGGTAAAGGTAAAGGTATCCCCTGTGCAAGCACCGAGTCATGTCTCACCCTTGGGGTGACACCCTCTAGCGATTTCATGGCAGACTCAATACGGGGTGGTTTGCCAGTGCCTTCCCTAGTCATTACCGTTTACCCCCCAGCAAGCTGAGTACTCATTTTACCGACCTCGGAAGGATGGAAGGCTGAGTCAACCTTGAGCCGGCTGCTGGGATTGAACTCCCAGCCTCATGGGCAGAGCTTTCAGACTGCATGTCTGCTGCCTTACCACTCTGCACCACAAGAGGCTCTACTTATGACAAATGCAGCCAAGGGTTTTCAAGGCAAGTGAGAAGCAGAGGTGGTTGGCTACACCACACCACCTTCCCCCCCACACACACACACCTGTTCTCTGTCACCTGAAGATGAGCTGTAAATCAGGGGGATCCCCAGGTCCCACCTGGGGACTGACATTCCTAATGACTTCACTGTGTTCAGTCTAAGGATCAATCCTGGAATTAAGAGAAATATATTTTCATTTTAGACTTGCCAACCTCCAGGTGGGACCTGAAGTTCTCCCAGAATTACAACTGAGTTCCAAACTGCAGTGAGCAATTCCCGTAAAGTGTCCATTCAAGGCTGTGTCTGTATGTGTGTGTGTGTCACTCTATGTTACAGCATAGCTTTTAAGTGAAATCCTTCTTGAAATTCTCCCTTCCACTAACACTGCCCCCAAATCTCCTGGAATTTCCCAAACTAGAATTGGCAACCCTAACTTGTTTGCAATATCAGTAATGTTAGATGCTCTTCCCCACATCACTGACATATATAGTTAGAACAAAGGAAATGGTAGCTCAGCCACCAATATATAAGGTAAAGGTAAAGGTATCCCCTGTGCAAGCACCGAGTCATGTCTGACCCTTGGGGTGACGCCCTCCAGCGTTTTCTTGGCAGACTCAATACGGGGTGGTTTGCCAGTGCCTTCCCCAGTCATGACCGTTTACCCCCCAGCAAGCTGGGTACTCATTTTACCGACCTCGGAAGGATGGAAGGCTGAGTCAACCTTGAGCCGGCTGCTGGGATTGAACTCCCAGCCTCATGAGCAAAGCTTTCAGACGGCTGCCTTACCACTCTGCGCCACAAGAGGCTCTTTTATATAACCAATATATAGCTTATCACTAAACATTATAAAGTTGAAGTTGTGCACAGACAACTCCCTCCCTGATTGGCCCTCCTTGGGGGGGGTGCCACCAATAGGGAGTGTCAAAACACAATAAGCATTTGCAGAAACTATGAAAGCCTCAACAATTTCAATTAAGACATGACAAGACTATAACTATCTTTCAGAACAACATTGTTAACAACTGGTTTCAGAAAAATTGACTTATAATACAAAACTGAGTAACAATTGAATATCACCATTTTTAGCTTGTTTTCAGCTGTAAGCCTTCTTCCAAGAATCTAAAACAAAGATTATACACAAATGACCCTCATTTTTGTAGTTCAAAGTAACAAAGATTAAAAACTACATACCATTTATAAATGCACAAACCAGGTTGGAGCTCACACTGGATGCAAAAAGCTCAAACAGGGCTCCTAAATATTCTTTGCAGCCAATAGGGGGAGACCAATCTGCCAATGAGGGCCAATCAGTTCAAACTGACCATGAAGCCCAATCAGTTTGAATTGCAATCTACCAATGAGGTCCAATCAGTTCAAATTGCAAGCAAAAAACTTACCTGATTGGTCTTCCTTGGGGTGTGCCACCAGTAGGGAGAGAACATTCTACCAATAAAGGACAATTAGTTGAAATTGCACTCTACCAATGAGGTCCAATCAGTTCAAATTGTAATCTGCCAATGAGGGCTAATTAAGAGAATGGCCTCTCATCTAGAGAACCTGGTTTAATTTCCCACTCCTCCACCACATACAGCCAGCTGGGTGACCTTGGGCCAGTCTCAATTCTCTCAGAGTTCTCTCAGTCCCACTGACCTCACACCCTTTCTATTGTGGGGAGGAGAAAGGGGGGTGATTATAAGCTGTTTTGAGACTCCTCTGGGTAGTAAAAAGCAGGGTATAAAAACAGCCCTTCTTAGAATCATAGAATCACAGACTTGGAAGGCACTTCCAAGGGTGTCTAGTCTATATGATAAATGAATAAATCCTGGGAGGGAATTAACAATTCTCAAGAGTTTCGCAGATGGTTGAATTCATGGCAGCCAACAAGGAAGCAGTTACTTCTTTATATTTTTAAATTACTTTCTCAGCAAGCCTTTTAACATTAAGCTCCCTTAACATTTATAGCTTCTTTGTCCACTGCAGTTTTCTCTACATTATTTTATTGATCCTTGTGAGCGCTACATGCAACATGGGTTCCATTGTCTACAGCTTTCAAGTTGACATGTTGATGTTACATCATGTTTTAAGACATTTACTTGCAGCTGTTCCATTGCTTTGAAAAATGAATGGAATTCCAGGAAACAGACTGCCGGTCTATTTCAACCCCCCAGACAAACCATCATAATGCAGTTCCATCCGGTTGTGGATGAAACTCTTTTGTCTTCTTCTTTTATTTTCTTTCAGAGTGTTTAATGACTCTGTTGACACTTGGTGGTGGCAGTTTTTACCTTGTAAGCTATCTTGATTTTTAATCTTAAAGACAGAATCATAGAATTATAGAGTTGGAAGGGGCCTCCTGGGTCATCTACTTCAACCCCCTGCACCATGCTGGACACTCACAACCCTATCGCTCATCCACTGTGACCTGCCACCCCCTTGAGCCTTCACAGAATCAGCCTCTCCATCAGATGGCTCTCCAGGCTCTGTTTAAAAATCTCCAAAGATGGAGAACCCACCACCTCCTGAGGAAGTCTGTTCCACTGAGAAACTGCTCTGACTGTCAGGAACTTCTTCCGGAGGTTTAGATGGAATTTCTTTTGCATTAATTTCATCCCATTGGATCTGGTCCGTCCCTCCAGGGCAAGAGAGAACAACTCTGCTCCTTGGGCTTTGACAAGAATATGAGATCAATAATGAAATATGAGATAAACTAGAACTGGAATTTAGGTAAGACAGTAGGACTAATAGCCTCCCACAGCCATGGAATTTCTTTTTTGGGAGAGATTTTTTTTTATTTTGCTTTTCCAAAATCCTATTAATTACCTCACCAAATATTTTTGCCAAGGGAAGACCGAGGAATGAAAAAGCCATTCCCTTCAGGGGGGTCAGAAAACCTTCTTCTCATTTACTATTTAAACATTAATTTCCTTCAAAGACGAAGAATTGCTTCACCTCTCTGTTCCAGGCCGCTATGGACTTTGCTGGCAGCTGCCTTAACCCCCAAATAATCTATCATACAATATGTGGTTTCTCCTGGAAAGACTGGACTTAGCAGGCATTACCTGGGAATTTAACCTTCTTTCATTGCAAGTTCTAGCTATCAGATAGTTCTAGCTATCTCCATTTCTTCCTTTTTAAACTGTCTTCATACCCTTCACTGTACATGCACGCCTCAATTTCTTGGCTGCAGTCCAAGTGGGTATTTTAGGGTTGCCTCTTCTGGACTGGGGAATTCCCAGAGACATGGGGGATGGAGCCTGGGGGCTGGGGCTTGAGGAGGGGGAAGCCCTATGCTGAATATGATGTCACAGAGCACGGGTCCTCAATCTTTTTGAGCCTGTGGGTGCCTCTGTAATTCTGACACAGGGTGGTGCACAGAAGCACACAACAGCTGCAAATTTTGCTGGCTTTATTTTAATTCCCTTTGGGGAGGGAGAGGTAGTCTTGCAGGTACGATTTACACAATAAATATGCCTCAGTGTGGTAAAAAGTGAAAGATTTATGCAATATGAAGTGAAGCCAGAGTATTCCGTTTGGTGTCATGGTTAAGAGCGGCAGTCCCTGATCTGGAGAACCGGTGGTGGTGGTGGTGGTGGTGGGGTGTTGGTTCCCCACTCCTCTTCCACATGCAGCCAACTGGGTGAACTTTGGCCACTCACAGTTCTCTTTGAGTTCTCTCAGACCCACATGCCTCACAGGGGCCCAGTCCCCATGGCAGCAGCTCTGCTGGGCTGCCGCTGGTGCATTCTGTCTCCTCACAGGGGACACATTTCAACATCAGATCCCCTCTGGTGCTGAAATGTGTCCTCCTTGGAAACACAGATGCGGTGGCAACATGGTTCCACTGTGTGGGGCAAGGGGCATGGGGAGGGTTTATTTTGCAGGAAGGTGGGAATGCGTGGAAACAAGGCAAACCTCGAAACAGAACAATTTCTGCTGACATTCCTGGTGGGAAATACGGCACCAGGAAACATTTCCCCACTCGAGGAGTGATTAAAATGTGAATTCTCTGCCAGAGGAGAGAGACTTGGCAATAGGCATAGACAGCAATAAAAGGGTATTAGACCAAGGAATAGAGAATAGATTCATTACCGGCTATTAGCCATGCTCGCTAAAAGGAACCTCCACAGCCAGATGCTGTTAACCTTTGAATCCCAGTGCCAGGCGGCAATATCAGGTGAAGTCCTGGGCCTCTCTGCCCTGTTGGTGGCCCTCCACAGCGAATGGCTGGTCACTGTGTGAGACAATCTGGAGAACCTGGACTAGATGGGCCAAGATTCTCATCCAGTGGGGCTCTTTCTGTGTTATTAAACTCCCCTGCCTCTTCCCAGCTATTCTAGTTCCTCTTCTTTAACCCAGATATTCTTTTTTTAATATTTGAATCAGCTGGGCTGAAATTGCTGCAGATGGATTGGTTGTGAACTGATTTATGGTCCTGATTGCGCCGGGGCAGTAATTTCATGCATATCACTTCCTTTACAATTACCTCCACAATGATTCTGGAGGAGTCTCCCGCTTAGGGGAGGGCATTAATAAGTGGCACTTGCATATTCATCCATTTCAATCCGAGGTTTTTAAAGACTCGGGGGAATGGAGCTGAACTGCTTGAAATTAATACCCTTCCCCCTTGCTGTTTTCTCTCCCTTTGGGGATGGGGGTGCTGCTGGCAGTGGTTGGATGACTGAGAACCGTACGTACGTATGTATGTACGTACATAGGTAAAATGAAAACCTCAAGACATCTTTCATAACAGAGATTTCATGATACCCCCTGAATCTTAATTGTTTGAATACAAAATCTGTTTTTCCTTGGAAGCAGATAAAGATGGGCAGCTGTGTTAGTCTGAAGAAGCAAACAGTGACTCACGGAAGCTCATCCCCTGTCACAAATTTCCGTAAGTTTTTAAGGTGCTGCTGGACACTTGATTATTTCTGCTGCTACAGACAGACCAGGATGGCTTCCCCTCTTGAGCTAAGTGAAGAAGTGAGCAGTGATTCACAGAAGCTGCCACGGATTTTGTTAGTTTAAGGTGCCAGTGTGGTACAGTGCCGAAAGAGCAGCAGAGAACTGGGTTTGATTCCCCACTCCTTCTCCACGTGCAGCTGGCTGGGGGAACTGGGGCCAGTCACAGTTCTCTTAGAGCTCATAGAACAGTTCTCTTAGAGCTCTCTCATACCCACCTCCCTCACAAGGTATCTGTTGTGGGGGAGGAAGGGAACGGTGTTTGTTAGCTGCTCTGGGACTCCTTCAGGTAGTGAAAGGTAAAGGTAAAGGTATCCCCTGTGCAAGCACCGAGTCATGTCTGACCCTTGGGGTGACGCCCTCTAGCGTTTTCATGGCAGACTCAATACGGGGTGGTTTGCCAGTGCCTTCCCCAGTCATTACCGTTTACCCCCCAGCAAGCTGGGTACTCATTTTACCGACCTCGGAAGGATGGAAGGCTGAGTCAACCTTGAGCCGGCTGCTGGGATTGAACTCCCAGCCTTATGGGCAAAGCTGTCAGACAGCTGCCTTACCACTCTGCGCCACAAGAGGCTCATCAGGTAGTGAAAAGCACGGTATAAAAAAGACAGCTCTTCTCTCAGCTCATTTCTCTAATTTACAAATTGACTTGTGTGTTTTTTTTTTAATCTCATTTGAGCAAGGAAGAATGCAGCTAATTTTGATTACTTGCAGTATTTATTTACTGCAAAAAATTATTTGCCACCTTTCCAAATCCTGCTCAGCTGCATGCACATTTTCTCCACATTGCTCTCCAACCTCAGCCTAGCTGATGGCTTTGCCATGCATGTCTCCCTTCTAAAATGGAAAAGCTTACACTCTGATCTCTTCCTTCACTCTCAACCACACACGCACACGGACACACACAGAGATACACACCTGTGCCCGCAGACAAGTTGCCAGGAAAAATATTCCATTGGCCCTTGTTCCCTCGCGAAATGGAAACAGACAGTTGTAGAAATCCTCACGGAGAGACTGCGAGGCAGGAATTCAGATGTAAACTCTTGCTGGAGAAGACGCTCCACTTTTCTCGTGAATCTGACAGGACCTCTCCCTTGCAGTTGGTCTGCTGAGGGCATCGATGTGTTGTCCACGTTGACAGCCTGTCCTGTATGACAGAAATAAAACGACACCGGTCATTTCACAACAGCTCTCTCTCTCTATGCAAGAATGGAAGAGACACACATCTGTCAGCCTAAAAAGGTCTAAGAGGGAAAACATCAGGGCACAAAGTCATTCATTAGTCTTTGCCTCTGATCCAGGAACCTTGATTCTAAATCCTAGAGCTAAAGGAACTGGCTATGGTTACTCTGTGCTGAGAGAAAGCACTCTGCACAAGCTCAGAGGTACCCTTTTCTTTGTTCATTTGTTCTACTGGGGAGAGCTGTGCCCCAAAATAACCACCTCAAGTTACAAGTGTGCTCAGTTGTGGTATTTTCCTTCCATCCTTCTTTCCAGCAGCTGAAATGATCCCTTCCTTCCGCCATTTTGTCCTCACAAAAAGCCCGTGAGGTAATCTAGGATAGTATACAGCAGCTGGGCCACAGTCACTCAGAAAGTTTAAGTCGAAAGACCGATAATAGAGTATACATTTGGCAAAAGTGAATGCTCACTAGGTTAAAAAGTCGGTGGTGTTTTGGTGAAACTGTGCAATTAGGATTGGTGGGACACATGCTCAGATCGTGCCTTGATCATGACTGACAACTTAATCACGATCTGCTCATGACTAATAAAAAGCAGGAGCCTGGGGAGATGGAAACTGGTATCAACAGCATTGTACAATTCCTCCGTGTCATTTCCCTTCGAAAACCTGGAAGTGAAATCACCAAATCCTATGACAATCTAGGAATTTACTGGATCTCTATGGTAAAAGCCACAGAGATCTGCGAAATTCCTAGAGTATCACATGCTGCTGTGATACCGTGTCTGAGTCTTTGACCAGAAATGACATACTGACATTGATGCCTTCCCTCCTCCTTTTTGCTCCAGATGTTAATTTGAGCAGGGGCAGGGGTGAAGCCAAAAGGGCGGATGGCTACCTGTCAAGGCAGGCAACCTGGCAGCCCCAGGATTGCAGATTGGGGCACGGTTGCTACCTCCAGCATAGCCTAAATTGCAAGGCAATAATCAGGGTCACCTGTGGGTAGCCCGTTTGTGCTGAGCTGAGCTTCTTAGAGGGAAGGCGAGATAAGACTCAGATAGACGGTGTGAATAATGAATGAATCATAAGCCCCCGAAGCTACATTATCATGTCCTTGTTTTCATTGTAGAGAATCCACCTTCTCATGCTGTCTGATAGGCATTCGGGGCGGGAGATGGGGAGGGCCTTCCATTCCAGACAATTCCCGCACTCCCTTTCTACCTTGGGACCTTT
Organism: Paroedura picta; assembly: GCF_049243985.1. Classification (NCBI taxonomy): domain Eukaryota; kingdom Metazoa; phylum Chordata; class Lepidosauria; order Squamata; family Gekkonidae; genus Paroedura; species Paroedura picta. The sequence continues at coordinate 78,577,141 of NC_135378.1, read as the reverse complement.
CCGAGGTGTTAGGAAGAGTCACGTCGACTGTAATGAGAGCGAAGATCAATGCCTGTTTCCCTCATCTCTTCTGTTCTTCTGAGATTGACTGGATTTGATCACACCTGCCCAAGCTAAAACCACCATGACTGACATCATGTGAGTTGAACTCAGGCCTTACCTGTGCCTGATTGAGTTATTGATCTGACTTCAAAGAGCATGACCTGGATTTATCCTTGCACGGTGCTCTGGTCTCCTGGTCAACGAAAGAGATAGTTAATCAGGCGAGAGTTCTCATCATCTGTAAGAAGCAAAGTGGGTTTCTGCACCAGCTCTCCCTAGGACAAAGCAACCAGTCAGCGTGCCTCCGGAAAGGGGCTGCTTTGGAGCATACGACGGAGATGGTGCCAGATGTTGACCCAGAAGCTTTTGTCAGGGGCAGTCTTATCTGTGGGGTGACTTTGGCTGTCACTTAGGGTCCCACACCATGGAAGGGCCAGTGGCTGGTAGTAGCGGGTAATACGATCATGGCAAAATGCAAAAAGTGGTACAATTTTGAAGGGGTATGCCATGTGAAAATTGGGCGGTTTAGTATTTTTCCAGAGTAGGTTGTGAGGGCATAAAGACAGCATGAGCCCCCCTTCTCATGTTTGCCCTGGGCCCCACAATTGTTTCCATGGGCATTTTTATTCAAAAGGAAGTCTTTGGGTGGGGAGGGAATTTTCCAGCAAACTGCTGCTCATAGGCTGTTCTATATCAAACTAACAAACAATTTGGTACATGTGAAGACCACAAGGTCCTTCTAAGGGTGCAATGCCCTCCGTGGCCATGTGGCTCCCTCCGTTGGCTACCCTGGGCCTCCAGCTCTTCCTCGCCCCCCCTGTGCCATTCTTCTCTCACCACTTCCCTCCTCCACTCTCTTCCTCCTCCATAAGCTGTCTGTGCTCCTCCTTACTGCTTGCATGTGACCCCCCATCCCTTGCTGCTCCTTTGACAGCCAGGTACTTCCTGTCCCCCTGCCTTCATGCTCCAGCCTCTGAGGTTTTAAAGGGGCAGTCATGAGTGCACCCAACAGCTGGCAGGATGCCAAGTGGTCCAGGCCCTTCTGGCCACCAGACATGCACCCGCTGTCTCATACTCCCTGCCTGCACTGTTGTTGGGGCATGGGAGCTTGAGGTTTGTTTGAGGGTGATAGATTCCCAGCACTACGTGGAGATTTGGGTGGAGTTTGAGGAGGATATGATGTCACTTCCAGGAACTACATCTCTGGGAGATACCACAGAGACTGGGAAGAAATTCCTAGAGCGTCACTAAGGAGCCCATTTTGTCCTTCCGTTCAATGATTTCTCAAGAGTGGTGTACGTGAGCTGGAGGTGTGGAATTCATCCACTAGGCCTGGCCACTTGGGAAGCCCAAACAAACCCCAGGGTCCCCCAGAACACTTCTGAAAATCCACCGGCGTACATAAAGGAAGCGTTAAAACGGAGAGCGTGATTTAACAAAAGCCGAGAGTGCATCTCTGAAAAAAGACACCTGGGCAAGAGGTCCCAGAGTTGACTTCTTGGGGGCTTTGAGCTGTCAGGGGTGGCTGGGAGGGAACAGTTGGGGAGTTCGAAGGCAGGGCCTGTTCGCAGCCACAGCTGACCAAGTGCGTCCCTTATAGTTGTGCCGTGTCAAGATGTTCCTTGTTGCAGTGCAATCCCTCTTGCTCATTAGTTTTAATATTGATAGAAAGCAAATTTAAATCACTCTTTGGAGGGATCGGCTGTGAGGCCTGCCAGCTGTGTGCCAGATGAAGGCATGTTGGACAGGCAAAGAAAAAATATACCGCAGAGAGAAATTTAAACTCACTGGGAAGATAATTACTTTGCACTCACAGATTAGCCGCAGGAAGGCAAGGCATAATCTCCCCCACCTTCATTAGGAGGACGGCTCCGTGCTCATTTCCACTCATCTGGCCACGTTGATTTATGCGTGCCGGGACGCCATGTTGCATCGTTACGGCTGCAGACCGAAAGCCCAGCAGGCGTCCATAAAATGCTAAATCTTTGTTGAAAAAAGAGAAACGAGAGAGAATGATTCAGTGCCGGGCTACACGTTACACTCCCTGCAGAAAAGGCTACGGCCTGCAGAGATGCCGGGGCTGGATGCAAAGCAGGTTCTGCACACTGGACATTGCTGTAGACCAGGGGTGGGCAAACGGTGGCCCTCCAGATGTCCATGGACTACAATTCCCAGGAGCCCCTGCCAGGGGCTGTAGACCATGCCCTACCATCTCTGTGGCTGCCTCCTAAGGTCACCACACCCCCTTTCTCCAGCCATGCTTTGGGGAGGAGGGAGAATCTTCTTGCCCGCCCCCCCCCCAGACATGAGCCACTGATGCTGCCCTCCCCTCCAAGGGGGGGTTGTAGCTAGGCTTGGTCCAGTGGCTGCAAGTCCCCTTTGGTGTGTGAAACTGCCCTACACAGGGCTTCTGAGGTAGGCTGTCTGCAAACGCTCAGGTTTTCCATCATGGCTTACTGCCACTGCTAATTACCCATGCGCCCTCCTCCCACCTGCTCACTCATCCGCAAGCCCTCCTGCCACCCACTCATCCAGCTGCCCTGTATAGGGGTGCCAACCTCCAGGCAGCATCTGGAGATCTCCTGCTATGACCACCGATCTCCAGACAACCAGGAATGGTGCGTAAGGCAGGCACCAGAATCCAAAGTCAGGCGAAAATCCTGGAGCTGTTTGTGAGTTTCTCATCAAACAATGTTCTCTACGACTGCCACATGTGTAATGGTGGGTGCTCAAGCACAACTTTCCTCGGCTGGCTCTCTGCCCAGGGAAACGTGGTTGTGAAGGCAGGATGCAGAAGCCTTTGAATAAGTAAAACAAAAAAGGCATCTGTGCAGAAAGTCTGCCTTATGTGCAACTGCGAAATGTTGAGGATTCCTTTCTTCTTTTGTTGCTAGTTCTGCTAGGATTCTGGTTTATTACTCTGCAGTCTCATTTCTTTGTTGGGTGAGAGCTGGGGTGGTAGAGTGGTTAAGAGCGGCAGCCTCTAATCTGGAGAACTGAAGTTGATTCCCCACTCCTCTTCCACACGCAGCCAGCTGGATGATCTTGGGCCAGTCCCAGTTCTCTCATTGCCCTCTCAGCCTCACCTCCCTCACAGGGTGTCTGTGGCGGGGAGAGGAAGGGAAGGCGACTGTAAGCTGCTTTGAGACTCTTTTGAGTAGGGAGAAGTGGCAAATAAGTACCAACCCTTCTTCTTCTTCAGTAGTATCAGGGCTCTCTCAGCCTCACCTCCCTCACAGGGTGTTTGTTGTGGGGAGAGGAAGGGAAGGTGATTGAAAGATGCTTTGAGACTCCTTGAGTGAAAAGTAGGGTGCCTATGTGTGTTCTAGAAGACACTTTTAATAAAGGTTTTTTAGGGGGGTGGGAAAGGGAATGTGGGAGAAGTGTAATTCGGGACAAGTTCAGTAAAACATCACTATTTTGCATCCCCGCAAAGGCACATGAATGGGTGTTCGTTGCTCCAGCCTATTTGTCATTTTAAAAAAGAAATACATTTCCCGTCCCAGGAAATAAGGACAACGGGAGTGAAGGCGGGACATTTTGTGCTACTTCGCCTCCAGACTATTCCCTTTGCTTGTTGCTCACCTCCAACTTACATTTTTCCCCCCTGGGGAATCCACTTTTGTCGATTCCCCAACTCTCGCTACAAATCAGAGGATGTGGTGAGAGTTTTGCTAGAGGCGGGATGTGGATGATGTCATTTAAAATGACAAAAATATAGCGTCTGCAAGAGGTAAGCTTCACGCTATTTTTTCTGAGTGCGGAATGAGCCTTCTTCTTCATTCCCTAATCCGAGATTACTGGGCTTTCTGTGGTTTATACAAAGCTCTTCTCCGATCTCCGGGTTAAGTGTGACAATGTAATGAAATCCTCTGTTTCTGTTTGCATCTTTCCATTTAAGATTACTTTTTGCAGAGATTACGCCCACCGATTCGGGCCCGTAAATAACTGCAAACCGTAAACCGAATACCCTGATGAGTTCATCACAGCTGGCTTCAGATGGGAACGGATGACCAGGTGAAGTCTCTTTTAAAACGATGCCTTATTATTAATCACCCTCTGCCTCTCTCTTTGTCTTGCTCCGGGTTCATGGACAGACCTCTTTGCAAAGTTATAATTTGGATGCGAAACAATTACCCTAAAACAGTTCGCCAGAGTGGAGTGGACGGCACAAATTTATCTTCCTTCTCCGTCTTGCCGGTGAAGAACATCTATCTTCCGTGACCTCTTGATTACTGAAGGCTTCAAAATATATCCTTTGGTCTGTGACACCATGCTTGGTGCCGGGCTGAGCATTAAATATCGCCCCCTGTGATTAATTGGAAGTTAATTAAATCTATCATTGAAACAATGGGAAGGCAATGAGCTATGTAATCATTGAAATAGTAAATGAAATGATAGGGGGGCCCCTCCATCTTGCTTATTGACAGTGATGGAAGAGTGGCAAGCCCCCTTGCCTCTCCCCCCCTCCAATGCTCAGCCCAGTTTTATGCTTGGCCACCTCAACCCGCTGGGATCAACACAAACTTTGCAATAAACCGAGTAGTGGAGCAAGGCAAAGCGTCAGTCTACACCAGGGGTAGTCAAACTGCGGCCCTCCAGATGTCCATTCGCTGCCTATGTGCATTCGCTGGCAGGGGCTCCTGGGAATTGTAGTCCATGGACATCTGGAGGGCCGCAGTTTGACTACCCCTGGCCTACACTTTAGCCCTGTAGTCTTCAGAACTGAAACTGTATTGGTTTGCAAGCTGCTGAGATAAGGCTCAAGGTAGCTTCCAAATGACAATTAAAACATTACTGATTATAAGCAAGTATAACCCCACAAATACCTCCTCCGCTCAACTCTCCTCAAAGCATGCTGGCAAACAAGCATACTTTGCAGGGACTCCCAAAGATCTCTCACCTATCTTCTTTGAGAAGCCCACTCTACAATGTGAGAACCATAACAGAAAAGGTGGGCCAGATGACTTGGGGAACAACTAGCCGGTGGCAACCGGCCCACTGTAGTCGGTGCTTGGAGACATATGGGAGAAGATTGTCTAGATATGTGCAGCCCAGGCTTTGAAGGTCATCTCAGGCTTTGAAGTGCATTGCACTCAGAAACAAAATGGGTGACATGTTCTTCTTGGTTAGCCAACCATTAGACAGCATCTTCTTGGACCAGCTGCAGGCCAATCATAGTAGGGGCCACAGCAGTGTATCCACTAGGTTACAGAAGTGTGTATCAGCATGGCATGGCAGAGTCTAAGAAAGGAGAGAGTTGGGGAACCAGGTGCTTATGACAGAAGGTACGCCTGGCCACTGCACCAACCTGCTTTTCAAGCAGCAAGGCTGGGTGCAGGAGCACCCCCAAGCTTTCAACCTGCTCTTCAAAATTCAACTCCACTCCATTTGGGAGGAGTCAGTCCAGTGCCTCCAGACCCTTGGCCTTCCCAGCCAGCATTTCCTCTGTCCTGTCTGGATCATCTTCTGCCTTAACCACCTGAGCAGAGCCTCAGAGCACCTGTTTGCATGGATTGAGGAGGAGGAGGAGGAGGAGAAGGAGAAGAAGGAGAAGAAGAAGGAGAAGAAGAAGAAGAAGAAGAGTTGGTTTTTATATGCTGCTTTTCTCTACCCAAAGGAGTCTCAAAGCGGCTTACATTCGCCTTCCCATTCCTCTCCCCACAACAGACAGCCTGTAAGGTGGGCGAGGCTGAGGGCCTTTTTGCACGCCTTCAAAATAGTACAATGGTTGCTAATTGAAAACGCTACTGATTTGCAATAATGCACGACGTCGTTGACAATCTGCAACACTCCTGAAACCGATCCGCAAAAAGCGCTTCGTTGTAGCGCTTTCAGGGGAATCCCAAAAAGTGGATTCACCCTCCGGAAAGCGATACACTCTTGCAACCAATCTGCAACACTAGTGATAAAGACCTGTGCATTAACATTGTTGCGGTTTCTTCAAAGTCCCTCCTCCTGAGCCTGTCCTCCAAACTTCCGGCGAACTGTTCGCCATTTTTTTTTTTTCTCGGACCGAGCGGGGATAAACACACCAGCGAGCCTCTTTCTGTTTAGAGGCTTCCCCGGCTTCAGTCCCTCCCCTTTAGTCACTAAGCACAAACCACAGAAAAGCACGTTTGCAGAAGTATTTTCCCTTTATTTTTTACACTTTCATTCAGCCGAAAATCGGGCCGTGAGAGGGGGGGGGGATTTGCACTCGGAGGAAGCGTGGCAACGATCAAACGATCAAACGACAGCTCAAACACACCAGGCAGCTGTATGGATCTCTCCGTTGCAACGAATCTACACAGATTCGTTGCTATGGGTCTGTTTTTTTTTCTTAAAGGGAAAGGGGCTGTTTGGGAGCATGCTAACGGCTGCCCATTGGCTGCTTGACGGCCAGGGGCGGGACGAGCTGGGCAACAGCGCTTCCTTTCTAGCGATTTCTGCCGAGACCGGAAGCCTGTGGGAAACGCTACAAACCGCAACTGGATTCCACTACAAAGGCAGGTATGCATAATGACGAATTCCACTACTTTAAATGGCGATTTTTCATTCAGTGACCAATTTGCAACAAAGATCCCGGTGCGTAAAGCCCCCCAGAGAGCGCTGATATTACTTAAGAAGAAGAAGAGTTGGTTCTTATATGCCGCTTTTCTCTTCCCAAAGGAGTCTCAAAGAGGCTTACAATCTCCTTCCTTTTCCTCTCCCCACAGCAGACACCCTGTGAGGGAGGTGAGGCTGAGAGAGCCCTGATACTACCGCACGGTCAGAACAGCTTTCTCATTGCTGTGGCCAGCCCAATGTCACCCAGCTGGTTGCATGTGGGGAAGCATAGGTTCAAACCCGGCTCGCCAGATTAGAAGTCCACACTCCTAACCACTACACCAAGCTGGCTCTCTTTAGCTGATCGTCCCAACCTCTGCTCTGTTAAGAAGTTGTTTTCCTACTGTTTGTACAGTTCATTGCAACTCGGCTGGGGAATGACACAAAGAAACGTGCTTTTGTCAAGTAATGCAGAAAAAGACGAAGGGAATAAAAACAGCAGGTCGTGCGGAATGTAGCTCTCCTGGTATGCCATGGGACTTGTTGCCAGGCCTTCCTTCGGCTGGAAGCAGCTAGGGAGAAGGCAACTCAGGGCACAAGGACAGAGCCGCTTGGCTGACACACTGCTGTGCCTGGGTTGAACTTGGAACTCTCTCTCTTTGCCGAGGCTGTGTGTTTTAATGTTCTAAAAAAGGCAAATGGAACTCTGATGCCAAAGTAACCAAAGTTCTGCTCCAACACAAGCTGGATTTTGTGACTGGGTAAAATCATGCAATTGAGCAAGATTTGAATACATGGCCTCATTTGCATTGCAGGGTTCTGCTTCAGCTAGTCAGGGGAGATCCTGGGGGAGACAAGGACCATGTAGACAGGGGACCTCATGGGGACCTGCACACTCCTGATACATGAGGCTGGCAGGATTCCAGTTCCCATGAAATATATTATTATGTATTAAATACATATATAGGAGATCATAATCTACTTTCCTGAAGAAAGGAAAGTGGGGGGGGGGGCCTTAAAACGATGCCAGCAAGTCTTTCCTTGTGCAAAACTGCTTTCTACTCTGCTCAGTCCTTTTATACACCATCTTGAGCATCTGTTGACAAAAGTAAAAGTTTTAGAAACAGATCTGCACACTGTTCTTAGCACCTGCGAGAGTTTCCGATGCTCCATCGTGGTTTAACTAAGACGCCTAACAACGGCCGAATCAAAACTTCCCAAACACTAGTCCTACTGGACCACCGTCCCCGAGCAAAAGCACTTCCAATCTGTTCTATAGAACTGTGAAACATGGCAGCCAATATATTCGGGTATAAGGGATGCCCTTTAAAATAGGAGGAGGAGGAGGAGGAGGAGGAGGAGGAGGAGGAGGAGGAGGAGGAGGAGGAGGAGGAGGAGGAGGAGGAGGAGAAGGAGAAGGAGAAGGAGAAGGAGAAGGAGAAGGAGAAGGAGAAGGAGAAGGAGAAGGAGAAGGAGAAGAGTTAGTTCTTATATGCCGCTTTTCCCTACCCGAAGGAGGCTCAAAGCGGCTTACAGTCGCCTTCCCATTCCTCTCCCCACAATAAGGATTAGTCTTTATAGTCGTAGAAATCTGTCGACTTGGCCAAGGTCTGGCTCAAGGAAAGAACCTCAATGCATCGAAACGGACGGATGTGAAAGTGAACTCTGTCCCCATTCCTTCGCCACAGTCTCCCTTCGTGGGGAAGATGCATGGAACAAAAGACAAAAAGCCTTTCCCAAATATCGCGGAGACATACAGTGCTCTTTGGTGCTTTCTGCAGACCACCAGCCACCCACTGGCCAGCTGGCAGTGAAGATGGAGCTCTTGCTCAGTTTTCCTTGGAACGCTTGCCCCTGTTCGTAGCTATGCAATGTGACTTGTGTCAACAGCGCTTCCAGCTGTGCCTCCCGTTTATTCCCTGATGTTTTAGGTAAAGACTGGGCAGTTCAGCTGCAGGTTAAGTCAACGCCAATGCAACAAGGATCCCTAGCAAGCCAACGGCCAGGTTGGACTGCACATCATCTCTATGTATGCTGGGAACGAGTTTTGGACATCTGCAACCTGAGCCCCAACTCTGTATACAATGCCGTGTGGGTGATATTCATGCATGTGCATGCCTTGCCTTCATAAACTGTCTACCTCTATTTTGCAGAGTTCAATTGTTTGAAGAGTTTTTAATAGCACATAAATCCACAGTGTGCAGCCAGGCTGGGTGACCCTGGGCTTGTCACAGTCCTGTTAGAGCTGTTCTGACCAAGCAGTCCTGCCAGAGCTCTCTCAGCCTCACCTAACTCACAAGGTGTCTGTCATGGGGAGAGGAAGGGAAGGTGATTGTAAGTCACTTTGAGACTCCTTTGGGCAGTGAAAAGCAGGGTATAAAAACCAACAATTCTTCAGTAGCAATCCGACGCATGAAGAATTTGGACACTCAGGGAGAATGTTACAAACACCGCTCAGTCCGACATTCCCATCTCATTTTGCATCCTTCTTTTTCCCCTCCTTTTCCTTCATCTACCCACTGGGGCTTCTGTCTCTTCCCGTTTCCAGCACTGGATGTGTCTTTTCCTTTTTCTATATACTGGGGTGGATCAGTAGTCTGATGGATCGATGGTCCAATAATAGAAGGATGACAAGAAGATCACCACCTCCAGATGGAGCTTGGAGATATCCTGGGATTAATAAATAAATCCAAGAGGCACATCTCTGCTGAGAGAAGTGTGGGCTTCTGGAGCACAGTCACTCTAAAACAGGGAGGGAATCCCTGTGACCAGGAACCAGGAAGTCTTTGAACTGATGCCCTGGCCAATCAGGGAGGACTGCTTTGCTACAAGGCATGGAGAAGGAAGTTAATTTGCAAAAAGCAGAAATCTGCACATACTGGGGGCTTTAAAAGCCAGGTCTTCAAATATCGCGGCTTATATCTGCTCCTCAATATCATGGAGGGAAGGTAGGGTCACCATGGATCAATAATGCATGTTGCAGAGGGAAAATTTAAAGCGTCCAAAATCAAAATGGAAATCAGATTTAGTGCAGAGGGGATGGGTTTATTCGAGCTGGGAGAGGATAACAATCCCCGTGCAGACTCAACCCAGAAGTCAATTGATAGACGATGTTCTGCTAGTAGACCAGGTCCCTCAGAAGAGATTTCAAACTACAGGATTGTATCTTACTCTAGGACTGCGTTTTCATCACTTTTCGATATTGGCTGCTGAGGAAGTCCATTGAAAAACCAAGTCAACCAGTGTGGTTTCCAGACGTTCTTTTCAATAAACAATTACATTGATCACCGCTTATTTGGGAGCCTTAACTCAAGATTTCGTCTCTTGGTTTGACTACCTGGAAGTGGGCAACGTAGATCCCCTGGAGAAGATGCCTGCTTTGGAGGGTGGACCCTATGAAACCATGCACTGCTGAGATCCTTCCTCTCCTCTCCCAGAATCCTGCCCTCCCTAGGCTCCGCCCTCAACTCTCCAGGAATTTCCCGATTTGGAGATGGCAACCCTAAACCAGAACAGTTCAAAAATCAGATTTTTAAAATCTGGTTTTGCACTTTTGGGGATTTGTCCCCTGACTAATGCACAAATGCCTCACTATCTCCTGATGCAAATGACCACCATTGCTTCCTGCGGCATCCATCCATAGGTTAAGCAGCTGTGTGTCGTTTGCACCACCTTGCCTTCCGAAGTCTAAAAGCCTTCCCTTCTCATGGCAGGAGATTCAATTAAGCAGAGTGGCCGCCATCCGTCAGCCTCCGTGAATGCATAAATAAAGACTAAGTCCGGAGTCCTGCAGGGAAGTTGTGACAGGAGAAAGCCTGGCCTTCAGACATGTATTTAAGAAAACAACCCAGTATGGGGCTCAGGGATCCAGGCAGAGGGGAGGTTAGCAAAAGAAGAATGGAGTCCGTGTGTGTGGCTTTCACAGCAGTACAGTGCATGGGCTGCTGCCTGTTTTAGGCAAGTGCAAGAGATGCAGAAACACAGTCTAGTGAGGGGTGTTCTGTGTTTGCCAAAGTCCAAGGCTAAAGGAGATGAAGTAGGAACATGATCAAAGACCTCCCTAGATCCGTTGTCCTTCTTTGCGGAAAGAGGAAGAGGAAGAGGAAGAGGAAGAGGAAGAGGAAGAGGAAGAGGAAGAAGAAGAGTTGCTTCTTATATGCCGCTTTTCTCAAAGCAGCTTACAATCCCCTTCTCTTTCCTCTACCCACAACAGACACCCTGTGGGGTGGGTGAGGCTGAGAGAGCCCTGATATTACTGCTCGGTCAGAAGAGCTTTCTCAGTGCTGTGGTGAGCCCAAGGTCACCCAGCTGGCTGCATGTCAAACCTGGCTTGCCAGATTAGAGGTCCACGCTCCTAGCCACTAAACCTGGCTGAATAGATCTTCTTCCATGCTTTTAAATGCTCCTGCAGTAAAAGCCATAGCTCAGTAGGAAAGCCCAGTTTTGGCCTACATCAGATCTTAAATTTCCAGCATTTCCAGCGAAAGCAGCAGTTCTCAACCACCACCACCACTCCGCAACCCCTACAGCAGGGGCGGCAGCGGTGGTGGCATGCACTGCCCCTGCCCCTGCTGTAGGTTTGAGGAGGAGCAGCATTTTGGAGGGGCATAATGACATAGAGTCCACTCTCTGAAGCAGCCAATTTCTTCTCATTTGGATGTTGTTGTTGTTGGGTGCGAAGTCATGTCCGACCCATCACGACCCCATGGACAATGATCCTCCAAGCCTTCCTGTCCTCTACCATTCCCCGGAGTCCATTTAAGCTCGCACCGACTGCTTCAAGGACTCCATCCAGCCACCTCATTCTCTGTCCTCCACTTCTTCTTTTGCCCTCGATCGCTCCCAGCATTAGGCTCTTCTCCAGGGAGTCCTTCCTTCTCATGAGGTGGCCAAAGTATTTCAGTTTCATCTTCAGGATCTGGCCTTCTAAGGAGCAGTCCAGCTGTTAATTCTGGAAGACCGAACCACAGAGCTGGAAGAGACCTCAACAACCCAGCCTCCCCCTTTTCTTTATTTTCTTTATTTTTCAATTTATACTCCTCCCCTCCTGGCGTGCCAGCTTGGGACGGCTTCCGACATCATTTCATCAAAACATATAGAATAAGTAAAAACACACACCGTTGAAGGAAGGCCTGCTGCAAACCCAGGAGGAGCTGGCCTGTCGGAAGGAAGGTGGAGAACGTCTTGCGATGCTAGTCTGGCCGCTGTCAAGCCGTTCTGCAGACCCACCTCCAGTGGGCACAAAGCCTCCTAAGAAAAGCTTGCAGTAATTAGAAACCACTTTGGCTGAGGCCATTCCAGACATATAGAGACCGGTTCAAAGCTCATTTGGTGCTTCTTCCCGGTGCCCTTTGGTGGGCTAGTCTTTTACTGCCGTTCCCATTGAAATATCTGTCAGTACTGATCATCCACTGTATATATTGTGGTTTTTTCCCCCCACCCCCTCCTCCCCGAAAGGCCCATTCCCCTTGCCCTCTTTCTCATTTCTAATTCCAAGGGGCCTTTTGAGTGGGAAACAAAAGGTTAATTTTCTCTAGCTTGCCCAGACTGACTTAATGTAACAGAAGGCAGCAAATTGTATTGATTTAGTGACATGCAACTGTCCAGAAAGAGCTATTTATACATTATTCAGGACAAACACTGTCATAATGGACACACAGCAGCAGCATCTGGGATTGTTAATGTCTACAAATAAGATTATTCTTTGAAAGGATTAGGACGGAGCATTTTGTGGTAATTAGATTCCTCTGTTTCAAGAATGAATTGCCTTTTAGCAGTAAAAGCTGTCACTGTGGGGAACCATTAGCTCCTTATAACTGAATTAAATGCATAATTAGTGACATGATCGCATTAGGATTTGTTTCAGTTTTTTTTTTTTAACTAAAGCCGCGTTTGCCTGCGTGCGTGCCGATGAGGAGGGGGGGAGGGCGGTGGTCTTTTTCCAGGTCACTGCAGCCCCCCTCAGCTGGGACAGGCCTCAGCTGGCATACCGAAGTTGGTAAAAGTCAGGCGTCTGTGAATCAGAGCCAGGGCCTCGCCACTGCGGCGGCTGAGCTATTCATCACTGGGTGGTGGATGACAGTGACTGATGGGGTAGCCCTGGGCCTGGCCCTTCACCAGCGCAAGAATCATACGATCCAGAGAGCAGAATGACAGCTGGAGCGCTATGTCAAGTGGTGTAGAGACCAGAGCTATTAATAATGGGTGCCACAGGATCTGCCTCCCGCCAGGAAACAATGATTTAGACATTGGTTGGAATAAAGATTTTACATTTAGTCTGGGGTGACTCCCCGAGCACTTGTGGAATAAATCGCTATTCAATCAGCATGTATGAAAATTAGGCCATGAATACATTAAAGGGTTCGTCCAGGGGGAGGCGGGGGGAGAAAGGCAGAGGGCGAGGAGGGACGGGCGGGCGGCGAAGCCACCGTGGAGGGTGAAGGCTGTCAAAAAACCCCGTTCCTAAGTGAGGAGGCTACTGGCCTCGCTGCGGCATTCAGAGGAGGTGGAGGGGCTCGCTGGCTTGCTGGAAGGGGTCCTCTCCCAGGGGAGATCAGAGCTGCAGATAAAGTTGGGCCGTTCAATTTTGTCCAGAATGGGTGGAATGTTCAGAATTTGTTATTATGTCATGGTTTTAGGGTACTGAGAAGGTTCTGGACCTGATCGTGCTGTTTCCTGAAACCAGTTCTCTGGATTAGTGGTTAAGGGTGGTGGACTTCAGTCTGGAGAACCACACTGGATTCCCCACTCCTCCCCATGCAGCCAGCCGGGTGACCTTCACCCAGCCGATCACAGTTCTCTCAGAGCTCTCTCCACACTACCTACCTCACAGGTTGTCTGTTATGGGGAGAGGAAGGTGATTGTCATCCACTTTGAGACACATGCTGGGTAACCTTGGACAAGCCCCAGTTTTCTCAGAGCTCTTTCAGACCCCACCTAGCTCATGTTTCCTGCCAAAATGCTGACAGCTGGCGGAAGAAGCTCTAGGGATGGCTGGCAGCTCTAGAGATAAGAAAAGCCCTTCAGCAATTGCCAGCCACCAATGGGGGAGTGAGGTGAGGAAATGGGGGGCATCATCACATCAATGAAGTGACTTCACTTCCAGGCCAAACCCAGAAGCAATGTCACATCTGTCTAGTATTCCATTTTATCTTAGTAGTTCTTCTCAATCCTAGAGGGACATGATTGCCAGTTTTATATTGCTTTGCTCCTCTTGGCCTGCCCAGAGTTGGAGGCTTGCCTTGGAAAGTGTCCTGTGATAGCAGAAGACCTGGACACGTAATTATGACTTGATCTAAGGTCCTTTTAGTGGCGTAAGCAATACTTTCCCCACAGTCAGTGGTAAAGTGGTTTCTTCAGCTGATCAGAGCATGATACACAACAGTGTCCATACTATGGCCAAGACTTTTGAGCCTGAGACTAGTTGTCCTGTGGTACATGGGGATCTCCAGCTCCCACATCCAACAAGGGACCATGAATCAGTGGTAAAATATGCATTGTGTGCATGCAGAAGGTCTCAGGTTCCATCTCTGGCATCTTCACCTATAGGATGTCAGGTAGTTGGCAACGGGAAAGAGCTTTTTCTATATAGAATCATAGAATCATAGAGTTGGAAGGGGCCATACAGGCCATCTAGTCCAACCCCGTGCTCAATGCAGGATCATCCCAAAGCATCCTAAAGCAATCCTAAAAGGAGAGTCACAGTCAATACCATTGTGCTAGATGGAGCAATAGTCTACCTGCCTATTGTAGGCTAACGTTGCACATCCATAGGGGTCGGAAAAGATGGGTGGTGATCCTGCAGTGGACAACTGGGTAATTGCTTGTAGAGCGAATACCTACTGCTGGTTGCAGGGAATTCTTGCAGTGAGTGGTGGATTAGATGGTCTCGGATCTCACATTCTTAAGGAAGAATGTTATGTTCCTAAGGAAGAATGAATACTCAGAATCACTTGCCACAAATTATACTGTTTCCTTTGAGTTTCCTGTGCGTGTACAATTGCTTTGGGATTCTGGTAGCAGTAATCGTCATTTATTTGAGCATTCCAGTGCAGGTCTTAAAGGTACTATTGTATTCAATTTTTGTTGTGCTGCTTCAGACCGACATGGCTACCCGCTTGAATCTATTTGAAAGGCTGTCACTGAGAGGCGGGCAGGGAGTGGTTCCTGTCGGCAGCTGAGGATAAGACTCACAGTAATGGGTTTAAACTACATGTAGAAAGGTACTGGCAGGGTATCAAGGGGGAAAATTTCACAGTCAGGAGTAGTTAATCAGTGGAATGGAATGCCTCAGGCGGTAGTCAGCTCCCCCTCACTGACAATCCTCAAGCAGCAGCTGGACAGATACTTAACAGGAATCCTTTAGGCCAGGGGTAGTCAACCTGTGGTCCTCAAGATGTCCATGGACTACAATTCCCATGAGCCCCTGCCAGCATTTGCCTGCCTTGAGCAGGGGGTTGGACTAGATGGCCTGTAGGATTCCTTCCAACTCTAGGATTCTATAATTCTGGAACCACTCGATAAAACAGCAGAATCACAGAATAAGGCGTTTGATATACACATAATTAAGGTGGTCCGGCTGTTGTACCAGAAAAAGAATCCTATTCCTGAAGTTTTGAAGCCCTCGTGATAGGGAACTTCACAAAGTCCAGGAAACATTAATGTGCATCTTTTCAAGAATAAGTCAGTTTCCACTGTACGCCTGAGCAAACTCACAGGAGCCAGTGAGAGAGACGCTTCTTCAGAAAAATCTAAGAAATAAACAAATAAATAAATGACAGTTACTGCTACCAGAATCCCAAAGCAAAAGCACATGCACAGGGCCAGTTTGGTGTAGTGGTTAGGAGTGCGGACTTCTAATCTGGCATGCCAGGTTCGATTCTGCACTCCCCCACATGCAGCCAGTTGGGTGACCTTGGGCTCGCCACGGCACTGATAAAGCTGTTCTGACCAAACAGTGATATCAGGGCTCTCTCAGCTTCACCCACCCCACAGGGTGTCTGTTGTGGGGAGAGGAAGGGAAGGCAACTGTAAGCCACTTTGAAACTCCTTCGTGTAGAGGAAAGCAGCATATAAGAACCAGCTCTTCTTCTTCTTCTTCTTCTTCTTCTTCTTCTTCTTCTTCTTCTTCTTCTTCTTCAAAATGGCTGCTGAAAATTCCAGTGCTTTAACTGAGAATGTTAGGTAGGCCTTTCCACTGGTTTTTGCTGGAGGGACAACTACAGTGATCATCTGTGGCAGGAGAGGTCCCCTGTCACCTTCCACATTTCACAGAGTTCCCAAGCTCAAGAGCTGCCCGTTTGGGAACTGCCCATAAATCCTGTCCCAAACTAAAGCTGCCTATAAAGAACCCCTCCTCCTCTTGTCTCTCTTTGTAATCTCTGGCAGATTTCTCCTTTGTTGCAAGTTTTCTTCCTTCCTTCACGCATGACACACTTTATGAGGAGGCCCATTTCTTGGCTGAAACTCCTAGTTTGGAATAGGACTTGTGTCACAAAAACGGCGCCTCAGGTCTAGGTTTGGCAAGCTCCAGGTGGGACCTGAGACCCCCCCTCTGCCCCCAAATTACAGCTCTTCTCCAGACTACAGTGATCAGTTCCCCTGGAGAAAATGGATGCTTTAGAGCAGGGGTAGTCAAACTGCGGCCCTCCGGATGTCCATGGACTACAATTCCCATGAGCCCCTGCCAGCAATGCTGGCAGGGGCTCATGGGAACTGTAGTCCATGGACGTCTGGAGGGCCGCAGTTTGACTACCCCTGCTTTAGATGGTGGAATAGTATGGATTTGTACTCCCCTCAAGTTCCTGTCTTCCCGAAGGTCCATCCCTAGAAGTTTCTCATGCTGGATTTGACAGTCCTACTCCCCATCCCCTGCTAGTCACCAGGGGGCACCTCGTAACCGTACTCATATCTATGAGGAAATTTGGGTGCAGTACTTTTGTCTGTGAACCTCATGGTGTAGTGCAGCCTTTTCCAACATTCTGACCATGGAGGAGTCCCGGAAATAATTTCTCAAGCATGGAGGAGCCCCGGAACCGATGTCATCTGGCCACGTCTCCCTGCCATGTCCCCTGCAAGTGATATGTCACCAGAAGTGACGTCATCACGTGCCTTAACAGGCAGGCTTCAGAAGGACCAAATTCATTAAAGCAGGAGGGGGAAAGCGACGGACCCCCTCTGGAGCTTTCATGGACTTCCAGGGGTCCACGGACCCCTGATTGGGAATCCCTGGTGTAGTGGTTAGGACCAGCAGCTGGCTTCTAATCTTGCAAGCCATTCCTCCACATGAAACCAGTTGCGCTAGTCACGGTTCTGTTAGAGCTGTTCTCTTGGAGCAGTTCTGTCAAGGCTCTCTCCGCTCCACCTACCTCACAGGGTGCCTGTTGCGGGGGGAAAGAAGGGAAGGCCATCGGAAGCCGCTTTGAGACGCCTTCAGGCAATGAAAAGTGGGATATAAAAACCAACTCTTCTCCTCTTCTTTTTTTAGGCTGGCCTTGAGAGGCCCATGAGCAGCTCATCCCTCTGGTAGAATCTGCCTTAAGAAGAGTGGGCCGCCTGGGCACCTCTTCTCCTGCCTCTGCACACACACACACAAACACACACACACACAAAAGACTTGCCCAAACCATTCAACCAAACTCCCTCCCCTCTGCCAGTAACCCCCGGGCGTCGCTGATCCACTGGCCAGGCTGCATTAAACAGAGCTGCAGAGCCAGGGAAGCGGCTGGATCGCCTTTCTGCGGACACCTGCCCAAGCGGCAGACTAAACAAACAGGCCTCCTCAACACCACCAGCCTCCCCCTTTCACTCGGCTCCCATCTGTTAAAAAGCCATTGTCTGACAAAGTGTTCAACTAGCTGGGGAGAGGAGGAGGAGAGAGAAGATGGGCTGCCACATACTGAACAGCCTCCCTTCTCTCTCTCTCTCTCCGTCCCTCTCTCTCTCCCCCCACAGCCCATAAAAAAAAAGTTCCTCTTTAGCATTTCTCCTTTTCTCTCCTGCTTCCCTCCCATCCAGAATAAAAACCCTTTATTATTCTTCAATGTGTGATTTATTCATTGGTTTCACCTCTCCTTCCCTCCCTTTTTGCTTCACGAGGAGGGCCCCGTTGTCTTCCGTACCTCGGGGGTCATGTCTTTTCAGTCACCGGGACAATGCCCACCGCTGGCATCTGCTTCCCGATCTAATCAGCCATATTGTCACCACATCCTGCCAGAGAATTGTTCCTCCTTTTGCTCAGCTTTGTGGCCAATTTCATGCCATGTATCGCTCCGTGTTTTGTGCTTCATGAAGCTGTCACGGGCATAAAAGTGCCCTGACCAGGGTCGAAGGGAAAGGGGTGGGAAAGGAACAGCCACTGAAATGTTGAGCCAGGCCACCCACACGTGAACACCCTGAAGGGCTGAACTGGCACCCGTGTGACTTGTGGGATGCGGCCGTGAAAGAGGGAAATACTTTTACAAGGACCCCCTGGGGGGTGTTGCTCTCAAAAACAGGCAACGCAGATGGACCTTCATATGGACTAGGCACCCGCAAGCTTTTTGTTCTAGATAGCGGCAATGAGGTGACGCCTTGTGCCATTTATTTCAGTACATTGTGACACTCATGCACCCCGTACTGGTAGGTGCATTTGGCCTATACTTTCTGGGGAGCTGTTGATAAGGTTATGAGATGGGAAATGTTGCTATAATTCCTCACAGAGATTATTTTAAAAAAATAACCTTTAAGGAGTAAAAAATATTTATTTATCATTCGATTTCTATGCCTGCCCCTCTCGCCGTCCCGGGGCAGTTTACGACAGTTTGACAATACAATTCGATAACAGTAAAAGTTTTAAAAAATATAATAAACTTATAGTCAAATATCAAATAGTACATTTCAGCTTGGCCTTGACCTGATAAGAAAGGAAGTTTAGTTTAGCTTTTTCATTTACAGTTCAAAATTTAGTAACGAGTTAAAATGGCTTATGATCGGGGGGGGGCAAAGAAAGGCAATTTAATAAAGCTTTTAGAATGGCTAATGATCCAAGGGGGTGGAGTCAGGGGGGGCGGAGAAATAGGGGGCACTATAGATAATGATATAACACTTCCATGAGAAGCCTGGAATTGTTAGAAACATTATGGCAGAAATATAGCATTTCCAGTGATTTATGGATTAGGACGGTAACCTTTTTTAAGGTTGAGAGTTTAACCAAAGTATACGCCTGGTAAATATCAAACCAACACTCTAATATTTTGTTTATGGTTATTAAAGGCAGCAGAAAAAAATGATTTTCTGCCTTTTTAGGAGCTGTCACCTTACCAATTTGCCTTCTTAATTTGGTTCTGATATTACAAGCATTTAAAAGAAGAGCTTTTCTGGAATTATCCCCACCCCCCCCAAAAAGTAATATTACAAATCTTAAAGAATAATACATTATTTTGTTTTTACAGCAAAAGGAATAGTGTATTTGTTTTTATTGACCCCCAAAACATGCAGTTTGATATCAATCTGTGCATCCTGCAAGAATGTGAAAAAAGATTCACCATCTTGCAAAATGGCAGCTACAGGGAAAATGGCTGTCTCTACAATTAATATAATAGTGTATTTGGCTATATCAACCTCAAAAGCACATATTTTGACACTATGGTGAGTATCCTACATGAATTTTAGATATCACAATAACCAAATCTGCCATTTTGGAAAATGGCGACTATAAGGGAAAAAACCCACACTGGAATGTCTACCCAAGAAGTTTTGAAAATGCCAGGTTCCTGAAAAACACAGAAACGATTTTAAAAAATCTCTCTTCTGTGTGGTTTTGTGAGAGTCTATGATGGATCCAGGACTAATACAGTCTGCCCATCAGTCATTTTCTCTAGCAGAACTATCTCTGTTATCTGGAATGGCCTGAGATATCACTGTTCACAATGCGTATCATTTTCACTTGTTAAAGAAACCCTGCCCACTTCCCTAACACAGGAAACGAAAAGAACCAACAAAACGGCATCAAGAATAAAGTCTCCTCTCCATTCTTGTGTATTTGTTCTTGCCACCTTTATTTCATCAATTCACTGGGTCAAAACAAATTCACTGATACTCCAAGGAACGATTTGCAGGGGGAATCTTTAAGGCACTTGCCAAGTGGTGATTTTCAGTGCGGTTCTTGTGCAATTTGTAAATTCATGTTGCCTATTAATGAATTTGTTAATCCAAACAATGGTTATGTAATTAAGGTGCAATCACTCACTGTTTATCAAAGAACATTGTTTACTGTATCATTTGTCCTTGTCAAATGATGCGTATTGGAAACACATCACGCCCGTTGAAAACCAGAATTATGGAACACCAATCCCGCCTCTGGCATGAAGTACTGTTGACAAATCACTTCATTATGGAAAATCATAAACTGGATAATCTGCGCTTTTTCGGCATAAAACAGATCTCTGTTGGTGCTCACCAATATATCAGTAAAGCGATTTTAATTTTGATGCCGTTTTATTGGTTCTTTTTGTTTCCCATTTCATGGACCGACTCGCCTTCATTTCCAGCACTTCCTTAATGCTGCAATCCTGATTTGTGGTTTTTTAGGTCCAAATTGCATGCTGTAAACCAACATGGTGCAGAAGTTTGATTGCTGGGCTATATCTGGAAAATCCAGGTTTGGATCCCCAGTTGCCATGAAAATCACTGGGTAATCAGGGGCCACTCTCAGACTACTTTGCAGGGTTAGTGTGCAGACAGAATGTAGAAAGGATTAAGCATGTATGCTATTAAATTCCTTGGAAGAAGAGCAACATAAAAATATCATACGCAAATGACTGGGCTGGATTTCTAATCACATGACTTTGATCTTAAGGCTGAATTCTTAGGCTCTTTTGTTTGAAAACAAGTCTTATTGAATTCAGAATTTTGGAGGAAAAAGCTGGGAGGAATGTTACTGCTCAGTCTTATATATGTGTAAGTCTTATATATAGGTGGAATATAGTCCCATTGTATACCGCATTGGTCAGAACAGGGGGTTGGTCTAGATGGCCTTTATAGCCCCTTCCAACTATGATTCTATAGACACAGAAATAGTCAATCGGGCTTACTCTTAAGTGAATGCAGACAGGATTAAAGTATTTACTTTTTGCCATCAACACTGCAGTTGCGTAATTCTTCTAACCTCATGGACTAGAAACATGAAATCCCAGGTTCTGCATGAAACTGACTTTGTACAACATTCGTGACCAAGGATTTGTGAGGATTTGAGCTTTTAACCACAGTCTTCTGCATACTTTGTTAAAAGACTGAACTCACTTCTCAGTAGGGATTGGGCTGCACATCCTTCTTATTAAAAACTCAGCCATGGGATTCTTTTCTCTGGAACGGAATGAGAGCTCAAGACGGTAAAGACAACGCCGTGTCTCTTGTTTAATGTTATTGTGCAAGAGACGGGAATAAAATTTTCTGGGCTTTCATACCAGCTGATCTTTCCTGGCCTCCACCGAGTTCCCCTTTGTTTTTGTTTTGTTTCAAGTCTTGGCTAGCCGTTAAAACATGGCTGCTTCAAAGGCTTCTTCGTAGACTTGAGGTTTTGACTTTCTCTCCATTCCGACTTTTCTTTGTGTGTCATAACAGCATTGAACCTGCGGCAACCGATGCATACATACACATATATCTGTTTAAAGTACTGAAAAGAAGAGCCAGAGAGAGGGGGGGGGAGAGGGAAAGAGAGAGAGAGAGGCTGCTTTTGTCTTGGAGTGAGTGTGTGCGTGCTTGTGTTAAACAATTTCATGGACATCTGTCACGCACAGTTAACTTTGCATTGCCACATTTAAAGTTGCGGACCGGGGTTTGGCCAGCAGTGATAAAGTGGCTGGCAGTTTTCGAAAAGCCACTGGATAACAGAGCATGAATCATAAGACACACTACTGGCGTAGCCATATCCAAGTTCATTCAAGGCAATGAAACCATGCCGAGGAGCTTTATTCCCGGCTAATTATGTGGAAACGGCTAAGACAATAAAGCATCTGGTGGTCTCTCTCTTCCCCGTTTCAATTTTTCTCAATATTGTGACAGGGGAGAGCATTGTCCCTTTCCCAGGGTAGTTGCTGTGAAGAGGCGTAAAAGCAAGGGTCAAGGAAGAGCAAATAGATGAATTTATAACTTTCTTTTTATTTATCCCTTTCCCATTGTTCCTCCGGAGACTCTTCCTTTCGGGGCAATGTTTTCAAACTGCTATTCTCACTCTGCTCGGCTGGAATTCTTTCTCTTTAGTACCACCCAAACTGCCAGCCCTCTGTCTTTCCCTGTCTCTTTTCTTTCCCCCAAGACGCACCCGCAGATTGCCGTACAATTGTGCGGATTTCACATGCGGATTCAGGTGACAAGGTATGGCACGAACTTAAAAGACAGGCATACTTTATTTAGACATGCATCTATCCCATGGCAGCTGTAACTACTGTTTGTTTGCCTCTCCTGTTTGTGTTCCGATGATAACTTAGCGGGGAACAATTGCATTTTTTTCTGCCTTGCTATGGTCTTTGTTCAGCCAGGTTTGGCAGGTTTCTGTGAGCACTATGAAGACCTGTTTGACCAGATATTAAAGCAGGACAGAAAACAATGTGTACTGCTGGCAGTTAGAGGAAGAAAAAGAAGAGTTGGTTCTTATATGCCGCTTTTCCCTACCCGAAGGAGGCTCCAAGCGGCTTACAGTCGCCTTCCCTTTCCTCTCCCCACAACAGACACCCTGTGGGGTGGGTGAGGCTGAGAGAGCCCTGATATCACTGCTCAGTCAGAACAGCTTTATCAGTGCCGTGGTGAGCCCAAGGTCACCCAGCTGGCTGCATGTGGGGGAGTGCAGAATCGAACCTGGCATGCCAGATTAGAAGTCCGCACTCCTAACCACTACACCAAACTGGCTCAGTTATAGCTCAGTCATATTGCTGCCAAATCTCTGAAGAACTGTTATGGCACAACACCACAGAGACTGGTCCTTTTCCTATGCTCCATCCTAATACCCAGAGTCAATCCCTGGCAACTCAAATTAAAGGGACGACTGGATGATATGAAATACTTCTATTTGAAACTTTGGGGAGCCGATGCCATTCAAAATAGGCCATACTCACCTGGGTAGACCAAGGATCTGATTTACTGGTTTGTGTCAGGCACAGCAAGAAACCGTGGTTAATTTTGATGACGGTTAGTTTCTGAAATCAGGATTCATCTCACAATCACTCAAACCCTGGTTTTCCTCAACTAATACTGGTTCCATTTCAGTCTCTTTCTTGCCTTGGAAGATGTCACTAGAGAACCAGCCAGGATTGAGCCAGGAAGTCTACAGTCAGACATCAATCCAAACTAAAGACCCACAGTGCAATCCCACCAGTTTGAGAGCCAATTTTGTGTAGTGGTTAGGAGTGCGGATTTCTAATCTGGCAAGGTGGATTAAATTCTGCGCTCCCCCACTTGCAGCCACCTGGGTGACCACGGCACTGATAAAACTGTTCTGACCTAACAGTAATATCAGGGCTCTCTCAGCCTCACCCGCCTCACAGAGTGTCTGTTGTGGGGAGAGGAAAGGGAAGGAGAATGTAAGCTGCTTGGAGACTCCTTCGGATAGAGAAAAGCGGCAAATAAGAACCAACTCTTCTTCTTCTTCTTCTTCTTCTTCTTCTTCTTCTTCTTCTTCTTCTTCTTCTTCTTCAATCCTAAACAAAGTTACACCCTTCTAAAGCTATTGGAGAAAATGGTTTAGAAGAGAAGAGCTCTGTTTAGGGTTGTACTGTAATTACGGTTAATAAGACAGATTTGGACCCTACCTTGATGAACCAGAACTGATCATACATTTGGACCATCAAACCAAAGTTTCACATGAACCAGTTTTGGGCCATTATAAGGCAGTTTCACATGTTCAGTCTCCCTTCCCAGTAGCCAAGATTCTTAACCAGGATTAAATTAACTAGCCTCCGATCACTGTAGCATCTACTTTTGGACATCATGACCAACTGGAGTTTGTTTGAAGGATACATGAGGGTATGAAGGAGGTCCCACAAAGCTCAGCAGCTACCCCTGTTGATGATAGCATTGCCAACCTCCAGGGAGGGCCCATCTCCAGTCCAGATTTCAGAAATCCAGTTAGAATCATAGAATCATAGAGTTGGAAGGGGCCATGCAGGCCATCTAGTCCAACCCCCTGCTCAACGCGGGATCAGCCCTAAGCATCCTAAAGCACCCAAGAAAAGTGTGTATCCAACCTTTGCTTGAAGACTGCTAGTGAGGGGGAGCTCACAACCTCCTTAAGCAGCCTATTCCACTGCTGAACTACTCTGACTATGAAATTTTTTTTCCTGATATCTAGCGTATATCATTGTACTTGTAGTTTAAACCCATTATTGCACGTCCTTTCCTCTGCAGCCAGTGGGAACAGCATCCTGCCCTCCTCCAAATGACAACCTTTCAAATACTTAAAGAGGGCTATCATGTCCCCTCTCAACCTCCTTTTCTCCAGGCTGAACATTCCCAAGTCCCTCAACCTATCTTCATAGGGCTTGGTCCCTTGGCCCCAGATCATCTTCGTCGCTCTCCTCTGTACCCTTTCAATTTTATCTACGTCCTTCTTGAAGTGAGGCCTCCAGAACTGCACACAGTACTCCAGGTGTGGTCTGATGTCATTCAGTTCCTTGAAAGAAAATGGCCACTTTGGAAGGTGGGCTATATGGTATTATATATGGCTATAGTTCATTCCCCATCCAGATTCCACTCCCCAAATTTCCAGGGATTACCCATCCCAGAGTTGGCAACCCTATGTTTTAGCATCATTGCCTGAATATTTCAAATTTGGCAAATATTCAAATTCTCTATTGAAAAAAAATGATAGGGAAAATAAACAAATTAGGATTCATATTGTTAGGCTGCAGATGCTCGTTTGAGAAGCAGAATTGGGGCTTTTGTTACCCAGGCAGCTTTCTGGCTCGAAGATAAAGCGTTCCTGATCACAGGAGGGTCTCCGGCCTGACCCTGGCAACTTTACCAAAGTCATCCATCGTGTTGCGGAAGCAAATCCTGTTCTCTAAGTGATCATGGTGGGATTTAACATGGACACCCTCGTTTCATCATCCTCAGTGTCACTGTAAATAAATGAAGCTGCCAAGCCTTGTCTAATTAGGCAAACATTGATTAGCCCCACTGTCTTTTATGCCGAGGTCTCTTCGGAGGCCTCCCATTCGAGGCAGTTCTTTCCTCCTGTGAAGCCATGAAACAACTTGCTTCTCGGCCAGCGTGGTGTGGTGGTTAAAGGTGGTGGCTTCTAATCTGGAGAACCAGGGTGGATTCCCTGCTCCTCCACATGCAGCCAGCTGGGTGACCTTGGGCTAGTCACGGTTTCTCTCAGAGCTCTCTCAGTCCCTCCTACCTCACAGGGTGTCTGTCATGGAGAGAGGAAGGGTAGGCGATTGTAAGCCTCAGGTCATAAAAAGCGGGATACAAAAACAGCTCTTCTTCTTCTTCTTCTTCTTCTTCTTCAGAACTGGAATTCCTCACATAGTTTGGGAGGAACCAAAGAAAACATAAGACCTGAACCTTCTCACTACAATTGTTTGCCAAAAAAATTAAACGAAGAGGTCCTTTTGTTGCAATGTTTTACAACAGCTTGAGGAAAATCTGTGCAGAAGACAAACCTGTGTTCATTTAGTATCTTATAAGGGACAAGTCTCAATCTCATTGTTCGGTATAAAGATGCTCAAGGATATTTTCTGTATTTGTGTAGGGAGGCTTGCTGGATAATTTGGGGGGCAGTTCTTCTCTCTCAGTATTACCTATCTTATGGGCAGGGGGCTGACAAGATAAAGAAGGGGATGGGCACATTTGCTGACAGGAACTCTGTGGAAGAAGCCAAGGTAGTAGGGCAGGTCTTGTGGAATGGTGGGAGACGTCCTGATGGCAACCTCTTCTCCCCACTGCCAGCCAGTGGGCCGGCATGGCAGAGAATGTTGGGTGGGGACACCAACATTGCCCTATAGCCTCTCCCCCTATAATTGACAGGAATGAGTAGTTGTTCCTTTATGTCCTTGCCCACTGGAATACTTCATAGCACAGGGGGCCCCAAAATTTTTGAGCCTTGGACACAGGATAAATGTAAAATGAGAAATGGTCCATGTAGTCTTTACTACCTGAAAGAGTCTCAAAGTGGCTCTCAGTCACCTACCAAACTAGCTCTCCAGGTTCTCTGAATACCTAGATGAATTTACTGAAAATGTAAGTCTCTGTTAAGGAAATTGCAACAATCACAATGAAAGGGGCCAGATGCAAGCTGGGAATTTGGAGCATATGATGCACATGTTATATCGAAGGACTGGGACAGGGAAACAGCAGGGAAGCCTGCCATGTGTTGGCAGCCATAGCAGCAGTGAGGATACGATATAAGTCTGTCCTTATCTGGAAAGCCAAAATCCCCCCTTCAAATTTCATCTCCTCAAAGCCCTTACTAGGATGCCTTGATGGCATGAGATGACACTGACCTACTTTATGGGTATGTTGTATTAATGACAGGAAGAGAGTGAATGCAAGGCCCTTCGAATACCTGAAAGTATTATACAAATGCTAGGTATTATTAGATGGAGGGTGGTTGCCAGGGGTTCACTGTCAAGCCTAGCCACTGATACATTTGTGACGGTGACAATGCACCAGTAGTAATAACTGAAGAGCTATTCCGCAGGTTGGGTCGTAAATAATTAAGAGTAACCTGCCTCCTTTAGCTCATTGAGGGAAGAAATTGTCACTTAGCCCGGGTTCGCGATACTTTCATTTCTCTCCGGTGCGGTTTCAATAAGCCTTATGAATATCTTGCCCAAAAGCAATCACTGGAGAATAAATCTGGCAAACAAGCTCATTCATACACCTGAGTCTTCGAGGCAGACATGGTAATTAGGATCACAATCTGAAGGGCAAAATAATAATAGTAATGGAAACACAGTAAGGGGTTGTAATTCCCTTCTGGGAAGGATGCGGCACTGTGGACTAAATGAGAGGAAAGATGAATCCCGTCCTTTTTCATGTTTGGAAACATTGACGCTAAAGCAAACAGAAGAGAAGCGCAAACCTATTGCAGTCAGCTCTCCCCTCCCCTCCAAAAAACCCCTTTGCTTGGTGTTTGGTCAGATCTTGTTCCCACTGAATATTCACTTGCCCTAGGACAATCATCATACTTTTGGAGCAAAAATGTATTGGCACAAACAGCCCTTTAAAGACTACCAAATTTGTGGCAGGGTATGAGCTCTTATGATCCACCGTGATTCACTTTTGTGACTCATGAAAGCTAATGCCCTGCAATAAATTTTGTTAGTCTTTAAGTGGACTCCTGCTCTTTTTTACTGCAACAGATAGACAGGCTAATACAGACTACACATCTTGGCGCATGCACTGGCACAAAATAAATCGGGTAATTTCCCGTGAGCCAGGCCTTTTCTCTGTCATTTACTTGTTAAAAACTCTACAGCAAATGGTTTCAGACAACTGCTATTTTTTCAGATTCAGGTAAATAGCCGTGTTAGTCTCAACTAGTAGAACAAATGTTAAGTCCAACGCAAGTTTTAATACCAACAAAGTTTTATACAAGGTGTGAGTTTCCATGTGCATGCACATGTCTTCAGACAATGAAACAGAAATCACTAGACTACATGTATCAGGAGGCAGTAAATTAGAAGCAAATTAGTAAACAGCGTCATGAAAATATCCAGCAACTCTGCAGTATAATAAAAATGTTCAGCGGATTGAAGAGCCTTGCTAGAATAACAATTTACTCTTTCCTTATGTATGTAGTCTAGCGATTTTCAACTTCTGCATCCAAGGAGCTTGTCCCATATTTTAACTTCTGACAGGGCGTGTATAGAGAGAGGAAGAATCTCTTGCTCAATCTGGTGCTGTGCTAAAAGTATGCTTGTCAACATTTTCTTTTTTTATTAAATACTTTATAACTTTAGATGCTGGTAGTGATTCTCTGTACCACATAGACTTCCACTTTCGTGGATACACTATTGCAAAAGGGAGCTCCAGGAGGGGGAAGGTTGGCGGTTGGCAAGCAGCTATTCCTCCAGGGCAAGAAATTGACCCCATGATGACCAGGTGTTGGGCAGCAGGAGGCACAGAGGGAAGGTGGGAGTCCTGACCACTCCCATACAAGGTCATATGGTAGAGACAAAATTTACCTGAAAGAAAAAGAAAAGCCTCTCCAGGTATTGGATTCAACATGGTGGAATAGAGCCCACAGGACTGAGTAGGCTTGTTCCATCATACTTGGGTTGCCAAATTTGGGTTGAAAATTTCCTGTAAACTTGGGAGTGGAGCATGGGGAGGTCAGATTTTGATCAGAGGAAGGACATCAGTGGGGTACGATGGCATAGAGTCCACCCGCCAAATCAGTCATTTTCTCCTGGGGAACTGATCTCTAGTCTGAAGATCAGTGGAAATCCTGGGTGATCTCCTACCTGAAGGTTAGCAAACCTTTTAAAACCCATCCTCCTTCCCAGTGGGTATTCAAAGCCAGCATGGTATAGTGGTATAGCCCTACTCTTCCACATGCAACCAGTTGGATGACCTTGAGTTATCCACAGTTCTTTTACATCTGATCTTGTAGAACAGTTCTGTTAGAGCTCTCTCAGCCACATGTAACTCAGTGGAGTATAACAGCATATAGTCCAAAGCAGCCGTTTTCTCCAGGAAAATTGATCTCTGTCACTTGGAGATCAATTGTACCTCCCGGAGACCTCATGGCTCTACCTGAAGGTTGGTAACCCTCCCAGGAGGTTGTGAAATGGAACCACAAGAGTTGATCACCGGAGGTTATAGATCTACCTTTGACTTATTTGTTTCAATGATGTGTTTCACTGGTTTTTAACAGATGATTATTCTGGTATTCTTTTAATTCTCATTACCCACCCTGGGTCCTGCCTGTGTTGTGAAACCCTTCAAAAGTCATAAATAAAAGAAAGGGCAAGGAGAAGCCGGAACCTCCAAATACAAAACAATAACACTTTCTATGCTGGTGGATGAACACAGCACAACTTCCAATAAGTCACGAGGAAGAGCAAAGGCAAAAATCACAGATTATTTCCCTGCAGCTGATACTTCATTTATATCTCATTACAGTGGGCAGAAGGATTTTAAATACATTTTAAAGTGGCCTCCACTCCTGGGAGTCTTCATTTCTTACAAAGAAATTTCCATCTTGCATAAAAACTTGCAATCACCATAAAATATTTCTTCGTTCTGTCTCTTTTTTTTTAATATAAGGAAGGGTGCTTTTTAAGTTTAAAGGGTTTTCTGTATCTAGATAGTCCATTATCTGAGCTGTGTGGAAGTACTTGCATCAAGAATAGGACAGGCCTTGTTGGTCTAGGACTGTGACCCCCAATATGGGGATGGGAAGGCCAGGGCTCAGTGGTAGAGCATCAGCTTGGCATGCAGAGGGTACCAGGATCAATCCCTGGCATCTCTAGCTAAAAGTATCAGGTGATGTGAAAGACCTCTGCTCAAGACCCTGGAAAACTGCTGCAGAGATAAAACTGAACTTGATGGAATAAGGGTCTGGTTAAGTACAAGGCAACTTCATCTTTTTGTGTATGTGTGTTGATGGTACCGGAGATGCCATGGCACTTCCCAGAAACTTATGTTTGATTTGGAAATCTCTCCTTTTGGTAAGAGACATTGAAGGATATTCAATATTGGTTAAGTCTTAATTTCCTGAAAGTTAGCAGAGTGCCTGGTACGGCTAGTAAGTACAACATGCTGAGAGCGTGCGGTGAGAAAACAACAAACAAAGAAAAAGCACATTTATCAAGGTGGTACCTGGTAACAAATAAAGTAACTATTTATTAGTATACTTAATTCTACATACTGAAATGTAAAGAGAAGGTTCCTATTCTAATCTAAATAGCTGGATGGGGAGAAATGCTTGAGACATCTTTTCTCCATGATGATCAGGTTTGAGGAATGGAGGAGAGAGAGGAAAGACGAAGAACAGGAAATTCTCCTCTAGGGACAGGTCAGTGAGTGGTCAGTGTTCCTGTTTCAGTCTCAAGTCAGGAGACATTGCACCAAGAACTGATCGCAATATTCTTGGTGCAGAAGATGCTTCAGAACATCCCAGGATGCATCATGTTTATGCATCCAGGGAGCAACCATGTAGGAAAAGCTGCTACTAGTGTAGGAGGATGCTTATCTTGGAACCCTCCCAGTGTTTGAGATTGGTCCTATCTCTATGGCAGCCATTTTGTGGTGGAACTTCCAACCCTTTCTAAAATTCCAAAACAGCCCACAAACTCAACAAGGATCCATGGTCCGGAGGGACATGATGCTACCTTTGGGTTTGGGTTGGAAACCCAAGCAAGCTGGAAATGGATGGGGTGGGGAGGAAAGCATCTTATTCCTTTGAGAAAGGCCTGAGGATTAATGGTAGAAAATGTACTTTATGTGAAAATGAGTGCAGGTGCATTCTCAGGTATCTCTACTAAAAAAAAATGACAAGCATTTGGGGAGGGACTATGGCTCACTGGTTGAGCATTTCCTTGGTATGCAGAAGGGCCCAGGTTCTATCTCTTGTAGGAGATGGGAAAGACCTCAGTCTGCGCCCCCAGAGTATCACTGCTAGTCAGAGTAGACCAGGGTTCCGGGGAACCCTGAAGTTACACAAGAATTCCCCAGGAGTTAGACTTTCCCAGCAGTTCAGTTGGCTGCTGACATCACTAGACGTCACTGGAGTCCACTTCCCCTGTTGCTCTCCAGGTCTAAACTCTTTCTCCACAATGGAAACAGTAAATGATCAATCGATCAGTTGGCTGACCCCTGCATCTTTCTTCTACACCCACTTCTCTGATGGGGCATGTCACCACTTCTGGGGTTCCTCAACGCCTGAAAAATATTTCAAGGGTTCCTCGATGGTCAAAAAGTTGAAAAAGGCTAGAGTAGATGATACCAAGTTTGATAGACCTATGGTCTGACCCAGGATACGGGAGCATCCTATGTCCATGCATCCATGTGGAGTAATTCTTTCCGAAAGCCCTTTCCAACCAGACAAGACATTGCTCAGTTAGATGGCTCAATGGTTGAAGGCCACTTCACATGCATAAAAGCTTCCTCAACTCCAGCATCATTTTGCCCCTTTCTGAAGAGCGGAAGTCATCCCATTTTAACAATTTGATTTTAATGGGAGATAGTGGGAGGGGGGGGGTGAGATCTTGCTGGGAGGCAAAGAAGAGGGAATAACAAAGACCATAAGAAATCCGATGAAACAAGATGGCTGCACGGAGAGTATCCTCTTATCAGGTCCATCTTAGGAGGGGGTTTCTTCCCCCCCTTCCCCCCCCATGCCTATCATATCGCACAACCGTTCTTGAAGAGCCCTCCATTTACCCTCTCCCCTAATTAAATGTGCACTTCATTAATGTAAATTGGGGCTTTAATGCTCTTGTTGAAATTCTGAAGAAAGTGCTGCAGCCTTGCGAAATGCTTAAGCATCATTGCAAATTAGATTAGGGACCAAGAAAGGCAGTAAAATTAGAATGATAATGGTTCATGTGGCTTCCTGACAGGCATGCCTATTCAGGGATCAATGGCGGAGGGGACCGGTTTTTTCCCTGAGTTGAAAGCAAAAGGCAGGGGGGGGGGGGGGAGACGGACGAACGTCATCTTGCCGATGTGGCTTCTGGACGTTCTTTCAATTAGTTTAATTTGGTAAATGGTGGGGATTTGGAGCCTCTCAGCCAGCCCACCACGACAAGCAGATATTGAAATTTTTTCTTTCTCTCTGCGTTGCAAACATAAAATAGGACTAGCTATAACATTTGCATTTCCAGCCTCTCCCCTCCCCACACACACCCTTTATTGTTATTTTTTTTTTTACAACTGGCAAGTCATTATACAAATGTAAGGTTTTTAAACGGGGAAAGCTTTGTTGTAGGCTTACGCTACACTATCGAGGCTGGGGGAGCAATCAGAAGGAAGAGCAAGACTTTCCTTCTCAGCGCTTCCCTTTCGTGAAAGAAGAGGTGAGCTCATCTGCCTTGCAGGACTGAATGCAGAAGTTTCCCCGTGGAGTTCTAAGAAAGGGGGCGGTGGGGGAGGGCTGGCAAAGGACAAGAGCTCTTGACATATGTGCAAAAGGCTCGACATCAGGGGTAGTCAACCTGTGGTCCTCCAGATGTTCATGGACTACAATTCCCAGGAGCCCCTGCCAGCAAAAGCAAAATTTTATCTTTTGTCTGTGGCACTCTGCTGGCTCAGGAGACTCTGGAAGTGAGAGACAAATGCATTTTTGGCCTTTTGTCCCCTGCCAGAAAGGAAAACCCTCAACCCCTGAGACTTCTTGTTCTGGTTCTGCCCCTAAATTCAGCTGCTCAGATGGGCAGCCACTGCTTGAAGACCGCCAATGAGGGGGAGCTCACCACCTCCTTAGGCAGTACATTCCACTGCAAACACTGGCAGGGGCTCATGGGAGTTGTAGTCCATGGACATCTGGAGGACCACAGGTTGACTACCCCTGCTCTACATAAGTGGGCTGGCTATTCTCCAGAATTGAGGGCCCAATATGTCTAATACCACTGACTCAGAAGAAAATGTTATCTCCCTTTATACCAGTGGTTGCCAAACTGTGGATCTCCAGCAGGGGCTCATGGTAATCGTAGTCCATGGACATCTGGAGAGCCAGTTTGCCACCACTGTACCTTGGTCTGGCTTTAAAGACAAGGTTATGCCTCTCTCTTCTAGGCACCATGCTTTTCTTTCTCCCTGTATGGCATATTCACCCTTTAAAACAAAACAAAATTTAAGGACATCACACAGCTGGAGAAAGTATGGAAGGGGACATCTACGATGATTAGGGAGATGAAGCACCTTCCCTCTGATGAAAGGCTGAAGAGTCTGGAACTTTTCAATTGGGGAAAGTGATGACTAAGGGGGGAGGACATGATAGACCCTAAATAGATTCTGTATACTGGATCTTAATGCTGTCTGGGGGAGACATGGGGAGAGGCAGACCCGTAAATACAGGGATCCCTGATCCTTTTGGACTTTGAATGTAAGGATCAAGACCTCAGACCTGATTTGGTCCCCAATATGGAGCCAGTGCAGTTGGGAGAACACAGGTATAATATGTGTTCTCTACTGGGTCCTCATAAGGACCTGAGTTGCTAGGTTCTTGACCAATTGGAGTGCTTGGAGGACAGCAAGGTGATTGCAAAAATTGCTCCCACAAATTGGCTCTGCCTGCTTCCCTGCATTTATCCCTTAATTAATGAAAGGCAGGTGTTCTTCATTCATCAAGTCCCTGGTCCTGCATCAACTCAGCATCCGGAGCTCAGACCAAGCGGTGCCATGCTAATAGCCTGACGCTTCTGTGTCTCTCCTGAGCTGTAAATTTTACCTTTTGTCTGTGGCACTCTGCTGGCTCAGGAGACTCTGGAAGTAAGAGACAAATGCATTTCTAGCCTTTTGTCCCCTGCCAGAAAGGAAAACCCTCAACCCCTGAGACTTCTTGTTCTGGTTCTGCCCCTAAATCCAGCTGCTCAGATGGGCAGCCACTGCTTGAAGACCGCCAATGAGGGGGAGCTCACCACCTCCTTAGGCAGCACATTCCACTGCTGAACTACTGTGTGAAAAAATATTGTTTTGATATCTACCCAATATCATTCTATATGTAGACTAAACCTATTATTGAGGGTCCTCTCCTCTGCTGCCAACAGGAACCTCTCCCTGCCCTCCTCTAAGTGACAAATACTTTCAAATCCTTCAAGAGAGCAATCCTGTCCCCTCTCAACCTCGTTGTCTCCAGGCTGAACATTCGCCAGTCCCTCAGCCTCTCCTCACAGGACTTGGTCCCCAGACCTCAATTCCTCCTCATAGCTCTCCTCTGCTCCCTCTCAATTTTGTCTACGTCCTTTCTGAAGTGAGGCCTCCAGAACTGCACACAAGACTCCAGGTGGGGTCTGACCAATGCAGCATACAGCGGGACTGTGACATCTTGTGATTTTGATGTGATGCCTCTGTTGATACACCCCAAGACTCCATTTGCCTTCTTTACCGCTGCATCTGGCCAAACAGAGACGTCAGATGTGCTGCCTACTCTCTTCTGCCTCTGGTTAATGCTATTGTTCTTTGAGTTTCATTAGCACTAAATTCACCTTTGGGGGGAAAAAAAACTAATTTGAGGGGAAATCTTGCTTGACTTGGTAAGGGCTCCAGCAGAAAGATCAAAATACTGCTTGTAAATGCCAGACATGAATTACTTCTGCAGTATGCCTGTTGTCTGACTTTTAAAAATCGTATTCCAAGTATTGACACTGTAGCTATTTTTAAAGGGGGGTAAAAGATGGTTAACCTCTGTTCATGACCAGGTTCTTGCTGGATGCAACTAAGGAAGGCTCTGAATGCTCCCTGCATGAGTATCTATAATAAAAAAAAATTGTTCTGATAAGAGCACTCAGGTAGGGAGATTTTCCTGTTTTCTTTCACAATAAAACATAAAGGTATTATTTTTATGTATGTCTGAAATGCAGGAAAGAATATTCATCATTGTTTGGATGGCACGAGTTCTATAGTGGAAAAAGGCCCTAAAAATAAATCAAATCATTACTCCTAGGTATTGATTTCTGTAAATTCACAGTCTTGAATTCGTCAGCCTTCATCAAGGCAAATAAAAGGAAGCAATAGGAGGAGGGAATTGAGAGAGAGAGAGAGAGAGAGAGAGATTAACCCAGCAGCATGATGAGATATTTGGATCATCAGCTCTTATTTTAGGGCCATATAGGTGCCATCAAAGACATAAGAAAGGCATCCCATATGCCATGGAATTTAATTAGGTGGTATTATTATTATTATTATTATTATTATTATTATTATATTTCTAAACTGCCTCTTTCACAGAGATCTGCAACATACAAGTATATATAATTTATGAATAACATTTCCACTCCAAAAATTAACCACTATAAACCTATTCTCTTCCCCTTCAACTAATTTTAACAATCTAACTGCTCAACTAATTTTACTAACTACAATCTAACTGCTCAACTAATTT
The DNA here is from genome assembly GCF_049243985.1 of Paroedura picta. Taxonomy (NCBI): domain Eukaryota; kingdom Metazoa; phylum Chordata; class Lepidosauria; order Squamata; family Gekkonidae; genus Paroedura; species Paroedura picta. The sequence continues at coordinate 78,542,541 of NC_135378.1, read as the reverse complement.
TACTAACTACGCAACTAATTTTAACAATCTAACTACAACAACAACAACAATAATAATAATAATATATTTCTAAATCACTTCTCTCACAGAGATTTGCAACATACCACAAGTATATGTTATATATTAATAACATTTTCACTCCAGAAATTAACCACTATAAACCTATTCTCTACCCGGCAAGTAATTTTAACGATCTAACTACTCATCCTGCCCCCCCTCCGCCTTCTGCCATCTTCCCCCCCCACACCTGTTGAATATGTAAGTACTTCTGTGGCATGGACAGGAGGGGAGTGGGGAGGAACCACAAAGACTGGAGGGAGACCCTTTCATTAGGCTACCCTGGCCTCAACTGTATGCCTGGTGGAAGAGTGCCTGCGAAACTGTAATGGCTCTCAGGTGGCAGCTCATTCCACCAGTTTTTAGCCAGGACCAATAAGGTCAACAAGGCCCTGGCTCTGATAGACAGAGACTATCAATATGTTTGTACCATATGACTTAAGTGCGCTCCAGGGAACATATAGGGAATGATGGGCCCTCAGATACATAGATCCCAGACCACACAGGGCTCTGGAAGTCAGCACCAACACCCTGAACTTCCCCTGGAACTGTACTGGGAGCCAATGCAGCTGTTGGAGGGTCAGTCGGATATGTGCCCTCCATGGTATCCTTATCAGGATGCAGGTAGCTGCATTTTCCACCAGCGGTGATTTCCGGGTTAAGGTCAGGGCTAGCCCCTCATAGAACAAGTTAAAGTAATCCAGCCTGGAGGTGACCGTCACACGGATCACAGGGGCCAGGAAGGGTGCTAATAGCTTTGTCAGGCGTAGATCTGTATTGCCATCTTTTAATGCTTAGTGTTGATGTTAATTTTAATGGGTTTTAATGGGGTCATACTGGTTTTTATCGTTTTATTGTGAACCGCCGCAAGTCCGAATGGAATGCGGTGGAAGATGATAGATAGATAGATAGATAGATAGATAGATAGATAGATAGATAGATAGATAGATAGATAGATAGATAGATAGATAGATAGATAGATAGATAGATAGATAGATAGATAGATAGATAGATAGATAGATAGATAGTTAGATACATACATACATACATACATACATACATACATACATACATACATACATACATACATACATACATACATACAAGAATGCCTGACAAGCTACCTTTGTGATCTGAGCTCCAGTGAAAGGGAGGCATCAAGGATCACCCCCAGATTCCTGTGTGCAATTATATCTGTATATTGATGATTACAGGTTTTTGCAAAAGGCCCATTCCTATTAGCCAATTTCAACAGGGTTTCTCTAGCATGAATTATAGTGAATTTGCGAGCTTTAATTGGTTTAATCAGTAGATTCATTGGCTATAGCTTGGTTGTTTAACTAGCAAGGAGATATTTTTTTAACCCGGGACATTAAGACCTAAGCCCACTCATTTATTTTAGCCTTGAGGATAATTTGGTTCTGACGTGTTGTTGTAACAGGGAATTTTTGTTTTATTTTCACTTTAATTTGAAGCATATTTCATAAAGCAAGTAAATCGAGAATAATGGAAATACTATCTCAGGACTTAATAATTTAATAGGACTATTGCAGCATGCTTTATATAGTGAGTTACTGGAGTCTTGCGATGCATTAACGATTAATACATATTTATTCTGGCTTAAATTTTCAAGGACTGGAGCCTTCTTTGTTAAATGCATGATGCAGCATATATGAGGTTTGTTTTCCATCTTCTGTGCATCCCCACGTGGGGGGGGGGGGAGCTGCCCTTGCACAGACCAGCCTCTGAGTAGGAGTCTTTTAGCTTTATTTGTATCCAAGAGGGGAAGCTCCCATCCCCTTTAGAGCAAAACAACATCCTTTCCCACTCTAACCATCACATGCTCCAGAATGTCTGGTCTGATCTGCTGGCTCCTGGTGTCAGGTTACAGCATCTTTTCCCCTTCTCCAAAAATAACAAGGCCAAGGGAGGTTTCCAAAGTTCAGTTTCCTTCCAGTCCAAAGTCAGGTTTCCAGAAGTTCATTAAGGCAATGTTGTCTGGTCCAAAGGTTGGTTTGCTAGGCATCAGTCAAGGTGATGTTGGCAATTCAGTATCTGCAGTACCCTGTGTCATCTCTTGGGAGATTTAATAGCCCCATCCTAGCTTTGCTATTGGCAATGAGTTGGCATCAAGCCAGGGGGCTTGCACTTTGCTGACTAGATTGTAACCCCATTCTTAGCCTTCTTCTGTGTCTCTCTAAAGGTGCAGGTGATCTTGGAGGAGTTGCCAACTGACTTCTACCTGCTGGATGAGAGTTGGAGAGTGGAGGTGATTCTGCATGAGCTCTTGACTGTAAGTTCTGGCATGCCTGCCCCATATCCTCCTATTGGTTGGCTTCTGTTGATTTGGGGCTGGGTGCATGGGGCTCCTCCTCCTCCTCTGGGGAGTCCCCACCATCACTAAGCCCTGGATGACCCATAATACATGCTTGCTCCTCTCCTTTAGTTCCTCTTTTGCCATCGCTGCTATAGGAGCTCCTTGGCTCTGCACTGCCTTTGAACCTTTTTTAGTAGGTCTTTGTCCTACTAAACAAAGTGGTAAACTTTGATCTTTGGCACAGTTTCAAAGCTGTTCTTCTACAGAGACATTCTTCTGCTGATATTTCTTCTGGGTGAGGCAGCTTTCATTGGCCTATCCCCCCCAACTAGACCAAAGGATTGTTCTTGGAGTGGTTTAGTCCCTTCTCTATTTCCAGGGCGTATTAGTAAAAGCCCTGTTCAAAAAAGGCACCCAGTGTGCTACCAAAATGGTGGCCAGTAGCGAACATTCCCTATGCTTCATGAGCTTGACAAAAGCATACAGTGTTGTGACCTGTAAAATTTGCCAAGGTTTTACCCTTCAGGCCAATTCAAACAGGGCCTTTTGCCTTAAAGCTGTGTTAAGGATAAGGATCTTACCTCCTCAGTTCCCTTGAAATTGGCTCCTTCTGACCAACTGAGACCAGCTTCTATACATTTGGTTACAACCACCAGTCTGCCCTTAAAACCTTTGTTAATTGGGTCAGTTCTAGTGGCTTCTTCTACAGGAGTGGGCCAGCAGAGCAGGCCAGCTCTCCTGGCAAGAAGAAGGAGGAGGAGGAGCCTGGGAGCAGGGAAGACCCACCATTGGCCCTCCATTGAAGAGTGGCCACTACCTATTGGGGGCATATGCCCATGGAGGGCCAATAGGGTACGGTGTGGGATGTCAACACACAACCCCACTTTTATTATGAGGAAAGATTTGCACCCATATATAATTTTGTTTAGGGACTATCCTATGTAAAGTACCAATGCTACTATGCTAACATGCTAATGATTTTGCTGTAAATTAGCTTTATATATTCTGGATTCGTTTGTTTTTAGAAGATTCTGAGTTTTCCAGAAATAAATTCAGCAGATGTTAACAAGTACAGCTAACCAGGAGGGGAGCATTACATATTTTACTTAATATAAATGAAAGATCAAGCCGGTTTGTTTATTTAAGGTATTTTTACCCTGGATTTTGACCTTAGTCCTCAACTTAGCTAAAGAAAAATTATCACAGCTTTCTTTTTCAACAAAAAGTGGAACCTTTCATTTTAATAACAATAAACTACCTCATGGTTCCTTCGGTATCTCATAGAACTGCCTTGATTGATGTTTTGTTAATTATATACATTTATTTAAATTTAACTGGGCCACAACTCTGATCATTCATTAATCCAATTTCTTTAATCAGTTGCAAAATATTAATTCTAGGACAGATTTTATGAGGTTCCAGTTACAGGAGCTGTTGCTGGTTTCAAGCAAGTCCTTTTAGTTTTGTTTACCCTCCCCCTCCCAAAAAAAATTAAATACTATACTTAAGAGAATTAAGGGGGGAATGCAGTACTAGATTTGGCTGATGTTTAGCAGCCTTCACTTTTCTAATTAATTTTTTTTAATTCGCATTTTTGTAAAAACCTGAATATTTCCAAATTCGCGCAAAATTCGCTTCACAGCAGAAACCAGCTTGATGGATCCGGATCATTCCCCCCACCCAAGCGCCCCCCTCCAACACCTCTTTGCTTTCCTTATATTTTTGCATTTCATTCTACTCTTTCCCATCAGAAAATGGAAGAGAAGTTACTGGATGGCATGTCTAGGATGGGGGAGGCGAGGAATAATAGAATCATAGAATCATAGAGTTGGAAGGGGCCCTACAGGCCATCTAGTCCAACCCCCTGCTCAACGCAGGATCAGCCCTAAGCATCCTAAAGCATCCAAGAAAAGTGTGCATCCAACCTTTGCTTGAAGACTGCCAGTGAGGGGGAGCTCACCACCTCCTTAGGCAGCCTATTCCACTGCTGAACTACTCTGACTGTGAAAAACTTTTTCCTGATATCTAGCCTATATCGTTGTACTTGAAGTTTAAACCCATTACTGCGTGTCCTCTCCTCTGCAGCCAACAGAAACAGCATCCTGCCCTCCTCCAAGTGACAACCTTTCAAATACTTAAAGAGGGCTAAAGAGGGAAGGAAAGACCCAAACACAAAATAGGTTGCCATAAACCATGTAGATCCGGCAGCAGGGAGGACAGATGGAATAATAAAAGAAGAACAAGAAGGTGGTGGAGAATGAGAGGGAACTATTTATCCTGAAGTGTTCTTTACACAATTGGTAAACTATTGGCTCTTGTGCTACCTCTTCTGTCTCCCTGTGGTGGGAGGTAGAAAGAGGTTCGCTTTCCCCTCCGTTGTTACGAGATTAGGTGTGGCCCGGCTGCCTTACTGTCAGTCATTCAGCTGTTAAAAGGGCTTAAACCCTCATAAGAACATTAACAGTTGGGTGCTAATACCAGATTGACCTTTATTCATAAAGTGCAAGGAGTTGGAAGTCGGACAGATTGGTTGCCAGCCACGGCCTTTTATGCCCCATTTAGTGGGCTTTGATTTGGCTCTCCTTTCTTCCTTTAATCTGACATCACTGGCTAGAATCCGTTTGAGGTCTAAGTAAACACGGCTAGGGCAGGCCTCCTCTCCTTTTGAAGGCAAATTTGGAGGGGGGGGGCAGAGGGGGAGAGAGAGAGAAATGGCTGCTGGGGGTGGTGGTGTGGGGCGGTGGGGGGGAACGGCTTTAAAAAAAAATGGTTTGCCTTTGGAATGAAATGCCTCCAGCATGGATTGGAAACACTTGCCCTGAATGGAGCTGGTATATGCAGATCATCAAACGGAGGGGCAAGACCAGCCTCTCTCTTGAGCAAGGCTGGCTGTTTGTTCAAAGGGGGCATATACACGGAGAATAGGAATGCGGGGATTTCTATGAACTCTTCCTGAAAGTTTTACTTCATGACGCAGACAAAAGGGAATCTCAGAGCGAGGCATGGCAACAAAGCCAATGGGTTCTTAAGAAGAGCCTGGTGGGGAATCCCATTCCGGACACCTGACAACGATTGTCTTGCTCAATTCGGTTGGCCTGTGGTGCTCCAGAGCAAACAGTCGGAGGATTCTGTCCTGAAGGAGCCGGATGGGAAAGAGGCATCTGAAGGAGGCTGCAGCCCTACCCCATCGACCGCTGTGCCAAAATCAACTAGATAGGATGGAAGGACTGCCATGGTGGTCCAACATTATAGGCCCTACAGAAGTGATTTTTTTTTAAAATGTCGATATTTCATTAATTGGGAATTTAGCCAAATTCAAAAGCAAATTGCACTAGATTTGTTGGTAGGTTCCTGAGGGATTTGGTTGAGGAGGATGGGACATTTTTTTCGGGAGGAGGTTGGTGATGACTCTGTTGTCCATAATTCCAATGAACAGTTTTGAAACAGGAGATAACATTTCTTGTCAGTTATTCAGGCATGTTCACCTGCTAAAACACTCTAAAGCAGGGGTGGGCAAACAGTGGCCCTCCAGATGTCCATGGACTACAATTCCCTGCATTTTCTGGCAGGGGCTCATGGGAATTGTAGTCCATGAACATCTGGAGGGCCACCGTTTGCCCACCCCTGCTCTAAAGTACAGCTGTTCTCAGTCTACAACTGATCTCAAGACAACATTCTGAGGGCTGGAATTATATATTTTTTTCCCTCACAAGTTCATCCCTTCATGAATGCTCTGGCTCTGTAGCAAGTTTTGCACCATCTAGCTCAAAGAACTCCATATCTAGGAAGCTCTTTGACATACCTATAATATGTATATGGCATTCCTATAGCACATTCTTACAAGCCTGGAGGATCATTGTCCTTGGGGTCGCAATGGGTCGGACACGACTTCGCATCTAACAACAACAACAATTTGTCAACATTTTTCTATTCTCTTTGAACAGGTCAATTTTTTTATGATGCTATAATGAAAATTTGGAAAGGCCACAAAAATTACTTCAGATCCAGCCTTTGGGCTATCATCTGGCCACCTCTGCTCAATTGTTGATTGTGTCAGATTTTTACTTTTGCTTTTTTAGAAAACACTAAACGTCAAAACTTGCAGGGGGGAGGGCTGATGGCTTCAGCAGTGAGCTGAATGGGTTTGGTCCCACAAAATCCATAGCAAGTGATGCTTTACCTCACAAAATGGCTGTGAAGTTCAGGGGGAATATTCAGACTGAGGCAACAAAGATTCCTATTTGTGGAATTAAATATGAGAGCTTTTTCTGCCAGGACAGACCAAAGGAACATGTAGCTGTCGAAAGGGGGGGGCTGTGTTGGTCTGAAGTAGCACAATAAAATCAGAGTCTGTTTTTATTATGTAGCTTCAAGTTATGGATTGGACCCAAAGATCCACAAGTAGGTTTTGCCAGTTTGGGGTTGAGAATTACCTGGAGACTTTCTATAGTTTAATGAATGAGTCACATCTAATAAATATGACCGGGGGAAGGCATCTTATGAGCAGTTCTGTGATTTTCATTATATTTTTGTTTGGCTTTTTAACCTATTTATTTGAGAGGATTCTTCCAGTTCTTGTTGTTGGGTGTGTAAATGGAGATCAGTTGTAATAACAGGAGGTCTTCTGCCATCATCAGGATTTGTAGGGATGCCAGCCTCCAGGTGGGACCTGGGGATCCCCTGGAATTACAGTTCATCTCCAGATAACACAGAGCAGTTCCCCTGGAGAAAATGGCTGCTTTGGAGGGTGGACTCCATAGCATTGTACCCCTCTGAGATCCCTCCCCACCCCAAGGTCCACCCCCTGCTGGCTCCATGCCCAAAGTCTCCAAGGAAAGCTGGTATCCCTAAGCTGGAGATCGGCAACCTTAATGTATGTGCATATATATGCCCACACACGCGTGCATACACACCCACACACAAGTTCACCGAGATTCAAAGCTATCTGGAGCAAATCTGCTTTGTGCAAATCTATAGCCGGATCGCAGCCAAAAACATTCATTCCACTAAAAGGCAGTTTCAGCTCTCTGCAGGAGTTATATCTATATTTCAGAAGACAGGATTTGAATGAACATTTTTGAGTTTTTTTATCTGTCACAAGCCATTAGCTGAATTGCTTATAGAAAAACCCCTGACAAACGTAATTGCTGGTTAGTGTTACAGAGCTTTGAGATATTGCCTGCAAGAAGAAATTCTTTGACTAAACCCCCCCCCTCCCCCTTCGGTGGAATAAAGTGATTTGTTCCAGTAAGAGTGGTAATAAAATTGCTGAAATGAAACAGGATTGTTCAATGAGGATCCGAATCCAATTTGCGGGGCTGGTACAATTACAATTTTATCTCTGTGTTTACTCATTTTTAGAATTGGCTACAAGTCTTTTTATACACAATTAATGGGATTAATGGCTCTAGGGATTGGCAAGGCAGCATTTGGGAGCAGAGCACCTTTGCTTGCTTGGCAGCGCACGCTGACCGGATGCAAAATAGATTTGTCGGATGCAAAGAAGTCAGCTGGTTGGCTTGCGAGTTTGTGCAAGGAGGGTAACATTCACAGAACTACATTCTGCATTTTGTTCGACATTATAGGCCACTTGCTCTTGGTGGCTCTTGGGTTCATGTGACGTAGTTCCTTTCACCGATCCTGGAGATCCAGATGGCCATCCATTTGGAATAACGGTGGATCCTGTTGAGATGTTAAATGGATCTTCTCTGAATGTATAGCCAGTTTCTAGTTCCTGTACAATGGCAGATTGGTCTCGTGAGCCATAGGGTGACCAAGATGCATATATATATATATATATATATATCTGGACTGTCAAGTTAAATTGGTTAGAATCATAGAGTTGGAAGGGGCCATGCAGGCCATCTAGTCCAACCCCCTGCTCAACGCAGGATCAGCCCTAAGCATCCTAAAGCATCCAAGAAAAGTGTGTATCCAACCTTTGCTTGAAGACTGCCAGTGAGGGGGAGCTCATCACCTCCTTAGGCAGCCTATTCCACTGCTGAACTACTCTGACTGTGAAAAACTTTTTCCTGATATCTAGCCTATATCGTTGTACTTGAAGTTTAAACCCATTACTGCGTGTCCTTTCCTCTGCAGCCAACGGAAACACCATCCTGCCCTCCTCCAAGTGACAACCTTTCAAATACTTAAAGAGGGCTATCATGTCCCCTCTCAACCTCCTTTTCTCCAGGCTGGTTGAAAAATCCTTCCCTCTCCCTTGGGAAATATAGTTGCAAGAGTGCAGTTTGAATATCCAAATTCTAGGCATTCTCATCCAGGTTTCTTTGGAAGCCACAATAATGATGATGGTCTAAACCAATATAAGTTTGCAATGCATGTGAACTCTCTATGTACAACTTCAATTTATTACGAAGTGGCTCACTCACATATATCAAGTGTCCCAAGAGAAGAAGGAGGTCGGTTCTTATATGCCGCTTTTCTTTAACAGAAGGAGGCTCAAAGCAGCTTACAATCACCTTCCCTTTCCTCTCCCCACAACAGACACCCTGTGAGTGAGGCGAGACTGAAAGAGCCCTGATATTCCTGCTCGGTCAGAACAGCTTTACCAGTGCCGTGGTGAGCCCAAGGTCACCCAGTTGGTTGCATGTGGGGGAGTGGAGAATCAAACCCGGCTTGCCAGATTAGAAGCTGCCGCTCCTAACTACTATACCACACTGTCTCTGTAAATTTGAACACTTGTCAAGGTCTTCTTTTTCCCCTGCCTTCTTTATCTTTGAGGGGTTCAAAGGGCCATCTAATTTTCTGAGGGCCAACTCATCCAAACAACTTTTTAGACTGTGTTAGGCTGACAAAGATTAGTTCCTATGGTTTTGCAAGCAGAAGGTGTTTGCTTGGTCTTCTTTGTGATTGCCTATTGTCTTGCGTTTTCTCCTTTCCTCCTCTGCCATTCCCCCAGCAAAGCACTGCCGGGGTGGGAGAGCTTTATTGGACAAAACCACTAGATGTTGGGAGTGGGTCACACTGAAGGGAAAACAGCCTTCTCCTTGGTCTTTCTCTGGGGAGGAAGTAGACTGAAGTGAGTTTTCCATTAGCTCAAGGTGAGCCAATTTCACTTGATCCCCCCCAAATCTCCAGTGGCTTTCTATTCAAGGGGTCCAGTGATTTTGACAATGTCTGGAAATGGGATTCCTAAGCAGTTTCTGGCAAATAAGGGATGGGTTGTGGGGGAACACAGCATGATGGGAGATTTTTTTAAAGTTGTCTCATGTACTTCCCAGAAGGTCTTAGTGGAGGTGACAAACGGCAACTCCAGGAATTGCTGAGATGTCTCTGGTAAAACCATAAAGTTTCTGGTGATTGCTAGAGCTACCCTTCGTTGCTTCCAAGACTGCATTTTTTTAAAAAGTATCTTGTGAGCCTTAGGCTGTGGTGGGCTACTGTGGAGGGATGTTGGGGGAAAGGCTAGCCAGTGCAAGTGACTTCTGCTCATACCGACATAGAATTCATCTCAGAATAATTAGCCTAAGGCCCCCAAGTGAGCATAATTGCCAAACAAGAGCTGAAACCACCCTCCATTAAGAAGCCACAGTATGTGCTAGGCAAACATCCCTCCTAACAGCTGTATCCGTTCTGGAATCTGAATAAGTAAGGAAAAAATGTTTATGGGGCATTGAAAAAAAAGATGAATAAAACTATTAAAATGGTCCATTTATACTGTCATTTGCAAATAGAGCTGATATTTATGGACAGAGGTTTGCAGTGTGCAGCCAAGGGCTGCCAGACTTGGGGGCAGGGGGGGGGACTTGATATGTTAGCTTGATTATATTTCTGGCAGGTCTTCTCAAAATTGGACTAGGAAATGTGAGGATAAAAGACTTTATGGCCAAGACTGTGGCTCCATTCTTGTTTTATGTCTGTTGAACTCAGTTACCAGTGCTATCCCCAGGAAAAATATCTGGGGGGGCAAAAAAGGGGAAAAGTAGGTTGTAGGGTAGAAAAAATATTGTTTCACGGGTATAAAATGATTTCCTGCAACGGAACCCAAAGTGAGCCAACAATTCAGGGATTATTTTGTTGACTTCCCTGAATGTGACTCATTCATTACTTAACTTCTCCAAATGCTTTGCTTAGAAATTACAACTTACCACTAGTTAAGGATGCCAGCCTCCAGGTGGGACCTGGGAGGTCCTCCAAAATTACAGCTCATCTCCAGACTACAGATATCAACTGCCCTGGAGAAAATGGATGCTTTGGAAACTGGACTCTATGACACTGAGGTCCCGGTCCTCCCAAGGTCCCACCACCAAATCTCCAAGAATTGCTCAATCTAGATCTAGCAACCCAACCCCACCATCCTTCACCAATGGCCAGGGGGACCTGAAAACCCTACCATAAGTACCTGCCACACGAATTTATGAGAAACTGATTGCATCTCACCAATTCTGCTGGGGTACCCTGGGGTTATGGGAGAGCTCCCCAGGTTATGCGTGGCCTTTCCCAGAAGTTCAGATGGTCACTGACATCACTAGATGTCACTGGAGCCCACTTCCCCTGTTGCTCTACAGGACTACTCTCTTTCTCCACAATGGAAATGGTAAATGATCCATTGTTTAGTTGGCACCTGCATCTTTAATGCCTACTTCTCTGAAAGGGGCATGTCACCAATTCCGGGGTTCCTCGAAGCCTGAAAAAAATATTTCAGTTTCCTGATTTACGGTGTTCTTTCACAAAAGCCCAATTTGTGCAAATAACCATCTCTGTTGAAGTGATATGAACAGGATACAAGTTATTATGTGTAATTGGGGATCCTTGAAAATGTCCTGGAAGTGCAGAAACTGTGTAGGGCAATTAAGGAGTTTATTTTTGGCTGCACCATCCTTTCATTTTGATACCCTTTTGATCCAGCAAGGGCCTACCTCTCTCTACATTGGTCTATCTCTGCTGGGAGGAGATGTACTCCACATTCCTCTCTTTCAGCACATGCATACAAGCACATGTGCTGTTTTCGTACTGCCATCATTCACATGAAGCACAAGGACCATATTCATGCTCTTCTTTATCCCCTTATGTGGGAGTTTTTGAGGTCCTTCCCAAAGTCGTATTTTCCATGCCCAGCAGGAAAAGCTCTTTAAAGATGCAGGAAATCTCTTCTGCCTCTCAGGACCCACTTAGGCATCTTTTTAGTTCAGGTGTTACAATTATTGGAAATAATATAGAGCATTGGCTTTGCTACTTGCTTTTGCTGGGGGACAACACACAGGCAAAGGGGCCATGACTTAGAAGCAGAGCATCTGCTTTGTGCACATAAGGTCCCCGGTTCAATCCCCAGCATCTCTAGTTAAAAGGATCGGGTCTCAGGTGGAAGACCTCCACTTGCACCAATGAACTTGATAGACCAGCGTCCTAATTCGGTTTAAGGAAGCTCCATAGATGTGCGGGATCACACTAATTACTCAATATGGCCAGCAATTAGGGCTTGGCAGTATCCTTGAGAGAGCGTCATTGAACCAATAACCCTCTGAAAACCTGCCATTACGAATTCACCCTGAAAGCAAACATATGTGTAAATCAACATGCGGAGTAGTACAAGGAGTCTTTTAAGACAAGATAGGAAGATTCTCAAGGTCGGACCCCAATGCTGCATAATAACACGATGTTCTGAGTGGGTGGGGCAGCTGTCAAGAATTAGCTACATTCCTTCGGCATAGTTTGTCACCTCTCCTCCAATATCATTCCATCACAGTTGTCAAGGAACTACAGAGACATAATTAGACTGGGATACCTTTATATGGGGGAGGAAGAGAAATAATGAAGCATATTCCACTTTCAGATTAGACATACCCGAATGATGGTGGAACATGCCTTCAAGTCACAGCCAATTTGACCCTGTAGGGCCAAACTGTGGCTCTCCAGATGTCCATGGATTACAATTCCCTACCAGCAGTAAACAAGTTGACCCCCTCTTTAACATGTCTACCTTTCATGTAAGCACAATTATCCTATCACCTCTTGGCCTCCTCCAAGCTAAACACATCCAATTCTCTCGACCTCTCCTTAGGAGGCATGGATTCCAATCCCTCAACCATCCTAGTTGCCCTTCTCTGAATACGTTCCAGCTTGTCAATATCCTTCTTGAACTGCAATGCCCGGAACTGGACACCATACTCGAAATGAGGTCTAACCAAAGTGGAATAGAGCAGTATTAAAACTTCCCTTGCTCTAGATACTTTGAAAGTCACTATGGGTCCTTATTGGGGAGGAATAAAATAATTAAATGCTGTCAAGTCTCAACTGACTGATGTTTGTCTCTTCATGGTGGTTTCAGGGCAAGCGATGAGCAGGGGTGGGGGGTGCCAATGTCCTCCTCTCCATAGCAACCATGGCCTTCCTTGGTGGTCTCCCATGCAAACAGTAATCAAGGTTGATGACCCTACTTTGTTTAGAAGCTCTGACACGCTTGAGCTAGTTTGGGCTATTCGGGCTGCTTTGGAGAGAAAAGTGGAGTCCAAATGAAGCCAGAATCACAATCAGAAAACCTTTGTTGGCATAATCGACAGAACCAAAGCATCAACATTAATATTTTGATGCAGTTACAGAGCTCATGGCCAAATGATTGTCTTCTAGAATAGCCAACTGGATCAAGGCAGTTGTCATGATTGATGTAGGATCTTTCTCGCCTAATGTAACCTGTATCCGATGTTTCTCATCAATACAGGGAATTAATTTTTTTACACAGTTGGCTAGCAAGAGTCGATCATGGGCACATTTTGGGCATTCTAATAATATGTGGGTTAGCGTATCTCGTACTTAGTACCTATGGAGACACAGTCTCTCAGAGGAAGGAATTTGTTGGAATCTGCCCTGGGTTGAGTTAGACAGAAAGATATTCAAACAAGCTCTTTTTTGTGAGTTTACATCCAAAATATGGAGGCACATCAGCAAAGGTTTATATATTAATTTTATATATTCATGGAATTTCCGAGAACCGGGGGGGAGGGGGACATTAAATGAAATCAATCAATAAATTGAAGGGAGCTATTGAGTTTTTAGGGACTGGTGAGTGGAGGGTGCAGCTTGGAGACTGGGTTTTATAGTTTTATCGTGTGTTAATTTATTGTTGGAAACCGCCATGCGCCAGCTAGTCTGGGAGTGGCAGTAAGTAAATAAGTAGGTAAATAAATAAATAAATAAATAAATAAATACATACATACATACATACATACATACATACATACATACATATATATGAATGAACGAATGAACCCTGGAACTCAGAACATGTTAATTATAAGGTGCCTGCACCATAGTTTCTGGGTGTTTTTTTTTTTTTAATTCAGTGACAACAAACAGAAGCCATACCAAAGACAGAAGCTACAATTGGGGGGAGGGGTCCATCTTTCCTCTAGACAGACTTCACCCCCTATGCCCACCCTGCAGTTTACCACGGTCTGTTGAGGTGCCTATAGGGTGGTCAATGGAGAGAGTCAACACAGGTGCAGAAACTGTCCCAGCACTTCAGAGAGCCAGGGACAGAGGAGGGATGTCCACCTCCAAGGCGGCTGCGATGGTCCCTTTAAGACCTCCCAGATTATTGATCTGCTCACTGCAGTTCCCTCTCTTCTTTAACTGTACTTGGGACAGATAGTCCCACGCTAGGCAGGATCAATTGTAAAAAGCGGAATTAGTCATTCTAAATCATGCAGCTGCGGTCGACGGGAGCGCTCTTGCAAAAATCATTAAACAATCATGTATTCCTATTGATTTATTCAAAATACCTTGAAGGGAAACAGATTAAACACAAGGCAAAAAGTAAACTAATGCAGATTAAATGGATGAAGGATGGGCCAAGGGCTCCCCAGACACTTTTTGTCCTAATGAGAGGAAAATTATATGTACACTATTACCAGGATAAAAGGGTCTATTAGAGGTCTTTTGCTTGACATATTTATGTATTTCAAATACTAAGTAGCACAGTGAATTAGGTTTACTCCGGGCATTTGTTATTTTTATTGCATCTCCAAGTGATAAACAGGGTTTGCCACAGAGGGCAGTTCAGCTGCAGCGCTCCAGGAGAACCGGAAGGGCAGAATGTGGACACCCACCCTATTCAGCTGGCTAGGGGGCGGTGATCTACGCTGAGCATGCAATCTCCTTTACTTTTAACGCCTGCCTTTGTAAAACCTGCAGGCAGGGCGCGGAGGGAGTGGGTGGGAGAGGAGTGAGTAGATCTGCACTTGATGCAAGCTATTTCTCCTGCCTTTCGCCCCACTCCGCACCTCCAGCCATTCCTGTCTTCTTGGATTCTCAAGAGGGACCTATTACAAAGCTGTATGATCAACGTGGCATTATATTCTGTCCTGCTTTTCTTTTCTGCTTCCTTTTCTCAAAACACGTCCCTGAATTCTTCATGGAAGGCCAAAGCCTGTGTAAATTAGGACACAGGATTGCTAGGGTGGCCAGCTCTGGGTTGGAAAATAACTGGAGATTTGGAAGGGTGGGTGGAGCCTGAAGAGGGCAGGGCTTGGAGAGGGGAGGGATTTCAATGGGGGGGAGGGGTGAATGACAGAGTCCATCTTCCAAAGCAGCCATTTTCTCCAGGGGAAGTGATCTCTGTTGCCTGGAAATCAGTTGTAATCCCAGGAGATCTCCAGCCACCACCTGGAGTTTAAGCAACCCAGAAGACCCGTCAGGCACTAGAATCACTAGAGAAGGAAAAAAGCTGGAAGGCTTCACGTTCAACACGTTCTTCTTTATTTTGTAATGATGAGAGCCAGAATGAGGTCCGGATTGTCACTCATTTTCAGGGTAACCACTTTCCCCAGTAGTTCCCAACAGTGTATAAAACATACACAGAAAAAGAGTACCGAAATGTAAATTCTCCTCCATCGTTCTCAATAAAATTGCAAATTCATATGTCTAAATGGTCTGATTCATGCCTTATTTCTAATCAATAAAGCTTCCAAATTGTCTTTTCACAATAGGATTCAACATTGAAAAATAGAGAAAATATCGGGTTCAAAACAGAACTCTACAAATATAAAATTCAATCAAGTACAACAAAGTCTCCTGTGCAAAGATTACCTTTCACATATCAAAATGACCAGAGGGTTAGATGGAGAATGAACTTGTAGCATTCCATGTCAGCTTTTGTTCTTCTCCAGTACTACCTAGAGTTTGGAAACTTTAGGAAACACAGAGATTTTGCAGGGAATCAACCTTGCATGAGGAGCAAGCCGATCCCAGACTTCTATAACTTCAATGGGAAATGCAACAACAAACAGAACGACCTTCTGTTATGCCGGCAACAGTGCAAACTCATCCAAGCAGAGAGACCAGATGCCAATTTATTATTATTATTTTCACTCGAAGGCTTCTTTGGGATGCTGACTATATGTCTAATGCCATTTGTATATGTGGGTTTAACTGACAGCAGAAGCGTTACACGTACGGATTAGACGGTGTAAGACTGTGATTGCACTGCAAAGTTAGCAAACGGAAGCATGTAATCCTGTTCGGTAACAAATGGGATTAAACAGAGATCCAGATAAGGAGGGCTGCATTGAAGCAGTTGCCTTCTACTGAGTCAGGCAGGTTTATTAAGGTCAGTGTTGTCTGCTCTGACTGGCAGCAGCTCTCCATGTTCTCAACCAGAGTTCTTTCAGCTCGCCTACTAATTGACCTGTCTCCCAGAGATCCTGGGTGCATTTCCGCACCCATTAAATGTAGTGAAATGCTTACCTAATGCAGTCGTTATATTCTGGCCCCTCCATATGACATCACCAATATGACATCACCTTGCAATACAGCAAGCCCCAACAATGTTTACAGCTGGATGATGAAGAAGAAGATTTGGTTCTTATATGTTGCTTTTCTCCACCCAAAGGAGTGGAGTTACTTATAAACCACTTTCCCTTCCTCTCCCTACAACAGATGCCCTGTGAGGCAGGTGGGGCTGAGGGAGCTCTGAGAAAACTGTGATTAGCACAAGGTCACCCAGCTGGCTGCGCGTGGGGGAGTGGGGAATCAAACCCGGTTCTCCAGGTCAGAGGCTACCACTCTTACCCACGACACCACTCTGGCTCTCCGATGATCAATGTCGGAAAAAGTTCTGAAGAGGTAGGCCATCTGCGGCATGAAATGAACAGACTGTTGAGTCAGGCACAGCAGTGCCGATCAAGCAGAAGTGGGGAGGCAGTAAAGAGGGAGAATACACCTCCTCCAGTTAATGAATAATGCTTTGCACTGATGCGGCACAATAGACTATGCAAACATGGGCTTTAAAGGAGAAAGTTGATCTAATTGACGGAGCACTAGGAGGGCATTTATAGAGGGCTCTGAGCTCAGCAATTGCACGGCTGCCATCTCGGGTGCGAAAGGCAGTCATTCCTAGCTGAATGCTGATGATGAGGAGCCACTAGGACCGTTTACACCCTGGAGGTTTCATGCCGGGCTGCAGGCTGGAGTTTTAGTCATGGAAGGTTGCCCCACCTCTTCCTGCACCCACATGGGGGAGCATTTGGCCCGGTGCACCTCAATTGCCCTCAATCTGTGCTCCTGTATAGGAGGTGGGGCAGTGAAGTTCCCAGTGCATACAGGTTGTTCGTAAGAGTGTAGCAGTTTTCCCAGGGGGAATCCACTTTTCCCAATTTCCCGAAAAGCGCTACAACGAAGCGATTTTTGCGGTAGTGTTGCAGATTGTGTATGACGTCATGCGGAACACGAAATTTGTAGCGTTTACCAAAGGTAAGAATTCTGCTACATTTAAGTTGTGCGGAATGGACCATGATCTTAGTAAGCAGGAGGAAATAATTAATCCAGTGGCCAAATGCTAACCTCCAGATGGGGTTTGGAGATACCTCAGAATTGCATGGCACCTCCAGACCACAGAGATCAGATGCTTCAGTGGCTGGCACTGAACTCACAAGAAGCTGCCTTATACTGAATCCAGATCAGTCTTGTCTACTCTGATGGGCAGCAGCTCTCCTGGGTTTCAGACATAGATCTTTCACACCCTGCCTAGTCTTTCTAAACTGGAGATGCTGGGAGTTGAACCTGGGACCTTCTGCATGCAAAGCAGAGGCTCTTCCTCTGAGCCACAGCCTCAGGATTGGGTCTAAATAAAGAGGCCTTCCAGTAACATCATGTACAGTCTGAACCTCAAGAGAGCACCTCACCCCTTCCCAATTCTCAGAACTGGGTGTCTATACATGAATGTGCTTCCCTGAAATCTCTCCTGCCACTATAAATCCATTGCCCCTTGCCCTGAAGAATGGTTACAACCCAGACAGAAGGTATTGGCAAAGTTTTATAAATGTGCTCTTGTTTTACGGGGAGTCCAGCATAAAGGGTCTATGTCAGACTGTCATCGCCTGTTTAATGAGGCTGCTCATTTGGTTTTCTGCATTTTCTTCTCTGTGACTCAATCTTCAGCAGCCAGGCAAAGATAAGATTTATACTTATTTTGGCAGAGGATGCAGCTGGCCCAAGCGGGGCGAATGGGGGGAAATACCGTCCTCTGTTCGGAATGGAGAAAGAAGCTCCACGTACTCACCGTGTGTTTTTGAAGTGAACTTCACATGTTGCCAACTGGCCGTACCAGGAGACATTCTTGCCCCCTCCCTGAAGGAGGGGGGATTAACCCAAAGTAAATGTCTCATCCCTTCCTTCTTCTAAGCAACGTATCTAGCTTTTCTTTTCTTTTCTTTTTTTGTCAGGGAGATATAAGTACATGATGCTGTTGGCAACCCTAATAAATAAGAAATTTTAGAGGAAATTTTTTTAGGGGCAGTGCATTTCATAGAACCATAGAGTTGGAAGGGACCTCCAGGGTCATCTAGTCCAACCCCCTGCAGAATGCAGGAAATTCACAACTACCTGCCCACCTAAAGTGACCCCAATTTCTTGTCCAGACGATGCCCCCCAAAAAACAACAACAACAACCCAGAATCCCTGTTCAGTCTGATCTGGAGGAAAATGGCCTTCTGACCCCAAATTGGCATTTCCCTGGGCATGCAAGAAAAAGCCACAAATGCAAGAAAAAGCCACAATCCCTTCTGCCCACCCACTCACAATCTGCCGAAGTTCACAGAATCAGCCTTTCTGTCAGATGGCTATCCAGATTCTGCTTAAAAAACAAAGAAGGAGAACCCACCATCTCATAGAATCATAGAATCATAGAATCATAGAATCATAGAATCATAGAATCATAGAATCATAGAATCATAGAATCATAGAATCATAGAATCATAGAATCATAGAGTTGGAAGGGTCCATACAGGCCATCTAGTCCAACCCCCTGCTCAACGCAGGATCAGCCCTAAGCATCCTAAAGCATCCAAGAAAAGTGTGTATCCAACCTTTGCTTGAAGACTGCCAGTGAGGGGGAGCTCACCACCTCCTCAGGCAGCCTATTCCACTGCTGAACTACTCTGACTGTGAAATTTCCCCCCCTGATATCTAGCCTATATCGTTGTACTTGTAGTTTAAACCCATTACTGCGTGTCCTTTCCTCTGCAGCCAATGGGAACAGTGTCCTGCCCTCCTCCAAATGACAACCTTTCAAATACTTAAAGACGGCTATCATGTCCCCTCTCAACCTCCTTTTCTCCAGGCTGAACATTCCCAAGTCCCTCAACCTATCTTCATAGGGCTTGGTCTCCCGAGGAAGCCTGTTCCACTGAAGAACTGCTCTGTCAGGAACCTCTTCCGGATGCTTAGGTGAAAATTCTTTTGAATTTATTTCATCCCATCAGCTCTGGTCCAACTCTTTGGGGCAACAGAAAACAACTCTGCTCTATCCTCTATGAGACAGCCCTTCAAGGAGAGAGAACATCCCTTCATCTGCTCCCACCACCACCACCACCACAAAAACACACACATACCCAATCAAGCAGTCAAGGGGTTTTACAAAATAATCAAAGAGGGAATACCGAGGACTCTACCTTGAGTCTCAGCTGCATTTCAGTGTAGACCATATATTTAACGTTCATTAAGTTTTTAATACCTCCCTGTCTCACCTCACTAGCTTTCATTTGCTCAGAATAAATTGTTAGGATCTTCGTAACTTGCAGGCAGTATCTGAGGGAACGACGGGGTGTAGCTTTGCCTCAGCAATGTAGTTAAAGGGATGAATAAGCTACCAACCGATGACGCTTTCAGAATGTTATTATTTCCAGCTTCCTCTTCCCCGAAGCAGGGAGTTATTCTGGGAGACCTGTACAAGGTCACTCTGGTGGACAGAAGCATGGAAACTTATGGTTGTGTTACAATCTGTTCCCTTTTACATATAGGGCTGCCAGATGATGGCTAGCAATCTGTCAGAGATCTGAGACATGGGCATAGGGTACAATGTCCCTTCCAAGAGAAGCCAAAAGTGATGTCACATTGATCTAAAGGTAAAAGGTAAAGGTATCCCCTGTGCAAGCACCGAGTCATGTCTGACCCTTGGGGTGACGCCCTCTAGCGTTTTCATGGCAGACTCAATACGGGGTGGTTTGCCAGTGCCTTCCCCAGTCATTACCGTTTACCCCCCAGCAAGCTGGGTACTCATTTTACCGACCTCGGAAGGATGGAAGGCTGAGTCAACCTTGAGCCGGCTGCTGGGATCGAACTCCCAACCTCATGAGCAAAGCTTTCAGGCAGCTGCCTTACCACTCTGCGCCACAAGAGGCTCTTCTTTGATCTAGGAATCAAATTGATCTAGGAATCCCTAGATCCCTGTGGGGGGTGGGCGTCCCCTGCAAGTTTGATGTCTCTAGCTTGCACAGGGTCCATTTTATACACTCCTGAATATCCTGGACCGACAACTGTCACAATAATTGCGGCAGACTTAGAATGCAACTTTGTTTAGGATTGTTTCAGGAGGTGAGCCATGTTGATCTGCAAGAGAAGAGACTGGTAGCTCCATAACAAGACCTTCGGAACGTTGGTTTTTGAGAGTCAAAGTTTGGTGTAGTGGTTAGGAGTGCAGATGTCTAATCTGGCATGCCAGGTTCGATTCTGCACTCCCCCACATGCAGCCCCTGGGTGACCTTGGGCTCGCACTGTTTGACCATTACTGCAAGTCCTATCCTCTGCAGCCAACAAGAACTGTTCCCTGCCCTCCTCCAAGTGACCACCTTTCAAATCTTTCAAGAGAGCCATCTCAACCTCCTCTTCTCCAGGCTGAACATCCCCAAGTCTCTCAGCCTTTCTTCAATGGGCTTGGTCCCCAGGCCCCGGATCATTCTCATCACTCTCCTCTGAACTCTCTGAACTTAGTCCATGTCATTTTTTGAGTGAGGCCTCTAGAGCCAGTTTGGTGTAGTGGTTAGGAGTGCAGACTTCTAATCTGGCATGCCAAGTTCGATTCTGCACTCCCCCACATGCAGCCCCTGGGTGACCTTGGGATCGTCATAGCACTGATAAAACTGTTCTGACCGGGCAGGAATATCAGGGCTCTCTCAGCCTCACCCACCCCACAGGGTGTCTGTTGTGGGGAGAGGAAAGGGAAGGCGACTGTAAGCCACTTTGAGACTCCTTCAGGTAGAGAAAAGCGGCATAGAAGAACCAACTCTTCTTCTTCCTCAAAGTTCTTATATCTGATGAAGGGAGCTGCTGGACTGGAATCTAGCTCTTTGTTTAGCATTATGCTGTAAAGCGCTTTATAAGTGCAAAGCGTTATCATTCAACTGTTCAGACAGAAGTCCAGAGAGCCAGCATCGGGCACCTCAGCTGCTTCCCCAGGATCAGCCAATCTGCCAAAATTAAATTAAATATTAACATCCTCCGCTTAAGAGTTGCTCCACCAGCCTAATATGTGCACCCTTAATGAACCGCCATTTATTTACACCTCAAACAAAGAGGGCCCTCGGCTGCCTGAAAGTAGTTAAATTGCCCTCTTCCTGGTGAAATTTATTGCCATTTAAACATGCCAAGAGGCCATCCTACCGGTCATTACAATAATCTATCATTTCTACAACTGCTGGTATCCTGCTCCGTGGTCAAATTCAATCTGAGAAGGGTCAACAGAATTTTTTCCACCAAATGCTTCCCCCCTTGACTGTCATCAATTTACTTTTGTCAACAAAAAGGGCATTACCACCGAATGAAATAGAAGATCCCCCTTAAGACCTCTGGCAAACAACAGGAGCGGCTCGGACGAACAGCATCTCTCTTGCCGCTGCACACAAGTATTTTTGTGTGTGTTGCGCCATGCGTGCAAGGGCCCACCACTGTGTCGGCAACAGAGGCCATGGATTTGGCATCCCGCCCGTCTCTGTGCCCCACGACAAATGAAAGTCATTTATAATTGCCGCAGATGCGATTAATAATCCCGGGTTCTCATTCATCAGCAAAACGGCGTTTTTTTTGTTGGGATACATTTTTCTTAGGAGTTTATGATTACCTCTAAAAAAAAAAATTATGATTTCGACATTCTTTTCTTCTTTGACATTCATTTGCCCCTCCTCTCTAGCATTTTGCTTTTTATGTTCTCCTGTCCTAGACTTGTAAAAGAGTGTGCAGGTACCCTAGGCTTGCTACCCTCCAGGGTTCATGACAAGCCCCGTTTGTGAACCATGGACCCTCAACAAACTTGTAGCTGCCTCAAAAACAGCTTTGTGAGATTTGTGAGGCAGTAGAATTTCCCCTCACCCGGCATATTGGGGACACCAAACTTACTGGAGATCTCCACCTGACTCTCCTCTACCTGCCCTCCAAGTATAGGGAAGACTGGTGTTATGGGATCTAAGTTATGGTTCCCTAAAGATCCCCCCAGAAACATGCTTTCTGGGGAAATGACTGTCTGTAACTTGGACCCCATAATACAATCCTCAACAAACACAGAGGCAGATTGTGAAGAGTCAACTCAGAGATCCCTTCCGAGTGCTTTGTTGGAGAGGTTTCAGAGAGTTTTACATACCCTTATCTTGTCATATCTACAAAAGCCATGTATGGCTGGTTGGACTAATTTGCCCCACAAGCTGGGGCCTGGGATGAATCATGTGAGTAGAAAGAATTGGTATTTTTCACCCTGATGCTAACCTTCCCCTGCTAGGATACTATAACAGAGCATCAAGCAGGTCAATTTCCCCTCACCCCTTATACACCTGCCTTATTGTTTTCTTTTCTTAGAATCATAGAATCATAGAGTTGGAAGGGGCCATAGAGGCCATCTAGTCCAACCCCCTGCTCAACGCAGGATTAGCCCTAAGCATCCTAAAGCATCCAAGAAAAGTGTGTATCCAACCTTTGCTTGAAGACTGCCAGTGAGGGGGAGCTCACCACCTCCTTAGGCAGCCTATTCCACTGCTGAACTACTCTGACTGTGAAATTTTTTTTCCTGATATCTAGCCTATATCGTTGTACTTGTAGTTTAAACCCATTACTGCGTGTCCTCTCCTCTGCAGCCAACAGAAACAGCATCCTGCCCTCCTCCAAGTAACAATCTTTCAAATACTTAAAGAGGGCTATCATGTCCCCTCTCAACCTCCTTTTCTCCAGGCTGAACATTCCCAAGTCCCTCAACCTATCTTCATAGGGCTTGGTCCCTTGGCCCCAGATCATCCTCGTCGCTCTCCTCTGTACTCTTTCAATTTTATCTACGTCCTTCTTGAAGTGAGGCCTCCAGAACTGCACACAGTACTCCAAGTGTGGTCTGACCAGTGCCGTATACAATGGGACTATGACATCTTGTGATCTTGATCTGATGCTCAACTGCTTTCCCGGAAGGCAATGAGCCAGTGCTGTTTACAGGTTAGAATGTTAGTTTCTCAGAGACACAGGTTCAAATCCCCACTCTGCTCAAAATTGGTATGGCAGTGTCCTGGCTCAGACCCCAGGCAAGCCACTGTCATTTCTGAGCCCAGCAGAAGCAATTTCAAGATGCCACAAGGGGCTGGCACAGTAGGAGCTTGCTGGGTGGGTGTGGTTAGTCACACATTCTCTGCCTAACTTACCTCACAAGGTAGGTGTAAGGCAAAAATGGAGAAGGAGGGAACAATGTAAGCCACTTTGGACAGAGGTGGACTTCCTGCAAAATGGCACAAGCGATGTTCAAGCCATGGCATAGCATAGCTCCCTGTACAGAGAACCAAGCCATTTCCACCCTGCATGGTTTAAACCAGGGGTAGTCAAACTGCGGCCCTCCAGATGTCCGTGGACTACAATTCCCAGGAGCCCCTGCCAGCAAATGCTGGCAGGGGCTCCTGGGAATTGTAGTCCACGGACATCTGGAGGGCCACAGTTCGACTACCCCTGGTTTAAACCCATGTGCAGCGATCAGAATGTCTTCAGAGGGCATTGATCCACTGTGAAAGCCAAAGAATGGAAAGCCAAGAAACACTCAAACACTCCAACTTCTGCCGAATTCACTGAGTGCCAGTGGCTGTTCCAGGACGTAGCCAGCGCAGGCAGAATTCAGCCCAAAGAGTGAGGGAAAGGGTTATAGAAAGAGAGGATGGGCCACGGAGAGAGAAGACAGATTAGACAGCTTCTCCATCACGGACGCCTCTTTCCTCATCCTCCTCTTGATCCGGCTTTCTTTCCTCAGATGGCAGAAAATTGACAGAAAATTAATTCAAGTCAGCTGCTGAAAATAATTATTGCATTATGGGAACAGTAATCATTCTTTAGGACATGATTAAATATGTCTGCATCTATTGACTCTGCCTATGATTTATGTATTTGTTTAGTCAATAGTCTAATGTAAATGATGTAATTAATTATAGATGGTGGTGTCAGGTCATTGGTAAAAACAATTTGATGAGAACACAGGCTCTGTTCCTCTACCCCCCCCCCACCCATGACAGATGCAAAGGGGGAAGGGGAAGGGGAAGGCGGGCAGAGTTGAGGGAATCCCAAAGGCTGTTTTTTCATGTGTGCATGCCGCTTCCCCGGCTCTCCATTTGCATGTTGTCTTTTCTCTTGTTCGGCATCCGTTTTAGAAATTGAAATAACTTGTTAAGCAAAGGGGACGGGGAGCACATGATTGCAAAAAGGACACAGGGGACCAGACAGGGTGAGCAGCTAAAGAGCCAGCTGCTCCCGAACACGAGGGAGCATGCCGCGATCATTTACCGCTTCATAAAATTAAATGTTTTCCAGATTAAATCACTAGGCAGCAAGCAGGAGGCCTTCTATCTCTAATAACAATTTTTCAATCAATATCTGGAGGCACGGAAGCAACGGAGGGATGCCTAGGCGGGCTGGGAGGCGGAAGGGGGAGGAAGAGCGTGGGGCAAAGCAGGAGCCGGGAGAAGAAAGAGCGACCGTTTCGAATGACACCGATTTCAATCAAGCCCAAAGTTTTAAAAATATATATATATATCTATATATGCATGGTGTATTCTCCCTCACTGTGAGTCTATTCCCCGTAGATTTTTCTCTTAACTGATAATTTGGTCAGTCACATTCCTCAGAGGGAGGTCACGGGTCACCCCAGCCCCTGTCAGGCCTCAGAGAAACCATTTCCATTTTAATGCCACAGCTATAATCTATCAAAGATGTGATGTACAAGATACAATGAATTTAAGTGGTCTTCATATATCACCGAGCTTTCATGCCTTCACCTGGGTAATAGTCTGAATTACTCTCCCTACCTCACAATCTGTCACCCTCAGTAAAATGACTGCCACGCTGGTGTTAATAGCAGGGTGTGCCCAAATTGGGGCCACGGGCGGCAGCCACAGAGATTGTACATCATAAATGTTAGCATTTGGTGCTTAGCCTGCCGGCCTCCGCAATAGAAACTTATTCCATAAATAGAATCATAGAATCATAGAATCATAGAATCATAGAATCATAGAATCATAGAATCATAGAGTTGGAAGGGGCCACACAGGCCATCTAGTCCAACCCCCTGCTCTACGCAGGATCAGCCCTAAGCATCCTAAAGCATCCAAGAAAAGTGTGTATCCAACCTTTGCTTGAAGACTGCCAGTGAGGGGGAGCTCACCACCTCCTTAGGCAGCCTATTCCACTGCTGAACTACTCTGACTGTGAAAAACTTTTTCCTGATATCTAGCCTATATCGTTGTACTTGAAGTTTAAACCCATCACTGTGTGTCCTCTCCTCTGCAGCCAGCAGAAACAGCATCCTGCCCTCCACCAAGTGACAACCTTTCAAATACTTAAAGAGGGCTATCATGTCCCCTCTCAACCTCCTTTTCTCCAGGCTGAACATTCCCAAGTCCCTCAACCTATCTTCATAGGGCTTGGTCCCTAGTTTGAGGGAGCTTTATTCGGCTCGCCTTTCTTTGTGTTGGCATTGCTCTTATTGGTTGGCATTGAAATAAATGGAATGACGGCAAGAGACATAGACAATAGCCGTATTGCCTTTACAAAGACCTGAGCGCCATTCCTGCCTGGGAGTCAAACTCATACGTTGCTGGGTCAAATTGATTTATCTGTGTATTGATCTATTCAGGCAAGGATGGTTGGCTTCTACGTGCATCGTGGAGCTCAGAACGTTGACTCTTTGTTGTTCCCCTTCCCTGTTCAGGATCTGTTCAGGTTTCAGCCCCCTCAAATCTGGGTCCAGAAGTTGGGCACCAAAAGACTTTTCTAGATGTTTCAGTCTGTGCCTAATGACTGGGAACCTAGCAACCAATACGCACAGCGGCCATGTTGTTTGTTTATTGTATTAATGCAATATTGTTGAGAGCCAGCTTGGTGTAGTGGTTAAGAGTGGTGGCTTCTAATCTGGCAGGCCAGGTTTGATTCCCCACTCCTCTGCATGCAGCCAGTTGGGTGACCTTGGACTCACCACAGCACTGAGAAAGCTGTTCTGACAAGCAGTAATATCAGGGTTCCCTCAGCCCCATTTACTTTCATAGGGTGTCTGTTGTGGGAAGAGGAAAGGGAAGGGGATTGTAAGCCACTTTGAGACTCCTTTGGGTAGAGAAAAGCAGCATATAAGAACCAACTCCTCCTCCTCCTCCTTTTCTGAAAAGGATAACACATGGATTTTCAGCTCTGGTATGCATGAGGGTTGAGGGTAGAGGCCACAGTCAGACAACAAACCCCATTAAGAAGAGGAGTCCACAAATGCCTGTGACGGAAGCAGAACAGGTCACCTCTCTTCCCAAAAAGATCTTGCTTATGCATTGTAACTCATAGAAATACTTGTGGATGCCACCTGGAAATGAAGGGAAGAACCAGTTATATGAACTGCACGATCACAAGGGTATCAAATGCACAGTCCACATCACTGGTGTGGCTATTGTAAAAATATTAATGGAGACAACTGGGACCTCCATGGGATTCCCACTGGATCATGAGCCTTGGAGGACTTGCCCACAGCTCGTCATGTGTCTAAACTTACTGGGCTGGATCCACTATTGCAGTGGTCCCCAACCTTTTTATCACCGGGGACCACTCAATGCCGGGGACCACTCACCGGGGACCACTCAACGCCTTTTACTGAGGCCCGGTGGGGGGGGGGTAGTTTACTCCTCTACTCTCAACCACTGCCCTAGCGCTCTCTGATCGCTATGGTAATGTTTAAACATCCCTTCAAAATAAAATACAGACACGCCACAACAATGAAGTGTGTTGTAAAGGGCTGGGGGGGATGAAGTAAAGGGCCGGGGGGGGGGAGAAGGCATCCTTCGGGGCCCACCTCCAATTAGTCAAAGGACCACATGTGGTCCGCTGCCCACAGGTTGGGGATCGCTACACTATTGGATTGTTCGTTATTGAAAAAGGGAAGGATGGGTCTTGTTTGATAATCACAAAGATTATGCTGGGCATCAGAGGACATGACAGACCAAGGGGTCTAGGAGCAAGGGAGGGAAGCTGGCCATGATAGAACCCAAAATGTCAGCCTATAACTGGGCCCTAGCACAGATCATGTAGATGCTGATGACTGCACCGGGTGCAAACAATTCACATAGCCTTCATGGGTATCGCCAATAGTATGCATCATGACCAGAGAGATAAGCATCTTGGCTGTCAGAATTAGCCCCCTAATCAGGGGCAAAGAGGTCAAGATTGTTGAACAAAGGATACTTATGAAGGAACCAACAGGCTCGTGTTTTCCCATGATAAACACACTCAAACACAGGGACAAAAGCAGCGTAATGTGCTGATAAAAGATGGGACACGGCTACTTCCAGACAAAGGTGTGGGTTTTTCCCTCCTCCCCTCCTATGGGAAAAGTCTTACCTTGTAAAAAAGTAATGGTCAGCTGACCAGGGTTCCCCTGTGACTTCCCCAATGTTTGTTCACTTAAGAGCCCGTATTACCCGCCCCAGGATCAACACAATACCGAAAGATGAGAAAGTGGATATGTCCCTCCAGTGTATTCCAACATTAGAAGAACTTGTTTCTCGTAAAATTGAATCGTTCAAAAGGGCAGTTTTATAAAGGGAACAGGACTGTATTTCGTGGAATTGAGGAGGAGGTTGGTGAGGACTGTGGTTTCTTGTGGTGCCTATTTTACGTATTACTTTGCACTGCATTGTTATCTAATATTTGTAATCCCGTGGCTGCTACCTTTAAGGTGGCTCACATCCCATTTTTCTTTATTGCATTGCTTTCCCCCTTAATTTTATAATCCACCTTTAATTTTATAATTCACATTATTGCATTGGGGGCTTTCCCCCCTGATTTTATAATCCGTCTTAACCAGAAAGCTGGAGTATAAGTAAATAAATACATAAATAACTCATTAGCTAAAGAGGATCAAAAATAACATTTTGGGGGTGCAATTCCCAGTGGCTTTAGGACGTATCTCACCTGAAATGTCAAATATTGTTTTGATATGCGGACAATACTGAGAAACCGTGGTCATCACAGAGGAATACAGATACGGTCTTTAACCCAATACATGTTTTTGCTGTTGGTTGAAAAAAAAGTGCAGACAGACAGGGTTGCAGCCAGCCAGTTCTTGCTCAGTTCCCATGCCTACTACAACCTGCACCCCTAAGACTTCTGTGCAAACAAAGCTGCCAGCTCTGCTCTGGAAATATCTAAGTATTTGGGGGATGGAGCCCGGAGAGGGCAAGTTTTGGGGAGCAGAAGTGTTAGGACTTTTTAACTTGGCTTGGTCTTGAGTCCCTCCAGAGAAACAGAGCTGCAGAGTAACAGAGTGTTTTGAAAGTACCACGGCAGGACCACCACGACACAGGAGAAAGGTCAGATCCTGCCTCCCTGCCCCCTCACCCACTCAAATGGTGTTTGGCAGGGAGACGGGCAGGCAACACCCCCTGGTTTTGTGTTGTGTTCGAAAAATAGCACTTGGTAGGGTTGCCAGTTCTGGGATGGGAAGTCGCTGGAGACTGCAGTTGAAGCTGGGAGTGGGTGGGTTTTGGGATGGGGAGGAGCCTCGGTGGAGTATAGCTCTATGGAGTCCACCCCCCAAAGCAGCCATTTTCTCCAGGGGAACTGACCTCTGTTACCTGGAGAAGTGCTATAATTTCAGGGGATCCCCAGGTCCCACCTGGAGGTTGGCAAGCTCTAGCACTGGAAGAACAGAGGATCGCCTCCTCCCACTGTGCCTCAGGGGTCCCAACCAGAATTGGGGCTCTGCAGTGTTGGGTAAAGAGCAGCCAGGCTGGAATTCACTCTCGAAAATGGCGGCGTCCTTGCAGCAGATCTGGGGCCTCCTGCCTCCTCCTTCTCCTTCTTCTCGTCCTCGGGCCTTTTGATGTGGCCAGTGCCTGGAATGATGCAACATGATCCCATAGGCTGTGGAATGTGTGTGCATGCCATGTGCTAGAGGAATCATGCTCTCACTCTTAGTTGAACTGCTTAGAGCGCCCTCAATGCCTGGAGCCAATTTGAAGAGGGATCTGTCAGAAATGAATAGATTTGTTAATCAGGCCCTACTAATAGCCCAATGCACCGATTCCTACTGGGCAGAGATTTTTATTTTCGGAATCAATTGTTTTTCATATTCCCTACTTGTGAATGTTGGGTATTATTTATTTCCAATAAATTGGACTTTCTACTTGCTTGACATATTACGCTGATCTATGGCTCTACTCTCATTTTGTCCTGCTAACTAGAAACCTACTTTATCATGAAATATGTTTCTCATATTTTCTCCTACATACTGAGTGAAACGCATTGATAATCATCATAAATTTCTAAGGCTTTCCCTCAAAGCAACATACAGATTGCACTCTGTCAGGAGGGGAGGGCAACCCAGCCAATTCCAGCTGTTAGGCCTGGACGCCTGGCTCCCATTCACCCATTCAGCAGTCGGGAGGTGGTGAAATAGGGCCATAATAGCTCGAAACCACTCTCATCTGTTGCACAAACTTCCCAAATGAGCAAAGCCCCCAATTTGTATAGAATAATAGAACCACAGAGATGGAAGAGGCCAGACAGGCTATCTAGTCCAACCCTCTGCTCAGTGCAGGGTCAGCTAAGCATCCAGGATAAGTCTCTTTCCAGCCACTGCTTGTAGAATCATAGAACCATAGAGTTGGAAGGGGCCAGACAGGCCATCTAGTCCAACCCCCTGCTCAGTGCAGGATTAGCCTAAAGCACATCATGGTAAGTATCTATCTAGCCACATGATCCAGAAGTGACACAGACATGTTGAGGACATTGGGTGAGCGACACTGGGGGCAAAACTCTACGGTTAGAAGCTAATTTTACCATTGAGTTTTCGCCCAAAAGCCGTAGCATCACCCTTCAATGTTCCCAACATGCCTACGTCACTTCCGGGTCACATAGGCACGTCATGTTAATTTCTGGCATTCTTCCCTTGCACTCCCCCTTCCCCATATCCCACCAGCAGCTCTGAGAGATCTAGAAGAAGAAGAACACCGTAGATTTCTCGTGAAGAATAAGAAGTCAAAAATCAAAATCAGAATGGCACAAATATATTAAAGTCTTTTTCTGGCAGCGCGACTCCTGAGCCAAAGTTTTCCAGGTCCAAAATCTGAACATTTAGCCGCTTCTGACTTCCTGATAAAGTGTGTCCGATATAACAAGTAGAGGATGCTGTAATGCAGAGTTTTATAAGCCCAGCTGTTCCGCTTTCCTAGTCCTGGAGTACAGAAGTAAATATTGAGCCCATTATGAAGGCTTGACTCTATCTCATACATCCAGCATCTGTGACTAGTACATCATCTTTACAGCCGGGCTAAGAAAACACTTGTGAGTTGTGACAGTCGCCATGTTGGGAAGAATCGCTCCGTACCTGAGTCACATATCAGGAATAGGAGGATTTTCCCTCCTCTTCAAGTAGCCTAGCATGGATAAGCATGGACAAGCACACTAAAACTTTTCTGGTTCTGTTGTAAATTTCAATGAGTCCACGTCCCACTATTATGCATTCAGCCCCCTAGGACAGGGTAGTCAACCTGTGGTCCTCCAGATGTTCATGGACTATAATTCCCATGAGCCCCTGCCAGGGGCTCATGGGAATTATAGTCCATGAACATCTGGAGGGCCACAGGTTGACTACCCCTGCCCTAGGAGGCTTGCCCTCTGATTTGTGGGTGGAGATCGCTATAATTTCTCATTCAAGTCCAGTTCCTGCCAGGATTCGGTAGCCACTCAAAGCAAAGGGCATCGCCATGAAACAGGAGCGACATCGGTGCTGCTGTCAAAGAGACAAAAGAAACCTTTAGAAAAAAATTATTCCACGGCAACCCTCCTCATTTTCAGACGAGGCAATAAATCTTTGCTTCTCTAAAGAAAGAGGCAGAGGGGGGCTGGGGGTGGAAGAAGGCCTGCATGGGCTTGTCAAGTCTAACATTAGTTAACCGTGCCTGAATTGCCTGGGAAAGAAGAAGAAACATTCTCCTCTGCCAATCCACTCTTTGGACAAGGAGCTGTATCAGAATCAGAGTCACTTTGTGAGCAGTCTGTTTCCCTCCTGTAAATGCCAATTATCATCAAGATACTATTTCCCCCCCCCTGGGGGGGCACAAATGTAGATGCCACAGATCTGGGTCCACATCTTGTAGGACATCTCTTGGAGAAATTGCTTTCCACGCAAGATAGTCTGTTCTGTTCGGGGCAAATTCGAAGAATGGAAACCAGTTTGCTCCCCCACCCCCCACCCACAGCTCCTGTTTGCAAACTTTTAAGAAAATATATCTGGCAAAGTGTACCTGGACATGAAAGCTTATAGCCAGAATTTTTTTAAAAAGAAAAATTAGTTTTAAAAATCCTGCTGGATTCCAGCTTTGGTCTTTTAATAAAAGGAGTGCACCAGTGCAAGCCGATTGGTTCATAACTGTCCTCTGACTGCACGTTATTTAATAATTGAGAGATGAAGTTCAGTGATATGGATTTTAATATGGACTTTGTGACAGCTGATATTTAATATTTGACTATATTTGTTTGCTGGCATGCAGTGATACGGGACACAATTTGTAGCTGATGACTTCCAGCATTCGGTACACTGGAAACAAACAGAGTTACCCAGAAGGTTAATGCAACTTAATTTTGAAACTAACTTTGCATGGGTAGGTGAATTCAAATCATGTTAAAAAATGAAATGGCATATTTGAAGAAGAAGAAGAAGAGTTGGTGCTTATACCCCACTTTTCACTACCCAAAGGAGTCTCAAAGCAGCTTACAATCTCCTTTGCTTCCTCTCCCCACAAAAGGCCCCCTGTGAGGTAAGTGGGGCTGAGAGAGTACTGCTCAGTGAGATCAGAACTATCAGGGCTGTTACTAGCCCAAGGTCAACCAGAGAATCAAACTCAGCTCACCAGATTAGAAGATGCCATTCTTAACCAATACACCAAACTGGCAGATTTGGAGATCTGTGCGCACATTTTGAATACAGGCACATATTTATATGAGTTATGAAGGACTCTCGTGTCATTCAGGACATTTTTCATCCCAAAGGAGAGGCACAAAATATAACACAGCTGTACATTTCTGTTCCTCTCTGAGTATACCTATTAGAAAGCCAAAACAACTCTCCAGTAGTGTGTGAACCAAGAATAAAAGAAACATGCTCTCACTTTTGCATGTGGCGCAGGGTGGTAAGGCAGTGACATGCTGTCTGAAGCTCTGACCATGAGGCTGGGAGTTTGATCCCAGCAGCTGGCTCAAAGTTGACTCAGCCTTCCATCCTTCCGAGGTCGGTAAAATGAGTACCCAGCTTGCTGGGGGGTAAACGGTAATGACTGGGGAAGGCACTGGCAAACCACCCCGTATTGAGTGTGCCAAGAAAATGCTAGAGGGTGTCACCCCAAGGGTCAGACATGACCCGGTGCTTGCACAGGAGATACCTTTACCTTTTACCTTTGAGAGGTGGGAGAGACTCGTGAGTTCAACTACAGGGAGGGAAATGAAAGGTTTTCGGTAGCCTTGGTGTGCAGGGGATTCTTCCTCACTCCCCTGTGTTTTATTAGAGGCTGGCTGCATTCCGTGGCAAGAATTACAGGCTTAATTTGCTGCATTGATCTCAACTGGCCATTTGGGGACAGTGAATTTCCATTTTTAAACGAATAGTAAAATGCATTGTGATGTGTAAGGTTCATAGCGCCTCTTTACCCCCATCAGGCCAAAGGATATTAACCCGGAGGTAGAACCCCACCTGTGCCCAATTCATCCCTGTATTGAATGCACAATGATGGAATACAGGAAGAAGCAGCCAGAAGAGACACAAACTATGGGGCTCAAGCCACCCTCTGAAGCTCCGAAGCATGGTGTTATGGTTAAGATTGGCAACCTCTCATCTGGAGGACCAGGTTTGATTCCCTCCTCCTCCTCATGCAGCCAGCTAGGTGACCTTGGGCCTGTCGGTTCTCTCAGGGCTCTCTCAGCCCCACCTCCCACACGGGGTGTCTGCAGTGGGGAGAGAAAGGGAAGGTGAATGTAAGCCACTTTGAGACTCGTTCAGGTAGAGAAAAGTGGCATATAAGAACCAAATCTTCTTCAGTAATATCAGGGCTCTCTCAGCCTCACCTCCCTCACAGGGTGTCTGTTGTGGGGAGAGGAAAGAGAAGGCGAATGTAAGCCACTTTGAGACTCCTTCAGGTAGAGAAAAGTGACATATAAGAACCAACTCTTCTTCAGTAATATCAGGGCTCTCTCAGCCTCCCCTCCCTCACAGGGTGTCTGCAGTGGGGAGAGGAAGGGAAGGAGATTGCAAGCCGCTCTCAGACTCCTTCAGGTAGAGAAGAGCACTACCAACTGGTTATAAAAGTGGCATATAAATAAATGCTTTCTTCCCCCAGCAGTACCTGGGAGCTGCCCAAGTTCATGAGCTACATCAGCCCCTCCCATTGTGCCACCCCGTGCCGTTGCTTGGGGGGGGTTGGCTTGAGGGCGAATCCTGCCCATGCCCATGCGCATGGGCACACACATAAACACACGCACGGTTATTCCAGTGCAGTCCCTCTGGAAAGTCCGGTATCCCCATTCTTTGAAGCACAGCGAAAGAAATGTGTTACTGGAAATTGTTGTTGTTTCTTTTGTGTATATGGGTTGAGCTTTTTTTTACGGTTGTTGTTGTTTTTTAACGCCTGAGAAAATGGGGCAGTCACAGACTCGTGGATTTAAACAAACTTTATTTGGGCGCTTGAGTGACTGGCAATTGTGAGCCATCCTTTTAGCTGTCACAAGGCCCGGAGAAATGTGTGAGTGTTCTTCCATGAAATGTTTATATTTCATAAACAAAATGATGTGCTTAACAGTCGGAGGGATGGGAGGGTTCCAGCTAATGCATTTTCCAATGGGTGAGGTAGATTATTAATGCGCTCCAGTAGCTGTTAATTTCGTTTTGCCGGAATGATTTATGGGGAGCTAAAGGAGAGAGACATAATCTAATTGAGATCAGAATCACTGTTCTAGGCGAAGAGCAGCAGCCTGGACCCCTAACGGCTGCGGAATGATTAATATCTAATAAGCAAATAACCCGTTAAATTATTATAAACATTACTTTTGACAACTCTTTTGTCGGCAAATGAAAGAGCAAGCAAACAACGCCGCCCCCGTGTGCAAAAAAAAAGTCCAGGTTTTTTTACATTTAAAATTACCCCAATATTTTATGCGAGGGTAAACGTTTTCACATAAAGGTTAACTTTTTATATATATGCATATATAAGGGAATCAAACGCCCAGATCAAATCTGAGGAAGGAATGGAAACATTGTCATATGTACGACAGATGAACCATGGGAGCACAATCAATTTTGGAGCGCACACATGCAGAAGATTACACGACGGAGGTCTCTGTGGTCATTCTTCGTGAAGAATCTCCCTTTCGGCTGGGAGAGGAAGCTTTAGGCTTGCTCATCCTGCCCACAGAATTGGCTGCCTTATGATCTTTATGCCACCAACTGGGTCTTATACTGTAATATTGTTTCATTAGAGGTGCGCAGCTATTTTATTTGACCTCTGATGAAGACCCTCTGGGTTGAGACGCAACTAGAGACATTCTCCACCCTTCCAGGACCTTTCAACCTGAACACCACCACCATCAAAGCAGAACTGCATTTTAAAAATACCCAATTCTTGTTCTTTTGAAGTAAACGTGTTATGCAACCTCAACCTGGCCCTGGAAACAGCTGTTCGAAATCTATTTTTCCAGTTGTTTAGTATGGTCCCTAACCCAGTGTATGTCTCATTCTAATATTAACGAGAAACTTAGTTCTTGTTTCTTTTAAAAAAAATCTTGTGGAATTTGTGTTTATTAGATGTCTTGCTGGGTTTGGCCAACAAGGACTGTGTTATAACCTTTGCTGATGCCCTTTCAAAAGCCATTTGATGCATTCTTTCCAGCTGATGAGGCAGGACGGCTCCAAACCAAGTTGCAGGGAGAACTCTGCTCCTGTTTCATTCTAAAGTGACTGAGCTCGGACTTAGGCCAAAAGGGTCCCTGTCAGGGCCAACACACAAAATATTTCACTGATGATGCCGTGGTCTGCCCCGTAGCATGGTTTTGCAGCCCTCCCCAGCCATTTCAAAAGGCCATTTTAAGTCCTTGTTGCAGAGCTGGAAATGCAGTCCAGTGGATGCATGAAAAGCCAACAGGCTGTCAGGCAAGCAGCGAGTGCACAAATCCAATGAACGTAAAGGATCGGACCACCTGGATGAACATCCGGTTTCTCAGAATGACTAGCCCAGCCTTTTCCAACCATGGAGGAGCCCCTGAAATATTTTTCAGGCTTCGAAGAGCCCTGGGACTGGGCCAGAAGGGATGTCAGGTAGCCACGCCCCCCTGCCATGCCTGGGGAGGACTGAGGGGAGGGGAGGGGAGAGAAAGGAGGTGGTTTGAGGCAGGAGTAGGCGTCCAGGCTCCGCCCCCTTTCCAAGACATGGTAACCACCTGAGAACGCCACCCCTAGGTCATTGGAAGCGGCCAGTTCCAAGCTTTCAAGGCAATGCCAGGAATAGCTTGTGGCAGAGTCCATTGAGGAATATAGGGGACAGGATGGGGAGCTCTGGTTGGGAATCCCTGGTCTAACTAAATGCCTCTGGGAAGCCAGCATGCAAGAATAAAGACACCAGCCTCTCTGTTGTGGCTGCCACCCCGCCGAGGACAAAGCTTGAGGTCCGAGGAAGGATCCTAGCCATCACATAACTAACCAATGTGTAGCTGCGGGATCTAGTCGGTTTGAAGTGAGGCTGACCAGTGGCGGGAAGACCGATTGCGTGGCTTGTGTATATATGTTGGGGGTTTTTTTGGGGGGGGTTGTTCAGTTTGTTCACAGCTGTCCCATGCTAAGTTCTTAATTTAAAAACTATAAGCTTCTTCATGCCAAACAGATGTTCTGCCACTGAGCCACAGTCCCTGCCTCATCTCCAAACTACAGAGGTCAGTTCCCCTGGGGGAAACATGTTTTGGTGGGTGGGCTCTGTGATACTTTACCCCAGAGGTAGTCAACCTGTGGTCCTCCAGATGTCCATGGACTACAATTCCCATGAGCCCCTGCCAGCGAATGCTGGCAGGGGCTCATGGGAATTGTAGTCCATGGACATCTGGAGGACCACAGGTTGACTACCCCTGCTTTACCCTATTGATGCCCTTGTCATCCCCAGTCCCCTCAGATCTCCTGGAGTTTCCGAACCTGAATCTAGCAACCCTACCCTCCTCCCATCCTCTGCCCAGGGCCAGGAGGGAACTTCGCAACCCAAAGATATACAAGAGTTTGAAAAATGTTGCTGTTGAAAACAACAATAGATGCTCTGGAGGTGAAGTTTTAGTAACTTGTAGCTTCTGGCCCTTTCCCATGAATAAGAAAAGCAGGCATAAATTATGCTATTTAGTAAGAAGTAATAGAAACAAATTATGCGCAAGAAGAGACCGCGCAAATCAATCATGCAAATTTGTTTCATCTGTGTAATTTACACTGGTCAGTAAATCCACCTTTCCTTGTCACAAAACGGGGGTTACCTTGCTACCGACTTCGGACTGTTTCCCTTTTTTTTAAAGTATAAAGTGTGCCTGGAGAAACCCATAATTCTATCCACAGTGGTTGTCAGGGCGCATCCCTGGAACATAACCAGAATGAAGAAAAAAACACCAGTGGGATTATTGATTGTGGGGCTTGACTACCTTCAGAAGCCCTTATAATATGTGGGCTACACCCCTGGAGCTACACCTTGCCTTGCAGAGAGACCCATTATGTACAGAGAACAATCTAGATCAGGGGTGGCCAAACCGTTGTTCTCCAGAGGTCCATGGACTATAATTCCCATGAGCCCCTGCCAGGGCAGGGGCTCATGGGAATTGTGGTCCATGGACCTCTGGAGAGCCTTTGTTTGGCCACCCTTGGTCTAGAGACCATTAAAATGAAGGGGCGCCTTATGACAATCAAAGGTGCATTGATCCTACATGTTCCACCCTTACCTACTTCACTTCAGGAGGAAAGTTGGTCATCTGTTCCTAGAGATCCCAGTGTGGTGCTCAGGGGTGCCAAGGTGCCTTTTGTCACCTTTTCTGTCACCCATGAACTGTTTTAGCAAGTGTTTGGGGCCAGGTGGGGGGGTCTGCCCACTAAGGCTTCGAACTGGCCACAGGGGATTTGATGGACTGAGCAGATTTTGAGAATCGTTGCTTTGGCAACAGCTGCCCTCACAGTACAAGAACCTTCACCGTGCGAGTGGAGGTAAGTGGGGGCAGCCATTTTATAGCCGGCTCCATCTCCTGCAGCAGCCATTTTGTGGCCATTTCCTGCATTCTGCAGGGGGTCGGACTAGATGACCCTGGAGATCCCAACTATTCTATGATTCTATGAGAGTATAGCGGTAGGGTGGGCCAGGTCTATATAGCAAATATTCCCCCTTAATTATAATCTTCAAAAATAACAAAAGCTGGACGTGACCTTTCATATGATAAAAATACAGTTCCTAATTATATAGATCTTTTTATTCCTCAATGAAGCTGTCCCGCCCTCCCCTATAACTTATGAGGCTAACAGCTGGCTGCCAATGAAACTCACTATTAATTGCACGCTCACCGCACCGCCTTGTGTAAATCAATATGAGCAATGAGCACCGTTTCCTCCTCCTCTACAGGGGTGATATAGATACCCGACCCGCAATGTGAAGTAATTTAAGGGCGGCTGTCAGATCTCTCGGACCAGCCATCATCAGTTGCTTCTTCGCCATGAACAGGGCAGGAGGGAAGAGAATGAGAGGAAAGATCTCATATTAGGGAAGTCCTTAAGCCAGTGGTCCTCACAATAAGCATGGGATGCACAACACCATCTATGGGTAGCCTACACCAGGGGTAGTCAACCTGTGGTCCTCCAGATGTTCATGGACTACAATTCCCATGAGCCCCTGCCAGCGCTTGCTCATGGGAATCGTAGTCCATGAACATCTGGAGGAGCACAGGTTGACTACCCCTGGCCTACACAATGGGCATTGGAGAAAGGAAACATAACTCTCAAAAGCTCATACCCACCCCAAAAAAGTCTTGTTGGTTTCTATTGTGCTACTGACCTTGAATTTAACAGTGGACAAAGCTCAGTGATCTCCATTGTGGCACTTGTGGGTACCATGACAGTCTCTGATGGATTGGTGGCTTGATTTGATCTACAACCCACTTATTTGTCTTTCTGGTGGTCCACAGTATCCATAAAACTCTCCTCCGGCATTCTCCATGAGAAAGTTCCAAGCTGTTGCCATTCCCATCCAATTCGTCAGGACTGTTGGGTTGGTTGATGTCATAATCCTGCTGGATGGGACCCCTAAATCCTTTGGATTGATAAAGTCAATGCACTTGTTTCCATCAGCCCAGATTGTGTCTGATCTCCTTTTTTGTTTCAGTTCAAGGAGAAAGAAAATATGAGAAAACGACCCAGCTGAAAGAGAGTCATTGTAACAGAACAGAACCTCACAAACCATGTTTCCTGCAGTAGATTGGATTACCTGTATATTGTACAATAAATGGGTTGGAAATCCAAGCGGTTAGGCCCGTTCATTTTTGTGCATGTACACGTGGGGCAAAATTCATATGTCAGGAAGCCTTTGACAAACGTTATTTCCATACTTAAATTGAGCCACGAATTGAAACTGGCAACGGGAAAGGAAGAAAGAATGTACACTACAGTGGTACCCTTTAAAAACTGCTTTCTCTATTGATAGTTTTGTCCTGCACTCAAAGCAATTTCAAGAAGACAGAATGCGAAGCCTAGAAGGGAATGCAGCTCTAATTAAATCAGCAAAAGGTTTCTTTATTTCTCGGGAACAATGTGAGTCAAAAGTGATCTTTTCCAGCAGGAGAAATTAAATTAAAGCTGATGTGAGAAGTCTGCTATTCCCCGTGTATTTCCACTTGAAATGTTTATTACAGCTTTTATTCTCTCCATAATAGCAGCAATAGGGAGGGCGATCCCCCACAAATATCGAATTCCAAAATCCTGTCCAGAGGTAAAATATGTTTTCATTCTCTTTTATCAGAGCAAAGTACAATAAAGACATTTCCCTTGTATAATAGCTTCAGTTAAGAGCTTTGCCAAGTTAATAAGTGCTCTTATTTTAATATTTAATTACAGGGATCCTATGTGAGGCAAATACACCAAGAGTGATTTCTGAGGGTGTGTCACTACCAGATAATTATTGTACAGCAAGTTGTATTAATTTATACAATGATATTCATTACTTAGCACAAAGGCTCAGGAGCTTAGGGGATGAACTAAAAGAACAAGGTCTTTGATCACGCCTACTTATTTAGTTTCCCTCCTTTCTGGCCCAGCATCTGCATTAAGAGCTAGCTGTTTCCAACCAGCTCTATGGTTTTGCCATAGAGTTTTGGCCAAAGGCTAGAACATCACCCAGTGTGATTACATCACTTTGAGGTTGATATAGGCAGCCGTAGGCAACAGGCTCTGGGGATGTGAGAAAACCAGCCCCCATCTGGAAATTATTGTGAATGGGCGGTATAAAAATCCAAATAAATAAATAAATAGCAGGCCTAGATGGAACATTGAGCGCCATGCTTCAAAGCTTCTGTTTCTTCTGGGGAAATTGACCTCTGAAGTCTAAAATTCAGCTGTCATTGTGAGTAGAAATGGGCATGAACCGATCACAAACTGAAGTTTGTGTTGAATTTTGGCCACTTTGTGGTTCGTAAACTGAAATTCTTGGCAGGTCAACTAGAACCGTTTGTGGTGGTTTACCGAGATTTGTGAATGGATATAGTTCCACATAGACTGTCTCCACTCAATCAAAATGTTTACCAAACGTCAAGCGCAGGCAGCAGAATGAGGTTCCCTTTTCGCTTGGTTATGTAGCTTGCAGGCGGTCCATTCTATGCCCTTCTGAACCCGTGTTAGACATTTCTCCCATTAGCAGTCTCCTGAGGGCACCATTTCTGGAGCCATAACTCAGACCAAGTCCATTCTGTACATAACTTGGGCAGCATTTAGAGGTCCATCCAGGGGAGGTTCCCAGTATGTTTGATGTCTCTAGCTTACACAAGGTCCATCCTACACACTCCTGAAACTCCTGGACTTGCATTTGTCAGTTCCCCCCAAAAGCCATCTCCTGGGGGCATCTTCTTTGGGCAGCCATTATCCCCCGTAAATCTATTCCTCACCCAACCTGGGCCAGTAGGAGGGGGTCAGACTGAGATCCCCTATGAGTTTGGTGTCTCTAGCTTGCTGGGGGTGGGGAGGTGTTCTACCATATCATGAACCTCACCAAGTGATCCAGTTTATTTGGCACCTAAAAGTTTGTGATGGTTTGTGGCTCACAAGCCCGTCTAGGATCAGCTCCTCTAGAGAAAATGGCCAATAATTCACACCTGCCCTAGCAGCTGTACCCACTTCCTTGGGCTCCAAAAGCCAGAATACCATGATGCTCTCAGCACACAGAAATCAACTTAAGAACGAAAGAGAAATGGGCCCAGGGAAACAGAGGCCCACGTTAACAATCCAAGCACAGCGGTTTCACTGGTCTTCTGTTTGGGATTTCACTGGTGTGGGGGGGGGGGGGGTGACAATCTAGCAAGGAGAAGAAAGGGGAGTTTACAATCCACAAACCAATTTGTGTTGTTTCTGCAGCACTGCAAAAGTGCGACTCATGCATATGTTAATGAAATTGCAACAAAAGCTTTGACACCATTTCATCAGTGCGCCTAGATCAGGGAGTGGCCACACAACATGGCCGCATGTCTTTAGAAAGGAATTGGTGGGAGGGGGGGCTCAGGTCTGCAGTATTTGTGGTTCTGAATAAAAGGGCTCAAGCGTGAATGACGACTTGTAGAGGGGTGGGGTGGGAGAAAGCTGATCACGAGCGATATCACTAGACATGGCCCAGGTTGGCCTTTTATTTATTATTTTTTTAAAAGAAAAGTTCTAGTGCAAAACTTTCTTAGATCCCCTACCCTGCTAGATCTAGATTCCTCATGCAAGCATGGAGGCAAAGAAGCCTGGAGAAAAACATGCCTGCACCAGAAAGCCCAAATTAGCCTGATCTTATGTGTTTGTGATTAATTTATTGTGATTAATTTATTATCAGATCTTGGAAGCTAAGGAGGGTCAGCCCTGGTTAATATTTGGAAGGGAGACCACCAAGGAAGTCCAGTGTTACTAGGCAGAGGTAAAAGTAAAGGTAAAGGTATCCCCTGTGCAAGCACCGAGTCATGTCTGACCCTTGGGGTGACGCCCTCCAGCGTTTTCATGGCAGACTCAATCCGGGGTGATTTGCCAGTGCCTTCCCCAGTCATTACTGTTTACCCCCCAGCAAGCTGGGTACTCATTTTACCGACCTCTGAAGGATGGAAGGCTGAGTCAACTTTGAGCCGGCTGCTGGGATCGAACTCCCAGCCTCATGGGCAGAGCTTCAGACTGCATGTCGGCTGCCTTACCACCCTGCGCCACAAGACAGTGGCAAACCCAACCTCTGTTCATCTCTCACCTTGAAAACCCCATGGGGTCAACGTAAGTCAGATGTGACAGTAAAGAAAAAGAATACACTCTATGCATGCTTAGAAGCCAGGTATGTCACTGTATACCATGTTCAGTGGTCGGCTGTACAAGGACCCTTCAAACACATGCCGTTCAGCATCCTAGTGAAGACGAAGCATCAAACCGCCGTGGAAGAATCTTTGAAAGGCAGAATAATTCTGTGCAAATCTGATTCTGTGCAAATCTTTTAAAATGTGCCTGATATTTATGGGATGCCTTTCTTGTTAGGAGGGGCTATCGGTTGCCATAGAGGCCACAACCTGCTCAGTCCCATTAAGGCATAGCCAAGGGTACTCCATTCCTGTTTTAATGCAGTGATCTAATTAACCTTTGGGCAGGATTAAAATGACCTTGAGTTGGCCCAATGACCTCCAGTGCTTCATGTTGTTAACTTTAAACAAGCTTTTTGAAATGGTCATGAGCAACATCTGTTACGACCGGCAAGAGGTCAAATCCATTAGAGATAGCCCGTAAATGCTTCACTGATGGGCAAGCTGAAGGGGGGGGAGAAGGGGGGAAGTGAATTTGGGGGCTATGAACGGGACTCGGTGCCCCAATTCAAATCTTGTTGGTTCCGTTTTATGGTGGATGCCAAGGGATGGATTAACCATTAGGGTAATAATGCTGTGG
Organism: Paroedura picta; assembly: GCF_049243985.1. NCBI lineage: Eukaryota > Metazoa > Chordata > Lepidosauria > Squamata > Gekkonidae > Paroedura > Paroedura picta. The sequence continues at coordinate 78,500,254 of NC_135378.1, read as the reverse complement.
CCTTGTATTTTTAAGATCCTCAGGTTCTCAGTTATGCTTTCTCAGTTTGGTCATCCACCTTGAATCTCAAGGAGAAGTGTGAGCTATAAATGAAAATTAACAGCAACAACAAGCTACCCCGGTCTTAACAGGGCTCAGAAGCTAACCAAGGAATCAGAGGGAAAAAATAATTTTTTGTGCCTGGTTCACAGAACCCCGATAAAGAAGAAGAGTTGGGTTTTATGCCCCACCTTTCACTACCCGAAAAAGTGTCAAAGTGGCTTCCAATAGCCTTCCATTCCTCTCCCCACAACAAGCACCCTGTGAGGGAGGTGAGGCGAAGAGAACCCTGAGAGAAATGGCTCTGTGAGAAAAACTCTAACAGAACTGTGACTAGCCTGAAGTCACCCAGTCGGCTGCATGTGAAGGAGCGGGGAATCAAACCCAGCTCTCCAGATTAGAGACAGCCACTCTTAACCACTTCACCAGACTGGCTCCCCATGGACCCCGGGTTAAGAACCCCTGCCCTACAGGGTCACCATGAGTCGGCTGCAACCAGATGGCACGGCACGCACACACAAGGACTTCTAACTAAAAGTATGAATCAGCCAAGCCTGCAAAAGACAGGAGACATGTGCTGGTGCCGTTGCCAGCACATTCCGCGCCGAAGACTCAGCGCCTTCATCATAATCCCTGACAAACTGAAGAGTGCATTAAAACATCTAATCAAGGCCTCCACTGATATCGACAATACCTTAACGTCCCAGCAAATGTTTCACTTAATGTGTCAAGTTTTCCAAGTCGGCTCAGGTATCAAGCCTCCGTGTCAGTAATGCCCAACTGAGCTCGGTTTGACGAAATAGTTTCAACAAATTGTTAATTTCATACCCTTCTCGGATACTGAGGGGGGAAAGAATGAAAGCAAATCAATTTAGATGCGCCGTGTTATCGTCGAATCCAACTGGAGAGTACATCTGTCGGCGGCTGAAAGTGTGTGGCAGCTTTATTTGTCACTTGTGATCACTAGCGGTAGGACAGAGTTCCCTTCTCTCTTCCGTAAGGGATTCAAAATGTCCTCCAGGCCACCAGAGTCACCTTAGGTCCCCAGCCCCCTAGCTATGCTCCTGATTCTAAATCAACTCCCTTGTGCAGTCCAGTCAAAATCAAAACATTGCGCTGGTGTAATCCTGATTTTAATCATGTAGCTCATTGGTTAGGAGCAAGAAGAAATTCTCATTTCACTAGTGGTACTGCTTCCATCTAAGATTCCAAAAATATGGGACAGGATAGTGATTCTCATGGTCATAACACCTTATTTATTAAGATGGATTTGGGGATGCCAGACCACTACCTGGCACCCTCGGCAGCTTTGGGGATAGGGTTGCCAGCTCTGGGTTGGGAAATACCTGGAGAAGTATATTTGTTTGTTTGTTTGTTTATTATTTAATTTATTGACTGCCACTCCCAGGCCAAGCCGGCTTGTGGCGGTTTACAATAAAACCCCAATAAGCATCAGCAAAAAATACAATTAAAAAAAATCCCCTGGCAGCATAATCCCATTCTACTCCCCTCCCAACTCACCAGTTCAGCATGGACCAAATAGCCCTACCCCAGCATGTACTGACACCTGACCTCAGGGAGGGGGCTCCTTCTGCCCTAGGTGTTCCGGGCTTCCTAAGGAGGGACCCCAGATCTTCCACAGCCTGGCCTCAACCAAATGCCTGGTGGAAGATCTCCATCTTCCAGGCCCTGCGGAATTGTGGTAGTTCCGTCAGGGGCCTCAGTTTTTCCGGGAGCTTCAGTGGGTGGAGCTTCAGAAGGGTGACGTGTGGGGAGGGGAGGGGCTTCAGCTATAGACTCCGCCTTCTACCGCAGCCATTTTCTCCAGGCGGACCGATCTCTGTCGCCTGCAGATAACTTATAATACTGGGAGGTCTCCAGCTACCTCCTAGTTGGCAAGCCCGTCCGCAGCCCAATCTGACCCCAGAGGAAATTTCCCGAGCATAAACGTTAATGAAAGAAGCCTTTCTCCCAGAGCATCCATTGATAAGACATATATCTAACACATCTCCCCGCTCCCCCCGCCCCGTAATGATCATTGTGAAACTATTGAGTGAGCCTTTGGCTTCGGAAGCTCTCGCCCACATTATTCAGAGCCTTTTAATGCATCCCGCGAGCGGCCCGCAGGCCATCAGAGTGCAGATTTCTGCTGAAACGTGAACATTGTTCTCCCTATTACCTCCGTTTGGTGTGATCCTTCATACCAGTAATGATGAGCTCAACATGGCGGAAAACTTCCCTTTCTCTATTTTGCTTTGCCAGCAGCAGATTCTTTTTCTTTCTTTCTTTTTTTTTTTTGTTCCCCTCTTCCCCTATCAAGAACTTCTTGTCCATCCCGGCTCTGTGCTGTTTGCCTTCCGAAATCCATCCCTTTGAACTACATTAACATAGTGCATTAACATTGGTAATACGGCAATTATTTTGCATAATCAATACCCTCAAGTCCTTTTTCTCAGGCCCCCCCCCTCCCCGCTCGGTGTTTATTTACATTTATTCCAGAGATGTCAGGTTGCATCAGGGGCAAAACCGATTTTCTTGCCCTACGCGTGCTCTCCAGATAACCTCCAATTCCCCCCTAAATCTATTTATGTTCCTGTTTAGACCCCCGGTTTGTTCCGTTGCCTGAAGCGCCAGGTCTTGGATGTGTAAAACAAGCCTTCAGCGCACCGAGGCGTGAAAGAACAGGCCCGGCCTGATATTAATTGCTGCTACGCCGATGATTATTTATGATAATTATTTATTTTCCAAGCCGTTTCTGTTTATGATGTGATGCATTTGAGCTCTGAGCACATTAGGTGCATTATTCATTGAGCACATTTGTCAGAACATGCATGTGTATAAAGAACTAATGATCCATATTAAATTAATGATGCTATAAAAAAGAAAAATGCGCCTCTATGCCACGCAGCTAAGGAAGGCAATGCCAGTCCAAGAGAAATCACAGGAAGGGGCGGGGGTTGGGGGGGGAAGAAAATCTAATCAGATGAGGCGCCGGACGGTTCCGCTCTCCAAAATTTCATTTCTCGAAATGCACTTGTACACAATGTTGGTTTTTATTAAAACAAATTAATTCAGTCATTAAGGAATCATACGGCAAGTGTCTCATAAGTCAGGACCTTCAGTGTAACAAATTGATTAAATGACTGTGTAATAGTCTCTTTAAACAAATCTAGTGTAACAAGTTAATAGATCTGCTCAATTACCATGCTGGGGTGGTAAGGATGTGGGCAACCTGCTCATTAAACCTGCGAGATTGTTCTAGAGGGGTTTTTTGTGTGCTCCTTTCTTCTCTTAACAAAAATAATAACGATTATGATGATAATAATAAAATCCCTTTGGAAGCAGAATGCTAGGCTGGCAACTATGATATAAGGGAAAGAACATTTAACAAGAGGGAATGGAAGAAGGAAGGAAGGAAGGAAGGAAGGAAGGAAGGAAGGAAGGAAGGAAGGAAGGAAGGGAGGGAGGGAGGGAGGGAGGGAGGGAGGGAGGGAGGAAGGAAGGAAGGAAGGAGATTGAAAGTGGACTGGGAAGGAAGGAAGGAAGGAAGGAAGGAAGGAAGGAAGGAGGGAGGGAGGGAGGGAGGGAGGGAGGGAGGGAGGGAGGGAGGAAGTAAGTAAGGAGAGAGGGAGGGAGGGAGGGAGGAAGGAAGGAAGGAAGGAAGGGAGGGAGGGAGGGAGGGAGGGAGGGAGGGAGGGAGGAAGGAAGGAGATTGAAAGTGGACTGGGAAGGAAGGAAGGAAGGAAGGAAGGAAGGAAGGAAGGAAGGAAGGAAGGAAGGAAGGAAGGAAGGAAGGAAGGAGATTGAAAGTGGACTGGGGAGGAAGGAAGGAAGGAAGGAAGGAAGGAAGGAAGGAAGGAAGGAAGGAAGGAAGGAAGGAAGGAAGGAAGGAAGGAAGGAAGGAAGGAAGGAAGGAGATTGAAAGTGGACTGGGAAGGAAGGAAGGAAGGAAGGAAGGAAGGAAGGAAGGAAGGAAGGAAGGAAGGAAGGAAGGAAGGAAGGAAGGAAGGAAGGAAGGAAGGAAGGAATATAACGTTTTCCTTCTCTGGGTGTGGCAGAAATTTCCTAGAGCTTATCCAAAGATGCAGAAGCAATTTATTTTTCAAAAAGCAAAAGAGAGAGAGAGAGAGAGAGAGAGGGAGAGAGGGAGAGAGACCATGTATTTGGGATTCCTTGATGGAAGTGGAGAGCCAGCATGATGTTGTGGTTAAGAGCCTCTAATCTGAAGAACCCGGGTTGATTCCTCTGACAACCCCCCTTCCAGCCTCAACTTCCTGGGTGGAGCCTTCTGCTCCTTAAGTATCTGGAGAGGAAGACTCAGTCCCCACCAATGCCATTTCATTAAGTGCTTGCTCTCTACGATGACCCTGCCATTTGATCTGTTGCCTTTTTATTAACCAAGGGCCCACTGCCTATATGATAGCCCGCTACTTGCTATAATTCCTGCACAATGGGGCTCGCCTTTGACTGAGCCAAATTAAAAAGGAGGCACTTTAATACCAGCCCCTGCAATATACTAATGGTTTGACGGTGATGGATTTGCATAAAGATGAATGAGACGGACCAGCTTGACGTGACTTTTAATAAATGATTGAGAAGAAAGACAGGAACTGGAGGAGCGAGAGACGGGGTATATGGGACCAAAGGCTGTACCACCTCCACTCGAGGCTCGTTGACTTGAATGGGGTTACTCTGGAGTATATAAGAGCCTCTTGTGGCGCAGGGTGTTAAGGCAGTAGAAATGCAGTCTGAAAGCTCTGCTCATGAGGCTGGGAGTTCGATCCCAGCAGCCGACTCAAGGTTGACTCAGCCTTCCATCCTTCTGAGGTCGGTAAAATGAGTCCCCAGCTTGCTGGGGGGTAAACGGTAATGACTGGGGAAGGCACTGGCAAACCACCCCGTACTGAGTCTGCCAAAAAAACGCTAGAGGGCATCACCCCAGGGGTCAGACATGACTCGGTGCTTGCACAGGGGATACCTTTACCTTTACCTTACTCTGGAGTAAAAAGATTCTGGTCTGCTGCAGCCCGGGAGAAAGATGATAGATCTTAGTTACTGTTAAATCCGCGGGTTCAAAGGAAGCTAGGACACTGGGAATTCAATCAGCTCTTTAATCAGACATTAGCATGATGCAAGGAGAGTCAGGGCTGAACCAACAACCACCCAGAAACTCCAGCATATATATACACAGGGCAGAAAAATGATCTTCTCAGCAGTGGACTCTATTGGTCAGCTTCAGGTTCCAACTGGTTAGATCCAGCAGAGGAGATCTAGTGGCACATTGGTCAATTACATGCGTTGCTTGGATCCTGCCTGGGACCTCATGCTTGGTCCTCAGCAGATCTATAAGCACAAGCGTTACTTTGTTTACATCCCACCTTTTCCCCCAGTGGGGACCTGAAACAACTTACATCACGCTTCTCCCCCCCCCCCCCCGTTTTATTCTTATGGCAACCCAGAAATGACATCACATCCTGCCAATGTTAGCCTTCCCCAGCCACCAAGTCACCCCTTGGGTAACCCTGCTGTCAAGGAACCTCAGCATACTTTTGTAGCGGACAGAGTCACCTGAGGCAGGGCGGGGCCACAGATTTAAGAAACAAATCGATGATTGAAAAGTGACCTGGGTTGTTTCACTTCATTCATTATTGTTAATCTAAGTTCTCTGCATTGTTTCTGTTCTGTTTTATGTAAACTGCCCTGAGCTTTCAGGGAGGGCGGTATACAAATATAATAAATAAACAAACAAATAAATAAGTTTTGGCAGAGTATAAATATGCAAAGGGGCAAAGCACCCATTGCTTAAAGAATAAATAGCTTTATTGAGAGCAGAGGAACGACTTTGTAAAGAAAGAGAGGAAAGATACGTGCTCCCGAATCATGCATGCTATAGATCATAGAATCACAGAATCATAGAGTCGGAAGGGGCCATACAGGCCATCTAGTCCAACCCTCTGCTCAACGCAGGATCAGCCCAAAGCATCCTAAAGCATCCAAGAAGATCTTGCATATGCCAACAATAAGTACAGAGCCTAATCAAGATAGCCACGGAACAAAGTGTTCTGCAGTTTATCATCCTGCGTCTTGAGTTGTTTTTGGCATCTGAGGAGATACATATTTCCACCCAAAGGTTCCCTTCAGTTGTGTCAGATTTGAGGGGTTCAGCTGGGCACAGTGCTTCATGGATTGGGGAGAAGGCTTGAAAAGTCTTGATCGCTCAGCCTCACCATCGTCTTTTTCTCCTACCTCTTTCAACAGGTCTGCAGACCGCATTATGCGCCCATGTGCCAGACCAAACATAGCAGGCTGGACTTCAGATAAAGCCATTCAGACAAAGAGGATGCCCAGAAAAATAATCCAGTAAATTTGAATTATTTCTGAACCATAACAGATGGAGTTCACCAATCCCAAATCAATACAACCATACAGCAGATGTGGCCAGCTGAGCACATGGCTCATGTCAACTGAGAATTAACCTTAACTTAGAGTCAGTTCCAGTGGCCACCCCAAAGTGACTCTGGGCAGCAAACGTCAGCTGAAAATGCATGTGAAAGTGAGGCCTGTGTGTGTAAAATGTCACTAAGTTGCCCCCGATTTATACAGACCTCAGCAAGGGGCTTTCAAGGCAAGGCAAGGGAGAAGCAGGGGTGGCTAGTCATCACCTTCCTCTGCAGAGTCTTTCTTGGTGGTCTCCTTTCCAAGTTCTGACCCTAGAATATAAAGACATAAGAGAAGCAATGCCAGATCATGCCAGTGGCCCATCCAGTCCAAAAGTCTGTGCCAAACCCAGGTGCCATCAGGAGGTCCACAGCTGGGCCAGAGGTCCAGGAGTCCTCCCAATGTTAACCCCCAAGCACCAAGAACATAAGAGGAGCCATGCTGGATCAGGCCAATGGACCATCCAATCCAACACTCTGGGTCACACAGTGGCCATCAGAAAATCCACCGCCAGAGGGGTCAACATCTTTACAACATCCCTCCCACAACCTAGAACAGCCTTTCTCAACTTTTTTTTGATATTCAGAAACCTCTGAAACATTCTTCGGGCTTCAAGAACCTCCAGAAGTGGTGCAATTGTGTAGAATATGGTTGGGAAGCAGAGTTGTGGACACGCCCACCGGGGCCCCTCCCCTCCCCACCCCCTCCAGGCCCATCATTGGCCATGGGGGGGTCAAAATCTAATAAATAAACAAATAAACAAACACATAAATAACTCCCACCCACTCCCACCCTTTCGTGGCCCATCAAGAAACCCCAGGGTTTCACAAAGCCCTTGTTGAAAAATCCTAGTCATTAGAGCAGTAGTTCTCAACCTGGGGGTCAGGACCCCTTTGGGGGTCGAACAACCCTTTCATGGTGTCGCAGCAGGGCAAGCAGCTTGGCCAGGGGGGGGGGGTCATCTACACCAGTGGTCCCCAACCTTTTTATCACCAGGGACCACTCACCGGGGACCACTCAATGCCTTTTGCTGAGGCCCAGTGGGGGGGGGGTAGTTTACTCCTCTACTCTCAACCACTGCCCTAACACTCTCGGATCGCTATGGTAATGTTTAAACATCCCTTCAAAATAAGATACAGCCATGCCACAACAATGAAGTGTGTGGTAAAGGGCAGGGGATGAAGTAAAGGGCTGGGGGGGGGGAGAAGGCGTCCTTCGCGGCCCACCTCCAATTAGTCGAAGGACCACATGTAGTCCGCGGCCCACAGGTTGGGGATCGCTAATCTACACAACAGCCTTGTGGGGTAGATCAAGATAGAGCGTTCGTCTGTCTGGAGCAACGGAAAAGAGCAAGATCAGCGTGGTGGGACGGAACTGATCTGAGAAACCCCGGAAAAAAACCCAATTTTTATACAATAACGAACAATAGACCTTCACACCATTGGTCAGTTTGGGTTTAATTTCTGTGAAAGAACCCTTGCGTAATTTTATGGTTGGGGGGTCACCACAACATGAGGAACTGGATTCAAGGGTCGCGGCCTAGGGAAGGTGGAGGACCACTGCTCTAGAATAAATGAACTCAGATTTCTATTTCTACTCCTGTCTGATAAAGGGAGCTAGGCCTCTCCAAAGCTTATATCCTGAAAAATTTGTTTTCGAAGGTGCTACTGGACTCAGATCTAGCTGTTTAAACTGAACTGTTGTTCTGAAGTAGCAGTCCAGGGGCAAGGTTTGGTCAAGGTATAAACTTTCATGTGCATGCACACTTCATCAGATACAGACTGTCTGACAAAGTGTGCATGCACACGAAAGCTTATACTTTGAAAAAAGCTATGTTGGTCTTCAAGGTGCCCCTGGGCTCAGACTTCGCTCTGTTTAAACTGAACGTAACCCTTCATGCATCTGGCAAAAGAGGTCTTTGTTTCACAAAAGCGTGTGCCAAAATAAACGCGTTAATCTCTACGGTGCCGCAAGAATCCATTTTATTTGGTTTTTCCTTCTCCTTCCCGCACAGCATTTCTTTGATTCGTTTAAACAAAGCCGTGCCCGTTGCCTTTTAAATTCCTGTTTGTGTTTTTTTTTTCAGTCTTCTAATTGCAGATTACCTTGAATAGCCACAAACCCAGAAAGGCGGGGCTCAGATCATCTTCTTTAAAAAAAAAACCCAAACTACGAAAGCGTTTGGGAGACACAGACCCCTCCAAGAGATGACGGTTTTGCCTTACCTAGGCAGAGGTCCAGCGACGACTTATGGAATACAAAAAAGACTATCAATTTTTTTAAAAAAAATATTATTCCTAGCAAAGCCAGCAATAATGGGACGGCGAGGAAAAAATTGCCGATCATTTGATAGCTGTTCATTTCTCTCCTGTGGGCGCCAAATGCAAATCCTTCCTTTTTGCATCTTATCTCCCCCCCCCCTTACAATTGGTGAGGAAATCCTTGGAGACTGGCCCACCAGCCCCCCCAGCCCCTGAGTTTATGGAATAATTCGCCAGAGCTCTTGTCAGGAGGAGCTGATGAGCCGGGCTCCGCTTCAGCATATCAATGTTTGGCAATGCAAGTAAATTTCCGCGTGGAGAAGAGGTTTGGGGTACGAAGGCATTATAGAGTATTTTAAAAAGCAATTGGGATCGGAGGCGGCTCGTCTCACAGATGTCAAATCGCATTGACCTCTGTGGAGCCTGTTCTTGGGAGCGATGGGGAGGAGATGAGAGAGACCATATTATTTTGGTATGATAAAGAGGGTGGCAGGTGACCATTACAATGGCTCAGCCTCCAAGACCATCCGGAGGCGATCCACGCAGGCAGCAGAACTAGGGTTGTCAGCCTCCAGGGGGGAGGCTGGAGATGTCCTTGGAGCACGACTGATCTGCAGGTGACTGAGATCAGGTCACCTGGAGAATATGGCTGCTCCGGAAGGCGGGCTGTGTGGTGTTACGCCACTTCAAAGCCCCTCCCCTTCCCCAAACCCCACCCTCCTTAGGCCCCATGTATTTCCCCAAATCTCTGGGGATTTCTCAACCTGAACCTGGCAACGGTAAACTGGATCATGTGATCTTGGGGTTGGGAGGGGGGGACTGTATCACATCAGGTGCCAGGAATAAATACAGTCACCTCTCTGATTAAATCAGTGGTTCTCAACTTTCCTAAGGCTGCGACCCTTTAATACAGTTCCTCATGTTGTGGTGACCCCCAGCCATAAAATTATGCAAGTGTTCTTTCACAGAATTTAAACTGAAGATCCATTGTTCACGACTGTATATAAATTGTTTTTTTTTCTGGGGTTTCTCAGTTCAGTTCTGCCTCTTGTCCCACCATGCCGATCCCGCTCTGTTCCGCTGCTCCAGACAAACGAATGCTCTATCTCGATCTACCCCGCAAGGCTGTTGTGTGGATGAAATGGAAGAGGAGCGATGTCGGCCACTTTAGGACCCCCTTGGAGAGAAGGGCTGCTCGCCCCGCTGCGACCCCTGTGAAAAGGTCGTTCGGCCCCCAAAGTGGTCCCGACCCCCAGTGCATTAAATGAAAATGGTTTCTGAATATAAGAATTTAGCATGGGCAGAAGAAGGCTAGCAGGGAATACTTGTCCCTCGGACGTGTTCACTCTTTGTTTTTTTAACTCGGAGGGAATTATTCATCATACCATTTTCCTCACTTGCATTCTAAACGGAAAAGTTCCCCAAAGGATACCTCATTTGACTACGGGTGCCTCTGTTATATATATAAAGTGGCAGTCAGCACAGGGGGAGCGGAAATGAACCCAGCCTACCTCACAGGGTTGGTGTGAGGATAATATGGAAGAGAGGAGAATGAGGGATGTTTACTGCAATAAATCTTTGCAGGTGCACTGAAGACCCCGACGTTAACCTCTGCATGGGAATAGTAGGTGGCATGAAACATAGATCTGTCCTCCAAGCTGCAGACTAGTGAGGGTGGAGGCTCCACTAAGCTCCCCCCCTTCCCCAACCCCACCCTGATCAGGGTCTCCTGGAATTTTCCAACCCTACAGTTGGCAACCCCTCTACAGAGCCTCCACAGCTAACTACCTGATTAGGACCAATACTATTCATTCTCTGTTATGATCAACAGGCTTTCTCCCAAGAAAGTAGACGTAAGCTATTCGCTTTCTTTGGTTCAGGACCACAGAACAGAGGATGCTGGTATTCTATTATAGGATTACTTCCTTCTCTGTGCCTGGCTGAAAATCTCTCTCTCTCTCTCTCTCTCTCTCTCTCTCTCTCTCTCTCTCTCTCTCTCTCTCCTACAGGAGCCAGCCATTTCTGAAATAAGGGTTTGGACTTCTGTCACCTTCAGTTTAGCAAAATGGCTGCGATTTTATTAACTCCGCTTGAACATTAACTGAGTAGTTATCCTGCCCAAGCTTAAGGTCAGCCAGTGATGGCCCATTACTTAAATGGAGTTGCTCCTCCTTGGAAGCCGTCCCCCGCAAGAAGGTGATGCTGCTCCAGTGAGCAAAACCTCGGCCAGCCCAAAGCCCAGTGATCTGGATTAAGGCCTGGGGGGGGGGGGGGGACACAGCCAAAACCAGAACAAGGTTGAATTTATAATAGGATGTTCGGACAAGGCCTAGGCCAGCATTTGGAAAGCAACTGGCCTTTCTAGAACAAAGTGTCATTTATTATCTATCTGTCTGTCTGTCTGTCTGTCTGTCTATCTATTAGCTTCCAAGATCTGGTGATATTCCCTGAAATAGAATTTATGATGGAGGAATTAACAATTGTAGGAGGCAAAGCCTTGGAAGAGGGGCAACAAACATATTTGGGGGGAGTATCTAGTCAAAAATCTCAGGCAGAGGCAGTTTGTGGAAATTAAGAGAAACGCGTCTTTATTTTAACTGTAGATATGTTATAATGGCCTTGGCTATAAACAATACAATCTATATGCCATAATAACAGGGAATTTGTACTGGAAAGTGAATTCTCTAACTTACACTCAATTTAAGCAAACACCTACATGCAGAGGAAAGGAGGGAAGGAGCTTTGGGGAGGGCATCATGGTATAGAATCCATGTACCAAAACATCCATTTTTTTCCACAGGGGAATTGATCTCTTGTCATCTGAGAATCTGCAGCAATTCCAGGAGATTTCCTTGGAAGTTGGCCACCCCATGGAGGAGGCGTGGGATTAAAAACAGGTCGACATATTTTACTCAGAAGTATTTGGGGAGGTTTGCTCCCCAGTCTATTTGAACACAAAAAGGCATCCCACCCAGGAAACAGAACTAAGGGCTAGGCCAGCCTGTCTCAGCCAGGGTTTCGTGAAACCATGGGGTTTCTTGATGGCCCTGGAAGGTGAAAGTTAATTTTTTAATATTTTGATTACATTTATTAAACATTTAGTGGGTGTATGGTCATGATGACTCACCCACCCCTCCCCAAATGACCAATGATAGGCTGGAGGGGGTGGGAAGGGGAGAGGCCGCAGGTGGGCGTGTCCACAGCTATGCTTCCCAACCAAAATCTGCATAATCACGCCACTTCTTGGGGTTTCTCCAAGCCTGAAGAATGTTTCAGGGAGTTCTCAACAATAAAAAAAAGTTGAGAAAGGCTGAGCTGGGCTATAATACCATCAGATTTGGATACAGCTGGTGTTTTGAGGATCATTTTAAGTGGCTGGGGGAAGCCACCTGTAGCTTTGCTCTGTCCTTTAACTCAAAAAAAAACAACTCATCCTCAAAAAAACCACCACGCTCTCAAATACCAGCATGTGAACTCCCAACCTTATAAAAACCACTGACATTTTCTCCCTCCATTATCTTCTCTAAAGCTTGTGAGGGTGACGTTATTTATCAGCTATCTTCATAAAAGGCTTATTATAGGACAGTCCCCATGAAAGATACTGAAGCAAGCTCCATTTGGGGTGCGGAATCCCCCCCCCCATGCCTTTTAAAACAGCCTTAGTGAAGGGCATTTACAATGCACAACTGTATGGCCAGAGAAAATGCTGCCTTTCTCAAACGGCCTGGAGAAAATGAAGCTAATGGAGCGATGACGACCGAGCTCTCCCTCATCTTTGTTTGGTGGCACTTTCCTAGTGCCAAGTGAAGCTGTGGCCAGCTGGACTTCTGGGCAGAAGTTAATTAACTGGAAATCCCAAAATCGCCCCTTGGCGTCAACTGGAACCAATGGGGGGCTTCCAATCTGCTATTACCTGGGTTGCCAACCTCCAGGTGACACTTGGACATCTCCTTCTATTACAATTGATCTCCATATGACCAAGATCAGTTCCCTGGGAGAAAATGGCTGCTCTGGAGGGTGGAGTCTATGGTGTCCCTGTTGGCATCAGAGGACAAGACCAGCAGTATTGGGTTTAAACTAAGTGGAAAATAATTTCGGCTAGATATCAGGGGGGAAATTTTCAGTCAGAGTAGTTCAGCGGTGAGATCCCCCTCACTGGCAGTCCTCAAACAGCAGCTAAATATTTATCCTGGATGCTTTAGGCTGATCCTGCATTGAGCAGGGGGTGGGACTAGATGGCCTGTCTGGCCCCTTCCAACTCTATGATTCTCTGAGCAATGGCTGGGCAGATACTTTTCCTGGATGCTTTAGGCTGATCCTGACTTGAGCAGGGGGTGGGACTAGATGGCCCATATGGTCCCCCTGTAAATGGAGTATGTGCTGGTTTTTCTTTTAATGGTCATTGGATCAAGGCCGTGTGAAGGGGCAACACAGAGTGTATCTTGGGGGAGACTTTCAGTGGCCTGGACATCTCTCCTTAAGTCCCTATGAAACTCTTTGACCATCAAGGCCCACTGGACAGGCCCTCTGGAAAGAGGCTGCATAATGAAGTAACATATCTGTAGAGATGCCAGCCTCCAGGTGGGACCTGGAGAGGCCTCAGATTACAGAGATTAGTTTCTGCAGAGAAAATGGTTGCTTTGGAGCAGGGGTAGTCAAATAGCGGCCCTCCAGATGTCCATGGACTACAATTCCCATGAGCCTGCATTCGCTGGCAGGGGCTCATGGGAATTGTAGCCCATGGACATCTGGAGGGCCGCAGTTTGACTACCCCTGCTTTGGAGGGTGGGCTCTAGTGTTTTGTTACCCCCATTGGGGTCCCTGTCCTTCCCAGGTTCAACCCCCAGATCTCCAGGAATTTCCCAACCTGTACCTAGCAACCCTACTCCCCCAATCTCCCACCCATGGCCATGGGGGATCTGGGTAAACTGGTACAACGGAGGAGTAGATTTTGTGTCTGTGAGAAAATCTTTCCCACAGGAACTGAAGTTCATGTGTCTCAAGTGCCTCAGGAGGGAAATGAAAATGGCTGACTAGCTTTGTTCAGTCAATGGGCTATAACACCATTATGACACAAAGCTCACATTAAAGGTAATTTTTTTGCTCTATAATGTTAAAGGAAGGGATGGATTGAGTTAAAAACAAGACACGATGGAATAGACATCAAAATGTGTTTTGATGGGACTCTTTGATGTTTTTATTACATAATTTAAAGGGAGGGGGGTTTGTATACCCCAGCAAAACAGCTGCAAATCAATCCAAAGGATCTTGAGCCTGTTAAACTGTAGTTAACTGTTTCAGAAAGATAACCATGTTGGTCTATGGTAGAGGAGCTGGATTCGAATCCAGCAGCATATCAAGAGACCAAGAAGAGTATTGGCTTAGCATGCAGAAAGTCCCAGGTTAAATCCCCAGCATCTCCAGTTAAGGATCTGGGAGTAGGTAATATGAATGGCCTGGGACCCTGGAGAGCTGCTGCTGGCCTGAGTAGGCAATACTGACTCTGACAGACCAGGACTGGGATTCAGCTTCAGGTGTTCAATATTCTGCAGGAGAAAGCAAAGACGATCAGCAATCCATTAAATAATTCCCATTGGAATCACAAGATTCCTTCCTTCCTAGAATCATAGAGTTGGAAGGGACCTCATGGGTCATCTAGTCCAACCCCCTGCACTATGGAGGACACTCACATCACATCCTCTCTTTCTTTGCTGGATTTCCTCCCTCTTTGCAAGTCTTTTATCTCCATTAATGGCAACGTGACAATCCGGAGGCCCACAGGTGCAGTGAAGAGAAAAGCTTAACCTGCTGGATTTCCTCCTGTTCCTCTTGGCTACCCAAAGCCCTAAACCCAAAATACGGATAACTCTCCTGTGGCTACAGCTGAGAAATATACGTGACCATATCCTAGTGGCTAAGAGATTCTAATGAAATTGTATTGTATGTAATTTATATGTTGTTACCTGCCCTGATAATTATGGAAGCGCAGGTCATTATGTTATTAGCCCAGCTCTGAAATACCTTACAGGGTTGTTGTTGGGTTTTTTTGTGCAAGGGTGAGAAAAGTTTCCTGGGCTTTTCAATCAAAAAAAAAAAAGTCCCCCAGGGTGGCTAAAAAGAATAAATTAACCATGGCAACAGAAATAATTTCTGTTAAAATAATTTTAAATTTTAAATAGAATAATAAATAAAAAAGGGTATCCCTTCTACGCAAAAAGGAATTGGAACCTTTCTGATAGCTTATTTTCTGATTATCCAGCATGCAGAATTTTGTCCATAATCTTCTGGGGAAAGTTGTGGGCATCTTTGTACTGGAAGAGGCTGAATAAAGCACAAGAGCTCTGTGGAACCCGAAAACTCACTAGCCTAACACACCATAACAATCATCAGAGGTTTCCCTTTCTTGAGGCCTGACAGTCAACAGCTGTCATAAATGACCAAACCTGCAAACTACACACACAGAGAGAAAAGCTCTTCAAGTATTAAACAGTTTTTAAACTGAATAGCCATGTGGCAAAAAATATATTTTTCCTTGAATGTTTGCAATACCAAAGACGAATAAGAATTATGACTAGGATGTTGTTGTTTTTTCAAGAAACCAGCATTTAAATGCTGCTGTCCTTTATTTCCCCTGCTCTCCTATAACATTTCCCTTCTCTGGGCATGGCAGAAATTTCCTAGAGAAAGAAAGAAAGAAAGAAAGAAAGAAAAAAGAAAGAAAGAAAGAAAGAAAGAAGAAAGAAAGAAAGAAAGAAAGAAAGAAAGAAAGAAAGAAAGAAAGAAAGAAAGAAAGAATCATACTATGCAGGCGCCTCTCGGAGTAAAAACAAGAGGAACTTTAATTACCAACCCGTCTTTATTATGTCACAGTCGCCCCGGACCAATCTTTTGCTTTCGTATGTGGCGCCCAGAAGACTTCCTGCCACGAGAAATCTATCAGTCCTCAACGTGCCTCGAGTCTCCTTTCTTATTTTGGATCCAGCCCGCCAACTCCAACCCCGCTCGCTTGGGTGCAAAACCAACTGAACTCAAGCGGACGTGATCCCCGAGTGAAAAACGTGCGCGGGGCCTCGGTGCGCTCGATCCCTGCCGCAACTTGTGTAAATGAGCACCTGAAAGAGGGACGAGTGCGTAAGGCGCCTCCGCTTTTGACGTCGCTTCGTCCGAGGCGCAGCCTTAAGCGGCGCAGGAAACCCACCGCGTTCGCTGGGGCGGGTCGGAATGAAAGTGTCATTCGTGGCTAGAAAAAGCGCTGCGTTAATCAGACGCATGGGCAGGTTCAGGGACGAGATGCCGCTTGCATTGTGTTCATTCATTCATTCATTCATTCATTCATTCATTCATTCCCTCTCGTTCGCAACCTCCCTGTAGTCTGCTCAATAGACCAGGATCATTGAAGTGGGTTGAAGGCTTCTCGAAGATTATGAGCAGGCCACGGGATAGACTGCCGCTGACCGTGGAGGTTCCATTGAGTCGCCGTGGATAATGGCGGTGGATTTTGCCTCGGAAGTCATCTCAGCCGGGGGATGGGGGGGGAGGGGGTTGTCCGCCAACGGATTAGCCTTTCATCCTTTTTTTTTTTTTTTTTTTAAGAATCTTCCTTTCCGCCGCGCTCGTTTCTTTTAGCAGGCCGGCGTAGTACTAGCGTTGGAAACAAGGGGGTCCGGCCGCCACTTTGCCACAGGAAACTTGGGCCAGCCACGCTCTCTCGGCCTACCTCGCGGGGTCGTTGTAGGGATGACCTGGAGAACGATGTCAGCCGCTTCGTGTCTCCAGTGGGGGGAAAGGCGGGGTTGAAATACAGTAATTAAAAGTCACCTCGTTCTTTTCCTTTCTCCTTTCCGCTTCCTTTCCTTTCCTCTTTATTTTTCCCTCTTTCGTTTTCTTCCCTGCTTCTTTCACTTTCCTTCCTCCCCTCCCAAATTTCTTAATCGTCCCCCCCCCCTCTTCTCTCTGGAAGTCATTTCTCCCCCTCCCTTATCATATCACTTTCTCTCCCTCCCTTCCCCCGCCCCCCCCCGAGACCACTTGGATGCTGCTTTTGCATTTCCAGGCTGCAAACCGGCCAGCGCCGGAGTCGCCTGAAACGACCTAAAGGCGGATAACTATGGAAGCCACGAAGCGTCCCAAGGGGTGTACAAATTTTTTTGGGGGGCGGACCTTAAAGCAGCGGCTTTTCTAGGCGTTTCGGTTTTAAAATGTTGTGTCTCTTGCGTTCCTGTTCCAGACGGGAGAAAAAAAACATAATTGATTCGTTTCACAGCACGACCATTTTTATTCCGCGCTGAGATGAGATCACAAGATCCGCATCTCCCCCCCCCTCGACGCCCCCTCCCTCCCTCCCTCCGCCGCCCCCTTCCAGGCAAAGAGACGTCTTGGGACGGATTTTAATGGGTTTCTCTCAAAAACGAAACAAAGAGCCTTGCGGGGACGTGGTCTTGCAAAGGGTTTTCGTTTCTCCTCGCGAGCCGAAAAGTCGCCATATAAATTAACAAAACAAAAAAAAAGGTTAAGAGGCTACCGTTATCATTAGCTTTACTTTCTTCTTTTTTTAAAAAAAGGAAAACAATGTACATTCTATAGTCGTTATTATGGGGGGTGGGGGAGAAAGCCCGTGTTTTCAGAAGCAGAATTTAAACATATTGGGGATTGTTTGTTTGTTTGACAGCTAAAAACAAAGCCACCAATTTAACCCGTCGTTTTACTGGGAAAATCAACCGATTTCTGTTGTTGGTCGGTCTATTCTTGTCTTCCCAGGCTCTTCACTCTCCCCCTCCTCCCCTCCCCAAGCAATTAAAAAAAAACCCACCGAATTAAATACTGAGGCAAGGTTTGGGGAACCAAAGTCAGTTTTTATGCCTGGCGATGACTCAAAGGGTGCATTCTTCTTCTCCCGGCTCCATCACCGCCGAAGAGAAATCAAGAGGGCTTTGTCAACTAACAGGAGGTGGCATATTTACACAGAAGTAGGACTGCCGGACTCCGCAGGAAACCAACCCCCGACTCGTTGTGCTGGGGCCGCGGACGCCGAACTGCAGTTTTCCATTGGAGCCAACTTCGTGAGTTTGGAGTGACGCAGCACGCGGCTTCCTCCTCGAGGAAGACTCCTGTGTCGCCCCAAAGCTTACAACCATAGAAGTGGGTTGCAGAGTCCACCTTTGCTGAGCCCAAATCCTGGCCCCGATCCAGAGAGAGCGAGAGAGAGACCGGCCTGTTCCAAAGGGAGCGATCCTACCCACCCACCACCCACCTGCGATCCGCCACAAACCCCACTACTGCAACCCAAGGGGAAGAATGTCCGTGGCTCCTTTCCCCCAAGCCCCAGGGCTGACTGGAGAAAGAAACCCGACGTTGTCAGCCTTCTAACACACTCACCCGCCCGCCCACCGCAATATTTTACACGTTAAATAGTCCCAGGTTGGGGAGTCCGTCCAAAGAACCGGCCCAGCCCCACGGTCGACCTCCTCCGAGGCAGCCGCCGCCGTCGAGAGGCTGCAGGTCCGTCGAGGAGCGCCGCGCCCAAGTCCCCCCCCCCTGCAGCGTCTCTGGGGCTCCGTAGAAAAATAGCTCTGTACACGTGTCCGAGCGGGGCAGGCCCGGGGGCCGCCGGCGCGTTGCCCGTGGCCGCCTAGGAGGAGCCGTCGGTCTCCGACGTGTGCAGCAGGAGGCTGGCGCCGGCGACCGCGCCGGCCTTGTGCTTCTTGAGCAGCTGCGTGATCTTCTCGTCGTCGGAGTTGGGATCGAGGGGCTTGTTGTAGTCGTCGTCGTCCTCGTTCTCCGAGGCGCCCTTCAGCCGCTCCGTCTCCGAGTCCTGCTTCTTCTTGGCCGTCGCCATCTCCGCCGCGTGCTTCTTCCGCCACTTGGTCCGCCGGTTCTGGAACCACACCTGCGGCCGCAGAGAGAGGAGGGTGAGCGGAGGGCGACGGGACGGGACGGGACGGGGGGTGCCCTGCGAGGAAGAGGAGCACGGGCGCGGAACCTCCGTCCAGATTCCATTAAATCCAGAGCGCCAGAGGCTGGAACGAGTTCAATCCGGATTTAATCCGGATTTAAACCGGATCACTTACTCCGAAATGAACTCTTTTCAGTGTCCGGAGCTCCATTAAACTGGGCATTTCTGCGGAAGCGGAATAAAAGGGGAGTCTAGTGGTGCAGTAAGATGCAGGGATGCTCCACCAGTCTGATGAAGCCCTTGTGCAGATTTTAAGAGGGAAGAGGGAAGGGCCAGAGTCCAGGAGCTTGTTAAAGACTCACAGACTGATACCCTTTGCCTTCTCTAGAGACTCGGAGAAAGCCTCCGATTTGGTGAGTCTTTCCAGTTGACACCAGATTATCGTTCTTTTCTGCTCCTGGAGACAGACTAACATGGATTGAACGAACTGTGTTCGTTTCCAAAGTACCACTGGATTCCTGCTTTGTTTTGCTTCTATATACGACTCACTATCACCAGTCTTGGGGGTGGGGGGGGAATAATGCAATTAAATTTGAACTGCAAGCCCCAAACAGAAAAGAAATTAAAATATATAACGAAATATTAATTCATAATAAATGCAACAACGCAACCATGTTGGGTGCAGAAATCACGTTTTCCACGTTACTGTGCACCATTCTATACAATTTTACATTGGTTAACTCTGGATTCATCAATCCGGAAGTACTCGTTGGGGAGATCTAGTGCCCCCTGGATTTGTACTGCATCCCTCACTTCTCTGCATCCTATATTTTTATGGTAAGGAAAGGTGCCCTCAAGTCATAGCTGATTTATGGTAATCTTGTAGGGTTTTCAGGGCAAGAAATGAACATTTTTCACCCTGTCCTTCCCCTGCAAAGAACTCGGGACAGATAACATGTGTGGTTCGGCCCTCTCTGCTTTTATCCTCACAACGGTCTTGCAAGGTCGGCTAGGTGAAAAGGAAGCCATGAGCCATAAGAGGTTTTTTGGTGCAGTGATTAGAGCTCAGGTCCCCCCCCCCCCCCCGAAGTCTAGACCAAAACAATAACCACTACCCCTTGCTGGCTTTTTATGGGCTATAGTTGGTAATAGTTTTACAGTTTAATTTTTTTTATATTGGATTTTATCCTATTTAAGTTTTGTAGGGACAGGGCAGGTAATAAATGTATGTTTGTTTTGTTTGCCAGGGTGGGTAATAAACACTATAAAATAATATTAGTCAGATTGTCAGGCAGGGTAGTTAATGGGGGGGTTACAAGCCGTTTAGAAGTGACAATGTTTCCTTTCCTGTCTTTCGCTACAGGAAAAGCAGGAGCAGCTGATGGAGAGGAGAAAATGACACATCTCCTTCGCTGCGGTCTTGAGCCCACAAGGTGGGACCCCTATGGGTCACAGAATCCCAGTGGTTTACTGGCAGCCCCCAACACAGCTCTTGTTTGGGGTCACTTTTCGGAAGGACTGCTGACTCTTAGGCAGGCCCATTGAGAGCAAGGGGGCGGTGCCTCCTTGAACATTTCCAGCCAGGCCAAGAGACAAGGTCACTCATAGGCTGGAGGAGAGAAGAACAGCCTGGGGGCAAGCCTCCCTTTTGCTGCTTTGTGATTGGCAGGAGCGGCAGCCAATGGCCACTTGGAAGGAAGGGGTGACCTGAGCACAGGTGTTCTGAGCCCCCAAAGCCAGCCCCCCCCACCTCCTCACTTTGCTTCTGTTGATGGCTGAGTCCTTTTCACTCTAATTTTCATTCATTCGTCCCCAAGAATGTGCCAACAAAAATTAATTTAGTAACGAATTGAGCTACCAGGTGAAACTCCACAGTGAGGGACAGGTTAAGTGGAATCTCCCCCCCCCCTTCCCGCTTAAGGACGCTAATAAAGGCAATGGGGCTGGTGCGGTTTTTAAATGGCTTAACCGTATGTCACTAGTGTCAAATTGTATCTTTATTTTTAGCATATATGTATTTCATTGACATCGTATTCTTTCTGAGAAAGGGTAGAATAAAAGTCGAAACTTAAATTATTACTGATTTGGAAAGGGACTGGAAATTCTCTCTTTTAGTCAGCCTTATAAAGATGCTCTGAAAGTGCTCAAGAAAAATGTGAGAGCCTAGAATCCTATAGTTGGAAGGGTCCAAAGAGGCCATCTAGTCCAACCCCCTGCTCAATGCAGGATCAGGCTAAAGCATCCAGGATAAGTAGCTGTCCAGCGGCTGTTTGAAGACTGCCGTCAGTACACATTTTACATAAATAACCAATTAATAAACAGTTTTCTGTCCATTGACATTTTCACTTAGAGCCTCTTGGCCATGTGTTTACTTGTGTGGTTTTTTTAAATATTTACTTCATTTATACTCTGCCTTCCTTCCCCAGGGGGACCCCAGAGCAGCCAACCTCATTCTCTTCACCTCTGTTTTATCTTCACAACAACCCTAGGAGGTAGGCTAGGCTGAAAGAGGGACACACAGCAAGTGTCCATGGAAAATTCAGAGCCAGATCTCCAGCACTGTGTGTATCACAAATGGCTTTTTTTTTTGGGGGGGGGGGGGCAACGACAGATATGTGCCTTCTAATTTGAAAAATGTTGCTCTTCCACCTGCTTTGGCACCCTGGCTCCTCTTGTAAGCATGGATTTTACTGACTCAGGGTTGAGCGCATTAACTCTGGAGTGGTTGTTATCCAAGATTAAGGACTCTGGAAGGAAAGACACACACTGAGTAGCAATACTAGTTGTTCTAAACACAACACGCCTGCCTGCCACTTCGCCCAGCCTCGGCCTTCAGGTTTGCGTCCCAACAAGCCTGAAATGGAACAAAGAGATTTGGCTTCTTTTGGCCCCATAAAACCAGCAAGCCGATCGCCTGACGCATGGCCCGGTTGAAAGGAATGCGGCCCTGGACCCGTAACATGCTTGACCATGTGCAGACTGGAGTTTTAAGGGCTTGGTTCCAAGAATAATGCCTTAAAGGAGCCTCATTGGCCATGAAGCCCCCCCCCCCCCTCCCCGTGCAGATGACAAAGCTATTGCAGGGTTTCCACTTATTTCAGCTCAGCCTGTGGAAGAAAGCTCCTGGAGGCATCATGATCCTGGGCAAAAGCTGCTAACCCCAAGTTTTCATTTGAAATCAAGAACTGATTCCATCCATGACGTCTGAAATGCCCTTTCCACAGAGAACGCTTTCCAAAACACAGACATTGCCCTACCATTATAATAACAATATTATTATCATTATCAATATTTATATTAACATTAATATTATTACAAAGTTTGGATCCACTAGCCCTTTGAGGCCAATAAGGTTCAATTTGGGGTTATCGCCTATATTGGCCTTCAAGGTGCCCCTGGACTCAAATTCTGTTTTGTGGCTTCAGACCTCAACCGTGACCCACCTGACTCTCCCGTAATTTTTATTGCTGTCGTTGTCATTATTGCTCTTGCTCTCTGGCTCCCTCCCTGGGACCCAAAACAGATTACAAATACGATGGGGAAAAGAACTCTTTCGAGTTCATTGGGAGCCAATGTGGCCTGGATATTTCAGTGAGCCTGGGTAGACCCACATAGGATTGCTGTCTTAGTAACCCTGGAGTTACTATATTGCAGCAATGGTTGTCATCCATAGATAAAGTCAAAGAAGAGTTGGTCTTATATGCTGCTTTTCTCTACCTGAAGGAGTCTCAAAGTGGCTCACAATTTCCTTCCCTTTCCTCTCCCCACAACAGACACCCTGTGAGGGAGGGGAGGCTGAGAGAGCCCTGATATTCCTGCTCAGTCAGAACAGCTTTGTCAGCGCAGTGGTAAGCCAAAGTTATTCATATTAAATCCATTATTATGAATATGTAGTTTCTGGTCTGCCCTTCCTAAAAGACCAGAGCAGTTGGTCAATGAACTGGTTAGGGTAATTGATTATAATGGTTGGATTAAAAATGTGCCTCCAACTTGTTGTGTGGCAAATAAAAAACATGACTGTAAATGCTGTTTACCTGAATGGTGAGTGACCGGTACCATTTAGAGCAGGTACCCCCCTACACACACCATTCTAACACACATACACAGAGGAGCCTTTCATAAGATTATGGCTGACAGGCTGTGTTTGTAAATTGGACTAGGAACCAGGAGATGCTGGTTCAAATCCCTTCTCTGAAAATGACTTGCGCCAGAGTCATTTTATTTATTTATTTATTATTTATTTAGATTTCTATACCGCCCATTTCTTTGCAGCTCTGGGTGGTTTTCTCTCTTTCAGTGTCAAATAACTTACAGGGCTGTTAGGAGGAGAAAGGGCAGAACTGCACTGCTGCCTTCACCACTTGGAGAAAAGCCAGGAGATAATAAAGACGTAAAATTGAACAGTAAAAAATTTTTTTCTGTAAAAATTTAACTGTAAACTGGCACGTCATTTTATACAAATTCATGCACATTTAGCCTGTTTTCTAGTCAACTATATTTGCCTGATTAATTGACTAAGATTTCTTTAATTGAGTGTCTGCACTAATGAGACTTTTATCAATTCTTTTTCAGAGAAAGAATCTCTGTCTACAACTCTGGATTGATTTCTTCCTTCCTTTTCCTTCCTTCCTTCCTTCCTTCCTTCCTTCCTTCCTTCCTCCTGTGCATTCCAAAGCAGATTCACAGACCCCTCTAGAGGATAAAAGCAGAGTTATCCTCTTTCCTTCTATTGCTGCTGTAGAATGTAATACCACTGGAGTAACTATCATTCCTGTAAAGTAGCTATGATGACACATTATTATGCCTTACTGGCATCAGTTCTGTCGGGCACCCTAGCCCTAAGCGCATAGTGGCGCCAGAGTCCTTTGTGAAATCTTCCTCCCAGAAAGCATAAGCCCAGAGGATAAAACCTCCCATTGATTGTAAACATCATAAAGTGGTCCTCATTATTATTATTTATGATCACAGTCTGATATTTGACTGGTCGATGGTGTTCTGAAATTTGAGATCTAGCCAGGTTCTTGATACTTGCAGATGTATCTTCACAGGATTCTTGCTGGTCCAAGCAATACTGTCTTCAGGAGTTGAACTGGAGTTGTTTAATGCCCAGAATGTCTAGGTGTTTCCCATGACTCCAAGGCACTATTCCATGGGCTCCAATGACAATTGGCCTGAATCTCCCAAAGGTGCTCTAACTCTATTTGTAGGTCATGGCATTTGCTGATCTTCTCCTGTTCTTTTCTATTCTGTTGTCTCCTGGGATTGCAATGTCAACGATCCAAATCCTATTTTTCATATCAAAATTATTATTACTGCCACTACTACCTGCTAAAACGTTTAACTATTATTACTTCTGTAGCTTTGATCATTCAACTGTTTAGGCCCATGGTTCTCAAAATGGCACCCACCGATGTGTTTTCTGGTGCCTATGTCTTTCTTTCCCAAAACGAAGAGCTAATCCTGGGTTTCCTCCTTCTCTTGGAGTCATTCAGGACAGTCCAGAAGCATTCTTAAAGAAACATTCATTTTCATCACAGGAAGATGCTTGACTTGAAACATCCCAATATTTGAGAATTGGATCCATTTGGGGGTGACATTCACTCAGTGTTCTCAAAGTTCCAAATCATACTCACAGGCTTAACTAGGCTGGGGAACCCAGATTTAGGCTAGCATCCTGCATCATGTGTGGCATGCATAGTGTTGTGATTAGAATAGGATCTGGGTTCAAATCCCCACTCTGCCATGGAATCTTGCAGGTAACCTTGAACCAGTTACACGCTCTCAGTCTAACCTACCTCAAAGAGCTGTTGCGAATATAAAATGGAGGAAAAGAGCCCTTGTTACTTTGGGCCCCTATTATGAAGCAGAACAGTAAATAAAATGAAATTTTAAAATCACCGCAAAAGCTCAGGGATGTTAAACTGACCATTAAGCGTAATATAAACTTCCCGTTGATATTACTGCAATAAAGTCAGCAAGAGCACCTCGCAAACAAATAATGATATTATTACTGTAACCACATCATCATGCACTTTAAAATGTATATGTCGTGATGATGATTTTAATAATATTGTCGTAAAATACATCAGTTATACATTTTGAAATGTTTGAAGTAAGGTTTGTAGCGATTTATAGAAAAATGTCTTGGAAATGATCTTGAAGGGGATGCTGGAGAAATATTTTCTATTCCATGGTGCTAATAATATATATAAAGAGCCTCTTGTGGCGCAGAGTGATAAGGCAGCCGTCTGAAAGCTTTGCCCATGAGGTTGGGAGTTCAATCCCAGCAGCCGGCTCAGGTTTGACTCAGCCTTCCATCCTTCCGAGGTCAGTAAAATGAGTACCCAGCTTGCTGGGGGGTAAACGGTAATGACTGGGGAAGGCACTGGCAAACCACCCCGTATTCATTCTGCCATGAAAACGCTGGAGGGCGTCACCCCAAGGGTCAGACATGACTCGGTGCTTGCACAGGGGATGCCTTTACCTTTACCTTTAATAATATATATATATATTTAATATATGTGTTCTGCTGTAATGGCCCTAATTTTTTCTTTGGTCTTCCTTTTATATTATCCTGTTACTTTTATTTAAAATATTATTTTTAATAAATTACTGAGATATTCCAGAAGGTATCAGCAACAATTGTGCCACAAATCAGTTCACCCCATCCTACTCCGTAACATTACTATTAGAGACACATTGGTACAGACTTTCTCACGTTTTCTACTGTTGAGAAACCCCTGAAATATTCTTCAGGCATTGAGAAACCCCAGAAGCGGTGTGCTTGTGTATAATAAGGTTAGGAAGCATAGCTGTGTATAGGCCCCTCCAGGCCCCTCCCCTTCCCACCCCCTCCAGGCCCCTCCCCTTCCCACCCCCTCCAGGCCCCTCCCCTTCCCACCCCCTCCAGGCCCCTCCCCTTCCCACCCCCTCCAGGCCCATCATTGGCCATTTTGGGAGGGGGGATGGTCATGACTAAATATGGTCATATCACCCGATAAATGTTTAACAACTTAAAAAAATATATTTTAAAAATTAATGAACTCACACCCATCTGGGAAACCCTTATAGGACCATCAAGAAACCCCAGGGTTTTACGAAACCCTGATCGAGAAAGCTTGCCTTAAGTGCAGGGGTAGTCAACCTGTGGTCCTCCAGATGTCCATGGACTACAATTCCCATGGGCCCCTGCCAGCATTTGCTGGCAGGGGCTCATGGGAATTGTAGTCCATGAACATCTGGAGGACCACAGGTTGACTACCCCTGCCTTAGTTCAAGGCATTTTAGCATTCCTAGTATGGAAACAGGGCTTCCACTCCTGCTTTGCAAGTGTGCTGGAATGCCACCTTGCTTAAAACAAACAGAAAATGAAAGGGAGAGTCAAAGACAACTTTCATCACCCAGTGAGAAGCCACCTGTACAGTTACCACCGGTGACGTCGCTGTGCCATTGTTGTAGCGATAGCTTGGCCACCAGGGGACCGTCTGTCTGAAAAATCTAAATTGCAACCCTAAAGATATCCGTGGGCATCGGGAACCTTTCATGTGCATCCCAGATGCTGTGCATCTCTTGGCGTTCTCCCCGTTGGCATCGCATCACGCATGAGCCCCACTAAAGGGGACGGGTGTCTTTTGAGGTGGAAAGGGATGTGCATTTCCCCGTCTAGAACGGGCCCGCTTGAAATGCAGGGAAGCAATTTCCCTTGGGGGGATCTATGGGATTTCACTCCACATAAATAAGGTTAGGATTGGGCCGCTGTCCTTGGCCGTTATTTTTTATCGCCACCTTGAGTAGTTCACATCCTCAGCCTGTCTAATCATTTACATCCACTCTTGCTTCTATACATGGTTAATTGGCTGTTTGCAGCTGTACCCCGACATTCTTTATTTGCTTTGGGATAAAGTTTTATACTCAAACCTGGATGGCCAAGGCTAGCCTTGCCATTATTTTGGAAGCTAAACAGGGTTAGCATGTGGATGGGAGACCACCAAGGAAATCTAGGGTCCCTACGCAGAGGAAGGCAAATCTTACCCTCTTGCCTTAAAAACCCCAATGGAGTTTTCCACCACTGAAGTTTTATGCACGCTCCTTCACATGTATATTGTAACAAATCCCATAAAAATGCAAACAGTGCTAGTAATACCTTAAATCCGGGGTAGTCAACCTGTGGTCCTCCAGCTGTCCGTGGACTACAATTCCCATGAGCCCCTGCCAGCATTTGCTGGCAGGGGCTCATGGGAATTGTAGTCCATGGATATCTGGAGGACCACAGGTTGATTACCCCTGACTTAAATCCATCACAGTTGGAATGCCACGAATGTCAAATTAGCTCCGGTAACTGCTATTCCTTTACATCACCGTCATCATCCTCAATAACAAGAATAAAAAAATATAATAGTACTATACAGAACACAGTTTCTAGCAGCCAATCACTTATGAACACTAGGGACTAGGAACATGCAGTAGCTTTATGGTATTGCCACTAACCTGTCTCTGCAAACAACACATAGCATTCAGAACATACCATTGATTTTCAGAAAGAAAATGTTAAGCTATTGGAATTGCTGTGTTTTAAAGCCCTTATTACATAACAGGACTGGAATGCGTGAGACATAGCTTCACAGTTCTTTTTGGACCTTTTTTGGGAAATTCTTGGTTTTGAGGCTCTGACTTCCCCCTCTCTCAGCCTGGCCATATTTATTTGCATTCTATCCGCCCACCTCAATCTCTTCCTTTTCTGGTTTACTACACGTTTTAAGTCTGCAATTTCCTTGGGGCAGAGACCTGATTCCCCCCTTCCCCTCATTATGCAGGAAAGAACCAGGTACCAGAATGTCATATTTGAAAAATAATTCTGGCAACCATTCACATTTTAAGCACTTTTAAATGCCATGCATGTTAAGAGCTGTTCAATCTATTCTGTTTATCCTTCTTTTGGAGAAACCAGTGGCATTCAAAAGGACCTCACTTTGTGTAGATGAAGGCCAAATGATAACAGGTAAACCAGATTGCTGACCTCACTAGCATCCCAATTAAAAGGGATGTTTACTTGTTTGTTACGGGGATTTTATCCTTGTTGATAAAACAATTATTTTGCTTCAGTCCCATTGGCTTCAGCATCCACAAGGTACACAGGATTGCAGGCAAAATCCTGGTTCTTGCTATGTCCTTATTTGCCTGCATTTCCTTCTTTTCTCCCTCCTACGGACTTCCCTGAGGATTCCCACCCCCCCCCACCCCAACGTGCTTTAATCCACATCTGTGCCACAAAAATAACTACCCCCCTCCTCCAGTTCTTTGTTATTGCTGTGCTTCTGTGTAATTCAGAGCAAAAGCTAGGTGCTTCTAAAAGAGAGGGGGAAGGGTTTGGAGACAAGTTTGGGCAATCAGATCAAGCCCCCCCCCCCCCTTTTCATTTTGCATGCCTTCTTCTTCTGTTTTGTCTTTCGGGAGGGCGTTTGTTCTGTTTTGGAGGCTGAATTTCTTCTCTATCATTAACGCAATCCATCTTGGTGGGACTTCCCTTAAAAGCAGCCAGGCTTCCTTCCAAAGCAATGATCCCAATCCCTAGAAGTGTGACGGTGTTTAAGCTACACTCACACATGCTCTGCCTTCGGAGCAAGGTGGAAAACACTGGGTTCATTTACAGGCTGGGAACATCAGACTGAACGCAAGCCCCTTTCTGCTGTTGATGGAACTGGCTGCCAGGTCAAAATACAGGGGACTTTAACCTTATTTTGGAGGTAAACCCCCTGGAGACAATGGGATGTACTTCAGGGGAAGGTACTGGCACGCTCACCTGATATGCTGCACTTGATGCAGAATATTTCCGAAGGGGCTCAATCCAGGGGGAAAGTTAGCCCAATTCCCATGGAAAACTATGGAATGTCTGCGGGTTTCTTCAAAACTTTTTTCCCCCCTGGATTGAACCCTTGCGTCAAAATCTGTCCCCGTCTGCATCAAAATCTGTCCCTATCAAGAGTGGGTTGCCTAGCAACTGATCCATCCTTTTCCCCCTCCCTTGGCAAAACAGCAAAGTCTCCTGACCTGCAAACACCTCTCTTTTGATGATGACGACGAAGCGTCACAGAGGGATATTTGGCTAGCAGACGGCAATTTGAGATCGAACCAAGTTCCTGGGAATTGCATAATATTAATACATCATCCAGTGAACTAAACAGCCTTACAACTCAGGTCTGAAGAAAGAAACCCTTTATTCACAATAAATATTAACGCCCCACATATATATATATATATATATATATATATATATATATATATATATATATATATATATATATATATATATATATATATATATATATATATATATATATATATATATATATATATATATATATATATATATATTGCCTCCTTCCACTGTAAGTAGGTGGCTTACTGTTTCTATTGGGCAAAGCTGCAATTTAATTTATTCACAGCCTTTTGGACATATTTACACTGACAAACAAGGGCCTCCAAGATGACTCCAGGAATAAGAGACCATCCATAAAGGGAGTCTCCCCCTCCCCTTTTGCACACACACACAGAAAACACGCTAAGCTACATTTGCTCCAAAGGATGTCTGCACTCCGCAGAATTTTTCCCTTTGGAAAATAAAGGGGGGGGGAGAATAACTGGTACTCCCATGCCCGTCTAATCCACTTGACAGATCTGCCTAGTTCTCCATTGAGATCAACAAATTCAAGGGCGGAGAGGAGGGTGGGGGCTGGGTGCTCTGTGCGGCTGCCTTATCTACTTTTATGCTTGTTAACCCCATTCTTGTCCCATTCAGGAAAAGGTCTCATCAGCCCAGGCTATTGTGATCTTCCAGACATGCGCATAAAAGCCGCCTGGGGGGTGGGAGTGGGGGAGAGGAAGAAAACAGAGAGACCTATCTAACCCAAGTTAGCCTCTTTGTAAAATGTAGGCATTTCCAAGGGGGAGAAATGAACTCCCCAGCCTGGGTTCTCCTGTGGAATGCTGCAAACCCTGAAATATATGGATTTCTGCATGTGTCCTGCATGTAGCTGAGGTGCATGCAGGATTTGGGAGACAGCTTTAGCCTCGCTGTCCACAAACTAAAAGGGTCCGATTTAATTCCACCCACACAGGCTCAGCTGGGCTTGAAAGAAACCGAAACTAACAGTACAGCAACCTCCCGTGGACAGAAAACCGCATTTTGCATGATCCCTAAATATCAGGATCCTAAATGTTATATCTATAGGATCGGAGGGACCGATCTTCTGTTAAAGAGTGGGGCTCCTTAGTGCTTAACTGACAAGCCCCTTAGGCCCTGCAGAAATGCCGGCTTCTTTTAACTCACTTGCCTTCCGGGATGCCCGGGAAAAACTGAGGTCTCGACACAGTCAAAATAAATAAATAGGATTTCTGCTTATGCCGTTCTCATGCCTCAATTCTTCCTGCAGAGGCCTACAGATGCTGATGTACAATTTCCCAGTTAGCTCCTTTTCTCCACTGGCTGCTTTTGAAACCGGCTCATGTATTCCAGCTCGTGGCAAACCGTCTCTGTGCAAGTGGTGGATCGAGCTCTTCAGACAATTTCCCCACCCCTTCCCCTCCAAGCCCGGGGGATCGCATTCCACATGACTACAAAACCCCATCATGCTCATGAATGTATTTTTTTTCTGGGAAGAATTAAACTTTTGCAATAAGCCTCGCAGAATAAGGCTAGGTTAGAGGTTTCATCGCACCCGGAGAAAAGGCACACGTATTAATTCAGATTTTAACCCTCGGGGAACTGCTCGAGTCAGAAATCTGACGGGCAGCGTTCCCCAATCGGAGACGTAGCAAAGTTCTCGGGAAGGGCAGATTTATTTTCGCAGGATTCTTGCTCTTCCAAGCGACACTGTCGTCTGCAGCCTGGACATCATCATCCTTAATCGATCAATCCATTATTAATCAAGAATAAATCTTGTCCCCTTGGAAAGATTTTGCTCCCGACCAAAATATGCCAGAAACATCTCAGACTTCGGGAACGAGATGGATTTCCAAGGCGTGCCAAAGCAGCCGCCAGGTCCACCGAGGACCAGCACTCCTGGGTGGGAAAATTGACTGGAAGGGGGGGAGGGCAGCCGGGTTCCTTTGGTTCCGGCTTGGGCAGCCTGCCTTTTGAGTGACCCCCTTTCCTGCCTAGTGCCCCCTCTGCCCCCGCAAGCCCCCTGCCCGGCCCACCCACCCCCATTGGGTAGCCACAAGAGGGGGGGGGGACCGGCTGGCCTCCAGGAAGACCTCCTCTCACCTTGACTTGACTTTCCGTCATGCCCAGCGAGTAAGCCAGCCGGGCTCTTTCCGGGCCGGCCAAGTACTTGGTCTGCTCAAAAGTCTTTTCCAAGGCGAAGATCTGCTGGCCGGAGAAAGTCGGGCGGGTGTGCTTCCTTTTGCCGTCTTTGTCGAGCAAGATCGAGCCTTGGTCTGGAGGAAAGGGATGGGGGAGCAAGGGGGCAGAGAGAGGAAATGGTTTTTTTTGTGGTTGTTGTTAGGTGGGGGAGTTAAGCATCACAGATGATGCGCACATGACTCTGGCAAACCCAAGCATACCTTTTAAAAATTATTTGAAATATATATCTCTCCAGTGGGAAATGGATCTATTTAATGCCTTGGAAAGGCCCGGGCTCCCTCTTTATCCTCTGAGTACCTACGCCTGTGATTAAGATGATGCATTAAATGATGCCATTAAAAGAGATGGTTCAAACGTTCCTCTCTTTCACATAGAAAGCAGCGGCTGCGAAGCAAGAGGGCCGTAAGGAAACCATTTGTCATTGGTAGGAGAGGCACCTTCCCTATCCAAAATATGTTATGTTTTTTTTTTAATCCCCTGGAAAAATAAATGCTAAAAGAATCAAAATTGCTTTTTAAAAAAATAGACTCAAACTGTGCAGGAAAGGTTTCTTTTACCTCGAATTTATGCGTCTACAAATTTACGTCCCCTACGAATTTACGTCTCCCTTTACAGGGAATGGCCTCTCTAAGGGCCATCCAAACCGTGTTCTCAATGGCGAGCCGTCAAAATGAAACAAGGGGGGGGAAGCTGGCGAGGAGCCCCCCAAAAGAGCTGCTCGGAAGACGGCTCTCCGTTTAGATTCCCGTTTTTCTATTTTATTCTTTAGTTTTGCGTCATGTTCTGACCCCGGGTCGCTAGCTGGTCTGTGTCCCAAGACTGCGCTCCAAAAACTGGGTGGGGGGTCGGTTGTCTGGGGAAAGTTTGGCTGGAAGGAAAGGTGCCCCCCCCCTCTGCCTGCACCAGGACCTCTGAAAAGATCTCACCTCTTTTTCAGAATAAATTTGTCATCTCGCCCCCCCTCCGCCCCCCAAGGACCAGCCACCAGGCTCCTTTGGTCGGGATGAGCGGCCCCCTAGGGCGGCTGGTTCTCCCTTCCCGGTCTGCAGCTCTTGTCCCTTTCAGGAACCCCAAGTTTACTAAAAGACGCTTCGAAGTGACCCCAAATGCAGAGTGAGCCTCTTTCAATCTCCTGCATGGCCTCTCACCTCTCTAGCTCCCCCCCCCCCCGGGAATTGCCACAAATTAAATATATGCGCAGGCCTCCCAGTCCCCCCTCTGACACCCCAGGGCGCTCTTCAGATTGGGGGCAGGCCCGCCCGTCAGAGGGGCCCTGCCTTTTTGCTCCTGCGGACAGCAGGCTCAGCCCCCCCCCTCCCTCCCGGTGGGGGCCGATCGGGGCGAAACGTGGAAGGGGGGCAGGGGGACCCGATCCTGCGCTCCCGGTTCCAGGGCCGGAGGAGGGGACAAGGCGAGAGGCAGCGGCTTGCAGCGGCCAAGGGAGGTCGAGGGAAGGAAGACCCTTGCGGGGGTCCCCCGCCGTCTCCAGAGATGCGGCGCGGGGCTTCGGGGGTCGCGCCAGGCGGTGGTGCCCATGCGCGGGAGAAAGGCGCCGGCTCGACAGCTCGCCGAGGCGCTCGGCCAGGGCAAGCGGGAGAGGCCGGGAAGAAGTCCGTCGGGCGCCGGAGGCAGGAGCGGAGCGGAGCGAAGCCGCGGGCGCGGAGAGCCGGGGGGGCTTGGGCCCGAGGGGGCGGACGGGCGCTACTCACGCGGCGTGCAGGCGAGGCGGGCGTCCCTCCAGGGGGGGGCTCTGCATGACCCCCGGCCAGAAGATGGGGGTCCTGCCGGGCAGCTCGGCCAGCGGCTTCGGGTAGCGGCCCACGGCGGCCACGGCGGCGGCGGCGGGGCTGAAGTAGAGGCCGGGCGGCGGCGGAGGCGGCGGGCTGAGGCTGTTGAAGCGCGGCAGGCCTGCCAGGAGGCCTGCGGCGGCGGGCGGCAGGGGAGGCGGACGAGGCGGAGGCGGCGGCGCCGGGGGGCATGGACGGCCGGCTGAGGATGTCGTTGATGCCGTGCGGCGTGGCGGCCGAGAGCTGCGGCGGCGGGGAGCCCCAGGGCCGACAGCGCCCCGGCGTTGGGCGGCTTCAGGCCCGCCGGCGTCGGGGGAGCCCAGCGGGCGGCGAGGGCGAGGCGGAGGCCGAGGACGACGCGAGGACGAGGAGGACGGCGACGACAGGGAGGCCGGGCCGCTGGGCGCGACGCCCGTCGGGGGCAGCGGGTTAGGCCGCGGCCGGGTACAGCGGGGTCTTCATCTCGGCCATGCTGTGCAGGGCGGCCAGCGGCGGGCTGCTGAGCAGGAAGGCGC
Organism: Paroedura picta; assembly: GCF_049243985.1. Taxonomy (NCBI): domain Eukaryota; kingdom Metazoa; phylum Chordata; class Lepidosauria; order Squamata; family Gekkonidae; genus Paroedura; species Paroedura picta. The sequence goes on along the minus strand of NC_135378.1, from coordinate 78,466,961 downwards.
TCTGCCGGGGGGGTGCCGTCCATCTGCCCCACCGCCAGCATCCCCGGGCCGGAGGGCTCCGAGGGCGGCGCCGGGGAGGGCCCTGCGCTACGAGGACGGCAGGAGCCCCGGGAATAGTGGGAGGGGGGGTCCTCGTGGGGAGGGGAGCAAACTGACCCGAGGGCGGACGGCGATGGGGTCCAAAGGGGAGAGGGGCCGCGGCGGGGCCCAGCTTCCTGGACCAGGCCGTCGGGGCTCAGTGCTGCCCGGTTGGGGAGGGGGGGGGGGGCTCAAAAGGAAAAGGCTCCTGGCTGCAGGTTTGCAGGGAAGGGGAGCGCAGAGGGTTTGGGGGAGAAGGGCCCGGAGCTTGGAAAGTGGTCAGGAAGATGCGGGGAACTTTGCGGGATCCCCTGTCCGGAAGGAGCCGGCCGGGTCCCTCTACTGTCGGGGGAAGCCCTTGCGCCCTGGCCCCATCCGAGTGCCGCTCCTTCTAACGCCACCCCTTGGGGCTGCCGGGAAAGAGGGGGGCGCCCAGGGAACAGCGGCCTCCGGGAGGGGCTCGAGGGTGGAGCTGCGCCTTGGGGGGCTGAAGGAAGCACGCGATGGGGGCGGCCCTTGGGGGGGGGCTGGCTTTCCCCAGCGATGCGCCGAGAGGGACCTCCTTTGGAGCCGCGGGCGCGTCCGGGAAAGGGGGTGCAAGTCCAAAGGCCCCCGCGGAGAGGAGTTCAGGAAGTTGCGGGGATAGGGGTGCTGGGGTGGGGGGTGATGCTCTGCCACAGCCTCTTGCGGGATGCCTGCAAAAAGGCCTTCGGGATTCTTCTTCCGCGGAAGCGAGCGAGCTTTCCCAAAGTCTCTCGCCTGCAAAGAGGCTGCGCAAAGAGGCCGAGGCCCGAAAGGGTCACCGTCCGGGAAAGAGAAACCCCCCTCGCCGCCGGCTCAGGGGACCGCAGTCTTCGGCCAGCCGCTCGGAGCGAGCCCCGTCTCGGGCCCAGATCCCCAACTCCCGCCGGGCTTCCTCGCCAGCTTCGCTGGGCTCCTCGCCGGCTGCAGGCGACCGGCGCGCTCTCCTCTCCTCTCGCCCTCGGCGCAAAATCTTCCCGGTCCGGAGAAAGAGAAAAGTCCTCCTGTTCGATTGTCGCCGAACCTCGACGCCGCCGCCTCCTCCGAAGACCTTCCTTCTCCCCAGGACCGGCGCCGCTTTCCAGCCGTCTAAACGCAAGCAAGTCCGGGAGTCGCTCCGCTTCGGCTGCCAGGCGGGCGTGGATTTCCCTGCCGGCGCTCGGAGGAGCCTGCCTGCCTGCCTGCCTTTCCCTCGGCGCCGGCTCCCGGTCCCTTCGTCGGGATCTCTCTCCGCCGGCGCCTTCCCTCCGTCCCCCGCTCTCCCTCTGGCGGAGCAGACGCAGCCCCCTCAAAGGTAATAAAACATTTTCATCCCTCCCCCCGCCCGCCCGTCCCCCGCCGCCTCCCGGAGCTATCCAGGGGGCAAGGCGAGAACTTTGGGGAGGCGTCCAGAAACAAGCGGCGGAGGGAGGGGCGCAATCGGGCTTCCTTATAGGACCTGCTTACTTGACGGGGGGGGGGGGGGAGAAAGAGAGAGAGCAGCGCGGAGGGACCGGCCTTCCCCCGGCCCCCCCCTTCCACCCGCCCCCCCTATGGGGCGGGGCTAGCCCAGGCTCCTCATTTACATATTAAGCGCGGACCCGGCGAAGTTAAACAACTGGAGGAGTCCCGCCGGGAAAAAAAACCTTTAAGGGACGGAGGGAGGAAGGTGGCATCCGTGCAAAACGCGCCTTGGAAATGTACAGCGAATCGACCGCAATTGCTCTTTGGATCGCGCGTTGCGAGCGAGCGCTCTAGCCACGACTTAAATCCAAGACTTGCAAGGCAGGACTCGCCTCCGGCTCTTTTCTCTTCCAGCCCCCGCCTCCGGACCCGCCTCCGAAAGCCGCACGAGGCGCCATCTGGACTTCCCCAAGGAAACGGAATGTGTTTACTCCTTAACAAACCTATAGAGAAACTCCGGGAGCCCCCCTCCTCCCCCCCACCCCGCCCCCCCGCCCTCGAGCGGCCTTTCCCCTTTCATTCCATTTTCCTATCCGAAGCCTGTTAAACCGTCGCCGAGGGGGGGGGGGAGGCGTCCCGTTCCCAGCACAGTACCCTGTTTACCCCGTATTAAACGCAGGTCAACCGCGGGCAACTGTGCGTCCGCGGGGTTCGCGCCCCGAGATGCGGAAAAGGGGGGTGGGAGGAATGTTCCCCTTGGGAGCGCCCTGCTGGTTTCCCCCCCCTTCCTCCTAGATCCCCAGGACTTCTTTCATTTAATTCTTCGCGCAGAATAATAAGCAGTGTATAAGTTGTTCACCAGCCGCAGCCATAACAAGCTCTGCTGGAAAAGAAAAAAGTCCGGACTGAACAGACTGGGCTAGGGAACAAGCGGTTGGTCATATTTGCGCTCTCTCTCTTCCCCCTCCCCCTTTATTTATTATGATGACCTGTTCAACTTGGCGGCTCTCCCCCCACCGTGTCCCTCCAGAGGTCAGGAAGAAGCTAGAACTGCGCGGCTGCCGTCTGAAAGGTCTTTGGCCCGCTCGGACCGTTCACACACATGGGTTCCCCCGAGGAGGGGTTGCGAAAGCTCGGCACCCCGAAATTATTTTAGGGTTTCCCCTCGAAGGGCTCCGGATCCCTCCCCCACCTCTGAATCCGCCCCTTCCAAGGACCTTCGGATTCATTCCGGAGGCGAGTTCGACACGCGCTGCGTTCTGGGCCGGCCTGAGTGTTGGGCCTGGGTCTAAATAGATCCAAAAGATCTATTTTAGGATCAGCGAATTTGACTGCCTAAGACTAAGTAGAATATTCCACTAAAGGGTGGCGGCGACCGCTTGTCGGCTTTTCCTGGAGCCCGAGAAAGTTGGAAGTCACCCCCCCCCCCCCCCCAATTCAAAGTCGAAGGAGAGCGACCGGAACGGACGCGCTCCCTTTTTGAACCGGAGTCGCACCGTCGGGGCAGGATTGAGGGGCGGGCGGGTGGCAGGAGGTCTCTGCAGAGACCCGTCCGTGGCTCCGCGACCCTGGAAACACGGGCGACACCCGAGGCCATAGGCAAGCCAGGAGTAGCAGGGCGGGAGATAGCCAACAGGCTCCCGGATCGCCGGGGAAAGAAGGAGCCCGGCGGCTGAGCTCAGGAGGCGCCGGTGAAACTCCTCGGCGTTCTCCCGCTTCCCAGGCGTGGCTCTTGAGTAGGGCGCTAGAAACCAGCGAGAGAAACAGATTCAAATGAGTGGCCGTGTTGGTTTGAAGTAGCACAATTAAATCAGAGTGCAGTAGCACCTTTAAGGCCAACAAAGATTTATTCAAGGCGTCAGCTTTTGAGTGCAAGCACCCTTCATCCTGCTTCCACTCGATAGCTCATGCCTCGAATAAATCTTTGTTGGTTTTAAAGGTTGCTACTGCACCCCTGTTCGCAACCTCCACACCAGCATCCCGCTTGCTGCAAGACAGGCGGAAATCTAGCCGCGCTCTGCGGGCGGGACAAAACTACTCCCGGTTGGGTTGCTGCCGGTGGCGCTCCGCTCGGAAATCCGCGGCCACCGTTGCAGCTGGAGCCTGGACGGGCTCAGAAGGGCATTTCATCGACGTTAGGATCGGGCTGGAGCGCGCTTCTCTGCCTGCCTCGCTCCCAGGGCGTTTGAACGGAGCAACGGCGGATGCGGTGGGGGGCACACCATTTAAACGTGCCCTCCGTATGGGGGGAAGAAGAAGAAGAGTTGGTTCTTATATGCCGCTTTTCCCTACCCGAAGGAGGCTCAAAGCGGCTTACAGTCGCCTTCCCATTCCTCTCCCTCTCCTCTCCATTTAATATTTTCCCCCCAGAAAAACTCCTGCCGTTCAGCGCACTCCCTTGAGAAATAAATCCCGTCCATTTCCGTGGAGTTCGTTGACTCCCTGCAAAAGGGACTTTTCAAGATCATGGCCTAAGAAGGGAACGGGGCGCTGTGGCTACAAGTGACCTGCGAGCAGATGGGTTCACACGCACACGCGGACTCCCTGACCCGGATCGCCCGCTGACCCAGGTCACGGTGCCTCCGGAGGCCGCGGGCCCCTCCTTCCCCGTCCCGGACTGACAGTATTTCTTCCTGGGGCTTCCCATTCGAGTAAGGCAAAGCAAAAGGCGAAGAGCGCTTGCGAAAGGCACGGGGTTTCCACTCCCATCGCCCCCCTCCCGCCCGGGGGAACTCCTTTGACTCCCGCCCCTGCCTGGAGGTGGGGGCCTAAACACGCCCCCGTCGCTCTGCCAGGCCAGGCCATCGCGGTTCGAGGCCGGGGGGCAATTTTCTCTCTCCCCCTTCCTTTGACTGCTGTTTCCCATGGAATCCAGCACGGTCCCCCGACGGCTGTGGCGAGTTTTGGGGCCGTCTGGCTGGAATTCGTCTGTGCCGCACTGAAATCCACCCCGGGTCAGGAATGGAAAACCAATGTCAAAACAAAATAAAACTAAACTTCCTAAGTAGGCACTCCAGACCAGGGGGAGTCAAACTGCGGCCCTCCAGATGTCCATGGACTACTGTTCCCATGAGCCCCTGCCAGCATTTGTGCTCTGCCAGGGGTAGTCAAACTGCGGCCCTCCAGATGTCCACGGACTACAATTCCCATGAGCCCCTGCCAGCATCTGCTGGCAGGGGCTCATGGGAATTGTAGTCATGGACATCTGGAGGGCCGCAGTTTGACTACCCCTGCTCCAGATGAGCAGTAGCAGCCAAGCGAGGCATTCAGACGTTACGGGCAGCGAGACTGGCCTTCTGACAGCGGACATCGCCCGCCTCCAGGGTCAGCCGCTGGGCGACTGGGTGCAGGAGGGTCGCCGCGTTGGTCCGAAGCCCGAAAACCGAGGCGGAGTCCAATGAAACACAGTTGAATCCCCCGCGCAAACTTTCCTGCTCAACCTCCCAGCTCCAGGCTAGTCCTAGCAGCGGGTGCAGCACCGACGGCAATTGGACTTGGATGGTGTTCCTTGGAGGAGGCGTCGCTTCCTTGCTAGCGCAAGAGAAGCGCAGGGAAAGCGGATCGGGCGCCCCGGGACGAGACGCTGCGGGCGGCAGCCGGGCAAGGGAAAGGCCCCCTTGAGAGGAGAGACGAGACTTGGGAAAGCGAGCGCCGTTTAAAGGTCGCACTTTCTTCCCGGGGGCGCACGGAAGGGGTTGAGGGGGGAGGATCTGGGGGGGGGGGGGATCAGAGACCACGGAGATGGGATGGGGAAGTTTGGGTTGGCGCACGGCCAGAGCGGCTCTGCGAGCAGCTAGCAAAGGTGGCATCTTTTGCAGCCGGTGGGCAGCAGTTGGCACGTTAAAGGAGCTGAGCGACATTTTCATCGGAGCAGGGATGTTTGCTCTGCATTCACGCTGGAAGGGGACTGGGCTGCACGGACGGACCGACAGTCAAAGCCTCCCCCGGCTTCTGGCCACCCCAGGAAGGGGCTTTCAAGGCACGCCAGACCCCCGAGGGGCTTTGCCGTGGCTTTCCTCCGCAGAATCCTCCTCGGTGGTCCCCCAGCCTGCTTAGCTTATGAGACCAGGTTGGGCTATGCCATGCGGCCCAAAGATACAGGGATCCCCGCAGAGCTAATGAGCATTGGGCTTGGAGACCCAGGTTCGAATCCTGGGTCAAACGGCAGGGGAAGGGCGACGTAGGAGAGGTCCCCTCTACAGCGCTGTTTTCACGCGTTCCGTTTTGACGCGCCCCCCTAAGATGCTTTTCAGCAGACCCTGCGGTGCTGAAACGCCCGGGGCAAGAGGCGCCCGGTTGCGATCGCCCGTTCGAGGCGGCAGGCGAGCTCCCTGAGGCGCTTCGGCACTGACCTGGCGCTTTCGCTTTGCGCCTGCACAGCGTGGACGCCGAAGGGTCACCGGACCTATGCTCCGGATCAGGGGTAGTCAAACTACGGCCCTCCATATGTCCATGGACTACTATTCCCATGAGCCCCTGCCAGCATACGCTGGCAGGGGCTCATGGGAATTGTAGTCCGTGGACATCTGCAGGGCCGCAGTTTGATTACCCCTGCTCTGGATGGTGGGGGCGGTGGTGGGGAGCCAATGCGGGCAGCTCCGGAGCTCAGGGGGAAGGAGGCGCTGTCACTGCGGACTGTTCCATTTCAGACCGAAAGAGGGGAGGGTGTCCACTTTTTAAACGCTTTCCCCGCCTTAAAACAAAAGTTTCCTGCCGGGGGCAAACTCGACGGCACTCTACTTTGTCGCCTTTGGCTGGGCTGCAGGCGGGGATATGGTTTTGACAGGGGAGCCGTCGGTTTGGAAAAACGCCCCGGGGCATTCCCTGCATCCTCCCCTCTCCCACAGACGTCCTCCGCGGAGCTGGCCCTGGGGAAGCCCAACCAGCGTGTGGGACCACCGACTGGCCCCAGGCAGGCCACGAGGCGGAGAACGAAATCCCTCCCGCAGCATGTGGCCGGACCCTCCCGGCAGAGGCAGCCGGGCTACGTGAGCTTGCCACCCAGGCTCGGGACCCTTCCCTCCAAGGGAGACGTTCAGCGATCCGGTTTCACCCCGGGGGGGGGAGGGGGGTCTCGCAGTGCACTACTGATCCGGGCAAACTCCGCCTGGGCCTGCCAAGTCTGTAAAAGACGCAACCAAGTAAGACACCTGGATTCGAATCACCATTTGGAAACAACCCCTCCCAAGTCCTTTCTCTCGGTCTTGTTCTGGGGGTCACACCGGGGAAGCGGGGCAACGCTTCTGTGGCCATTTCAAGACCCCCAGATCTCAACGGGGCAGAATTTCTGGAGGATGGCTTGGCTTGGTTTATGTGAGCCAGTTCGGTGTAGTGGTTAAGAGGGGAGACTCTAATTTGGAGGACTGGGTTTGAGTCCCCACTCCTCCTCCACATGCAGCCAGCTGGGTGACCTTGGGCCAGTTACAGTTCTCTTAGAGCTCTCCCAATCCTACCTGAAGGCGATTTTAAGTCACTCCTTTGGGGCATGAAAAGCAGGGTAACAAAAACCAGCTCTTCTTCTTCCCCGCCCCAGGTGACTTGAGCCCAATTTGAACAAGTCCTTTGCAGAGGTTAACCTTCTCCCCCCCCCCCCTCCAAATCCATGGGACTGTTTTTTTCAGATTGGATTTTCTTCGAAGTCAGGATCTGATTCGGAGAGAAGCGGGCGTGTTTGGGGGTGTTCTTCCCTATTCAAACGGCCGGGATCCTCCTTGCTCCTCTGTTCCATCTGCCTGCCCTTGAGAACGGGCTTCTTCTCGGAGCGATTTCTTCCACCAACCCATCCAGCTACCGGGATATCAGCCACCAGCAACTGAACACAGTTGGGAAACCTGCTGCAAAAGAGCTCTTAAGAGGGCTGGAAATCTGGTTTGGGAAAGAAAGATCAATGGGGATTAATGCGCAACTATGAGCCTCTTGTGGCGCAGAGTGGTAAGGCAGCCGTCTGAAAGCTTTGCCCATGAGGTTGGGAGTTTGATCCCAGCAGCCGGCTCAAGGTTGACTCAGCCTTCCATCCTTCTGAGGTCAGTAAAATGAGTACCCAGCTTGCTGGGGGGTAAACGGTAATGACTGGGGAAGGCACTGGCAAACCACCCCGTATTGAGTCTGCCATGAAAACGCTAGAGGGCGTCACCCCAAGGGTCAGACATGACTCGGTGCTTGCACAGGGGATACCTTTACCTACCTTTTATGCATCTGCTAGGACAAATTTGGGGGCTTCGGAGTTTTTTTAATCGACATTTTCGACTGGCTATGAGAACGGTTTGTTTTTTGGTCTTCCCAGAGGTGTGGGAGGAAAGCCTTCTGACTGGGAGAGGAATTGGGCATTGGCAACTGTACACATTCTCATGATGCACCAACATTTTGCTGTCTGGACAAGAAAGGATTCCTCCCCCGCCCGCTGAGGTCGAAATACGAGCAGCCCTAATTCAGTATGGCAGCGGGCTGACGCATAGTTGAGCGGCTGATGCCCCCTCGTGGTCAAACAAAGGGTAGGTCATGTTTACACGCTGCTCAAACTCTGCATAAAAAATATCATGGGTTAGAATTTGAAGACGCAGTTTAGCTTTTCTTAAATCCTGTAATTTGCCTAATTGATTTGCCTAATTGGAGGTTGGCCAGTAAGTGACTTTTACAAGCTTGAACTGCAGAAACATGGCTGAACCCAGAAAAATATCCAAGTATTTTCCCTATTATTGGTTTATTTTATTCATTTATATCCCAACCTTCTCCTCAGTGGAGACTGAAAGTGGTTTCCAGAATTCTCTCATAAGTACGTAAGCAAAACCCTGCTGGATCAGACCAGTGGTCCATCTATCCCAGCCTCCGGTCTCACACTGTGGCCAATCAGTTCCTCTGGAGGGCCAACAACAGGGCAGAGAGGCCGAGGCCTCCCCCTGATGTGGCTTCCTGGCTCTGGAACAGAGGCTTAGTGCCCCTGAATGTGGACATTCCCCTCAGCCACCACTATGTTAGACCTAGCCTTGTTAGACCTATCCTCCATGAATCTGTCTAATCCCTCTTTAATACTGTCCATGCCTGTGGCCATCACTACATCCTCTGGCAGTGGATTCCACATTTTAATCCTTTGGTCCATCCTGTACCTACTGCCCATCAGTTTCATTGGATGCCCTCCAGTTCAGTGAGGTGGGTTAGGCTGAGGAGTGTGACTGGGCCAAGGTCACCAGCAAGCTTCCATGGCAGAGAGGAGATTCACAGCTGGGCTCTTCCACTTCCGAGTCTGACACTCAAAGCCAGCCTTCCTCAACTTAGGTTGGATAGACACTTTTCTGGATGCTTTAGGATGCTTAGGGCTGATCCTGCGTTGAGCAAGGGGTGGACTAGATGGACTAGATGGCCTGTATGGCCCCTTCCAACTCTATGATTTTATGATTCTATGATTCAAACTTTCTTTACTGTTGAGAAACCCCATAAGTGGCCAAATCGTGCAGAATCACAGAGCCGGCTGTTCCCTGGATGGTTGAATATTCACAAATTATTTCAGAGTTTTATTCTTGGCATTTACTACTTGACTGTTTTTTTATTCCCGCCATGCAATGAAATAGTGCATTTGACACTCTTCAAGAGGACACACATGGGGGGGGGGGGCTTGAATATCTGACAACATTTGGCCGACCATTTCTCTTTTAATCAGGCCCAATGCAGGCCCGATTCTTTCCCCGTCACTCCCACTTCAGCACTGGAATTTCACTCAATCCAAAAATCTGAGTGAGTTCTTTTGTATATCTGAAAACTTGTTTTCTATCTGCACGGGATTACAGGACATGTGTGGATGATTCTTGCCCCTCTGATATTCTTTAACATTGGTTGTAGCTCTGTGAATACTTAAATTCTGTATAATGTATTACTCATTATTATCTAGCCTTTCCTTTCTCAACTTGTTTCCCATTGGGAATCCCCTATAGAATCATAGAATCATAGAGTTGGAAGGGACCTCATGGGTCATCTAGTCCAACCCCCTGCACTATGCGGGACACTCACCACCCTATCGCTCATGTACTGTAACCTGCCACCCCTTTGGCTTCACAGAAACATTCTTCAGGCTTTGAGAAACCCCAGAGGTGGCGCAATCGTGCAGAATATGGTTGGGAAGCTTCATCGGATTGTTGAAATACTGGGGTGACTTCTTGGGCGAAGGGCATTTCCCCACACCAGCTAAGCAGGGAAAACTGCAGGTACCTTTCCAAGGCTGATTTTCATCGAAAAGGAAAACAAGGAAACACACATCAGATTCACTCATATGCACGACTCCAATCCCATGTACAGAAGATGTCCTTTTAGGACCAAAACGTGTGTGTGTGTGTGGGGGGGGGGAGGATGGGACTCAGCACGTAGTTTTAAAAACTGGCTTCCGTTAATGGCAAAATATACTGGAATTTAACGGACTTAACTGGAAAATTATATACTTTCTTTGGTCGTTTGATGAAAATACAGCAAGCCATGTGATACCATTAATCTCGCGGCGAGATCCCTTTGAAATCAATGCAAAGTCCTGCTTAGAAATTGCTGGCAAAGCCGCAGCCCTGTGTCAAGGAACTGGAAATCATTACATTGACGATCTAAGTGGTATGCGGGGTGGGGGGGAGGGGGGATGCGATTCTCACGTGCACATTTTTATGATTTTTAAAAAATCGTATTTCAGCATTTTCCTTCCCATCAGGGTCTCGGAAAGGAGGGGGAGGGTCATTGATTAGCACTTCCAGAGTAAATCATAAAGTGATGCCCATTTTGCTTGTAAAAAGATGTTTAAAAAAAAAACCCTCAAAGAGCTCAGGACGTTAGTTTCACATTAACAGCAATAAATAAAGCGTGTCAACCGGGCCCCCTTTTATTTTATGGGTCTGGGGTCACGCGGGGGACAGAGAAGAGCTGCTCAGGAACCGCCAGCCGCTTACTCGGAAGTAAGTCCCACTGTGTTCGGTGGGATTGTCTCGTGAGGTGGGGTGCCCGGGGGTGCATGTGTGTGCGTGACCCTGAATTTTAGCAGAGGGGAGAATCATCTTTATTTATTTAGATTTTAATACTGCCCTTCCATATGGCTCTGGGTGGTTTACATATAACATCATCTTTAAAAGCAGGTCGCTATTAATAAAAAGCTAAGGCCTAAGTGGGCGGAGAGTGGGCGGGGCCAGTCCGGGAGAGGGCCCAATCGGAAGGTGCGAAGAGGCTGCAGGTGTGCTTCTGGGCCCAGGGTGAAAGGCTGTGCCACGGCTGACGGGAAAGGGGGGGGGAAGAAGCGCCCCTTCTAGCGCCCATTGTATTTAAAAGTAAAATGGGCTTTAAATCTAGGATAACATATAATTACATAGAACATTGCAACAAATATAACAAATATTTATAGAACAACATATAACAAATATAACAATCATAACATGTCAACCAAAACAATATTTAACAGGAACAGGAACATTGACACAGCTTTGGCTAGGTCGGACTCTTCGGTCATGGGGTTGTCTGGGTGGGCAGTGGGTGTTTTGGGGCTAAGCAAATGCCTGGTGGAGGAGCTCCCTTTTGCAGTCCCTGCGAAATTGTGAGAGTTCGTACAGGGCCCTGATCTCTTCAGGAGCTCGGTCCACCAGGTGGGGGCCAGGACCAAGAAGACCCTGGCCCTTGTTGAGGTCCAACATGCTTCTCTTGGCCCAGGACTCACAGCCAGTTTGAGGTGGTGGAGCGTAAGGCTCTTTGGGGGGGAGGTATAGGGGTATCTTGAGTCAACAGCTGTGAGAAGATTTGAAATCCTGATCTTGGATAGATTCCAGGTGAAACCAAGGCAGAGCATTATTTGCTTTTTAAAAAGGCCTCATAATTAAATAACCAGTGGCATTGGCACAGTACCCCCCTTCTTTAAGGGAAATGATTAATGCCCCTAACAGCAAGAGACAGGATGCCTGCCTGTTTCACCATCGGTCAGGCTTGCTTAGAAGAGCCAGAATCCAGTTCAGTGCCCCATAAAGGCCGACAAGGTTTCCAGGGGATTAAGCTTACCAGAGGCCTGACAAAGGAGGGAGGTGTGACTCTTGAAACCTTATCGCCTGGACATTGAGGTGGCTTATAGGGACTGGACTGGAACATGGGTATCCTACTAACAGGCCAACCAGGTGACCCTCCTGAAATGAGTTTGCCTGAAACAAGGAAGTTGGTCAGAGATCTATCCCAGAGAGCTGTCCGAGTCCTTGCTGGGTCTAACCACCCTGATTAACTTTGTGTCATCCACAGATTTGGCCATTTCACTGCATACTCCCAGCTCCAAATTAGCGACCCACCTGATACCGAATCCTGAGAACCCCCCTGCTACCATCTTCCCCTGTGACAGCTGACCATTTATAGCCACTTTCTGTTTCCCATTAGTTAGCCATTTTTTCATCCACAAGAGGACCTGTCATCTTATCCTGTGCCTGCTGAGTTGATGAAGGAGCTTTGGATGGGGGAATTGATCAAAAGCTTTCTGCAAGCTTTTTGCAGTTGATCCACCTGTTCAGCTAGGTCTGGTATGCCGTCTTAGGTGCCAGATCAAAGCGTTCTGCTTGAAATCATAGAGTTGGAAGAGACCTCCTGGTCACCCCCCTGCACTATGCAGGCCACTCCCAACCCTATTGCTCATCCACTGTCACCTGCCACCCCCTTGAACCTTCAGCATATCAGCCTCTCACAGCAGTGACTACCCAGCCTCTGTTTAAAAATCTCCAAAGATGGAGAACCCACCACCTCCTTTAGGAAGCCTGTTCCACTGAGAAACCGATCTGACTTCCAGGAATTTCTTCCGGATGTTTAGACGGAATTTCTTTGAATGAATTTCAACGCCTTCGTTCTGATCCATCTCTCCAGGGCAACAGAGAACAACTCTGCTCCATCCTCTACATGGCAGCCTTTTTCTTGGCCCAGGCTTGACTGGCTTGTTGTTTTGCAGCATAGAAAGTTGCTTTCATCACTCCTCTAGTACTTTGGGAAGATCTGGTCTTGCTGCTTGTAAGCTTAATTGATCGGCTGCCTTCAAAGAACCAGTGATGCATGTTGTTAGAGTATTGGCCAGGGAAGCCTTCCTCAACCTTTGACTGTGGAGGTACCTCTGGAATGTATTTCAGGCTTCAAAGAACCCCAGAAGTGGTGACATGGCCCTTCAGAGAAGTGGGCGCGGAAGTAAGATGCGGGAGCCAGCCGATCGATCGATCACTTACGGTTTCCATTGTGGAGAGAGACTAGGCCTGTAGGGGAAAAGGGGAGTGGGCTTCAGAGAGGTCTAGTGATGTCAGCTGCCATCTGGGAATCATAGAATCACAGAATCATAGAGTTGGAAGGGGCCATACAGGCCATCTAGTCCAACCCCCTGCTCACGCAGGATCAGCCCACGGCATCCTAAAGGAAAGGTCGTGTAATCCTGGGGAGCTCTCGCATAACCACAGGGCCCCCCAGAACCACATACTAAGTTGTGAATTCCTGGAGTAGATCAGTTCATTGGAATCCCCCCCCCTATCTCACATACACACAATCAGACTGGGCCCATCAAGGATTTGTGGGACCTTTGGCCAAGCATGGAGTCAGATCCACGCTGGAGAGAAGAGGAAGAAATCTGCCACCGCCAGCGAGAACTTTTCATCACTGTGTGGAGTCGCCATATGCCTCATATCCAGGTTTGCTCTGGCTTTTGCTGACGGAGCAGAAAGGTTGCAAACTTTGCTCCAAAATCCGGCCGTGGAGAAAATGACCCTGCAAACCTCACTTAAAGATTCATCCCATATACTAAAAGATTATAATTTTGTGCTGAGTGAAATTAAAAGAAAAGGGGTCTGGGTTGGGGCCTGAACAAGGAAAGGCCAGAGGAAAGCTTGGGGTCAGAAGCCGGATTAAATGCCTGCAGGGGAATCAGACTGCAGCAGACTCTGTCGGCCAAGACCTCTAAAGGAGACTGCATGGCTGCCCTCCCAGGATCTCCCCCCCCCCCCGCCTCTCTCTCTCTCTCTCTCTTACACACACACACACACACACTGTGAGGATAAAATGGAGAGGGGGAGGTCAATGTGAAGCATCTGAATAATGCACTTCCAATCCACGTTCAATGCATGCAAGCGATTGTTCACAAGTGGATTTTGCTGAAACAGAGAGAGAGAGAGAGAGAGAGAGAGAGAGAGAGAGAGAGAGAGCATCCATTTATTTTAACTTATATATATATAAATATATATTTCGATATGCTGATTGCTGCCTTGAGATCAGAAGGTGGATTTTTTCCAGGCCAGACTGGCCAGGGATTTTGTTTTTTTTTGGGGGGGGGGTGGGCATCATCTGGACATGGAATTGGGGTCACTGTGCTTGCAGGTAGTTGTGAATTTCCTGCATTCTGCAGGGGGTTGGACTAGATGACCCTGGAGGCCCCTTCCAAGTCTATCATTCTAGGACTCCCTTGGTGGTCTCCCATACAAATATTCACCAGGGTCAATCCTGCTTAGCTTCTGACATCTGACCAGCATAGGCTCTTCTTACCTGGCAAAGCATTAAAAAAGGGGAGAGGAGGGAGAAGAGGAGGGGGAAAAGAAAAAGAGCTTTTTAAAATACCCTGCTTTTCACTATCCAAAGGAGCTCACAATCACCTTCCCTTCCTCTTCCCACAACAGACACCCTGTGAGGCAGATGGGGGCTGAGAGACCTCTAACAAAATCTCTTGAATGACATTTCCCCTTGCAACATGTCCCAAGACAGAATATTTATTTTAGCTCTTCGGTACAGTAAGTTAAGTACCGTGCACAACGAAGGCTGCTTTGAAAACAAAACACCACATTTACCTTAATTTTTAAGCTGTGAGAAAATAATTCCAGAAACCAGAGCAATATTTCTTTATGCGGTAGCCAGCAGATGCAAACCAAGAAGAAATGGCTGAAAACGAATCTGTTTTCAAAAGAGTTGCATAGAGTTGCAGTTTTATCACTGTGGAATGTGTCTTTCGAGAACTTCTAATGAAAGGCACAGGGGGGGGGGACCAAAACTTTATTTGCTACCGATATATGAGTCGTGCAGATAGAAAAGAAGACAACAAACAATTTGGGTGTTGTGGATGGATGGATAGATGGATAGATAGATAGAGCCAGTTTGGTGTAGTGGTTAGGAGTGCAGACTTCTAATCTGGTGAGCTGGGTTCGATTCTGCACTCCCCCACATGCAGCCAGCTGGGTGACCTTGGGCTCGCCATGGCACTGATAAAGCTGGTCTGTCCGAGCAGTGATATCAGGGCTCTCTCAGCATCACCCACCTCACAGGGTGTCTGTTGTGGGGAGAGGAAAGGGAAGGCGACTGTAAGCCACTTTGAGCCTCCTTCGGGTAGGGAAAAGTGGCATATAAGAACCAACTCTTCTTCCTCTTCTTCATAGCTATTTGATACTGTTGTCCCCTTAACCAAAATATCTGCCCCTCCAACAAAGATGCTCAGGCTATGGGTCTGTGCTCTGAGCTATGCCCCCCTCCCATGAATAGCTTCTAACAAATTCTGAAAGTTTTTATAATCTAAATTACAGAATTTATTAGAAAAGATGGGTGCAAAAAGGAAGGGGCATAATTCAACTTTATCCAGTGTCTCTCTAGCAGATCTATGCTATGCAGAGAGAAAGATGGGGTACAAAGCCTTCCCTGCATTTGTTAAATTTGGTATTGATAAACCAATAAACATTTAATAGCCCCCCAAAGTCGATTGACTTTTACCCCTGATGAGTCAAAACATTTTATTTGCAGTTTATGGGATGCCTGCCCCCCTCCACCCTCCACCCTCCTCCCAAAGCATTTAAGTTCCTGCAAATAAAATTAAGATATTGTGCCTATGGTTATTAAACAGTTTTATTTTTAATAAATATGTTTATTTCTTATACGTAAAAATGCCTTGCTAGAGACATGATTTGGGTCTCGGGCGAAAGGCTACTAAATTTTAATTGCAAAAATAAAACGTATAAAATATAATTAGAACTTCCATGAAAAGCAGAGCTAGGGAATTGTATATTTTCTGGAGAGCTGAGGAACAAGGTGCCCCATGATACGTTGCGATGGGGCCACCTAGTGGTCATTTCTCTTGTTGCTTCCTTTAATGATGCACAGTCATCATGGGACAAAGTTCGAGTCCACAGATGAAGTTTCATTTGGGGGACAAGCTTCCATGGGCAGGCACACAGATTATCTGATGAAGTGCACATGGACACGAAAGCTCATGCCCAGAATTCAAGGTGGTTGGTCTTAAGGGTGACACTAGACTCAGGCTTTTTTTCTGTTGCCTCAGACCAACATGGCTACCCTCCTGAACTCTTTAAGTCAGGGGTAGTCAACCTGTGGTCCTCCAGATGTCCATGGACTACAATTCCCATGAGCCCCTGCCAGCGTTTGCTGGCAGAGGCTCATGGGAATTGTAGTCCATGGGCATCTGGAGGACCACAGGTTGACTACCCCTGCTTTAAATCAAGGGGTTTGAAGGTTTCCACCTTCAGGTAGAGCAAGCCTAGTGCTGTGGTTATGTGTGGTGGCCTCCAATTTGGAGAATCAGGATTGATTCTCCACCCTTCCTCCACATGCAGCTGGCTGGGTGACCTTGGGCTAGTCAATGTTCTCTCAGAGCTCTCTCTGCCCCACCTACCTCAACAATGCCTATAGTCAACCATAAGCCTGATGGAACAACTCAGTTTTGCAGGCCCACTGGATCTGAATCTCAGCTGGCAGGGTGTTCCACCAGGTTGGGGGCTAAGGCTGAAAAGACCCCAGCCCTGGTTGATGCAAGCCTTATTATTTCTTAACTAGGGGCCAAACCCGTTCCATTTAGGAATACAACGTGCACTCCTAGATTAGTAGGATGGAGTGGAAGAATTCTGCGGATGGCCTCCCCCTCCCCTCCCCACAGGACCTGGAAAGGCTGCAAGCAGCTGTTAGGGAATCCACCGGCAGGGGATAGCTCTCACACAGCAGGGATCTGTAGCCTCCGAGCCTCGGAGGGAAGTAGAAGGCGGAAGGGGTGGTCAGGGGTGGGGGCTGGAAGGCGATTGGCTGGCTGCTGGACAGACAGGCAAGCCAGTTGGAAGAGCCGCCCTGAGTGGGTGTTAAGCTCTGAGTGGCACTTAAGCTATGAGACCAGCTCCTCCTCCAAGGCCTTACCAGAAATATATTATGTGGAACAGATGAGCAATTGGAACAGAGGTGAAAGGACACTGGCATGAGCCCATACAGAGTACCGGTTAAAAAGGTGACCACAGTGTACCTTCCTTTGTTGAAAAAGGCCCCTGCCCCAAGCACTGTTACGGAGCTTTACCCCACTGGTTTTGTATACGTAATTTTTGTTGTACAGCTTTAGATGCCTGTCATCTAACTTGCATCTTTGCAAGCAAAGAAGACTTTAAATCTAAGGAAGTAACCCCCTGTGGCCAGCCCTGGTGGGAAGCAGCATGACCGGAAGGTCAAAGAAACAAACAGTAAAATTTTTACAGCACAAAAAGGAGTTGGGGAAAGGAGAACGAAAGGGGAAGCGGCAGAGGATGGGAAAGTGAAAAAAACGAACCAGGATGCCAGATGGCAGAGCTTGCTGTCAACCTGAGGTCATTTTCCCTTGAAAAGTTGAATTTCATAAGCATCTAACTTCCCACGTGATGGGCTGAAGGGCAGCTTGGGACCAGAGATCGGTTGCAAATTATTTGGTAAAATATTTGGGACTCCTTAGCAAAGGGGCAAACTTTGCTCAGCTCGAATTGGAATGGGCTCAATCATTACAAGCCTCTTTCGGTGAGTGTCTGAAGAGATCTCATCTGCTTTCAAACAGTTCCAAGCTGATTACACCGGCCTCCTCTTTTCTCCCATTTCTTCCTAGCAACCGAAGTTCTCAGCACCAGCCTGGAAATTCAGCTGACCTCTCTCCTTGAACAAAGAAACCTGGGCACAAGAAAGGTCGATCTTTTTGAAGGGCAGCTTTTCCAAAATACCTTTGGAAAGAATTCGCCCAGGATATTAACCCTGACAAAAGGCTGCATAGATGGATGGATGGTCTGGATGGAAACAAGGTTTAAAGGATTTATGACCTTTGGGGGTGTGTTTATAGGTTGAGAAAATCTATAGCCCCTCCTCTGATGGTCCAACTTAGGGCATCTTCCCTGGATGTATGGCAAGAGGCCAGATTTAACCGGGTGTGTGTGGGGGGAGGGAGGGAATAAAACGGGGATAGTTGTAATGCTTATTCTTTAATTATGACTGTATTTTATGGTTTATTAATTGTTGTTAGCTGCTGAGAGTTGGCTGGCCAAGAGCATCGGACTATACATTTTAATAACAACAACAACAACAACAATATAAAACAACTGATGTGGGCAGTTTCAGAGAGCCAGTTTGGTGACGAGAGCCAGTTTGGTGTAGTGGTTAGGAGTGTGGACTTCTAATCTGGCATGCTGGGTTTGATTCTGCGCTCCCCCACATGCAACCAGCTGGGTGACCTTGGGCTCGCCACGGCACTGATAAAACTGTTCTGACCGGGCAGTGATATCAGGACTCTCTCAGCCTCACCCACCCCACAGGGTGTCTGTTGTGGGGAGAGGAAAGGGAAGGCGAATGTAAGCTGCTTTGAGCCTCCTTCGGGTAGGGAAAAGCGGCATATAAGAACCAACTCTTCTTCTTCTTCTTCTTCTTCTTCTTCTTCTTCTTCTTCTTTCTTCTTTCTTCTTTCTTCTTTCTTCTTTCTTCTTCTTCTTCTTCTTCTTCTTCTTCTTCTTCTTCTTCACATAGATTTCCATGTTTCTGTCTTGCTGGAATAGTCATGGCTTGAGCGTGCAATAGTTCTTCTTTAAGGAGAGCCCACTTTGAAGGGCGCATGATCCACAGTGTAGCCTTTTCAGGGGTCAAAAGAGAGCATCTGTGGCTCAGAAGTAGAGCACCTGCTTGACACGCTATAGGTCCCAGGTTCAACCCCCCAGCAAATCAAGGACCAGATGGTGAGGTGAAAAACCTCTGCCTGAGACCTTGGAGAACTGCTGCAAGTCTGAGCAGACCAGCCTTTCTCACCTTTTGTACCACTGAGAAACCCCTGAAACATTCTTCAGGCTTCGAGAAACCCCGGAAATGGTATAATTGGGCAGAATATGGCTGGGAAGCAGAGCTGTGGACACGCCCACTCCAGGCTCCTCCCCTTCCCACCCCTTCCTGGCCCATCATTGGGGGGGGGCAGGTTGACATGACCATATATGGTCATATCACCTGATAAATGTTTTACTACCCGAAGAAGTCACGGCTTACAATCTACCTGATAAATGTTTTAACAATTAAAAAATATTAATTAACTCCCATCCGTTCAGGAAATCCTTCCAGGTCTGTCAAGAAACCTCAGGGTTTCCCAAAACCCTGGTTGAGACAGTCTGCAATATACAATGCTGACTTTGATGGATAAAAGATCTGTTTCAGGATCGGGCAGTTTCCCATGATTCTCTCCTTCCTGTTTTTAACCAGGTGATGAGCGAGTTGGATCCAACCCTTAACATGGCAGGCTGCTCAAGCATTCCCTTCTGATCTCTTAATTAATGTCTTTTACTGGCTCTACACATTCATTTGCCTTCTGTGGCTAGCTACACCCAGTTAATCCACCTGTTAGTTTTCTCTCACCTGCCACATGCCTTTGCTCCCTCCAGCACCTGTTCTGCTGTCTTCCATTCACATATCTATCTCCTCATTCCTCAGGGCTGCGAAGTCAGCACCTTTCCCCTGTGTATCGTTTCCTCTTGGCCCATTTTTAAGTGGGTGTTTCATCTCGCTTGAATATTTTATTATTTATTTTATTTTCAGTTTTGTTTCCATCTCTATGTTCGGCTTTCCGAGAAAAGCCTTCTCAAATTGGACGCGCAATTTCTCTTGCTTTCTTGGTTGTACTCTTGAGATTCAGCTCAGATGTCATTCAAAACCGTGGTTTGAATTTAACTCTAGTTTAATCTGACTGGCCAAACAACAACAAGAAGAGTTGGTTTTTATACTCTGCTTTTCACTGCCCGAAGGTGTGTCAAAGTGGCTTACAATCGCCTTCCCTTTCCTCTCCCCACAACAGACTCCCTGTGAGGTCGGTGAGACCGAGAGAACTTCTGACAGGACTGCTCAATCGGAACAGCAATATCAGAGCTGTGACTAGCCCCAGGTCACCCAGCTGGCTGCCTGTGGAGGAGTGGGGAATTAAACACAGCTTGCCAGATCAGAAGTTGCCACTCTAAACCACTATACCACCCTAGTTCTCTTCACTAATTATGGGTCACTTCATTAACTATGGTTAGTTAGGGCAGGGGTCCCCAAAATTTTGAGCCCACGGAAAGTTTTGGAATTCCGACACGATGTAGGACACAGCCACAAAGTTGCTTTTGCAAAATGGCTCCCGTGGGAGGCGGAGCCAGTCACAAAATGGCTGCCACAACTTAACTTCCATCGCACAGGGATGATTTTTGTGCTGGCACAAAAAAAATCCACTCAGCCAATCAAATAATCAACGGCCAATCAGAACCCTTGCGGAATAATAGTTTTGCCAGGCCCCACACTTTCTAAAAATGCTCAGTGGGGGTGGCAAGAAAAGTGTCAGCAGGCATCGTGGAGCTGGAATATCTGACAAGAGGAATTTTGACTCTCAAGAGTTTGTGCCCTAGAAATTTTTGTTAGTTTTTAAGGGGCTCCCGGACTCAAATCCGGTTGTTCTTGCTGCCACAGGCCAACACAGCTACCCACCAGACACGAAGTTTGACACAGTTCAAATATAGTTTTGCATGAAAGATCAATACAGGCACCATGGTGTGTTCCCCAGCACTGCCCTTGTCACTCTGCCTGTCAAAATACAAATTGGGTCTCTGCTGGAGGCTGGGGAGGATGCAAAGGTGATAGGAACCGCATTTATCAAGGCAGACAAGGACTGGAACGGTCCCATGTTGAGCCCAGGCCTGGTCTCACAAACTATTGCTAAAAGAAGCCACAGTTACGTGTTTCGTCAAACCTGGCCGGAGCTTCATTAGTTTATCACACACAAAAATTAAAGGAGCTAACACAAACGTTGTATGAACATGTTTGAGCCTCTTTGAGCCTCTGCTGTGGTCTTTTTATTGACCTGCAGAATCCTGAGAAACTTGTAGGAAGTATGGTGAGCGTTTATTTGCTACAGCTTTCAATGAGGTCTAAATGGCGGACATTTTATTTGTTTGGAGCAGGCTTTCTCAACTATTTCTACCGTTGAGAAACCCCTGAGACATTCTTCGAGAGACCCTAGAAGTGGCGCGATCACACAGAATATGGTTGGGTAGCATAGGGCCACCCACCCAGGGCCACTCCCCTTCCTACCCCCTCCAAGCCCATCATTGGCCATTTTGGGAAGGTGGGTGGGTCGACCACTTCCCATTGGCCCCCCCCAGGCCTCCCTCCTACGACAACCACTACAAAGTCGCCCAACCCACTGGGCCTCAGTATGAGTTGAATTCAATGCTCTTCGCTGTATTCCACCGTTCTATAATGTTGTTATAACAAATGGAGTTACCTGGAGCATTCTTGTTTCTTGTAAACCACCCTGAGCCTTCAGGGAAGGCAGTATTTAAATACAACAACAACAACAACAACACAAAATAAAAAAACTAATAAATAAAATAAATAAATATATGGTCATATCATCTGATAAATGTTTAACAAATTTTTAAAAATACAAAAAATTAACTCCCGCCCTTTTGGGAAATGCTTCCAGGGCCGTCAAGAAACTCCAGAGAAAGGCAGGCAGCTTATTTGACGCTTGAATGATGCATTACATGCTCCATGAACTATGGTAAAAGTGGGATATAAGTGTTTAAATAAATAACACCCCCCCCCCAGTAAACCACTGAGCACTTAGGAGCAAATTGTGATTTCTCAGCCTCAGTTCCCCTTCTGTAAATTGCTTCTATATGCAAACTGAGGCTGCTGGATTGTTACGCCTCTTCTAGAGGTCCAGGTCCAGGTTGATGTTTGCAAATGTGCTATTAGAAACCACCTGGCTCTCTGTACCTCTTCCCTGTTGAATGAAGGACTTCAGTCAAGTTCCCCAACAGATCTTTTGCAGCTTAAGGCAAGCAGTGCTTTCTGGGAGTGATTTGTCGGCATCTCCTTTGAAAGTGGCGTCCTCTGCCTGTGGCACTGGGCCAGGATGCTGATGTCGGCACCTGCTCAAAGTTTGCTGACTTGCTCCAATGATGCTTGCTCTGAATTCACGAGAAAGGTCAGGTGCTATTTAAGATCAGCAGTTTTTTTAGCAGCTCCGTTCTTGGAATACCAACCAGTTGGTGGTCCCTGGCCCCAAGGAGGCATGTCTGGCCTCAACCAGGGCCAGGAAATTTTCTGTCCTGGCCCCTACCTGGTGAAATGAGCTCCCGGAGGACATCCGGGCCCTGCAGGAGTTAGCATGATTCCACAATGCCTGTAAGACAGCACTTCTGCCCAGGCTTTTGGCTGGGGCCAAAGTTAACATTTACCTATTTATAGCCCCACCCACCCATCTGTCCATGTCCTTATGCACTGATTCACTCCCAGACCAGGCTGAACTTTGGGGAGAATGCCAACGACTATAACAGATGCTCTAAGAATAATAATGCCCTGTGGAAGTATTGTTGCTGTTTTAATCTGCTCTTATATAAATTATCTTAAAATTAAAATTTAATTTTGTATATTTTATATGATTTTGTATACCATGCTGGGCCAGCTTGCTGGAAAGGTGGTCTAAAAATCTAATAATAATTAAAAAAAAACATCTGCAACTTCTGTACAGGCTGAGTCCCTTGCATCATATTGACAAAGAGACAATGAAGTTTAATGTTCTGTCATGTTCACCAACCAATTTATCTACCCCCTAACCTTCAGCTTTATTTCATGTATACACCCCGTCTCCCTGATGGAGATGCAAAGCAGTTTACAGGGTCCTCTTGTCAGTTTGGTCCTGACAACTCCATGTGGTAGGTTGATCTGAGAACATTTGAGCAGCCCAAGGCCCAAGCAACCTTCCATGGCCGAGAGAGGGATCTGGACCTTCTCTCAGATCCTAGTCTGACAGTCTACCCACCAAACCAGACGGGCACAAATGCTTTTCAGTACATGCGGATCTCACAGCTGTATTTCCTGCGGAGCAATGCATCATCCTATTCCACACACGTTGGTTAATGCACTTTCAGTGTGCTGGGTTTTCCTGCACTTCTGCGCACTTTGCTCAATGCCCTTTCTTAGATGACTTTCCAACTCCGTACAGGGCAATCCAGCTACCAAACTGCATGGAAAGCGCCTTATCCCTACCCCCAACGTGGGTGCAAGAAGAGCTACTTCTAAAGCGCACTGGATGCGCATCATCCAACTTGTGCAGAACGAGAAGGGTCCGTATCCCTTCCCGACCTCCCCGTCAAAAAGCAAAAGAAATCCCCGCGCCGTCTCTGAAGCTCCTTCTGCGCAACCGCA
The DNA here is from genome assembly GCF_049243985.1 of Paroedura picta. NCBI lineage: Eukaryota > Metazoa > Chordata > Lepidosauria > Squamata > Gekkonidae > Paroedura > Paroedura picta. The sequence goes on along the minus strand of NC_135378.1, from coordinate 78,444,041 downwards.
GTGGCCCCTTTCCCTTCCGAAGGGGAGGGGGGGAGGGAGGCAGAAGAACACGCGGGGGGCGGCGACAAACGACATCACACCAGGGGGCGTGGCTCGGGCGCCGCGCGACGGTCGGAGCGGCCGAGCGCGAGGGGAGAGGTTGCCGGGCGAGCGCGAGCGGGAGAGAGAGAGAGAGAGAGAGAGAGAGCACGAGCCCCCGCTGAGCTTTGCGGTCGAGGAGTCGCGTCCAACCCCCCCTCCCCTCTTTAGCGGTGCGCGTGCGCGTGGCGTTAGCAACGCGGTAGCGTCCCTCTGGCGGGAGGGGAGGGGAGGGGAAGAAGAGGGGAGCCGCGCGCGTGCTCACCTGGAGGCGTTGCTGAGCCTCGGCCCGCAGGAGCACGGCGGGAGCGCGCCCGCGCGCCACTGGGGGGAGGGGCGCTTGACCACGGGGTGCCTCCCCCCCACTGAAGGGTCCTTGAGGAGGAGGAGGAGGGGGGGCTCACCTTTCGTGACTAGGGAGAAAAGGGGGAGGGTGTCTGCCACCCATTGGGGGGAGTCGGCTCCCCTTGAGGGGACTGACTTTTAAGGAAGGGGGAGGGTCTGGTTTAAGCCCCTCACCTGAAAGGTGAAATAATGATAATATAGAGATATTTTAATAGGTCCCTTTTAAAGACCTTACCTGACATTTTGAGGTGGCCACTCTTAAAAAAAAAAAAGGTTTTATGCAGAGGAGACTAGAAGTGGGTCTTGCTTGGCTTGGAAATCTCTATTTTGGGGGTGGGGGGCTCTTGAAGCAAGGAAGGTTTTTACAGGGGTCTTTCTCAAGGAGGGGGAGGCTGTCTGTTTAGGGACTGCCTCGCAGGGGTCATGAGAGAACCCTTTTGAAGACATAGGATCTGTCCAGAGGTGCCACTTATTTTTGCAGAGTCGGGGAACGGGAGGGGGGGTGTCATTGGTCAGGGTGGCAAAGTGGGTGGCAGGGCCTAAACTTTTAAAATTAAGGTCAGGACTTACCCCCGTTAGGCAGGCAGGCTGGCCCTGTGAATGCAGCCGCCCCACTTCCTCCCTCCTCGCCTTTGCTTTTGCTGCTGTTTATTGACCTTACACCAGGGAAATGTCGGAGCTGAGGAAGCGAGGAGCCGGGGGAGACCACGGAGCTCAAAGCATCCCTGACAAGGTAAATCTGAGCGGGCGTCCATCGCCTTATTCCCCTGCCTCTAGGGCAAGGGGACTCGGAAGGTGCAAGGTCTGCTTTTGGAGATAATTATTTAGGTCAGCTGCCCTTTTTGTTTGGGGTCCGATGTGTTACTCCTTCCTTCTGACTACACACATTCCAGTCTTGGCTTCCTGAAGGGCCGTGAAGGTTGGGACTTGACACCATCTCCTCTTTCACTCAGTTATAATTTCACCTTCCGAGACATGCTTGAGTAATGAAGACAGGTATTTATTTTCTTCCCCCTCCCTCTTGTGAAGTTGTACTTCTTTCCTAATCGCTCTTAAGACCAGTCAGTGTTGTATCCAGAAGGGGCTATGTGAGCTAAGAATAGATGCATACACAAAGAGACCTTCCCTTTCAATGTTTGGAGAATAAATTGTGAGTTGGTAAAATGTTTAAAATGTGTGGTTATGTCTTTCTGCAGCAAGAGGCCATTTCTTTGGTACCTGCAGTGTGTACTGTACGTAGGAGGCTCTTACTTGTAACTCTCCTCCCCTTTCGTGGTGTTTAGCTATAGGGTGTAAACAGCTAGTTCACAGTCATACCTTGACCCTGTGTACAGAGAAGGAAGTAAAACATGTACAGGCTGAATTTGCTTTAGTGGTTAAATCAACACCTCTATGACAGTTTGTATCTTTTGCAACTTTTGAACTCTGGCAAACCTTTGCCTATGGGCTCGAGCAGTGGTTTGAAGAATTGGAAATGATGCTTAAAAAAAAATCCACTGATTTGATTTTGTACACGTGGTTGGAAGGCAGAGGTGGGCAGAATAGTGCATGATTTGCACTCATGGTTTTTGTAGTTTTTTATGTAGCAGAAAGACAACCTTAGGTTTTGAATGATTTATGTGATTCTTGTGCTAAATATAAATCAAACTGACTGTAGGACACAATAATTGTGTCTTATTGGAAGTGTAAGGTTAATTTTCAAGCAGTGCATGCCATGAAATATTGTAGCATTCTTTTTGGGGGCCAGGTGCTTGAAACATGAGTCTTCTTGTTCTTTGGCATTTTGATTATTTACAGCAATAAAACAAAGGAAGATATCAACACGGATTGTTTTTTTAATATGAATTCAAAGCCTAGTTTTTTGGAAATGTGTAACATGTTTTCCTGAACAGGTTTATTATTTAGTGGTGTTCAGACTTCTTAGTCTGCTGAAAATCTTTCAGGAAGTAGGCTACTTAGACTCCAACTTTCTGTTGCCAGGGAACTCTTTCCACAGTAGTAGAAAAACTAATATATTTACATGAATCTGGAGTCTTTTCTGAGATGTGAACTCAGGGCTATTTCTGAAATCAGTACCTGGGGAAGCAAGCCTGTGTTCAGATTGTACTGCTTCAATTTACAGTTGGGTGCTTGCATAGTTGAATGGTTGTCCATGGAAAAAAGAATTCCCTGCACTCAGAAAATTTGCACAGCAGGGAAAATACTTCTAGTCTTGTTCGCTCCCTGACATTCTAGTTTTCTAGTTATTTTAAAAAAAGAGTTCATTATTTTGTGAGCAGCAGTCCGAATGAGCGCAATCCCGACTATTTACTGTTCGTGAGAACTAAAATTCGCTTCACATAGGGACTGGGCAGAGAGTCATAGCTCACTGTTGTCCCTTTGAGAAAATGTAAACAAAATGTAAGAGGTATCCTGCTGGGTCAGACCAGTAGTCTTTTTAGTACAGCCTCCTTTTTCACACAGTGACCAACCAGTTGTCCCAGAGAGACCAACAGACAGGACAAAGAGGTCAAGAGCTTCCTATGATATCACCTCAGTACTGGCATTTAGAGATTTACAGCCTCTGGATATGAAGGTGCCCATAAGTTAGGATTTTTTTGGTGAGTGTGACAGTACTCACCAGTCAGGTCAGTGCCTGGCCTGGATGGCCCAGTCTCATTAGGTCTCAGAAACAAAGCAAAGTGAGCCCTAGTTAGTACTTGTTTGGGAGACCTCCAAGGAAGACCAGAATTGCTATGCAGAGGCAAGCAATGGCGAAACACATCCGTGGGGTGCCCTAAGTTGTTTGCCACTCAACAGCACCTTCCACCACCAAAGTGGTCAGACTTCTGGGTGCATGACAACATGGCACCCTTTTGGATACATGGCAACCCCTCTAAAGATTTCCCCATGTGTGCCTGAGGTACTTCCACAATCATGTGAAGAGGGTAATGGTTTTACATTCTGGTAAGAATACTTTGCACCTCATCCAAAGCAACTCTGTAGGGTCCCCCAGGCTTCAGGGGCAGGAACCTGGGTGAAACTTTTCCAGATATGTAGCCTGATGCTTGGAGCAATCCTGTTTTTCTCATTGGAATAAATGGATCAGTGAAGCTGGGCTTTCTGGAAAGACTCTAGGTTCCCTAACTCTAAAAATATGGTGATGTGACAAGTGGAAGATTCCATTAGGGAGAAGCATTTGACATTCATAATCTACGGTGGTGTATTATATCTAAATTAGACTACTGCAATATGCTGTACATGGGGCTCCCCTTAATGAGTGTTTAGAAGCTACAGAGGCTGAAAAGCTGACTGGAGTGGATCATAGAGACAATATCTCTCCAGTTTTGTTCTGCTTACATTGGCTCCCATGTTGCTTCCGAGCCCAATTCAAGGTAATGGTGTTGACCTATGAGGCCCTGCATAGTTTGGGGCCAGCACAACTGGCCAGCAGAGCACAGAACCCTGCAAGGGGCATAAGGAGACAAGCGGTCCCTCAGATAGGCTGTGGATGGTCTTAAAGGTTAATTCCAAAACTTTGAATCTGATCTGGGCCACAACTGGCAACCAATGCAGCCGCCTCAGCACAGGCTGGATGTAAGCCCTCCAAGATGTACCTGTGAAGCCCTTGGTGGCTGCATTTTTACAATTTACAACAGTTGCAATTTCTGAATCAAAGGCAAGCCCACATAGAGCAAGTTACAGAAGTCTATTCTGGAGGTGACCATTTAATAGATCACTGTAGCTAAACAGTCCTGTCTGGCTGCCTGTCTGTCCAGCCACAGGACCTATGTCTTGGAGGGGTTGAGTTTCAGGCGACTTGGCTCTAACCATCTAGCGACCGCTTCCAAACATCTGGTGAATGTATTTGGGGGGGGGGGGGAGAGTCTGGGCAGCCGTCCATGAAGAGATAGAGCTGGGTGTCATCCGTATAACTCTGAACCAGCTGGGACAGAGGATGCATAAAGAGTACCACCCTGTGTGTTACACCGCATGGGAGTCGATAGGGACATGATAACTCTTCCCCCATAGCTACCCTCTGTGTCTGGTTCCGGAGAAAGAAGTGCAGCCATTGAGCTGTTCCCCAAATTCCTGCCCCAGTGAGGTGGTGGGCCAGTAACTCATGATCGACCATGTCAAACTAGGCCAACAGGTTGAATAACATGAGTATAACTGATCTGCCTCGATCCAACTGGCATCGGAGGTCATAGATCAAGGTGTCCAACACCGTCTCCACCACATGTCCAGGACAGAAGCCCGACTGGTATGGGTCGAGTCCCGAAGTTTCATCCAAGTATGCCATGTATCAAAAGCATGCCTTCTGCTCTTCAGCAATAGTCTTTTGCCTTTTTAAAAAATAGCTTGAAAATATATGGAGGAAGAGAAGTGGAGTGCACAGTTTAAACAGTTCCATGTAAGTTGTATTATAATGTTCAATGTAAACCGCCCAGAGCTGCAAAGAAATGGGTGGTATAGAAATCGAAATAAATAAATAAATAAAAATAAAATAAACAGTATGTAATCGATAGTTTCTGACAGGCGCATGAGCACTGTTGTATCCTTAATAGTTAACAAACACCAGTTTCCTTATTTCTGTTCCTTTTTTTGTTTTCATAACATTTGCAAGCCTTGCAATAGTCTGTTAACTGAGGAGCGTAATATTTTGTCCTCAGAAAGGAAGCGGTCCTATGCCAAGTTACCTGATATAGGTGTCATTTGGCTTATTTATTTTATTTATCTATTTATTAGACTTCTATCCTGCCACTCCCAGACAGCTGACTTGTGGCAGCTCACAATACAGTAAAAGCATATACCCCATACAAACAGAATAAAACAAATAGAACAATCCAGGTGGCGGCCACTACGGTTCCTCATTTAGACCCATTATTCCTCAAACATTATTCCATCTAAACATCCGGAAGAAGTTCCTGACAGTTAGAGGGGTTCCTCAGTGGAACAGGCTTTCTCGGGAGGTGGTGGGTTCGCCATCGTTGGAGATTTGTAAACAGAGGCTGGATAGCCATTTGACGGAGAGGCTGATTCTGTGAAGGCTCAAGGGGGTGGCAGGTTACAGTGGATGAGCTATAAGGTTGTGAGTGTCCTGCATAGTTCAGGGGGTTGGACTAGATGACCCATGAGGTCCTTTCCAACTCTATTATTCTATGATTTTACCCATGTCCAGGTTATGGCAATCAACTGTAATATCTGGGGGTGGTAGTAGCCCCCCCCCCCCCCGCAGAAGGAAGGACCTGCTCTTATCACCCATATTTCTAAGTAAGGATGCATAGGATTGCACACCATGTTACAATGACACTTATATCAGGTAACATGGCATAGGACCGCTTCCTGCATTATGTTGTCACAGGCAGCGCAATCTGAAACAGAGGTACACATTTCCAAGGTCACTGACTTTAATGGACTTAAAATATATCCCTGCTTAGATTGCATGGTTCAATACTTTTTGAAGTACTGTGGGAATGTAGAGTTAGGAATGTCTGTAGTATTGTCAAGCAATTGTATTTGGAGTCCAAACCTCTGACTTCTGGCTGCGTGATGCTTCTGTTCTCTGGCACGCTGGTGCAAGGGAAGCAGAGACAGATGACAACATTGGAGATGTAGGTGGACACACCATTGATGCATCAAGGTCTGTATTGTCTTCTTTGACTGGCCAGAACTGTCCAGTATCTTGGACAGAGATCTTTCCCATCACCTGGTACTTTTTCCTTTTAACTCAAGATGCCAGGGATTGAACCTGGGACTTTCTAGGTGCAAAGCACTGAGCCACCTTCTCAAAATCTCACCTCTCCTTCTCAAAATCTTCAGTATGCCCTCAGATATCAGACTTGAAATATCCAGTGTGATAAATTAAGCAGAAAGCTGAAATTAAAGGCCTTTTTGTGACGTAGCTGACGTAGCCATAGAACGGCCATCGGTCTTCTGTGCCGAATACCCAGTCTGTTCCACTTTAAACTGATGCGGCAAACTCGCCGGTTGTTCAAACTGTGCAGTGATATTGCTAGAGCATTCCTTTTGTCTTGATGTAATTTAGCAGCTGAAAATGCATTGAACCTCTAGTCAGCTTTCTATAGACACTCTGCCAAGAGTTCTGTGAAGAGTTTGCTGACTTTGGTAATATGAGAGAGGATGTGCTAGACTGCAGATGCTGTCTATTAAGGATAGATGTTCCATTTCCTTGCATCCTAAGTAATAGGAGCTAGAAACAGGCAATACTGAACTGTAACCATCTGAAAATTAGCTTGAGGTTACATTGCCCACCTTTGTATGGGTGGAAGCTTAGAGCTGCGGTTCTTCCAAATACTGCTGAGGCTTGTGCTTGGAACCAGATTTTCTTTGGGTGGCTTCTACACAAGGATGACTCCTCTAGCTCTTTGGCTGATTTGGGTTAGATGCACTTTTACAGTGAAAAATTAATTTGCAGTACAGCTAAGAAGTTTTAGTAATCTAAGGAAACTTTTGACTAGTTCCAAGTCCTTTCTGAAGGGTTGGTTCTGGGGGTCTGCTGCTTTGTCTGTCAGCCAGTGGGGTTCCACAAGATTCCTTATTGTCCCTTGTGATTTTCAATATCTGTAGGAAACTGCTGGATAAGGTCATCTGGAGGTTTGGGCTGGGTTCTCACCAGTATGCAGATGACACTTAGCTTTATTTACTGGTTCCAGCTGATCCCAGAGAGGCTGTAGAAACCCTGAACTAGTGCATGGAGGCAGTCTTGGAGTGGATGCCAGCTAATCAACTGAAGCTTAATTCCAACAAGATGGAAGTCCTGTTGTCAGCATGTCTTACCCAGAACTTAAGTTGACACCTGTTCACGATGGGGTTGCACTCCCAGTTAAATAGGTAAAGGTATCCCCTGTGCAAGCACCGAGTCATGTCTGACCCTTGGGGTGACGCCCTCTAGCGTTTTCTTGGCAGACTCAATACGGGGTGGTTTGCCAGTGCCTTCCCCAGTCATTACCGTTTACCCCCCAGCAAGCTGGGTACTCATTTTACCGACCTCGGAAGGATGGAAGGCTGAGTCAACCTTGAGCCGGCTGCTGGGATTGAACTCCCAACCTCATGGGCAGACAGATTCAGACAGCATATCGCTGCCTTACCACTCTGCGCCACAAGAGGCTCAACTGTCATGCACTAATGGATTTGGACCAGGAGCCTTGTTGTTGTTGTTGTTGAATAATAATAGTTATTAAATAGTTAAATAATAGGTCTGCAATTTAGAGGTACTTGGACCCAGACTGGATAAGTAGGTGACAGCAGCTGTGGCCACGAGTGCCTTTTACTAGCTTTGACCAGTTAGTAGGCTTTGGCCTTTCCTGGGCAGAGAAGATCTGGCCACTGTGGTGCTTGCCCAGGTTACATCTACCTAGATTAGATAATGGGGCTACCCTTGAAAAGGGTTCAGAAACTTCAGTTGATGCCGAATGCTGCAATCGGGATGTTGACTGGAGGGGGCAGGGTTCATAGAGATCATATCACTCCAGGCTTGCCCCACCCTGTCTTGCTCAGTCGGTTTCTGGACACAATTCAAGCTTCTGGTGCTTTAAAGCCCTATTTGACTTGGGAGTGTGTGAGTTGGAGAGTTTAGTCCCTTCAAAACCACCCGACCACTATGGATATCTTCTGAGGCCTTGCTTTGGGTTTCTCCACCTCCTGAGAAAAGGCAGGTGGGATAGGGTCTCTTGGTCATAGCTCCAAAACTCTGAAACTCTCACCTGAGAGAGACACTTTTGTCCCCTCCTGTTGCCGTCTTCTGCCAGGCTTTTACCCCATCTGGCATTGTCAGTGATCCTTCTTCCTGCCCTATTTTAGGTTTTTCAAAGTTTAGTTTTAGTTTGGGTTTTCCATGTAACAATATATTTTTGTTTCAGTCCCTGCCCGCCTCACTTGATCCAGTTGCGAGCTGAAGCCCAAAGCTTTAAGCTGCCTGGCAGGGAACCAGGGGAGGGGACCCTTTCAAGGCCCGTTCTTAGGAACGGGCTTTGAAGCTAGTCTTTAAATAAATGCACAAGCATTTAATGGGGAGAAACAACATTTAATGGGATGGAGCTCTTCAGTTATCAGTTGTTTGCATTTAATCCGATCCCCACCAAATAATAGTTGACTACTCCTATGTGATAGTGATGGTAATTTAGTTTTGCACCCCTCTTAAGGCTGTGAGGCCACAAAGCTACTTTGCCACCTCGGTTTATAAATTAACCTTGTAAATGATGGGGAAATACCTGTGTCAGTTATGCGAGGGTTTGTGAAGTGTTCCTAGAGAGTTGCCAGAGGATTTCTAATTTGGTCCACCTCTCAAGTGAAGCTTGAGCCACGTTTGACTCATCTGTTTCGAGGTAGGTGGAATACATATTGTCCGATTGCTTTTAAAGATGAAATCCTCAGCGAAGCTCTAGAGCAGGGGTAGTCAAACTGCGGCCCTTCAGATGTCCATGGACTACAATTCCCAGGAGCCCCTGCGGGCAAATGCACAGAATTCTCATAGAAAGTTCAAGGTGCTCAGGAATCTTCTCACTTCAATTTTGGCTTCTGTCTTGGTATATTTTAGCTGATACCACTGTTGGTTTTCAACTAGTATGGCAACATGCTGACCTCCGATGACCGAAGGTAAAACGGTGTCACAGTTCAGGGCTTAGTTAGCAGTTATGTGGTATCCTCATGTACTCCTTCCTCCCTTATCATTCCCCATTCAAGCATGTCCTAATAATGATTTCCATTTTCACAGCAAACCATTGTTTATGTCCCAAAAATGTGGTTTGTCTTTTCCCCTTGAAATGACCCTTCCAAACCAGGATTAACCAGGATGAAATCACAGTTGGTAATTCTGATCAGTAAGAAGACGCAGAGAACATAAGTTATGATTCAGGTTCAAGAGCAGAGTGCTGTTTAGGATTGCGATCGAGGCAGGTGATAACAAAGCCACTTTGGGTCGTCCTGCCATCCTGCCATCCTTTTTCATGCATCCACTTGGGTGTGAAGTACAAATTATTATTATTATTATTATTATTATTATTTCGATTTATTTCCCGCCACTCCCAAATGGCTCGCGGCGGGTTACAATGTCTTAAAAAACCCATTAAAACTCCCATTAAAAGACTTTAAAATGTCACAACATGGCAGCACAATAATAAGATCCCCTTCCTACCCCCATTCCTAAAAAAGGGGGGGTGGAGGAGAAGGAGGTCAACGATGTTCAGGAAGCCCGAGGGAGAGCAGTCGATGTACCCCGGCAGCCCCAGCCTCAACCATAGACCTGGCGGAAGAGCTCCGTCTTGCAGGCCCTGCGGAACGTTAAAGGGTCCCGCAGGGCCCGCAGCTCACCTGGGAGCTCATTCCACCAGGTGGGGGCCAGGACCGAAAAGGCCCTGGCCCTGGTCGAGGCTAGGCGTGCTTCCCTAGGGCCGGGAACGACCAGAAGATTCTCACTCGCAGAGCGCAGAGCCCTGCGGGGGGCATAGGGCACTAGGCGGTCCCTCAGGTATGTGGGTCCCAGCCCGCGTAAAGCCTTAAAGGTTAGAACCAGAACCTTGAACCGGATCCGGACAGCAATTGGTAGCCAGTGCAGCTGCCTCAGCACAGGCTGGATGTGGGCCCTCCAAGGTGTGCCGGTGAGGACCCTAGCGGCTGCATTTTGTACCAGCTGGAGTTTCCGGATCAGAGACAGGGGTAGGCCCGCGTAAAGCGAGTTACAGAAATCTAATCTGGAGGTGACCGTTGCATGGATCACAGTGGCCAGGTGTTCGGGGGACAGGTAGGGCGCTAGTAGCCGGGCTTGGCGAAGATGGAAAAATGCCTGGCCGGCTACTTTCCTGACCTGCGCCTCCATAGTCAGGGAGGCATCAATGGTCACACCCAAGTTTCTAGCCTGGGACGCGATGGTAAGATGCGCCCCTGCCAGGGTGGGTAAATGCGCTTCCTGTTCCCGCCCCCTACTTCCCAGCCACAGGACCTCCGTCTTGGAGGGGTTGAGTTTCAGGCGAATTACTGTCTTTGTGGTTCATATTGTAAATGTCTGTTCTCGTGCATTGGCTAATGCTATAATATAAGGTGACCAGATTGTCCCACTTTTGGAGGGACATCTGGGGGCACCTGGCAAATTGTAACTATGCAGTCCGTGCATGCGCGTTTGCGCTGGGGCTGCCGCGCATGCGCGGGACCCTGGGCCGCCCTCTCCGCTCACCACTCCGCAGCGGTCCGCGGCAAGCAGAAGCTTGCGGACCGCTGGCCTAGATCATGCCTGTCACCGAAGCCTGGATTTCCTTGTTCCAGCCACCAGAATAGCTGATATCAGTTTAATTGCCAGTCTGTCTGATGCATCCTCATCCAGGAAATAATAAATTATATTGGCAAATCAATCCTTTTAATTTATTCATGCAGAGAAGATACCAAAGGGAAAAGTGCCATGTCCCTTCAGAGGGGCATGGCAGGGCGGGTTGGCCTGCTGACATAACTTCCGGTGTTACTCAAAGCCTGGAGAATATTTCAGGGGTATGCAATAGTAACAAGATCAAAAAGCACTGGCTTTGAGTGCTTCCTGAGTGTCCTGCAGAGTGTGTGTTTGTGTGGTGTGGTGTGGTGTGGTGTGGGAGGGAGATGGGTGAATGCCCCGTCTGTTCTCTGAGAGTCAGACTAATTTTTGAACCAAAGTCTGCAACTCATGTAGACTTACAAAACTGTCACTATTTTTATATATATAAAGTTAAAGTATGAGTCTTAAAGGTGCCACTGGACTAAAACTTTGTTTGTTTGCTTCAGATCAACACGATAACCCATCTGAAACCATTTATATGTGATTTTAGTAGAAACAATGAAGGACTGGAAAGATTCAGGACACTTCTCAAAGAACTTTTCAGTTTTTCCAGTGGAAAAATTGGGAAACTTTTAGGAGCATGGAAAAGGAGCCCTTGTGAAATATATTCTTCATTAGAAAGAGTGAAAGGTATCTTAGTACAAGGTTTTTCATGCTTATAAACACACAGTATGGGGGAAGAAAATCTGAGGATATGCCAAATAGTATAATTTTATATCATAACTAGGAGGAAAGCTCGTTAATAAAAAAAAGGCAGAGGGAGGGCAAAAGGGGCCCTGCAGACCAGGGTGGGCCTTGCAGCAATGCCCAGACTGGCGCACCAGAGTGCAGCTGGACAGCCCCCCTGAGCTCTCCCTATGGCCAGGAGGGCAGGGAGTATGGGGCAGCTGTGACAGAGTGTACCTGGATGGCCCTTCCCGGTGGTCAGGAGGGTGGGTAGCCCAGTGCAGGTGCAGCAGAGCACATCTGGATGGCTCTCCCCAGTTTACCTCCTTCTGGCTCTTCCTTCTCACACCAAGCGCTGGGAAATGGTATAAAGGAGGAGGAGGAGGAGGACGGGGGCGGGGAAGAGCCTCTGACTGGCCCTCAGTGGGGGGAGTATCATCACCCTATTATGGGCATGTCCCTCAGTGAGAGCCAATCAGAGGCCCAGCACATTGTCCAAAGGACCCAACGCTTTTTATGAGGTATGCATGATTTATAAATCTATTTTATGTAGTTAAATCAGTAAAAGTTTAAGTATTGAAAATGAGTATTGGATATCATTGAAAAGTAAACATTGCATGCAATTCAATTTCACTCCCAAATTTGTTTTTTGTTTTAAAAAAAAAAACAGCCCCCAAACCTTTCCCTTCCTGACTTATCTAGGCACTAGTCACAATAGGAATACTTACTCTCTCCCCTTCACCCCTCTTATTTTGTTACCTTTGAGAAATTTCATGAATGTTTCTGGTTTTTATGATTACAGGTCTTCACATTTTGAACATGAGCTTGTGCTGTTTGAGCTGTCCTGCTCTGGCCGCCTATATCAGTGTTGCTTTAAGTTTAGACAATGCTAGCAAAGTTTGAGACTATTTACCATTAGGGAGAAAGTTTAGGATAAAGAATGCTGATTGCCTAGAAATAACTAAATGCTGGCAGCTCATAGTTTTAAAGGGCTTTTGTATTCTTGGTGGGTCAGGGACAGCCTGGCTAGGAGTGCTGGAATTTGAGCTGGAAAACGCTCTGTATAAGGCCGAAGGCCTGGGATTTCCATTGTGTGATCAAATAGTATTAGGTACATATGTGTACACTGAGATTGGTAAGTCAGGTCATAAAAATAATAATACAATATAATAATAGTGCAATAATAACAACTTCCATTTTAGAGTCTGTCCTTCCTGGCGTGAGTCTCTGTGAGAGGTAGTTTAGAACCTTGACTTTCTAAAGTTTGAAAAATGATGCTTTTGATTCGTTGGAGGCAAAGTGAAGTTTTCAAGCTGTGTGTCACCTCCAGCACTGGTGGCCATGTTCCAGCTGCTTTCCACATCACACTTGGGCAAGTGTCTGTTGCAACAAGTTTAAGCTGTCGGTGTGGCTTTATTGCAAGACCACTAACTGTATGTAATTCGTATTTTTGTCGGTGTACTTAGCTTTCCAAGCCTTAATAATATGCAATTTCTTTTCTAGGATGTGGACGGAGAGGATAGGTTTGGAGAGCTCGACCTCAGAAGCAATGCCGATGTTCCTGAAGTTCCTCCGCCGTCAGACAGAACTCCAGAAATTTTTAAAAAGGCCTTATCCGGCTTGTCTTCCAGGTATTGGAAGAATAAAATTAATAATGCATCTGTACAAGAATTACCGTGAATGTAATCTTCTTTGCAGAAGTAGACTGCATGCAAACCAATACTTTCTTTTACGACTCCATTGCTTGGAGCTCTGTTCATCAATTATTTGGAGCTATATTCAGGCAAGCATTTGGTGCTGTCAAAGGTAGTTAAGTATCAAACAATTGCAGTTGCTGATCTTTGAAAAAGAAATTGAAGCATCTTGTTTATAAGGCTTCATTGATATATCATCTTATCATTCTGTTCCCAGTATGAAATCATTCTGCTAAACAGAAAACTGTACAATGAGAGAAAAGATCAAAACCAGAACGGTTCTAGTATTCCCACCTGGATTGACTGTAGAATTAGTGAACAGTAGTTAAAAGAACTGCACATAATATTCCTCTGTTCACAGCTATTTCTATTGTTAGCTGTAGATTTAGAACATAGATTGGCTCTGATCTTTCATTTTCTTAACAAATGTTCCTGGTGGGTTAGAGCAGGGGTAGTCAACCTGTGGTCCTCCAGATGCCCATGGACTACAATTCCCATGAGCTCATGGGAATTGTAGTCCATGGACATCTGGAGGACCACAGGTTGACTACCCCAGGGTTAGAGTCATTGATTGTCAAGGAAAGCAACTCTGCCTTTTCTGCTGTAGCTCCCTGCATCCCTGAGAGGTTGTAAGGTTCACCTCCCCTCCCGAAACCATTCTGGGCACCATATGTGTTTGTGGGGGGGGGGCGGTCTGCAGTAACCACACTCCCTATGCAGTGGCAGGGTCCTTACTCATGGGAACAGACCATAGGATCCAGCCCCTTCTTTTTGAGGAAGCAGATAATTATAATGCAGCATTTTATGTTTTTTTTTGCCTTTGCAGGTGGAAGAACTGGTGGATTCGTGGGATTTTAACCTTAGCTATGATTTCATTTTTTTTCCTGGTCATATACATGGGATCGTTCATGTTGATGTTGCTGGTAAGCTTGTTAAACCACCAGGTGCTCTGTGTATCCCTCCTGCCTCTCCCCCCCCCCCCCCCGTTTTTAAAATCTGAAACCCAGACCACCGTCAGCATATTTGTACAGACTGATCCCCAACCCCTTCTTTGCTTTTATAACTGGGAACTAATTGTAGTTCTAGTTGGAAACCTGAAATTCACATCTGCAGTAAATGGAAAACACCAGAGCTCTGATTCATCCCCCTAAACAAGTCTGTGTACTTTCCTTTTTGCAGTAACATTTGGGACAACTGTTTTTTTTTTCTTTCTGCTTACAAATGAATGAGCCTGTGCACGGAATCCCTGAAATGATTGTATTTTTTCAATTAGGTTCAGGTATTGCATGAAGAAGAATTTGCATGGGAAGGGGGGAGACAGCATAAGGCCAAGAATGTGTCATTGAGTCACAAATGATTTGTAGCAACCTCAACCATGGGGTGTTATGAAAGGTGAAGTGCTTTGCGATTGTCTTCTTCCACAAGGCAACCCCTAGTCTCCCATCCAACTACTGATCATGCTGGACCCCTGCTTCACTCCCAAGCCCTGTGAGCCCAGTCCAACGTTGGCTATTCAGGCTACCACGTTGCTAGTTTAATTATACTAAATACGACTTGTGTAATTGTCCAAATATGAGCTGTTCCACTGACTGGGGTTGGTCAGGGACTGTGAAAACAGGACTCGATACTGTGGCTTGAAATTAACTAACTGCATTCGGTCTTGACAATGGTTTTGCATGATGTTATGAATGCAGAAGAGCCTCTTGTGGCGCAGAGTGGTAAGGCAGCAGACATGCAGTCTGAAACCTCTGCCCATGAGGCTAAGAGTTCAATCCCAGCTGCCACCTTAAGATTGACTCAGCCTTCCATCCTTCCGAGGTTGGTAAAATGAGTACCCAGCTTGCTGGGGGGTAAACGGTAATGACTAGGGAAGAGAATGGCAAACCACCCCGTATTGAGTCTGCCAAGAAAACACTGGAGGGCGTCACCCCAAGGGTCAGACATGAACCAGTGCTTGCATAGGGGATACCTTTACCTTTTACCTTTTATGAATGCAAAGAGATTGTAAGCCGTGACTTCTTTCAGTAGTAAAAAGCTATGAATGCAGAGTGGCTTGATAGCCCAGCTTAGTCCGGTCTTGTCGGAGTTTGTATGCTAAGCAGGGTCAGCCATGGTTAATGATAAGAAAGACCGTGCTTGCTGTGCAGAGGAAGGCTGTAGTAGGCAAAAATACCTGGGCCTTGTCTCTTGTCTTAAAAACCTCATGACACACTATTATGGTTATTATGAAGTTGGACAAGTCAGGCTTTTTCCCTGGCACTGCAGGCTGGATACCAGCAGTATGTCTGCAGGGATGTCTTGGAAGGAGGGCGGGGAGCATAATAAAACCAGCATATATCAACGCATTATTGCAAGATCTGAATGGTTGTCTCTCAGCTGATACTTGATGCGACCAGCAAACTCTGGTGCAAATAAACCACAGTTTTGAGTTATGTCTGAACCAAGACCAGAATTCATTGGTGAACACAACATCATCATGTCAAAAAATAATTTGGCTCAGTTTTGCAGTGAGATTATCTTTTAAGGGGCCCCAATCTTTTTGAGCCTGTGGACGCTGTTGGAATTCTGATGCAGGGCGGTAGGTGCAGCTATTAAAGGGCTGCCATAGGAAGTGAAGCCATGCAGTGAAGGCCCTTGTGCTATGTTGGCAGAAGTAACAAAATTTTAAAGATCTGCTCAGATGGTCATGTTCAGGGGCCAGTCAGATACCCCGCTACACAAAAGGTCCGCCTGCCCAGCCCACCAGGAAATGCATGTCTTACATTGTATTTACATTCAGTCTTTTGCGGGAGTGGCGTGTATTTATGTGGAGACTCACTGGCCCTTTGCCTTAATTTCAGGTGCTGAGCATACAAGTGAAGTGCTTCCATGAAATTATTACGATAGGTTACAGAGTCTATCATTCTTATGACTTGCCGTGGTTTAGAACGTTAAGCTGGTAAGTAATAAGTGGAAATTTTTATTCTAGTTCTTCTACGAGCCTTTTCTTATTGCATTCCATCAAGATGACTTTGTAGCATAATAAGCCCAGATCTATTGCGTAATTATTTGACTCATTGTAGTTGGATATTTGGCACTTCGGGTCCAAATGTGTTTAAATACTTACAGCACTGGTTTAAAAATAGAATGTTACCAAAACATCATCTGCTGTCATTTCTAAGACCACCACAATAATGAACGCTGTTTAATTTTAAATTTTAGAGTTTTAAAACCTATTTATTAACGTATATTTTAAATTTTTGTAAGCCGTCCTAGGGAAGGGCAGGGTAAAATGTCAAAATAAATAAATAGCAAGATAGTGAACAATTTAAAAGATTGTTCTACTTTTCTCCTCTCTCTCCATCTTCATGTACCTGCTTGTTCAGACAAGATTTCATGGCTTTGCAGAATGTAATAAATGTACAAAATATCTGGCTTCCCTATGATGAATTCTGTAAATTTTCATGCCTTTTGTTTATTTCTCCAGAAACCTTACCCATCTGAAAAGTGGAATAATTATTTTTTTTTACATATTACCTTGTCCCCCAATGAAACTGGCCCAAAACAACAGTGGCTGGGCTCCTTACTGAAACCAGTTGGAGGGAGCACATTCGACTAGTGCTCCCCCAGCTGCATTGGCTACAGATTGAGAATCAAATCAGGTTCAAGGTGTTGGAACTCACCATTAAGGCCCTAAAAGGTCTGGGACCATTGTACCTGTGAGACTGCCTCTTCCGTTGTGCTCCTCAGAGGAGCTTGCCCTTGAGCACACACAATCTGCTGAAGATCTCTGGTCCCAGAGAAGTGAAAACGGCCTCAATCAGAGCCAGGGCTTTTCTCTGCCCTGGTCCTGTCCTGGCGGAACGCTCTCCCAAGTGAAATCATTGGCCTGTGGGATTTCATGCTGTTCTGCAGGGCTTGCAGGACAGCTGTTCCACCAGGCCTATAGTTGAGGCCCATAGAACACCTAGAATAACACGCCTCCCAACATAGATCCAGTCAAACAGCACAGAATTTTATTCCCCCTCCCTCATAGAATCATAGAGTTGGAAGGGGCCATACAGGCCATCTAGTCCAACCCCCTGCTCAACGCAGGATTAGCCCTAAGCATCCTAAAGCATTTTAAAATAAAATGCTGCGTTTTAAAATGAATTGTTTTTTTAAAATAATTTAAACGTCTTAATCTGAGTGGATTGATATGTTGTGAACTGCCCTGAGCCCCTGGGGAAGAGAGGCATAGAAATTTGGTAGATAGATAAATTAACTTAGCTGTTCTCTATGTTGCAGGTATTTCTTGCTGTGCGTGAACTACTTCTTCTACGGAGAGACTGTAGCCGATTATTTCGCTACGTTCGTCCAAAGGCGAGAACAGCTTCAGTTCCTAATTCGCTATCACCGATTTATATCTTTTACTCTCTATCTAGCAGGTAACTTTGAGAAACTTGTCAGTGGTCATTACATTCCCCCCCCCCCCCAGCTATATAGTATTCCTTGCCAACTGGGTCCTGTATATTTATTTACTTTGCTGATCTCCTGCCTTTCCCATTGAGACTCATTCGTTTCCTAAAAGTAGTCAAGATGAAACTCTTCAGGTTCAAAGCATCACAGTAAGACACAAACAAACTCTATGCAAAAATCCCAAACTGTTGAAAACTTCACCCTGGTCACCAGAAGTAAAGAATAGGAGTGAGCAAAAGGTAATTCAGATCACCAACCAGTTCCTGTTACTTTAATGTTTATTTAGCTATTTAAACTCTGCACTGACCAGGATGACTCAGTTGAGCATAGCCTGATCTCAGCTGATCTCAGGAGCTAAGCACGGTGGTCCCTGGCTAGTTCTCGGATGGGAGACCACCAGTCAAGTTCAGGGCTGCTATGCAGAGACAGGCAGTGACAATCCATCTCTGAAGTCTCTTGGCTTGAAAACCTCATGAGGGAGTTAACAATAAGTCAGTTGCAACTTGGTGGCAATTGGTGTGAGAACTGAGTGTCTTAGCATGTGTAGTGAGATAAGCAGACAATATCTTTGTTAAGCCCAGGGGGTTTCCTTGTCCTGGCTATTATAATAGCTTGTAGTGCAGCAACCTGTCATTCCAGTCTGTTTCTGAAATTCCTTTGCAATAAAGCAGCTACTTTGAGGTCCTCCATTGAGTGCCCTGCGAGGCTGAAATGTTCTCACAGGTTTCTCAGTGTTGGGATTCTTGATGTCAGATTTGTGCCCATTTATCCCTTGGTATAGGGTTTGACCTGTTTGCCCTATGTAGAGAACTGAAGAGTATTGTTGTTATTTAATGGAATATACAGTGTTCAAGCTGAGCAAGTAAATGAGCCTGAAATGATGTCGTTGTGCTATCTGGGTATATATAGCAGCACAGTTGGCATCTGGGTTTATTGCAAGCTCTGGTCCATGCTCAAATTAGATGTTGTAGTTTTGTAGGGTGAGGAATTGTTTCAGATGGGGGGGCATTTGTGGATTGTCATTATTCAGTAGAGGTTGTTGATGATGCTTTGAACTATTTTGACTTGAGAGCTGTAGGGGACGGCTATTGGGTTATTGTCTCTTTTGGGCCTGTCTTGCAAAATGTTTTTCCTTGGTTACCATTCTGGCTTTGTTGATCTGTTCTTGACTTCATTAAGTGGGTACTTTAGTTCCAAAAAGGTTTGTTGTAGATGCAGTTGTAGCATAGAGCCTGGCTGTATACAATGGATCGTTTGGTATGCTTAGCTGGAGGCATACAGGTATGTTTGTCAATCGGTAGGTTTCTGGTATAAGGTATCTATGTGTTCATTGTGTATTTTTACAGTGCTGTCCAGAAAATGTGTTTATTGCATAGGTTGGTTCTTTGTCAGGTTGACGGTTGGGTGAAAGTCATGAAATGCCTGGTGAATTATGTCCAGACAATAAAAATGTCATCCGTGTACTGCAGGCATAAGAATGGTATGAATGGGTAAGAGTTTCGAAAACATTGCTCTAAATCAACCATAAAGATGTTGGCACACTGTGGGGCCATGTGGGCATCCATGACTATACTACTGACCAGAACGAACAAGTTGTTGCATATCTAAAGTGTTTGTGGGTAAGATCAAAATGGCACAGCTTGGTGGCAGAGTCAGCTGTGGTGTTGTCAGGAATCATATTCCTTATGGCTTGTAAGCAAGCCATGTTGGTATACCGGGACTCCACATCCGTGGTGGCTAAAACAGTATTCTCTGGAAGGTTGTTAAAAGACTTGTGTTTTCCTCAGAAATTAATGAACCTAACTAGGATCATTGATAGCATATCGTTTTAGAATAGAGTCCATTTAACCAGATTCCTTCACAGTGATCGTGTCTATGCCTGAGACAGTGGGGTGTCCTGTCCTGGGTTGCCAAGTTTGTGTATTTGGAGCAAAAGATAAAGGCTTAAGGTTCCCGTGGGGGTGTCTGAAAGGACTTTTTCTTGAAATTTCCTATATGATCTTGTTGTGTTCTTTTTTGTACTCTTGTGTGGGATCTGAAACCAGTTGCTTGTAAAATTAGTATCTGAGAGTTGTCTTTGAGCCTCCTGGATCCATTCAGGTGGATCTGCTAACCCCTTTCCTGCTGCGTGGCTATGGCTAAGCAGCCATTTTGCCCAGCTGGGCTTCTGATTGGCTGTGCAGATCCAAAGGCATCCCATTAAACAGAGTTTCAGCCTGAAACACTGGAGAGGTCCTATTAGACCAGTGGTTCTCAACCTGGGGGTCAGGACCCCTTTGGGGGTTGAACGACCCTTTCACAGGGGTCACGGCAGGGCAAGCAGCTTGGCCAGGTGGGGGGTGCCATCCACACAATAGCCTTGCGGGGTAGATCAAGATAGAGCGTTTATCTGGAGCAGTAAAAAAGAGCGAGATCGGCCTGGTGGGACAAGAGGCAGAACTGAACTGAGAAACCTCAGAAAGAAGCCAATTTTGATACAATCATGAACAACGGATCTTCTCGCCATTGGTCAGTTTTGGTTTAATTTCTGTGAAAGAACCCTTGCATAATTGTAATGGTTGGGGGTCACCACAACATGAGGAACTATATTAAAGGGTCACGGCATTAGGAAGGTTGAGAACCACTGCCTTAGAGAGATGTGTAACCTTGCTCCCTGACATTTTGTGGTTGTCTAGTTTTCTAGAACCCATTGTATTTTTTTCATGCACCAGGCTTTATTGCTAGTTTTACATAAAAGTGAGCTGAAAAGCATTGAGCAATACAAGTAATTTCAGAGGAGATACTATAGCAGATCATGCTTGCCGTTTAATGCCTCCTGTGCCTGAAATGATGGGGCGGGGCCACATTTTGGAAGTTTGCTCCTTGCTGTCACATCCCTAGATTTGGAAATATGTACCCCAGTGGCTCTGACTTGACTCTGCGTCATGTTAAGTCTAATGGGAAAATGGTTGTGCTCGGGGAAACAGGTAGAGCCCCATAAACACAGATGAAGCTGCCTTTACTGATGCAAACTCTTGGGCCGTCAAAGTCAGTATCGTCTGCTCAAACCGGCCGTGGCTTTCAAAAGATTTTTCACATTACTTATCATCTGGTCCTTTTAACTAGAGATGCCAGGGATAGAAGCTGGGACCTTCTACGTGGCAAGGAGATGTTCTACCACTGAGCCACAGCTGCAGTCTCTTAAACAATACAGGGTGGGCCTAAGTTGCTTGTACAGCAAGGCTGATGTAGAGGGAAGCCCTTCCTTCCTCAGCCGTGCTTTGGATGTTCCTTGTAACTAGAATAACGTTGCCAAACGTGTCTTCTGCTCTTTGCCCAGGTTTCTGCTTGTTTGTGTTGAGTCTGGTGAAGAGGCACTACCGTCTGCAGTTTTACATGGTGTGTATAGATCCTTTAGCTGCTAAATAAGTCTCAGAATAACCAGCCACGCTCGTCTCTTCCAGGAATGTTGAAAATACATTGTTCAAGCCACAATAAATCAGAGTTGTTCCCCCCCCCCCCAATGCTTATTAATGTAAATCTGACATGGAGCTGCAGTGGAGATACCCTGAGCAATTCGTAATCATGGGTTTGTTGTTGTCCTTTGTTGACAATTGTTCCTGCGAGGCTTCATTCCATCAGGCGAGCATATTGGCTGCTCCTTGATGGGGAAGGATTGTGTCTTTCTGAAGACATCTGTCAGTGGGACTGACTGAGAAATCCTCAGAGCAAAGCCGGGAACGAGTTATAAAAACTAGAAAGCCCCAAGGAAAAGATATCCTAAAGTTCTTGACTAATACCAGCCTCCGATGGTTATCGGCTGTCTGTGGCACGTTGTGTTAATGCAGCTAATCTCCTGGATAACCTCCAGACAGCACTGTGTTTTCCAGGATGTTTGCAAAAACGCTTGCAGCTGTGCCAGGTAGTGACGTCCCAAACTTCAAATAGCACGTCCCTTGATGTGCACAAAGATGCACAATTAAGACTTGCCATGAGCACATGTGCACCTGTCTTATACGGAATCAGACCCTTGGTCCAGAAATACCTGCCGGTATTGACAACTCATGAGCCTCTTGTGGTGCAGAGTGGTAAGGCAGCGACATGCAGTCTGAAAGCTCTGCCCATGAGGCTGGGAGTTCGATCCCAGCAGCCGGCTCAAGGTTGACTCAGCCTTCCATCCTTCCGAGGTCGGTAAAATGAGTACCCAGCTTGCTGGGGGGTAAATGGTAATGACTGGGGAAGGCACTGGCAAACCACCCCGTATTGAGTATGCCATGAAAATGCTAGAGAGCATCACCCCAAAGACATGACCCGGTGCTTGTACAGGGGATACTTATTGACAACTCAGACTGTCAGCTGTTCTCCAGAGTCTCTGACATCGTCTACTCACTGGTCCTTTTATGTGGCTTGAACCTGGGACTTTCAGTAATCAAAGCAGATGCTCTACCATAGCCCCTTCCTAGAAGGATGAGCACATGCCTGTCAGATGTGCCTCTGGGATCCCAGGTTCTGTCTGCCTGTCATGAGATTGCACATCATGTCACCCACGTGTTTGTCTGCTTGTCCGGAGTGGAGAAAAACAGCCAGTGAAATCCAGCCCCTAGATATTAGTTGCTCAATAATCTCCAGTTGGGAGCTGTGTCAGAAACAAATCACTTAAATTTTAGAAGTGTTACTGGAGACAATAAATGGCAGTTCATTGATGTGGAAGGACACGTCTTTCATCCGTAGTGCATTTTGTAGTTTGAAGGTGTGAAGTGTTAAATGTACTAACGGTTAAAATCTCTGTTTATAGGCCCTAACTTTCCTTAGTAAATGTTCACAATTATGTAGCATGATTTCTCCATAACATTGTCTCTGACATATCAATGTTTTAATTCTAAAATGTCTATTTTATGTATGTGCGCCCAGAATATTGTACCACAAGCGATTTTCCTTCTGTGTCATCTGCATTAAGATAATTTAAAGAAAGTAATAATTACAAGATGGAAAATTGTGGCCATCTGTTCTGAAACCTTTTAAATAACTGTTGTCTCGTCTTCAGAAACTAACAAAGCTAGATTGCAGTGTGCTGTTTGCGCACCCTCTCATGTTTTAGAACATATGTGTGTGATGCGTGTGGCCGTAGCTCCTTCAGCTGAGCTACCATTTTTATTTAGGTGTATTGATCTGTGTTGTCGTCACTAACTGTTGTGTTATTGCACTGTTAACAGTTCGCATGGACTCATGTCACTTTGCTGATCACTGTAACTCAATCTCATCTTGTCATCCAAAATCTGTTTGAAGGCATGATCTGGTAAGGGGACAGCAATTCTTGCAAATCTATGCATATATCTCACTCATGTTTATATGTTGTTTTGCACGGACACTTTTGGTTTTTCCGACGATATTGAGCAATATCTCATCTGAGCTTTCTAAAGTCTCAGGGATCAACGAGGAAGTAAATTGTGGGTGCCCAGTTCTGTGACTGCCTTCCATCTTCGTTTACACTAGCAAGCTCTCAATCCTTCATGCTCTGATCGCTGCCTTTACTGTATTCCTACTGAATCCGGATTGGACAGCTGTCCTAAGTGCGTTAACTTGGAAGGTCAATGAACATTTGTCTAACTCGCTTTCCAAAATCTCTAGGACTGGGGTGTAGGGCCAGGATTGCTTTTAAAAAGTCATAGATGCATGTAGATAAGCAAGGCAGAGAACTGCTAGCTCAGAACAGGATCTGCATTTGGAAAGGCATTCTCGTAAACTGCCCCTGGCTGAGGTTCAACGAACTGAGCTGCTGGGACCGCAAGCCAGAAGGGTGCCTTAAACTTGTTTATCACAAATAGCACCCCCCTCCCCCACAAACTCTCCATCACAAACTACTGATTCAGAAGCAGTTAATGAAATGGCACAAGGCAACTGTTTCTCTAAGCTACCGGTAAGCCTTTTGCCTCAAATAGTTCTCTGGATCCCAGCCCTGGTGTGCTGATCTCCACCAACCTTGCAGCATTTAAATGGAAATCGGGCTTTGTGTAGTTTGAAGGAACGCAGCTTCCGCTCCCTCCATCCTTTCACTTCTCATCTTTGGTTGGAGAGGGGGATGAGGAGCCATGGCTGATGACCCGGTACTTTAATTTCAACCCTATATAACAGCCTTTCTCAACTTTTTTACCACCGAGAACCTCCTGAAACATTCTTCAGGCTTTGAGAAACCCCAGAAGTGACACGATTGTGCAGAATATGGTTGGGAAGCAGAGCTGTGGACATGCCCATCTGGGGCTTCACCCCTTCCCACCCCCTCCAGGCCCATGATTGGCCATTTTGGGGGGGGTCAAAATGACCCTATATATCAGGGGTAGTCAAATTGCGGCCCTCCAGATGTCCATGGACTACAATTCCCATGAGCGAATGCTGGCAGGGGCTCATGGGAATTGTAGTCCATGGACATCTGGAGGACATCTGGATAGCTGACTCCCCCTGATATAGATCATATCACCTGTTAATGTTTAACAAATTTATGTTGTTTTAAATTGGAATTGTTTCTTAATGTTCCTTCTCTTTTATCACTCAGGTTCCTTGTTCCAATCTCAAGTGTTATTTGCAATGATATTGCAGCTTATATCTTTGGATTCTTCTTTGGGAGGACTCCTTTGATTAAGGTACAGTTTGAATGGGTACTGATAAATAAAAAAATGACTGCAGTGGTCATGCAGGCGCGTTTAGGAGCAGCGTCCATTTCGGGGTGCTCTGTAAAGCCGCTCTTTGGGGGACTGGAGTTGTTGGGGCCAGTGTGTTTGCCCTTGCTTCACATCAGTCATATCTATTTCAGAGAGGTCTGCTAAGGACTTTCCTTCCCCTGAGGTAGGCTGCCTGTGATACTAGCAAATATCGCAACCAGCTTGGTGTCTTGGTTAAGAGTGTTGGCTTCTAATCTTGAGAGCCAGATTTGATTCCCTCTCTTCCACATGCAGCCAGCTGGGTGACCTTGGGCCTGTTACAGTTCTTTCAAAGCTGTTCTCGCAGCACAGCCCTGTCAGAGCTCTCTCAGCCCCACCTCCCTCACAGGGTGTCTGTTGTGGGGAGAGGAAGGGAAGGGGATTCTAAGCCGCTTTGAGACTCCTCCAGGGGGTGAAAAATAAAGTATAAAACAAAACTCTTCTTCTAGAATGAGCAAATCAGAGTCCAGATCTCGCTTCTTTGACTCATTAGACACCTTCTGAGGGTGCATGCTCTGCATGCACAAATACACGAATATGCATATTTTAAACGGAATTTCTTTCTGTTCTGTGCTCTCCACTTTCATTCAGCAGATCATCTTTTACTGCAGCCCTTCAAGGACTCTGGTCTAGGGAACCTGTAGTTCTAGACCAGCTCTTTGTTTATGCTGGCAGTCAGAATACATTGGCTGCAGGTATCCAGCTCTCTCTGCCGCCCTCCTAATGGCTGGCTTTGTCAGATCCTGTTTTCGCTTCCTGCTAGTGCGACTGGTGCTCTCTGTGTGAATCTCGCCTGGCATATCAAAGACCTCTAGTTGGTAACACCCAAAACCTCTTGTTGCTGATATTGGGCACTGTCTGCCCATCTCCAACAAGTTAACTCCCCTTGTAAAAGGGTTTTGCTTAGATTTTTTAGGGGGAGGGGTAGCCTGGCTCTCTAAATCACAAGCTCGTGTAACTGCAGTAACTTGGAGCTCCTCTATCAAGCCATGCTGAGGGTTAAAAGACCCGGAGGGCATCACCTTAATCTTAGAAGTAAACAGGAGTTTTTAAAACGTTGTTTTCCTGCTGCTTCGCAAGAATTGTGTGTGTTCTTTCAATTAATTCTGCGCTACCAAAATTGCGACTTCCTTCCTTCTGTCTTGCCTCCCAAAAAGCTGTCTCCCAAAAAGACCTGGGAAGGCTTCATCGGCGGCTTCTTCACCACGGTTGTGTTTGGATTCATTGTAAGTGGACCTCTCTTCTTTCATACTAATGCTGTGCTACTTGGCACCGGTTTCTTAAACTGGCACCGATGGGCTTGAAACGCTGCCAGTCTGCCCCAGCTTCCGAGCAATTAGGCTCTTAATAAATCAAAGCTTAGGGAAGTGGATGTGTGGTGGGGTGGGCTTTGTTATCGTGGGGGAAGTTGGGCTGGTCGGGTGCCACTAGCAAGATACGTAACTACAGAGGTCGACGAGGTTCTTGTTACCCAGGGTTGTGGGGGGGGGGGGGGTAGCCGCAAAGGTGGTGGCCACGGAAACAGTGCTGCACTGTGTAGCTTCTAAGGGCCTCAGTGCCTTTGGGAAGGCACGGGTGGGTCACTTCCGCCACACTCAGAAAAAAGACCTCACGTGAACTTTAGATTCAAATGGGCAGTCGTGTTGGTCTTGAAGTAGCACAATAAAGTCAGAGTCCAGAAGCACCTTTTAGACCAGGGGTAGTCAAACTGCGGCCCTCCAGATGTCCATGGACTACAATTCCCAGGAGCCCCTGCCAGCAAATGCTGGCAGGGGCTTCTGGGAATTGTAGTTCATGGACATCTGGAGGGCCGCAGTTTGACTACCCCTGTTTTAGACCAACAAAGATTTATTCAAGGCGTGAACTTTCGAATGCAAACAAGTCTGAGGAAGAGGGCTTGCACTTGAAAGCTCACCTCTTGAATAAATCTTTGTTGGTCTTAAAGGTGCTACTGGACTCTGATTTCACATGAACTTTGTTAAGCGCTCTTGTATTTTCCAGAGTCTCAGAGCTGCTTCTTGTGTCTTTCAGGTCGCATACCTGTTGGCTCAATATCAGTATTTTGTCTGTCCCGTGGAATACAACAGTGAGACGAACCGGTTTGTCACAGAGTGTGAACCTTCAGAACTGTTCCAGTTGCAAAAATACGCGATCCCGCCGTTGCTACAGGTTGTGCTGGGCAGGGTAAGTACAGCCGAACCTCTCAATTTGAAGTGGGAACCTCGTGAGGTCAAAAGATGGGATGGAATGCATGTTGAGGACTGCGCAGGGCTGGGGTGTGTGTGTGTGTGTGTTTGTGTGTGACAAGTTCTCCGGTTTCCGTCTTTTCCTCTCTGCCTTCAAATCAGGTAAAGTAGAAATAGAATGACCAGAACAGTCTTCTGGCCTTTGTTTTCTCCAAAGTCACCAGAGGCTATTGCTGTGTCCTGAACTGCATCTTATTCTGAACAGTCCTCATTTTTAGAAGGTTTGTACTAGATTTGGTGCACTTGATTAGGCTGAAGGAGCAGAGGTAGAGGAATAAGAGGAGATGCACATTGGAGGGTTTCTGACCCGCAGCATCCAGGCCTCAGGGTAGAGGATGCTGATAACTGCTCAGTTTCATGGTTTTCTGGGCTTGTAAAGAGTTTCAGCGCTGGTCCCTTCAAGCTTCTTGCAATCATCTAGTGCAGCAAAGCCCTGTAGCTTCTGCTGGGACCGGCCGATCGCTGATCCGCTGAATCACATTTGGAATCCTAGCTCCATGCCATGCCTTGGTGGCATCTCCTCGGGTTCAGAGGAGCTTCAGGGTGTACCTGACCTTGATCATCTCTGGTGGGCAGGCACATGCGGTGGTGCAAGCTGCTGGGTTAGGTAGGAATGGCGTTGCAGGGTTTCTACAATCCGTCTTGGGGCATACGACAGCCAGAGGAAGGGTGGCTAGGAATGAAGAGTCTGCTCTCCCTCAAGGCCTGCCGCCTGGAGGACTAGGTGGGAGAGCTGAGACCAAGAATCTGGGTCAACTGAATGAAACCCCACATCTCCATTGGAGGCTGCACCATCTGGTGGGCAGGCGGACAGGCAGGAGGAAGGATCTGTGCATTCAGGCCTCAGCCTTCGTCCACCTGGCAAGAACAGAAATTCCCGTTCTCTCGTCAGCGAAGAGTACACCGGGGGGGCGAAGGCAGGCTGAGCCTCTGAGATCACCAAGAAGACACCTGTTGTCGCCCACTTACAGCCACTGTCATCCTGTCCTTTTAGCTAACTTAATGGAGAATTTTTAATTTTTATCTTGCCTAGAAGTTTTAAAGTTCTATCTGCATTCTGGTCTGACCGCATAAATAAACTTGACCCGAACGCTGTCATCGGTAAGCGTTTAGGGGTCGAGGAAGAAGTTAAATGGATGTACATGCTAAAGCAGCTTGAGGGCTGAGACCCAAATGTGGGAGGTGAAGCTTCTGCAAGTGGGTCACAGGCCCAGCCCTCCCCGGGGGCTGCCTCTGCCCTCCCCCTGCTCTCTCTTGTGTCTTGGGGATCAATCTCTGGCTCTGGCAGAAGTCTCTTCCATGTCACACATCAGTCTTTTTCCCTTCCCTCCATGTGCACATTGATCAAGTGAAACATGCCCTGAGGGTTACCAGTGCGAGTTTATTTGAAACTTGGGGGGGGGGTATTAGAGGAAGGAATGGAGGGTGGCCGAAGGTTGTGTAAATGCCACAGACTGGGGGTTCATCTGTAATGCTTGTTGGTTTTTAAGAACATCTGGATAGCCAGTACAGAAAGTGCAATGCAAAGCCAGACGTATGCTGGGGTCATAGTTTGTCTAGGGCAGGGGTAGTCAACCTGTGGCCCTCCAGATGTTCATGGACTACAATTCCCATGAGCCCCTGCCAGCGAACGCTGGCAGGGGCTCATGGGAATTGTAGTCCATGAACATCTGGAGGGCCACAGGTTGACTACCCCTGGTCTAGGGCACCAAAAACCCCCTGGAGGCCAGCCTTGGATGGGTCACAGTGCCGAGTCAGTTTGGACTTGGGGGTTCACTACACCGAACTGCCCTGGAGAATGTTGCCCATCCCTGCTTATCAGCTTGGAATTTGTGAGGCTGCGTTTCCCCTTGAGTCGTCCGGAGGCGTGGGTGGAGAGGCTGCCAAATTAAAGAGCGCTGGGGATGGATAATGTCCCTAATGGTTATTTCTGCAGGAAACAGTGAGCCTGTATCCATTCCAGTTGCACAGCATTGCTTTGTCGACGTTTGCCTCCTTGATTGGGCCTTTCGGAGGCTTTTTTGCCAGCGGCTTCAAAAGAGCTTTCAAAATCAAGGTGAGTGCTACATTTCTTGTGGGGGGAGGGGCAGAATCTCTGTCGTTTTATTCTGAGTCCTTTTATTTGGACTTCCAATAGTTGTTTTTAATTTTAGGCCGTTAAAAGTAATCTGTGTCTGTATCTAGTTGTTTTTACACCATTTGAATTGAAAAATCTGGTGTCCTTATGTCTCATGAGTGCCTTAATGCATGCAAAACCATCCGACCCATCGCTTGACTGGCTCAGCCACCGTTTTACATTGAAAATTGATTTAAAAGGCAAGTGATAAACTCGTATTTCTCTTAATTAGTTTATTAGATGGGAGGCAGCTTCGTGTCGTGGTTAAGAGCGTCGGCTTCTAATCTGGAAAGCCGGGTTTGATTCCTTGCTCCTCCACATGCAGCCAGCTGGGTGAACTTTAGCTTGTCATAGTCTAGACAGTGCTGTTCTCACAGAGCAGTTCTATCAGAGCTGTCTCAGCCCCATCTACCTGATAGGGTATCTGTTATGAGGAGGGGAGCAGAGGGTGATTGTAAGGTGCTTTGAGATACTCCTTTGGTTAGAGAAAAGCAGGGTATAAAACCCAACTCCTCTTCTGATTGTCCTGAATGGGTACCAGTTTGGTGTAGTGGTTTGGTGTGGTGGTTAGAAGTGCAGACTTCTAATCTGGCATGCTGGGTTCGATTCTGCGCTCCCCCACATGCAGCCAGCTGGGTGACCTTGGGCTCGCCACGGCACTGATAAAACTGTTCTGACCGAGCAGTGATATCAGCGCTCTCTCAGCCTCACCCACCTCACAGGGTGTCTGTTGTGAGGAGAGGAAGGGAAGGCAATTGTAAGCCACTTTGAGCCTCCTTTGGGTAGGGAAAAGCGATATATAAGAACCAACTCTTCTTCTTCTTCTAGTTGACAAACGTAGTGTACACTGTTTGGGGCTTAGAAACCTAGAGTTGGAAGGAACCCTGCACAATGCAGGAATTTCACAGCTACCTCCCCTCCTCTCATCTGCCCCCAGTGACTCCTTCTCTGTGCTTTCTTGTCTCCCTCAAGGACTTTGCCGACACGATTCCAGGCCACGGCGGAATCATGGATCGCTTTGACTGTCAGTACTTGATGGCGACTTTTGTGCACGTCTACATCACCAGTTTCATAAGGTAAATTCACCCTGATTCAGCCGTGGGCAGCCGATTCTACTGCTGAACAACTCCGAAATCCTAGTATCCGACATTCCCTTTTTTGTTAGCATTTAAGGAAAACCTTTAGAGCAGGGGTAGTCAAACTGCGGCCCTCCAGATGTCCATGGACTACAATTCCCACGAGCCCCTGCCAGCAGGGGCTCGTGGGAATTGTAGTCCATGGACATCTGGAGGGCCGCAGTTTGACTACCCCTGCTTTAGACTAACTCTTTATAAACGTGTATTTGACCCTGCAGGAAAAGGGGGGGGGCGGGGAGGTGCAGAAGACAGTATCACTCCTTAAAGAACTGACTCCCCCCCCCTCTTGTCTCCTTTCATGGAACTGCCAGAGGTCCCAATCCCAGCAAGCTGTTGAAACAGCTGTTGGTCCTCCAGCCAGAGCAGCAGCTGAATGTTTACAAGACGCTCAAGTCGCACCTCATTGAAAAAGGGATCCTTCAGCCGTCCCTGAAGGGGTAGGAGGACCACGCGGAGGACTCCAGGAGGAAAGCGCAGCTGGAAGAGCAGGTTTTTCTTGTACAAAGCACCACCAGTTGGACTGAAGCCAGACCGTGAGTCAGGCGACGTGAATGTCTTATCACTGAGATGACTGTGAACGACCAGGAAGGCCATGCAAGATTTTTAAGCCCCTCCCCTTTTTAAACAGCTGCATGTTTTTGTGTGCTTCCTCTCTCTGCCCACCCCTCTCGGTTTCGACGTAACGCGTGACCCACCTCTTTTGTTTCCTTTTGCTTCCCAGTTTGTTTAAAACGGTTACATGACACACTCCTGCCCAAACGGAAGGGATCTTGGGGAGTGTGCAATCGCTTTACGTGGATTTGTTCTGCTGCAGTTCTATTCCGCGACTCCGGCTCAGTTAGTGACGCTGCACTTGGGGCCATCACAGTTTCGGGCGACGGAGTGGCTGAACTCCGGCTGATTGGTGGGCAGATGCCCTTTCCGCCTTGCGTTGTATTGCGCGTCGAAAGCAGCCTGCAGTGAGGAGCGTGCCACGGCAGGTGTTTGCCTACGCCCGCTTCCTCAGGTTGGATCGATTCTACTGGCGAGCATAGAGTCCAGCACAAAAGGGGAGGCTGGCCAGGATCTTTCCAGTAGAATCCGAAGGGTCAGCAGAAGCACTGGCCTCTTTCAGTTCCAGCCTGCTCTGCTCGGGGGGTCTTCTGGCCTCCAGGGATTGGCAGGTCTCCGAAATGAGCCTCGGTTATTTGTGCCTCAGGGTGTGGGTGTGTTGACAGGGAATAGCTTTCCCTCGATTGTGGTCAGTGCAATACGAGTGCTAACTCAGCAATATTTAGGCTCTCCTCCCCAAGGTGGGCGGCTTGCGCCAGCCTTGCCACGAGATGGACACGAGGGCGTCCGCCAGCTCAAGTCTCGAGGGTGTGAAACTCGCGTTGTGCAGCTGCAACGCTGGTGGCATCAGCACATCTATACACATGGAATGTGACCAGGGCTCTGTGAGTTCTGCGGAGCCCGTGATTCTTGTGACGTTTGCAGCACGAGTTGTTTTCCCCGTTGCTTTTGTCACACCATAAACCAAAAGGAACTACTTAAAAAAATCTGATAAGAACAATGAAGTTAAAGCACATAAATGCCAAAAAGAAAAAGTGGCTCAGTAGCGACAAGTGGGATTCAAGGCAGGAGTGGCCAAACTGGGGCTCTGCAGGTGCCCCTGGACTACAATTCCCATGAGCCCCCTGCCAGCGTGACCAGTTGGCAGGAGATCATGGGAATTGTAGTCCAGGGTCATCTGCAGAGCCCCAGTTTGACCACCCCTGATTTAAGGCATGGAGCTTGCCGGCTTCAGGAAAGCTTTTCCTAAACGGTCCTTGGAGAGATGAAGGCTAGCCTGGGAGAATGGGCTGTGCTCCAGCGAGGCGTGAGTTCCTATCAGTGAGGTTTGCACAGGACTGCACTTAGTGCAAGTTCAGATTTGTTTGCTCAGAATGCTTGGGCGAAAGGTTGAAGGCACTTCTTCTGGTGCCACTTGATGGACGTGCGGAGAGAGTGCCAGAGATGAACTTCTGATTTTGACCAGGAGGACTGTCTGTTTACGTCATCACAGCAACAACAGTGGGATGGTCACATGTCCAAGGCAGAACTGGTAGCAAGCAGACCAGCATGTCCCCGGTCTCCAGTACTAAGGGCCTCTTCTACCATTACCTTGGCGGTGTTGGGAGCGAAAGCTTGCAGGTTCCCTTTCTTGTGCTGCTCTAGGAATGGTAGAAATGAAAGGTCAGACGGGAAGGCCTGCTAATACGGCTCTTCTCCCTCACTGGCAGGGCTTATCCCAGAAAGCGGGCCAGAATTGGTGTGGGAAGGGAGCCACGCCATAGGCCTCAAAGCCATGCCCTTGATCTTCTGCCTTTAGGGCGGGGGACACAGGCACTCACTCCCCTGGCAGTGTTGTTGGGAGCCGAAAGCTGGTTTCAGAGGCTCCTTTTCACGCCACTTCGAAACTTCTGCGGCTGCCTTTTGGCTTTTCTGAAGGATTTCCCTTGCCCAACCGGTTTTGTAGCCACACTGCTTCTCGCCAGTGGCAGGAGCCTTGCCCTGCTGTGCAGTTCGGCACATGTCGGATTTCTTCAGGTGACGCATTTCTCCGGGGCTCCTGGCAAGCGGGGATTGCAAAAGTCCTTTGCACCGTGAGGAAAACAGCACAGTTACACAATGAAAACATGATCCTGTGGTAGTGCCAAGATGGAAGCCCCGCTGAACAAGGCTGGAATTTCTGTTTTAAAATGCAGTCCATCTCCTCCACCTCCTAGTCTTCCATGGACGATTTCTCTGTGAGGGACAGTGACTTTAGATCTGCAAAAAAATACTTACTGCACAGTCCGGTGCTGAAACAGGAGATGCAGGCATGACGATAGAAGCTGGAACAAAAGCAAAACAGCCTGAAACGGAAACAGGTAGAGTAGCCGTGGGGAAGAGGCCAGCAGCAGGTTCAGGTTCAAAAGCATCCATAGGAATATTTGCACTGATGAATTGAGCTGTCCCTCATAAGCCTTTGGGGCCCAGGACCTCGGTTCTGCTAAAAACATAATCTTTCCCGATTACTTATTCCATCCTGAAGACTGAATCGTACAAAACTGTAAAGCTTAATTTTAATGTAAAATTGTATCTTTTGGATTATTTTTGGTGTAATTTTTTATAGCATTTGTATTAAAAAAAAAAGACTATTTAAGCCAGGGGTAGTCAAACTGCGGCCCTCCAGATGTCTATGGACTACAATTCCCATGGCAGGGGGCTCCTGGGAATTGTAGTCCATGGACATCTGGAGGGCCACAGTTTGACTACCCCTGATTTAAGCCATTGAATGCAAGATATGAACTGAATCCTCCAGCTCCGTTTGCACTGTTTAAGGGACACTATTTTAAAATGTTGCTACTTATTAAAAGACAAATGCTTCCTGGGGTCTGTGTGCTTACCACTTCCGGGGGCTCGTGTGTGTGTGTGAGCAAGGCCTCCCGCCTTTTTTGGACCACTAGCAAAGCTTGTACATCCTGAAAGGAGATCACACACTTCAAGGAAAGCCCCCTCTCCCAGTAGTAAGGGGTGCTATTAAGGGTCAGCCATACCCTAACCTCAGCCCTTGACATGCCACCTTAATTTAAAACAAAGGTGGGGCTGGGGCTGGGCATGGTTAAATGCATTTTCAACAGCTCAATTCCTAGTCTGCTCCATTTCCCTTTCTAGGAGAGACTGAGGGTTTTACCAAGTCAACAGGTACAATTCCAAGCTGAATTCTTACAGTGAAGCAGAAGAAGGTCCAAGCAGATAAGTTGCTCAACAGGGAAGCGCCCAACGACCTCCACCTTTGCCTACTCTCCCCTCCCCCTTTTTTTGCATGTCTTTTGCGCAAGGCGCTATTACTTGGTTTAGCAAAAACTGTCAAAAGTTGGATGTATATACTGTAAATTTTGAACCTTGAAATGTATTAGTTGACTGTTTCTTAGAGGCAGGAGGAGTTTAATAAAGCTTTAAACGAAATCTTAATGGCTTGATTTTCCTCCCCCTGAATGCTTTTATAGATAGGCTGAAGCTAATCAATAAATCCCCCCCCCCTTTTGATTACAGCAACCCCATTGGAGGGATTCCAGATCCTTCTTGGAGAGGCAGAGCTTCCTTCTATTTTAGCAATGAGGCTAGCACTGTTTGATGTTCTGTCTGGTCTCTACTGTTCCCCTAGGACAGGGGTAGTCAAACTGCGGCCCTCCAGATGTCCATGGACTATAATTCCCATGAGCCCCTACCAGCGGATGCTGGCAGGGGCTCATGGGAATTGTAGTCCATGGACATCTGGAGGGCCGCAGTTTGACTACCCCTGTCCTAGGGGAACAGTTCCTGCAGTACTGGTCAAGGTCTTGCAGGTCCCTGATCTCTTTCAACAGAGCATTCCACTAGGTTGGGGCCAAGACCAAAAAGGCCCTGGCCCAAGTTAATGCCAATCTCACCGCTTTTTGGCTGGGGATCCCAAGCTGGGTTTGGTCTGCTGAACTCAACGCTCTTTTGGGCAGAGAGTGCAGTATTATATTCCAAGATCAGGCCACCGTCTGCACAATGTAGAATTGGTCACAACATTAGCACAGTACTGGGAGTGCCAATATATACAGACCTCTGCTGGTTCTATTTAGTCCTCAAAAGAGCGTGTCAGAGAGTTAAAAAGCTTTGGTTCGTTCACAGTTCTGTAAAGAGATGCACAAAGATGAATTTGGTGGTAAATAGCAAGTATTTATTTGAAATGAAAAACAAAACAAAAAAAAAAGGTACCTGAACTATTGCATTTAATCATGTATTGTAGTTGTGTTACTCTACCTTTTTGCATTGGAGACAAATATACAATAAACATTCAGATATCACAGATTGCACACTAGATAGTAATTCTTCAGGCCTTTTACATAACCACCAAAAAAACAGATAATTGGATTCTGCAATATAGTACAAAATTCCACCGTTCCAGTCGTAGCCAGTTATCTTTAGTTTAACTCCAGATGCTGTACAAATAAATGGCCGTTTACCTAGGGTGCATTACCAGTTAATAACAGGACAAAAAATATACATTGTACTGACACAAAAAGTCAGTTGTGTTAAGTCATGCAACAAGTAACCAAACTTGCTGAAATTAAAAATATTTTCTAAAAACAGTTTTAACCGCATAAATATTTTTATACACAGTTCATTTACTAAAACAGAAAGGAGTCTTTGAATGATACAGAGCCAAAAAATAAGTTTCTACGGATTTTTTTTTTCCTTTTTATACATGAGAAAGTGCAAAAGAACATTTCTAAAGTGTTTTTGCTATTGGACTGGTGAAGGCGAGAGGCAGCCAATCTCGTCTCCGTAAGCATGAATACTACAGCCGCTACAAACAGAACGAGGACGTGGCAAGGCCCCGCCAAAGTAACACACGGGGGGAGGGGGGGCAATGCCGGAGGAGAGGTGCGAGGTTCTCGGTGGAGGAACGAGCCATGGGGACAGCTCTGCCTCAGCAAGGAATTTTGATGCCAAAACATCAATTGCCCCTTGGAGAAGCAGAAGGTTGTGGGTTATGAAATAGTGCGCACCTGCCAGACATGTCTGTCCAGAATTCCCTCCCCCCTCCCAATGAAAGTTTGTGAGTTTTGTTAAAGGAGGCTCAACACCAGGGGTAGTCAAACTGCGGCCCTCCAGATGTCCATGGACTACAATTCCCAGGAGCCCCCTGCCAGCGAATGCTGGCAGGGGGCTCCTGGGAATTGTAGTCCATGGACATCTGGAAGGCCGCAGTTTGACTACCCCTGCTCAACACAGTCACATGTGCCCACAGCAGCCGTTAACCAAGGCCCAGTTGCACAGAGAGCGGTGTTGCCCAGTGCCCATTCTAAGAACAGTGGCCGCTAGAATGAATGGCGCAAGGACAGTGCGCAATCTCAGTGCAGTTGAGCCAAGTGCTCCCCATCTCACCAACAGGAAACGTCCACCCCCCCCCCCACCGACCCCTATTGGCTCTGCACATGTGCAACCCACACCAAACAATGAATATGCCATCCAGAAGTTTAACAGGACGACTGAGGGAGGGTGACCTTCCATCAGAGAAGAGCACCAAAGGTCGAAAATGTAACACTGGTACAAGGTGTCTATGAAGTTAACACTCGCTCGAAAAAAAAAAAGAAAAGGAAAAAGAACTTTTTACAAAAGAGAGAACGCAGTAAACATCTACACGTGTGCCTTCTTCTAATGACCCAGCATTAGTTGCATTGATGTCGCTAGTGGCCCTCCAGGGCTAAGAATTTCATCTGGAATAATAAAAACGGGATTCTCCCTCCCCCCTTCAAGTTAAAGAGACAGACTTCAGAGGAAAACGAAGCGGATTTATTGAAGGAGTGGAAACGCTGCGGCGTGCGGGAAACTTGCAGACCTTTTCAAACACAATTCGTCCGTCACGGCTGTTAAAAAGACACCGTTTCCAAAATACATTGTTAGCCTTCTAATCGGTGCAGAAGTCTCCCTTACCAAGGAAGATTAAGTAGACCCAAGTGCTTACTGCTGAAAAAGGAAGCATGGCTTTGTTAGAAGCTCTGGGGTGGAAGGACCCCCTTTTCCCTGTGCAAGATATTTGAGCCATTACTGGGGCTCCTCCTGATTTCCCTCAAAGGGGTACTTGACCCCCATTTCGCTCTGTTTTAACCTCCCTTCAGATTCACTTCCCGGTGGGCGTGGTTTGGGCGGTGGTGATTTGTAACCTTTCTCTTCCCCCAAGGGGGACTTCTTGTGGACCATGAATAACTGCTCAAGACTCACGTGCCTCATCACCCAGTTACAGCATATACAAAACAAGCCACACCCACTTTTGAAAACCTCAGGTCTGTGAGTTGAGTCATACGCGGGAGGTTCCCTATGTATCGGCAGAGGCATCCCTTGCGCCGAGAAAAAGCCAGCCTCGTTGAAGTGCGGTGGAAAATGGGCCACTGGGCTCACAATACTCCCATTCGCTTATCTGTGACCCGGGAATGTGAATCATGCCTAGAATTAGCATCGCCCGGTTGCTAACAGCAAGGGCTGCAAGCTGTTCCTGCAGCCCGAAAAGAGAAAAACACTGCATGTATTGCAACAATTTCATTTTCTTCTCCAGTGTGAGCAGGCGCGGGAAGGGGAGGGGCAGCGACTAAGAGTTTCCCATGCAAGCCATTTACTTCTGCTTAGAGCTGGAGTTGGCCTTTCTGATACCCTGGCCAGCTGCTTGCTGCAGTGGTGGTGAAGGAGTCCAACAGCAGGGTCCGCTTTGTATAAAAAGAGGCCTTATTAAGTACGAAGACACAGGCGCTGAAGAGCTTCAGTATAAAAAGTACTGCAACCAAAGGGGTCCTGGTTGCCTTACAGTCGAGAATAAACTACTCCAAGTCCTACTGTCTCCTCCACGAGAGAACAGGTTGGCTTTTGTTCTTTTTTTAAATTTCCCTTTTCTCTCTGAAGAGCCTGGTTTAAATTAAGATAACGCAAGTAACTTAAAAGACAAACATGCAGCCGGGGAAAAAGAGCAGAAAATTAAACAAAAAAAATAATAATGCCTCTTAATGCTTCCCCCCCCCTTGTTTTTATAAAAAAAAAAATCATATTTAAGTAGACAGATGAGCTAAAGTATAGTGGTTGGTCTGAAGTCCCATGTAACAGGCAGTTAAGTTTGTATTTAGATAAAAAGGCCATTATATCTATTTACAGTATCCACAATTCGTTCGCAAAGAAGGCAGATTTACAACTATTTTCTAAAAAGCTGCCTCCTTCTGCAACACAAATAAGGTGACTAGCTCTACAAAACCAAGACAGAAGAAGAGAGGGTGAAAAGGATGGGGGCGTCTTCCTTGGAGCCACGCTGGCCGGAAAGAGTGGACCTCGGGAGCTAAATTGTGGCTGCCGGAACCCCCTCCTCTCCCTTCTGCCACTCACGGACCGCGTGACTCTTTTGATTCCCGTCTCTTGCCGACGGCCAGGAAGTCATCGATCCCTTCTCTCTTGCGGTGCTTTCGCACGCGAGTCTAAAGATGATGCGTGACTTCTCAATACATGACTCGTTCCCACCGCAAAGCCGCTGAGTTCTCGGGGGCCCGTGGCCGGCACGTTGTGCGGCTCTGTCCGGCTAATTCCAAGACCCCTCTTCGGGGCCTCGCTCGTGCTGCAGGTTGTAGTAACAGTTCTGGCACACCCGCACCGGGGAGGAAATTTTCAGACGTTTGATTTCAGATTGGAAACGACTGCACCTGGAAAGATGAGCAGGAAAAGTGTTAAGGTGTGTGTGGGTGTGTGTGTGTGTGGGGGTCACAAAGCACTCATTTGATCAGAACCAGACTACAATTTGTGTGTGTGTGTGTGTGGGGGGGGCTTCCTAGCAGGCAATCAACTGAAGTCATGTAAACTACCCTGAGCCCGCCTGCGGGGAGGGGCCGTAGAAAAGCATATATACGTATAAATATATAAAAAATATAATGCAACCAGACAAAAAACGCCACTGGAATTCCTACCACAGCCAGTGCTAGAGGGGCTTCACATGTGTCAGTCAAGTGTTTATCGGCTGGAGAAGCAACGAGGGTCAAGATAGGCCAGTGTTCACGGCTCTGCTGGTCCACAGAGAAAGACGGCTTTGGGAAAGCCGACCAGAAGGTGAGCAAAGTGGTAGTTTGCTGTTACTCGTAAACTGGAATTTGCTCTTACAAATTAAATGTTCAAAAACCTTCCTGTCAGATGGAGCCAGCAAATACTATTTCTCCGGCCTTCTGGCAGAGATGCCCCTGTTTTGGTCCATTTCCTCTACACGGCAATGAATGAGCTCCTTAATGTCAGCTCCCTCGAAAGTAAGCAGGCGCTCACTCACCTAGGAACTCAGAGCCAAACTGAATGCATGAAGTGGGGGGGAAGAGAGAAGACGGCAGACTAACTACCGACACGAACGAAGGGGCCGGGCCACGGCTGCTCTTCCAAAGGCACAAGCAGCAGGCTCGGTAATCAGCCTGCGGAGGAGCAAAGCGCGGTCTTACTTCTGGCAGAAGAGCTGCCCGCAGTTCCGGCAGTGGTGGCGCCTTTCGGTGAGAGAGAAGCGCACGGAGCAGCTGGAGCAACTGTCTCCCCCCTCGTCTTTCACCCAGTGGTCCGCGGCGGAACGGCCGGGTTGGTCGCTCACGGACCAGCTGAACACTCGGCCTCTGCTGTCTCCGACCAGAATCCTGCTGTGGTCTCTGCAAAAGAGGCGTGGCGACAACAGCGTCCCGTTACTTTTACGGCTGGCAAGGCGCATATTAGCAGCTGGAGGGATGAGTGCCCCGGGTTAAAAGGAACCAGTTTCCCCATTTCCCTTAAAATGCTGGCACAGAAAGGCTCTGTCCAGCCAGCTGACACAGTGGCCTGCTGAAGCTTTCTGCTTCCAGCAATTTCCCCGCAAGCTCCTCTTGGAAAACTCGCCAGCGGGAGCATTGCTGAAGCCGCCCCAGTAGGGTGCTCCAGACACAAAATGAGTAAATGAGCCACCGTGCCTAACAACTCGACACCGTACAGAGAAGGTGCCCAGGTAATTTGAATTTATTTGCAACCAGCAGCCAATATTCCTGATTGGATCACAAGAACGGATTAACTTTGAAGAGTCAGTTTGTGCTCCTGTTTCAGTAGGGGGAGGAGCTGCAGCTCAGTGATGGGAGCCTCCGCTTGGCATGCAGCCGATTCCAGGCTCAATCCCCGGCATCAACAGTTAACGTATCTGGCAGAAGGTGAGGTGAGGCCTCTGCCTGAGCAGCTGACAGCCTGAGTGCACATTGCTGACTGGGACAGATCAAGAATCAGACGCAGTGCAAGGAAGCACCACGTGCATCCTGATGCCTTAATCTGTGGCGCTGCGTCGTTTTGAAGATGCACATGCAAAGACGGACAGTTAGCCATTCACTCACTTGGAAATGCCTAGTGCTGTGATCTCCGCAGGATGTGCGTTGTCCTTGCGATCAAAGGCGGTGTGCATAGTTAGCTTGCTCCTAAATACTAGCTGACGCTCCCACCTGTACCCTAGGAAACAAAGGAGGATGTTAGATGGTAAGGATCCCCTTGGGACAAGGCCTCGCCTATCAACCCATGAGACTGCTGCAAAAGCAAGTTTGGCAGGTGGGCGGGGACAGGAAACCTAGTCTGCAGGTAGCCCGTAAGCCACAGTCCTTGTTCGAACTTCCACATGGCAAAAAGAAATATAAGGAACCTGGGATATAGGTCCAAACTCTGACAGATGCTCCTATGCATACAAAGCAGAATGGAAGCTTAATGAAACTGATGGAGAAGGAAGGAGGGAAGGAGGGAGGGAGGGAGGGAGGGAGGGAGGGAGGAAGGAAGGAAGGAAGGAAGGAAGGAAGGAAGGAAGGAAGGAAGGAAGGAAGGAAGGAAGGAAGGAAGGAAGGAAGGAAGGAAGGGAGGAGAAATGGTGGATGAAATAGATACAGGGGCTAATAAGAAGACTCAGGGTTAGGAGGGAGGGAGGGGGGAAAAGAAACTGCTGGAGAAGAGCTCCCTGCTCCTCTAACTTCCCCTAGAACACTTCCTAGCAAGAAGAAATGTTTTTACATCTAATGTGACGGGGAAAGTTTCCCCAAATATCTGCATCTGAAAGTTACTGCTTCCGTAGCTGTGAAGTCTCGGACACTCTAATACATATTGTATTGGATTGCCGAGTTCTTTCAGCCCAATGAGCTGCTATTTAATGTTATTTGGCAGATATGTATTCCAAATCCCTCATTATAAAACCATTGTTATCTGAACAAGATCCTTCCAAACTTGCCACGATTGTGCTTGCTCTTGGGAATATGCTGAAAATAGTCAGAAACGTGGCTTTGTATAAGTAATCTTTAGTGTTTGGGTTTTGTTCTCTCTGGATTGTGGCTTATTAGGCCAATAAAGGTTTCTGATGTCTGATATCTTCCCCTAGTACATACACAACAACCAGTTGTCTGCGGGAAGTGGGTCCAAGGTAGGGATGTGTGCCTCAGCTCAGTTTGGCTGCTCTGGCAATCACCGAAGCCCAAGGTGGCATGTAGGAGGCCAGCACCATAGTGCAGAGAGGAGGGGTGGTGGTGGCCACATGTGTTGCTGCTGGCTGGCGCACTGTTGCCACCCCTCCTCTCCACGCTGGGGCGCTGGCCTCCTATGCCCTGCTTCAGGCTTTGGTGATCGACTAGGTGGCCGAACCGAGATGAGGCGCACATCCCAATCAAGGCATCCTGCTCAGCTAGAAGCCACACGGCCAACTCTCCCCTCAAATCTGCAGACTGGATGATCCCTCTCTCCTGGCAGTCTCTATCTCAATATGGATATTTGAGGGTGAAAATCAGTTTGAAATAGAACACGTTGAATATAAATGTGTGTAAGAAAGTGGGTTTTGAAGAAAAACATTTTATATATATTGACATTTTAGGAATCAGTGAACTAAAATGGACAGGAATGGGTGAATTTAACTTAAATGGACTCCGGGGAATGGTAGAGGACAGGAAGGCCTGGAGGATCATTGTCCATGGGGTCGCGATGGGTCGGACACGACTTCGCACATAACAACAATAACAACTATAAAATATACTGTAGTTTTGTCATATTATCTATGTTCCAGAAGTAGCAGCGAGTATATAGAAATTGTGAAAATGTGCAGAACTGAGTATGTTACAATGGTAAAATTAATAATTCAGTTGAAGTTTAAAGGCAGAACTTTTTTTTTTTTTTTTTGCAAAAATACGGTACTTTTCTTCCTGAAACCCCCAAACTTTCAGAATTTCCAAAAAATCCTGGATCCACATATTGTACCAATTTTGGAATCTGGGTTTTTCCAGAATCACCCAATTTTTTTCAGGTCCAATAAACATGAACCGGGAAAAAAAACTGAATTAAAAACAATTTTACAGCGCTAACTTCTACCTCCAAAATCTTGCTGGTCTCTAAGGTGCTACTGGAGTATTTCCTGGGCAGGGAAACTGGCCAGTGGGCAGCTGTTTTCTTGCATAACACCTTCACCACACCTGCACAGGCAAGGCCGTGACTGAAATGGTCTCAACTAGGATGGGGAGAGCTTCTAGGGGGAGAGCTTCTAGGATCACGCCTGGCTTGGCCCTCAGCCCGGGAAGTGCAGCCCGGTCTGATCCTGCCCTCGGCCAGGTCCAGCATCCCCAAACCCTACTATAGCATGGACTACAAGGAACAGTTTACAAAGAGGAGTTTCCCTGCCGTACCTGGCTTGAGCTTACTGTAATGCCGCAGCTCCCCTGGATTCGGATGCGGGTGGTTAACCTGAGGGTGGGGGTATCCCTTCGTCTGCCCATCGGAGTAGTTCACGAAGATGAAGCCTTCTTTCTCATCCAAGCTGAGCTGGTCTGACCAGCGCCTTGAGTCGTCAGAGCTGCTGTCCGCCGACCACGCTGCCGCTGCTCGGCTTGAGGTCGACCGAGGCCTGTGGCTGGCACTGCCTGGCTGGTTCTGGCCCTCCGGCAGCTTGGCGTCCTGGCTGAGACCCTGCTCTTCGGCTTCGGAATCACTGCTCTCTTCGTCCTGAGCTTCCTGCCCTATTAGACACAATGCAAAATACTTCCTGGGTTCACGTCCTGCCCAACGCCGTGACAGCTTTGCCAGGAAACAAACACGGCCGTATTCACACAGGTAGAGGGACTTATTTTCCATGTTAATTTCATCACTGCTGTTGTACAAAGACATGGCTAACAGCTCTATTTGTG
Organism: Paroedura picta; assembly: GCF_049243985.1. Classification (NCBI taxonomy): domain Eukaryota; kingdom Metazoa; phylum Chordata; class Lepidosauria; order Squamata; family Gekkonidae; genus Paroedura; species Paroedura picta. Next base: position 78,401,654 of record NC_135378.1, on the reverse strand, counting down.
TTCATCTAAGCCAGGGGTGAGCAAACTGCGGCCCTCCAGATGCCCATGGACTACAATTCCCATGAGCCCCTGCCAGCGAATGCTGGCAGGGGCTCATGGGAATTGTAGTCCATGGGCATCTGGAGGGCCGCAGTTTGGACACCTCTGATCTAAGCCTATGAAGGAGACAGACAAGTACAGTGTTCAAAGATACGGTCATGCATTCCCTGTCGCTTTGTGACCAAGGGTGTACTTGCAAGTCCTCTGAGCAAATCAGCCAGCTACTGCAGGCTGATAAAGCCACAAAGGGACTCCTTGGAGAGAGATTCTGTCACTTGAGCTGATGGGGAAAGTGTGAAAACCATCGCTCTGGACTCAAGCATGACTGGCCTCTGACACCACTGCATGAAAGCCAAGAGTGAAAATTCTGTCATCGTACCCCTGGTGCTTCTCCCTCTCTCAGGTTTGGACTCTCGCCACACCTGAAAGAGAAAACTACACTGACTGGCTTCCTACAAGACTGCAGCACCTTGGCACACGATTTAGTGGGCAAGGTTTGTCCTCAGTCCTTCACTTCTGATGGAAACAAGAGAGGAAAGCTTCCAGTTAACACCTGGAGCCCCTGAAGAATCAATCCAACCTCTTAGAATCATAGAATCATAGAATCATAGAGTTGGAAGGGGCCATACAGGCCATCTAGTCCAACCCCCTGCTCAACGCAGGATCAGCCCTAAGCATCCTAAAGCATCCAAGAAAAGTGTGTCTCCAACCTTTGCTTGAAGACTGCCAGTGAGGGGGAGCTCACCACCTCCTTAGGCAGCCTATTCCACTGCTGAACTACTCTGACTGTGGAAATGTTTTTCCTGATATCTAGCCTATATCGTTGTACTTGAAGTTTAAACCCATTACTGCGTGTCCTCTCCTCTGCAGCCAACAGAAACAGCATCCTGCCCTCCTCCAAGTGACAACCTTTCAAATACTTAATGAGGGCTATCATGTCCCCTCTCAACCTCCTTTTCTCCAGGCGGAACATTCCCAAGTCTCTTGCACTATGCCGGACACTCACAACCCTCTCGCTCATCCACTGTCACCTGCCACCCCCTTGAACCTTCACAGAATCAGCTTCTCCGCCAGATGACAATTCAGCCTCTGTTTCAAAATTTCCAAAGATGGAGAACCCACCACTGCCCTTCAACACATACACTGTTCATGTTGTCCCCCACCTATATTATGAACATGCAACACAAGAGGATATATTTTCATAGTTGGAAAGTACAGGGGGGGTGGTAGAGAGGGGATAAACTAGCATCATAATCACCTATTTGTGTCTCTGGGCACTCTTCCTGTATCTCAAGGACCTCCACAGGTTCAGGAGCGGGCGTTTCTGGGACCTGCAGGAACTCCATCCGCCAGAACTAGGAAAATCAGATCAAAGTGTGGTGAGCAGATCCGGACTTTGGCAAGCAGTCATGTTTCATTTGACACTGACAGTCTCTTGTTCAGCCTTCAATTTAAAGTCAGATGTTTCTCGTCTTGCTTGCTCAAAAGCCTACAGGATGCTGAAAGCCTCAGCATGTAAAAATTTATGTGCCGTACTTTCTATAGCAAGGGACTACAGTTCATGAATTTCTGTCTCGTGGACGTGGCCTGCTGTTTGTTATGATCAAGGTTTGCTTTAAACTAGAGTCTGTACAAGGCAGAGAAACTCTTACTTGCCCCAGAACACTTAACAGGTTAACTTCTACAAGAACATCTAGAACAAGGGTAGTCAAACTGCGGCCCTCCAGATGTCTGTGGACTACAATTCCCATGAGCCCCTGCCAGTATTTGCTGGCAGGGGCTCATGGGAATCGTAGTCCATGGACATCTGGAGGGCTGCAGTTTGGCTACGCCTGATCTAGAACAAGTTCAAGGTTCTAAAAGCTACTGTGGGAGTTCAGGGAGGTATTTCCTGGAAAACAGGTGGCTGTTGATGTAAGTAATTCAAGCCGATAGAAAAGGTGCTTCTCTCTAATTATAGCTGGTGAAGTAAGCAAAGCTTTCATTAGAGAAGCATTTATAGCAATTGCTGCTAAGAAGAAAAGAGAAAATAAATAGAACAAAGAAATGAACTGAAAAAAATAGAGTTTGGAGCCAGATCATTAAAAAAAAAAAACTCAATGAAGATTTGCTAGTAGAAATCAAACAAGTAAAAACCCAACCAGAAATGTTAGAGATGAAAGAGATGCGGCAGAAAACAACTCTGCTGTATGCTCTCTACAGGGCATCCTTTTTCAACCTGTTGCTTAGAAATTTGGTAAACATTTAGATTGTGCGGAAACAATCTGTCTGATAATGTATCTGTTCACGAACCACCACAAACAGCCAGAAAGCTTGTGGAACGTTTGTGCCAGTTGATCTGCCGCAATCTTCACAAACCATGTACTTGCCAAAATTTGCCGCAAACTTTAGTTTCGTGCCCAATCTCTAGCTACTGGACTCAAATCGAACTGGGTACAGCCAGGATCCAAAGAATTACACAATGAGCTCCGCCAGCCCAAGGTGGTACATTGGGAAAAGTTATGTATAGTTGTTCTTGATGGGAGTATTCAGTCATGTGTCTGCCCATTTTCTGGCACTGCCCAGATGTGGGTTTAACGGCCTCATAAGCTGTTTGAGAGAATTAGGGCTCTGTGTCGTTTGGCAAGGGCTTCTCTGGCCATTTCAAAACGCTAATTTGTTATTAAAACCAAATGGTCGTTTTTCAAAACCACAGTGGAACACTTGAGAGCGCTTCATAAACCATTAAAAAGCAATTCAGCCTAGAGTTCAGAACAGAAATGCCTTTAAGAAGAAAATAACACAGGCCATCTCAACAGGCCTCGAATGTACATTTAATTCACAGCCCTCATATTTATGGCTCTTCCTGCCCATGAAGACCTGGGCGAGCTAACAACGTGTGAAAAACCCCATCACCATTTACCTGGACATCAATTCGGCAGTTAAAACAGTATTGCATTTCTGATCTCATTTGTCCTCTGTGCCCAGATTAAATGGAGTGGAACATTGTTACCCACTTCTTTAGAACCTGATCTTTGAAGCTACTTTTGCGGTAGTGACTTGAACACAGAAGGAGCGGCAATTTGGAATAAGTCCCTAGGAATTCTATACAAGGGATTTCATTACACATTTCAAGAGGATAACTATGAGTTTATGCAATGACATCAAGTATTATGGAGTTCTGGTTTCCGTTCCTCTCGACAACATATGTGACCTGACTGCTAAGTTAGGAGGGGCCGTGGGTCAGCCGGGATGCATCTGCTTGCCATGCAGAAGATTTCAGCTTCAAACCCCGACATCTCCAGGTAAAACAACCAGGCTGCAGGAGATGTGAAAGACCTCTGCCTGGGAGTCTGGAGAGCTGCTGCTAGTCAGAGTAGACCAGGAGTAGTCAAATTGCGGCCCTCCAGATGTCCATGGACTACAATTCCCATGAGCCCCTGCCAGCAAATGCTGGCAGGGGCTCATGGGAATTGTAGTCCATGAACATCTAGAGGACCGCAGTTTGACTACCCCTGGAGTAGACAGTACTGCCCTTGATGGATCAAGGGTTATAAGGTAGCTTCATGTGGTCCAGATCCCGGGGGGGGGGGTATGTCTCAAAAGGGAGGTGGTCATAGGAACAGGAGGAGCAGAGCCATGTCATACATCCCAAGACACCAAGGAGATGAAAGAGAGATGCTGTCCCTTCCATACATTTATTTCAGCACCGCTACTGGTACTTACTCGGACGACGCCATCCGAATGCCCGGTCACAATAACGTTCTGCGTATCCCATTCGTTCATTTCCGACATGAGGCTGCACAGGATCTGCTGGCTGCGCCCAGTGAATGTGTTCACACTCACTATGGGATTGCCGTTGATGCTCCACACGTGGATGTAAGTGCCAGCGCAGGACACGATATCCCCCTGGAAAGGGGGAATTAAGACAGACATGATTAGGTCTTAAAAGAAAACCCTCAGCCAAGAGTTAGGGCAGTCTGACACACATATGATGTTCCGGTCGGGCCTGACTGTGTTATCTAGTGCGGTGGTCCCCAAGCTTTTTATCACCGGGGACCGGTCAACGCTTGACAATTTTACTGAGGCCCAGGGGGGGGGTAGTCTTTTGCCGAGGGATGTCACCGCCGCCTGAGCCCCTGCTCCACTTGCTTTCCCGCCGGCGCCCCTGACTTCCCGCCGCCCACTGGGGGGCGCTGCCAGCAGCAGCTGCACAGCGTCACGCTGAGGGGGAGCCCCGGACATGGTGGCCGCCCGAGAGCACCAAAGGTGAGCCGGCGGCAGAGTGTCAGGGCAGCCCCCAAAGCAGCAGCCGGGGGGGAGGACGAGAAGGAACCGCAGCCCGGTACCGACTGATCCACGGACCGGTCCCGGTCCCCGGACCGGGGGTTGAGGACAGCTGATCTAGTGGATGCTTTCTGATTTAAGGCAAACTGAATGCTTTTCATATATAGCAGTAGTAACATGTGAAAACATGCAGGTATGGCCAATCAAAAAAGGCATTCTTCCCCAGTTGTGGCTTGGGCCTAGGAGCATGACACTGAAGAGCTGCGGGTGGAGGTCCAACCCTGTCGTAGAGGACAGTCTTGGGCACAACCAGATAAAGTCCCTTTCTAAGCACAGTATCTTATAAAAGGAGCAGTCAATGAAATCTCCCCGAAAGCTTCGCGAGGTTGCTTAGGCAGGGTGTGTCGGTTCGTACCGTCAATTCGTTAATGCAGAGAGCTGAAACCGGGGCCCGGTGACCTCGAAGCTGGGTTACGAAGGAGAGTTTATTCAAATCCCAGATGATGCAGGTCCGGTCACGGGACCCGCTCACAATGATATGATAGGCCAGTGAGGCTGTTAAACATGTGACTGTCTCTGTATGTCCCAGCAGTGCCTAGAAGGAAAGCAGAAGAGGATGTGATGCATGCCGGAACATTCACAGATACAAACAGGAATCAGAGAAAGGGGAAGCAAAATGCGAACTTGGGAAACATATATTATTACTTGCTTGTAACAGCAACTTAAATAGAGTTCCTGCACAATACGGTGCTACGGAAAGAGAATATAGCAGTAGAAGTTGCAAACTATTGATTGCATCAGTAGGAATTCCCCAAGCAAGCTTCGGTGGACTGAAGAAAGGAATGGTGAATTCGAGAAAGAATTCATCAGGAAAGGGTTTTGTTCAGGAAGTTCAAAACAGGCTCCTTACCCAAGTAATGGTAAAGGTAAAGGGATCCCCTGTGCAAGCACCGAGTCATGTCTGACCCTTGGGGTGACGCCCTCTAGCGTTTTCATGGCAGACTCAATACAGGGTGGTTTGCCATTCCCTTCCCCAGTCATTACCGTTTACTGGGTACTCATTTGACCGACTGGGTACTCATTTGACCGACCTCGGAAGGATGGAAGGCTGAGTCAACCTTGAGCCGGCTGCTGGGATTGAACTCCCAGCCTCAAGGTCAGAGCTTCAGACAGCATGTCAGCTGCCTTACCACCCTGTGCCACTAGAGGCTCATTACCCAAGTACTACCCCTCATTTCTAGCCTTGAAATCTCAGCTGGGACAAGCATTCATTCGGTTGGCTGGAAAGGTATCAAACTGGGTTAAACAAAGAAACCGTTCTGATAAATGCAACTACTTAGTCACATGCACAGGTCCACCAGAGCTTTCTAGAGTCTGCCCCCGGAGCACTCCTGTCCATTTCCCCACCCGTGTCTACATCAAAGGGAGGACAAATCTTCCCATTTATACTTTCTCATTCGCACACTGAAATAATTTCCCAAACGTTTCATTTCATGGGTTGACAAATTATGCCAGACCTTTGCTTTCATAGAAAGCCGGCATTGTGTAGCAGTTACCCTGTCAGACTAGCATCTGGGAGGCCCAAGTTCGAATCCCCACTCTGCCATGGAAGCTGGGTGGGTGACCTTCAGTCAGTCACCTTCTCTTAGTCTAACCTACCCAATGGAGATGCTGAGATAAAACAGGGGAGAGGAGAATAATGCAAACGGTTTGGGTCCCCATTAGAGAGAAAGCTGGGGTACAACTGAAGTAAATACAATATGCAAAAATAAATATTTACCTGCTTAAGTGTGAGTGCTTTGGCTTTTTCCTTGGAAGTGCCCATTTCCCATACACAGACCACTGTACTGGTCCCCCCAGTAATGACCAGTTTGGGATTTGGGCAGATTGCACAGAGAACCTGGCCCCATTCCGAGAGGCATTCATAAACTATCACAGCCTAGAAAGTTGTAAAAAAAACTGGGTCAGCTTCTCAGGAAACAACCAGCTCAACATCGTTATGTCTGTCTCGGAAAGATTTGGTTTGGAGGAAGGCAGGAATAGCATGTATCAAAAAACCTAAAACCCAACAATGGGAGGAGAAAGCAGGTAATACATTTCCTACAGTCTGGGCCCATAACCTTAGAATTGGGTTTTGCCTTCTCCAAAAGGTAGCTCCAAAAAGTAGCAGTGCACTTGGAAGTTCTGCTATTTGGAAATTTTTAAGCAGAGGTTGGATAGCCATCTGATGGAGAGGCTGATTCTGTGAATGATGAGCAATAGGGTTGTGAGTGCCCTGCATAGAGCAGGGGGTTGGACTGGATGACCCAGGAGGTCCCTTCCAACTGTTATTCTGTGATTCTATACTCTCCACCAATGGAACCAGATTCCTGGACCAGTCTATTTTGTGGAGAGGAAGCAAACCCAAGGATGGTGTGTTAGAAGAACGTAGACAAATACCAGTTTGGTTTGGGTTTTGCATTAAATGTCAAGGTATGAGATGTATAGGAGCGGTTTGTTAGAAACTGCTTGCTTTCCTTCTCCTCCTCACTTGAATGACATGCCAAAAGGAGAGGGGCTACAGCTCAGTGGCAGACCATCTGCTTTGCATGCAGGAAGTTTGAGGCTCGATCCCCAGCTTCTTCCATTGACAGGACCAGGTAGGAGGCAATGTGAAAAACCTCCGCCTGAGACCCTGGTGGAGACCCTCTGCCTGAGGCCTGCAGCCTGAGCAACATCACTGACCATGGTGGACTAAGGGCCTTGATTCAGTATAGAACAGCTTCACGTGTAGCTATCATGGTTCTATCATTAACTACAGTTAACGTTTCAGCAAATGCTACACCTGTCATCGTATCATATCAGAAGATATGAATTGAGCAGCCTTTCTTAATGTTTTTACCGTTGAGAAACCCCTGAAACATTCTTCAGGCTCTGAGAAACTCCAGAAGTGGCGTGATTATGCAGAATATAGTTAACTAGGGGCCAAGCCCACTGCATTCAAGAATACAACAGGCGCTAGATAGGAGGGGTGGGTGGGTGGAAGAACTCCCCCTCCCCCCAGGACCTGGAAAGGCTGCAGACGGCTGTTATGGAACTCACTGGCAGGGGCAGCTCTCTCATGCGGCAGGGATTTGCAGCCTCCGAGCCTCGGAGGGAAGTGGAAGGAGGAGGGGGTGGTCAGGGGTGGGGGATGGAAGGTGATTGGCTGGCTGTTGGACAGACAGGCAAGCCGGTTGGAGGAGGATGCACTCAGAGGTGGCACAGTGTTCAGCACTGAGTGGCGCGTAAGCCATGAGACATGCTCCTCCTCTTAGGCCTTACCAGAAATATTAAGTGGAACAGATGACAGAAAATGTTAACTGTAGTTAACATTCGGTGGAAGAAGCACAACAATTCAGCATACGAACCTTGTCTGATTCATAGGCTCCTAGCCTGCAGCTGAGATCTGCATAACCCCAAGCAAATGTTTTATTCCAGGCAGGTGGAATGAGCACTTTATTTTGCTCTACGGCCAAGATCCCTTTGTCAGTGCACACGATTTGCCCCACGGGCTCCTTCAGCTCTACTCGGAAAATAAAAGCAGCAATAGAGGTGAGTAGCAAACACAAGCTTCAGTTTAGGGGAAAAAAAACAGATGTTCCTTCTGAGTTTCAGCACATGCTACACCTGTCATCGTATCATATCAGAAGGGCAGCCTTTCTCTATGATTTTACCATTGAGAAACCCCTGAAACATTCTTCAGGTTCTGAGAAACTCCAGAAGGGGCAAGATTATGCAAGATTATGCAGAATATAGCTGTGTACATGCCAACCCAGGGGCCCTCCCCTTCCCACCCCCTCTAGGCCCATCATCATCCATTTTGGGAACGGGGGGGGGGGGCAGGTTAACACAATTGTATATGGTCATATCACCCAATAAGTGTCTAACAATTAAATAAAATTAAAAAGTAATTTACTCCCACCTATTCAGAAACCCTTCCAGCCTGGTCTAGGGCGTGCACAGATAGAAGCATTTTTATTTTGTGCAATCAGACAGCAAGGAGATATCTTAGCAATTCCTCTAAGACTGCTGCTCACACAGAAATCTGCCATGAGAGCCAACCCATTATTCAGATCCTGCTTATGTTTGTGTGTCTTGATAATCTCCTATTTCAATGGGATATACCAAACGTCAGGTGGCCTAGGAGAGCCGCATTTGAGCTCAAGGCCCTTATTGGATACAAGCAACACAGAGACTAAATAACATAAAGGTAAAGGTATCCCCTGTGCAAGCACCAAGTCAAGTCAGACCCTTGGGATGATGCCCTCTAGCATTTTCATGGCAGACTCAATACGGGGTGGTTTGCCAGTGCCTTCCCCAGTCATTACCGTTTACCCCCCAGCAAGCTGGGTACTCATTTTACCGACCTCAGAAGGATGGAAGGCTAAGTCAACCTTGAGCCGGCTGCTGGGATCGAACTCACAGCCTCATGGGCAGAGCTTCAGACAGCATGTCGGCTGCCTTACCACCCTGCGCCACAAGAGGCTCTAAATAACATATATGTTAAATTAATAAATAAATTAGTACACAGCTCTGGCAGAGTGTACAACCAAGACAGTCTCTGTCAAGCACAACCACGGGTCAGCACAAAGGGGAAGAGCGCTTACCTTTTACAGGTGCAAGGGAAGGCCTGAGGTTGTCTAAGTGATGGAAAAAGATCTTGTCACTTGCAGCACTGGGCGGGACGGAAATCCCAGGTAACTCTCCGTTCATTCGGCTTCTCACTCGCTTGGGGGGATGCGGTTTCTTAAACAACTGCAGCAGGAGAGAACACACAACAAGCTTAGAGGCAAGATGACGTAGATTTGGCTGCAGGCACAGCACCTTTCAAAGGTCTGTGCACAAAGGTCTGTTGATTGCAAATAAGTTCTCCAAGGAGAAGCGCATGGGAAGAAACAGTGGTGCCAAGTTATTCATTGCCAACGGAAGGAGGAGGGACTGAAGACCACCGCTATTCATCTGCTGGGCTGTGGCCACTGGGCAACATAAGCTTCTAGCAGCAGAGGAACGGACAACCCTTGCTTTTCTATTTCGCACTGGCAGAGAATAATCACGTATGCAATTTTGACTTTGTGAAACCTGCTCTGAGTATGCCAATAGGAAGGCGAGGTATAAATAAAACAAAATGAACTTTGCTGCCCTCTCACATATAATTGGGGAGAGAAATTGCTATCTATGGTTGTCACAGGAGACAGCTGCCTCGAGGGAGAAATGGGGACCAAGACCCTGCTGGATCTCCTCCTCGTGTTCAGTAACATCTACCATGGGCTCTTTATTTCATTTATCTAAAACATTTTATACGGCCCAACTTAGGATCCTTAAAGCAGTTAATAATTAATTTTTTTGAAAACGTGTGTGTGTGTGTGTGTACATGCCCACAAATACATATATGTGCTTCCTGTCTGTATCTTGTGTAGTTGTCCTTTCTGTATACGCAACAACGAAACAAAAAAACCTCACAAACAGGAAGCAGAAAGAATGCCAAACACAACGCAAAATCTTCACCCACTAATGAAAGACAATGACGTACAGAGACAGACTAATCTCCCCAGGGCAGGAAAGTCATAATTCGGTGTCACAATGAAGGCGGTCTTCTCTTGACTCGCCATCCATCTAGTCTCAGAGAGCAGGGATGGGACCTGGGAGGAAACCAGAGATGCAGCTTGGCAAGCATGAAGGTGCCAGGCTGAGAAAGGCTTTGCAGGTGACAACCAAGCAGGGCCTGGAAGCATATAATATAAGGAAACGGGGCAAAGGACACAGCATCCATGTCTGAGAGTGAGATGCCTTCACAAGCAGCTTCACGTGACTACGTCATAGCAGGCTGATATTGTTTTGTTTGCTGTTGCTTGGCAAGTTTTGTTATTTTAAAGGCTTTAGAGCAGGGGTAGTCCAACTGCGGCCCTCCAGATGTCCATGGACTACAATTCCCATGAGCCCCTGCCAGCATTTGCTGGAGGGCTGCAGTTTGACTACCCCTGCTTTAGAGATTTTGATAGTGCATTTTATAGCATGGCGTGCTATGCCAGAAGGCAGTGCGTAGAACATCTGGAGCAATACACAAACAAGGGTTTTGCACTCAGCCTTTTGGGCTCTTCAGGAGCTGATGTGTTTGTGGGTGTCTTTCTGTTTTCTTTACAATCCTAATAGTACGACAACCAAACTCGTATTTTACATCTTCAAGACATCAAAGGGCACCCTTCGAGAAATTATCTGACTGAAGCTACACTAGACTCAGGCTTTTACATAGTTTGTACAATTACAATGGAGTTTGCAAAGGAGAGCTCTCAAGGTCCTGTAGAAACATGGGCACTTACATAGCTCTGTACTCTGTACAGGCCGTCTATAAACCCCTGTTCAGCCACTGCTTAAGACTGCCAGTGAGAGGGAGCTCACCATCTCCCTAAGCAGCCAATTCCACTGCTGAACTACTCTGTGAACTTTTTTTCCTGATACCTTATCGGTACTTTTCTACATGCAGTTTAAAGTCATTACTGTGGGTCCTCTCCTCTGCTGCCAACAAGAACCGCTCCCTGCCCTCCTCCAAGCAACAACCTTTCCAATACTTAAAAGAGAGCCATCATGTCCCTCCTTTCAACCTCCCCTTCTCCAGACTGAACATTCTCATTTCCCCCAGCGTTTCTTCATAGAGCTTGGTCATAATTGGAAGGGACCTTCAGAAGGAAGAAGAGTCTGGAGAAGGGCCTCTGGCAAAGGCAGGCAGGTACATAATGGGAGAAAGTGGCCTTTAAGAACCTCTTGCCCCAGTGTCCTTATGGCCTTGCATGTCAATGCCAGGAATCTGAACTGTGCTTGAAAACAGACTGGTATCTTGTGAGGTTCTTTCAAAACTGGGGAAAATACATTTCTCACAGTTATCCCCAGTTATTGATCTGGCTGCGATATTCTGGATCAGATGAAGCCTGTAAACTGACTTCAAGGGAAAGCCCCAAAAGCAAAGTCTTATAGTAGTCAAGATCGGAAATGATCATATCTTGACTTGGTTGTGTGCTCTCAAGCAAATCCAAACCGAAGCACCATTACCTGTTTGGGTATCTGTCCAAAGTTATTAATAAATCCTATGGTAGCTGTTTCTTTTAAGGGATCGTTTATGTTGTATATGTCCACTTGCCCCTCATAGAAAAGATGATGGAAGACATTGACGGCTTCTACCGCGGCAGGTCCTTGCTGCTTATAGCCAAAGATTAAGTCAATCCACTCGTGTAGGTGTGCGCTCACAAAATCGCATTCCAAAGCCTGTAATTTTAAATACGTACATCAAATCAGGCATTACCTGTTAGCGCTTTAGGACAGGGTGGGAGAAATGCAGAATACCTTAATCACATAGTACAAATTTCACAGCTGGTGCTGGATGGTATCCAAGGTTGCCCTTGGGCAAACAGAAGAAACTCCTATGTTCAGAGGTGGGGTAGGGAGAGGATAGAATTTCCTGCACAAGATAGAGGTCCCTTTGCCAAATCCCCAACCCTCCAGAGAAGCCTGGGGGGGGGAGGCACAGGTAGTTGGGGAGGGGCGGAGGGGGGGGGAAGCCAATCACAGTTTATTGGACCAACCCACTGCAGCCAAGGACAGAAAGATAGAAAAATTACGATTACGTCTTTGTGCAAATACAAACTCAAGCCCTGGATCGAGGAATCCTGCATTGAGCAGGGGGTTGGACTAGATGGCCTGTATGGCCCCTTCCAACTCTTTGATTCTATGATTCTATGATTCTATGAATGTGATAAAAGAGGTGTATTACCTCTCGATGAACTCTGATAAATTCACGGGGATCGCCTTTAGCCCAGGGGGGGAGTATTACATCCCCAAGTTTAGTGCCATTCTGCTTGCAGCCTATAAGACAAAACACAGATCTTTAGTGACATATAATTCCTTGCAATTGAGGACGTGTTTGAATGAGACTGTGGACTCCTGAGCACAGAGTTCAAGCATCACCTCTCTGTTATTAGCTTGATATGTAGGCTGTGCCCTGTTACAGCTGTACGCTAAATCATTATTAAACACAGGTGTGTCAGGTAGGAACAGTCCTGAGATCAGAAGCAATTTCCCCCACCTAGATCGAAGTTGTTGGAATTGAGCAATAACTCTGGGAGGTAGAAAAATTCAGGGATGAGCTCCTTGACGTCTGCCATGTTGTGCTTGGATGCGGAGTACCAGGCTTCCCGCACACTGTGAAACATCCTGTCCGCCAGGTCGAAGTGTCCACCCTTTGGAACAAAAGGAGAAACAGTTTCATGACGCTGTGGAGACAACCTGTGCCGTCTGGCGCAACCTTGAATCAAGACGGTAAATTGCATGCCGTGCCTGTAGCCTTAGAAATATCTGTGTGAAGGGCTCCATCCGCACAAGATACGAAGCGACGATCATAGCAGATGAATAGTGTGTGCCATAATGATATGCCGGAGTTTCACCTGGAAGGCAGGGGAAAAGAATGCCGTAACTGAAAGGGAAATGCCCACAAATAAGGCCACATTAAATTAATTCATCTCTTTAAAAAAATGCAGAACTGTGACAATGAGATGCTGAAAGCTGTTTACGTTTTTAGGATTCAATATCGCAAATGCTGACATTTGGCAGCAACCCATCAACTGGTTACCAAGTAAAGCCAGTTTGGTGTTGTGGTTAGGAGTGCAGACTTCTAATCTGGCATGCCGGGTTCGATTCTGCACTCCCCCACATGCAGCCAGCTGGGTGACCTTGGGCTCACCACAGCACTGATAAAGCTGTTCTGACGGAGCAGTGATATCAGGGCTCTCTCAGCCTCACCCACCCCACAGGGTGTCTGTTGTGGGGAGAGGAAGGGAAAGCGAATGAAAGCCTCTTTGAGACTCCTTCAGGTAGAGAAAAGCGGCAAATAAGAACCAACTCTTCTTCTTCCTCAGTGATATCAGGGCTCTCTCAGCCTCACCCACCCCACAGGGTGTCTGTTGTGGGGAGAGGAAAGGGAAGGTGACTGTAAGCCGCTTTGAGCCTCCTTCGGTTAGGGAAAAGCGGCATATAAGAACCAACTCTTCTTCTATATCAGTAATCTCAGGGCTCTCTCAGCCTCACCCACCCCACAGGGTGTCTGTTGTGGGGAGAGGAAAGGGAAGGCGAATGTAAGCCGCTTTGAGCTTTCTTCGGGTAGAGAAAAGCGGCATATAAGACCCAACTCTGCTTCTTCTAAACTGCAGAGCAAAGGGTAACAAATGTAGTGACTCCCAGAACATTTCAAATAATTTTGTCACGCTCTGCTTCAAGGGAGCCGCAGTGCGTTCCACGGAACGTCTGGCGTTTTAAACATCTCTTTTGGTTTCTGTAGCATCTTCGTGAAATGATTCAGTGCTGAAATATTTCCTCGAATCACTGGAGGCCACCAAGCGTCTACGGCTTTATTAAGTTAATTTAGCGCCGAGGTTCCTCCACTGAATCCGAAGGCAAAACTCCTTGTGTAAACAATAAACCTGTTCTCGTCTCCCCGACGAGCAAAACAGAGACTGCCTGGACTGGATGTGCAGATGAATCAGATTAAACGGGAAATGTGACAGAGCCAGTCGGCCCAGGATAATCGTCAGAAATCGCCCGGACTAAAGGGATCAGCTGCAGCCTGGCTCATTACCAGCCCATGATGCAGTTTAAGGGGCAAAGTCACCTAAAGACAAAACAAAACTAAGGATGCTGTTTCTTAGACCTGCCACCATTGGACAGTGTCATGAACTCTAGAGAGGATCTGATAACCATCTTCAAGTATTTAAAAGGGTGCCATATGGAGGAGGGAGCAGAATTGTTCTCTCTTGCCCCGGAGGGACAGACCAGATCCAATGGGATGAAATTTAATTCAACAGAAATTCCATCTGAACCTCCGGAAGAAGTTCCTGACACTTAGAGCGGTTCCTCAGTGGAACAGGCTTCCTCGGGAGGTGGTGGGTTCTCCATCTTTGGAGATTTTTAAACAGAGGCTGGAGAGCCATCTGACGGAGAGGCTGATTCTGTGAAGGTTCAATAGGTGGCAGGTGACAGTGGATGAGCGATAGGGTTGTGAGTGTCCTGCACAGTGCAGGGGGTTGGACTAGATGACCCAGGAGGTCCCTTCCAACTCTATTATTCAATGATTCTATGCTCTCCTGTTCCTGACTAAGAGTTTTCATCCCTAGTGATGTCTGGCAGCCCCTGTGCCCCCCTTTCCCCTCCAATGTATATAAGCTATGTAACCCCCTTCTTTAACAGCTCTGTCAAGATTCCTGACTCTGAGCTGTTTGCAAAGTGCTGATCTATGTCCTGATCCCCCCAAATAAAGACTTCTACTTAAAGCTTCATCCAGATTCCTGAGAGTGATGCCTGTTCCGTGAATCTGCTGGGTCCCAACCGCTTGGCTCCTGACAGACAGGCCCACCAAGAAGACCTGAAGCAGCAGCTTATAGCAGCACAAGGATGTCCAAAGGAATAACAACCTATTTCCAAACGGTGTCAAGCCGTACAACTCCTTGTTGGTCAGGGCAACATTTAAGAAGACGGGGAAGAGGAAAAGAGGAGGAGGCCCAGATGCTGTGGGAAGAATGAGCCCCTTTATTTATTTCATTTGTGCAAACAAAATCCCTGCACATAAGGCAGTTTCTCTTGCTCTTGCCCAGGGGTAGTCAAACTGCGGCCCTCCAGATGTCCATGGACTACAATTCCCAGGAGCCCCCTGCCAGCGTTCGCTGGCAGGGGGCTTCTGGGAATTGTAGTCCATGGACATCTGGAGGGCCACAGCTTGACTACGTCTGCTCTTACCTAATAAGTAATTCCTGCTTCTTTACACAGCTTTTTATGGGCAAAGGATCCCTGCCCGGCTCACCATGTATCTACAGACTAGATGTGACAAATAATTAAACAGATAATATTAATACCCTGCCACTGGGACAGAAGGCAGCAGCCGGGGTTTTCACCAGAACACTGTGGAGAGCCTACATCCATCCTTTTCTTGAGTCCCGCACTAGTTACTGGTTGAATTCTGGATCTGGTTCAAGGTTTTGGTTCTGACTTTTAAGGCCCGGGCCCAGAGGGACCATCTGTCTGGCCTATGCCCCATGGAGAGCATTTTGCCTGTTGATTACCAACAAGCTGGTGGTCCCTGGCGCAAGGGAAGCCCACCTAGTCTCAACCAGGGCCTGGGCCTTTTCGGTCCTGGCCCCTACCTGGTGGGATGAGCTCTCAGAAGAGCTGAGGGTCCTGATGGAGCCATCTCTTGCAGGCTCTGTGGAACTGAGACAACCCCGTCAGAGCTCTCACAATCAACACAACCAGCCCTATTAGGTAGAGTGACATCCTCCCCACCCTTATGCATGATGGACTTACCATTAGGATCTTCCCAGTCTTTGTAGCGCTTCTTATACTGAGCTAATCTTTCTTCCGTCTGTGCCCCCATCGGTTTAGCCAGGGTTCTGAACGTCTTGGGGTTGGTAAGGTCCAGCTCCTTTCAGCCAAGCAAAAAGGAAAGTCGGTTCTTAAGAGGATTTTTCATTGATTCACACTTTCCTGATCGTGAAAGGTATCTGTGACTCACCTATTTACTATTTCTAGATCTTGATTTTAAACAACGACAACTACTTTGCCATCTGAGTGCTCTCGCAGACTCAAATAACCTTCCTACATTGGGGCACTCATTTTGGTCTCATTATTTACAAACCTCTGCCAGGCTACCCAAGTCCCTGCCTTGAATTGTACATCCACATTTCACATCTAAACACTATAACGTTTAGACAGTCGTCGGGAGCACGGTTCCTCATGCCTGCCAGTCTCTGAGTCCAATGGGAAGTGATTTGGGAACATTCATCTCAAATGATGCCATAATTTCTTCATGATTACTGCACGTGGATCAGCCGGCCTTTCCAAAGTGCTCATTCCATGAACGAATGAATGTCAATGAACCCTTTTCTCCAGTCCAATGTTTAGCCTTTAATTTCAATGTATAAGTCTACATCGGTGGTGTTAAGAGAAATCTCATCACAAAATTTCGGGCACGGCTGATTCTTGGATGTTAGCATCATGCTCTTAGCCAAATAAGTAGGCCTTTTTCCAGAGATCATTTGGACTTGTGACGGACAGCACCTAGAGAATGAGGTTCAGAGTTGCTAGAACAAGAGCTAGGGATAGTGAGGAGTTAAAAATCCTCTCTAGAGCGTATGAACCAGGGCGACAGGCTCAGAGCCGTATGAGTGGCTAGCCAAAGCTGAGGGGGAATTGTGAATACTGACTGTGGGCTGGAGGGAAGTGAATTCAGGCAGAGATGGTCAGAGAGAGGTTCGTATCCTTGGCTGAAACACTCCTCGGAAGAGATTCTCTAGTGAAAAGAGATTTGGGATCAGAGCTAATCCACACAATAGCTGGTCACTAGAGCAGTCATTTGGGAGACAGGTGAATGCTCCCAAATGAGGCTAAAGTGTGAGGTGAAATTTTCCAGGGAAGAAACAGTAGAACCCTGCTTAGTTGGTGAGGGGAATTCAGGGGAGAATTTCCTAAGGCAGGGGTAGTCAACCTGTGGTCCTCTAGATGTTCATGGACTACAATTCCCATGAGCAAATGCTGGCAGGGGCTCGTGGGAATTGTAGTCCATAGACATCTGGAGGACCACAGGTTGACTACCCCTGTCCTAAGGGATATGTGTGTGAAGTGGAGCTTCAGTCTCCTCAGAAAGAGAGAAAGTTGTGGAAGGGTGACAGTTGTGACACAAGCTCAGTGTGCCCGCTTTTTAGGAACCAGGGGGGATTCAGGGGAATTCTATAAAAGGTAAGATCTAAGAAAAAACAAAGGTGTTTTAGAGAAAACACAAATAAGAAACCTCTGTGTTAAAAATAAGAATTCATACCATCTGTAAGAAAAGCCAGTGATCGAAATGAACTGTACATTAAAAGCTTGCTTGATTACAATCACCCTTCCCCATTTTGAAATCTTGTATTTGTTTTGTTTTAATAAGTCTTGGTGACATTCTGGCTGAGAGGTTGTAATAAAAGGCTTTATACCTCCCCAGAAGCTCTCAGGGCTGAGTGAAGCCAAAAAGATCTACTAGTGACAAGGTGGGACAGGGAGCTTTATTTTGGAGGGGAAGAAGGTTTAGAGATGTGTTCCGTCATAGGGCTACTTTTCATAGGGCTTCCCAAAAACAGATTTTATAAATGGTGAACCTTACTGACAAGATCAAGGATAAAAAGAGACAATTTGGTGTTTACCTCTGAATCATAGTCTGCCAGAATCCAGGGGAAAACTGGGTACTGCATGAGGTCATTATAGGATCGGCCTGCCAAAGTGTTCAGATGCATCAAGTACTGGAAATTACTGATTTCACCTCTCTTTGTAGATGAAAAAAAAAAGCAAGAACAGCATTTCAGTTCATTTTCCAATAAGGAAGGTTAAAAACTCTAAATCTTTATTGTTTTAAAGTGCTCTTGTCTAGTTCATGGCAAAATATGGAAGCCAGAAATCTGGCAGAGCACTTGGACATAAGAATTCATGCCCGCATATTCTGCTTCTTCCACCTAGGAAAGAGGAAACTGAGATACGTTTTCTGCTTACCTCCCACCTTTGGGTGACAGATTTTTCTCCAACTAGGGTGCTCAGCAAACCAGACCTAAGGAAAATCAGAGAAAGTACATCCGCCCATCGATCTCCAATTCTGATCTATTTATTTCCTTCATTCTCTTCTCCCCCCGGAACGAAACTCAAACAAATGGTAACCATATAAACCAGCCTTTCTCAACTCTTTTACCACTGAGAACCCCCTGGAACATTCCTCAGGCTTTGAGAAACCCCCGTCAGCAACCACTCCACCCCCCACTAGGTTCTCTGAATTCCCAGCATTCTGTTTTTTTTCAAATTTAAGCCTCTAATAACATTGCAAAGATACACCTTTCCCCTTATCTCTGCAACAAAAAGGGGTAGATTGACTCTTTAAAAAACACCAAAAGAAGCACAAATGCTCACCCTTGTTCTACACTGGTGTTGGGTCGCTGTCCGGACACAGATTCTGAGCTGTCGGTTAAAGATGGAACTACAGCCAAAAATCTTTTCAGAAATTAAGAGAATAATGGAAAGAGGGGGAAGGAAACACACATTCCAATTACACTCTGGCTATGTTCAGATGTAAGAATAGCAGCAATTAAACTGCAATCACACATCAGTACAATTGTTTTGCTATGCTTATGCATTTGCCCAGCTCCACCCCGCCCCCTAATACCCAGAGCTTGACTGAACACAACCTAGTCTGATAGAGGCTGTGGTTGAGTGACCCAGCACCTGCTTAGTGTGCAGAAGGTCCCAGGCTCAATCACTGGGACCTCGAGTTGAATAGATCAGGCAGGATGTGACGGGAAAGACCTTTACCTGAGATCCTGGGGGAGCCACTGTCAATCAGAGTTAGGCAGCCAGAAGGCAGTGGGGCGGGGCTTAGCAGCAGCAGGGAAGGCCTATGTAGCATCTCTGCAGCCAGCAACACGGTAGAAATGTTGAGATGCTGCTGGTAAGTCCCCCCTGTCAGGCAGCCTCTGCCCCTGCCTCTACCCCAGAGCAGATCTGGTAATCTGGCCTTTAAGGGTCAATATACTGATTATGAGCACTTCACGTGCTCAAGCATCAGTCCACGGAGGTGCTCCAAGGAGGGCTCCTCGGTAAACTGGCGCTTGCTTTCTCCCACAAACCAGAGTTCCAAACCTAGATTAAATCTCCGTTTAGAATTAATTATTTCCGTGTGGAGAAATGAGCTCCAGTTCTCCAAGACTCCTGCATTGGGATATATTTATTTATTTGATTTCTATACTGCCCTTCCATATGGCTCAGGGCCGTTTACATACAACATGGGGGAATACATGGGACAAATTAATATATAACATAAACCAATACAACAGTAATCTAAATAACACAATTTCAGTGATCTTAACAACAATAGAACAAGAACAGGAACTTAGATAAGGCCCCCAGAGAGGTCAGACTGGTTCACGCCATGGTCTCAGGCATATGCCTGGTGGAGGAGCTCCCTTTTGCAGGCCCTGCGGGATGGTGGGATATCACGCTGCATTGGAGCCCTCTGTGTTTTATTTCTTAAAGTAATTTTACCCCACCTGTCATGGCAGTGCTGCATCAAGATTTGTATCAAGTGCTGCAGCATGAAGGGCGCAAAGAGCCAATGGCACAAGGAAGTACAGCAGGTATTTATGTTGCACTGAAGTTTCATTGCAGGGTGGTGTGAGATCTGAAGGCAGCCGAATATGGTGGCTACTGCCGATCACTTAACACATTAATTAGATCATTGTCCCTGTTTTAATTTGTTACGTATATACTTTGTACTGTAAAAAAAAGTAGTACAATGTACACTTCAATCTTAAGAACTGGTGCTATCTAAACAGGGGGAAGGCGTCTGATTTGCTCATTACAAGCGAGAAACAAGTGTACATTTACTGATAACACGTAAATCAATGTAGAATTGTTGTCCATTCACCTCAGGCTTTTTTCGTGCCCATTTTGCTTCCTTGAGTGTTCTGGCGGGGTGGGGCAGGGCGGGACGGGGTTATGTTCCATTAATCTTTTGCACCCTCTAGTGGTTGATTCGATATTACACCATTTAATGGCCAGTTATTGTTGTTAGGTGCGAAGTCGTGTCCGACCCATTGTGACCCCATGGACAATGATCCTCCAGGCCTTCCTGTCTTCTACCATTCCCCGGAGTCCATTTACTGGCCAGTATAAAACCTTTAGTTTATATAGCCAGATGTAGACTCATATAATATCAAATTGGCCAAAAAGAACAAAATACGTTTAGAACAGACTCCCCCCGCCCCCAACACACACACAAAACACACAAACAAGAAAAACGAGAGTGCAGAAAAGCCCCTAGACTCCCCCCCCCCTTCAGTCAATCTACAGCAGTGGCGGCCAAACTGTGGCTCCCCAGATGTCCCTGGACTACAATTCCCATGAATCCCTGGTCTAGAGCTTTTACTACCTGGAATAATTACTGCCATCTGGAAAATATTTCTATCCCCAATTACAAGGTTGGGGCTTAAACAGACGTTGCAAGGGATGGAGCAAACCATCATCTATTAGTATCTTGTGTTGTCAATGTTTCTGTTCCGCTCCTAATCCATGAAAGGACCTTTCATTTTAGGCCCTGACTGATGTGCTTCCGACCCTGTTTAGGGAGTTTAGTCAGAATCTGTACAGCGTTTACTGGTGGACAACTGGAAACCAGTTCATAATACCTCTGGTAGACTTTGTTTCTAACTCCTTTCTGAAAAGCAAGAAGGTAGTTGCGTCCATCTCCAGAGAACACTTCTACGGCAATCGGCTGCAATGAAACAGCAAGTTATTTAACAAGCTGTCAACAGAACTTTAGAAATACTATTGAGGGCTCCTATAGGGCCCAGAAGACTTTAAATTTTTTTTGAATCTATGAAATCAATTTATGGCCTCCTCTTGGCTTGAATCAGTGGTGAACTGTAGAATAGATTTTTTAAATTATCGATATTTCCTCTGTCAAACTTTTTTTTAAAAAATAAGAATGACATTCACTGACTTCCAAGCAAAAGCATTTATGGACTGTATATATAAAATATAAAACTAAAGGTAGGGAGGGAAACACACATTCCAATTACACTCTGGCTATGTTCAGACATAAGAATAAAGGTAAAGGTAAAGGTCTCCCCTGTGCAAGCACCGGGTCATGTCTGACCCTTGGGGTGACGCCCTCTAGCGTTTTCATGGCAGACTCAATACAGGGTGGTTTGCCAGTGCCTTCCCCAGTCATTACCGTTTACTCCCCAGCAAGCTGGGTACTCATTTTACCGACCTCGGAAGGATGGAAGGCTGAGTCAACCTTGAGCCGGCTGCTGGGATTGAAATCCCAGCCTCATGGGCAGAGCTTCAGACTGCATGTCTGCTGCCTTACCACCCAGCGCCACAAGAGGCTCTTATATAAAATATACAGATTCGTATTTGAAGTAGCTCCTTCCACTTGAAGCACACAGGAAGGTGACGCCCGATGCCCCACTATTAAAAACTGCTTTTCCCCAAGAGGAAAACAACAACAATGACATCACCTGTAACAGATACCGTCTTTTGTGCACCTCCTTGATATCTTCATATGCAAAAATGCTGCATGTTCTTTTCAGTTGACTCGGGCCTTGTCGAGCTCCCCTAGGTATAATTGGCTCGTGCATACTGGAAAGAACGGGAGGACATAAAGATAGATAATCTATGAGGATCTTCATTAAGGTGAAGTCCAGGGGCGCCTTTAAGACCAACAAAGATTTGTTTAAGGTGCGAGCTTTTGTGTGCATGTATGCTTCCTCAGAGTTGAATAAATCTTTGTTGGTCTTAAAGGTTCCATTGGACTCGAATTTTGTTGTGCTACTTCAGACCAACACTAGAATCCTTCTTTAAAATTAGCATCATTTATTAAGAGTACAATTCAGGCACATCCTACAGTTACCAGCTCTACAGTTACCAGATGGGAGCCTGGGGAGGGCAGGGTATAGTGCCAGATTACACCTTCGTTTCTCCAAGGGAACTGATCTCTAAATTCTGGAGATAATTCTGGGTGATTTCCTGGCACTCCTGGAACAGGACACCATAGAAGATTAGTGAGAAAAAATTAGAGTTTCTTCATAGAATCTTTGATCTGCAGCTTTACTCGGCCCATGGTGTATTTCTGTCCCAGAGCTGGAAAGATTCTATGAAGCAGTTCTAGTTTTTCTCACTAATCTTCTATAGTCACGTTCATTACGTTGCCTTTAACAGAAATGAAGAAGAAGAAGAGTTGGTTCTTATATGCCGCTTTTCTCTACCCGAAGGAGGCTCAAAGCAGTTTACAATCACCTTCCCTTTCTTCTCCCCACAACAGACACCCTGTGAGGGAGGGGGGGGGGTTAGAGAGGCCTGATATTACTGAAGAAGAAGAGTTGGTTCTTATATGCCGCTTTTCTCTACCCGAAGGAGGCTCAAAGCGGCTTACATTCGCCTTCCCTTTCCTCTCCCCACAACAGACACCCTGTGAGGTGGGTGAGGCTGAGAGAGCGCTGATATCACTGCTCGGTCAGAACAGCTTTATCAGTACTGTGGTGAGCCCAAGGTCACCCAGCTGGCTGCATGTGGAGGAGGAGTGGGGAATCAAACCTGGCTTGCCAGATCAGGAGTCCGCGCTCCTAACCACTACAACCAAGCTGGCTTTCACCAATGCTCAATACGTAGCCAAAATCATGATACTTTAATTGATATTAACATCTGATTTCACATTATTCTGCTTAGGCACCACCAGCAGAAATTGGAGACTTCTTATGTTTTTGATATCATCTGATTTCCACAGACATTTTCCCCTCTCCTGCCTTTTAAACAGATTTGTCGCCTCTTGAATCATCAACTCACTTTGGAGGTAAGGTCTCAATGTCCCGTATTTCCCTGGTTGCGGTCATCGTAAATCCGTCAATCACGTAGAAGTGCTCTTTGCCAAAGAGAAGGAGTCCCTCACTGGTGTCTAAGCCTTGAACTCGTGCACAGCGGTACATGTGCTGGATCTGTAATGAAACCCACATGTTTAATAAACACATACTATTCCTTCATTACACTGAAGTACTTGAGAAGTAAAGTTGCCAGCTCAGGGTAGGGAAATACCTGGAGATCTGGGAGGTAGAGCCTGAGGAGAGAAGGGTTTAGGGAGGGACGGGAATTCAATGGAGGGAAAATGCCATAGAGTTCATCTTCCAAAGTGGCCATTTTCTCCAGGTGAACTGATCTGTTGCCTGGAGATTAGCGATAACACCTGGGAGATCTCCAGCCACTACCTGGATGTTGGCAACCCTATTAATAAGGGAGAATCCAAGCAGTCCCAATGACACCTTGCCCAAACCCCATGTTGCATGTACGGTTGAGCGCTTCGGCTTAATTTGGCCGCCTGGGCGATCACCGAAGCCTGAAGCAGTACGTAGGAGGCCAGCGCTGTGGCATGGAGAGGAGGGGTGGCAGCGGTGGGCCAGCCAGCGCCCGCATGCAGGCACAGAGCTCTGCGTCTGTGTGCCGGTGCTGGCTGGTTCACCGCCACTCCTCTCCGCGGCGCTGGCTGCCTTGGGCCTCAGTGATCACAGAGGTGGCCAAACTGAGTCGAAGCGCACACCCCTAGTTGTATGTGTGATGCTCTTTAAACAAAAAGAGAAAAAAAATTCTAAGCAGATCCAATAGCAACCCTCCCACTAAAAAGGTTCACACATAAGTTACATCTATCTACTTCTGTGCTCTGATAGAGGGGAAAGACTTAACGACAGACGCAAAGGATCTTATTCATGCCTTCCAAACTAACAAAAAAAGGCGGAAAGTAATTCTTCCAGCACTGGGTGCTCTGCCTTTCGTGTCACAAGGAACCTGGAAGCCACGATAACACTAAGCAAAGATGAATACAAAAGACAGCAAGTCACCGCAAGAGAGCTATTTATAACACGCTTCATCTGACATTCAAGAAGAGCCATCGAAATCTGAAGACTCTTTCCTCATCGGGGTCATGCTGATTCCCAGGAACCTACATGCAAAGACTTCCCAGATTTTCATCTGCAATTCAAAGGAACTGGCAACTGACATAAATTACATTTGATCGTCTGAAAACTGGTAATCTCCCTCCCGGATATTTCCCCTATGCCTGAAGATAAATAAACTGTGTAAAAACTCAGTTATAATACTTAAAAGTGAACCTTAACGCCGTCACACACGAAACACAGAGGAAGGATGCAATCATGAGAATGAGCTTTAGATAAATGTGATAATAACCCAAAGGACAGGATTAATTGTTTCTCAAGGCTTTCCATGCTCTCGGGAGCTACCGAATTCATGGACTTGTTCAAAGAGATTAAAGAACTGGGGGCTGAATAACAAAGCCTGCCAAGAAACGGATTCGGATGCTGAATCTTAACACGGGGCTGGATAATGGTTTATCATCATCATTATCTTTCTTATGTCCCTAAAAGGATGGACAATCTCAAAAGAACAAAACAAATCAAATATGAATCACTACAGAAACAACAATAAAGATGCAGGAATGCAAATGAGAGGTGAATGATCTTAAGCATCGCTCTTTCTAATCAATAGTCATGGTGCTGTATATTCTGTGTGCTAGAAATCCAAAGGGGGGAAGGAGATGAAAGTCGTATTTGCTCAGATGTGCTGGGAGTACACCTAGCACCTGGGTAGGCTTGCCCTTGACTCTTGGGTGCAAAACACCCCTGCTCTAGCCCCTTGAGACTGGCTGAACAACAATTTGGAATGTGGAAACCCAACAGACTCAAGAAACCACATGCCAAACAGTCAGCGAGCTTTGTTGCCAAAGTGTGAACAACGGCAATTTAAAGGGTACATCCTTATTATTATTCTTAAAAAAAGATTTAGATCTGGTAATGTAGATCTGGTAATTTAGATCTGGTAAATCTTTTAAAAAAAGATTTAGATCTGGTCCCCAACGTTTTTATCACCGGGGACCGGTCAATGCTTGACAATTTTACTGAGGCCTGGGGGGGGGGGTAGTCTTTTGCTGAGGGACGTGGCCACCGCCTGAGCTCCTGTTCCACTTGCTTTCCTGCCGGCACCCCTGACTTCCCGCTACCCACTAGGGGGCGCTGCCAGCAGCAGCTGCGCAGTGCCATGCCAAGGGGAAGCCATGGCGGCCTCTGGAGAACACCAAAGGTGAGCCGGCGGCAGAGTGGCAGGGCACTCTGGCACGGGGAGCCAAGGCAGCAGCCAGGGAGGAGGACGAGGAGGAGCTGCGGCCCGTACTGACTGATCCACGGATTGGTCCTGGTCTCCAGACCAGGGGTTGGGGACCACTGATGTAAACCACAAAAAAACATGAAACGCTAGAAGCTATATACCTTCTCCCCTTCTTCTAGCAGTCGAAGCAGAGTTGTGTTGTCGGTTTTCTCTTCTTCATCTATGGAGCTACTCTCCGCAATCTGATCCTGCAGCTGCTCCTGATTCTCCTCATCCCCCCCATCAGGAGCTGAACGGGACCTCTTCAGGGGAGGCTTAACAAGACCTGAACCGAGGAAACAGAATGGATCAGCAGCGGATTCGCACCTGTCGATCAGCTGGACTGAATGAACAAGCTGGGCAGTAAAATAACCAAGTCAATTCAAATTTAAGACTTAGAATACCCTGTTGCACTTATAGCCTGCTCCAAACAAACCACTCTAAGCAGAAAATATTTCCTTATTTGGTTTCTTCTGCTCCCAACAGCAGCAGGGGTAGTAATAGTAATAATAATAACAACAACAATAACTTTATTCCTCAGTCGGCTCAGGGTGGGTGACGTCACTTTCAAAACAGTCAATACCCCCACAAAAGTTACATATATAGCAGACATTAATTAATTATAAAGTTTTAAAATAGTTTTAAGAACAGCCTCCTCTTCCAATTTTAAACCGTCACTGTGGAGGCCAGTCGGAGTTAGACGCGTTTTGTTGGCTGTCTGGGTTCTCAAGCAGGGAGGCCAGTGTCTGTTGGATCTTATTTCCTGGCCTCAGCCACGGGCCTGGTGGAACAGCTCTTGTTGGCCCTCTGGGACTGTTTAGCATCCTGGGGGCCCCTGATCCCACCTGAATATAATTCTGTGGTCACCATATCTCCATTTTACTGGTCGCACCAACTTGAGACAGAGCTACCTAAACCAGGACTACCCCAATTCTACTCAGCTACACACACACAGACACACAAAGTCGCCTTGTCCTGGATCAGACCATAGGTCCACCAAGGTCAATATGGTCTACTCCAACAAGCAGGGGCTCTCAATGATCCCAGGCAAGGGTCTTTCACATCACTTACTGCCAGATCCTTTTTTACACTGGAGAGGCCAGGGACTGGACTTGGGAGAACCTGCATGCCAAGTAGACTCTACCACTAAGCTGCAGCCCCTTAGGGAGGTGATCCCAGGCAAGCCTCACTCCTTCAGTCTAACAGAGTTAACATAGTTTTTAAGAGGGATAAGATGTTAAGCCCCTGTATGCTACCCCAAGCTCTTTGGAGGAAAGTGGGTCAACAACAAGAGAGGTACAAATTCCTGTCCAGACAACGCTTAAAAGAAAACGAAAAGCCAAAGAACTTTGGCCTGCAAACAATGAAGTTACTGTTCTTCTGGTCCCCTAAGTCCATTTGTCAAAATCTGGCACGAACTTGGCCTGGTTTGGAGGCTCCAAACAGATGTTCAAGGAAGGTACTTTCCCGAAACATTTTGGTATGGTTTGGCTGTTTGCATCCTTTAAACCTAACAGCTGAGCAGCATGGGTCCACAGCTGACGTGTTAGGTTTAAATGGCAGCAAGTCATTTCGCCAGTCAATTTTGCTTCCCTCTGGATTGGTGAGATGGCTGCCAGCCATTTCAGCCTCAAAGTTAATGGACACACCCACCCTGCTTTTTGGTTTAAATTATGAGAGACATTTCACCAGTTGGTTTTGTCCCCCCCTCCCCCCCCCCATTTCCATTAGCCATTAGCCATTTCAGTCTAGCAGCTGACAGGGACACCTTGGATGTGAGGAGAAGTAAAACCAACCAGTGAAATGGCTGGCAGACATTTAAACCTAACAGCAGGGTGAGTTTGCCTCTCAGCTGTTATGTTTAAATGGCTGCGGGCCATTAAACCAACTGCTTAATGACAGGGGGAAGTGATGAGTTAAATGGCTGCCAGCCATTTAAGCTTTCCCAGGTGATTCCCCCCCCTCCCGTCCCCAGCAAGCCACAGCCTGGAGAAAGGGTGACCTGTCCAAGTCAGGGCATTTCTGGCCCAGTTTGGTTCAGGGGCTGAGCTGAACTGAAATGGTTTGGTTTGTGCCCATCCCTACCCCCTAGTATTTAAATCAATACCAGGTAGGACAGAGAGGCAGCAACATAAAGGAAAGCACAAATATATTGCATTAACTGGGAAGGAGCCCTTGCACACAGAGAAAATGGTGTGATCAAAGGACACAGCATACGCCTCACTAAACCATCGCTGGCCATTTCTTAGGGTAGCCCCGCTTCAAAGTTCGAGAAGCTTACTTTCAAAGTATTGTTATTACACTGATCAGTCTCATATCAAACAAAAGAGCTCCGAGTTAAACGTTCCTGCTTGGTCCCAAATTAGATTTTCTCCACCACGAATGATGTAACAAGGAATCAGTTACTTCTCAACGCAGCAGAGGCATTCATGAGTCTATACGGGGCACAAAAGGATATTGCTGCCAGAGATCTAACCTTTAACTCTTGCAATTGTGTCTTCTCCGTGTTCCGGCTCCTGCTGAGCAGCTTCTCCTTCAGAGCTTTCCTCGATAGTGTCTTGGAAAACAGCGGGGTTTCCAGAAGCCAGGCGCATGTAGTACTCTTTGCTGTCATAGCTTATAGCTCTCCGGTAGCGAGCGGGTTTCTTGAAATAATAATTGGATTAAATGCTCAAGTCATTTTCTGAGCTAGTAATACCCCAGACACACTCTGATCAGAACCTGCCTGTTGTCTAGCCCTGTCGCTGTCAATTATAAACTCATTAGAGTTTTCATAGTCTGTCAGTTGGATTGAAGGAAGCTGATCTTCCGCCAAAACAATGGTCGGAACTACATGTGGCGTGATGAATGACAGCACTTCCACAGTCTCATCAAAACACGTTCCGTGTTCTGCAAACTGTCACAAAGGATCGACAAACTTGCATCTGTCTCTGTTGGCAGATTTTAAACACAAGCTCCTGGATAGGACCCTGTTCATTTAGTGACTCTTTGAAGAGATACTGGAATAATTGTAAAATCTGTGACTGGCTCTCAAGGCGATTGTGACAGCAATGTGGCTGGGCAAACAACAGACAAGGTATGAGTCTCTGTAGTACTCAAGCAGCTCCCCCTGGTCTACGGGGAAAAATAGACTTTGTAAATTAACCAGAGTAAAAGTGGGGGTGGAAGGAAATAGCTCCAAGAGCATCATACACTGACAGCCAGTTTAACAGGGGGGAAATGGTGGCAGATGAAAACAAATTAGCCTTCTCCAGATCAAATGATCCCAGAAAGACAGATTTTTGGAGCTGGGTTCCATGTTGCTTCCCCTTCCCATGATTTCACACAAAGTCCCAGGCTTGTCCTGTGTAGAGGATAGGGCCGTACAGAAATCCCTCTACGTTAAACTATCCTGCATTGTTCAAGGAATGGGAAGGCAATTGGTTCATAAGCACAAATTGCCCCAAACCACGTTTCACCTGCAGTGCTACTTCATGGTGTATATACTGTAGATGTTTTCAAAGCCTGTGATCTTACAGACCTCCTAAGGGCCAATGGATCATGGCCAAATAGGAATACTGACTGGCGGGATGTAAGTGTGCAATATACTCTGTCAAAGCTCTGGTTCTGTTATACAAAAACCTTAAGCTCAGGCATCAAAAAAGAAGAAATGTTTGTTATTATTTTCTCCTGAAACGTCATAGTGTTTGACTAAAGCTCTGTTCTGTGCCACCTTTATTACTCGCTCAACGCCTCTCTGAAGCTCTGCATGGGACAGCCAAGCAAACTGCCTTGTCTTGGGCTCAGTTCATCACTCAACCCAAGCAACCGACCCAAGCAACCATGTTTTCAACCCGCCACGTGAATGGCTCCAAGTGTCAGTGGAAGCGTGCACATGTTCATGGCACAAATATTCACGACACCATTACAATTAGGTCAGTATCACAAAAGACACTGGTGTGGATCGTAAGCCTCTTGTGTTCATGGAAATAAAGGCAGCAGGATAAAGGCTCAGGAAAGGAACAAGGGGATGCTGCACCCCACTGCATACAAAGCCTGCCGGGAGCTTAAAATTCACCTGTCGCTTCTCTTCTACGGTTACAAACTAAACATATCTGCAAATACAGTTCAGGTTTTTAAATTGAGTTCTATATGTTGGAACACAGTGGCGCATCACACTGTCGCTACTGAAAGAAATCGAACTATCTAGAGAAAATAAAACCCAACAAATCAGCAAAAAACATTAAAATTCTTACAAGAAGTTAATGCATTGGTTTTAGGATTTTCAAAACACTGGCTTAACAGCTAGTTCAAAATGAGTGAAAGCATATTATATTTAGTGATGGGCAGAATTATAAGTCTTTTGGGCTTTTAAAAAAATGAGAACAAACATATATTATTTGCAGAACACGGAATCTTTCCACCACATCCTGAGTATTGCATCTTAGAAGCAAAATACAACTGCAGTGACTTGAATATGCGTGTTGCTAAATCGAAAACACGTAAGTCACCATAGCATCAAGTAAGCAAATGTTTTGCTCAGTTGGAAGACAGCAAAATGGTTTGGGCCAGTTCTTGCAGTTATAATTTTTCAGATTACTTTTAAAGTCTTTTGACTGCCTCAATAAATTCAACGGGGTGTGTTTTTACACACATCTATGTGCCTAAAGAGCAGCACATTCCAAGCATTTAGGTCCGCTGTTGACGGGACAAGAGAGCTGAGAATCGTGAATAACACTCCCAATGTCCTGGATACGACTCTAGACGTGCTTTTGGCATGGCGGCGCACCGGCTACACTGCCGTCGCGATGTCCTAGTACTGCCCGTGACTAAACATGTCAAAGTCCGTTAGTTCAGATTCAAGCCGATACACATTTTTATGGTGAAAACAGTGATAGCACAGCCCATCACAGGTTGTTAGTGTGCAGCACAGACAGAAACAGCTACAGAGACGCCAGATTAGGTGAAGACTGGAGAGGACACAGCCACGCCCTCTACAGGTGCTCACAGTGAATCATTAATCCTACAAACAATTAACGGAGAAAGCGCGTGAAAAGCCAACCATAGAAGCCTTGTTAAGGTTGCCTAACATGCACGGAGAAGTCTGTACCCTTTGCACATTCTTTCCACCCTGTGGACAGGTTTTCTGTTTCTTTACCTTTTGAGGCATGGTATCGTCAGGTGTCTCGGGAGGTTTACTTGAGAAGTCAGACTGAAAATAGGGCATTAAGTACAAGAAATATCAGGAAGGGGGGGGAAATCATGTCGAGAAAGAACTGCATGGCACATCGTCTGTGGGTAAAACTTTACCAAGACTGAAATACGATCTGCAGCTTTCAGTCAAACCTCCCTGGTATCAGGCTGAACTTTAAATCTTCTGCACCAGAGGAGGCAAGTCATAAAAGCAGCAGAGGTTGGCGGCTTAATTTCATGAAATGCCCAGAATCTGCTAAATACAAGACAAACTCAGGTTTACTGGAAACCTGATGAAGCAACATGATGTGTACATATAATTATAGCAATTCTACTGGTACTTGGTTTCTCACTGGCTCACTTCAACGGCATTTTTGAATGTTGCATTTCCTTCTGCAAATCCATGAACATAGTAAAGACCTGTCCCTCTGCCCTCCTCCAGAAAGCTTTTTGCTTTCTTGCCCTAAACTTTTCCCAACTTCTCCAATGTCCTTGGCCGGTTTCTAACCTTGTGATCTACTATTTTATAGATTTATTTATGTGTGGATGTATGTATGTATTTATTGAATGTTTGGAGTGCCCCTCTCTGCAGACAGGCTTGGGGCGGTTTGTGACATATCAGAATTCTGGCTAAAATACAATAAAAGCAGTAAAAGCAATAGTTGTCCCTCAGTGCTCTGATTTTCCCATTTCTCAGCCATCTGTTCAGTGGCAGGATGATCTGGAGAGGGAAGGAGGGGGAGGCCAATGAGATTTTAATTTACTTGTACTGGCCTCAATGAGAAGACTGGCGGAAGATGCTGTTTTAGAGGCCCTGCGGAACTCAAGTAGTTCCGTCAGGGCCTGGTTCCCAGCTATCAACTGATTCCACTGGGCTGGAGCCAAGGCCAAAAAAGCCCTGGCTCTGGTTGGGGCCAGCCGTACTTCTTTTGGGCCAGGGACCACCGGCATGTTGGAATTAGAAGATCATAGCGTTCTTCTGCATGTCGTCTGACAGCTTTGTACGGTGTATCACTGGAAACTAGTGCTTGCCTCAGACTTTACTGCTTGGGGAGGAAGGTGTTAAATCAAGGACAATATACGGAGCACACGGGCTGCATCTGGCTTGGGGGGGGGGGGACACAAGTTCAACAGGCCTAGCTTAGTGCGGGAAGAAGCTACAACCCTGCTGTGTCATCTTCCAATTCTTCTCCAGAGTCTTGCTGATGAGCCTCCTAATTGGAAGTCACTTGGAAACAACATAGGTAGGGACATGGCTTATGCAGCAATTCTGCCCCCAAATTAGACATCAAAAAGCTTTCACCAGCAGGTATCAATGACCAACCACAGGACCGCCCCCCCCCCAATTTACACAATACACCAACGGCAGCTGCCAGTGCAATATTTCATGTTTTGAGCATTATAAAAACACCATTCTGCCGCTATAAATGACAAGTAAATACTGCAGTGTTGCTGCACTTACCAGCATGTTTGTCTCGTGTTCGGCATCTGGCATGTAAGGATACTGAATGTAGAACATGTCGTTCCGCACCATCTTCTTCCTCATCCGGCAGGGCCCTTCGGTCATCTCCAGCATCCATTTGTCTAGATGGGAGCCAATGGGAGGGCCCCACAAGCCTCTTTCCCGTAATAACTCGTATTCAATTTGAGACCACTCCTCCGCCACATACTTCAGGGCATTTTGCTGACGCTACAAAGAATACGGTAGGTCAGGGGTAGTCAAACGGCGGCCCTCCAGATGTCCACGGACTACAATTCCCACAAGCCCCTGCCAGCATTCGCTGGCAGGGGCTCGTGGGAATTGTAGTCCGTGGACATCTGGAGGGCCGCTGTTTGACTACCCCTGCTGTAGGTTAACTGCCACGGTATGCGTAACCGTATGTCAAATATGGGCAGGATCAGATTTGAAAGGGCAGCGGCATCTTGTACTACGCAGTTCTGCTGAAAGCTCTTAATAAGGCATTGGGAGCAAAGAGACGCAAAAGTAACATTTCTTTATGGATAAGGGGACTAAGCTGTTCCAAGACAGACAACAGGAGAAATCTCTGTCTGTATTCAATGGAGTCAGAGACTCATCTCTGGATAGAATGCAGCAAGCTGAAGATATAGTTTTAGGAGATAGCAGTCATAGAATCATAGAGTTGGAAGGGGCCATACAGGCCATCTAGTCCAACCCCCTGCTCAACGCAGGATCAGCCCAGAGCATCCTAAAGTCCCCTCCTCTTTGCTCCCTCACAAGAAAGCCATGACCCCACTTGTGATTTTTAAAAAAGCACCAGGCTTTATTCAAATTATATTTTTGCACATTTGCTTCTGAAATCCCCTGCAAAAGCATAGCTCAGAAGACTGGAGCGTCTCTATGTAATCACAGAATCATGAAGTTGAAAGGGAACGACAGGGACATCTAGTCCAACCCTCTGCACTATGCAGGACACTCACTACTACCTGCCCACTCACAATGACCCCAATTCCATGTCCAGATGATGCCCCTCCCCAAAAGCTCCCCAGAATTCCTGGCCAGTCTGGCCTGGAGGAAATTTGCCTCCCTGACCCTGAAATGGTGATTGACATTTCAACAAAACATTGGAAAATAATTGAAAGCATAAACCAAAGCTGAAAATTTCGTCATGGGTCAAAATTACATTGTATGGGTCAAATTTACATGGGCCAAAATTACAAACCAGACAGGCACGATTAAAAAACATTGTCATTTCTGCTCTGATTTACCTCTTGATATTCCTTATACTGCATGTCTACCAAGTCTCGAACAACTGCGATGTGTGTAAACATCCACTGAGAGATTTCCTAATGACAAAAATACAAAGTATGTTAATTAGTGCTCTTTTTGGCTCCCCTGCTAAATTACTTTGATGCTGTTTTATGCTACTGGATACTGCTGTTACACGGTGTTTTTCTTACACCCCTGGTGAGTTCAATGCTGATGACAACTTTAAGCCTTTACAATTGTATCCTTTTTAATTTGTAAGTCACCTTCAGCAAGGTTGCCTAAATTTTTAAAAAATAATGGGCTGGATCCAGCTCACTTAATTGCTCTCAGTTTCTTTCCTTTCTAGACCTCAAGGCCACCTGATCCCCAGCAGAGATTTGGAGAAGTTCAAAGGAGACCTTTCCTTTTCACTGGCAGAAAAGTCAGATCCAACCTGATATGCTGAGACCCAGAGAAAGTATTCCCTTTCCAACCCACATGCATGCAGAATATGCAAAATTATAGGTCATTCCGATTGTTCGTGTGATTCTGCCATCTCCATATGAGGTTTTTAAACATCCTGACCCCAAAAAGCCTTTTGAGTCGGGTTCTCATTTTCACATGCAAAAATTCAAAGCACTTAATCGCTATTAAGAGTTAAGGTTGTGACAATATCACCTTTGTCTTTTTACTTGCAGGATAAAAGGATAGAAGGTAAAGGTATCCCCTGTGCAAGCACTGGGTCATGTCTGACCCTTGGGGTGACGCCCTCCAGCGTTTTCATGGCAGACTCAATACGGGGTGGTTTTCCAGTGCCTTCCCCAGTCATTACCGTTTACCCCCCAGCAAGCTGGGTACTCATTTTACCGACCTCGGAAGGATGGAAGGCTGAGCCGGCTGTTGGGATTAAACTCCCAGTCTCATGGGCAGAGCTTTCAGACAACATTTCTGCTGCCTTACCACTCTGCGCCACAAAGAGGCTCTATACTTGCAGGATATAGCGTACCAAACAGTAGAATGTATTAAACTCGTTTGTAGCACAAAGCAATCTGCAGTGGAGGCTATGGCTTTCCTTCCCATCATCTTTTGTCTTTAAATAATTTAAGGTACCTGTGTGGACAGATTATGTTTGTTCAGCCCACTTTCTTTTCGGTTTCTTCTTGATCCAGTTAGCTTTGAAAGGCCAAAACCACTGCTGACGCGTGAAAGCTTAGACTGAGTGGTTGGAACCAATGCTTCTCCTCGACTGATGCATTTCTTTTCATGAGCTAGAATGCCAAGAGAAAAAACAGTGTGATTTCCCCCAAAAAATACAGCTATTGAGCACCCTACACAACACAGATAACCAGCAGAAGACTGATCCATATTGAACCATTCCCAAAACTTTGAGACTGACTCAGCAAGCAAACACATCTTTGCATTGGTAAGGAACAAGGTAGTGAAGCAACACCCTGGTGTACTAGGGGTCTTAAAGAACTGTGGGTGAGTTCCTAAATCCCAGCCCCCCCCCCCAAAGAATACACTGAGAAGCCCCATACTCTGGGTGGCCCTTTTCCCTCCTTGCCAAGAACACATCTCCATTGCCTGCACCTGAACCTTTGCCTCTTGGTGCTCAGTTTCACTTTTCACCTCTTGTTCCTCAGAAATATATATTTCTGAAATATATTACATTCTGAAATATATTACATTTCTAGCATGGCTTCAGAATTCTGCCCTTGTGCTCTCAACTTTGCCCAAGGCAATGTTAAGCAAAGGACGTGTGTGAAGCCTCATCCACATAAGGGGCACATCAGTAATCCGTAGACATCCTTCCTTTTCCCCCAAAGGTTTTGCAATAATGGTTGATGTACATTTTGAAACAAAACATACAGCAACCAGAGCACCCTTGGAAAAGATACAGGTGTTATTTTTAAAGAACAGAACTGTTATACTGCTCCCTCCACCCGTAAGAACCGAGGGTCAAAGGCGATCCACTATTGAAATTTCAGGAATGAGGAACACAGCCTTAAAATCAGGACAGTCTTGTCTCGAGTGCCAGAACTGAGATTTACACTCCTTCACACTTTGCAATTGCTCAGTCTGCAGTTCCGGTCGATTGGAGTAGCAGTAATGGCTAATTTATCTTACTCATTTTCCAGCCCCCATTTAACTTGAAAGGCTATAACAACCGCTCATCTAACTGCAGAACAGAGCACTGTCGAAGCTAGCAACAATACAGTTTCAGGGTCTAAGTCCTCTCAATTCCCCCACCTCCCCTCCAAATTATAGTCTGCTGTTTTCATCATAACCACCCCTTAAAATAAACAAAGTTCTGCACTCAAGAACTGAATACAATTAGAATGGAATGACTGAAGCCCTACGGGGCTGGGGATCTACTTCTCCCATATGTTTCTGCCTGGAAATTAAGATCACAAGGAGACGCCCTCCTGACTGTCCCGTGAACGACACTTGTCAGAGGGTTACAGAAGAGAGGGTCTTATCAGTTGCAGCCCCAGGATTATGGAACAACCTTCTCAGAGAGGTGCACCTGGCCCCCTCATTCAGGAGACAGCTGGTTTGATTTAGGACCACTTTAGGTGATGTCCTGCACTGTGACTTTAAATTTTGGGGTTTTATGTATTGTATTGTATTGTATTGTATTGCATTGCATTGCATTGCATTGCATTGCATTGCATTGCGTATTTTATCTACATTGTGAATTGCCTTGAGTGCCGGAAGAAATTAAGATGGCTAATAAATGTTTTCAATGAATAAAGTAATACCAACCAGATGCAAGAAACACCTGTCAACAGAAACCACAACCAATGGCAGTTTAAATGATTAAAGGTAAAGGTATCCCCTGTGCAAGCACCGGGTCATGTCTGACCCTTGGGGTGACGCCCTCCAGCGTTTTTATGGCAGACTCAATACGGGGTGGTTTGCCATTCCCTTCCCCATTACCATTTTACCTCCCAGCAAGCTGGGTACTCATTTAAAAGATCGCAAAGCACAAAATGTGAAATAACCTTCGGTTTCCCAAGGGGAAGCATCCCAGGTGAACTGTGCTGATCATCCATCTAGGCACACCAATGAATCATGCTAATTTTCTAAGTGCTTCCCAAGAGCAGCCTCCTCCCTCCACCCTCACAACACCGCAAAGCGTACTTCACATGGCAATAAAGCTAATCCATGCAATTCCCCCTTCCCAGTTTTGCTCTCAAGGATATACAGTGCTGCCCACCGACGTCCTGACCGCAAGTGCAAAGGGCTGAAATGACAATAATTTCTGCGGTCTAAGCAGAGATGTTGCTAAGCGGACACTGGCAGCCATAAGAAAGAGCAGAACCAGTATTCTTACCCAGATGATTCTGCCAGCATTTTAAACTGGCTTCTTCCACAAGGGGCTTCACCAGAGTAATGTCCACGTGGCCTCTGTCGTTGACGGGGAGGGATACTTTGAACGCCTCCTCCAAAACCTGCTTCTTGCTGTAGATCAGCTCCGTCCACACGCGATTCACAGCCTTTAGAAGAAGCTGGCGGCCTGAAAAGCAAAAATATCGCTACAGTGAGCTGACATTGGCGGTGAGAGTTGAGCAGCGGAGGACAGCTAAGCATGTTGCTCGGTGTAAACTACAACAGTTTGGCCCCTTTTGACTTCTTTTACATCAACTGACGTGGTTATGCAGGGACTTTTGCCGATATATGTCCTTTTTTTGAAATGCCCAGGCTAGGCCAATCTCATCAGATCTCAGAAGTGAAGCAGGGTGGGTCTTGATTAGGGTTTGGATGGGAGACCTCCAAGGAAGTCTGGGGTCTCTATGCAGAGGCAGGCAACGGCAAACCAACTCTGAACGCCTCTTGCCTTAAAAACCCTATGGTAGGGATAGTCAAACTGCGGCCCTCCAGATGTCCATGGACTACAATTCCCATGAGCCCCTGCCAGCGTTTGCTGGCAGGGGCTCGTGGGAATTGTAGTCCATGGACATCTGGAGGGCCGCCGTTTGACTACCCCTGCCCTATGGGCTGGTTGCTGTAAGTTCGCTGACGGCACTTCTGACCACCACCAAGGATAGGCGAGAGGCATAAGCAGGAGATGGAAATGTCTTGCAGGTCTGGGCCTGCCAGATTGCTTTTATGCAATCTGTTGCTCCATCCCCCCCCCCAGCCCCCATATCTGCCCTCTCCCCTCCACCTGTTTGTGTGCTGGCACCCTTGTTTATTTATTATATATTTGTATACCACCCTCCCCTGAGGCTCGGGGCAGTTCACAGAGAACGTAAACAATACCCTCATGGGTAGATCTATGCACTGATGCAGAGATTTAAAAAAAAAAACATGCACATTTCTACAAAGTCTACAATATTTTTACTTCGGAGTCAGTACTGGGAGCAAGGAGGGAAATAAGGAGAGAGCTCAGCATCCTTGGACAACTCCGCTTTCTGAATTTTATCAGGCGTTCTTTCCCCTGTTTTAATCTTCTCAGTTGCTCAGCGGGAGGTTTGTTTATTCTTCCCCTTCAAGCCTTCTGCATCTTAACTACTCACCTCCGAGCTTTTCAAAGCACAGCTCTAATAAAAACCATTCATTCTGCCAGGCGCAGGGTCGATTGCTACTTGCCATGAATGATGGGTCCTGCTGGTTTCACTGGGCGGCAGGGATTAGATCTAATCCTAATTATTCCTGACTGATGTTTACTAGGATCTTCTTACAGCAAAATGCAGCCTATAATCAGCATGACTGGTTCATATATGAGATTATCCTTTATTTGCTGTCAATCAGACCCGACTAGACCTGTATTTTAAGAATACAGCCTTCAGTGCAGCCCATTCAATATTGTATTCTTGGGGTCTGGTCTGTTTACTATTTCTAATCTTCTCCTTTCCGCTTTGCCAGAAAAATCAAAACACGGCAGACCAGGAAGGCAACAGGAATGCGTGAGAAATACACAACCACCTAATGGTACTGGCTGAAGCCAAAGGCAAATGGCCCTCCAGTTGCTCATTACGTGTTATTACCTTCACTAGAGAGCCTCTTGTGGCGCAGAGTGGTAAGGCAGCAGACATGCAGTCTGAAGCTCTGCCCATGAGGCTGGGAGTTCAATCCCAGCAGCCGGCTCAAGGTTGACTCAGCCTTCCATCCTTCCGAGGTCGGTCAAATGAGCACCCAGCTTGCTGGGGGGTAAACGGTAATGACTGGGGAAGGCACTGGCAAACCACCCCGTATTGAGTCTGCCATGAAAACGCTAGAGGGCGTCACCCCAAGGGTCAGACATGAGCCGGTGCTTGCACAGGGGATACCTTTACCTTTACCTTACCTTCACTAACGTCTTGATTGTAGACTCCATCGGGCTCTATGTCAGAAGGGATCATGATGTGCCAAGTTGTCATCCGGGCTTCTGCTTCCAGGCCAAACCCATCCACGCTGCTGCAAATGTCATCCAACAAGAATGTAAGACACAAAGGAAAGGTCCTTGCTTGGAAAAGGAGGTAAAGGGAAGGTGGTTGGGAAAGAAAGTAGGTTGACTGACAAATGAAGGATGTTAAGCATTCCTGAAAAACATGACTGGGACCTACAAGACTCTCATCCCCATTTACTACCCTTTGCTCAATTCACCTTTCCTACTGAGTCTTCTCCCTCACTGCCTGCTGCCCATTGTCAGGGTTGTCCACTTCCTCCCCGCTACTGGCTTCCCTGCTGCTTCATAGTGCAGTAAATGAGCACTGAAATATTATGAGAGTTCTCATAAGATCTTGGTTTGGACAGCCTAGACAGCTAATGCTGTCTCAACAAATGGAAATAACTACTAAGACTCATGGGGTAATTTTACAAGATCTTGGCACAAATATTGTATGTTTATTTTCTCCCTCTCCTCCGATTCCCCCCATTTTTTTGTTAAACAGAAGATTCCTGGAAAACCAGACTGGCAAAGACATCTTCCCCAGTCCTTACTTAGCCCAACCGTGTGGTTTTTTTGAGCCGCATGTTGGGAGCCATTTTGAGAATTAGACTTGATGCTACCCATTTTATTGGGCTATTTTAAATCCGTAAGGACACACACTGAGACTAGCCAGTCGGTGGGGTAATCTGTGGCATCACTCTAAGAAATTTCTGTCACCTTAGCCAGTGCTGAAAAATTCCTACAAAAAATGTCCATTTTATATCCTTCCTTGAAGATGGTGTTACAATATATAGCTTCTGCCCACCAGAGGGCTCTGTCCCTCATCACCATCATCAGAATACTGCTCTTACCTACATGAACAATTTATTGCCTAATAGAACTTTACAGATAATATTACTTTAAAGGGGGCATTGGATGTTTGTATTCTCCCCCCCCCCCACCACCGCAATAATTACACACAGGAAAAAAATTCTAATAATGTGAGGAAGAAAGCTATAAACATTCCTCCCCGTCGAGTCTTACGTGAACAGTGAATTTATGTGAGTAAAATAAGGTTAATGGGTTACCTATGTTAATGTACTGCAGAAAAGGAAGCCCAAACATAAATATTTTGCCTAGTAAGGGCCCACTACGTGCATCTGATGGAGTGGGCTCTAGGCCACAGCATTGGAAGGAGATCTTGTTCGCCTAAAGTACCATGGAGAAAGTAATTTGCAAGCTGCAAGTCTATACACTACAGTGCAGAAATAGTTTTACTTGGGTTTCTGCAGGGAGAAGGGCAAGAAGTGAGCAGTTGTGCTTCAGAAAACTCATTATACTTCCACCTTGAGGTTAATTAGCTAATATATATATGTTGGGGGGGGGGTGGATGGGGACGGACACTACAACCATGGCAATTAATGTATTTCTGCTCAGAAGTATATTAATGTGGCCGCAGTACGTGCTATTCAAACAGCAAAGCTCCAATTAGTCACTCAGAATAGTTCCTTCCATGTTCCTTCTCCATTATTTATTTTCCAAGTTCATTGATGCTGGGAACAATTTGAAATTTTCAAAAATGTGCTGCTTGGACTATGTTAGAAAAGGCAAAAAAGTTAATCTAAGGGTGCACCATTTGTAGAGGAGAGGGCCTGGCACATAACCTGCTATGTAGCATGTGAAGTCTGAAGGATGTCAGGCTCACATGACAAAACTCCCCTCTTTTGATCTCTCCACCCCAAATGGAGTGGCTTTATGTGGAGTTTTAATAAGGAGCCATTTCCTTCAGGCTTTGTCCAGACACTAAACAGAGAGAAACAGACCTATCCACTGGCAATATGACAAATATATTCATAAAAGAAAGAAAAATGTCCTATTTTTGTAGTTTTCCTTGTTTCTTTATTCTTTAGGACTTCTGTCAAAATGGAATCCAGGCAATCTCTGTTTTCAGTGAGATTCTTTCATCAGTGACAAGTCCTTATATATATTAGTATAATACTTGCCACAGGCTCACATAGGTATGGGGATACCACTCTGTATTGACACGGGGAACGTCACAGTGTATTATGCAGGTTATCACACCTCTTGGGAATCATACTTTCTGTCTGGGCTGAAATAATATGCTGTGACAAAGCTGAAGTGAAACAAGGTATAATGGAACCTTGTCGCAAACTGATCCGGAAAAACATTTGAAGAAGAAGAGTTGGTTTTTATAACCCCACTTTTTACTGCCCGAAGGAGTCTCAAAGTGGCTTTCAAAGTGGCCTTCCCTTTCCTATCCCTACAACAGGCACCCTGTGAGGTGGGTGAGGCTGAGAGAGCCCTGATATCACTGCTCAGTCAGAACAGCTTCATCAGTGCTGTGGTGTTCCCAAGGTCACCCAGCTTGCTGCGTGTAGAGGAGTGGGGAATCAAACCTGGCTTGCCAGATTAGAAGCCACTGCTTAACTGTTACACAATGCTGGCTAAAAGAATGCAACTTTTAATTAACATTTGGATTCTTTTTTGGTATATAGCTGTGCTTGCCAGTCATGGCATTCTTATCTTATTGTTGAAATCAATTCCTGTAGCTGTCTATTTTGGTTTGTTTGTACACCATCTGGGATGCTCACCTCCCGGCATGCAGGTTAATCAGGCAATGAGCCAAGCAGCTGATGAACTCTTGGTCGTGGTTCCCGGGCCCCAGGATCAGGTTCCGGTTGACGGTGAGCATCCGGAGCGAGTCGAGGAGAGCGACTTGCTGGGGGACAGTTTTGTGCGGCCTCGAGAACTGGTATAAAATGGTCCTATTCAGGCAGTGATAAACGGCATCAAGCGATAATCCCTGAGATCTCCTTTTCGACTAAACAAAAACGGACAGGTTGAACAGTGACGCTGACACGCAACCAAACATGCTTTAAAAAAAAATACTACTGACATTAATTTTGTCCACTTAGATTCAAGGTTTAACGGCCCAGAAATTTTTCCTAAAACAATGTGGCTTGGATCATTAAGGCCCATTATGCACGGAGCGGAAGGTCTGCATTCGGGGTGGAACGGTGGCGGCTAAAATCACCAATTATGCACGCTGCAGGCGGCAACCTGGCGCAGAGTCAACATATGCCGCCGAAAAAGCCGTGTTAGCGAGATGCGGAAGAAAGCGGAGCTTCCCGGGACCAGGGCGCAACCAGAAGCGGCTCCAGAGTAGTCGCGTGCATAATCGGATACTCTGGGTTTTGCCGCCATTGCGTTCCGTCTTCGCTTCTTCCTCTTCCGCGTTCTCCATGCCGCTGTTTCAGCGGCTGTGCATAATAGGCCTAACTGCTAACACTATATGGTTGTCACTGAAGGGATTGCATAATTTCTTACAGCAAGGAAAGCAATGAAGGAGCTTTTGCCTCAATAACTTAATTGCAAAATTCTGACTAGCGTTGTGAAGGGAAAAGGGGGCGGAAGGCTGCCCAAAGAAGGCTGAATCCCAATGAGAAAGGCAGACAACGCCTGAACTAAGATAAAATAATAGAGCAACAGGACATAAGGAAATGGGTCAACAGTGTCAAGTACTTTGGGTGCTTTCTCACAAACTAATGCCACACTTTTAATGCGCTCTGCCATTGGATTTTATCATCCTCATTCTCGTTATTACTACAACTTATTCAACTGTTAAAGAGCCTCTTGTGGCGCAGAATGGTAAGGCAGCAGACATGCAGTCTGAAAGCTCTGCCCATCAGGCTGGGAGTTCGATCCCAGCAGCCGGCTCAAGGTTGACTCAGCCTTCCATCCTTCTGAGGTTGGTAAAATGAGTACCCAGCTTGCTGGGGGGTAAACGGTAATGACTGGGGAAGGGAATAGCAAACCACCCCATATTGAGTCTGCCATGAAAACGCTGGAGGGCGTCACCCCAAGGGTCAGACATGACTCGGTGCTTGCACAGGGGATACCTTTACCTTTTTATTCAACTGTTATACTGCCCCTCTCTGTGAAAGGGCT
The DNA here is from genome assembly GCF_049243985.1 of Paroedura picta. NCBI lineage: Eukaryota > Metazoa > Chordata > Lepidosauria > Squamata > Gekkonidae > Paroedura > Paroedura picta. The sequence goes on along the minus strand of NC_135378.1, from coordinate 78,359,373 downwards.
TGGGGGGGGGTTCACAACAGAAGGATAAAACAATCCATAGAACAGTTAAAACAGAATAAAAGTACAAGGAAGCAAATTATCAGCTACTAACAAAGCCTCCCCTCCTCCAGCTGTCCTCCACCTGGCCTGCAGGGCTGGCAGTATATAGCAGGAGAAGAATACGAGGAGGCAGCGTGGTATTAAACCGCCCTGGCCTCAGCCACAGGCCTGGTGGAAGAGTGCCGTCTTACACTGCCTGCGTGAAATGGCAAAATTCGCTTGCATACTGTCATTGAAGTGGATTGAGACGGCATTATTCAGCATCGGTGGAAGTGCCCTTCCTGCCTTTTGCCCAATGGCTCCCGATTTAATTTTTGTAGCGTTTCATCTCAATGCCGTTGAAATGAACATGAAATACTTTTTACTGATTGATTTGATTTTTATGCCACTGCTCTCTGAGGGTCTCACGGCGGTTTACAATTATAAAACCACAGTTTCCATAAAAACCCGTAAAAACACCCCTTATCAAAATCAGAACAGACGGCGATCATTTCCCTAAAGGAAATTGGCTTTGTAATTGGATATCATAGAACCATAGAGTTGGAAGGGGCCAGGCAGGCCATCTAGTCCAATCCCCTGCTCAACGCAGGATCAGCCCTAAGCATCCTAAAGTACAGGATAGTACAGGGCAGGAGAAGCACGCCGGGTGATTCCAATCCCGTGAAGGAAACAGTATGGAAACCCAGTGGGTACCTGTGCAATCAGCTGGATTATGAAATCTATCAGCAGCTTGGACTCCTTATTGAACATGCCTTGCCAAAGCTTATCCACCACTCGCTGTGTGAAATAGAACACGTTGTTGACAAGGACTTGGTAGCTTCCACCACTTGTAATAGGAAGAGAGGCATCCTCACCTGAAGGATGAGAGTGTTACAAGAGTTTTAAAAGCCATTCATGTACATACAGAGAAAAATCTACACGAGGAAGAAAATCTATATGCAAAAAAAACCCCTACTTAGGTTTGAACTAAATATTTCCAAAACAATTATTGGGCTACATCCAGGCACCGTGACATATTTATTTTTGTCCATGACAGGCTCAGATATACCTTGTTGTTCTGCCTGCATGCTTCCCTCCTTCTTTGCCCCATGCGTGAACTTTCACAGGAAGCTTTCTGGTTTAAGAAGCCTTCAATCGAGGAAGCATTTACCGTAATGTCTGAAGGCAACCTTGTTACCCCCTCAACAATGGAGATTCAACCGAACTTGAACTTCAGCTTGTGGGGAGGAAGCAAACTTCTGGTTAGCCCAGGCACCTGCATCCAGAAATCATGGGACATTGGAGTTCAAGGCAAGGTGATCATAACCAGGAAGCTTCCAATTGTAATCAGCAAGCATCCAACTTGTCTCCATTCCAAAGGTAAAGATGGTGCCCAAGAATTTGTTGTATCTTCACCTGTCATAGACGAGCAGAGATCTGGCAGGATGTCTGAATACAGCCTTAAACTCAGGGATGGATTACTTATAATAGTACCACTGGCACAAGGCAGGCTAGAAAGGAAATACACAAGTGGCTTCCCAGCAGAAGAATATAACATACGCACAAGAATCGGTGTTGAACCTACTTCCGGCTAAAACTCAGCTTCAATAAATAAATTATTCCAGTGAATGGACAGAGAACACTGATGGGATTGGCAGAACATCGGTTTGCTGTCTCTGATTACAGAGGTTCCCTTTAGCCATTGGTGAACCTCTCCTCCATGAATCTGACCCCCTTGCAAAGTGGCCTAGGTGTGTGGCCATCACTGTGCCAAATGGCAGAGAATCACACAACTGAATTACTCATTGAGCAAAGGAGTTGTTTCCTTTTGTGTCTTTGTCACTCAACAGCTTCATTGGGTTCCCCCAAGCACCAGGGTTCTGGGAGAAAGGGAAATTCTCCCGATCCACTTTCTCTGCTCCAGGTTTAATTTTAAAAGCCTCCATTATGTCACTGCTCTTTATCTTTTTCCCTAAACGGACAGGTCCCAGACTATTCAGCTTTTCCTCACAGGAAAGCTGATCCAACCCCTTAATCGCTCTGGTTGCTCTCTCCTGCATTCTCTCTAGCTCTGTAATGTCCTTTTTGAGAAACTCAAAGGGTGCTGTTTCAGAGTCACCAAAGGGACAGAATTACAATAAACGTTACCCAGTAAAACATCGGCCGCAAGCAAGTGGTCCATCACGCTGTCCAAAATATAGGTCTGAAATTCTTTCTGCTGTGCCCTTGTTGATCTCTCAGGAGAGGCCTGGTAAATAAAGAATGGGCAATAAGAAAAGAACGACGATTAGAAGCTGCCTTAAGTTGCTTTAAAATCCTGCACCGTGTGTCTGCCTCGAATTCCAGTTTCACACACGCTAACAATGAGACCCATTCCTTACTTCCAAAATAAAAGCATGAGAGGTCTCCTTTAAATGGACAAATGCCTTGATGCAGTGGTTATCAAAAAGCAAGTTGATGCTTCTCAAGAAAGAAAAAGAAAACATTTTCTAGGGAATCCCAATATAAGTTTGCATTATAAACCGTTCATATGCTATTATAACAGATGCCAGTACAGTTTCTTATGATGTGTCCCTATGAAGTGTGTATGGGGGGGGGGGGCAGCATGAATGAGTTAATATGTGTAAAAGATATTCCCTTCCCAGTGGTATCAAATTCCATCCACTTTGTGTAATATGGTTGAGCAGAGGAGCATTTATTTATTTATAATTGCACTTATTTTCCACACTTTCTCTTTAGAAAAGAAGAAGAAGAGTTGGTTCTTATATGCTGCTTTTCTCTACCGAAAGGAGTCACAAAGCGGCTTGCATTGGCTTTCCCTTTCCTCTCCCCACAACAGACACCCTGTGAGGGAGGAGAGGCTGAGAGAGGCCTGAGATTACTACTCAGTCAGAACAGCTCTATCAGTGCTGTGGGGAACCCAAGGCTGGCTGCATGTGGGGGAGCATGGAATCAAACCCAACTCGCCAGAGAGACAGATTCACGTACATACGCACACACACAATAAATATAGTTAAAAGTCTAAAACTATCTAAACCAGGGGTAGTCAAACTGCGGCCCTCCAGATGTCCATGGACTACAATTCCCAGAAGTCCCTGCCAGCATTTGCTGGCAGGGGCTTCTGGGAACTGTAGTCCATGGACATCTGGAGGGCCGCAGTTTGACTACCCCTGATCTAAACAATTAATTGCATACTTCTGTTAAATACCCTGGAAAGGAGAGAGAGAGGAAGTCCTACCAGCCCAAAATGGTATATAATTGAGGGCTTTGACAGGGAAGCCAGAATCATTCAATGGTGTTTTAGGCCTCGGTTATAGGTTTGGCAGAACAGCTCCCTTTTACAAGCATGGTATCTTTCTTCCGTCACTCACACAGTTCCTCAATTTCTCCATCTTGCATTGTTTCAAAGGTCAAAGCTACACAAACTACCCCAGAGATTTTGCAGGCATTAATGGCTAACACATTCAGCATGCCCCCAAGAAGGGGTGAATTCCTCTCCCTTCAGGGTCAGTTTAGGTCAGATATACAGCCCTGGGTGGAGGAAGGGAGGCAGGATGGATGGTCCCAATTCAAAGTGGGGCCCTGCAGCACTCCCAAACTATCTAAGAACTCACAGCTGGCATTCTCCTGCAAACCTTGTATGTGTTGCAAGTAGTTTGGACCAGAACTGGAAACACAGAAAATAATGTTTATTTACACACTCCTCCACCCTTTCTTCTGTCTGTCTTGTACAGAAATAAAAAAAAGAATTTTCCTAGCTTCTCCTACTCAGTCCCAAGATGCTTTGGGAACTACAAGGAGAAGCAGATGGCCATGGACGCTTCTCTTCCTTGGTCACTCTTCTGTCTTTCTCACATTTTCTGGGCTCTTTCAGAGGGAGGACAGAGACTGGACACTGATAGGCTATTCAACTCGTGGGCAAGGGGCAGCATTATTTAACTCATAAACTGACCCTTGCCATGCCTAAGGATACTTGCTTAAGCAATATTCATTGACGAACAATGGTACAAGAAAAGTATTCCATATGATGAATTCACTTTCTTGGGGTGAGCAACGAGAGAGACCAACTCTACCTCTAGAAGGAGGTCGATCAGTGGAGTCTGCTTGCTTGCAGGTATAAGACAGAGGTTATCAATGATCAGCACTTGCATGAAGTCAAACACAAACTTCTTTGCGGGGTGGTTTGTCAGGTAGGTCTTGGACCCCACGTTGCAGTATTCCGATTGACTCCGGTTCATTCCTGAATCAGAGGCAAACGCTTTGAATTCTTCAGCTGGGGACCCCACTTCATCATCCAGATCAGTAACCTATTCAAAACAGGCAGCAATAATACAACCGTCAGTAATTTACTGTAATTCAGCCTACCTTTGGTGAGGCAAGGAGAACTATTAAGTAAGCCCATCTACAACTATTAAGTAAGTTTAGTGGTGAAATTACAACAGGAATTGCAACCAAGACCAGCACATTTTACGGTACAATTAGGAAGTTTCAAAATCAGCCCCACATATAAAACTGTATCTCACAACCAAAAATCCCCCCCCCCCCCCCAGGATTGGAGCTTAACATCAAAATCCTCCTTCACAAGGAGACATTTAACTGTGAGACTGCCAAGACTCTTTTTTGGATGACTGGTCAAGATGTTACTGCGTCATCATGCATTTGGCCTAGATAATGTTTAATTTTTCGTTAAACCTGAGATAAGACTTTGGCTAAAACCTGAAATATTTATTCTTTTTCCTTTAGAGAGCAAGCAGCACAACAAATTAACAGGCAAAGCTATCTGTACTACTGCCTGTGACTTGCATTGTTGACATCTTTCAGTGATGTTTATGCCAGCTCTATTTAATGTGTCCTTTCTGCATTATGTCTCAAAGATCCAGAAGCAGATGATTTTTTAAATGACAGTTATGCAGCCCCAGCTATTTTTTGAATGCAATTTAAAAGAAAGCAATATTTTCATAATCAGCCATCTTCCTCTTGCAAAATAATTCAACTAATTACATTTTTTTAAAGAGCTTTGTTATAAAGGAAAAAAATTGAATCGATTTCCTCATTCTGTACCTGAGTGTATATATTTATTTAATTATAAAAATACTTTCAATCCCGCTCCTCCACCCACCTTCAAATAATCTTAACATAAATACAAAATTTAAAAAAGGTGTCAATGGTGTTTAAAAACAATAAAATAACAAAAAATACAAGTGTGCACGCACAATTAAATTAAGTAGCATATCTGCAGAAATACTCAAAATCCTATCTAAGGCTTAAGGAAAAATTAAATATTACATAGGCCAAATACATGGCAACACAATAATATATTGACCAATCATCTGAAAAAGAGCAGAGAAGCAGCACAACAGACCTCCAGATGCAGAAAATTCCATGGAATGGCCATTTAAAGGAGGTGGAACAAAGAACAAGACCTAATTCTTAAGGAACTCGGTAGGATTATGTGGTGATCCTTTAGAGCAGGGATGGGCAAACTCTGGCCCTTCCGATGTCCATGGACTACCATTCCCATGAGCCCCTGCCAGCATTCGCTGGCAGGGGCTTATGGGAATTGTAGTCCATGAACATTGGGAGGGCCACAGTTTGCCCACCTCTGCTCTAAAGAATCTAGTCCCAAACAATGTATTTATTTAGTACTTTATAAAGTCCAAAACTAACACTTAGGCCTGGATACAGAAATGTGCAGAGAACAAGCCGAGGGTGCAACATCAGAGTTCCATGAACCAACCAACAGGCCTCTATCATAACTGCTGCATTCTATGCCAGCAGAAGTCTCCAAATGCTTTTTAGCAGAGCCGCACAGGCAGCATTTCACCGGAGGCCGATCTAGAGATAACAAGGGTGTGCATAACTGGGCCCGTTACCAGTTTTTGTCCAAGAAAAGGGCAAATGCGGTGTGGTTTCACCCTATTTAGTGACACGGGCAGATGGTCAGAATTTTCACATTATTCCAATTCCATATACAAGAGAGAACTGAACAGGCAAGCTTACTACCATTCCCCGCCCCTGCCTCCTACCATTTCTGAGTATGGCCGGATATTGAAAGGGAACACAGTGGCTGCCAACGCACAAAGAAACTCTGGGCTCATCCACATTGAAGCCAGGTCAGGAACGTTGTGATAGAGGTAGCGAAAGAACTGCATCAAGGTGACTGGATATTCACGGAGCCAAGAACCTTCTTCTTCCGACTGCCAAGGCTGCGATCAGAGAAAAATTTTCGTTGGTTACTCATTTCATTCACACTGACCTAAAAGGAAGCAAGGTGTATCTCTGGGCTAGCAGAAGGCGTTTTGATAGCCGTCTCCTTACTACTATTTTACAATATTTTGGGTAAAGTGCTTTAAAGCCCCCCAAAGAGCACTACGCTCAGCCAGCTTCAAGCGGGTGGTGATCCCTGGCCCCAAGGAAACGCTTGGCCTCAACCAAGGTCAGGTTGTTCTCTGTCCTGGCCCCTATCTGGTGGAATGAGCTCCCAAAGATCTGGGCCCTGCTGGAGCTATCACAGTTCCACTGGGAGCTCTTCCGCCAGGCATTTTGCTGAGCCCTGTGAATTGACCATCCACTGGGCCCCCAGAACCCTCCTCCTGATCGGACCAATCTGTAGGGTTATGGTCAAAATGTTAATAGTGAACAGCGGAAAATTAAATATTAAATGTTCAGTGCTATGGATATTGTCACGGTTGTTGTTGATATTGATACAGTTACTAAATTCATACTTTATATGTCATATTGGTTTTCATGTTCTCTGTGAACTGCCCTGAGTCGCAAGGGAGGGTGGTATAAAAATGTAAGAAATAAATAAATTAATAAAGCTTGATCTCGCTGGTTTCAATAACTCCTTGTCAAATAGGTGAAGTGGAATTAAAGTGATTTGCTCAAGGCCACCTGGTGACCTGGCTTTCTCCACCTCCAAACTCTAGTTCTGTAACAACAATGAACAAAGAATGGTAATTTTCTTGCTTTGTTTACTGAGTTGAAAGCATATTGTCGGATTACACAAAAGGAGGCTGTCGATCTGTAATGCCTTGTAAAGCATTCATTAATATTGGCTTCATTATGCAATAATTTGGTCAGAGGAACGTACTGTGGAGTGATAGGAATACTGAGAATATCATATAAAAGATGAATAACTAGTAACAAGATATTCACCCAAAGAAAGAGCTCAACATGGACAGAGGGAAGATCATGGCTGAATGGTGCCATGAACAGACCATAGTTTGCTTGCAACAAGAAAGAACATAGAATCCTAGGGTTCATGTGCTCTCTCTCCCTTTTATGCACTTTTATGATAAAATTGATGATGTCCTGCTTTAGGAAATCTACAATTTGCTGCCATGTCCAAATGGAACCCCCCAGGAAACTTCAATTTGTTTCTTTCTACAAATCACGGTTTTAGCTTGGCTGTCTTGAAGACTCCAAATTTATGTTGAAGACTTCCAGGCCCACAAACCCCTCAATTTAGGTGTGGCACATTGGTAGGCAAGGGGGAAAGGATTTCGGTCTCAGTCTTCCAAGACACAAATTATATGTTGTTTTGTGATGTCTGAATACAGCGATTACATCCATAATTTCAAAAAAAAATCTGCTTTCCTTTATAGGAGGATGGTCCACTGTTTCTCAGAGCAACTATCAGACGTTTCTGCTCATGTTATTCTGCGGTTGTTACATAATTAAAGCAATCCAAACATAAGTCTCATCCATGTTTGGAGGGGAAAACTCTTTGTGGATCTTCAAGTAAGCCACTCTTTGAGTTTTTGGCTGCAAAGCTCAATAAACTACAAAAGCGCAGAACACTCAGTTACAATTTAATCTGTTGCCAGGCTCAGTTTAAGGCACTGGCTATCAGAAAAAGCCCTTCATGGCCTTAGACCCTCTTATTTGTGGGACTGCCAGTCTCCTATGTTCCCCCATGACAACTTGGCTCAAGTCAATGGGGGGGTTTGGCAGGTGCAAGGCCAGAAATGGCCAAAATCAACAACTGCCTGTACACAGGCTTTCTCTGTTGTGGCTCCTGTCTTGTGGAATTGGTTTGCCAAAGGAGGCCAGAAAAGCCCCCATTCTCCTGGCTTTCTTCAAACTACACAAAACTGAACAAATCAAAAGGGCTTTTCTGTGCAGGTAATAAGAGTCGCAAAAGTACAAAATGGTTGTACAAACTTGCTTGGATAAATTATTAGGGACTGTGTCGCATACAGCTAGCTATGTGTAGCTTATTTTAAGTACGGTCCTAGTTATGTAATTTCTTAATCTGTCAAGTGAATACTTTTTGTTTCTGCTCTTTCTGGTGGACCCAGACTTCTAACATCCTAAAGCACTGATTACTGAATGTCCCATTTTGTCCACTGTACTGACTCACCATGTGTAATCCATCTTCAGACCCTGTAAGAAAGGTGTACAATCTTCTTCTTTTTATCCTTTAGCTGGCGATTGGTGGAGCAGGTTGTCCTCTCAGCCAATAAGCTGCGGCAGGTGCCAATCAATCAAATCAAATAGGGAATGAACTAACCAAAACCACTTCCATACTTACTGAATTCAACATACTCCTCAGCATTCCCAGTAACAAGAAGGCAGCTTCTGTGCAAACATTGTGAATTGAAGAGACCACGGTGCCACTCGATGCAGGAACACCGAAGATAAATGTCCAAATTGAATCCAAGTCAAACTATTGAATGGAGAAAATGGAAATGGAGGGGGAAGAAGAACTCAAAGTCAACACATGATCTGCTTCCTCATGTTGCTCTGCTATCTGTTAATTCACAGGCATTTCACATGTAACTACACTACAAAGTATCATGCCATTGATACTATGATTTCATGAAGTATCCATCCAGATCTTATTTGATGGTGTTGGTGGGGAAGGATATAATCATCCATTCAAACACTTCTCTACAAGCCCAAGGACTGGCTTCTACATGACCACATAAGAAGCACTGTATTGATAGAGCTCTACTCAAGTAGATCGTTAGCTAAGAAAACTCCCAAGTCTGTCCCAACGATGTAAGAATTATGACAGCTTCAAAATCCTCCTTCTTGGGTTTATTTAACAAGCAGGCATCATTTTTGGATGTTTGGTCAAGACACTATGGTATGGTCTCATTATGTATTTAGCCTAGATCAATCTGAGACCACATCTAAAAAGAGCATGACCAGCCTGGCCGAGGTCTACACCATGCTTTGTTTTGGAAAGGTGGTCTCGGTTAAATGACTTTCCCATTTAATGCTCAGCCCAAAAGCATGTGAAGTTTCCATGCAGATGGCACCACGAGTTTGGTCCTGACCTGGATGGCAGGGGCTTGCCCGATCTCAGAAGCTGCAACACGAAAAAACAGGCAGTACTAAATAAATATCCTAACAGAAAAAGAGAGAACCTGTCCCAGGCTGTCAAAATCAGTTAACAAAATATTTATATAATCTCTATTTTAATGATAAATGAAACAACCAGGACGGACTCTAGATTTTGTTCCGTTTTCAAAGTAGACCTTTCATCGGTGGTTGTTTCCTCCTGTGATTTTGAAACTTATCTTAGAAGTTTTCAATATTTCAACCAAGTTGTAATCAAAATTAAATGCATATCACACCGGCCTTCAGCTCGCAGGTATGGGAGAAAGCTGAGTTGGAAACAACCACTGATGAAAGGTCCACTTTGAAAATGGAACAAAATCTAGAGTCCGTTCTGGTTGTTTCATTTATCATTATATACATTTATTGTTAACTGATTTCGATCTCAGAAGCTGAGCAGGTCATCCCTGGTTCGTACTCAGAGGGGAGTCCAGAGTCACTACACAAAGGCAACCAATAACAAGCTATCTCTGTACATTTCTTGACAACCCTAAGAGGTTGCCAAAAGTCGACTGCAACCTGATCGTGCTTTATGTGCCCACACAACTACCATTTCTCAGCTGGGCAACACTGCTTCAAGTCACAAAAATAACACTGTACACTCAGAATAATCCATTAACATGTTCAAGTTATGCTATCAAAAGGCTTCGGGGTGTTCAACACTTGACATGAATTAACACATCAAAGGTGATTCTGATGAAGAATGTAGCCCATTGGATACTGACAGTAAATTATTTCATGGAATTCAGGGGGGGGGTCTACCAAGTACATCATCTGTACTGCAGAAGTAATGCTGCAGAAGTTCTTTCTTGGTGATCTGGAAATGATTCTGGGCATGCATCTAAGCCTCAAGATGGGATCTAGATGTACAAAGAAACTACTAAACTTGTACTGAATTCCTCCCTCCTTTCTAGCAATACACATATTTAAACCCAATTTTGCTGAATTCCAGATTCAGTTGTATCAAAAATCAAAAAGGAGCTACCAATTTCAAAAACTTTAAGGAACTTGCAAAATTGTTATATTTCAGGAAAATGCAAGGATCCATTTTGGAATAAGGAGATGCACCGGCCTTGACCAGGGCCAGGGCCTTCTTGGCCCTGGCCCCGACCTGGTGGAATGAACTTCTGGAAGAGCTGAGGGCCCTGGTGGAGCTATTCAGGGCCTGAAAGACAGAGCTCTTCCTCCAGGCATTTGGTTGAGGGCAGGCTGTGGAAGACCTGGGGTCCCTCCTCAGGACTCGCTGAACTCCTAGGGCAGAAGGCAGCCCCCCTCCGTGGTCAGCTGGTGGTGTGTGCTGAGGTAGGGTTACTGACCCATGCAGGACTGGTGACTTGGGATGGAGGAGAATACAGTTATACAATTTTATAATGGTATTTTGTACCAATGTTTAACGGGGGGTTATTTTAAACTGCCACGAGCCGGCATGGTCCAGGAATGGCAGTCAATAAATCAAATAATAAATAGATAAAATAAATAAAGGTTCCAATTGCCCCTTGCGCCCACTGGCACAGAGCGGAAATATCTTCAGTGCAAAGATTCATTTTGAAGCATTGCTTTCCCCCCCCCCCCCCTCGGCACGGTATTACGCTTAACAAAAAGTCAGCATCTTACTAAATAATCCCTACCTGGCAACCCTGATTACATCGGCTGGTGATGACAGGTGCACTGACCTGCGGGTTTTCGGGCAGCTCAGTGACTGGCTGCTGAAGGAAAAGCGCCATGAGAAGAAAATAGAGCGTGGGGACATTGGTGTGCTTAGGAAGGAAGGACTGGAGAACCGGAAAGCCCGGGAAATGACAGGCGTCCCGGTTAATTTCCCTGACAGTCGATCGGCCGCCTGCGCTCCTGCCAACGTTAAAGCCTGGGGGGGAGAAAAGAGACATACAAAAGAGCTATAAAAAGGTGTTAGGTTAAGCCTTGTTTAGAAGGTCACCACTCAATAGGATCAATGCTTCCTTGTCAACTTTTCAGATTAAGATAAATACATAAATGTGCCATCTCAGTTACTGGATGATCACTGAAAACACCATTAGAACATCTTTCTCTGCTTCTGTGTGTGTGTGTAAGTGTGTGTGTTTGTGTGTCTGTGTGACACCACTGTAACCTTTGAAATGAAACAGTTTTACAACTGGAGAGCCTGTGGTGCTAGAACAATCAGTGATCTTGTTTTGGGGTTGCAATGCGGCTACTTAATGTACAATACAAATACAATAATATTTCAAACACATTGTTTTTCTCAATATATTCCGTGTGTGTGTGTGTGTGTGTGTTCTCCCATGCAGTGTTGTCTGTTTACGTACAATCCTACTGAAAGAAAAATATTTTCAAAAGCAAAGACATAACAAAAGCACTTCCCCACTGTGATGTTGCTACAAAAAAGGCAGGGGATTTTTTTTAAAGGCATAATGGGAAAAGGATAAATCACTGGGAAAGAAGTTTTATCTTGCCCTTTGCATAAGTTCTGGAGCTGCCAAGTTGATTGGCACTTAACCTAATTTAGCCTGTTTGAATGTTTAAATGACCTTTACTCCTGATGCACAGGGTATCGGACAAGAGACACTGCCCGGAAGACCAGCCAGGACAAAGAGCAACAGGTCACAAAGAATACCAAACATATATTTATTTGTGCGGAGAAACCCAGGCTTGGATTACAGGACGTGTTTCATTCTCTGCCTGCTTCCCAGATGTTCTGTCACTGTGCAGAGAGCTATGCAAAATAGTGACATTCAAGGCACTTCATTTATGAAACTGTACTCAAGAAGTGACTGTGCAATTACATTGTTTAGCCCAAACAACCCAGCTTGACCCAGGGTCGGCCATGGTTCCTAGTTGGATGGGAACGCTTGAGATTGCTACGCAGAGAGAGGCAATGGCAAGCCATCTCTGAATGTCTCTTGCCTTGAACGCTACTTGGTTGGGGTTGATACGAGTTAGCTGAGTCAATCAATCAATATTTATTTTGCGGTCACAGACCAATAAAATACAAGAGTAAAACGAGACATAATAGCGGTATAAAACAATCCCATCAATACCTGTGATAAAATGTCATTTCAACAGATTCATTATTAAAAACAATTTTAAACCATCTTTTCTATTTCCATGTGTACCCTTACATAGGGGGACTACCCGACGCTTACTGGGGTAGATGGATTCTCAAGTAGGGAGGGCCGATATTTTAGATGTTATTTTTCTGGCGAACCAGCTCAGCCTTACAGCCCCGGGGAACTGCTTCAACTGGTCTTTTCCCCAGCAATATCATATGGGAAGGGGCCCACTGGAGAATGCTTACAAACATTCCAATATCGAATGGGAGTGCTCTTAAGTTTATTTAATACCCTGCCCTCCGCAGTAGGGACCCAAAGCAGCTTACAAATATGTAATTACATCATTCTCTCCTGCATTTTTCCTCACCACAACCCTGTGAGGTACGTTAGGCTGGGAGAGGATGACTTGCCCAAGGTCATTGAGAAAGCTTTCATGGCACAAATGGGGATTCAAACTCTTTTAACCATCACACCACAGTGATTCTCTCGGGTGAGTGTCTGTATCTGGGTCTTCTAAGGCAGTACACTGTAAGGCAGGACTGATCCTTGGACGGCTCAGAACTGCCATAAACCTGTGAAACTCATCAAGGTATTTAACAAAGCCATGGATGACCCTTGACACAGCTGACTTCTCAATACAAATGGAATTTATAAAATCAATGCATTAAAAAGCTTTTGCCTTAATGAGCCATTTGTGAAACCCGATTGTCACTTATATTAATAAGCCATTTGTTGGTCAATAATTGTATGAGTTCAAATTACTGATGACTACAGCCACAACTAAAGGATCATGTGTCACTGGATCACCCTATTAAGTCTTCCAAGTATTCCTCTACAGAAAAACACTTCAGGTGCCAGCTCTAGGAAGTAAAATACTATCCAAAGATGCCTCCATCTATCAAGTCAGCTTTGTATTAACAACACAAAATTTGGACTAAAGAAAGCAAAACACATATTAAAGGTAAAGGTATCCCCTGTGCAAGCACCGGGTCATGTCTGACCCTTGGGGTGACGCCCTCTAGCGTTTTCCTGGCAGACTCAATATGGGGTGGTTTGCCAGTGCCTTCCCCAGTCATTACCGTGTTTACCCTCCAGTAAGCTGGGTACTCATTTTACCGACCTCGGAAGGACGGAAGGTTGAGTCAACCTTGAGCCAGCTGCTGGGATTGAACTCCCAGCCTCATGGGCAGAGCTTTCAGACTGCATGTCTGCTGCCTTACCACTCTGCGTCACAAGAGGCTCTCTTTACCTTTAAAACACATATTACATCAACATTAAAAAAAAAAATCATACCAAGCACAGTTCCAATCTTGTTGGTCAAGACAGAATCCGTCTGGTCAAGCCAGCCTCCACCGCTGAGGCCTTCCTTGAACTTGATGAGAATCGTCGGATTGCTCAGCAAGACCACCAGAATTCTCATGGCTGAAGTCACTGTGGTAGGGTGTAGATGTTCCTCCATGAACAGCATCACCCAGTCAAACCCAAGGGTCCGGACCAGCTCTTCACAGGCCCTAAGTAAAGACAGGGAAAATGCCATTGAACTGCTTAAAGAGGATAATGGTCTAAAGCCAGACAATGTAGGTAAGCCTTAAAGCAGAGATGGCCAAACAGGAGCTCTCCAGATGGACTTGGACTACAATTCTCACGAGCCCCTGCCAGCATGCTCTACTGACAGGGTCTCATGGGAATTGTAGTCCACGTACATCTGGAAAGCCACAGTTCGGCCATCCCTGACTTAAAGGATATAAAGACTTGCAAAAAGAAATGGCCAATTAAATTACCAGCAACTTTTAAGACAACTAATGTTGAATCCTAAGCACAAAGTGATTTGTACTTAATAATATTTGTATTTTAATTTTAGTATATATTTCTGAACTCAGGAAAACATTAATGTACATTCTGCTCCCCCCCCACACACACATCAATTCTTACTCAAAATAAAAAGAATTTTTTCTCTCCATGCTTTTTGACCCAACAATGACTGTTGGTATAGAGCAGGGGTGGGCAAACTGTGGCCCTCCCGATGTCCATGGACTACAATTACCATGACCCCTGCCAGTGAATCCTGGCAGGGGCTCATGGGAATTGTAGTCCATGGACATCGGGAGGGCCACAGTTTGCCCACCCCTGGTATAGAGCCTATGACAAATACAGACCACGGCCTTAGAGTAACTTAGAATTCTTCCCAAACATTATCAAACATTCACTGGCAATTAATTAAGGGACATAATGAGATAGTGATGGAACAAAAACAACTTCTGGATGAATTGTATTCACTCATTCCCCAACAGACATTAATTAGCTTTCTGTTAGGGAAGCTGATCTGGGTTGTTATGTGTGGGGAAATTAATATATCTCTCCTTGCATATAAAAACAGCAGAGATTTTAATACAGAAAATGTTTGAATCAGCAGGTGCTTTTGGATCATATCAGGCAACCTGAAGCACAATGTTTAAAAGACCACAAAGACAGCTGTATGGATAGTTAAGGATGTTTCCAAACCAAAACCTGGAATTGAAAGAAACAACATTATGGAAGCAAATTCTCAGAATTACTTCCAAAACTACCACCTTGTCGGAAAAAAAGAAGTTCAGAAATAATTAAAGCTGACGACAGATGGGCAAAAAGACCAGGGACATTTTTAGCTGCTTAGTAATTATTATATGGAGTTTTATACATCTGGTATGTGAGACAAAATGCTGACTAGGAAGCATTTTGCCTTATATCCAGAGTCCCTAGCCATTAGTGTGGCATGTGTTCTGGGATCTATGATGAAAAACATAAAAGGGTACTAAAACCCAACCTGAGAAGACAAGTTAGGAACCTGACATTTGAGCAGAAAAATATATATATAAATTAAAATACAAATATTTGTTATTAAGTGCACATTAAGCTTAAAACATTAAACCGTAAGCCACAGTCTGTGCAATATAGCACATACAGTCTCAATGTATGCACATGGCATGAACATAGACCAAAAACGTTTCAACCATCAGTGGTCAAATAAACTATATTCACCCATATAATAGTACAGTATTACAATGAAACCTAGTTGGTGGCGTAAGAACCATAAAACACGAAGCTCCCAACAATATATGACCCGCCATGAGCTGTATGGGAGTGGCGGGTAAAAAAATCTAATAAATAAATAAATAAACAAACAAACAAATAAATAATTTCAGATGTGGTGCTCACACATGTGCACCTTCATGTGTAAACCAAACAAAAGTGATTTGTACTTAATAATATTTGTATTTTAATATTAATATATATTTCTACTTGGATCCATACATGCATCCCCAAGTCCACTAAGACTTGTCTCCTTCTCACCATGAAACACCGGCCGTTTTTCTGCTGCCTCCTCAGACCTCTTTTTTTGAGACTGGTAATTATAGCTTCCCCCGAAATTGCTTTTTCCCCTTTCTTCCCTGATTTCCTCTAGGCTAGCCTTGTATGTGTTCTTCAGTGTGTTTGTTTGAGTTTTTATCTTTTATTCTCTTTTGAATAAAAAACCTTTCTGGTTGAACATCTGCCCGGTATATTTCGAGAGTTCTCTTAAGGGAAACATCCCAGTAAATGTTGGTGGAGAATCCCAGTTACTCTCTCTCCTCTCCTCTCCTCTCCTCTCCTCTCCTCTCCTCTCCTCTCCTCTCCTCTCCTCTCCTCTCCTCTCCTCTCCTCTCCTCTCCTCTCCTCTCCTCTCCTCTCCTCTCCTCTCCCCTCCCCTCCTCTCCCCTCCCCTCCCCTCCCCTCCCCTCCCCTCTCCAGTTACTTTTCCCAACTAATTACGAGACGGGCTATTTGGGTAACACAAGTATCTTGCTTCTTATACTCCTATGCCACTTCTATTTTCCACCAAACTTCAGACCATTTATACTCACGGCAAGTTGACGCTTGTTTTTTCTTTAGATGTGTACACAAGTTTGAGGAGGATATCCAACAGTCTGTTTCTCAGAAGAATAAGGTTTGCACTCACAAGGCCTCCAAAATCTTCCTCTGTTCCTAAATAAACACACACACAGAGTTCGTTTCTAATATACCTAACATGGATTTTATTTGCCAACAAATATTAACATCTACCTATCTAAGGTAGGTAACAGATGTTGAAGCAAGTTATGCTTTCCAGTGGAAAGAATGCTTGCAGACTGGATCATCCACAGGTGCAAAAAGCATGGATTATGTTCAAACAAGGTTGCCACATCATAAAATACACACACAAAGTGTTGCACAGAAGAGAAGAGTTGGTTTTTATACCCCACTTTTCACTGCCCAAAGGAGTCTCAAAGCAGCTTACAATCACCTTCCCTTTTCTCTCCCCACAACAGACATCTGGTGAGGTAGGGGAGGCTGAGAGAGCCCTGATATTACTGAAGAAGAGTTGGTTCTTATATGCCGCTTTTCTCTACCCGAAGGAGTCTCAAAGCGGCTTACACTCGCCTTCTCTTTCTCTCCCCACAACAGACACCCTGAGAGAGGTCTGAGAGAAACTGCTCTGTGAGAACAGCTCTAAAAGGACTGTGGCTAGCCCAAGGTCACCCATTGGCTGCATGTGGAGGAGGCTGCTGCTCTAAACCACTACTCCAAGGTGGCTCTCTCCAACTGAACCACACCCATAAACCTAAATATGTTTGCTTGGAAGTATCAACGGGATTTTCTCTCCCAAGAAAATGCATTAAGATAACTCATTAAGATAACTCAAACCAAAACCTCATGCTCCATCTGCGGTGGAAGACACAACGCCCCCAGGATCTAACAGTTCACAATTAATATTCTTTTCAGTTCAAAGGGACACAACAGGTAGGCTGCCTTAATCAAATGAAAAGGGTAAAGTTGGACGGTGTGCGACATCAAATGGAGAAGGGACTGTTTGTGTGCTTTAAAAAGATTATCTATCAAGGCTTCATAGACAGTTCCTTGGTACTCTTTGTAAATGCAGAATGTTTAAAAAGCAAATAGCTCATTATGCTCAAGTCGGGCACAGTAGAACATATCCATGGTGATGAAAGAAGATGTCTCAAGGGGCCCCTTCTCTTCTCCCGCTTTTCACGAACCGGGAAGTACTTACCAGTGTCCAGCTTTTCTTCACTGTTTGTCTCCATGACGACAAATTTCTCACAGACTGCGAATGTAGGCAGAGTAGAGGAGATGAACTGTCCAAACCTTGGTGGATAAAGGGAAGAGAGGGGAAAATGGCACGCACTTGTGTGACAGATGGGAGTTTAAATTTGTCACTAATTAGCATTAGCTGCAGAGCAAAAAGTCATACGAAGAGGCAATTATTCCCCCCAAAAAGAGAGAGCAGATTTTGACATTTGCAGGGACTGACTGAGGCTGCCTCAGTTTTAGAGATGTGAAACAACAGCCAAACAAATATGAAACTGGGTTAGCCAGGATGACAAAAAATGATGAAAATGCTATAAACAGAATACTTCTGAGAAAGCAACCTTCCGAATGGAACTGTAAAGCAGGGGTAGTCAACCTGTGGTCCTCCAGATGTTCATGGACTACAATTCTCACGAGCCTCTGCCAGCAAAGGCTGGCAGGGGCTCATGGGAATTTTAGTCCATGGACATCTGGAGGACCACAGGTTGACTACCCCTGCTGTAAAGGATCCTGGATGACAAGAACTGATGAAGATGCTATAAACAGAATACTTCTGAGAAAGCAACCTTCCGAATGGAACTGTAAAGGATCCTGGAGGGTAGAAAGGTTATAGCCGGTGCAGAAAGATTAGACCACTTCCCAAGACAAAGTCACACACATTTAGGAAATGTTTACATCCTCCGAGCCAGCAGAATCCAGCACAGTTTCATAAAAAAAAAATTAGGAATTTTCTGGAAGGGAAATAAGGACTTGTAGGAAGGAAAATGCACTTGCGGAGAGAAATGTACATGCACTCTTTAAAATAGAGCTTAGTGAAATTTGATGGTACCTGAGTAAGTCATTGCTGCTTGGGAAACCCTGGAGCAAATAGCTCAGCACGTTGCTCATGGCAGCAATTGTTGGCTGGGACAGAGACATGTCTCGGAGAGTCAGCAACAGTTTCGGGATCAGCTGGAACTCCCTCATCAATTTAGCATTCTTTGCTGCTTCGCTGCAAAACAGACAAGACAATTTAAGAACCTTTAACTCACCTGGGTAGCCCCCTTTTTTAACACAGTGCGCTGCTATGGATTCGTTCTGGGGAAGCATGCGCTACGTCTAGGAGGAACTAGGAATCCACATGACTTTGATCATATGATGGAAATCAGACCATCACCTCTACTGTGGAATCATGTTTGGTCAAAGTTATCTAATTATCCCTAAAGAAAACACCAAGTTCTCAGCACATGTCGGTCCTATAAGACATTTGCAGCTTCTACTGAACACTTCATGGCTAAAAATCATCAGAAAGACCAATGGAGATGGACTGTGATTCAGTTTCCCCTGAATTACAGCATTTAGATGCCTATTTTTTCCACCCACTCCAAGACTCTTTTTTGGACCGCCATCATACCCACAAACATAAAAAAAATTACACGGTGCAACAGGACTAAGTTTAGGCAAACAAATATTCATTTTTAAGGCTACTTACTAGAAGACAACGTTTGCATTATAAAATATTAGCATAATTGATACAACAGGGACTAGCTGTTACCTGGATTCAGTCAGAAGTTCAATGAAATGTTCAAATAATGAAAGGTGAAGTTCATAAGGTGCATGAAGCCAAACCTGAAAGGCAGAGTAGAAACTTTATTACTGGCATTCCTTATTCGTTTTAGCAGAGTTGTCCTTCCAGTAATGATCACTGTCACCTGCTTTTTTGTACTGTGGTCAACTAATCTTGCTGATTAACATACTATTTCTTACATGCTTTCAACTTGTTGCTTTGTTAGCCACTTGAGTCCAAGATAAGCGGAATACAAATATATTAAAAGAAATACTTTGAAATTTTTCATTGTAAAAAGGAAGTGGAACGTGAAAGGTATCATCTTTAAACACTCTTCACTTCTTAGAGCTGATCACAAAAAATGGTAGGTTAATTCCAGCATTCAATGCTGGAAAATACTGGCAAAAACAGGCTACCCAGCAGAGCCTGTGGGGAGAGTTCCCCCACAGGATTGGGTCTTTGCCTAGCTCTTTTGGGCAGTCTGGTTTAAAGGACCACCCCACAGAGCCCCAGATGAGACCCCTCATCTGTTTTTAGCAACTTTACCACTGCTTCTCCACCTCCAGTTTTTTTTTTCCAGCTTGGGTCTACTGGACATGAAAAAAAAAAATCAGGATTTCTGAAAAATCCCAGATCCAAATACTCTTATCATTATTGGGATACGGGTTTTTCCAGAAATCCCAAATATTATTCAGGCCCAGTAGGCTCGTGCCAAAAAATATCGAGAAAAAAAAATTGTACCCCCCCCCCCAATGTTATCATATGGGGAGAATACCATACGAAGACTAAATGACAGTAGGTACTATATCCATCAAGTCATGTTGTATTGGTTAAAACACTGCGCTTGCCTCTTTATCTGTCATATATGAATTGTATTTGCAGTACTAGAATGTCACTGAACAATCAGAGAAAGTGATATTGTGATTGAGGGAGGCAATAATGGCTAAAAAATAACCCAGTTGTTGAAGAAACAGGTTGCAGGTAGGCAGTAATGGAAAATGTTCCCCAAAACAAGCTTTCGGCTCTCTGGACATCATCCACCTTTGTTTTCTGTTGCAGAGGAGGCCCTTGTGCATGGCCCAGCCATTTCTCATCTCAATTACTGCAGCCTCTTCTCTGCAGCTCTCCTCCTGCCAGTCCTCCGCTGCCAAAATAATCTCCCTTCCTGCTCTGTTGCTACAATCATATTGCGCACCACTTTCAGCCTCAGCAGTGATGGGGGGAAAGCTACAGCAAATCAATTTCATAATCAAAAGCCCTTTCATTTATGTCTCCACCCTTTCTCAGCTCCTGGCTTATCTCGATTCTCCCGTCCCATCATTCCTCAACCTCTCCACTACATTTAAGGCAATCTGCTGCTGACACCTTCTCCCCTGCACACAACCCCTCTGCTCCTGCTCCTTTACTTTCAATGATGATATTTTTTTCCTGTAGATGAATTAAACTCAACAACCTCCTTCCTTGACCTTCAGCTCCAAACTCTTTCACTCTTTACAGCTGCACTAAAAACAATCCATCTTCTGGTGGATCACCACAGCCTAATGAGACTCTGTGCTGTTCCCTATCGTTTGAGCCTGTAAAGTCAATTTCCCTTTTTGCCTACCATCTTGGCTCTGCCTTGGTGTTAGCTGTTCTTCCAAGCTTCCCGTCAAATACAGGAGTGGGTAACTGAAATCTTCCATGCCACCTCGTTTAAGCCGACCGTATAGAGCAGGGGGTAGTCAAACTGCAGCCCTCCAGATGTCCATGGACTACAATTCCCATGAGCCTCTGCCAGCAAAAGGGGTAGGTTGACTACCCCTGGTATAGAGTAAGCATTCATGAGGTGGGCCTTCCCCTTTCACAGTTCCAACCACCAGACAGTTATTGCCCTTTTTGGCTACCTTAAGCACTCGTAAGGGAGGTGAACATCGACAGCTGCCAGAGTCCTACCGTCAACCTTACAAAGGTGACTTAAGGAACATCAGGTTGAGTTTCAGCTTATGCACTACTAGATAGTTCTAGTTGAAAAGAGGAACCTTCAAAGAGTCCATTTGTACGCCAAAAGGCCTGATGTCATTGAGATGGCATCTCCCTTTTGGAAAACAGGACTTCCTTCTAAAATCCACACCAAGTTTTAACTTCAAACACAGTATTTTCTAAATTGTGGTGGCACCTTCTTCATTTCACCATAGGAATAATTTTATTTTTCATTTTGTCTTCATGTTTTATTTATTTATTCCCATTATATCCCGTCTTTCTCCCCATAGCAGTTTATATCATTCTCCTTCATTTTATCCTCACCTTACCTGTGAGGTTAGGTTGAGAGTGTATGTCTGGCCCAAGATCACCCAGCAAGCTTTGATAGGAGACAGTGGAGATTTGAACCTGTGCCTCCCTGATCTGAATCAGACACTGATCACTGCACCAGGATGGTTCAATAAATAGGATGCATCTCCTGAAGTAAGTTTGCTTATACTATAACTGGCTCAAGACTGTATTATTCCAAACACTCTTCCTGATTTTGCCTGTTTAGTTCAAAAGGTTAACAAAAACTTTCACAAAACCAGGCTTCACGGGGGGAAAAAGGTGCAATATATTTTAGTGAAGAGCCTCTTGTGGCGCAGAGTGCAGAGTTCAGACATGCAGTCTGAAAGCTCTGCCCATGAGGCTGGGAGTTCGATCCCAGCAGCTGGCTCAAGGTTGACTCAGCCTTCCATCCTTTGGTAAAATGAGTACCCAGTTGCTGGGGGGTAAAAGATAATGACTGGGGAAGGCACTGGCAAACCACCCTGTATTGAGTCTGCCATGAAAACACTAGAGGGCATCACCCTAAGGGTCAGACATGACCCGGTGCTTGCCTTTACCTTTACCTTTATATTTTATTGGGGGCTATACTGAAATCAGTCAATAACGCTTGGTTGATTAGTGGCTCTCTGCAATGCAGCCAAGCAGTGGCCCGATATGAAGCGTGAGATTCTCCAGTCATCTCTTTCAGTGGCGTGCTTCCTTTTCCAGAAAATATAGTTGCCCCAGGTATGCTAAAGATCCTAATAATTACTAGCTTCAGAGATATGCCATCATGTACCTCAAAGTCACAAAGGAGGTCCTGGAAGGCAGTTGAATTTGGAATAATGGATGTTTCGTGCCCACTGTCAACAGTCCCGACCAACGAAAAGGTCAGATGAAGAATGTGGCTATTGAGAAGGCACCGTTTCTTCTTCAACAGCATTGCCAGTAACTGAAATAAAATCAAAGTAGCACACAATATTGTCTTTTATCATTCTTAAAGCATTTTGCAGACCTCCCCCCCCAAAAAAAAACACATCAATTTTTCCCAAGCACAATGAAAAGAAGCACGCTCAAGACTGACAGATGTGCTCTCCTAAAAGAATATGTTCCTTTTATACCAATAAATACGAATAAATACCAAGAGTTACACTGGGAAAGCAGACTGAGATGAAGTTGACATGAGCCCCCAAATAGCAGGCATTCTGAACTGGTGTCTTTTGCTAGCAACTAATACCACGCTGAATCCGCACACATCAATGAAGAAATATTTTCAGTGTACTGGATGAAAAGGAACGCAGCAGTAAGAACCTTTAACAAATTTAAACTTTGATCACTCAGGTGGACAAGGGCCCAGGTGAGGAACAACTGTATCTTTAGAAAGCAATTTTTCAACAAGGAATTTAAAACGTTTTTTACAAGCAACTGTTGAAGGGAAGCAGTTTCTGTATCATGTGAATTGTGAATCCTAACTCTCTGCAGAAACATGCAACTTGTCTAGTTCTGTTTTAAAGCTTTCCAGACGACATACGCGTTTGATGCCTTCTGGAAGCGATTTGGAGAAAACCGATGACGACTCAGAAAGCTGGCCAAGTTTGTTGCTTTTTAAAACGGGTATATATGGGACTCGTATGAGGGATATCTGCTGAGGAGCCCGTGGGCACAAAAGGACTCATTCTAAATAGTATTTGACATTTATTGCTGGACCACTGTACAACAGGTACACACAAAACAGGCCTGGGGGCAGCTTATAAGAAGGGGCTCATCCCGCATGCGCTCTCTATCTTTTTCTAAGACTGCAGGTCATTCCCATTTCAGAGACGCATCCCTTCCATTCGGCCAAACAAATCCACGTGCTGTTGCTTTTTCAAGACAACACAAAGAATCAGCATCACTGCTGGCTTCGGATGCCCTTCAACAGACACCCGTGGTGCAATGTCCTTGGTTATATTAATAATAGAAATTCCTCGTGATTCCTCCCAGGTGCCCTTCCTTTTATTTGGCAGCTGATAAGAGTCTCTGCTGAGCTAGCAGGTGTCAAGAGATCTAGAGTGATGATCGTCTTCTGGGGTAAAACCACAATACTTCCCTCTTTGGACACATAAGCTGTTACTAATAGCAAAACAAAATGGACAGTATCAGCAATTTTTTAAAGCATTCTATTGATTTTTTTAAAGGTAAGGTGGAATGAGTATTTACAAAGTAAATGCACACAAAAGCATATACCCAGAATTAAATTTTGTTGTTCATAAAGGGACCACTGGACTCCAACTTTGTCCTACTTTGTGACAAGTTCTACTTTGTGGCCTATGGTTTTCTCAGTGCTGTGCTTTTCTCTGCCCAAGGTCACCCAGCTAGCTGCATGTGGGGGAGTGGGGAATCAAACCCAGCTTGCCAGATTAGAGGTCTGCACTCCTAACCACTACACCAAGCTGGCCTATTATTACACAACCAAGGCTTTATTCATACATATAAGATCTTCAAGATAGATTTCAAGTGGCTAGTTGTGTTTGTCTGAAGTTGGTCAACAAAATTTGAGTCCAATGGAAACTTTAAGACCAACAAAGATTTATAGAAGGCAGGAGCTTTCATGTGCATGGCTGAGGAAGTGTGGATGCACACAAAAGCTCCTTTGTTGGTCTTAAAGGTGCCATTGGACTCAAGAAGAGATCTTCAAAATATTGAACGGTGTCTGCTTCCTCCTATAATAATAATTGAGGATAAAGCCAAAGGTCTTCTTCCTTTAAGAGCTGAGCAAGGACCGTCTGTAAATCTTCAGACCACATTAATTTCCTTTTTTACAAGTGCCTGTGTCCATCTTCTCACCTACCTGATAACCTTTGATCCTCTCCATTTCTTTGCTAGCCAGAGGGTTGCTCTTGACTACACATACAAGTGCTTTCACAGCAGCATACAGCCCCTCCACATCAGAGGCCATGGCAACGAGGCCTAGAATGGCAGCTGCTCCACCTATATACTGCAACGTAGTGGCGACAGGCTTAGGGACAAACGTTCTTACTCCTGAACATAAGACAGCAAAATTGGACTCATCAAAATGAGCTCAATCAAAGAAGAACAGTATAATCTACAATAACTTTTATGATACATTCCAAAGAATAGGGCAAAGGATTTTTTTTGTTTCCCTCGACTCTCCCTCATCGAACAGGACTGGAGTCTGCATCCTCAGGGAAGGCTTTTCGGTGCCTGTGTTTGAGTTGTGTACATTTCCAAAACTGTGCTCCATGACTGAGCAAAGTCCACCAGCGTGATGCGCAGAAACCACAAAGGGAAAATTGATTTAACTGTAGAGACAGCAGAGCCACAATGGCGGGGGGAGGGGAGGATCAATAATTCTACTACATTTTACTTCCAAGAGAGAATCAAGGAACACTTGCCTGGTGGTCAAATGCAAATAAGAAAATGAAGCTCTTTAGTTAAAAGGTGTCAAGTCCCAATACATCTTGGTCTTAAGACAGTGCCCTTCAGGCATGACATTATCCCATGTATGAGATTTGAAGAAATAATATTTTTTGCCCCTGACACTGAACAATCCTCAAGCAGTTAATTCAGCAAAGCAACAGGTGAGAAAAGGTGAAAGATGACCTCCAACCCACCCTCAATGATGCAGAAAAGCCATGCTTATAATGTTCATATCCCAGGCCACACATCACTGAAATCATTCTATGTACACCTTTCCAGAAGCCAGAGATAAAGGAGGAGCAGGAACTGCCTGAGGAGCAGGAACTACCAAAGCTGATAAGAAATGTGTTTTTCTAGGGGACAAACCGCATACTACAACTATTGCTTGTTAAGTATGTATTCTAATTATTATTATTATTATTATTATTATTTGGATTTATATCCCGCCACTCCCCATAGGCTCGTGGCGGGTCACATCAGTCCTATCGGACGGATGACCTCCGTCGCCAGTTGGACCGAGGCGGGTCGGCACTGCTGATATTACTAGACCTCTCAGCAGCGTTCGACACAGTCGATCATGAGCTTCTAGCTGGCCGCCTCACCGATGCCGGAATACGAGAAACAGCCCTCCAATGGCTGATCTCCTTCCTCCGGGATCGTGGACAGAGGGTTGCAATTGGAGACAAAACATCAGACCGTCGTCAACTTACTTGTGGAGTCCCACAAGGAGCGGTCCTCTCTCCTATCCTATTCAATATCTTTATGCGCCCTCTCGCACAACTGGTACGGAGGTTTGGGCTGGGTTGTCATCAATATGCCGATGACACCCAGCTCTTCCTCCTGATGGATGGCCGCCCTGACTCCCCCCCAGAAGCATTAGCCAGCTGCCTGGAAGCAGTGACGAGATGGCTGAAGCAGAGTCGTCTGAAGCTCAATCCTTCAAAGACGGAGGTCCTGTGGCTGGGTAGGAAGGGCCCATGCGAGGAAGCGTGCCTGCCTGCCCCGGATGGAGTACAGCTCTCTACGGCTCACTCCGCCAGGAACCTAGGCGTGATTCTGGATACTTCCCTTACAATGGAAGCCCAGATCACAAAGGTAGCGCGGCTGGCATTTTACCATCTCCGCCAAGCTAAACTACTAGCGCCCTACCTGGCCCCGGAACACCTAGCCACAGTGATCCATGCGACGGTCACCTCTAGACTGGACTTCTGTAACTCACTCTACGCAGGCCTGCCCTTAGCCTTGACCCGGAAACTACAGCTGGTCCAAAACGCAGCGGCCAGGATCCTCACAGCAACACCGTGGAGGTCCCACATCCGGCCCATTCTCCACCAACTGCAGTGGTTGCCAGTTGGATTCCGGATCAGACTAAAGGTTCTGGTAATTACCTTCAAGGCCATTCACGGTCAGGGCCCAGTGTACCTGAGGGACCGCCTCCCTGCCTATGCCCCTAAAAGAGCTCTGCGCTCCACCGCCACCAACCGGCTAATGGTCCCTGGCCCTAAAGAAGTCCGCCTGGTCTCGACCAGGGCCAGAGCATTCTCTGTACTGGCCCCCACCTGGTGGAATGAGCTCCCGGAGGAGATCAGGGCCCTGACGGAGCTTAAACAGTTCCGTAGGGCCTGCAAAAAGGAGCTCCTCCGCCAGGCATTTGGTTGAGACCAGGCACCACCAACAGCGAATGAAGGGCCCCCGCTCCCCCCCTCCCCCCATTTCCCCCCTTCCTCCCAGAACTCCACCAGAGCGCTCTGGACCTGTTGTGGTATTGCACCGTTCCATCGTTATATTATTTTATTATACTGTTATACTGTTACATTATTCTGTTATATGGTTACAACCACTGTTATTATTTACTGTATGTTTTAACGAAGACTGTTTCATGTATCGTTGATTAGTTTTAATGTAAACCGCCCTGAGCCTTCGGGGAGGGCGGTATATAAATCTAAATAAATAAATAAATAAATAAATCCCCATTAAAATACCCATTAAAAGACTTTAAACAATCCCAACATGGCGGAACTTATTATTCCCACCCCTGCTATCAGAGCGGCAGGGAGGGTGGGGAGGAGATGCTAAGTTTGGGGGGGGGGGAATGTTGGCACTCATTCGCTGACCCCGGCCTCAACCAAAAACCTGGCGGAAGAGCTCCGTCTTGCAGGCCCTGCGGAAAGCTGGTAAATCCTGCAGGGCCCGCAGCTCACCCGGGAGCTCGTTCCACCAGGTAGGGGCCAGGACCGAAAAGGCCCTGGCCCTGGTCGAGGCCAGGCGCGCTTCTCTAGGGCCAGGAACGATCAGGAGATTCTCCCCCGCTGAGCGTAAAGCCCTGCGGGGGATGTAGGGCTGTAGGCGGTCCCTCAGGTATGATATTTCATTATGACAGCAGAGTGCAGATTTGTTGGACTGCCCAGATCACAAGGTAAAATACATGCTCAAGAGCCATTTTTCACATTCAAGGCTGCTGAACACACACTGTGCACATTAAGGAAAATCAGGGAATTTCCTAGTCAATGTGCTAAAGTACCGTATTTGCCGGCGTATAAGACCACCCCTAACATTTCCACTCAAAATATAGAGTTTGTTACATTACATTACATTACAGTACTATGGGCCACTATGGGCAGCTATGTCTATCCTAACTGAAGTGCACCCGGCGTATAGGACGACCCCCCCACTTGGAGGCATGTTTTTCAGGGGGGGAAAGTAGTCTTATACGCCAGCAAATACTGTAGTCATCTGCTCAGGCTGAATGAAGGCATATCTGTCAAGACAAATGACTGTAAGATGACCTCCTTTACAATGTTACACACAAAAACATTATTATTATTGGACATAACTACAACGTGTATGTAGACGTTAGACAATCCCCTCTTTCATGGCATTTCTGTGAAAAAATGGTCTTGTGTTTGAATAAATACGGCATATTTAGGAATGCTGTCGGTTCGCACCTGAGGCTGAGGACCTCCTAACACTGGGCACTACTGTGAAAAATGGAAAAGAAATAAGAGGAAGAGGGGCAGTTCATCTCACCCAAGTATCCTATCAGAGCTGCGCCGACGGTACGTGCAGATCCGTTCAGATGTCCCCCTGAATTATGCAGCAGTTTCACTGGAGTGGCATTCTCATGAGATGAAACGGCCAACTAATCAAAGCAAAAGAGGGGAGGGGGGAAATGATCAAGTGTATAACACTTATTCAGAAATAATGGGATGTAGCCAACTGTCCATGGGGTTTGTGGGGCAGAACTCCGCTGTCCTGTTGTGTCACACTGAGTCCATACCCCTTCCCCTAGTTTTGCTTCTAGCACAGAAAGTGTAGTTGAAACCTGCAGTGGAAGGAGGGAGCTGAAAAAAATTGCCACGCCTCGTTCTGACAGGATGGTATTTCCAATTGTAGACAAACTGCATGGCTGGATACACCCCACTGTGTTTAAAGTAGTCTAATAGAGGCAGAATAATGCTCCGTCTCAGCAGAAAGGACACCAGGTCAGCTTCGAAAGAAAAGCTGCCAGCTAATGAGACATCCTCAGAAGGCCCGAAGCATTAAAGGCCAGATGTACGAGCCCTCCGTACGAGCTCGCAGGTGGTGTGTGTGTGTGTGTGTGTGGGGGGGGGGGTTATTCTATTACATTCTGGACTGGTAATGCTGGGAGAAAGGTTGAATCTGGGGTTTGTGCTGCCTAAGGATTGTGGTAATGTTAGTATATATTGTTACTGGGGTTTTATTCTAAACCGCTATGAGCCGGCTGGGTCCAGGAATGGCGGTTAAGAAATCAAATCAATTAGTTAAATTTCTTAGGAAAAGGATACAAGCACTTTCCCTACAACATGTTAGTACAGTAGAGGAGGGAAATCAGAAAAGATCAAGTGGAAAAGTCGTTCATACCCAATCCACTGTCTTTGTTACCCTGCAACACATGAGAGGCCACTTGAATAACTACTGTATAGTTAACAGAAACTAATGATTTTTCGCTACTTTAACTTGAATGTTCAGAAAAATCACAATGCCAGAATCACAGTCTCCATCCAGGCCATCTACAAACTCCATTATATGCTGCAAATCCAGCAGGAGTTGACCTTCGCCAGGCATTCCTGAGCACCTCCATCACTGAAGCAAAGCCCCTCAAATGTGAGGCTTTCTGAACCCCACCACAGCTACTTAGAGGGATGATTTTTGAATTAATTCTGTAAAATGATCCAGGTGCTTTTACGAGCATCACCAACATGCCTTTTCAAGCTTACCTGTTTGGCAATGGCCTTGCTGTCCAGTTTGTTATAAACTTTCCTAATTCTTGCCACAGTCAGTGAGGAAACGGAGAGCGCATAGAGACCAAAAGAGACTTTTTCCTCCGGCACCAAAGATACTGGACAGGAACTGACACCTTCCGGCTTGGAATCTTTACCTGCAGAGTGAGAAACATTTTGTGAGCTGATGACTGTGTGTGATCTCTGATCTAGGCAGACTCTAGTTCAAAAAGTTAATCTTAGCCAAGAGTAATCGGGTTGCTTGAGCAAAACTCCCATTTTTTTCATTTTCACTGTATACTTCCTCAACTACTATGTGAAGTAAGTGAGGCCAAGAGATATATGACTGGCTCAAGGATTCCCAGTGAGGTTTATGTTCCCAGATATCCTATATTCTAGCCTGGCATCCTAAGCCCACATCCAACCAGCTGGGTGACCCTGGACTCAACCAAAGCCCTGATAAAGCTGTTCTGACTGAGCAGTAATATCAAGGCTCTCTCAGTCTCACCTCCCTCACAGGGTGTCTGTTGTGGGGAGAGGAAAGGGAAGAAGAATGTAAGCCACTTTGAGACTCCTTCGGGGCAAGAAAAGTGGCATATAAGAACCAACTCCTCCTCCTCCTTCTTCCTCAGAAGTTTGCACAATAGAGAGGTTAAGAAATGCATTTGTCCAAATTCGTCTCTAACAAAGAGAGCGTAGCCTCCCAAAAGCTAATACCCACAAAACCTTGTCAGTCTTTAAACTGCTACTAGTTGCAAACCTAGCTCTTCTACTGGAGACCAACACAGCTACCATCCTGAAACTACCTTTGTCCCAAATGTATCAGATCTCCAGAGGCCATCAAAACAGAATTTACAGACTCCCAAATTATGACAAGGACAATAATGTGGAACGATAACAGAAACATCAATGCTTTCTTTGACAATGCACATGCTTCTTTTCCAAAATGCTGCATCCACAACTGATGATTAAAGACATTAGCTGAAAAGGAAGCCCAGAGACTTCCAGATACGTAAGGCAGAATTAGTTTTACTTACATGGTGCATACACTGCTTGAAAACTTCCAACGTAGTTTGGTCCCAGTTCATAAATTGCGCTAATGCTTGAGGGAGGCAGCACTTCTTCAAGGAAATGAGTTGGCCCCAAACGCCAAACCAAGGAGGACAACTGGCGCTGGGCAGGTGGCGTGCCGATATAGGCATAGACTGTGCTTACTACTGGTGGATTGGCACAACTCGAACCGCCGGGGCTGCTGTGGATATAGTGAAGCTGTAAAAAAGTAAAGGAGGCAGAGTCAGAAACATCCAGTTCTTCGTATACATATTAACACCTTACCACTTGTGCAAGATAACCATACGAGGCCAGAAAGGTGGGATATAATTTTTGCAAAGTAAATAAAATTAACCAACCTCATCCTACAAAACACAAAAATGTAGTCTGCCTGTGACGAGACCATGTTTTGTCATCCAGTTTGGTGTAGTGCTTAGGAGTGCAGACTTGTAATCTGGTGAGCTGAGTTCAATTCTGCACTTCCCCACATGCAGCCAGCTGGGTGACCTTGGGCTCGCCACAGCACTGATAAAACTGTTCTGACTGAGCAGAAATATCAGGGCTCTCTCAGCCTCACCCACCCCACAGGGTGTCTGTTGTGGGGAGAGGAATGGGAAGGCGACTGTAAGCCGCTTTGAGCCTCCTTCGGGTAGAGAAAAGCAGCATATAAGAACCAACTCTTCTTCTTCTTGTGGATAGCAAAGTGCTGAGTCAACAAAACAGGTACAACATAAAGCCCACATAGATACCGCTGTGCTTTAAGAATGGAAACCATCACAGACTGATTATCATCTGCAGGCAATTTCAAGGTACGTTCTGATCATCCCATCCAAATAATACACAGTGCAGAACTTGAACAAAATCAGAATCTTGGAGAACTGAGGCCAGTCGCTGCCCCAGCTGGGCAAGCTAGGTAATCACTGTCCAAAGACAGCAGCCCTAACAGTTTTATGCTGGGAAGAAATATGTCTGCAAACACAAACTATCAAAAGGAAAAGCATGAAGGCAAGATGCTGCTTACACTTTGCTGTATTTTTTATTTGTTCACTTTGGTTCTTACAGATTAGTTTTGAGGGTTCTTTCTCCAAAAATAAGTTTGCACCAATATGCTTTAGGAAAAAAGCAGTATATACTATGAACACGCACAGCATGACCAGCAGTTCAATAAGACTTTGTTATGTATTGCTTAATAATGATAATGCTCAGAAACCAAAAAGCTACTTTAACCTTCCAGAACAATCAGTTGTTCACCTAAGAGGAGAAGTCCTCTTACAAAGGAATTTCCAAGGGAGATTAGAAAGAGAGACTGCTGAACTGCAACTGACAAAAAAGTTCAAGACAATGCATCCACCTGGACCAAATCAAGACCTAGGTTTACTGTCTCATTACCAGCGCTGATTTCTCCACAGCTACTAACCCTCTGCATATCACACCTAATCCAATCATGCCTGCTATTGCCATTCATCTGCTGTTGTCATTCAGCATCCGAAATCACTCTGTTCTCCAAGGTAGAAGGACAGATTGACTCACATTCTAGCTGCATCGGAAAAAGTGAGCACTGACTCACGAAAGCTCATACCCAGCCACGAATCTTGTTTTTCTTTAGGGTGCTTCTGGACTCTTGCTCTTTTCTGCAGCTACTGGAAAGTGAGAACTGGGCCCTGGGCATGGTCAGTGAGCTTTTGGACTGTCTTATCCTTTTAATAGCAAACCCTCACTCCACCTCCGAGCAACTCTCCACCACTTCAAAAAAGATTTACCACATGCCGTGGTGGGTTAATGTTTGAGACGCATGAGCCCAAAGCCCCTTTCAACAAAGTGGCTCTTTGGCTCTCAGTCACAATAATTATTTAACAAATGGGAGCCTAGAGAAACTCAATGGAGAAAAGAACGGGGCAATTGCTGCCCACTCAAGTTTTCTTCTCCACCTTGTCTGTTCTAGCACAAAACCAAAGCAGCAAAGGAAAGTGAAAATTTACCACAACAGTAAAAGGAAATGCAATCAGTTTTGTATTTCTAACCCAAGAGTGCAAAAACTGCAGATTAGAGGGTCGTCCCCCCCAGGACAAGCTTTTAAGAGTCACTTCTGAAGAAAAGCACCCTTTTAAAAGTACTTCTATTTTACCGTGTTCAATTTTACATTAGACTAGCAGGGGTAGTCAACCTGTGGTCCTCCAGATGTTCATGGACTACAATTCCAAGGAGCCCCTGCCAGCAAACGCTGGCAGGGGCTCATGGGAATTGTAGTCCATGAACATCTGGAGGACCACAGGTTGACTAACCCTGCATTAGAGGCCACAAGTGCCA
Organism: Paroedura picta; assembly: GCF_049243985.1. Taxonomy (NCBI): domain Eukaryota; kingdom Metazoa; phylum Chordata; class Lepidosauria; order Squamata; family Gekkonidae; genus Paroedura; species Paroedura picta. Next base: position 78,327,025 of record NC_135378.1, on the reverse strand, counting down.
TCTCTCATTCCAGGAGTTCTGCCCTCCTCTCTGCCAGCCACCCATGCCTCCCAACTAGCTTCCTGCCTTAAAGAGATGCGGTGCTGCGATCTCACAGGAAAGCCAAACGGTCACGTTTATAAACATCAGAGCTTCGGGAACGGAACAATAGAAGCTTTTGAGGGCGCAGAGCACTCAACTGAAAACTCAGCAGCAGGGTGCGGAAAAGAAAAATGAGTTCTGAATTCCTCCTTTATCTCAGTATTTAAGACTCTAGTTGATTTTTTTTTAAAGAAAGACAGGTGGCTTGTATAACTTGTGTTTATTGATTTGTTCCCCCGCACAAATAAGTCCTGAAGCCAACCTGCTTCCCCTCCCCGCCAGCAGCGAACCATTTATGAAGACATAAGCCTGTAAAACTGAAGCAGCGTCCAACGTGACGTTTTGCAGAAGTATTTGCTTCATCGATAAAGAGATTAGGCCTTTCTTATTGGCAAGACTTTTGCCATAAAAAACAGAACATTTGCCAACCACTGGGAGGATTCAGATGAAGGGTGGGGCCAACTCTGCCTAACTACTATTGCATATCTTGAGGTCGTGTATTCTTCATCTGGCAGAGGAAGGAAGAGCCACCTACTACCCTGTGCATTAAAAAGGGTGGAGTGTGTAATCCTTTGGGTGCAGGAATGAGTGGCAGTTCTACCATGTCACTCACCCTCTGGGGAAACAGGGCAAATGATAATGTGGACAGAGCAGCAAGGCAGTAATGGGCATCCCAGAACTGTAGGGCTCTGGTAGCCCCTTGACCTTACCACGCCTTGGCCCTGACCCTGTGCTAGGCTTCAACTCTCAGGGAAGATATGGAAGGGATGGAGTATGAAGAAGAAGAGTTTGTTCTTATATGCTGCTTTTCCCTACCTGAAGGAGGCTCAAAGCGACTTACAGTCGCCTTCCCTTTCCTCTCCCCACAACAGACACCCTGTGGGGTGGGTGAGGCTGAGAGAGCCCTGATATCACTGCCCGGTCAGAACAGCTTTATCAGTGCCGTGGCGAGCCCAAGGCCACCCAGCTGGCTGCATGTGGGGGAGCGCAGAATCGAACCTGGCATGCCAGATTAGAAGTCCGCACTCCTAACCACTACACCAAACTGGCTCTTTCCTTCTGTTTCCTTCCTCAGTACCTAAAAAGGCACAGACTGGTAAATCAAAGGAGCACACAGCCTTCTTACACAAGGTCACCTGGTGTTTTGCAGTGGTGGCACTTCTGCAGCCCAGTCCGAGGAGACACCCCCGCTGTCCATTAACTCTTCACTGTCAGCTGGAAGCCATCATGTGAACACGTTTAAAGCAACTACCGAACACTTTGGATTGGTATTCGCCCCAGACCTTGGCAAACTGTACAATATTGATTCTCCGCTCCATCCTTGCCTGGAGCAGGAAGTTGCATGCTGTGCAGAGTAGCAGCAGCCTTCCTGAGACCAAACAACTCAGCTGAGAAGCAAATGGGGGCCATCTTCACCACACGTATGAAACAACACTTGCAAGCATTAAAATCGACACTGTTTTGCCAAGTTAATCACGCACAGCGTGTGTGCACGCGCGCACTAGTATCTCCGGAAGAGTTAGAAATACTCATCATACCTTGACCGTATTGACGAGCTGCCCGTCGACGTAGAGGGCAGCCGTGCTGTTTTTCAGCATGCCTTTGCTCATCACCAGAACCATGTGATGCCACTGCCCCTCGATGATGTGTTCGGCACAACGAAACCGAGCGCAGCAAGGGAGGATTTCGTAGCAGGAGGATTCTTCGCTGAAATCATCCACTGAAGACCGCAAAACATAAATTAAGAAAAAAACAATATTCAAGTGGGAGACCCTGATAGCTCATACATTTATAGAGCTGCTATTCTCAATCTTTTTTTTTTTTTGCCACAACCATAGAATCATAGAGTTGGAAGGGTCCTCCTGGGTCATCATCCAACCCGCTGCACTTTGCAGGACACTCACAACCCTCTCGCTCATCTACTGTCACCTGCCACCCCCTTGAGCCTTCACAGAATCAGCCTCTCTGTCAGATGGCTACCCAGCCTTTGTTTAAAAATCTCCAAAGATGGAGAACCCACCACCTCCCGAGGAAGCCTGTTCCACTGAGAAACCGCTCTGACTGTCAGGAACTTCTTCTGGATGTTTAGATGGAATTTCTTTTGAATTAATTTCATCCCATTCGTTCTGGTCCGTCCCTCTGGGGCAAGAGAGGTCAACTCTGCTCCATCCTCTACATGGCAGCCTTTTAAATACTTGAAGATGGCGTCTCTTCTCCAGGCTAAACAGACCAAGCTCCCACAACCTTTCCTCCTACATCTTGGTCTCCAAACCCTTCACCAACTTAGTTGCCCTCCTCTGGACATGCTCCCTTTGGAGAACTATTCTCAGGTTCCAGGGCCCCCGTCAAACCGGGATACAGGACAGCACAACCAGATGTGTAACTCATTTGGTGCTAGGAACACCAAAATAAAAACTTTCTCTGAAAGCACCGCTCACATTTCCAAAGAACTTGAGTAATACAGAATGAGGCATACCATAGTTCTGAAGGAGCTCTTCCTTGGTTGACACAATCAGCGACCGGTCTTTTGCAGAGAGGACTATGGCAAGGCATACGTAGTGCTGCTCTGAGCTGTTGGCTCGTCTTACAACCGTAAGAAGCCTGACGGGGTGGTGATTGGGGGATGTACTAAAATGTTCTATGCAAAACCAACTTGAATAGCTCAGACCAGACGGTGGTGGGAAAAGTCTCTCTCCTGGGGAGAAAAATAAACAGGACACTTTAGCTTGAAATGAAGGTTAATATAATGAGTCTTTCTATAGAAGTGGTTCTCAACCTCCCTAATGCCGTGATCCTTTAATACAGTTCCCCATGTTGTGGTGACCCCCCAACCATAAAATTACGCAAGGGTTCTTTCACAGAAATTAAACCAAAACTGACCCATGGCGTGAAGATCCATTGTTCACGATTGTATATACATTGTTTTTTTTCCGGGGTTTCTCAGTTCACTTCTGCCTCTTGTCCCACCATGCCGATCTCGCTCTTTTCTGCTGCTCCAGACAGACGAACGCTCTATCTCGATCTACCCCACAAGGCTGTTGTGTAGATGACCACCCCCCAGGCAAGCTGCTTGCCTTGCCGCGACCCCTGTGAAAGAGTCATTCGACTCCCAAAGGGATCCTGACCGCCAGGTTGAGAACCACTGTTCTATAGGCTCTCCATAACTCTCTGCATCTGGCTTTAACATAGCATGCGTTAATACTGCTTATTGTTACAGTTTGCCCATATGCATACGCATCATAATGCATTATAACTTTACATTAGAAGATGCCAAATTTTAAATCACAGATTTTAATGAACCTTTCCAACACGTCTATGACAATAAACATCTTATCAACCTTGGCTAAAAAAAACTGTAACATGGTGGTCTTCCTCCGTACAAGGAACAGCCAACTAAAAGGTAGAGATCAATGGGAAGTTGCAGGTTTGTGACAACAGGATGAGACTCCATCGGTAATGAAATTGGGAAGTACCGCCTTATCAAATACTGAAAACGCTAGCATTGCTCTAAAAGAATTTCTACAAACATTACCATTGTGCTCCATTTTCATCCTTGAAATATGTTGTGGGCAAGAAGCAAGCAAGAAACCCAGACAAACCATTTTCTCGTTCTTTCTCAGCCATTACAAACGCCCCTCTGGCTTTGTTTTCTGTCCCCTCGCTCCCAGCCAATCAGGGTTCAGGCAGTGAGATAGCTATCGTGGTGCTACATATTCAATCCTCTCTGGTTTTATATTGCTATCGCTGAGGGTAAGTGAAGCAGCACCGCCTTTGCTGGAACAAGTTCCCCTGTCGCTGAAGCAACCAGGCAACAATTCACATCTTCCCATGCTGGACTGACGGGGCGGTTGTGTTACCTGCCCTCACAGCACAAGTCAAGGAGCACTGAGAACACGAAGCTGTATTTCTTGTGTTCCTGAGCTGCACAGGTAGATAATAAAGCTGCCTTCACTGAACGACAAAGATATATTTCCAAAACTGCCTAGGCAACTTCAAGTATGCATCCTCTTCCCCGTCCCCCCGGCTCTTGTATTCAGGTGTGGATTCTAGCGCTGTAACAGCCAATGGCTTCTGTTTTTCCTCATTTCATTATAGTGGTTTCACTGTCAGAGGGAGCAAAGATTTAAATACCCTTTTCATCCCCCCCCCCCCAACTTACCCATTGCTGAAAATAAGGGAATGCTCTGAGAGGTGCTAAACAAATGCGGACTCCTTGTCCTCCCCCCAAAATTGGGTTAATAAAGTAGTGAAATCCCATTTTATGAGAAGAGGAAGGATAGCACCGATTGGCAGACAGCAAAAATCTTACGGAATGCCACCCTTATGAACACAGCCCTTCGGAAGAAAGCGTCCCGGTGCGTTTACAACTGCTGAAATGAAAGTAAACGGAGCTATTTAAGCACAGAAGACCCCAAAGACGCTTCATCCGTCTGACGCGGCCATGCCGAAAGACTTACCATTCCCAATCCCGCTGACCACAGTGCCGTCGGTAAGACCTGTTGTAACGACGTTGTTGATCGGTGCATTGTGTGGTGCCACGCTCGGCAAGAACAGACAGCTGTAGAATGGAGGGGAATTCATTAGAAATTCATTTCCGTGACTGAACGTGGTTTGGCAAGGAGACAAACACTGCTCAAAGTGAGCTGGCCCAAACACCTACACCTTCTGTGTTCACTTTTGAATGCACAGGTAGGGCATTGGCATCGGGGGGGGGGGGGGAATCACAAGTGTTTGCAGCATCTTGCAGCAAGCAGTGCGTGGCCTGTGCTCATCTCCGCTGTCTACACAGACCTGTCCTTTCTAAAATGCCTGAAGTGTATGCCAGGAGAAAACTATGCATCTGAATTCCTAGAGGAGAAGGGGCCTGGGTATGACTTGAATGCTCTCCGGAGCACAGCTGTACCAAGAACACGAGCACTGGAAAGGGACGTTGCAGGCTGACAGCCATGCATCAACCGCCAGGGCACTCTGAGAAGCAGGAAATTCATAAGCAGTAAGGCCAGGCCAGGCTAGCCCAATCTTTGAAGATAAGCTAAGCAAGGTAGACCCTGGTCAGTATTTGGATGGGAGGCCCCCTGAAGGAATACCAGGGAAACTGCACAGAGGCCACCACTGGCAAACCACCTCTGCATGTCTTTTTCTTACATAAGTTAGTTAAGACCTGAGAGGACTTTCCACCACCACCAAGGGCAGATAAAGGCAGGAGACGCATATTCAGGTGTCTCAGAAGAATCCTCTTTTATGCAAGGAATCCCAAAGAGGGTTTCTTCTTTCCCACAACTGCCGTCTCTCCTCTGCCTGTTTGAGGTGGCCGCCTTCATGTTAGCTAACATTTCTGGGGACTCCAAAAGCAAAATTTTAAGCACCCTGGGATTTTAAAGACAGAGCTTTTTTTTTTTGATACCCCACTTCTCAAAGTGGCTTACAGTTGCCTTCTCTTCTTCTCCCCACAACAGACACCCTGTGAGGTCCATGAGGTTGAGAGAGCTCTGAGACTGGCCTAAGGTTGGCTTCTTTTGGAGGAGTCGGGAATCAAGCTTGGTTCTCCAGATTAGAGGCCACTGCTCTTAACCATGACACCACGCTGGCTCTCATTTGTGTCAAGGGCTCCGCTGCTGCTACACAATTCTAGCCTCAAGCATTAGCCCCCTCAACCAACTCTTGAAATATGGTAACACCTCATTTGGAGGGAAGGAACGTTTACAAAAACTGGGTGCCAGTGTTCCTCCTTCACAAGTCAAGGGCTCTAAACACACACTCGGCACATGCTTGCCCTTGAGGAATCAGTAATCCATCAGAGCAACCGTCCAAGGCAAAGTGAATTGCTTTGCAATCAAAACGAAGCACTGGGAATTAGAAACATTCCTTTGAAACAACAACAACAACAAAAGGACCTGAGCCTTGCAAGCCCTTACCCAAACCCTTCAAGAGACGTGTCAAATTCAATAAACGCTGGAGTAACTGAGGACCCATGAAGGCGAATATCATGTGGGGTTGTCATGGAGACCAAACATTTCACTCTGGTCAGGGGTACTGTGCTTCCTTCTGCCGGTTTTAAAAGGCTTTTACTTATCCGATAGTGATTATCTTCGTGTAAGCTGAACACACAGTCGGTACCCAGACTTTCCATTGATGTAACCATGCTATCTATAGGAAAAGCCGAGAAACGAAACAAGATTTTTCAAATTAGTAGATTTGTCACATCCCGCTATTTATGGCCAATGTTAGAAGTAAACTGACTGCCCTCCCCCCTCCGGGAACAGCTTTGTTGATTTCTTTCTGCAATACCCCGAGTTTTAAGAAAACCAGGTTTCATTTATATGACGAGGCTGCAAGCAGCTTGATACAAAAACAGTACAATAACTATACAAGACCTACAAGCGTAGGTAGATTAGAAACAACTACCTGTGAAATCAGTCCCAAAGAGGTAAAGAAAGTTTTGTTTAAGCAAACGCAAGTTTCTTGACACAGTGACAAACAACACACTCTTCTTAAATGGAAGTACTTAAAATGAAATCATCCAGGTTCTAATGAAGTCAGAGTACGACATACTTGCATTCTGAAACGCTAGCTTGGCTGTGAATTGAGTTCAAAAGGAAAACTGTCCTCCTTTGTGCCAACTCAAGTTAAACGCGGTAAAACTTAATGGATTTAATATCGGTAAAACAAATCTGTGCACCGAGGGCATGGCAGCCTCTGGCTATTACTTTCACAGAGAAAGTATGCAGTTCCATACGCAATACAGAACTGATGTTACCATACAAACATATTAGTCTCCAAGATTGTACTGCCAGTCAGGAGGAGAAAAAACACACACATTTTGCTCTACCTTCAAATGGAAAAAGGAAAGGATATGATGTTGGTAAGTCCATGGAATAACTATATCTCAGCAGTCCTTTTTTTATTCATAGAGTTGGAAGGGACCTCCTGGGTCATCTAGTCCACCCCCCTGCACTATGCAGGGCACTCACAACCCTGTCGCTCATCCACTGTAACCTGCCACCCCCTTGAATAAAGTGACCAGATTGTCCCACTTTTGGAGGGACATCTGGGGGCACCTGGCAAATTGTACTTAGGTTGAAATTTAAAAATATATATTACAATACTATTTTTCCGTTCTATGTGTTCTATGAAAAATTTTGTTGCTCCATATAGACCAAATTTTTAATCAAGAACCCCCCCGGTCAATGGTGTCCCGCTTTACCAATGTTAAAATCTGATCATCTTACCCTTGAACCTTCACAAAATCAGCCTCTCCATCCAATGGCTATCCAGCCTCTGTTTTAAAATTTCCAAAAATGGAGAACCCACCACCTCCCAAGGAAGCCTGTTCCACTGAGAAACCGTATTAAGACAGTGGGCTTGTGCAGATATAACACAGTGCCTTAAGGATGGTTAAGGAGGCAGTTTTGCATTTCAAGTCCCTCCCCCTCTTATGCTTGCATTCCCTCAAACTGTTTTTATCTTTTTCTCTGTGTATTTTAGCTTGGTTTTCATTCTTCTAACAAAGTATCTTTGTTTGGCTTTAACGGTTTTTTAATTCATGTTCTACTATCTATGTTATTAATTTGTTAGCCGCTTTGGTGAAGGCAGAAAAGCGGGGTATAAGTGTTGGAAATGAAAACACAGCCTACTTCAAACACCTGAACACTTACTTCTCATCTCTGGCTCGTAACTTAGTGAGCTTGGCTTATGCACTCTGTATCGTTTCAGAAGTTTTTTGTCCCAGGCGCCACAGTTCAGAGGATTCCCCAGACGTAAAAATTCCCTGTTAAAAAAGACAGGGAGAGAGAAATAGAAATAAAAGGTTCAAGACAGTTTGCATTTCCTCTAGATAGGCATGTGAAGTCAAGGAGCATTTAAATGAAATCTTTGACTGAACTTCCTTTTTCACCCACAAGAATAAACTACCAAAAGCAGCGACTATTGACATCTGGTTAGCCATGATCCAGCCCATATCAGGCACCATTCATGAATGTATCCTAAGACAACTTACCCTTTTCTAAGCCCATTGCCCTCAATGGGCTTAGAAGAGGGCAACTTCCGCTTAGGACTGTGCTGTAAACCTATTGGCCCAGTTATATGTGCATGTCAAGAAAACATACCAGGTGGAGAAAACAATTTTTAAAAATATACAGACATGGCCACCAACCAAGCCCTGGATTTCAAAACACTACGAATTCAGACAAGCCAGCTGGCTATTAGAAAAACAGCAGAGTGCACATCTTGAGATGACCGAGGTGTTTTTTTTCCCCCATTTTCATTTTGACAAGAAATTTTTTTTTGGCTCACATTGGCTGAAATCTGAATGGATGACAGCAAAAGTCCTCACCAGAGTTCTGAATGGCAAATGGCTAGAAAAATTATCTTTCCGTTTTCTTGTGCTGAAAAAGGGATCTAGCCAGCACCAATTAAATCTGAAATATGCCTAAAATAGCAAATAAATAGTGTGCTTCAGGATATTTAATGCTTTTCCTGTTGACTATCATCCAGCCTATTAATGAAGTGGGTAGCTAATTGGCAGGTGGACTGGATGCCCAAAGGCAGGAGCATGGACTCAAGCTTAATTCTCCTGTTTCCCTAGAATCCTAAGCAGCCAAACCTGCCCAACCAAATCCATGAACGTTAATGTATCAACTAAACGTGGGTCTGATTCTTCCTGCCTACCTCAGCACCACTGGTTCCAGTGCTTGAGAGGCCAGCCTTTCAAACATCCTCTGGAGGGGCGGGTGCAAGGGATGGTCTTCATCAGCCAGGGCAGCACTGCATCTCTGGAGGAGTCGAGCGTGGAGTCCCGCTTCACACATGACTTGTTGATTTCTTTCTGTGTGCACTAGGGACTGCAAGATGTTGGCCACGGCAAGCTGAAGATCCAGGGCGTGCTACACATTGTCATACAAAAATAATTATATATATATATATAATATATAATTCAAACTAAGCAGTACAAAAGTCAGCAATATGTCATCAACGGATGTGCTCCCCTGCACGGTTTATGACTTGATCTGCTGCTCAAAGAAAGAACCGCACCAGCATAAACTATTTTATAAATGGAAATAAACGTTCCACAGTGTGGAGCAATGGTCCAGGCACCGGCTTAGGACTTGGGAGCCTCAGCTTTGGATTTCCCATGAGCCATGAAGTTCAAGGGCCCACCATGGGTCAAATATTTTCTCTGTGCTGAGCCGACTTCACTGGGATGCTATGAGGATTTTAAAGAAAAAGACAAGGAGGAGAACTGGGCGTCCTCTCCTGAACAGTCAGAGTAGTTCAGCAGTGGAATAGGCTGCCTAAGGAGGTGGTGAGCTCCCCCTCACTGGCAGTCTTCAAGCAAAGGTTGGCTACACACTTTTCTTGGATGCTTTAGGAGGCTTTGGGCTGATCCTGCGTTGACCAGGGGGACTAGATGGCCTGTGTGGCCCCTTCCAACTCTATGATTCTATGATTCTAACTCCTAGAGGAAGGACAGAGTAACACCCTCACTGAGGGTGTATTTTCACACTGTTAACCAACAAATAGTCTTCTCATAGCATGTGACAATATAAGCCTCACCCTGTACCCCTAGGCTTCCAATAGTGTTTATTTTTAAACCCTACTGATCATTTGTTGGTAATGTCTGCTTCTTTTTACTGTTGGCTCTTCCAATATGGCTCCCAGATAGTATCCAAACATTGGCTTCGGATTAGTAGAAGCAGGTTCCAGTTCCCAATTAGGCATGTGCTTTTTTTGTTATTTGTATATAATGGCAGTGATCCAGTTAGCTACTTTGGCTTGGCTTTTCTTCTCAGAACAGAAGCTCCTCTCCCAGATTACGACTGATTTTTAAGCTATACCCCCTTCTCACCCCCCCTCCAAGCTGCTTTTAAAACACCCGCATGCCACGTTTCAAAATGGATCCAGACCAGGAATGTGATAAGACTCAAATCCTCAGCTTCCTTAACAGAATTCAGTGTTATCCAAAACCATTCAAGTTAAGAGGCTGGATCTAACCAGTTCCTCCACTGCCACAGGAGAGAGAAGAGCTCCCTCTAACCGCCCTCTGCAAAAACCTATGATGATGACAGGGGACCTGTTTGGGAAAAAGCGTCTAGGCATAAGTGGCTGCTGCGAAGAAGGGGAAATTAGCTGAGATTGTACTTCCTTCCTCTCCTGCGAGTAGAAAAGCGTGCTGGCTCCAGCACAAGGGCATTAATTCAAATTAAACCACTTTTAAAAGATGGCTCTCTTTATTCCTTTTGCTATAGCACTTGACCCCCCAGAGTTTAAATGATCTACTTGAAAGAATTCTTACTTCGGGCTGGGTCGTCAACCCAACTGAGACTAGGAGGTCTAACATGGAAAGCATTGCTCCGGGGTGAATGATGACCGCGTCCAAGCTCTGTAGGGGCACCGTTCCTTTGTGCAGCTTCAAATCCCCGGAATTTTTGGGAGGGAATACTGGTGGGATTGAAGAACAATGATATGCATGCCTAAAACAGGAGGGGGGAAAAAAACAAGAGACCTTTAAATTATATACAATTATGAGGCTTATAAGGAAAAGAAAATACACAGCAGATGAACGAAGCACACCAAAGAATTTGTATTTGTGTTTTTCCTACAGTCTTATAGAAGTCACAGCCTAAATGCAAGTTCATAAATGAATAAATGCAAGTTCATACTGGTAATATGCAACTGCAGGGTATGTAGAAAGCCAGTTTAACTTCCTTCTATCTTAACCAACTACTTGGACAAAACAGTACTATTCCAACATAATCTTGCTATAAATGCTACACTATGGTTGTTTACACACTGGAAGTTTCATGCCGGGCTGCATTATAAAGACTAACACATTTTTATTCCCGTATCATTTTCCATAGACTAGGGTCTACATTATAGTGCATTTGATTTAAGGGGGCAACAGGGAAATCCATCAAGACTAGTGATTTTTTAGTCTATTTACTTTTAATTATTTGTGATTCAATTTCTAGACCATCTCTCCATGCAAGCAGGCCCGGGGTGGTTTACAACAAGTGAGTTGTACATTTAAAATTATAAGCACAATAAAACATAACAAAACACAGTGAAATTATCCAGGTGCTCCACCAACTGCCATTGTCCAGCTGGTGATTTTGAGTTATGGCAGTGATGGAATTTATCCCCAAGAGGGGGGGGGGGGCTGAAGTAGGGGAAATGGAGGAGAGGCGAGGAGGGCCACTATTAGTACCCCAGAACTCCTGTTTGACCATCCCTAATTTAATAAATAATATATTGTTTTAATATTAATTTTTGTGAATAATTTTATCTACTGTACTGTATGGACTGTGATATGATGTTCACTGCCCTGACCTGGCAATGGGAGGGCATTATAGAAATTTAATAAATAATAATAACAACAACAACAACAACATATAGTCAGGATACTGAAGGAATGCTGTGAGATCCTGCATTCTCTCCCCACCCCTCCTTCTATGGTTTAACAGGACTATGTTACTCCTGCATTGGGAGTGGCCATATACTTAGTGACATCCAGGCATCCCCTTTATCCCAGTTTGATAATCACTATTAAAGTGGTGGCTATTGCCAATCCGGATGCAACAAGACAGCAGCCCAAAGCAAACCGTGGAAGGGGGAGGGTGGTGGGTGCAGGAAGTGGAATGGAATGGATTCTTATTTTTGTTGGAATCAATATTGTGAAACGCAAACTCAGGAACAAATGTCCCTTGGAATGCTCCCAGCCACTCTTATGTTTTTGGTTCTTATATTCTGGAGCAGGAGTAGTTAACCTGTGGTCCTCCAGATGTCAATGGACTACAATTCCCATGAGCCCCTGCCAGCAAATGCTGGCAGGGGCTCATGGGAATTGTAGTCAATGTTCATCTGGAGGTTGAATACCCCTGTTCTGGAGCATTGTGAGCATTTTTAAGGAGCTGCATGGTGTTTTAACAACATCCAGGGAATTAAGTGACCCTTGAATTCATCCACAGAAGATACGGCCCACAAAACATCTTCCAATTCGGTCAACAATGCAAGCCAAAACAGACATGAGAGACTAACAAGGAAGAAAGACACCAACTGATAAAGGGGCTCGATATTCAAAAATCATATCTACGGCATTATCGAAATCACCATCACCACAAGAGGCATTGTGAAGAAGAATGGAATGAAAGAATGATAGCAAGATAGAAAACTAATAAGTCACCAAACAAGTCCCTTAACCTGTTTCACTTTTTAAAAAATGGGAAGGGGCAACACAGAGGGTTTGCAGGAAACAAATGTATCAGTGGTGTGAAGACGCTTACTAAATATTTTTTATTCAAATAAAAAATGACACTGGTATGTTTTTATTCCCCTTTCCCCCAGAAAAGCTCAAGATGGTAACGCAACGTCATTTGCCTATCCTTTTATCTGAACAATCCTGGGGAGGTAAGATAAGACAGAAGGTCAGTGGCCAACTCAAGATCAGTTGACAGAAATGTAGACCCAAGTTCCCTTGACCAAACTTAGACCACAACACCACCACATGAGCTCAACATGGAATAAGTGTACTCTGTGTAGGCAGCCTATTACACGTACCATAAGTCTTCCAAGCAATTTACACAGCCTTAAGATGTTCAATGCACTTCTACACCACGGAAGCCTTAGCCTATTTAGACCTGTACAATCCACACTGCGATCTCAGGTATAAATGCTAAGAAAAACCATTTTGTATACTTTCAAATTTTATTACCCATGCCCCTCAGACACAGGCAAATTCCTTGACTCCAAAATCATTACTATTAACAAATCTTTTGATTCCAAAGATGAGCCTCAGTTTTTATTACAGAATCATCTCCACCCTAAAACATTAAACAGAAAGCACCTTTTCCCACTAAGACACAAGTTGTTCAGCATCTATAAATGTAATAATCGATGGACTTTTTACCTTTCCCTAGTTTTCCTGCCCTCATTTGATTAGTTCATCTTATAGGCCGTCCTTTGGCCCTTTAACTACCTCCTTCCTCACCCTTCTGTCCATTCAGCAGGGATGCCGCAAGGCCTCAAAGCCATCCAGTAGGACAAGGTTCTCTTTTACACTTGCCTCAATGTTCCAGATGAACGTCTTCCACCGGAAAATTCCACCTCCCATTTCAACATCCACTTCTGTACTAGATGCCAGAACTCTTCCATATCAGCTTTTCTTCCCCCAAAGAAAAATGTGTTCACTCATGTGTAACAAATCAAGCCTAGGCAGCACTGTCTCTTGCAAAGGTGCATCAATGCTAAAATAGACACAGATTTATTTAATTCATTTGATACTGCCCCACACTGCGATGTCCTTGGCCTGTGTGCGTGGAACAGCAGGACGAGTACATTTAATGTACTAGATGGATAATAGATGTGCTATACAAGTACGGGTGTGCCTTTTGAAATTAATAACCTATGGAAGTTAACTTAGGAATGGTATATTTAGAAACTGTTTTCTTTCCATCTTTGAAGAACTGGCTTTTCTTTATCTTTTTCGCTACAAATACTAAATTGGCCATGTATCCAGCAAGTCCTGTATTATTCAATAAGTCCCAGAGTGATTCATCTGGATACTATCGATACATCCCGTGACTAAGTGGATGTTTTTATGTACTTGAGCATTCCATCACTATAGCCCAGGAAGGAGAAGAAATGCCATTTATTTATAACACGAGTGATGATGTGGCAAAGAACGGCACAGAGGACAGGGCAAAAGTTGATGTGGTTTGCCTGAAGGGCACCAAGTTGGAATGCTTGTTTACTTTAGCTAGCCAAGAGAGGGCAAAAGTCAGAATTTTTTTTGAAATCAGATGCTTCGCTTTTTGTGTTATTCCCCTCATCCCTTTGATCTCTAAATATAGTAAGGTGATGGAACACCCAGGATTAAGGAGGCAGGAATGAACAAAGTTGGAGGGGGTGGGGTGATGCGGGCAGCAAGCCTAAATAATTTCATTTTGTCATGTTCCCCCAGGAATTAAGGTGGAGGTGAAAGGATTTACTACAGGGGTGGCCAAACTGTAGCTTTCCAGATGTCCATGGACTGCAATCCCCTTGAGCCCCTCCCAGAACATGCTGGCAGGAGCTCACAGGAATTGTTGCCTAGGAATATCTGGAGCACCACAGTTTGGCCACCCCTGATCTACTCCAGGTGGCATCTGGAGATTTCCAGAAGACAGCGATCAATTCCCCTGGCCGCTTTGGAAAGTAAATTCCAGGGCACTGTACCCTGCTGAAGACTCTCCCCTTCCCAAACCCTGCCCTCCTCATGTCACCCTCCCAAAATCTCCAGGTATGTCCATATCTAGAGCTTTCAAACCTGAACCCATTCATTCCCTGCTGTGCTAATGTTTCAAATTATTATTTCTAGCTAGCATTTATTTATTAAGTACACTGTGATGCTGCTCTCCTTGCAAGGAGCCCAGAACAGCACACAGAGTTTCCCCATCCTACACTTTAGAGGTGGAACATCTACTGGCGCGCTCCCGCAAACGGAAGTCTACGGACATGACACCCGTAATCCCACCCCCAGGGACTGCGCTGGTAGATGGACCATGGCAGTGGCACCAGAGCACTGAGGTGCATGGCTCTGGCATTGTCGTCACCACTGCCAGTCTTCTGTGGCCACTCTCGCCCTCTGGAGAGCGGGGCCAGCCTTGAGAGACTGGCGGGGGCGGGGCAAGCCCAGCGTGACACACCAGCAGGTAAGGGGGGGTTGGAGGGAGGATGTAGGGAACAAGGATTCTCACTCCTTATTTGGATGTTCCACATAAAGGGTGAGAATCCTTGTTGGTTGATTTTTATTGTCACAACAACCCTGTGAGGTAGGTCAGACATGTCCAGAGAGTTTCATGGCAAGCCGGAATTTGAACCTGGATCTCCACGGGTTCTGACTAAACATTGCACACTACACCCCACTCGTTTTTTTTTAATATGGCAGGCGACTATTCTCAAATTATATACCCACTCTCATGTGGTCTGAAATAATTAAAATTATACCTCCACCCCCAAGCCTATGGAAAAACCTATTTCTCAATAATCCAGCTTTTCCCCACAAAACAGCACGCTTGGCTTGATAACAGGAAAGAAAATGAAAAAAAAACAACAACCATCTGAAATTACTGGCTTCCAAATCTTGTCTTCTTTCTTCTACAGCTGTACTGGATGCTATCTAAGATACAGTATTTCCAAACATATTTGCACAATTCACCCCCCCCCCCAAAAAATCATTTCAAGCAGATGGTAACAGCTGAAGTTGCCAGTAAATTAACAATTTGCAAAATGCTGAAAAGACAGTAACGGGTCTCGCTTATTGGAAATATAACAACATGCAGCCAACAAAGAGATCTGGCGTCTGTAGAAAGTGCAACTTCTCTTAAGAGGATCGGTACCTTTTCCTGGACAAAGCTGGTGTTCCCCAAGGAGAGGGGAGAGAAGTCTCATTTGTCAGGCAAGGAGGGATCTGTTCCGCACGACTACAGACAAAACAGACATGGAGGGGATAGAGAGGTTAGAAAAGAAAACAAGAGGCCAGAAGCTTGTTAGTTCGTACAGTTCTGCTAATAGCAATACTTCTTGCAGAAATAGCCAGAGCAAAGACATCGAAGAGCAAGCACAGTTCTGAAACACAGACTTAGAAAGCGGACAGATCTCCCTTTGGGAGTGCAACTCTTTGCATTCAGGAGATGGTAAACAAATTTATACTCTCTGCTTTTTGCACAGCCTTGAAACAAATCTCAGCATTGTAGGGAAGACCTGGATTAGTAACACAGGATCACCTCCGAGGACACGTAGCATGAGCAGGTATGATTAAATCTTTATCAGGCAGACTAACACAAAAAGAGGAAGAGGTAAAGGGAAGGACAAAAATGACCTGTATATCCAGTGCAATAACAAGAAGAAATCCCAGATTTTTTTTTCAAATTCCATTCTTAACAAGTACTAGCAGAAATTAATTTAACGAATCAGCAATCTGAAATTAACTTGAGCAATTTAGCACATAAAAATAGCACCCAGCATTTTAAAGAGACCGTTTCAAGGTACAAACTCCAGGAGCAATCTTAGAAGCCATATAGACCTAACCTATTATCCAAGAGAAAATCCAAGAATATCCTTTGTAAACTTGTAGAAGGGCAAGGAATAGGGTGCATTCTTTTAATATATCCAACTGGTCCTTAAAATATAGTCAATGATTCTTTTAATACAGGAGTGAAAAAGATAAAAAGCATTCCCGAAAGCAAGGCAATACTTGAACGATAAAACTTTCCTTGAGTTCAAACAGCATCACTTTAAAGCCCTAAATAATTAGCTAAAAACATCTTTCTGTGTTTAACGCTGCTATGTGCTACCTAGAATCTCGGTAGCAAAGAAGCAAAATATGTTAAAACTGAAACATCTGCTTCATCATAAGGTAGTAATTTTAACTGAAGGCAGATGAAACAGTGTTTTGTTTTGTTTTTTTACTCAGAACGCTTTTAAATAAACAGATGCATCAGAGCTCTAGAGCCTCTTGTTATCTGTCTGAAGGCCAGCAAGACGTCCCCTCTTCTATTGTGCTTTTGGTGATTAGACCTTTGGAAATTTATCTTTTCTTTAACATCTTTGGTTCTGTTAATGTTTAAGCAGATGCAAAAAAAGAAAGGGGGGAGAGAGAGAGAAACAGAGACAGTTCTTCACATTCTCCTGCTGGCAGCTCCAAAATTCCCTGTTCAATGCGACTCATAAGGGAACCTTGTCTTCCATATCTGATCACCATGGAGGACAGGTTTCTTCCCTGACCAGGCAAGTTATGCATGGTGGCATGTCCAGAAAGGCACCAATGCACTGCAGGGAACTTGGCTCATTCTAGGCCACTGCAGCCTGGGAAGCAAGAGGCACCATACTTCAAACTGCTTAGGATCTGGGGGGGGGGGGGTGAAAATGTCTTGAACCATGTGGGTAGCTTGCACACTCCCAGAGGTCAGCCCCACTCACTCAAATCCTCTCTCTGCACATTCATTTGCATGTTCAGCATCCCAAATTGGGAACTGCAAAGAGGCCTTGATGATGCATCATGACCTCCATGGACAGAGACAACAAACCGATAATTTCAGGTGCATGGGACTAGAGGCGGGGAGGAGAGGAAATAAGGACAGCGATTGTTAAGCTCAGTTGAAAACAGAGAGCGAATAATCCTCTGAAGTAACACCGAATCACGGAAAGGACAGATTCTACTCTAGATTCCAAAGATCTGTTCTACTAGCAGTGGAAGAGCCTCTTCAGTCTGGGGAAAGTACCTCGCCGCAGTGCCACAGTTAGAACTATGTGATCGATCTGGGGCCAAGGGACCAAGCCCTATGAAGATAGGTTGAGGGACTTGGGAATGTTCAGCCTGGAGAAAAGGAGGTTGAGAGGGGACATGATAGCCCTCTTTAAGTATTTGAAAGGTTGTCACTTGGAGGAGGGCAGGATGCTGTTTCCGTTGGCTGCAGAGGAAAGGACACGCAGTAATGGGTTTAAACTACAAGTACAATGATATAGGCTAGAGTCAGAGTAGTTCAGCAGTGGAATAGGCTGCCTAAGAAGGTGGTGAGCTCCCCCTCACTGGCAGTCTTCAAGCAAAGGTTGGATACACACTTTTCTTGGATGCTTTAGGATGCTTAGGGCTGGTCCTGCGTTGAGCAGGGGGTTGGACTAGATGGCCTGTATGGCCCCTTCCAACTCTATGATTCTGTGAGCTCAATTATTTCCGAATACAATTGTATTTTACTCCCCGAACGCGACAAAAACCATACCTGTCAAAGGAGTCTGTCGTTACTTTGTAGAGGTAAATAAAGAGTTTGCTGCAGTGCCTCAGGGTGGGTGACACAGAATCCATGGAGATGAGGTCATCTTCCAACAGTCTTTGAAAGGGCTGGGTGTTGGAGGGGAAGATGTTCAAAGGGCTTATTTTCCTGGAGTCCGAGAAGCAGCCCAGCAACCTCACGGCGTCGGCCAGCTTTTCGTATTGGATCTCTGTTCTGAAGAAGTGCGAGTTGGCAGGCTCGTAGCGCATGGCTGCAGTCAGGGTGCAGAGAACAGTGTGGAGCAGTTCGAAGACTTGGTTCTGGTTCACTTTCTCCCAGCCGTTCTTGGGCGGGGAACACAAGGACCTCTCCATGGCAACGAGCAGCGATGTGACGTACACAAACCCACCGACTTTCCTAAAAACCGTTCTCGTTCGGTGACTCTCTTTGAGCACGCACAGTAGGGCCTGCATGGATATTCAGACAAGGGATGGAAAAGGTCAGAGACAAGCTGCTATGAGGGACACATCACCAAAGGTTTCTGCACCGTGTCTCAACTATTTCAACACGGACATTTAAACTTCTATCCATACATTCGCCTACAAAAATAAATCCGCCTTCGTTCATTGGTATTTTAAAAAGCAGCATCTAACACAGCCTTTCTCAACCTTTGTACCATTGATGCCCAATGAAGTGGTGGGATCGTGCAGAATATAGTTGGGAAGCAAACTTCAAACACACCCATCCAGGGCCCCTCCCCTTCCCACCCCCTCCAGGCCTATCATTGGTCTTTTCTTGGGGGGGGGGGGGATGACAGCATGCCCATAAATGGTCATATCATCCAATAAATGTTTAACACATTTAAAATACATACATACATACATGTTTTCCCTTTCAGAACATGAAATGAAAGCAGCTTTTCAGGAGGTTATTAACCGTGCCCGGAACAGTACCTTGAAGAACATTGGTACATTCTATTGTCTTGCTCTTACCCTTAGTATGTCAGTCTTCAATTGTAATTCGGTAGGCGGAGCTGAGTGCATCAATCCCAAAAGTGTACCCATGTCATCATCGCCGCTCGGTGATAGCACCAGCTGCTGGATGATCATCAGTGCGTGCTGCCTGCACTGTGGATATTTCACGATGTTGTGCACGCACCTGGCGCCACCAAACTCTCTGAAGATACCTGCAAGGAACATGAGTACAAGGGATTAGCTGTGATACCAGTGAATCTAGGCACACTGTCTGATGATCACATTGGCTCAAGGGTCTGCCGTATCTGCCAACAAGCATTTAGAAGCTGGTTTCTTAGGCTGGCAAGAAGTGAAACTTGACTTTCCACACAGGATAAATACAGGCTGTAACATACCAGCAAACCCAAAATCCAGTCTTAGAGCTTTAATTATTTAGCAACCTCATTTGTGATTGGGAGATTCTACTGTGCACACATGCAAAAGTCTGCATTAGGCAAAGTTTTTGTACTTTCAGAAATTGTATTTTTATAGATATTTTAAAGTTAAAATTTTATATTTTTAAGTTAATATAATATAATATAATATAATATAATATAATATAATATAATATAATATAATATAATATAATATAATATAATATAATATAATATAATATAATATAATACAATACAATACAATACAATACAATACAATACAATACAATACAATACAATACAATACAATATAATATAAGAGAGCTGGATTATATTATATTATATTATATTATATTATATTATATTATATTATATTATATTATATTATATTATATTATATTATATTATATTATATTATATTATATTATATTATATTATATTATATTATATTATATTATATTATATTATATTATATTATATTATATTATATATTGAAGAGTGTCTTGTGGCACAGAGTGGGGGGGAAAAGGTGCAATATATTTTAGTGAAGAGCCTCTTGTGATGCAGAGTGGTAAAGCAGCAGACATGCTGTCTGAAAGCTCTGTCCATGAGGCAGGGAGTTCAATCCCAGCAGCCGGCTCAAGGTTGACTCAGCCTTCCATGCTTCCGAGGTCGGTAAAATGAGTACCCAGCTTGCTTGCTGGGGGGTAAACGGTAATGACTGGGGAAGGCACTGGCAAACCACCCCGTATTGAGTCTGCCATGAAAACACTAGAGGGCGTCACCCCAAGGGTCAGATATGACCCAGTGCTTGTACAGGGGATACCTTTACCCATATACACACACACACATATATATATAATTGTATTGTACGTTTCATTTACATTGTAACATGCTCTGTACCTTTGGGGAAGGGCAGGCTGAAATTACAATAACAACAACAACATATACACAGAAATTTCTATCTTTAACACAAAGGGAATGCTGGATTAAGGCCAAAGCTTGTTACTGATCTCTGAAGCTGATGGAAGTAGTAAAAAAAGAATAAGAGCAGCCTGACGTGGGAATCGGCCTAGCAATAAGCCGGTGGTCAAATTTGTACAGTAGTAATATAGTGATTAGAACTAATTCTGTTCTTCTGAACAGGGATCAGCTTGTACAGGGAAGCATAAGATGTCATATTGATTACAGAGAACTTATAGTTAATTACAAACCATATCAATTTGTGTGATCATTTTGTTCCCTGTCCCCATATTATTTCTAGACAGCCCTGCCTAATTCTTTTCCTATAGTCTTTTACTTCCCCTGAACAGGAGGAATTGAATAAGGTACGCCCATCATTAATGTGAAAACAGTGATAATGTATTCTATATCGCACAAGTTAAAGAGAGGTTCAGAAATCATTCTGCCATGCCAAAAGCTTGCTTTCTATTTCTTAATCCATGGGAAGAGACAGCTTTACTAGGCCTTTACAACCTATAAATGCAGCAAAGAAGACATGAGAAAGGTGACAAGGGTATGCACTTCTGTCTCCTCTTCCTTCCTTGTAAAAGTGGAGAAAAACAAAACCTAATTAGGGAGTAGGGCTGCCAAACTGCCAGTATTTTCCTAATCACCCTGTTTTATTGGTAACCAGTATTTGGGGCTTAAGGCTCATAAAAAAAATACAGATTCTCCCCCCTCCCCAGGCTCTGTTCATAATCAACCCAGATCTACTCTTTCCCCCCAAACTCTGATTCTAGCCTAGCTTCCATTCCTCTGTACCTGTCAGGTTCTGCCTGATTTTGCTATGGAGATTTTTCCCCCAGTTGATCTTGAATACTGTTTGATGCCCATATGATTATCATCCTATTCATATGCCTGCATCTCATATAGAGTGATGGGACTTCAAAGAAGCCTTTAGGGATGTAGGGAGTAAGGATTCTTCTCACTTCCAAGTCATTACAAGTCTGCAATATGTACTAAACATGAGACCTTCTGATATATGAGAGATATGTGAATGTATCTGAATGTAGTGCTTCAACTCATGACTGCTGCATTGCTCAGAAGATTTTTAGCTGGAAAATACTTATTGTACCACTGCGGAAGGTGTTTTGTTGGCTTTGTCATATTCTTAGATCCACGGAGTGTGTGTCATCTGGTGTTTGCTCTTTAAGAACTAGTGTATCTGCCACAATGGAAAAGGGACAAGTATAAAGGTATCCCCTGTGCAAGCACCAGGTCATATCTGACCCTTCGGGTGACGCCCTCTAGCGTTTTCATGGCAGACTCAATACGGGGTGGTTTGCCAGTGCCTTCCCCAGTCATTACCATTTACCCCCCAGCAAGCTGGGTGATCATTTTACCGACCTCGGAAGGATGGAAGGCTGAGTCAACCTTGAGCCGGCTGCTGGGATTGAACTCCCAGCCTCATGGGCAGAGCTTTCAGACTGCATGTCTGCTGCCTTACCATTCTGTGCCACAAGAGGCTCTGGGGACAAGTATAGTAGAGCTATTTTTATAATATATCACTGGCTATTATTTTGTTGTAATTAATGGATAATTAAAAGTGGCTATTATTTTGTGTTGTTTTAATTTGTCCATATTTTCTGGTTTCTTTACTTAAACCTTTCAGTGGTTTGATTTACTAGTCTGTACTAGATTTTCTCACATTTTGCTAAGCCACACAGCCTCTCTAGACAGGGCTGTGTTTTTAAAACCCAACATCGACAACTTGACTAGACAGCAAGTTGAATCCACATCACAAACATTCTGTAAAAGAGGTTTTCTTTTCTTTTCTCTGACTATTCATTTGACCCCAGTGGTCCTGAACAGCTACCATAAAAGAACTGCTGAAGTTTCCTGAATCTCCAATAAGTGCAGAACGTGAATCTCATCTTCTGATGGGTACAAGTCATAAGACTCCATAGGCAGTACCTGTTCTTAAACAGATGCACAAGCTTCTAATATGCGTGTGGGTTCAAAGCAAGGTTCTTACATATAAAGCCCTGAGACACTTGACTCCCCTCTGTAAGAGGATTCATATTTGTGGTTTTAAATTCATGCATGTGAATGTATATGTATAACCGATATACATATAATGTATTTAAACCATGATGTAAATATTTGAATGGGGCCATGTGACAAATAAATGTATCCTCTGCAACAGATGTTTCATTGCAAAATGATCAGGAGAGTCTGATGGAGTGAATTTAAGCTTTCTGCTCTCAGTAGACCCATCCCAACCTACCCCGGAGTCAAAAACCTGCTCGATCCAGCCCTTCCATATTTCAAGGGGTCAGATAATTTGCCTTTTTGTTCAAATGCTTCGGATGGCCAAGCGTCACCATAAGGGGTGCAGCTTCACAAACTTCACCAGTTGGCTGGCAGAATTACCTGCATTGGTGTTCGAACCCTGGAGCAGCACTGTCAAGGTTTCCATGACCAGCAAAGCCAGCTGCTTTTGGTCTTCAGATGAACTGTTGTTTCTTGAGTCCCCTAGAAAAACAATTTTTAACAGTCACAATTGAAAAAATTAAGGTATTTATGTACAATTTGTGTTTTTAAAAGCTTTATTGGCACCCGGCCTTTCTCTTTGGGGACCCAAAGCAGCTTGCATTATTCTCTATTTAATAATCACAACATCCTTGTTAGGTAGGCAAGAATGAGAGGATGTGACTGGCCCAAGGTCACTCAGCCAGCTTCCATGGCAGAATAGGGATTCGAACCTGGGTTTCAAAGAGCCGAGTCCAACAGCCATGCTGGCTCCCTGTTTGCAACACTCTCACACTCTTCCACACATGAATCTGCCTTATACTAAATCAGACCAGGGGTCCATCAAAGTCAGTACTGTCTACTCAGACAGGCAGAGGTCGTTCACATCACCTTCTACCTGGGGTCCTTTTCACTGGAGAAGGCGGGGATCGAACTTGGGACCTTCCACATGCCAAGCAAATGCTCTACCACTGCGCCATGGCCCCTCTTTCTGATCTCATGATTGTTCTCATTAACTCCTCTGCTCCAGAGTGGCCCCTGGCATACAGCTGTCACTAAAATAAATGTTTAAACAGTGACACGGCAGCAGCAGGAGGCATTCTGCTTTCAAGCGCTGAACTGCCTGAACGTTACAATCACCAAGAAAAAAAATAGGTTTAATCTTGGACATTGGATATAAACTAGAGGTGTTTACACGCAGTTCATCAACATTTCACCCAGGCAGGAAGGAAGCTTCATTCCTTTAAACAGCCTCAATGTTTTACGAGATTCTCTAGACACAAAGCTTAAGGAGGGTTTAAAAAATGCCCCATCTAGGGTGGCATGACCAAGTGGGCGAAAGGGATTCTGAAATTACACGCATGATGTCAATAGCAGCGTACCTCTCAGGATAATGATGTGAAAGATGTGCATTTTCCATAGCACAAGAAACTCAAGGGCAGAGGTGAGCAAAAGAACCTAAGCAAGTATAATAAAATCAGAGTCCAGTGGCACCTTTAAGACCAACAAAGATTTATTCAAGGCGTGAGCTTTCGAGTGCAAGCACTCTTCGTCAGACTAAGAACTGACCATCATAACGGTGAGAATAATAAGCATAATATTACATATTAAAGGGGGAGAAAGGAAGTAACCTACCTTGATCATGCAGGGCCTGTGTAGGGTCTTTCAAAAGAGCGGCATACTTATGCAAGAGGTTCACCATCACCTCCAGAAGTCCCACCTCCCTGAAGACATCCTTAAAGATGTAGTCGTGACGTGTGAACTTAAGTAGTGTCTTCATTGCAATGATGCTACATGGATAAGAGGCGCTGGATTTTAAGAGGATGCTGACGCTGATAAGTTCTTTACAAGGTATGTAGTTCAGGCTGAAGACGACGAATTCAAGCATCTCGAAGTATTTGGCCTGCACTTCTGGAAGCTTCGCAATTTTTTCCGCAAACTGGGACAGCGTGTGTTGGGACTCCAGGATGAAGTAGTTGGCATTGTCCGCAATGTATATATTCAAGATGGCATCAAGGATAATTTGTGCAAGGTAGTTAGTTTTTGCCTTCAGGAAAGCGTTTTGCAGGACAGAGAACGCTTGGATATTCCTCACGTTATGGCCTGCAACAGTGGGGAGAAAAGGACAGTGCTTTATATACAAATTATTGTTTGGCCATAATCAAGACAGAGCATGAATTCAAGATACACATTTCTTCTTTAGTTAGTACGAGGAAGCTGAGCCTGCAGAGTGCAGGAACGGTAGAAGCACAGATCTCCATACAGAACAAGCAAGGCCTCAAGAGAGCTGCTTTAACAGACAAGGGATCAGTTCCACCTGGCAGGGGAGGCAAGTAGGACTTGTTTTTAGGGTGGTACCCTGGCCTTCCAAGGAGGAAAATTTGTCTAAAAAATGACTTCAGTTGCTCCTGTTACAGTCTACCATGAGATTTTGTCATTTACGTGTATGGGGGGTCCACAGTGAGAAAGAAAGAGTTGGCTTTATAAATGTCCATACCATTGTCTAGCAGAAGCAGGTTAGATTAGCAATGGCCACAGGCACAGACAGCTTTAAAAGACAGAATCGTGGAAGATAGGTTGAGCAAGTTACCTCTCTCATCGACTAAAGAAAACCTCCATGTTCTGAAGCAATCCACCTCTGAACCCCAAAGCCAGTAGGTAACTTCAGGGGAGGGCCTCATCCTCTATGCCCTGTTGTTGAACCTCCAGAGGAGCTGGTTGACCACTGTTCGAAAGAGGAGCCTTGGCCAGATGGACCACTGGTCTAATCCAGCAGTGCTCTTCTTCTAATGTTCTTAGGATGCACAGATGGATAAAAGCTGTCAGGTGTTGCTGTTACTAAACATGGCATCCTATGAGTGCTGGAGACAGGAGCTCCAGCTTGTACTATCACAATCATGTTTTATGTGTAAAATGCCTAAAGATGTTACACACTGCATGAAAGTCTTTAAAGATCTTGCCCGTAAAGAATCAGCCACAGCTTCCCTCCAGAAGCCAAAGTGATTGTGGGAGAAAGGGAAGTCAATTTGTTTCCACCCGCAACTTCCAGCAGTGAAAGGACTGAAAACACACTCATGGATTTAGTCTCAGTTGCAATGTATGGCTGTGAAAGTTGGACCATAAGGAAGGCTGAGCGTCAAAGAACTGAGGCTTTTGAACTCTGGTGCTGGAGAAGACTCTTGCAAGTCCCTTGGACTGCAAGGCGAACAAACCGGTCAGTCCTAGAGGAGATCAGCCCTGACTGCTCTTTAGAAGGCCAGATCCTGAAGATGAAACTCAAATACTTTGGCCACCTCATGAGAAGGAAGGACTCCCTGGAGAAGAGCCTAATGCTGGGAGCGATCGAGGGCAAAAGAAGAAGGGGACGACAGAGAATGAGGTGGCTGGATGGAGTCACTGAAGCAGTCGGTGCAAACTTAAATGGACTCCGGGGAATGGTAGAGGACAGGAAGGCCTGGAGGATCATTGTCCATGGGGTCACGATGTGTCGGACATGACTTCGCACCTAACAACAACAACGGACTGAAAAGAGTGAACCTCACCTTTGCCCGCAGGCTGTGGGACTGCAAATCCAGGCAACAGGAAAGGTGCCCCTGTGGTAACACCGGCTGGTTTTAATTCATTGACCCCATAAGTTGTTAAAGAGGTTATCAGATTCACCAAATCTTTCAACGCATCCTTGGATTCGGCTTCTTTTGCTTGTTCTAACCTGCAGGAAAACAAACCGACGTCAACCCGAAGCCACCGTCGGAGGCATTTGAAAAATAAATCGGATCATTTCAGTGGGCTCTGCTACTAGACCACACTACAAAACCAGTGGCCGGGCGATTACAACAGGCAGTCTTCTGAGAAATGTCAAGAATGAAGCCACGTGCCTGCTGAACTCTTTGGAACCGTTCAGCCTCCCAGGCCATTAGTCAGCAGACTTGCCCTGATAACAGCCTTGCTGGAGGCAGATGCCTCATAAAAGACACTGTGGACTGGAATGGGAAGGGGCACTGTGTCACTGTGGATATCTGATAAGCATTTTTCCTCCTTTTCCCATGAAGTCCCAGCAAACTTAGGGCAACGCGGTATGGTTTTCAAGACAAAAGATGGTTTGCCATCACCAGCCTCTGCTCCGAGGCCTCAGGTTGGCAACCTCCAGGTAGGTGGTGGTAGATAGAGCTCTCCTGCTATTACAACTGATCTCCAGGCGATAGAGTAAGGTGACCAGATTGTCCCACTTTTGGAGGGACATCTGGGGGCACTTGGCAAATTGTACTTATGTTGAAATTAAAAAAAAAAATACAATACTATTTTTGCGTTCTATGAAACTTTTTGTTGCTCCATATAGACCAAATTTTAATCAAGAACCCCCCCCCCCCCCGGTCAATGGTGTCCCACTTTACCAATGTTGAAATCTGGTCACCTTATGATAGAGATCAATTCACCTGGGAAAAATAGCTGTTCTGGAAAGTGGACTCTATGGTATTATACTCCATTGATGTCTCTCCTCTCCTCAAATCCCGCCCTCTTCAAGCTCCACCACCAAAATCTCTCAGGGTTGGCCAAACTGTGGTCCTCCAGTTGTCCAGCAGGTTCTTGCTGACAGGGGCTCATGGGAATTTTAGTCCATGGACGTCTGGAGAGCCACAGTTCGGCCGCCCCTGGGTGTTTCCCAACCTGGAGCTGGCATCCCTGACTGAGCGCTATGCCATTTTCCTTTGTGGAATATTCTCTTTCCTTCATAGCATATAAGAACTGAGTACATTCAATTTTCCCTCTGTATCTCCAGTAAATTATACATGCCCACGTGTGGAACAGACAGACCCTGCTGGGAAAAGGAAAACAAGGTGATCACACAAGAATGTTACTTTGACAAACTTTGTTTGCATACCTGAGTAAGAGATCAAAGAGGAAGTTATATCCTTGCCATATCCTAAAATCATCCAGCAGCGTTTGAGAGACATCGCTGGAATCTTTGAGGAAGCAAGAAAGGCCAGCAAACATCTCAACTATTTCTAAAGGTGAAAGGTCATCTGACTGCTGCATGTTCTGAATACACGTTGACAAGCATTCTTTTTCTGCAAAGATAACATTACAGGATGAGCATTTTAATGTCCTCAGGTGCTTGCATTTAAAATGACTATGGATTAGTCACTACTGGGTCACAAGACTATTACAAGACCTCCTGGCAAGCCATTTTCAAAAATGGACAACAGAAATACCCTCCCCCCTAAACACACCCTTTCCACTTTTTACAGCTGAAAGAAATCTGCAGAAAGAGAACTTTTATCTTGTTCCGAGTTTCACACAGAGCCATAATTTCAGCCAGCTAGCCAGCTAAACCAGCCCAGTTTCCTCCTCCATTTGTTAGATGGAATTCTAAAATGTTCATTCATCCAACTCTTGCCACTTCTCAGAAGGGGCAAAAATCTAAAATCAAAACAATTATTCTCTTTATACTAAAGACATAAGAGTCTGATCAGACACCAGAAACTGAAAACTGATCGGAGTAAAGCAAAATGGACATAAAATGTGCAAACTGGGTTTGTGTAAAAAAACAAGAACTCAATATCACATTTTTAAAAAATTAAATTTGTTATCTAATCTACTTCAGCAGTCATTTGTGGAGTGCATGGAAGAGGGACGAACATTTCTAAAATAGTCCCAATAAATCTACAGTTTAAATTCCTGAAGAGCAGTAAAAATAATAAACCCGAAGAAATTGAGTTTGTTCAATGGCAAGCTTGTTTACTGAACATTTAATGCAATCATTTAATTGTTTCCAGTTCTTTTATTAGAAAGACATTTGTTGTGCCTGCATTTGAGGAAGGAGTTTTATTTGCAAGAACTGGATCCTTGATCAGGGAATAATTAAGACACTATTTTTTCTGTATTTAGGCAGAACTGAATGTATATTTCCTAAGGCTTATTTCAAATACAAAAAGTAGATTCGTTGAACAGAAGTAGTCCACTGGTTTTAAATAATGTCCCATGGTCTATTAACCTGCAACTATATAGGGTATGCTGGAGACCCATAACATGTCCGTGGTTTAATTTTCTTCCATCTGCTATCAATGTTCTGAAGAGACAAAGCAGCAGTAAAACAGAAACAACTAGCCAAGCTGCCTCCGCAAGGAACTACAAAGGCGTTTAAGATGAAATGAGAAACAGGAACTCCTCTCAGGAGCTTTCAGCGTCAGCAGAAGTTAGAAAACCACAATCATTCACATGAAAAACAACTGTACATTCAGCCTAGCAGAAATTTAGGAAAAGCTCTACTTGGCATTTTACAAACTTGCTGAATTACAAAAAAAAAAAGTGTGTCTTTCCCTTCCATCTCTCTGCTATAACGTCTTCCTCCGTGTTACAAGTTTAGAGCAAAACTGTCCAGTTCCTTGTCCCCAGGCTGTGTACCTCTAAGAATTCTCAAACACCTGCCAGTTTGGCTCTCTATCTACTTGTGGGCAATGACCAGGCAGCCAACTGATAAGCAGCTGGCTATTCACAGCAACATGCTACTTGTTGCCATCAGAAGCCAACTCCCAACTGATGAGAGATCACCCTGGCTAACAAAATTCCGTTTTGTACTCAAGAAAGTTTCTTTAGAGGAGGACAGGAGTCAGGCCCAGTGGCCATAAAACATCCCAGTTAGAAGTAAGGTTCTTCTGATCTCCCATCCCGGAGAGTTTGCTGCTTCTCAGACTTCTGGAGATGTAGCACTTTATCCAGGTGAGACAGCAATTTACTTGCTCTTCCTCTGCCCCATGCTATGAACTTGGGCTACAGAACAATGAGAGAAATGAGCTTTTTCTTCTCTCCCTTTCCCAAAAAGGAGCTCACAAGCGTGTACAGCCTGGAGGGGCAGGGAGATAAATGAACTGGTTCTCCGGACTCCTTTGCAATTCACAGATTAAAAACACTGTATCTGCCCAGCTTGGAATGAAGGGCGAGAGAAACAACCTGTTTCTGTGTCGCTATGACTTCCAGCTGAAACCCAGATAAAAAGTAAGCTGGCTTCCAACCAACAGGCAGATACAAGGTTGTTTGACAGCTGTCTGAGTTACTGACAGCAATACAAACATACCCCTCAGGTGGCTCACAGTCTAATCATGAGTGTGCTACTTACGGCAAAAGAAACAGAGAGTTTTGCATTATCCCCTAGGCTCAAGGCGGGCATCAATCTTTTACAGTTTCTCCAATTCCCACAAGGAATCTAAACATTAGGGATGGCAACCTGCCCAAGATTATTCCCGTGACCTCTGATTCTAAGTTGAAGTTTCAGAACATTTCAGATTTAATCACAATGTCATAACCTGGCCTCAGGTACCAAAGATTTTGGAATTTTGAGGTGCATTCGTGGTTGAGCCATCTGAATTGTTTCGTTTTGGTTGGGTACTTGACAACTGATGCATGGTATGGTCAAGCAAGTCAGGGGTGGGGGGGGACCAAGGAAAAATAAGTGACCATCAAGTCAAGCCTGACACATGACAAGCCCACCCATGGGGCATTTCAGGCAAGAAGGGGGCAAGCACAACCATGACCGACCTTGCTTAGCTCCCAAGCTCAGATGTGGCTATGGGGCAACCAAAAGGAATGAGAAATTCCATTTTTGCCTTCCTCAACACCAGCCTGGTTTTGACTGGCCCACTGCTGGCTCAGGACCCCCCCCCCTGCCATTTCTACCTATAGCTTATTTCTCCACATCCAGCCCTCCATGCCCAACCTTTCTCCAGTTATAGCCTATCTTCTTCAATTGTCTTTGTGAAGGAATGATCACTGGAATTTCTATTGACTTTTTATAAGATTCGCTTCTGTACTTCTGTACTGAGAGCCAGTTTGGTGTCGTGGTTAGGAGTGCGGACTTCTAATCTGGCAGGCAGGGTTCGATTCTGCACTCCCCCACATGCAGCCAGCTGAGTGACCTTGGGCTCGCCACGGCACTGTTCTGACTGAGCAATGATATCAGGTTTCTCTCAGCCTCACCTCCCTCCCAGGGTGTCTGTTGTGGGGAGAGGAAGGGAAGGCGACTGTAAGCCTCTTTGAGCCTCCTTTGGGTAGAGAAAGTGGCATATAAGTACCAACTCTTCTTCTTCTACTACTTTTGTATTTTTCTATTTTTTAATCTTTCCATTCTTATTGGTTTTGAAGCACAGTCCTTCTAATTGCTTAGGGGCGTGTCTTCCCTACTATTGGGAGGGTAATACGGGCAAAGGCAGGCAAAGGTGGCCAAACATGATTTTTATCAAGGAGCAAATGCAGAAGACCAACCGTCAATACTGGCAAGTACCGGATGTTGCTAAATATAGGATGAATAGCTGAAATCTTAAATCAAGTAATCGTTTTCAGATTTGATGGGACACATCTGGAATTAGAATACATGCCTCCGTCCAACACACTACACGTCCAGCATATACAACTCCATCTGTATTATGCATTATGTAACCCAAACAAACAAACACAAAACAAATAGCTGTCACCACACAAAATGCTGTCACCACACAAAAACACTCCACTAGCTTAATGAAAGAAAGACCAACCATGAATGTATTTGACTACATTGATGCTAAGGCCGTGACGTGATATGGTCATAAGTACTTCCCCTGCGCTTTTTCTCCAAGGCAGGTTATAGGGAGGGCACCAGGAGGTTATTGCACTGAAGAGAAGCTGGAGATCATCCTTCTGAGCAAGCTCTTCTGCCGGCGACACAAAGCTGCACAATTTCACCAAGATCTGAAAACAAAAGGCCACGACATTAACTAACACAGCACAAAACTCACACAGATCCCTGCACTGAGAATTCTACTAACTGAAAATGGTTATTAAAGGGTGAGTTAGAAACCCTAATGTGTAGTAATGGATGCTTCCCTCCTCAGCCAAGAATTTATTCCAACGTACGAGTTAAAAAAACAGAAAGACAGACATATCTGTTCCCAGATTGCTACGCGTCGTCTATTTTGACAACATCCATCTGGTTGTTACATCTAATGTGTGCGTTGCCATTTAAGCTATATTTTCCCACTGGGCCATTGACTGAATATACTGCCACATGATCACACATGTATTGCATTGTGCCCTGGTCCGTTCCTGTAGTACGGTACTTGCTGATATCTTTGCACCACTGTGTTCTGTACTAAATCTTTTTTTACCGTACCTCAAGGATGAATATGCTTCTGTTTTTCTGCTGTGGTAGAGGTCATCCTCTTTTGTTTTCAAGAGTTCTATTGCAGACAATGCCCTTCTAGTGCTTTTTCAGCTCCCCCTACCCCAACCCCAACCCCAACCCCAACCCCAGTCCTCTGGGGAGCAAAGGACATTTGGAAATGCAACGTTCATGGTTGCACACTGTTACCTGCACAAATACTTTCTGCAGTAGTGCTCTTCTCTCAGCTAGAGGCAGCTCATTCTGGGCTCCTCCAGCCGCCTCAGGCACATGTGGAAGGTCGAAAAACAGATAGAGACATTTCACAAGCGTGGAAGGCACCGACATAGTTGTCATGCAGTCCACCGTTTTCTGGGGAGGATGGGGGGGGGGATAGAGAAAGAGCAGAGACAGAATTCAATGTTATATTTAATGCGATTGGGCCTGGAACTGGTTAGAAGAAGAATACCTAACTTTCATATACCGAAGCCACAGAATTAGAACATTTTTGAAACCTGTTACTCTGAAGGAACTTTACAGAGAAACAAGAACATTCTAATTTAGATGAGCACGAACTGATTCGCGTGCCAAAATTCGACATCAACTTGGCCTGGTTAACAGCCCCCAAACTGATGCATGGGGAATACATCTTCCCCGAATATTTCCCAGACTTTTGTCCGGCTTGGCTCTTTGAGCCATATAAACCTTACAGCTGATCAGGGCAGGTCTGCCCATCAACAGTTAGGTTTAACAGCCTATGTTCACTTATGACTTGGCATGACATCACAGAATCTTAAGAATTTTCCCTTGCCTATCGCCCTCCTTGGCTTATCCTCCACCAGAACTGTCCTTTCTTCTGCACAATGAAGTCCTAATCCATCATCTGATCATCTCTCATATGGCTGGGGCTCCTCCCCTTCCCACCCCCTCCAGGCCCATCATTGGCCATTTTGGGAGGCGAGGGGGGGGGAGTCGACATGACCATATATGGCCATATCACCCAATAAATGTTTATCAATTTTTTTAAAAAACTTAAAAATTAATTAGCTCCCACCCATTCGGGAAACTCTTCCAGGGCTTCAAGAAACCCCAGGGTTTCACGAAACTTTGTCCTACACATTGCAAATAGAAGGATGAAGTAAGTCCAAGATAATTTATTAACAAGTTTCATTGGGACCTATTCAGACAAAGTGAATTACGGCCCTGAATTTGTAGGACTTGAGCAAGGCTATTAACAATAGTGTGTTTGGGAGGTCATTAATTCATAGGCTTCACCATAAGTTACAAGTGACTTTACAGCATTTAATGCACACAAAGGGAAGCACAGAACAAAATATGAAACTTGAAGAAGCAAATAAAGCAGGTCAGCTTGGATTACTGACTAAATGGAAGTAAAGAAAAATACATTTTAATAACCCTTAACTCTCCTTCCATAACTGCTTTATAACAACATACTTTGATGATATTCGCACCACTTAATATCATATAACTTCTGAGAGAGAGTTTACCTGTCCAGATGAAGCTAGCAAATTAATTGTAGTGAGCAACATCCATCCTCTACTGGCTTCTTCACTCTGATTGATCTCCAGGAATTGGACTATGGCACGGCTTGCGGCTTCTAATGTTTAAAAAACAAAACAAAACAGGTAAGCATCACAACAAGGTAGCTCCTATTATTACTATAGTATACTGAGCATTAGATATACTATTTGCTCCTTTTTGCACTGCAGTATACTGAGCATTTGAATAAATAAGTGGTTTTTCCAAAGTGCATATAAATCCTTAACAGAAAACACACAGGGAAGGCTACTTTAGTCTTTTCCCCCATAAAATTAGGGATCCAAAACCAAGAACACACAAGATGCTCAAATGTATATATGGTAGCCTAGTATTTATTTGTTCTGGTTATTTATATTGCACATACCCCCATCTTTTCTTAAGCAGCCTTTTCTCCCCAATGGGGAACCCAAAGCAGCTTACAGCTTTCTCCTCTCCTTCATTTTATTCTCACAACAACACTATAAGTTAGGCTAGGATGAGTGAGTACGCGTGAGACTGACCCAAAAGCACACTTCCATATCAGAGTGGGGATTTGAACATGGGACACCAAGATCCTAGTCCAGGGGTTCTCAACCTGGGGGTCGATTGACCCTTTTCTCAGGGGTCGCCAAGGCTGCCGCCGCCACCATCACCAAGGCAACCCAAAAGTTGAGAACCACTGTCCTAGTCTAACAGTCTAAACACTACACCATGTTGTCAAAGTGGAGCAAGTACAATATTATAAGTGCAATACCAATGCACTCAATGCCCCTACAAAACATACCCATCTCAATGTACCAGACCACTCCAGAATGATCTATGGACCAGTTTATACAGTATGCCAAGGCAAGCTCAGCTTAGCCACAGTCCATCACAGGCTTCAAATTTGCATGCCTTATGGCATATGCGTTTGTCCCATTCATCGTTCTCATTTTTAGATGTGCACATAAAGACGTAATCCAAAGAGGCTCTTAAAAGTGCAGCAAAGCAATTGAACATTGGGATTCCGCACCATTCCAGTAATTAAATCTGAACTTCAATACAAGAAACCATATGCTCGTATTTCTTAGCTGGTAAATTTTTCAAATGCCACAGATAACATTTCACATAATATTTCTCCTGTGTATATTAGTAATCTAAAAGCCAGCAGATAGTAAGGAAATGTCACTTCAATTCATTAGAAAAAGACCTTGACTCTGAAGGCACAAACATAAGATAAGTTGCAATCACATCGTCAACTGATTTAAATACGAAAAAAAAATGTTTCTGCTTCATATGCTAGGAAAATAAGCCATTCCATTTCAAAACCAACGATAAATGGTCGCCTTTTGTTATTTAAATGATGATAATCTCTTTTGACTGCGGAGCAGAGGTATGAAATAGCAAGCTGGCTCTGTGATGTCTCAATGCGAGATTTACTTTCATGAGTTTCAGTATATACAACATTGCCTACACTTTATTAGAGTAGTATGAAATTAACACACTGCTTTATTTGAAAAGGAAAAAGTTATTACCAGCCCATTTGCATGTCTTATTGCCTGTGGATAAGTGAGCATGAAACCCCAAGTGTAAATTCGAGACACCACAAAAATAAACCATATGTTTAGGCATCAGATACCTTGAATGCTCATAAAAAGTTGATTTAATTTGTACAGCTAGCAAGGCTAACCTAGGGATGGATTGGCCATCGTATGCACCTGGACATCTCCTGGTGGGCCAATGAGCCTCTTCTACCACCACCAGGGCTGGGCCAGCCTAATAGGAAGGGGGGCACAGCCTGGCCTTCTCAAGCCCTGCACTGCCTTTTTCTCCCTCCCCCTCCCCCCGCCACTAGAGGAGAATAGTCAAGACTGACCAATCCATTATCCCTCCATCCTTTGGAGAGGGGGGGACTTTCCAGGACTGTGCTCCCCCAGTCTTTTCTCCCACAATAGAACTGTATTCACACAACTGCATTTGTACACTTGCCATCAGCATAATAAGCTTATCAAACTGGTTGGCACATGACCAAATTAGATCTTAACATGTAACAATGCCTATAAAATCTCTTTGGAGAATCTACTGTCTCCTGTGCTATCGTTCGGCGTCTTTAGCATTATAAATCTTTAGGTTCCCACTGGAAAGAAAGCTGACCAAATAAATAAACTGCAAATACATCTTCCACAAAGATAGTTGATTTCAGGTGCATGCAGGTGTCACAGACAGGTTGTTTTGTGGTGGACACAAAGCTGGTTTGCTGGCACCCTTGTAACCCCATTTCAGACTTAATTGCAGCCCTCTTCAAACCCAGCACCTGTAAGCTTGCAATACTGGCTTTCTGAAGTATTTGTTGATGACTAGTGTGGACATTTTGCTAACACCGGTGGTGACAGAACCTCTATGAATCATACTCAAATGTTATTGTCAATATTAAGCTACCGAGTGCCAAGGAGTAACTTTTAATTCATGCAATTTACCTGTTGACTTGTTAGAGGCCCTCCGCCGAATCTCAGTCACCATTAATCTTGACACTTGTGTTGTAAACTGGAGGAGATCTGAAAACTTTTCTATCATCGTGCTTGGAGGAGCATTTCCAAATACCTGTAAACCATTTTTAAAGCCCCCATTAATATTTAGGCAGACATTCCAAAGTCCAAACCAAAAAGAAACTGACCAAATCGGCGTTCCAGATATTAAATAATTGAATGTTCTAATTTCTTGTTCAGAATACCTATAGGTCAAGCCAGAAGGGCATCTAGATAATCACCCCCAATTTTCAAAGCCTAAGCTTTTCTTCAGTGGCTTGTCCCTCTTATCCTGATAACTATTCCAAAATTCATATGTAATTTTCTCAATACTTCAGAGCAACTTAATGAACAAACCTTCTAGGATAACATGGCCACTGGCTCTTCCAAAGTAACAAGGATCCTGAACAGCAATTCAGACAGAATCCTTGTCCAAGGCCACGGAAGCATCCTCCTCGTGTTTCCCCAGCTCTGGGTTGGGAAATATCTGGAGATTTTGCAGGTAGACCCTGAGGAGGGTGGGGTCTGGGCCATAATACCATAGAGTCCAACATCCAAATCAACCATTTTCCCTAAGCAATCCAATCTCGGTCACCTGGAGATCAGTTGCAACAGCAGGAGATAGCCAGTTACCTCCTGTAGACTGGCAACCCTACCAATAGGGTTGTGCGCAGCGGCATCTGAATCAACTGTTCCAGGCTGACCTAGCCAGTGCCGTGCCACGGTGGGGGGGGAGGGGAGGCACGGGCGCCGTTGTGTAACTCAGTGTACACATGCAGGCCTGCGTGTGCATGCCGAGTTACGCACCAGTGCCCACGCCTCCCCTCCCCTCTGTGGCATGGTGCTGGCTACGTCGGCCTGGAACGGCTGATTCGGATGCCACTGTGCACAACCCTACCTACTAGTTATACATAAGAAACTGGCTTAGACAGATTCCTTTAATCAAAAGATACCTTAGGGCAGGGGTAGTCAAACTGCGGCCCTCCAGATGTCCATGGACTACAATTTCCATGAGCCCCCTGCCAGCATTTGCTGGCAGGGGCTCATGGGAATTGTAGTCCATGGATATCTGGAGGGCCGCAGTTTGACTACCCCTGCCTTAGGGTGCTCACAATTTTTCCTGCCCATCTCATTTAAAAAAGCATTTTTTTTTAAGTACGATGACAAAGACATAAGTTGCTATTTATTTTCAAACAACCTGGACTCTAGCGGGCACTCTTAACAGTATTATGAAAAGAACTCATAGAAAAGATATATATTTAATACAGGCAGTAGAGAAGTTGTGAATAACCACGGAGCTCCAGTCTGGTTACGAATTACGCCTGTGTAGTAAACTACTGCCTGTTGGGAATTCTGAATCCCTCCCTAAGTGAAATCTGAGACTGGCTGTAGAGAAAGACACAGGAAAACAGAAAGCACCAGCCGGCTTTCTCCCTCGGTTGTTTATCTGTGCACACTGTGGATAGTTTTCCTTGCTGTTGCTCCTCCTCCCATCTCCTGGGGGGGGGGGGAATCAGCTGCCTAGCAAAAATAAACAATAGAGGGAAGAGCTCAATCTCTTGTTCATCTCTATTGGCGTGATGAAATGTTTTCTGACGAAAGGACTCATATTTCCAGAAAATAGCTTTAACCAGTAGCTGTTCAAAGGTTTCATTGGCCTGAATGCACTTTTACTGTTGTTTTTGTAAAGACTTTTGGGTCAGAATAGGTATAATCTACGTTCTTTCTTATTTTTTGCCTCCCATGGGATTTTCTCCAGCTTCACTACCGGGTGGCCAATCTACTCCCCCTAGCAAAGATAAACAACAGAGGGAGAAAAGCTGTCGGCAGGTCTTCTTTGTTTGGATGTTTGCCTACAATCCTTGCCAGCTTTACGTCTGTCTCCAGGGGAATTGGCAGGATTCTCAATGGGCAGAGCTTGGCTACGCATAGCTACTTTCCACATACCAAGCATAAGGTGCTTCTGGGATCTAAAGCTCAGCATCTCCACTCCTTCACTTCAGAAGACTGCCAAACATCTGGAGGTAGTGCAGTAACACTGGAAATCACGGCATTTCTGGAGTCTACTCATGACTGTCTCCCTGTGTATTTATGGATACTACAAGGGTACTGATCACCTGAATCAGATGCCAGCTTAATAATGTCCCTGCTCCCAAACACACTCAAGGCTCAATCATTGCCCCTATACTGGGACATAAGGAAACAAACATGTTAACCAGAAAAACCCGCAGAATGGCCTTAAAATTACAGAAAACACAACATGCAGCTGAAAACAAAAAATTGTAGAGGCAGAAAAACAGCCAGACTACATGCCACCCTTCTTGCAGCTTTTTCATCTGGGAGGGTGCAGTTTTACCTTTGCAGGAGGGTAGAAAGATCCTTTCCCTAATCAAAGGTAACACTGGATCTATCATTGGATCACATTGACCGTTCACGCACTGGAGGTTTCATGCTGGGCTGCAGGCTGGAGTTTTATTTGTGGCAGGTTGCCCCGACTTCCTGCACCCACACGGGGGAGCATTTGGTTCTCTCAATTTGAGGACAGCTGTCATGACTACAAAGATTATGGGGTGTTAAAAAGTTAAAGGAATCCCCTGTGCAAGCACAGAGTCATGTCTGTCCCTTGGGGTGACGCCCTCTAGCGTTTTCTTAACAGACTCAATACGGGTTGGTTTGCCAGCACCTTCCCCAGTCATTACCGTTTACCCCCCAGCAAGCTGGGTACTCATTTTAGCGACCTCAGAAGGATGGGAGGCTGAGTCAACCTTGAGCCAGCTGCTGGGATCGAACTCCCAGCCTCATGGTCAGAGCTTCAGACAGCATGTCAGCTGCCTTACCACCCTGTGCCACAAAAGGATGTTAGCGTTTGTTTTATGAGATTTTGAAAGCCCTTTTCCAGTATAAGTGTATGCATCCCCTTAAAAATATCTCATAGTAGATTAGATATTATTTTAAGATTATAGGTACTATTGTGGTGAGGTTGTACTTTACAACTGGCTAGCAGAAAGCAACACTTGGCTACCGAACCCGGGGGCTATTTGTGGACTTTGGCTTCTTCAATATTGATCTTCTCTGTCTTTAAATCCAGAGCACTTTACCCTCTTACTGTAAGAGCTGCAAACACAAGCCATATATTTCAGGCCAATCACTTAGGAAACTTTTATGTCTCCCTTGCTCTTTTTTTTTTTTTTTTTAAACCAAGCTCATCATTTCGGGGCCCTCAAAATGATACACTACATTTATGCCGTCCTTCAAGAACCTTAAAATGCATCATTAAGAATTCAGGAGTGCGCTAGTAAAGCAGCAGCAAGAAAAACACAACACATCGTGAACCGAAGCATTGTTTGCTAGCAGAGACCTTTTCAACACAATGTCCACATTTTGTACTCTTAACAATCATCACAGCTTTAGCTCATTGCTATTCAGCGCCACCACACATGCACACACAATGCCAGACTGTCAATATGAAAGGGTTCAACAAGGGAAAATAATCTAGTTACTGCTGAATTATTGTTTTTTTGCCTACTTCTCAGAAAGCGTGAGTCAGAAAATAAGTTTGGAGAAAGTACACAAACACAGCTATTTTATTAAACAAGCCCACATCTAGGCGATTATTTGGCAATAGGCCTTTTATGACCAATTCATGCCGATGTGGCAGAAATACAGGCTGACTTCAACAAAGAGCATAAAGTCAATCCCAGTTTATATTTTATGGTTTTCAAGCATGTATTTGTTACATTCACCCATTATTTTTAAGTGTGCTTGCAAAACGTTTGAAGCAGCTCCTTGTCTTACTCTGTTAAACCAGCAATCCGCCTGGGATATCCAAGAGATAAAACTCATGGTGATGCTTTATCAGATACTTAAGAGCCCCCAACACCAAATGAAACAGAATCTTAAATATCAAACTGAGTTAAACAGCTAGGTTCATAGGGCTTACGATGTTGTTTTCACTGACAACCAAGGAGGAAAGCCACATCTAAGACAGGTATACAATCTGTGTCTACACTACGATCCGTGTCTACACTATGATAAATTGGGATAGCAGCATTACATTCCATCCACAGAATCCTAAACAAGAAGAACAGTAATTAAAAAATGATCCTGAAGTCTCCAATGTGTACAGAAGAGGACAATAAATTCACTTATTAGAGTTGCCAGCTCCAGCTTGAAAATTACCTGGAGATTTTAGGGCTGAACCCTGAGGAGGGTAGGGTCTGGGGAAGGATTGTAATACCAAAGTGTCCACCTTCCTAAATGGCCATTTTCTCCAGGTGAGCTGATCTCTGTCACCTGGAGACCAGTTGAAATAGTGGGAGATTTTCAGTCACCCCCTAGAAGTTGTCAACCTTTTCTCTTATTGATATTTCAGTAAGGCAAAAATGATTTGGAGATGTAGACATTTGAGAGCGGCAGTATCTGTAAACAGCCCGTGGCGCCACGGGCGCCACGGACTGAATAAAAGAGTAAGGGGTAGTGGGGAGGAGTTAGGGCGGGACCGGTCCGGGATAAAAACTCGGAGGGGCCAATCAGGAGCCGCGAAGCGGCTCCTGATTGGCCCCTCCGAGTGTCAATCCCGCCCCAAGCAGCCAATGGGGAGCCACTCGAAGCGCGGCTCCCCATTGCCTGCTTCACCCGCCCAGGGAATATGGCGGAGCGGCCTCGCAGCGTCGTAGACGCTGCGAGGCCGCTCCGCCGGCCGAGAGAAGGCTCCAGAGAGCCTCGGGTGCGGGGTGGGCCGGGAAGCCTTCTCTCAGCCGGCGGAGCGGCCTCGCAGCGTCTCCGACGCTGCGAGGCCGCTCCGCTGCCGGAGAGAATCCTCCGGAGAGCCTCAGGGCGGCGGGTGGGCCTTCCCACCCCCCCAACCCCCACTTCCCGCTCGCACAACCCGCGGCCTTCCCACCCCCCAAACCCCCACTTCCCGCTCGCACAACCCGCGGCCTTCCCACCCCCCAAACCCCCACTTCCCGCTCGCACAACCCGCGCCCTTCCCACCCTGACCGTCCGCCGCCGCCCGCTGCCACGCACGCCCTTCCAGAACCTCTTGCCTTCCTCTCTGCTGCTTTCACCGCCGCCGGCGAGCTCCTGAGGGCGCTTTCCAGCTTCGCGCCCTCTCCAGGACTTCAGCCCACCAAGAGGATGGCGCTGCACCGCCTCACTCACAAGCCGCAAAATGGCCGCCAGCAGCGGCTGCGCGCCGGCAAGCCACTCCAGGCCCCAACATGGCGCCCGATGACTACTCGCTGCCGCCGGCCCTCTCGCTGCCTGAGATCTTCGCTGCCTCAGATCCTCTTCTCGCCGCCGCCCCAAGCCGCTGTAAGTTGCCGCCAAGCCCAGCCACTGACCGGTAGCCGACAGCCGCCCCAGCGAGGCGCGCCCCACCATTCACCTCCAGCCTTCATCTCCCCGAGCTCCCACCCGCTCTCTCCCCTCCATCCAAGAACCCAGGGAAGCCTTCCGCCTCTCAGGCCTTCCCTCTAATGTCGCCCCTAGCGCCCATTTTATTAA
Organism: Paroedura picta; assembly: GCF_049243985.1. Lineage (NCBI taxonomy): Eukaryota > Metazoa > Chordata > Lepidosauria > Squamata > Gekkonidae > Paroedura > Paroedura picta. The sequence continues at coordinate 78,286,162 of NC_135378.1, read as the reverse complement.
AAAATAAAATGGGCTTGATTACTAGTATAAATATAATAAACATAAATAAAATAAATACTAGGAGGACAGAAAGAAAAGCAACCAAAACATTCTGATGATGGATGCTAAGATAACTTTCCCTATCCCAGGATTATAACCAGCGGATGAAACAGAACTAGCACAAGAAGCATCATGGGCAAAGCAATCCTATAGCACCAGTCAGATTCTAAAGTCAGTTAGTTAGACATCAGCAAGATTCCTCCAGTCCAGTGGAGGGCAAGATAGTGTCTGAGTGGTAGCTTGACATGGACAGAGAGGTTGTCAAGAGGTATCTGGCTGCACTGGATGAGTTCAAATCCCTGGGCTGGACGGTGTTGCACCCAAGAGTGCTCAAAGAATTTTCTAGAGGGCTTGTGAAACCCTTGTCCATCATCTTTAGGACCTCTTGGAGGACTGGAGAGGTGCCAAAAGATTGGAGGAGAATGAATATTATCCTAATCTTCAAAAAATGAAGGAGAGATGACCTGGGAAACCACAGGCCAGTGAGTCTGATCTCAGTCTGCGAAGATAATGGAACAGATTTTAAAGGGGATGATCTGCAAACATCTCAAGGACAATTTGTTGATCTGGGGAAGTCAACATAGATCTGTCTCCAATAGGTCCTGCCAGACCAACCTGGTTTCCTTCTTTGACTGAGTGATGGGCTTAATAGGTCATGGAAACTCAATTGATGTTGTTTACCTAGATTTCAGTACAGCTTTTAACAAGGTTCCCCATAATGTTCTGATGTTCTGGAAGACTGCAGACTGGATTTTTGGATGGTTAGGTGGATAGGGAACTGGCTAGAAAACCATGCACAAAGAGTGGTTATCAATGGTATTTCATCACATTGGAGGGAGGTGAGCAGTGGGGTACCAAAGGGCTCAGTGCTGGGTCTAGTACTTTTCAACATTTTTATCAATGATCTGGATGAGGGGGGTGGAGGGACCCCTCATTAAATTTGCAAACGACACCAAATTGGGAGTAGTAGTGAACACCCCAGAAGATAAGAGTTCAACAAGATCTGAATATGCTGAAAAAGTGAGCAAATGAGAACAAGATGCAATTCAATAAGGATAGGTGCAGAGTTCTACATCTCACAAAAGTGAGAAGCATGTATAGTGGTTCGGAGATACACTTCTGGGTAGCAGTGTACGTGAACGAGATCTTGGGGTACTTGTGGACTGTAAGCTAAACATGAGTAGACAGTATGATGTGATGGTAAACAACGCAAATACAGTCTTGAGCTGTATCACCAGAGGTATCGCATCAAAATCACAAGATGTCATGGTCCTACTGTATACCTCACTGGACAGATCACACCTGGAGAACTACTGTGTGTAGTTCTAGAGGCCCCACTTCAAAAAGGATGTGGACAAAACTGAGAGAGTACAAAGGAGACTGACAAGGATGATCAGGAACCTGGGGACCAAATCCTATGCTGAGGGGCTTGGGAATGTTCAGCGTGGGTAAGAGGAGGTTGAGAAGGGACATGATGGCTCTCTTGAAGTATTTGAAAGCTTGTCACTTAGAGGAGGTCAGAGAAAGGTTCCTGTTGACAGCAAAAGTTAGGACTGCAGTAATGGCTTTAAACTATGTTTATAGAACAGTAGCAGTTAGATATGGGGGGGGGAATTCACAGAGAGTAGTTCAGCAGTAAGATCGACTTGGGAGTGGCAGGATAGAAATTGAAATTTAAATAAATAAATAATAAAGCAGTGGTGAGCTCCCCTGCACTGCCAGACTTCAAGCAGTGGCTGGACAGATACTTATCCTGGATGCTTTAGGCTGATTGAGCAGGGGGCATTTAGCAGGGGGTTGGAATAGGGCATGGCCCCTTCCAACTCTTAAGATTCTATGGAACTGGAGATGAGTGAGAATTAGTTGGATTCCTTGCTAGGGCATGAATCAGTCCCAACCCAAGACTATATAAGTAACTCTCCTGCTGAAATCAGTAGAGATGCCTGTTGATTTCCTCCACACCTTCCCCCCCCCCACATACACTCCTTCTCTACTACTGCATCAGAGCATAAGATTCCAACTTGCTCAGCAACTAATCATGGTGCTACATAGAGAGCACTTAAGAAACAATATCTGGACGAGCTAAACCAAAGGGACGGGAGAATAATGTCAAAGAAAATAGATCAGAAAACTGCCAATGAAGATTTCCATGTTGAAAACAGAGGAACAGGTTCAAGAAGGTTACTGAAGGCAGAAGAGGAAACTGATCTAAAGATATTTCCCTTAACATAGCCACAATAAATTCATAAATGTTTATTATGCAAAATTGTACACCAAATATCATACCAAAAAAATCCAAAACTCTAAAAGATTCAGCAAGTTGAATACTCAATGAGGAACTATTAGGTAAAGGTATCCCCTGTGCAAGCACCGAGTCATGTCTGACCCTTGGGGTGACGCCCTCCAGCGTTTTCTTGGCAGACTCAATACGGGGTGGTTTGCCAGTGCCTTCCCCAGTCATTACCGTTTTACCCCCCAGCAAGCTGGGTCCTCATTTTACCGACCTCGGAAGGATGGAAGGCTGAGTCAACCTTGAGCCAGCTGTTGGGATTGAACTCCCAGCCTCATGGGCAGAGTTTCAGACTGCATATCTGCTGCTTTACCACTCTGCATCACAAGAGGCTCTGAGGAACTATTACAAGACAGCTAAAAAAAAACTACACATGACTAATTTTATGAATCCAAAACCCTACCGGGAAAAAGTGACTATAACATTCTAGCTGCAACTTCACAAACAACTGGCTGACATTGTTGGGACGTGTGGCAGTGGTCTGGTAGTTTTAATCCCTGATGTTTTACCAGTAACTGGTATCTTCAGAGGTAGGACATGACGGAATGAGAATGTGAAACTTTGGACATGATCTTACTATGTCCAACCTCTGAAAATGCCAGTCACAGTTACTGGTGAAGCATCAGGGACTCAAAATACCAGAGCGCAGCCACACAGCCCAAAAAAACCCACAAAAGCCAGCTTAATATCAACCTACTTGATTCCTGTCCCAATAGGAACCTGTTTTAGCATCTGCTTTCAAATCCTCTTTGATTCACTGGGAATCTTGGGTTGGATATCATGGATCCACCCCACAAATAGGGACGCCTGGAAGGTTTATTCTGCAGACAAGACAAGGGATTTGTGAGATCTATGCCCCTACTTCCAGTGGTCACCCCAGAATCTATTACTAAGGCAGAAAGTTTTGCCATTTGTTAGGCTTTGTACTCCCTGCGAAACCTTCCCGATTCTAATCAACAGAAAAGTTGCTATAATTCAATTTTTAAAAATTTATTCACTTCATTTATACTTCACCTTTCTCCTCACAAGGACCCAAAGCTCATGTCATCCTTCTCCCCTCCATTTTATTCACACAACAGCCCTGTGAGATAGATCAGGTGGACAGTGTCTGCTTGACCCATGGTCACTCAACAAGATTCCATGGCAGAGTGGGGATTCAAACCTGGGCCTCCTGGATCCTGGCTTCACACTTTAACCAGTACACTGCTATTGGCACACCTAGTGAGCTCCTGCATTTGGGTTCACCCAGATTCTGGTATTTCTCAGGCATGTTCTTCTTGATGAAAAACGAAACAGGATTTATTAATAGTTTCTCCTTGTGAACTGCTTTAAAACCAAACAAAATCAGACATGCAACACAAGTGTAGAAGCAAGAAATAGACATGAGATTTGCAGCTCCTAAAAAAACTACCCAGCTGGGATAGACCAGCAAAAGGAGGCAAAGTTGTTCCTTTCTGCTTTGGGAGCAGGACAACATCCATCCATTAAAATGACCATCTGAGAAACATTCAAATGGGTAGCCGTGTTGGTCTGAAGCAGCACAACAAAATCAGAGCCCAGCAGTACCTTGAAGACCAACAATGATTTATTCAGGGCGTGAGCTTTCAAGTGCAAGCACTCAAAAGCTCACGCCTTGAATCTTTGTTGGTCTTAATGGTGCTACTGGACTCTGATTTTGTTGTGCATCTGGGAAAGAGTCACTGGGGAAAATCAAATGTTTACAAATATTATCAGGGCAGCAGTGGGCAAAATACAAGCATCTTAATCTGGCATTGCTTTCGCTATCAAAGAAGGAAAAGCCGGGAGTAAGATAATTAAGTCTTTTTTAATGCAGTTTCTTCCCACCTTCCCCACGCACTCCATTTCACCCTAAAAAGGAACACACAGTAGTAGTAGCAGCAGTGGCGGCAGGCTTACCCTATTAAAAACTGGCAGCATCATGTACAGCTTCTCTTCCTGCTCTTTCTGAGTCATGTGCCGAGGAGGGTGACACAGTTCCGTGAAAAGCCGCCGCAAGTGCATCAGTCCCAGAGCGTTATCCTGAGGGCTGCATTCCTCCTGCCGAGGCCGACCCATAATCCTTTTCACCATATTCATCTTTGCCGGTTTCTGGAAGACGCCTTTTATTCTGCCCAGGAAGAACCAAAGAAAAACAGAGTTGAAATAATGTAGAACACTCACGATGCCAGAACTACTTAAGCGATGGAGACATCAGAACGAATCTCTCCCCACGACAATGCAGGCTGAAGGGGCATCCAGACTTTCAAGTCTGGGGGCCATGCTGACCTACAGCAGCCGCTTGGTAGACTGGACCAAGGTGGGCCTTATCTTGCAAAGCCCCACAGATGACGTGGAGCAGGAGCTACTGAAGAGCCTGAGCTGGCAGCTCCAATACTGCCACTTGAGCCGCGCTCCGACTTCTTCAGGGACAGGAAGAAAACGGTCCGTGAGTTGGCAGCTGCCCATGAAAACACCCATGCTCAAAGTACAGTGCTGTGATATATTCTCCTAATTTCAGAAGTGCTGTATCAGAGATTCCACTAGCCACTGTACACCACCAAGATTCTCGATGATTAAACTCAGACTCTAAGCGAAAGGTGGGTGCCCTGCTGTCCGCTCAATCATGGAGTATGCAAATAAACAAGTATTTCCCGTGAATGAATGAAACCAAGAAAAACTATTGGCATGCTTTGATAAACATTTATTTAGTCCTTATCCTTGTCTGATAACTCTCCAAGGTCATTCCTGATATTCTCAGGCCCAGGGACTGAAGTGGGGCCTTAGGACTGCCACAAATTGCTCCAAAAGACACTCTGAGCCACATACACATGACGTTACCTTATACTGAATGAGACCATTAGTCCACCCTGGTCGGTATTGTCTACTCGGGCTGGAAGCAACTCTTGAGGGGGCTGAGGTCTTTCATTCCAACTACCTCCTGAGCTATTGAAGTGGAGATGCCTGCATGCCAAACTCTATCACTGAACCACAGCCCTCTCCAAACCAAGTACTTTGATCTTCCTCCCTTTACCATTGTGTTTAAAAATCCCAAGGCCAAAACAAAAAGTTGCTCCCATTTAAATTTTGAATAGTCTCTCTTCCTCGTCTGTTTGGGGAATCATAGTGAAATAGTGTGTGGGTGCAAGGGCATGCTCAGAAGGCCAGCTAATCAATTCTCAAAACAAACAGACACATCAGTACACCTCTTTCATTAGCAAAGAGGAAACCGAGAACTACCAGGAATCACGATCATATTTAAGAAGTGATGATGGTGAGATGGCCAGCATGAGTGTTGTAGTTAGGAGTGCAGACTTCTAATCTGGTAAACTGGGGTTGATTCTGTGCTCCCCCACATGCAGCCAGCTGGGTGACCTTGGGCTCGCTGGCACTGATAAACCTGTTCTGACCAAGCAGTAATATCAGGGCTCTCTCAGCCTCAACCACCTCACAGGTTGTCTGTTGTGGGGAGAGGAAAGGGAAGGTGATTGTAAGCCGCTTTGAGACTCCTTCGGGTAGAGAAAAGCGGCATATAAGAACTAACTCTTCTTCTGTTGTGACCAAGCAGTAATATCAGGGCTCACACTGTACTGTACTCTTTTATTCTTTCATTGTAAACCGCCACGAGCCGGACTGGCTTTGGGAGTGATAGGGATAAATCCAAACGTGGATGGATAGATGGATGGATAGATAATCCACTCAAGACAAATACTTTGAGAAAAGCATGTGCACACACACACACACACACCTCAAAGGTACTGATTAAAAAGCAAGACTGAACACTATTTTTCTACCTAGTCATTAGAAGCTTACTTGAAATACTAAACTACTGCGCATGATGATTATGTCATCTGCTAGCAACATTCTTTGCTCTAGTTTACATATTCTAAGGAGAAAAAAGGATATGCATTTGCCCATGTGTCTTCAGGGCATGCATATCATACACATTCTGTTTTGAAAGCCAAGTAATGATTTAACAGGCAAAATATGTTAACAAGCAATGTTGTGAATACACAGCACTGAGAGCCGTCCAGTACAAAATATTGTACCGTGAAAGGCTTTTATTCCGTACCGTGCATAATCATAATTTACTTTGGTTCTGATATTTATGGAAAAGGAGCTTTCATGAGCATGGAGCTTCCCTCCTTTGGCTGCTGGATGTCCTATTCAGCCCCTCTATGGCTTCGGCATGATTTCAAGCCCGAGTTCACACCATAAGGGCAGGAGAGCCACTTAAAGAACCATGCAACAAATTGAGCCTTCATCATCATACACAGAAACACATGGTTCGGTTTCTCACATGCTAAGGGGAAGGAGGACAGAAATTAAAAACAAAAGAAGCCAAGACTTGTGAAGAAATTCTCACCATCCTATGGCTAATTACAACAAGATGTCATAATGAAATGCAACAGAAGGGCAACGATTATAAATAATCACATGCAAAAGGGAGAAATGCAGGATTTCTATGAGACTGTAAATCATTATGAACCTCTCCATAAGGTCAAAAGTCCAGGAGTCTCATTTTTGCTGAGCATGCTCAGAAGCTGGTTGCCAGCTCCAGTTTGAGAAATTCCTATAAGTTTGGAGGTGAAGCCTAGGAAGAACAGCCTTTCGGAGGGGGGGACCTCAGAGAGGTATAATCCCACAGCATTCACCCTCCAAAGCCACCATGTTCTCCAGGGGAACTGAACCCTGCAGCCTGAAGATCAGGTGTAATTTTGGGAGGTCACCAAATTCCGCTTGGAGATTGGCAACCCTTCAGTACGTTGTGACTATTTTGCTTTTTGGCATCTCCTGAACTGGAACTCATTGTCTATATGGGTTTCCAATGTCCCCAAACAACACACCGTTCCCTGCAACTACCTATGTCAGTGGTTCTCAACCTTCCCAATGCCACAACCCTTTAATACAGTTCCTCATGTTGTGGTGACCCCCCAACCATAAAATTATGCAAGGATTCTTTCACAGAAATGAAACTGAAACTGACCAATGGCATGAAGATCCATTGTACATGATTGTATATATCCCCCCCCCCCCCCGGGTGGTTTCTCAGTTCAGTTCTGCCTGTTGTCCCACCATGCTGATCTCGCTCTCTTCCACTTCTCCAGACAAACACTCCATCTCGATCTACCCCACAAGGCAGTTGTGTGGATGGCGCCCTCCCCCCCCCCACATGGCCAAGCTGCTTGCCCTGCTACGACCCCTATGAAAGGGTCATTTGACCCCCAAAGGGGTCCCGACCCCCAGGGTGAGAACTACTGACTTATGTGAAACCTTATCCCAGAACAGATCAGAAGAAAAGTTGCCAATACTACAGGAAAAGTCAAATAGATTTGCCTGACAGTTAATGCGGAAATAGTTGCTAGTGGCGATACTAAAATAAATACAGACACATAAAAAGAAACTAAACAGAAGCATAGTAGGCAAATGTATATGAATCATTAACATGTGATAATTGGGGGGTAAATAATACTGAATCTTTCAAAACATTTATCAAAAACAAAACAAAAAAAAACAGGCAGCAGCTAAGCAATATCCACTGTATTTAGTTTAACAATAGCTATTATAGGGCTATACAATGGGTTTGTTGCTTACAAAGGGTGGTGTTTAAATAAGCAACCGGATAATTATCTAAACATTCATCAGGAGATTTTTTTTTTCCAGCTATTTAAGCTGGTGTGATAAAAAAAGAAAAAAGCTCTAACCATTTGAAACTAGTTACAGATAAATGAAAACAGCATAATGCTGTCTACGGCTGCATCAACAAACACATCACATCGCAAGATGTCATAGTCCCTGTGCTGTGTACCGCATTGGTCAGACCCTACCTAGAGTCCCGTGTGCAGTTCTGGAGGCGTCACTTCAAAAAGGAAGTGAGCAAAAAGAAGAGGGGGCAGTGGATGATCAGGGGATCAAGCCCTATGAGGAAAGGCTGAAGGACTTGGGAATGTTAAGCCTGGAGAAGAGGAGGTTGAGAGGGGACAGGATTGCTCTCTTGAAGGATATGAAAGGTTGTCACTTGGAGGAGGGCAGGGAAATGGCAGCAGAGGAGAGGTCGCACAGTAATGGCTTTAAACTACATGTAGAATGGTACTGGTTCGATGTCAGGAAAAAAATGCTCACAGTCAGAGTAGTTCAGCAGTGGAATGGGTTGCCTCAGAAGGTGGTGACGCCCCCCTCATTCGTAGTCTTCAAGCAGTGGCTGGTCATGTACTTATCCTGGATGCTTGAGGCTGATCCTGCATTTAGCAGGGGGTTGGACTAGATGGCCTCTGTGGCCCCTTCAACTCTATGATTCTATTCTATGATTCTAATAACATTTCCCTTGGTGAGAAGAGACAGGAGAAATAGCTGGGAAGCATGGGGCAGACACCTGATGCAGTCATCTTGCTACCCGCAGTACAATTTCTGAATGTATTGGTCCTTTCCAAATTGGATGAAGGAAACACACTTTTGTATATCAACAGAGCATTTAGTATTCAGCGAATCTTGTTTTCACTTTGGGAAACTTTCTTTACAAGGGCAGGGGCTCCTGGTCTCTCATTAATCCATGCCCCTACCCCCCAATTACCTATGTGTTATACCATAACTCAGTTGCTTAAGCTGTTCTTGTTCTTTGTGTGCTGCAGTCCAGATACAGTGTTCCAAACCACAGCAATGCCAGGTAGGAAAGATCCCACCTTGGGTCACGGATAAGCCCCTTCCAGCGTCATAATGTAATGCAATGTAAACCACCCTGAGCCGCAGGGGAGGACAGTATATAAATGTAAATAAAGAAATAAAGAAATAAAATGACCCTCTGCCACCATCTTTGTTGGGAGTATGGAATGCTGCTTGGTCACAGTTGTTTTGCACAGGATCCCTTCTGGATCAGTACCACAAAAGTCTATATTCATCTTTTTGAGACGTGGTGGTATACTTGTGGCCCTTGACTTGGAGAAGATACATGCTTTCCCTCCAGACTGCAGGACCACTGTTGGGAATCTTTGCACGGCACTTTGTGAACACGTGTAGTTGCCTTGGAGCAATAAAAAAGGAGAAATAATTATCTGCCTAGCACTATTTTGATGAAGGAAAATGTCGGGGGGAGGGAGCCCTTCCCATTTTCCCATAGCAGATCTGTGGCTGCTGGGAAACCAAGTAGGACCCAAGGATTGGGCCCATTTCTTTAAAAACCAAACATGTCTAAAAACAGTACTATTATTCTGCTTCACCTTGCATCTCTGATGAAAGATGACTTTAAAATAAATTCATTCGTGTTTTTTGGATTCTATTAAATTTGTTCATACGTCTGCTAGCAAGTAACGAAGAAAAAGAAATGGCAGCTCCGTTTTGCAAGTGTTCCCATAAAAACTGGCCGGGCTCACGTGCCACAGTGGGGGGGGGGGGTTGTCCCCTCCATCCTCCCTCACTTTGGTTTGGTTTGCTTTCATTTGAAGTTTAACTAAAATCACAAAAATAGTAAACAGAAACAGGAAGTACGTTGATGGGCCTATGAGCACCTGATCATGAAGTATGTGTGAGATTCTGTGAAGTATCCCTTAGCCTTACCCAAATAGATTTCATGGCTTTTGTTTCATGCCATTATGATGATAGAGCCATACGATAAATAAATAAGTAATGATGATATGGCAGTTAATGGAACTCTCATTAAAAACTTGTTACTTGAGCCACACCCACAACAAAGTTTGAGTTAATTAGTTTCTAGCCATCTGTTTGCAGTTTCTGTTCCTGCTGAAGGTAGCCTTGAGAGCTACTTATGATTGGAAATTGCCATTATTCTGCATAGCCCAAACAAGAGAAAAGATAGAGGCCTCAATTCTCTTTGTGAAAACGTCAATACTCTTATTTGAAGGTCACCTTTTATATCTACACGGGCCAAGGTGGTGCCTAATGGGATTGTGTCCTCATTCTGAGTAGTCTGGGATTTTAATTTATGTTCTAAAAGCAGTTCTGCAATTCCTGGGATGTCAGCCCCTCTCGAAGGAGTGAAGTTACGCCAAAATAAATTCCATGCAACACATTCATACCCAACGTGATGTCAATTGAGCCTAAGAAGCAGTGCAAGCACTACAGCTTTTATTAATGAGTTTTAAAGTTGCCCTGTAGTGTTGCTGTCTTTCCCGTCATTCTAAAGAGGAGACTAATGCAAGTACATGCTGAAATGCAAAGTAACTCACACATCATTTGCACGGGTGTATTTCTGAAGACTAAAACGGGACTCGGCACTGGAAAAATCTATAATGACAATCACTCCGCCGCATGCAAAATGTTTAGCTACTTTCACACCACGAAGAGGAATGAGAGACAAGGTGAGCTAGAAATTTCATTTCTCAAGTTTTATTTTTAGTTGTTTATTCAGCATATGGTTTAAATAAAAGTAGGGTGCTTGGGGGGAAAAGTGTTAAGCTTCCCCATATGACCCATTTTTATCTCCAGTGCAAAAACACAAGGAGAAAACAAAACTTGGCAACATGTGAAATGCCATTGCCATAGCAATGGAACAAAACAATATCCACGTTCAGCACAGGTTCAAATGAAGGGGAGTTTCTATGACAGAGACATTGCCATGCATATTTTTTATCATTTAAAAAATATATATAGAATTGACTATGCAAATATACCACGCCTTCCTAAATATATTACCTAAAGTTACCTGCCCAGTTAACTAACACTATGCTTCTTGCCTTGTGTCCGACAAAGATTCAGAAATCTCACACCGCAAACAACAAACAATTTTCCTACAGCAAGCACGACACACATTAATTATCCTGCCTTGTACTTTTCAGGCTATTTGCAGGCATCTTACGTTTTAAGTCTCCCCTTTTTTTTTAAAGAAACGAGAGCAGCAGTCTTCTATTTTCTCAGGGCTATCAGCCACTTCTGGCCAACCTTAAACAAACATCGCGCAGGCAAAACTGAGAGCTTTGCACTGGGATCGCCAGGAGCTTGCTGTACCAGTGCGCAAGCTGGCCTGATGACAGAGGCACAAAGCGATTTGCCCATCACTGTTGCCAGATTCATTTGCAATACAAGGGGGGGGGGGAGGAACCCGTTCTGCTCCGTACAAAGCTCTCCCCCACCCCTTTTTGTCAACTATCACATGCTGATTCAGTTGTTTCCAGAGGGTAGCTGTATTGGTCTGCAGTAGAAGAGCTAGATTTGAGTCCAGTAGCATCTTAGGGACCACCACCAGGATTTTGGGGATATAAGCTTTCTAGAGTCAAAGCTCCCTTCCTCAGATATTTGATGAAGGGAACTTTGACTCTCAAAAGCTTGTTTGTTTGTTAAAGGGTCCCCCGGTGGCTTCTGACCTGCAGTGACTCTGTATCCCAGCGATGGCCAAACTGGTTCTCCAGATGTCCATGGACTACAATTCCCATGAGCCCCTGGCGGAATTGTAGTCCACGGACATCTGGAAAACCAAAGTTTGCCCATTCCTGCTATAACCTGAAAACCTTGCTGGTCTCTAAGGTGCTACCAGACTCTAATCTAGCTCCTCTATGCTGATTCAATGTTGTTTTTAGAAAGAGCATGGGAAAATGAAGATGTGAAAGAAGAAAATCCACTTGAATACAATTGACCCCACTGGGGAACACGAGAAGGCAACATACCAGCACTCTGTACACTTCCTCCAGTGTGGCAAATAGATGCTCCAGTGGGTTATTTGAAACTAAGAAAACGTGCAGGGAAGTTCCCGTCTTGATCTAATTTGGGGGCCCAGCTGTTGTGACTTGCCAACAGAAGATGCATGGGAGGTCCTCATTCACGGTTCTCCCACAATCTTATCCTTTGTTCTTTCTCTAGGATTATGATTATTATTGCTTTTATTATTTCACTCATGTTAAAGAGCGTGCAAAGTATTGCACCAACCTACAGGTATGTTCCCTATATGAACATTTTACAGCTCAGGGGATAACTTCTGGAAGGGCTAAGCTTTTTCCACACTGACTTTTTTGCCTTGGACAACAACTGTACAATCCTGAGCTCACTACTTCAGTTTTATTAGGAATATATTTGATGTTAGACGGAATTTTTTAAACCATATTTCGTACTCTGTTTGCTGATGGTCTCTGTAATCCTCACAGCCCCACTGCATTATTCCGTTTTACCAGGAACTGTATTGTTAGTTCAAAATCCTTTAAAATTAAAATGTCATCCTACTTTGAAATTCATTTGCTGATGGACTGAATAGTTCTTGCCTTGATTTGTAATCCGCCTTGAGTCCCGGTGAGAAGGAAGGACTATGAATGAAGCAAGTGAATGCTGTGTGATCTATGAACTAAAACACTACGTTCACTGACTAATTGCTTGGACATCTATATCCTTAATTTACAATGCCCATCTCTTTTGAACGACTTGAGGTGGGTTACATCATTATCCATTGTTCCTCTTAATATTTGTGAAACAGCATGGGGGGTGGAACATGTCCGGGGTGTCCGAGTTGGAATAGGGCCAAACAGGGTGCAGCCAGCTTTGCTGGTTGCAATGGGCTTTCTTGCTAGTCAGGCATAAAACCCAGTAAAAAACCCTACCCCATAAAACACAAAACTCCAACTACAAGATGGCCAGAAACTGTCCCTCTACCCACATTCTATATCCATGGAAAATCAAGATTCATTTGTATAAATGTGTGTACACTGGAACAGTCTTATGTTAGAGTCACACACACATCATTAAATGCCACAGATGTATTAAATACTATACATACTTACAGAAAGATTGGAATCACTGACCTTTATATCATTCCTTGAATTGCAGGTGTTGAATTCATGAGAACAGAGCCCATCCCCCTTCTAGGATTTTCTCCATGCAAAGCTGTCCTCTAGTTAATTACTACAAGAAAAGGAGGGGGGGCAGAATTAGTAATCACAGTAGCTAGGATAAAATTAGAAAGGAAAGAAGACTTTAGAGACAGGTTCTTTTCGCTTTCATGTCACATTGCACTGACAGTGACTCTGTAGGGCAGGGGTAGTCAAACTGCGGCCCTCCAGATGTCCGTGGACTACAATTCCCAGGAGAATTCCTGGGAATTGTAGTCCACGGACATCTGGAGGGCCGCAGTTTGACTACCCCTGCTGTAGGGGTTTTCAAGGCAAGTGAGGATCACGGGTGGTTTCCGGCTGCCTGACTCTGCATAGTGGCCCTGGTATTTCTTGGTGGTTTCCCATCCAAATTCTGACCAAGGCTTAACCTGCTTAGCTTTTGCGATTTGAAGGGAGGGGTTCTGGCTCAGTGCTAGCGTATCTGCTTGGAATGAAGATCTCAACCAGACCATTGGTGATGTGAAAGATGGCTGCCTGAGACCTGGAAAGCCACAGCAAGTCTGTGCCATCGGTGGCCAAACTGTGGCTTTCCAGGTGTCCATCAACTACAATAACATGTTGACAAGGGCTCATGGGAATTGTAGTCCATGGACATCTGGAGAGCCATAGTTTGGCCATCCTGGACAATATTCACTTTGATGAACCAAGGGTCAGATTCAGTAGATTCCGTAGAAGGCAGTTTCATTTTGCTGAGACAAGATCAGGCTAGCTTGGTTTATCCAGGTCAGGGCCCAAAGAGAGTTGGAATCCTTAAAAAAAAAATCAAATTATGTTTTAGCTGCTAGCAGAATTTTAACCCTGTGAATGGAAGTCCTTCTGTCTCTTTCCAAAGGTCTCCCTAATGTGGGAATTGGGATGTGATCAGAATAAAAACAGGCAATCTCTATTATAAAATACACTCGCTTCCCCATTCCCAACACCCTTCATGGGAAGCAGAATATAGGCAGCAAAGCCCCCCCCCCCATTATTATGGGGCATGACAAGGAGAGAGCTCTGCAGGCATTTGATCTCTGATAGCAGAGAGCAAGAATCACCAGAAGCCAGAATCACCAGCAAAATCTCCAAGGAATTTGCTTTCTCATATCCCACCTCCACAGAACTGTAAGGCTGGTTTGGTTGAAGTAACTTTTTTTGGGGGGGGGTCATCATCTGAACTTGGAATTGGGGTCACTGTAGGTGGGCAGGTAATTGTAAATTTCCTGCATTCTGCAGGGGTTGGACTAGATGACTCTGGAAGTTTCATGAAACCCTGGTTGAGAAAACCTGCTATAAAGTCTTCTTTCTTGAAACCCTGGGCTTTCTTACTGGCTCTGGAAAAATTTCCCGAATGGGTCGGAGTTAAATAATTTTTTAGATATTTTTTAAATTTGTGAAATATTTTTATCGACTGATATGATCATATATGGTCATGTTGAACCACCTCCCCCCCAAATGGCCAATGATGGGCCTTGAGGGGGTGAGAAGCAAAAGGGTCCAAGTGGGCATGTAGATAGCTCTGCTTCCCAGCCATATTCTGCACAATCTCACCACTTCTGGGGTTTCTCAAAGCCTGAAGAATGTTTCAGGAGTTTTTCAACAGTAAAAAAGTTTTTTACAGGAAACTAAAAGGTTTGCTGTAAAACTAGTTTTGCAATCAGGGTGGATTTATCTTTAAAATCTTTAAAATCAGCGACTTTTGCCGCCAATTTAAATAATGGATTTTTAATCCATTTATTATTTGGATATTTTCTAAACAGAGCTGTGCTCTAGTAGTTTGCTATAAAATATATTGATTTAAAATTGAATGGTGCTTCTGCAGAAACTCTGAGCGTACACTGTAGTACTTAGCTTACTATGTCTATTTTTCTACATTTCTCATTTCTAGATAACACTGTTCATGATCTCAAATAGGATTTTTCTCATCACCTAAAGCCATGGCCGGATTGTTAACAGTCACTAGCTGGAATCAAAACCAGAAGGTACTTCCTTTTTCCAATGTTCCTTTCTGTTTTCATCAGTATTTACCTTTTTGAAAATCTTTTATAACTTTCCTGCCCAATAGAAACTAAATAAATTCACCCAGAAGCAGAGGCCAGTGGTAGTTGCTAGCCAGATAATTTTTCTCTGAAACGGAAGATGATGTTTGCATTCTCTGATGAGACTCATAAATATTTACAATCAGAGTACTGAGCCAATTACAGAGATCAAGTAGTATCATAACATAAAAAATCCATAGCTTTCTTCCAACAACGTGCTGAGCCTCTGACTGGAACTTACTGGGGAACATGCTCCCAGTAGGGCTATGGCACGCCCCCACTGACAGCCAATCAGATCCTCTTCCCTGCCCCCTCCTCCTCCTCCATGACACTTCCCAGCACTTGCCGTGAGGAGGAAGAGCTGACAGGAGGTAAGCCAGGAAGCTGGGGGTTGTGCCCTTCGGCCTCCTGACTGCTGGAAGGGCAAGGAAGACTGTCTGGAAGGGCAAGAAAGGCTGTCTGGGCATGTTCCACTATGGCCATGCCACACTCCCCAGTCTCCTGACTGCCAGGAGAGTGGGGAAAGACATCCATTTGTGTTCCCCAACCTTTTGGTCTCTGGAAGGGCCAGGGAGTGCCGTCCAGTCATGCTCTGTCATGGCTGCACCACACTCCCCATCCTCTTTGTCACCAGAAGGGCAGGGAAGGGCATCTGGCTGCATTCCATCGTACCCGCTCTATACTCCCAATCCTCCTAGCCACCGGGAGAGTTGGGGGGAGCAGTTCAACCTCGCTCCAGCACACTGGCTTGGATGGGCAGCCTCACCCTGGCATGTGGGGGCCCTTCTGCCCTCCCTGTGCCTGGAAACAGGCTTTCCTACTAGTCTATTTAGATATATAACAGGAATAATATGCCCCCCTTGCTAAGGTGCTAATGACACCTAGGATGACTTGGCTATCACTGCCCCACAGCATCAAGCCATAATTTTAATTTATTTATTCAATTTTTAGACTGCTCTTCTCTGACACCATCTCGGGGTGGTTAACAACATTTGAAAAAAAAACCCATACAACGTAATATAAATGCACAAATTCCACTCTGTAGTGGTTTTCCATACTGTCCTCCCTTTAAAGAGAAAGGCTTTCATGAATTCACGAGAGTCATAAATTCAGACAATACAGAGATAGTTTATTTTAAACAGAATTCTTTGAAACTTTAAATCTATTTTTATCCACCCTAACTGCAATATCGATGTGCGTAGAAATTAAGAGGAACACTTCTCTCAGCAGAAAAAGGAGGAACTCTTCTACCCAAATCACTGTTACAATGACTAATGAGTTTTTCCTATAGTCATTTAATGAAGCAGCTCCCTGTTTTGTTAGTACATATGTACTAGGGTTGCCAGCCTCCGTGTGGCCTAGAGATCTGCTGAAATTACAACTGATCTCCAGATTACTGAGATCAGTTCCCCTGGAGATCAATTCCCTTTGGAGGTTGGAATCGACAGCATTATACCCAACTGAGGGCCCTCCCAAAACCCCACCCTCCCTTGGCCTCACCCGCAAATTATTCAGTGTTTTCCCAGTTCAAAGCTGGTCACCCAAGCCTCATGACCAAAGAGTTGCAGCAATACTGGATGAAGCAAGAGAGCTTCCTTTCCTGGCAAGTTGTAGGCAAAATTAGGTCTTTAACAAATGTCGTGACCAGCCTTTCTCCTCAATGGAGACCCAGAGCAGCCTCTCCTCCATTTTATCCTCACAATAATCCTTTGAGAAAGGTTAGGCTGAGAATGAGTGCCTGGCCCAAGATCACCTACCAACTTTTTGTGGCAACTTGGAGATTTAAACCTGGACCTCCTAGATCAGGGATAGCCAGACTGTGACTGTCCAGGTGTCCATGGACTACAATTCCCTTGAGCCTCTGCCAGCCAGAAGCTTATGGGAATTGTAGTCCATGGACATCTGTAGAGTCAGAGTTTGGCCTTCCTGTCCTAGATTTCAGTCTGAGACTCCACAGTGGTTCCAACAGCTCAGGAGGTTACTGAACCCCCTTTTAGGCATTTTTTTTTCACCCTCCAAGCATATGCTGTCTTTCTCCCCAATGGGGAAACAAGCAGCTTACATAGTTCTCTTCCTTTCCATTTCATCTTTACAACAAACCTGTGAGGTAAGCTCTCTGAGGATATATGGCACTCTAACCACTCTAATCCGGCACCCTAAACCAGAGGTAGTCAAACTGTGGCCCTCCAGATGTCCATGGACTACAATTCCCAGGAGCCCCTGCCAGAGAATGCTGGATTTTTCCAGCATTCCAGGATTTTTTCCTTGAAAAATTACGATGCTTTAAATAGAGCATGATTTGTTAGATGTTTATTTTGACTTGTATGAGGGTCTGTCAAAAAAGTACTGCTAAAAATCATAGAAACCATCATTAAATAAAAAATACAAAAACGTGAAGTGACTGTTTCTCAACATATCCTCGACCTTAGTTATAACTCTGAAAATAGAGGAAAGAAAGAGTCTTCCATTGCAGCATTGTGATCCCCTGTAATGAGCATTCTGGAGGCTGCAAAGGGATCTTCTTGCCAGTGTTGGAGCTTACAGCTGTAAAACTGATTCAAATGCTCAATGATGTTGGTCTGAAGCAGCAGACCAACCTTGCTGGTTCTCAAAGTGCCTCTGGACTCAAAACTTTGTTCAGCTGTAAGACCGGAACACTCATGTACACCTAACAGAAGACAGCCCTGATTAATGTTAGTCTGGAAGGTGAGATCACATGGAGGAAATTCATACTACCAGATGAGTGGCTATTTGCAGTCCTGCACTAATTCATGTGAGTGACAAGTGGCGTTACTGGTGACTTTTCATCTCCATTGTATCATAGTATGACCCATCATGAGAAACTGTCCACAGCTGAGTCAGCTCTGGATACTACTGATAAGATGCGTCCACACCTTTATTTTGTTCTGACTTGGCTGCTATTTTTTAAATAAATCACTAACTTGGGATTAATTTACCTCTGCAAACAAGCTTGTGGGTGTTATATTGTGATTTGGAATATTTATAACCTGCCGATGGACTGGCCTTTCCTCTTTCTTTTGGCCACTGCTTTTATCAGCATTTCAGGTGGCTCGTGTTCTTCAGACTTAAAAAAAAAAATGAAATGGGTTTTTGTCATTTCACCTTTAATGCATACAAAAAAAAGGTGTTGCATCTCTTAAATGTGGAGGATGAGTGACAGGGTCACATGCTCCCTTCTCCTCCTGTATAAATGACCTTCACAAAGTTAGTTCAAGTTCACATCTATACCACTGGCGACCATGGTGAATGTTAGCCTGGATCGTTTCTTAACCACGATTTTGAACCAGCTTCAGCTTCTTAACTTCCCTTGTTAGAAACATACAGAAAGCAAAACTTTTAGCATCGCCTTCAGATCCAGACGTACAAGAAAGCCCTTGGAAAAAGATCTGGCAGAAATTAGAGGGAAATATTTAATTCCAATAGTGCAAGTGCTAGGAAATCATAGGTTTCTATCAGTCTCCCCTTTTGTTTATACCTGAATAATCTTCATTGGCTCCATGCCTGCCCATAGAAATAAGCCCCTGGTGTAGTACGATTTGCTTCCACCCTCTTGCTACCTCTGTGCAGTGACTTAAGAACAAAAAAATATGACCTTTCTCGCTCTCACAGACCAATTTTTCATTACATTTTATTCTCACAGAACTGTACATTGGATGGTGTTTACGATCCTGATTTGCATTTACCATATTTAGCTTCGTTTGCATATGAAGAAGAGTTGGTTTTTATACCTTCGCTTTTCACTGCCTGAAGGAGTCCCACCTTCCATTCCTCTCCCCACAACATACCCCCTGTGAGGTAGGTGGGGCTGAGAGAGCTCCGACAGGACTGCTCTGTGACAACAACACTATCACAGCTGTCACTGGCCCAAGGTCACCAAGCTGGCTGCATGTGGAGGAGTGGGGAATCAAACCTGGCTCACCAGATTAGAAGCCGCCACCCTTAAGCTCTTCTGCCACGTCTATGGTTGAGGCCAGCATGGCAAGGAAGATCTGACGCCTTCCCCCAGGATTAAGACATACACTTATTGAAGATCTGTTGGAGTCCAATATGTGTATTATATATATACACCTTTATTGGCATAACAATATGTGTATTGTTCGTGCAGATGGTTTTAATGGGGCTTTAAATGGGGTTTTTAATTCTGGATGAATCTGTATTATTATTACTACTACTACTACTACCCGCCACTCTCATTTCTGGCTCGTGGCGGGTAATAATAATAATAATAATAATAATAATAATAATAATAATAATAATAATAATAATAATAATAATAATACACCACATTATATGAAAGTTACGAATATATGCAGCAGGAAACTGTGGTTCATGCTAGGAAGAGAGGGAGGAAAGCAACGTGTGTCCTTGAAGCTGATGGCGAATTATGGTTTACAAGGAGCCAGAGGGCTGTTAGCATTCTGTAGTCACCTAGGTGTTCAGTTGTATGTCTCAGAGTTGCCAGTTCCCTGTTGGTAAATACCTGGAGATCTCAGAGGTGGGGCCTGAGGAGGGTGAGGTTTGGGGTGTTGACTTAAGTGGGGTATAATACCACAGAGTTCACTCTCCAAAGCGGTTACTTTCTCCAGATGAACAGATATCTATCGCCTGGAAACCAGTTGTAATAGCAAATCTCCAGCCATTGCCTGGAAGTTTCAAAAGGCATTCATGACCCATGGGTGTTTTTGTCTTGACTTCTCCTTCAAAACTTTGTGCTCAACTAACTCCCGACACTGGAAGTTCTGTGAACGGAGCTCTCTGCAGTTTTAGAAAACGTTGTTGTTAGGTGCGAAGTCGTGTCCGACCCATCGCGACCCCATGGACAATGATCCTTCAGGCCTTCCTGTCCTCTACCAGTCCCCAGAGTCCATTTAAGTTTGCACCGACTGCTTCAGTGACTCCATCCAGCCACCTCATTCTCTGTCGTCCCCTTCTTCTTTTGCCCTCGATCGCTCCCAGCATTAGGCTCTTCTCCAGGGAGTCCTTCCTTCTCATGAGGTGGCCAAAGTATTTCAGTTTCATCTTCAGGATCTGGCCTTCTAAGGAGCAGGCAGGGCTGATCTCCTCTAGGACTGACCGGTTTGTTCGCCTTGCAGCCCAAGGGACTCGCAAGAGTCTTTTAGAAAACATGCAGCGCCCCAAATCCCAACTGGCAAGAGTAGGGCTAAGCCTTTCCCCCCATGCAGGGGATTGATTCAGCACTTGAGCATTTGCATAGTGGCTCCTGAGGACTGTTCCAGATCATAATGCTGAGTGGGGGGAAACTAAACCCCCTTCTCCCTTCACAGTTCTGATGGGTAGCTGGCCCTTCAAGCCATCTGTCCTTTCGTCCAGAAACTCAGCTGTGTTCTCTGGGATGCAGCCCCTTTAAAGCCTGCATTCGGAGAGACATCCAGAGACTGTGGCCCAAGAACAATCATCATTCAAAGTGTTGGCAGAACTAATGGCAAGCAGCCCTGATCTGAATGGCCCAGGCCAGTCTAATCTTATCAGATCTCAACAGCAATGAAAGGCTGGCCCCAGCTACTACTGGGATGGGAGACTCACAAGGAAGTCAAGGGTTACTAGGCAGAGGGAGGAAATGGAAAATCAACTTGGAACGGCTCCGCCAGGGTCACAGCAAGTCAGCTCTGACCTGACACTGCCTTCCATCACCACATATCAGGTGGCTAACCCCAGCTGTTTCCCTGGCTTTAGGGAAAGGAGGGGGAGACCCTTGGAAGAGATATGAAAGAAGCCTTACATAGGGATATACATGTTGCCCCCCCCTCCCATATTACTTGCAAGCCTACTCTAGAAGACTTTCTTTCTGATTGATTGATTTAATGGTTGATTAATTGATTGATTTGATTTATAGCCCATTACTCCCAGAACGGCTTGTGGCGGGTTACAACAATTCACTGAAAATCCCCAATAAAATCCCACATAAAACCAGCATCCAATGTTAATCCTCCCCCACATGGTCTACCAGACAGCAACCATCATGGGGGTGGGAGTTCGCCCGATAGACGGTCGTCTTCTGAGGAGGGGCCTCCGATGTTGCTGCCCTGGCCTCAACCAAAGACCTGGCTGAAGAGCGCCGTCTTGCAGGCCCTACAAAAGTGCGATAGCTCCGTCAGGGTCCTCAGATCTCCCAGGAGCTCGTTCCATCATTCTCTTGAAGGCACAGTCTTTTGCTAACAATGCTTGGTTTCAGAAAGCCTAACCAATTTCCTCAGAGGAAAGTACGTTTTAGACTCCACACTTCAAAAGCTATTATGTTACTTACTCTTCCATGAAGAAAGAGCAATTCCCTTTTCCTCTCTTTCATTTCTAGAATATGTAATGGCTCACTGCACGGGCAAGAAGTCTTCGTGACCATCTCCTGCAATGTCTAACTCTCGGTTTTGCAACACACTTCAAATATATATTTAATGTCCACTGAAAGAGAGTTTAGATTAAGCATACCCGTCAGAATAGATAAACTGATGTATTCCACAAATCAAAGCTTCTTGCTCCCATTTTCACTTTTCTCACCACAAAGATACAACTTGAATTTCATACATGGCCTGTTAAACCCTCTCACCTGACTTAATCTTTCCCAAATATGTAAACAATTTTATTTGATCACAATGGCCTTAAAAATAAAAACACAAAACATGATGGAGCTGACAATCCCAAGAAAAGATAGTGATACTTTTTAATCTTCATGGGATTATTTCTGAAATAAGTTTTTACAGATAGTCATAATTCGTTCCTTGACATTACAATCCTTAACAGAGTTCTACCACTATAAACTCACTGACTTCAATGGACTTGGAAGGATGCAAATCTGTTTAGGGTCATACTGTAAAGCTACTTATTGTAGATATGTGACAAAGCATTACAGATTATCCTTTAATTTTCCTTCAATTGAATTAAATAAACCATTTATCTTCCTAACACTCCTAAACCAATGCTGAATTTTGATTCCCTTGATTCCTCCTTTGCATTTATTGCCAGTTAATGTTTATTTATAAACCAACTTTCCTCTAAGGAGCTAAGAGAGGTGCACGTGGTTACACACATACACACACACACACAAAATCCAACAGGCTAAACAAAGCAAGTGACTAGCCAGACCTCAAGAAGGAGATTGGGTCTCCCTGATCCCAGTCCAACACTCTAACTTCTTCCGGGTTTTATCCTGTATATACGGCATGATCTTCTGAATGTTCACTATTTATCATGCAATTGCACATTGCACATTTGGGGTTCCCCCACGTGCAGGCTGGAGTGGGAGAGTCCTGCAAGAGCTTTATTATACGATTTTTCCCGATCATGCAGGGAACAGGATTAGAATGAAGAATTATAATGAATGTTGTTACACTGAAAAAAACTTTAAAAGAATTCAGAGACAAGTGGTAAATATTATGAAAAGTTTACCTGTATTTTGTAAAACACTGTAAATTGTTTCATTTGAAAGTAATGTATAATCTCACTGTTTATCGCATTGCTATGTTAGCTGTTTCCTGGTCTCCCCAGAAGCACCTGCAAAACAGGCAGGCCCAACTACCATCAGGAGTTATGGGAAGATTGTATTATCTTTATGGCCTTTGGCTCTGTTTACAAGGACTTGTACTTGTTATGGTTGTATTTTACTGTGCCATTTGTTCGTAAAAAAATTATTATGAATATAACAGAAAACGACAGTATCCTTTGTGCCTGTACATGGGGTTAATCACTTTCATTCTTTAAGTAGATTAGGCAGAAATAAAATTGGAGAGGAACCCCAAGCTCCTTGGGGCCCATTTTTATATTTCTGTTTTGCCTCCAAGGCCCTGCTCCAATGTTGCCTCATCTCCTGGACGTGTACACGTGGAGATGCTGAACAAGACACTCATCAGCCCTGTGCCATCCTCTCCTCCTCCCTGAGACATGGAAAGATCATTCCATAGGCATGAGATTGACAGTTACTTGAATGACAGTCCGGCATCCAGAGTAAGGAAGATTCTTCATTCTGTCGATTGTTGAGTTCCCAAGTCCAGACACTTGTGCCCAAGACTTATTCCTGATCTTGCACGCACAAAAGGAATGGGAAAGTCGCATCCCAACAGGCCTAATGTTGACAAGAGACTAAAACTAGCAACTTGAGAAGAAGGGGAATAAAAAGAATAACAAAGAGTACTGCTGACGTTCCTTTACCATTTGTTTTTCTAGCGTCTGTCAGATATGAAATATTTCTTTTCTTTAGTATCAATACTTCTTCAAGAACAGCTTTATTCTTATATATCCGAGAGACTGATTTCTCCAGAGATTCCTCTAGATTTCTTTAAAATCCACCATAGGCTACCACAAACCTGGTACTCCATGTAAAAGACTGGAACGTCTCTAAAGGGAGACGTTATTTGATAAGTGATTCATACTGATCTGCCAAAGCTTTTTATTCTCCTGTCAAAAAAACACTGCACTCCCACAAGCTGAGTTGAAAACCAAACTATTGTTCCTTTTAGTCATTATGATGACCCGAGGGCACATATAATGAATCAGCTTGTCACTGACATGTATAGGCATGAATAGCTGTCCAACAAACTGTTAGCAAATGACATTGTCACCCATCTCTCCACAAGTCAGGAATACTCCCTTAATTCTCAGCTTCATCCACAAGAGTTAACAGTAATGTGGGAGTCTAAAACTAACCAGATGCCAAACAATAATGAGAGGTAGAGAAATAGCTCCTTAGGTTTTGATATTACCATTCAAAGTCTCTAGCCTGGATCGTTTCAAAATCAACCCCCTGGTTAGACATGACATGCTGTTTGCAGGGCAGTTTTTACCCCATTTGTAGTTTCCTGAAACTATTTTTGCTGGGGAGGAAAGACCTTTGTATGCTTCCCAAGCTTCCCCTATATTCTTTTTACAATTTGTGTCCTCCCATCAATAATAAAGAGCCTCTTGTGGCGCAGAGTGGTAAGGCAGCGACATGCTGTCTGAAGCTGTCTGCCCATGAGGTTGGGAGTTCGATCCCTGCAGCCCGCTTAAGGTTGACTCAGCCTTCCATCCTTCCGAGGTCAGTAAAATGAGTACCCAGCTTGCTGGGGGGTAAACGGTAATGACTGGGGAAGGGAATGGCAAACCACCCTGTATTGAGTCTGCCATGAAAACGCTAGAGGGCGTCACCCCAAGGGTCAGACATGACTCGGTGCTTGCACAGGGGATACCTTTACCTTTATCAATAATAAGGGGGGCCTAAGTGTATAGGAAACCACAATGATTTTTTTTCCAGTCAACCTAAATTATAATAGAGAGCAACAAAATAATTACTATATGAACAGAGCCCGGATCCATCGTTAACTTTTATCCGTAACTATAAATAGTGTGGTGGAGGGAAGGCAGCATTGGTACAGCCAGATCTCGTCAGCTAAGCAAGGTCAGTCATGGTTAGTGCTTGGAGGGGAGGTTGCAGACGAAGGCCATGACAATCTATCTCTGCTTCTTACTTGCCTTGAAAGTCCCTTGCTGGGACCTCCACAAGCCAACCACAACCTGAGAGCACTTTACATATACACGTAAATATTACAGTCACAATACAATGGCTCTGGTTGCCCTCAAAGATGATTTCTGGAGTAAGCTGGATCTAGGCAGACCTTAGCTTCTGTTATTATTAGATCTAATATTGGCCTTTGACACAGTTGAACATTGGCTTCCAGACCAATGCCTAACCAATGTGGGGACTCAAGGCGCTGCCCTTAAATGGCTGCAATCTTTCCTCCAAGGTCAGAGACACAGCGTGATGCCCGGGAAGAGAACTGGTATGTGGGGTCCTGCAGGGAACTGTTCTTTCCCTGATGTTGGTCAACATATATACAGATCCCCTTGCCCAACGGATCCAGAATTTCAGCATGGGGTGGCAACAAACCTTGGTTGAGAAAGCCTGCCTTATACCTTACCTGATAGTAAACCCCATTGAATTCACTGGATTGGATCCCTCGAATCTGTCAGCAGAAAGGGTGGACTTTGATGAGGAGGATTATGCTAGAAGAGTTTTGTATGCAGCATGGAACGGTGCGTGATCTGCAAATGCAGTCAGTTATTCTGGTTCCTTATGTAAAAGGATGGGGCTCCAAAATCACAACTGCCCCCCACTGGGGCTAAGCAAGGGGCAGCCATCATCCTGTACAAGGTGAGAGAGAGCCATCCCAGGGCAGGCAGCCTGATCCCCAAATGGGGTGTGAACAAATGGCCACAACGGAACACTGTTCGTTTTCTCCTTCCCCCCTTCATTGAGGGATGGGGCTATGAGCATCCCTAACAATCATTAATGTGCTATATTGTGCTTGATGGTAATAAATTAACTCTCTAATGAATTATTAAAGAGTTGTGTTTTCAATGTCATAATGTTTAACCTGAAACCCACCCATCCCCCAATGCTGGTAGTCCTGTGACTAGGAGAGACTGCTTCAGTCCCTATTTTCTTTTAAATTATATTTGTTTTCTAATGTCAACTTTTATTTTTACCTGCTTCTCCAATGGCAAAAATTAGGAAACAGGGGCTAAGGTAGTAATAGTGTACAACATTTCCCAGCTCTAATATTGGGTATGTATTTTGTTTTGTCTGTGGAATTTTAGAAACCTTGAGCTCGCAGCAAGGACTGGAATCCTGAACTCTTCCTAGGAATTCGCCAGGTCCTGATTTGCAGCCAATCAGCAGACAGACTTATGGACCTATCACAGGCTTCCGTTAAGGGCCATTTGCGTGTCTCGGCAGAAGCCTCAAGGATATATACAACATGTTCCCTGGTTCTGAGAATCCGTGTTCGGTATTCCTGGTTCCAATAAAGTTGTTGGTTGTTGGAGATGAGCGTCCATATCCTACTGAACCCACAGACCTAATATATTTGCGGTTTTACTTTATTGTTATTTTAATGGGAATTTTATTGGGGTTTTATTGTTTTAGAATTGTATGTGTAAACCGCCACGAGGCTACAGCGAGCAGCGGTATAGAAATCTAATAATTAATAAATAAATAAATATCCTGATTAAGTTAAATATGGTGCATTTTGTTGCAGCAAAGCAACATTGCAGCAAGCATGAGATCACACTTTTCAAAGCTAATGAAAGGTACAGCAATGCCACAGAGAAAAGCTGAGTCTCTCAATGTAAGCCAGAATAGGTTGGCTCCTGTTTTCATCATGCTACCTGCTTTGCCTATACACTGTCTTGACAAAAACAGGGTGCTGTTCCTCTCTATATCATTATCAATCTACGCATCTCTGCACTCAAGTACTAGTTAAGTAACATACCTACTCAATATAGATTCATTTCACAATGAAACACATGGAGGGGAAGGCATTCCTATAAAAGCACTCTCAACATGACAGCAGAGTCGAGAAGCACCTTTAAGACCTACAAAGCTTTATTCAAGGTACAATCTTTGGTTTGCAGGCACACTTCTTTAGATCTATTGAAATGGAAGTTAACAATCCATACATATAGGTGGAGGGTGAGCGGCAAATTAGCATACAAGCTTGTTATTCCTGTTCAGTCCTTGCACCTGTGAAACATCTTCCTTATGTTGCATGCTCATTTGTTGCTCACCTTCTACCTATATATATATATATATATGGACAGGTAAATTCCATTTCCATATATCTGAAATGGAAATTCTGTGCATGCACAGAGAAGCTTATACCGTGAATAAAACTTTGTTAGAGGTGCCACAGGTGCTGCTTCAGACCAACACTATTACCGGCCGAGAACCACAAAGGTTAGGGAGAAAACCAAATGTACAAAAATATAAAAAGATATTTATAAACTGTAAACGTCCCTTGCTTATTATGTAGCTGTGAAATAAATGTTTTTATACCCCGCTTTTCTCTACCTGAAGGAGTCTCAAAATGGCTTACAATCACTTTCTCTTCCTCTCCCCACAACAGACACCCTGTGTGGTAGGTGGGGCTGAGAGAGCCCTGAAGTTACTGCTCTGTGAGAGGAGCACTTTCCAGGCTGTGACAAACCCAAGGCCACCTAGCTGGTTGCATGTGGAGGAGCCAGATTAGACACCACCGGTCTTAACCACTACAACAAGCCGGCACGTCAGAAGTTATCTGCAGTAAGAGTGCCCACACAGTCTTGGATTCTGCTCCTAAAGCATGCCATGATAGGTCACATAAACTAAAAGTTCTCCAAAAATGCTCATTCAGCTGTTGTTTTTCCCTATAGCATTAATATTGGAAAGTCACCAGAGACCAGCTGCTTTCTGTCACATCTATGAGAACTACATCCACTCAGATAACTTTTACAAAACAAACATACAAGTCTGCTTAAATGCTGACTCGCGTAAATACCCAATGAGGTCACATGTTCTTTCATGTAACTTTCAGTGCCTTCTTGGCGTTTCCTTGATGAGATAATGATTGCATAACAAAAAAACTGAACCACTTGAGAATCCATTCCCTCCACCGTATTCTACGTAAAGAAAATAAATGTTTAAACGGGCAAGCCAGAAATCAACTTCCATTTTTTAATAGTCAGTTTTTGTTGTTGTCATATTTTTAGCCCACCCTTCCCCAAAGGTTCAGGGCAAATTACATCAGATAAAACATACGTTTAAAATATGTTTAATATAAAATCTTAATTTTAAAAAACCTTAAAAAATACGATTTCTGAAAATGCAAAAATACAAAGAACCAAATCTGTTTGCTTCATGCAAACTTCATAAACTAGTCTTACTTTGGGTTAATTCTGTTGATTTATGAATCACCCATCTGCACAATCACTGGGCCTTGTCTGCAATTAATTGCCCACTTTTAAGTGGCACCTCAAATAGAACTGTTTTTATAGTACCTATCAAATGAAATTGCTGAATTTGGAACAGGTTAAAAAAAATTAGATGCAGATCTTACACTTTTCTCAATGTTCCCACAAATAATCCAAGCAGCCCCATTAGGTAACAAAGGAAGAGATCAAAACTGCCTTATATAGGGCTTTGGTGGCGGCAGCCGGGGGGGGGGGGGATTAATTGCAAGCCAGGTAAGTCTATTATTTATTGATTGATGCTACTTTAGCACAGTTGTTTTATAATAACCGCAGCATTCAAAAATAGAAATTAATTGTAGACACATGACAAATGTCCCTCCGATCAAGGGCACTTTGCCCCGTCTTCCAAAAACCTTTTAGAGTCGATCTTTGGTGTACAGAGCACATAGCAGGTGCCACTACCACATCTCCTAACCATCTGAACTTCAAGTCTAAAGTAAGGTGACCAGATTTTAACATTGGTAAAGCGGGACACCACTGACCGGGGGGGGGGGGGGTTCTTAAAAATTGGGTCTATATGGAGCAACAAAAAGTTTCATAGAATGCATAGAATGCAAAAATAGTATTGTAATATATATTTTTTAATTTCAACATTACAATTTGCCAGGTACCCCCAGATGTCCCTCCAAAAGTGGGACAATCTGGTCACCTTAGTCTAAAGGGAATTCATAGAAGTGACTTCTCAGTTAACCGATCAAGGGCTAAACCAAGGCTTTTCAGTGGTTGCCAGAAAAGCAATCAGTTCTGGAGGCAAGGTAATTAAACAAGGATTACTATATAGGTCAATACTATATAGGCCAACGAGAATCTGCCTTGACCTGGATAGCCCAGGCTAGCCTGATCCCTAAAATCTTGAAAGCTAAGCAGGGTCAATTGTAGAAGACCTTCCAAGGAATACCAGGGTCATGAGGCAGAAGCAGGCAATGGCAAGCCACCTCTGAATGTCTCAAGGGAGTGCCATAAGTTAGCTGTGACTTGGTGGCATTTTCCATCACCACCAAACAGAGACTTTTGTTAACACCAGGCCTGAAAAAGCACTCAGCCGCACACACACAAACCTGCTTCATAACAAAGCCCCACTTGTTACAAAACCAGCATCTATCAAAACTTTTAATACCCTGACTGAAGCAGGTCTTTAGGGGACAGTCCCTTCAAAAAGGTTTGAAGCTGGTGAGAGGGGAGATGCGGGTGAAAAGACACAATTGTCAACATCCTTCGAACTGCTTTTAAACACTAACCTCTTTGTATTCAATTATTTCATTCATTCATGGCCGGGGCATGTATCTTATAAATGCTGGGGGGAAGGAAGTCTCAGAATGATGCAACCCATGGCCATGGTCCTAAGTTGCTTTCATTAAAACCATGCAACTTACATGCAAAAAAAAAAGTATATGTGAGCAGGTCCCTCTGAAAAATTTATCCCCAATGACAAATGGGTGTAGACATTTATGTATGCCTTCTTCAGCTCATCCATGGAGTTTCATGCACCTCATAAGTAGGGGCAGCCAAGAAAAACATGGCTCCTTCCAGATGTTTAAACAGATATCCATTTCCATTGTTTATACAGATTTATTATGTCCCATTATTTAAATGAGTAAAAAGGAGGGATAATATTGAGCAGTAGCAGACTTGAATGGGTTTCGGCACAACCTGGGGATGAAGCGGGCCGGGGAATCTGGTCTTTATTAATTTAGATGTTTGTGTCTTGTCCTCATCCCCTTTCAAGAGAGGGAAGAAGATCAGCTCACAAAATGTCAGAAAACAATCATTAAATACATTAAGTCAATGCTACAAACATCTTAGAGCCTCTTGTGACGCAGAGTGGTAAGGCAGCAGACATGCAGTCTGAAAGCTCTGCCCATGAGGCTGGGAGTTCGATCCCAGCAGCTGGCTCAAGGTTGACTCAGCCTTCCATCCTTCCGAAGTCGGTAAAATGAGGACCCAGCTTGCTGGGGGGTAAACGGTAATGACTGGGGAAGGCACTGGCAAACGACCCCGTATTGAGTCTGCCATGAAAACACTAGAGGGCGTCACCCCAAGGGTCAGACATGACCCAGTGCTTGCACAAGGGATACCTTTACCTTTACAAACATCTCACGAAATAAAATGGATTCCTCAAACACAAAGATCATTTTTGCAAAGGCAATAGTAGATAAATGGAATTGTTATGGAGGCACTTTTACAAAGACACAAGGGACTTGGGGCGTAGTTTATGGCACTGTTCAATGTATGCATTTCTTTTTTCTAAGTCACTTTTTTCTGATTCCTCTAATCCAGTTTATTAAATTTCTTATGCCAGTCTTATACCATTTTATTACATTATTTTCTCACTTGGCATGGCAGTCTTAATTATAATGTTTATTATACTATCATTAAATTTTGCAACATCCCAAGAGTCTCAGTGAGAAAGGCAGGCAATAAATTAAAAAAAACCCTAAGATTTCAGTTGCCAAAGGGTTTCCTAAAATGGTTTTATGTGTCTTCTTGGAGGTTGGTCAAGGAGATATGCGCCTGATCTCCAATGGCAGCACACCACTTCTTCACATCTGTACATTTTCTAGGCAGGCTAAAGCAATGAGCCTGGAGTTCAAGCAACATGCCACCAAAATACACGCAAGCTTCAATAAGAATTGAGTTGGCCCATTGGTGTAACTCATCCAAAAAATGGAATGATCCTTCCCCCTGTCGCTACAAGATGCACTGCGCATAAGAGATATGCATATATTTCTGGTTCCCAGGGTTGAGGTGTTTAAAAAAATGGTTTAGAGTGCTGTCCAACAATTATGCAACCGACAGACACCTTTCAAAACACATCTGCGCATTGTATCAATGCTCTTTGAAAGGAGAAGAAGAAGAAGAAGAGTTGGTTCTTATATGCCGCTTTTCCCTACCCGAAGGAGGCTCAAAGCGGCTTACAGTTGCCTTCCCATTCCTCTCCCCAGAACAGACACCCTGTGAGGTGGGTGAGGCTGAGAGAGCGCTGATATCACTGCCCGGTCAGAACAGTTTTATCAGTGCCGTGGCGAGCCCAAGATCACCCAGCATGTGGGGGAGCACAGAATCGAACCTGGCATGCCAGATTAGAAGTCTGCACTCCTAACCACTACACCAAACTGGCAAACAGGGAAGGGAGAGAGATGTATCTGCCACGTCACAGGACACAACCAATCAGCCCTGCCTGCAGCCACCTCCCACTACAAACTAATTTCTCCTCAGCTCTATTTTGGAAAGATACTGGTACATCCGAACAAAATACAGCCAGAACTCTCTCAAAGCAAACCCATGACTTGGTTATATACATCTGTGCGCTCTCCAGTATCTCTTTAGAACCAAAGCGGAACAGTAAGAAAAATCTAAGGGACTCAAGGGCTACATGCTTATTTAACTAAACTAATTATAAAGTTACTTCAGCACAGAGACGACCATTAGAAGTAAATAATATTCAGACAATATGCAGCCCTCTTCTTGTACATGTGTTTCTTTAATGCATCAAAAAAACTTGCTGCATGATTTCAAACTTGAGTTTGGAAATATCCGTATTACACCAGCTCACAGTCAGCTAACGTGTCATAATGACACAGTTCCCTAAAATTGCCAACCACTGTTAAAGAAGATACTTGTTACTTCGCTAAAAAAATTAACTAGGATGACCAAAAATATACAGATTCGATTAACTGTGATGTCTTTTACGGTAAATCACTGCTGGGAAATCACAATTAGGAAACAGGAATAACACAGGAAGCATCATGTGATTGTAGAAACTGTGCCAAAACTCCTGAGCTCACAGTTTGAAACAAAACATCTTCTTTTACTCAAATAATCATTAGCAAATGCTACGAACGGCTTACCAGGCCTGCGAATTCATTCAAATAGCAGTGCCTGGACAGATCTCTCTTATTTGCACCTTGAGTGCTATGCTTCCATCTAAACTTCTTCTGCAGATCAATGATATCAGCTTCACCATTATTCTTTCACAAGCGGTGACCTGCTCGGATAATCTAATAATCCCACCATTCAATCTGTCTCCATCATGCAATTCTATGAGTTTTCAGGGCCTTCAGAATATTGATTTCAGTCCCCAAGCCCCCACCCACCCACCCCGCCTTTAATGGACACAGGTCTCAAAATTCCATCCCTTCCAAAGCATTTTTAGTCTTCAGCATGGCATTTTCCCCCGGAGTCTTCCGTTGTTAATTTACAAGAGCACTGGTTTCTGCATATTTAAAGGATCCCCTTACCTGGTATAGATATCTAACTTGCAAGTGGTCCGGTTTTTAATTTTATTACAACAGTACAAAAGGGTGACAAAGATTAACAGCTGATCTTACACACAGCAGTCAAAAATTAACAAGCATACCTTTAAGACAGTTAACATCCTTGGCAAAATAATTTAAGATTAATGGTTCCCAATCAAGGAAAGGGACAACATACTAAATCCAACTTCAGAACATTATGTTGGTAAGCAGTGAGCCTGATCCATGCATTTCCTCAATTTTCACAAATCACTGAAGAAGCATCTGAATTCTCATGCTTAGCAGTTATTAACCTTGCAACAATGATTAAAATAATAAAATAAATGTAAAACAAGTGGGGCACATTTTTGGCATTTTCTTACTTTTACTCCACCATCCCGCCACATTGCTTACACTCTACCACTTACCGGAACCCGCTTTTGAACTCGAACCCATGCGCCTAATCCCCCCACCCCTACCCCGCTGCTACCTCTAGTGCCCCCTTTCTCACTTCTCTTCCCTTTCTCCCTCTCCAGTTTCACTGCTTCCCTGACACCTTCCATTTCTAGCCATGGTAGCCCCCACGGTCCCTCCGCCTCCCCTCTCCTCATCCTCCAACTCTCAACTCCCACTGGTATCTCTAGTGCCCCTTTCTGCCTTCCCATCCTTCTGTCTCCAATTCGGCTTCCTTCTCCCCCTTTCCAGCTTCCCTCTTTCCCTCCTATCCTACCTTCAATTTCTGGCTATGGCAGTCGTCATAGTCCCTCCTCCTTCCTTCTCCCCCCACACATACACACACACAATCTCCTTCTGGTAGAGGCCAATACTACAGCAAAATGCTACCCAACACTGTTCTCCTCTGCCATGTCTGGACATGAATTCATGTTATTTTACTTTCAGGTTTAACCCCAGTTTTGTTTTGTGTGTGTGTGTGTGCGCGCGCGCGCAAATCCTAGAAACCTATATTCTATCCCTGGTTGCCCCCATTGTACAGATTTTGTGATTCACACAAAAGATGCTCTTGTATATTAGATATAAGGATAATTTCTTAAAACAAAATTTTTGGGGGGCAAACAACAAGCAGTTTAGTTTCTAATATGAAGTAATACATGGAACAGGCTTCCTCGGGAGGTGGTGGGTTCTCCATCTTTAGACATTTTTAAACAGAGGCTGGATCGCCATCTGATGGAGAGGCTGATTCTGTGAAGGCTCAAGGGGGTGGCAGGTTACAGTGGATGAGCGATGGGGATGTGAGTGTCCTGCATAGTGCAGGGGGTTGGACTAGAAGACTCAGGAGGTCCCTTCCAACTCTGTTATTCTATGAGGCTTAAAACAAGCTTCTCATCTTGGATCAATGTATATTTAACAATTTTAAAAGCCATGCCCCAAACTGCTGGTTTTCACTAAGGGAATAAAAAGCCCTTTTGAAGCACCAGGGAGCAGACTCTCAGAAGATCAAAGTTCTCATGAAAGCAAGACACCTCACAGCACACAATTCTGCAACAATTGGGTACACTGTAGTCCAAGGGACACAAGACATTTTGCCATGACTCAGGTTGGGGTTTTCTGAACTGACTTTGCATTCGCCACAGTTGTGGGAACTTAATTCCCAAGCAGCACAAGGTATGATCGGGACTGGGGAGAGGCAGCTCTGGTTCCCCACCCCTGCCATTTTCCAGACCCATAATTGTGCTGAGGGCATCCTTTGCCTCACTGAAATCAAAATGGAAAACCCCAACCCATGGCAAAACAATTTGCATCTTTTGGGAATCTAGTTTCAGGCTGCATATTTAGTGGGAAGTAAAGGAAGGACTCCCTGGAGAAGAGCCTAATGCTGGGGGCGATTGAGGGCAAAAGAAGAAGGGGACGACAGAGAATGAGGTGGCTGGATGGAGTCACGGAAGCAGTCGGTGAAAACTTCCATGGACTCCGGGGAATGGTAGAGGACAGGAAGGCCTTGGAGGATCATTGTCCATGGGGTCACGATGGGTCGGACACGACTTCACAACTAACCACAACAACAAAACCCTGCTGAACACATTAGGACTACCTTCTGCATACAAAGGCTTGTGGCTCCCTGCCATGGCTGCAGTCCTTCTTCCCAATAACAAATTCTACTGTATTTGGCACTACTTTCTTTAAAAAAAAAAAAAAACGAGTTCAGGATTTGGCTTTAAATCAGCAATCCTACAATATTCACGTGGAAGCAGACTCATTTCAGATTTGGTTTAAAAGTGCCACCGGTTTTTGTAATATTTTTAAAAATACACACATAGAAACAAAACTGTTACCATTTTCTCCAAGATTTTATCTGCATGAATGTGATAGTAATTAACTATTTTGTACGTTCACCCTCAAGAGATATTTAGATCAGCCTCGCAAATATATCCAAAAAATAACTAGCCCACAAACATTTTAACTAGCTTCCCGCTCATATTTTGGTCCTTCCTCACAGTAGACCAAGAAAGATATCCAGTAATACATCTATACCAATGGTCCTCAACCTTTTTATCACCGGGGACCACTCAACGCCAGGGACCACTCACCGGGGACCACTCAACGCCTTTTACTGAGGCCCGGGGGGGGGGGGGTAGTTTACTCCTCTACTCTCAACCACTGCCCTAACGTTCTCTGATCGCTATGGTAATGTTTAAACATCCCTTCAAAATAAGATACAGACACGCCACAACAATGAAGTGTGTTGTAAAGGGCCGGGGGGGATGAAGTAAAGGGCCGGGGGGGGGGGGGAGAAGGCGTCCTTCGGGGCCCACCTCCAATTAGTCGAAGGACCACATGTGGTCCGCAGCCCACAGGTTGGGGTTCGCTAATCTATACTACTAATCCAGGGGTGGCCAAGCTGTGGCTCTACAGATGTCCATGGACTATATTTTTATTTTTATTTATTATTCAATTTCTATACCGCCACTTGCCGTAGCCTCGCAGCGGTTTACACATACCATGAGCCCCTGCCAGCACCTTGCTGTACTAATCCATTGACCATTAAAGCATGAAGTACACCATGACATCATAAAAACAGATTTCGAGTGCCCCATTATTAGAGTGACCGAAGGGTTTATAGGCCAAGGGTAACGTAATACCTTGTAAGCAAAAAAATCCCAGAGTCAATCCCCAGCCTTTCCAGGACAAAGGCAGCAGGGCTAGAGCTGCAGTAAATATTGCAGAACGAGACAAACCAATGCTCAGACCGTGCAAGTTAGCTTTGCTTGGTCATATGCATTTGATGGCCGGCAGGATTGCCTTTTGAACCTCAGAATGGCAATCTGAAGTTTAATTCCAAACTATTATTGAGGCTTTTGAACTCTGGTGCTGGAGAAGACTCTTGCGAGTCCCATGGACTGGAAGGCGAACATACCGGTCGGTCCTAGAGGAGATCAGCCCGGACTGCTCTTTAGAAGGCCAGATCCTAAAGATGAAACTCAAATACTTTGGCCACCTCATGAGAAGGAAGGACTCCCTGGAGAAGAGTCTAAGGCAATTGTAAAGATAACAAGGTAATATTCATGAAATGCTGTGCTAGCATTTGTATAGCTAAGCATTAAACAAACGAAGCGGGAAACTATCTGATCCACTTAATATATCTAGTAAGGGCTTGGAGGAGGAGTGTGTCTCATGGCTTAAGTGCCACTCAGCTGTCCCGCCCCTAAGTGCCTCCTCCTCCAACCGGCTTCCTTGTCCGTCCAGTGGCCAGTCAATCACCTTCCGTCTCCCACCCCTGACCATCTCCTCCTCCTTCCACTTCCCTCCAAGTCTTGGAGGCTGCAGATCCCTGGCTGGTTAGTTCCCTGCAGTCTACTACAGCCTTTCCAGGTCCTGGGGGGAGGGAGAGGCCATCCGCAGAGTCCTTCCACCCCACCCTCCAATCTAGTGTATTCCTGAATGTAAAGGGCTTTGCCCCTAGTCTGATCATAAACTTCTGAACTTGAATTCACCAACTTTCAGTCATTCTGCTTCCATGAGCTCCTTTCATGATTTGTTTACCTGGCAAATTATTTTTTATTTTATTTATTTAGATTTAGATTTGTATGCTGCCCCCCATGACAAACTGACTCAGGGAGGTTCACAAAATAAAATCAATCAATAAAATACAATATAAAGCCCATAAAAATCCCTTAGTTACACAAATAACAATAGAAAATAGAGACCAAGAACCAGATGGCGGCATAATCTCTCCAACCCAATAACTGTTCCAGCCAGGCCAGCATAAATGATCCTATTAATCCTGTCCCTCCAGGGGGCGGGTTGTACACATAGGGCGGGATCCACAAATCCACAAATTAGTTTAAACACATTTGGTGATACTATTCAATCATTTGGTGATACTATTCCATGAAAAACAATATTCTCCCTTGCATCTGATTTAAGGACATTTTCAA
The DNA here is from genome assembly GCF_049243985.1 of Paroedura picta. NCBI lineage: Eukaryota > Metazoa > Chordata > Lepidosauria > Squamata > Gekkonidae > Paroedura > Paroedura picta. The sequence continues at coordinate 78,249,574 of NC_135378.1, read as the reverse complement.
TAAATCAGCAAAAAAAAGAGGAACAACCTGAACTGGGCTAGTTAGCTGCACACAGTAGACACCAAAGAAACAAAATATTTAATAATTAGTCAGTCAACAGACTCCTTAAAAAAATGCCCAAACTGACATCTTTACTTTACAATGGGCTGCCCTTTATATGTTGTCCAAGGCCTACCTTATTGCAGAATCTGCTCAACCATTTATTTATTTATTATTTATTAATGTGATTTATTTCCCGCCACTCCCAAAGATGGCTCATGGCGTGTTACAAAGTCCTCATAGCACAACAGTCTTTATTTTTAGTCCATGGCTCTGGAAGAACCCACAAATGCTCACATACCCAATTTTAGAAACCACTGAATTGCTTGCCACAGTCTCCCAACTCTAGCCTGGCATAGCAGAGATGTTGATTATCTATACATGAGCCACTGAAGTTCTGAAACCACCATAAAGAATATAAGCTCTATTATATTCCTTTCAAAGGAGGTAGAAAAGCTCTTTTTCTGCACCCTCTTACTAATAAAAAGCCATTAGGGAAAAGAAGTAGACAGCCCATCAGCCTGATAATGCATGTGTACAGATAGAAGTAAGCCACCACAAGGTCTTTGAACAATCCTACACTCAGGTCACTGCAGTAGACGTAGCACACAAGGAAACTAATACTGCAAAACTTGCCAGGTTCTATGGATGTACTTAATCTCTGTGCATCCACTGTCAAAAGGTCATAAACAGAGACCTCAATCTTCTAAAATGAAAAAGGAACCAAGTTCCTTGCGGGCTTGGTTCTCTCTTTCCCCCTCTTTCGAATACGGGCACGCTACCTCCAACCTCAGAAAGGGAGCCCAAGGTGGGTCAAGGCACAGAAACCTACAAACATTAACCATTCCAAGCCTGGCGGCTCACAATCAAGCCCTCCCTCCGCAAGGAAAGGACTGTGTCTCCTAACACAATCCCACATTGCAGTCCCCAATATGACTAAGTCACGCTTTGCTTCCCCTCCCCCCCCTCCCCTCCAGTCCCAAGACTCCTTACCCATCCTGCACCAATTCGGGTTTTTTAACAGCCTTCCGGGCAAGTGGAAAGACGACCCCCCCCCCCAAAAAAAACACCATTTCCCATCCACATGAAAGCACTTTCTACCAACCAAAACAAACCACCCCCTAATCCACGGGGCTTTGATGCCTTTTGTTATTTCCCTTTTATTGTACTGCGGGGCATGGCAGGCAAGGCTGGCAGGGATTCTTTGCAAGGATGTCGCTCCCTGCTCTCTCTCTCCCGCCCCCCCCCGTCCCAAATTTCCCAGTGTCGTCGCCCCCCCCACCATTTATTTAACAAAGGTGAAGGCAGCCCCGCAGGAGGAAGAAGCTCCAGAAGCAGGGGTAGTCAAACTGCGGCCCTCCAGATGCCCATGGACTACAATTCCCATGAGCCCCTGCCAGCTAACGCTGGCAGGGGCTCATGGGAATTGTAGTCCATGGACATCTGGAGGGCCGCAGTTTGACTACTCCAGAGTAATCCCTGCAGGGCCAGGGCAGGAAAAGAGCGCCTGTCAAATCCCCCCCAGGCCCTCCCGTCCCTTTCCCCACCACCGGGGTCGACCCTTGGACACACCTCGGGTCCCCCCCTCCCCCAGGCCAAAGCGGGAGCAACCCTCATTCCTGCCCCTAATTCGTTGGGAACCAGCAGCCCCGGGCAATTGTTTCCAGAAAGGCGCAAATCCCATAAAATGGGGACGGTGACAATAATAAAATGGGGACTTCTGCCTCCCGGGGCTCGCCTGCGCCGCCCGCCCGCCCGCCCTTCCTTCGTTCCTTCCAGACCCGCCGGGTGGGAACGAAGCCTGAGGCGCCGCTCCCGCCGCAGCATCCCTGGGAAGGCGTCCGAGGCGAGCCCGGAGCCGCCGTTGCGGCCTAGGAAGGACGCGGATGGGAAGCGGCCGGGGACTCGGCGGGGAAGGCTGGACTCACCCGGTGGCGCTGGAAGAAGGGGACGAGGGCGCTCCGCGGCCGGGTGGGGTCGACGGGGAAGGCGGGAGGGAGCCACGGGGCGCCGCCGCCGCCCAGCCGAGGGAGCCTCCCGCTTTCGACTGCCGTCCTTCCAGCCCCCTCAGACGGGGCTCGGGCCCAGCCGGGCGGGGAGGGACGGAGGCGGGGAGGGCCGCTGTCCGCTGAGAGGGAAGGGAACGGCAGCAGCAGCAGCGCCGCCCGCCGTCGGGCTCCCCTCAGCTCGCCGCTTCCCCGCAGCAGCAGCAGCAGCAGCGTCGTCGCCGTCTCTCAGCGCCCTCCATCAAGGCCCCGCCGGACAATCCCGGGAAGCGAGCGAGGCGGCGCTGCGGCTGCCAAGGCTCCCTCGGCGGCCGCTGGTGGCCATTTTAATTCGCCTGCTCCGTCCTCCTCCTCCGCCGCCGCCTCCCCCGGGATGAGGCTGCTGCTGCTGCTGCTGCAAGCCGCGCGCTCCCGCCCGCCCGCCGCCGCCTTCCCTCCCTCTTTTCCCGGCCCTCGCCGCCGGCTCGCTTCGGCCCGCCTCCTTCGCTTCCCTCACGGGGAGAGCCTCTCCTGGCTGCCTGCCTCCCAGCCGCTCTCGCCAGGCTGCCTGCGGCAGGAGAAAGGAGCCGAGGCAAGGCGAGCGGCGTTTGGGGCCGCGAAGGCGCCTGCCTTCCTGAGGCGCGGCTCCCTCCTCCTGCACAGCCCCTGGGACACCTGGGCGGGAGGCTGTACCTGCGCAGGTGGCTTCACCAGGCGGACGGAGGCTCGATCCGGCTGAAGGCGGCGCTTCCCATGAAGGCGGATCAAGATGGGCAAACGGCCTCCGTCTGTCTGCAGTGGACCCACGAGAGCCCAAACACAGCAGGACTCACAAATTCCGTGGCAGGGGAGGAGCCCTCAGGAGCCACGGCTCCCGTCTTCAGACAGCCTCAGTTCTTGTGGCCTAAGGGTATTCTCCCGCCTGTGGTGGGGAAGATCCCGGTGGCTGTACCTGTGCAGGTGGCTTCACAGGTTGATGGAGCCCCAGTCCGTACGGCTAAAAGTGATCCAAGATGGGTAAAGTGCATCCATCTGTCTGTGGCGGTAGAAAAGAGCCAGAGTCCAAGACTCACAAATTTTGTGACCCAGAACACCTCCCAACCTTTCCAATTGAGAAGAAGAAGAAGAGTTGGTTCTTATATGCTGCTTTTCTCTACCTGAAGGAGCTGTCATGTCTCACTTCTTCAGATGTCCTTTTTTTAATTCTCAGTCCTTTGGGTGTAAGGTGAAATCTTCTCCATTTGGTGAGAAAGATCATGTGCTCTGTACCTGGTCAAGTTTCTTCACAAAGTGGATGGATTTCCATTCAGTACCGCGAAATGTGGCGCTTTCCATGGAGGCTGATCAAGATGGGGAGCCGAGTTAAGTCTGACTGTAGCAGGAGAAAAGAGCAAGAGTCCAGCAGCGCCTTAAAGACTCACAAAATCCATGGCAGAGGATGAGCCTTCCTGAGTCCCTTCGCCATTAGGTTCTTCTGCATGTGGTGAGAAAGATGGTGACTGTCTGTACCTGTGTACATTTCATCACAAGGTTGATGGTCACCCCAGCAAGATACTTTCAAGGCAAGTGAGAAGCAGAGAGAGTTTGCCATCACCTCCTTCTGCAGTCTTTCATGGTGGCTTGCCATCCACGTACGAAACCTGCTTAGCTTCCAAGATCTGAGGTTGCCTTCCCTCCTGGACCAACTAAGTTAGCAAACAGAAATCACAGTCTTGGGGAGAAGAGGAATCATCAGACAGAACATCCCAGTACAAACCAAATACAGGTAAAGAATAGGTGCAGAAAACCTGTATCACCTGTTTGCTTCTTAGTCTAAAGTGGCTTTCTTGGCTGCTCTTGCTGCAGTTCCTTCACCCTACCTAGCAGTGATTGGTAGTACCTCTTGGGTCAACAGCAGCCTTTCTCAACTTTTTTTAACGTTGAGAAATCCCTGAAACATTCTTCGGGCTCCAAGAAACCCCCAAAGTGGCACGATCCTGCAGAATATAGTTGGGAAACCTAGCTGTGTACACAAGCACCTGGAGCCCCGCCCCTTCACTGGCCACTGGGGGGCAATATGGCCATATATAGTATCACCTGATAAATATTTTAAATATTTTTAAAATTATTAAGATTAATTAACTCCCACCCATCTGGGAAACCTATTCAGGGCTGTCAAGGAACCCCAAATTTTCACAAAACCCTGGTCGAGAAAGCCTGAGATCTCAGAAATCCCCAGTTCTATTGCAGTCTCCAATCCTGCTTTTCCCCCTTTGGGGAGAGAGGTATACAAATGTGAATGAATGAATGAACGAACAAACAAATAAATAAATGAGAGACAACCATGCCTTGGTATCACTCTCATCCGATGCCTTTTGCACAACTAGTGACTAATGCATTTCACTAAGTGCATCTGATCGCCATGCATTAAGAGAGGCCAGCAACAACAAAGTACATGCACCATCTGGAACCACCTGAATTAAGCAGTGCAGGGCTTGAGGAAGCAGGTGCAGAAAAGCTCATCCTAAGGGCTGGGGAAAGCAGCCAGGAAAGAAAGAGAAAGAGGTGTTGGCACTCACCCACTTGCAGGCTATCTTTACATCCACCAAAATAAACAGGAGTCTAGTGGCGCCTTAAACGCTTATAATTTTATTCCAGCCTTAGCTTTCTTGGTCTGGAACACTGTTCCTCAGGATGCCATGAGTGGCTCCTGGCTAACCTTCCAAATCAATGCCTCTTCCATTAATTCCCCCCAAAATTCATTCAGCTCCCACATCCTACCCCAACCTTAATTGCTCTCCCAACTCCCCAACCCCAATCCATTTCGTCCTTAAATTTCTCCCTCAAGTATTAGCTTCTTGTCCAAAGCCTCCCCATCCACCTTTTCTACTTTTAAACATTTTCCTACCAAATTCTCTCCATCAGGTCCCTCAAAAAGATGTTTCCACCCCCCCAGAACACCTCCCAACCTTTCCAATGAAGAAGAAGAAGAAGAGTTGGTTCTTGTATGCTGCTTTTCTCTCCCCGAAGGAGGCTCAAAGCGGCTTACAGTCACCTTCCCTTTCCTCTCTCCACAACAGACACCCTGTGAGGTGGGTGAGGCTGAGAAAGCCCTGATATCACTGCTCGGTCAGAACAGCTTTATCAGTGCTGTGGCGAGCCCAAGGTCACCCAGCTGGCTGCATGTGGGGGAGTGCAGAATTGAAACCACATTAGAAACCCGCACTCCTAACCACTACACCAAATAAAGGTGCCAAAAGGACCCAGGGATGCACTGTGGTCATTAACTGCCCCCCCCCAATGCCCCCAGGAGCCAAGCAGTCTCTACCACCCAGCCCTCCTCCATTCCTTTGTGCCACAACAATATAGCTACTTGTGTATGCGGTGCTCAATGATCCTTTTTTAGGAGCAGGCAAGCTCTTCTAGCACTCCCATTCCAGGGTACTGGTGCCAATGCTTAAATAACATCCCAATCATACACATTCATGCAGGGTTCCCCCTCCCTTTATTTTTGGCCTTCCCTAAGCCATTGCAAAAACATTCTGTACAGGATGATGTTCTGACTTAAATTAAGATCTGTTACTCTGGCTGGATAATCCCATGGATTCCTTTTACTTCTTCCCTTCCATCCGGACCTGTGGTTTGGGGAACTGGCTAGGGCTGCCAACCTCTAGGTGATGACTGGAGATCTCCCACTGTTACACCTGATCTTCAGGCGACAGAGAACAGTTCACCTGGAGACAATTGCTGCTTTGAAAGATGAACTCTATGGCATTATAGCCCATTGAAGTCCGTCCCCTCCCCAAACCCACCCTCTTCAGGTTCCACTTCCCAAATCTCCAGGTATTTCCCAACCCAGAACTGGCAACCCTAGAACTGGCCTTGGCGGCATCTGAGAGTAAGGTTGCACAAATTTTAGGTATTTTATAGGGGTGTGCAGGGGTATAAAGTGCCATCAATCTGCAGCCAACTGTTGATGGCCCCGTATGGTCAGCCAGGCAAGAGACCAACAGAGAGGCCACTCCTTTCTTCTGTCAGGAACCTGGGCATGATCCTGGGTGTTTCCCTCTCAACGGAGGCTTGGGCCACAAGGGTAGTATAGCTGGCATTTTGCCACCTTCACCAAGCCAAACTTCTAGTGCCCTACTTGGCCCTACCCACAGTGATCCATGCAACTGTCACCTCTAGACTGGACTTGCTCTACACAGGCCCGCCCTTAACCTTGATCCAGAAACTACAGCTGGTCCAAAACTCAGCGGCCAGGGTCCTCACAGTAACCCCATGGAGGTCCCCCACATCCGGCCTATCCTACATCAACTGCAGTGGCTACCAATTGGATTTCAGATCAGGCTAAGGGTTCTGGTAATTACCTTCAAGGCCATACGTGGTCAAAGAGCTTTGCGCTCTGTCACCGCCAACCAGCTAGCGATCTCTGGCCCAAAAGAAGCCCACCTAGACTCAACCATGGCCAGAGCCTTCTCTGTTCTGGCCTCCACCTGGTGGAATGACCTCCTGGAAGAGATCAGGGCCCATACATTATCTTGGTAATCTGATATTTGTTACTGTTCTTGTTGTTACCACTGGTGTACTTTTATCTGATGTAGAAACAAAGTTCAATGAATTGTATACATTCCATGTGAACCGCCCTGTGCCTCAGGGGAGAGTGGTATACAAATGTAATAAATAAATAGTGACCCTGGAATTCCATGGTGGTCTCTCATCTGAATACTATGCAGGGCTGACCTTGCTTAGCTTCCTAGATCAGATGAGATTGGGCTATCTTGGGCCATCCAGTTTGAGGTATTTTGAAATGTGGTTGTCAGCCTACAAACCGATAAAAACAGCTTTCCATTTCTGCACATTCCCTTTAGAATCTCCCATATTATGGAACAGCCTGGCAAAAGCTATCAGGTAGGACCCAGGTGGCTATCGTTGTACAGGATGTTCAGTGCAGAAATGTTCAGGATGGCATTCTCCCAAATGGACTAGAAGGTTAATATGGGAATTGTTTTGTGGCCTACTCCAGTGTTTATTGAATGTCTTTGTAAGCCTTCCTGCATCACTGGAACATTCCGAAACATCACCTGCTCCAATGGACAAGCTCTTTCCTTTGGCAAAGAGATGTTCTGGGCAAGATGCATCAGGAAACAGATTGGTGCGTGCCCTGGTCCCCACAGGTACCACGCAGTGTTAGTCAAACTGTGGCCCTCCAGATGTCCATGGACTACAATTCCCATGAGCCCCTGCCAGCAAACTCTGGCAGGGGCTCATGGGAATAGTAGCCCATGGACATCTGGAGGGCCGCAGTTTGACTACCCCTGACATAAGGGATCACTGCCTTACCTAAAGGGACGGCAGCATGTTCTATAAATAAAAATAATTCCCTTGTCTACATTGAACCTATAGTATAGATCAGAGGGTGTTAGTGGACACAATAGCATCTAGAAAATTTGAGAATTTGTAACACTGCCACCTGGAGCTCTGCTTTAGCATTAAATTTATCAATTTGAAGAAAGCTTCCCAGTAAACAGTATAAAAATGAGCAAACGCTTCGGACCAGCCACCATGATTATGATGTATGTGTGCTAACCTGGCTGGTCCTTGTGGTCTCTGTTGACCTCAGCCCGCTGCCTTCATCTGTCGTTCTGCCCTAAGGTGAAGATTGACTATCAGGCCAGCTGATTTTTCAGTCTGTATCTCCTCTTGCTTCTCCCCCCCCCTTTGCTGATTTAGGCCCTTTGTAACAGTAAGTAAAAATAACATTTTTGAGAAAGGAATAATATCTCAGGTGCCAGAAACGACCACCATTGAACCACCACTGTGGTGGCGCTTTCAGTGATGGATTTAAATCCGCTTACATCCAAGAACTCCCGTTTAACTCGTTTTTCAATTCGAAAGGAAACAGGAACAGACAAATCTTTAAAGACATATCCCTAAAGCGTTGCCCGAAATACATTGCATATATTTTCCAAAGACATTCTCCTTCCGAATAGTTGAATATGGTTTCCTTTGAAGACCTTGGAAACTTTCCACCAAGAAGGGCCTAAAGCACCAAAGAAACAAAAGCCCAACTACACACAACCCTTGGGAGCATGCTGTAGAATCCTGCCCTTGTAAGCAGGAACTCTCGAGCTAAGAATATGCCTGCCAGCTTCCCTATTCCCTTTTTTTTAAAACTGCGCTGGCAGGAAGGAAAATTGGCCCTAATTCAGCAAAATAGGCAAGCCAATAACTTAGCCTGTCATGCAGAATCTATTTCACTCACTGAAGCCTTACAATGCTTGTCTCTGTCCAAGAGCAATGGCATTAATGAAGGAAAAGAAAAAAAAGCACCACCCTGACAATTAAGTTGCTCAGTATGTTTCTCTTATTTGCAGGCAGCGGCACTGTTGTGTATGAACATATTCAGAAAGAGAGGTATATAAACTGACCCTTCATAATGTAGGCTAGAGAGTATGAAAAGCAGGGTTCTAACTGTCAAGAGGAATGTGATTCTCTAACAGCCTCCCTAGGAAAATGTTCTTGCCTTGGCCCCGTCTTTCAAAACCCATGGATAAATTGATCATTTGCATGACGGTGTACAACTTGATCCTATCCATATTTTCCTTGGACTGACTTGAATTCAGTGGCACGAATGCCTCACTAGCTCCTAATAGATCGCACAAACTCTTCTTGTACTGTCAGTGTTACCACATGTGCCGTCTTCACATGTATTCTCAGACCAGCGTGGGTGTCTTGGCATCCGCCAACACCTTTTCTGGTGCCTGCCAAGTGCTTTTCAGAAGAGGCAGGGCCAAGCGTGGCTTTTCTCCAGCGAGGCCTCTGACTGAGCACTGGAGATTTGATTGGCTCTGCAGATTTTTCAGTGTTGGGATCTTCACCATGGGGCTGGTGGTATGCTCCGGCAGCCATTTTGTGGTTAGCTCCGCCTCTCGCAGAAGCCATTTTGTGTCTTCACTCAAAACATGGGTCAGAATTGCAAAGGTGTTCACAGACTCAAAAAGCTTGGAGACCCCCTGTTTTAGACACATGTGGACTCTCTAACTTAAGTTTGGGACAGCTGTTCAAAACCATGACCACTTGAGGGGAATTTAAGCTCAGAGTTGGGGAAACATCCTCCCAATACTACAATCTAGTTAGCTTGGAAATCTGAAACACCTGCAAGTTAGGGGGAGCTGAGAGCCACTGGGAGCCGGGCATGATTCCTCACTTCTCCACGTGCAACCACCTTGGGCCAGGAATAATTCTCAGCATTCTCTTAGCCTCATTCACTTCATAGGGTGTCTGTTGTGAGGAGAGGAAGGGCAGGCAATTGTAAGCCACTTTGAGACTCCTTTGGGTAGTAAAAAGTAGGGTACAGATATACCCCTTCTCTTCTCGAATGCATGGTTCAGGAATCATTACCTCGCAAATAAGCTCCAAGTGCCTGTATTTGACTACCAGTAACCACGAGACAGACAAATGTTTTCCAAAACTATGTTTACTGTTTATTTCAACTTTAGGGATACCAGAACTGGAAGGTACTTAAGCACAGGGGCAGTGAAATGGTTGTGTCCAGAAAGACTTGCATGTAGGGAGTTAAGTGAGGAAAAAGTCAAGACGCCAGCTGAAAAAAAGATTTCTGCACCCCGAAATGGCCATGAAGGAAGAGAGAGAGCAAGAGGGAGTTATAGGGGAGGAAAGGGGAGTTTTGAGGGAAAAGAAATGAAAAGGCTAGGCCTAAAAGACAGGAAGTTTACCTATCCTCAGTCTGCTGAGCTGGGTCTGTTTAACCAAAGGGCAATGATCCAAAAATCCCAGAGAACAATAACAGGATAGTAGGGGATTTAGTCAAAGCTCCCAAAAGTCTTGAGAAAATAATAAAAAGCAAGGTAGTAGAGGGACACTTCTTTGTGGCAAGGAACTCTCTTAAACTTCTAGGGAAAAAAATTAAAATTGAGTTGGCCACCCTGAGAAAGCAAAGGGGATGAAGAAGAAGAGCTGGGTTTTATACCCCACTTTTCACTAGCCAAAGGAGTCTCAAAGCAGCTTACAATCGCCTTCCCTTCCTTTCCCCACCACGGACACTTTGTGAGGTAGGTGGGGCTGAGAGAGCTTAGAGAGAACTGCTCTGTGAGAACGGTTCTAACAGCACTGTGACTAGCCCAAGGTCACCCAGCTGGCTGTATGTGGAGGAACAGGGGATCAAACCTGGTTATCCAGATTAGAAGCCACTGCTCTTAATCACTGCACCACCTCACCATCAGCTGAAGGCCCCACAAGCTGTTGCTTCCAGCCCTAACAGGGCAAAGTGAGGCAACCCCTGCTCCAGACTAGAGTTCAATACTAATTGCTTACCTTTAAGTCTTCTGTGCCATAAAACACATAGTAACTGCAGCTTCTTATTCTTCCTACCCAGGTCGTGTCATCCACCTTGCTCTGTTAGATCAGTTGGAGTACATCTGCACAGGTAGGGGAGAGAACGGGATCCGGGAGGAAACAGAATGAAGAAATATTGTTTTTATTTCATTTTTAGTTTTTATTATAATTAAAGAAACAGAAAGTTGGGGAGAGAAAAAATAGAGTATCTCCTATGCAACATTAAACAGAGTCTCTCCTTTGCAATTATCTACACCATCAATACAATTAGTTATCCAGGGACTTTAGATAGTAGTCCCTGTGAGCATAACATTCTTCCATGGGTCTTCTATATTTCATCAATTTGTCAATTTAGCCATGGTGCCAAGTTCTCCAACCTTCTCCAGCCACGTGTTCGAATCAGACAAGTCTTGCTGCTTCCAATTTATCACTACTAAAAGTCTTGCTGCAGTGGGAGCAAGGAAGAAAAAATCTCTAGCACTTACACGTAAATTTATCAGGGGAAAAACTAAACGACATATATTTGGGATATAAAGGAAACTTAACTTTTAACATTTCCCCCCTCAAATTATGAATTTTTATCCAGAATTTTTATCAACTTTGTCACATGACCACCCCATACGCTAAAGGGAGCCAATAGCATATTGGCTATTTATACATCCATGGCCTTTCCCACCCATGTCAATTTTTCTTCCCCGAGTCTAACACTTCCACTAAATGAACAGACTGCCCACCCTGAACCATATATAAGCATCTCCGATGCTTCTGGTCATATTGATTAGACATTCGACTAATTCCTTGAATGAAGAAAGATTGCCATGAGTCCTCCATTGTGATTTGCATATCTCCCCACCTTGAATCTCAGGCCACCTGCTCTTTACATGTGACCAGGCAGATAGTTTCCTACCAGGGACAGGAGATTTCCCCCCATGCAGGTTCTCGTTTCCTACCACCTGTTTCACACAATATTCCAAAAGAGGCAACGCTGAAGAAAAACATTTCTAGTCCCTCCACGACCCAAGATGGAGTGTGCATAGGACCGTGCTTAACTTAATCATGCTAATTGGAATTGAATGGGCTATCTCGCTGAGAAACCTCCCACAGCCAATCTCTGGCCATTAGATCATTAATCAAGGTCTCTCGGTGATTAATCAGTGTGCCTTTAGCCGCATCAAGTACCTGTCATGCGAACATTTCTAAGTGACATTTCTCGGCTCAGATTGATTGAATTTAGACCATTTGGAACTGCTCACCAAGGCCACACACGACCAATCTGATACTTCTGGCTTGTATACCTGTTCTTACCTGTCCAGGACATCTTTTGAACCATCCTACCTGTTGTGCCTGTACATCTGCTGAGGTCCAAGCTTGAGGTCCGAGGCAGGATTGTGGCTTACAGTGTAATTGACCAAGGATCCTGTCAATTTAAACTGAAACTGACCAGTAGCACACACTGGCAGGAAGATCCATTGTTCGTTTGTGTATATAAGTTGGGGTTTTTTGGGGGAGGAAGGGCTCAGTTCAGTACTTCTTGTACCATGCTGGGGTCTTAATAAGGAGCTCAAATCACTTCTGTGTCCACCTCTGAACCCACTGATTTAATAATACCCAGTTCCTACCCTCATACAGTCAAGCTCTACCTTGCCTCATGGGTAACTACTTCAGCAAAGGAAGATTCAAGACCTGTAGCACCTTAAAGACAAAATTTCCAGGATATGTTTTCGAGATACAACCAAGGGGTGAAGATACTCCCTTATATGGAATCTCCCAAGGGAAGATATCTTCATATAGAAGGTGGAGCAGAGCTGTTTTCTGTTGCTGGTCTCATGGCTTAAATGCCAAACTTAACACCCATTCAGGGTGGCTGTCCCACCCTGAGTGCCTCCTCCTCCAACCGGCTTGCTTGTCTGTCCAGCGGCCAGCCAATCGCCTTCCGTCCCCCACCCCTGACCACCCCCCTCTTCCTTCCACTTCCCTCTGAGGCTTGGAGGCTGCAGATCCCTGCTGCATGAGAGCTGCCCCTGCCAATGAGTTCCCTGCCCCGGGGGCCTCCAGCCTACAGCCTTTCCAGGTCCCAGGGGGAGGGAGAGGCCATCTGCAGATTTCTTCCACCCCACCCCAATCTAGCACCTGTTGTATTCCTGAATGCAACGGGCTTTGTCCCTAGTCTATATATAAGCATGTATAAACAAATAAGAAAGGAATATTTAAGGCGCATGCAGGGGTGGGGGTGGGGACTGACTCCACGGCTATGAAAACTCAGCAGGAGAGTACCTATGCAGAAGAAACATGCCCAGATTCATTCCAGTACTTGTGAATTGACTGTCAAGAAAATCAGGAGTAAGTCAAGCATGCAGAAAAGCCCTGAGAGGCAGCAAAGTGTTATTGGAGCTTGGGTTTGAATTTGAATTGCAATGTGGGCCTCATTCACCAATATATGTACAGATGCCTTCTGACCACATACCACAACACCAGCTGGTACACATCTTTGCAGCTTCAGGGCTTTAAAGATTTATGGAGGGTGTCCAGACTGCAGCCAAGTGATGGAAGCCCCTTTTCTCAGCTTTTGTAGAGCAAATGAGGCAGGAGAAGGCTTGTAAGGACATCTGATCCTACCCAAGGACTGCTTAAAGAGGTGCCCTTGTGTTCTATTCCATACAGCGGAGTTTCTCCCCTGTAGCGAACAGGACGTAATTCTACCTTGGGACTTTTTGGTAACAGGACATGCGTTCAGAGATTTGTATTTGCACACACAGATCATAAATTTCACATGCCCCAGGAGCATGCTGTAATTACACACCTCTGTATATCTCTGCCAAACAGCTTATTTCATGAGTTTAACCCAGGATTGAGACATGTATTGTACCTGGCAACATTTGACCCTCTGCAACAATGAGGACAAAGCAAAATATTGTCATGGCTTCATGGTGACATTTGTCCAAATGCCAGAGAAAAATAAATATTCATAAGAAGCTCAGTGATAAGCTCGGAAGCAGGTCCTTCTGAGTTTAATGGGATTTACTTCTAATTGCGCTAATTCTTAGTACTGCAGGGAAGGGTTTTTTTCATATAGAATATACTGTAGATCAGAATAAGCAGTGAAAGCTTCTGGAAGGCAGCAGGATTCATACAATCCAGATGTCAACACATGGTGTGTTTGCAGCTGTGCCACTGTTCTCTGAATGACTTCCCTGAGCATGTCAATGTGAAACATTTGATCCAAATCAGTCTCCTGTGCATTATTGGCGAAAGGTGTTGCCATAAGTGAAGCAGGATCCTTCTTTTTCAAAAGCATCAGGTTCTCAAGGTCTCTTTTAAACAAATTATGTTGATCGCTGTTTTCTGAAGAAATGTACATGCACACAGATGCTTGTACCGCAAACAAAATTTTGTTGGTCTTCAAGGAGTCACTGTGCTCCAACTTTGTTCTGCTGGCCAGTGAATGTGTTTTTAATATAGATTAGATTTTAATATAGGATAATATAGATTAATTTTAATATAGATTAATTTTCTGTTGTGGGGAGAGGAAAGGGAAGGTGAATGTAAGCCACTTTGAGACTCCTTCAGGTAGAGAAAAGCGGTATACAAGAACCAACTCTTCTTCTTCTTCTTCTTCTTCTTCTTCTTCTTCTTCTTCTTCTTCTTCTTCTTCTTCTTCTTCTTCTTCTTCTTCTTCTTCCTCTTCTTCTTCTTCCTCTTCTTCCTCTTCTTCCGCTTCTTCTTCTTCTGTACATAGCAATGGCCATAATGGATTGGACAGAAGTATACCCAATCCCACTGTCTTCAGTAGTCTATCCCATGACAATTAAGTCTATTTTTTTGTCCTTGGATGAATACATCTCTTTGTACATCTTGACTCTATTGTCAGTCTCTGCCCTGCTCAGACAACAGATCTGTATAATATTTATGCATGGGGCAGCTCTGGATTGCACTCTTGCAACTCATTCCATGTGTTCATCATGTTTATGTACAGAGTCTGCTTTCTGATCTGGATGGCCCAGGCTAATCTGATCTCATTATATCTCCAAAGATAAGCAGGGTCAGCCCTGGTGAGTACATGGGTGGGAGACCACCAAGGGAGTTGCTATGTGGAGGCAGGAAATAACAAACTATCTCTTGCCTTGCAAACCATAGAGTGTCATCATGTTTTTTGGCTTGTCAGCACTTTCTACCCCCAGACTGCTTAGAGGTTTACCAGAGTCTCCTTATGTGTTTGTTCTATATGTATGTCTGAATAGGTGTGAGTTTTTTATTTTTTAAGAGAGCTGAAGAGCTGGTTTTTTTATACCCCGCTTTTCAAAGGAGTCCTAAAGTGGCTTATAAATACCTTTTCCTTCGTCTCCGCACAACAGACACTCTGGGAGGTAGGTGGGGCTGAAAGAGCTGTAACAGAACAGTTCTGGGAGAACAGCCCTAGGAAAACTGTGACTAATCCAACGTCACCCAGAACATACAAGAGAATCCTTCCACTTCTATATTTCCTCCTATAATCATAGAGTTGGAAGAGACCTCCAGGGTCGTCTGGTCCAACCCCATGCAAAATGCAGGAAATTCACAACTATCTGCCCACCGACAGTGACTCCAACTGCATGTCCAGATTATGTCCCATCCAAGAAAACCAGAATCCCCGGCCAGTCTGGCCTGGAGGAAATTTGCCTCCCGACCCCAAAGTGCTGATTGGCATTTCCCTGGGCATGCAAGAAAGGGCGACAAGAGTCAAGCTCTGACACAGTCCCTCCTGCCCACTCACTTACAATCTGCCTAAATTCCTTGTACTGGAGACAATTTGGGGATTTCTGTCTTTCTTTACAGAGGGCTACATCATTCTAAGGGCCTCTTGTGGCACAAGGTGGTAAGGCAGCCGACATGCTGTCTGAAGCTCTGACCATGAGGCTGGGAGTTTGATCCCAGCAGCCGGCTCAAGATTGACTCAGCCTTCTATCTTTTTGAGGTTGGTAAAATGAGTACCCAGCTTGCTGGTAATGACTGGGGAAGGGAATGGCAAACCACCCTGTATTGAGTCTGCCAAGAAAGTGCTGGAGGGCGTCACCCCAAGGGTCAGACATGACTCGGTACTTGCACAGGGGATACCTTTACCTTTATATCATTCTCAGGGTCTATAAGTGTCATCTCTTTCTCAACTTTTTTACCATTGAGAAACCCCTGTAACTTTTTTCAGTCTTCGAGGAACCTCAGAAGTTGCAGGACCATGCAGAATATGGTTGGGAAGCATAGCTGTGGACACACCCACTTGGGGCCCCTCCCCTTCCCACCCCGCCCAGGCCCATTGTTGTCCATTTTGGGGGGGGGGCAGGTCAACATGACCACTTATGGTCATATCACCCGATAAATGCTTAACCGTTTTAAATATTAATTCACTCCCATCCGTTCAGGAAACCCTTCCAGGGCTATCAAGAAACCTGAGGATTTCATGAAACCCTGATTGAGAAAGCCTGAGCTAGGAAAAGTGCAATCTGCATTTGACTTCCTGGAAGTCACCGCAGCCCCTATTGCACATCCAGGCACATGACCTGGGGAGGGGGGGGATTCTCATCATCCAATCGCATTTGAGCCTCCTAACCAAGCTTAGAATCATAGAATCATAGAGTTGGAAGGGGCTATACAGGCCATCTAGTCCAACCCCCTGCTCAACGCAGGATCAGGATCTTACTGGAACGCCTTAACACAGAACTGGCCTTTTTCATTCAGCAGTGCTAAGAAAGAGAGAGAGAGAGATGCATTTCTTTTCCTGACAAACATAAATTACAGTGGAGCAAGCAAACGTAATTATGTCTGACAGCACCTTGCCTTCGAGCAAATCACCCAACTTCAAGCTTTTTGTGGCTATTATTAGCTTTGTCATGGGAAACTTGCTTTAAAAGAGCAAAGGCTGGCGGGTGCCTTTGGCAGCCCCTCTTAACTCCAAATTACATTGTCAATCGGCCACGAGGTGTGTGCTTGAGAGGGCATTGCGTTGCATGCCGAATATTAAGGCCGCCTCTCTTTTGCCCTTATTCACCGTTCATAAAAGTATGCTTGCTGCTCCCCCCCCCCACCCGCTACTCTGGTTGACCTTTAACAGCTGGCAGCAGATTCAGGCAGAAATTCAACAGGTGAAATATTTTTTTGTTGCTCTAAAGGTTGGTGGGTTACGCCCCTTTCCCCCACACAATTTACATCAGTTGTGTAAATTGCCAGCTGTGGGTTGGAAAATCTCTGGTGTTTGGGGATATTCATCCTGGGGAAGTCAGGGTTAGGGGGCAGGGGGGACCACCATGGGGTATAATGCCATAGAACTCCCCCTCTAAGCATCCATTTTCTCCAAGGATCTCTGTAGCATGAAGACCTGTGTGGTTCTAGGGTATCTTCAGGCCTCATCAGAGTGTGTGTGTACAACCCTACCTGTCGGATTCCCGCTGCCAGGAAACAAAATTGCAAATGCAGCATCTCAATGTTCAATTCAGCAACAACTGCGTTGTTCTTAGCCTGTTCTCCCCCATCTCCCATCAGCAAAAGCACTATTTCACCACGAGTAACTCAAACACCGATTAGCATGAACATAATAATGATAAAATCCTTCACTCTTGGCTGACCACTACAGGGATGGGTGGTCTGGAAGATGACAAAAGCACATGGGATATCTTTTTCCATAACTGAAACCATTGAAACACTGAATGCCATAACACTGCCTGTGTCCAAGAGAGAATTCTCGGCAACCCAGTTCCAGGTCTTTTTTGGAATCATATTAATGCCAAAGAGCTAGAATAGGACAAGGAGGGTTCACAATGCCAAGGTTTTGTGTGTGTGTGTGTGTGTGTTTGGCGGCAGTGTGGAGAAAGGAATTCCTAGGGTATGCGGGAAGAGGGGCGGAACAAATGGGATTCTCAGAGCCCTCTTCCCCTTCCAGCCCTCCTTTGCACCAAATCAAGAGTTACTAATGTAATTAAAAAGTCACACATTTTTTTCCCAAACAGCAAGTGGTGTGTGTGGGCGTGAGAGCACTAGAAGGGGACCTAGATGCAAAGATGGCCAGGCTTCTTCCTGCTGAGACACACCGCACACTCCAAATGCTCCAAGCCAACTCCCAACATGGCTATTGTTAGGAATAAGAACAACTGCACAGGAGACAGAGGCTCTGAAGACGCAATTTCTCACGCAACGGTGACGTGACTTGTGGCTGCCGGAAATTTCTGCACAGTAGTTTAAGGGCACCCAGGTCGTTTCTTCCTCTGGACCCGGACATGTGATTGCAGCGATGTTCACACAGAGGCCATCTTTGGCTCATTGATGTGCCACTTGCGGCTCTTCTAAGCATTGTCCCCTAGTGCAGAACCTGCCCCCTGTTTCAGGAATGGGAACAAAGCCTTGCCAAAGGAGACTTGGGGATGAGGGGTTGGGTAGATGAGGCCTGGAGGTTTCCCAGGATGACAGATGACCACCAGACAGAGATCAGGTCTTGTGGACTCTATGGCATAATACCCAGCTGAGGTCCTTCTCACGAAACCCTGCTCTCCCCGGGCTCCACCCCAAATCTCTTGGAATTTCCCAACCAGGAATTGGAAACTCTACTGTCCCTGGAGAAACAGGCCAGTTGCAAGCTTCCCAGATGTGTAGGCATCATACCAGAGGTGGAAGCAAATGTGGCTCTGCTGGTAACTGCAGGCGTGGCTCTCTGCAACCCACAGAACGAGTGTTGGTGGAAAATGTGGTCAAGTCACAGCTGAGTTATGGTGACCTTGTAGGATTTTCAAGGCAAGAGATGTTCAGAGTGGGTTGGCCATTGTCTGCCTCTGGGTAGCAACCCTGGATTTCCTTAGTGGCCTCTCATTCAAGAACTTAACCAGGGCTGATTATGCACCCCAACCATATTCTTGAAGATTGTGCCACTTCTGGGTTTCTCAAAGCCTGGAGAATGTTTCAGGGGGTTCTCTGTGGTAAAACATTTGAGAACAAAAGCAAGTGATTACTTATCAGGGTTGACAAGTCCAAAAAGAGATGACCTAATAACTGTTTTCTCTTTTTCAGAGCGTTTGACAAAACTAACTTGGTATTACTGTGGCTCAGCCTGTGTGCACAGTTCGCCCCTCTTCCCATAGCTTTGCTAGCTTTAAAAATGACCCCTTCGGTTAACCTAGAGTTGCCAGCTCCAAATTGGGAAATACTTTGAGGGTAGAGTCTGAAGAAGGCAGGGTTTAGGGAGGAGAGAGACTTCACCTTCCCCCTTCCAAAGTTGCTGTCTCCTCCAGGTGAACTGACCTCTGTCAGCTGTAATCCCAGGAGATCTTCAGCCACCACCTGGAGTTGCACATGAATTCCTGGTGGTCCCTCTTCTCTTTTTTGGCCACCTGGAGTTTGCCGATCTCATTTGTGGTTTCCTCTTGGCCTGCTCCAGAAACGAACCAGGAACTCGGTAAACGAAACCTTCGTTAGCCAAAACATGCTTCTACTTAGGTCAAGTTTAATTGCAAATTGTTCCAAGTTAGCAATGTTTCATCTCTGATAGACAACAAATAATTTAAAAAATTGGATTAATAACATGGAAGGGGGAGAGGGGGGGGGGGAACGAGGTACTTGCTGTTTATTTGGCAGAATGTTTCATTGTCAGTGAAAGTTAATTACATTTTAAATGATACCCTGTGGTGTAGCAATAAAGAGGAGCATATTTTTTTCCTGGTATTTTTAAATAATGAAGAAATGATTCACATTGCTAAGAGCTTTATTCACTTTTCACCACAATCTGCCTAGAGGGCCCTCTACCCAAATAGATAGCATAAGGACAACTCACCACCACAACAGAATGAGAGAACAGATATGTGCAAAGCATTCAGAGGTCTATAACAGGCTTTCTAAACTTTTTTACCATTGAGAAACTCCTGAAACATTCTTCAGGCTTTGAGAACCCCCAGAAGTGGCGCGATTGTGCATAATATGGTTAGGAAGCATAGCTGTGTACAGGCACACCCAGGCCCCTGCCCTTCCCAACCCCTACAGGCCAATCATTGGCCATCTTGGGAGAGGGCAGGTCTACATGGCCATATATGGTCATATCACCCAATAAACGCTTAGCAAATTTTAAAAACTACATAGCAAATTAATTAACTCCCACCCATTTGGAAAACCCTTCCAGGGTTGTCAATAAACCATGATCTATATCAGAAAGCCTGATCGATGTCAATGATGGTTGACTTTTTCAGAATTGGAGCCCATGTTCACATGACATTGTGTTCCATGCTGAAGACAACACCCCGCCTCTCCATAGTTTTAAATATTTGAGTCCAGGGATACCTTTAATCCCAACAAAGTTCTATTCACAGTATAAGCTTTCATGTGTATGCTCATGTCTTCAGAAAGCTTATACTCTTGAATACCATTTTGTTGGTCTTAAAGGTGCTACTGGACTCAAAACATTGTTCTATTGCTTCAGACAAACAGGGCTACCCACCTGAATTGAGTTTTAAAGTTGTTAGGGGTTGGACATATGGCCAGCCATGATTCCACAGAGGAAAACCAGGTACTGCTACTACTGAACCATGCTGAGCGGACAGGTGATCTGGCACACTTATACAAGAACACTAGAAGGTGGCAGATCTTTTACCACAGCACGATGCGAACTCATAGCATATAGGGCTGCCAACTTCCAGGTGGGGCCTGGAGGCCTTCTGCAATAACCACTCCTCTCCAGTCTACAGAGATCACTTTAAAAATGCTCATAAATAAACCTGAAATATGGCAATGAAATATTGGTGTGGTGACTAGAGGGAGCAAACCACACAGAGAAAAGGAAAAATATCTGGTGCAGAAAAACACACAGACACCAAAAATAGCAGTTCAAAAAGGATGCAGACAAAATGGAGAGGGCGAAGAAGAGGAGAGTGACGAGGATGATCTGGGGACCAAGCCCTTTGAGGAAAGACTGAGAGATTTGGGAATGTTCAGCCTGGAGAAGTTGAGGATGAGAGGGGACAGGATGGCTCTCTTGAAGGATTTGAAAGGTGGTCACTTGGAGGAGGACAGGGAAAGGTTCCTGTGAGCACCCGCAGAAATGGCTTTAAACTACCTGTAGGATGGTGCCAGCTAGATATCAGGAAACATTTTTCACAGTCAAAGTAGTCCAGCAGTGGAATCGACTTCCCAGGGAGGAGGTGTGCTCCCCCACGGGTGGTCTTCAAGTGGCAGCTGGACAGATCGTTATCCTGGGTGCCTTAGCTTGATCCTACATTGAGCAGGGTGTTGGACTAGACAGCCTCACTGGATCCCTTCCAGTTCTATGATTCTACATACTGGAAAAAACTCTTTAAAAACAGAACTTTCGTTTGGCCCAGTAAATAGGCCTGCTTCAGATTGTTACCTGTTAGTACACCATGTATATTACAATTCCCATTCAAGCCTCATTAATCTATGGATCTATTGTCTTGTCCATCAAACCTACTGACAGGTTTGTATTTACTTCAAATATTTATATACCACTTGCTCCTGGAACGCAGGACTCAGAGTTTACAAACCTCTGAGCCATAGGCAATCTAAAACAAGAGTGTGAAGACTCAAGATCCAAATACATCCAGACCTTCATTACTGAGGCCACCATGGTTATTACAAATGTCCTGCTGGCCGCCAGTCCTTCCCGTCCACCGCAGCTCAGAAGCTGGTTGCTTGTTCATATGTTCATGAAACTGTGCCACCCCTGTTCACGGCACTTCAAACAATGACATAACCACACACGAGGATTCAAGATAAAGCCGGAGTTCTGTGACGCCCTAAAGACAAACACAGTCTATTCTGGCTTAACCTTTCATGAGTCAGAGTTTACACTGGCATCAATGTTGTTAGCTTTAAGATGCCACTGTACTGCTGGTTTTATGTTGCTGCAAAAGACTAATGTGGCTACAACTCCTGGGAAAAAAATGGTTTAGGACAGTTACAAGAAGAGAATCATCAAGGAATTTGTGGTCCTCAATCTGGGGCCAGTGCCGCTGGAAGAGTACATGTTGAATACATACATGGGTCCCTGTAAGGACCTGTGCCACTGCATTCTGGACCAGTTGAAGCTTCCAGAGCAGCCCTGTATAGAGTGAGTTGAGGTAGTCCAGCCTGGAGGGGACCATTGCATGGATCACTGTGACTATCTCAAGTGCTGGCAGGTAAGGTATGAACTGCCACATGAACTGGAAATGATAAGATGCCTGGTGGTTAACATCTGTGACCTGGGCCTCCATGAAAAAAGAAGAGTCAAAGATCCCACCTTGATTACTCTTGATGGTGGCTGAAGTTGTCAACTGGACTCATTGCAATGACTCACCTGGGGCATGCCAGCCCACCCAGAGGGCTTCTGTCTTAGCTGGATTCATCTTCAATTGACTCCACTTGAGCGAATCCCCTATGGCCTCCAAGCAATTGCCAGCAAAGTTGTTGGTATAGACCAGTGGTCCCCAACCTTTTTATCACCGGGGACCACTCAACGCCGGGGACCACTCACTGAGGACCACTCAACGCCTTTTACTGAGGCCCGGGGTGGGGGTAGTTTACTCCTCTACTCTCAACCACTGCCCTAACGCTCTCTGATCGCTATGGTAATGTTTAAACATCCCTTCAAAATAAGATACAGACACGCCACAACAATGAACATAAGGAACATTTTATTTTCATGGAAATTTTAACTCATGACAATGACAAATCAATGGGAACCCTGAGCTTGTTTCTCTGCAACGAGATAGTCCCATCTGGGAGTGATGGGAGACAATGACACCCGAGGTGTGTTGTCAAGGGCTGGGGGAGATGAAGTAAAGGGCCGGGGGGGGGGAGAAGACATCCTTCAGGGCCCACCTCCAATTAGTCGAAGGACCACATGTGGTTCGCGGCCCACAGGTTGGGGATCGCTAGTATAGACGGATCAACAGATATAGCTGGGTGTCATCTGCAAATTGGTGGCAGCCTAGCCCGAGATGCCATCTTTGCTCAGGTTTTAGAAAGACCTGTGATGCCTGCTCGTGGCTCCATTGTCTGGATTTAAGTATTCACAAATGGAACCATATAAAGATATACCATAGTGGGTTTTTTTTTACAAGTGAAGACATGTTAACCGCCACTTTATAAATATATCTAAAACTCATTCAACCTGTCCTGCTTCGATGTTGCTCACGTCCTCCGTGAAAAAGCAGGGAATTGTACAATAAACAGTCCTTAGATCATTATGTCAGCAAAAACACAGGGTTTTTTATCGTTTCATTCTGCTAAACCAACTTGGCTTTCAACAGCTCTGCACATTAAAGGCAGAGAAATAATTCTTCTGCATTCCCCCTCCCCCCAAATATGCTTAGGGCTATGAAGCCTTATGCGGAGAAATCCATGGTTAAGTCTTGACAAACAGTAATGACTCTGCTCTGTTAATGTATTGCTTTCTTTATCTGTCCCACATTTGGGGAAATACAACGGCAGAGCAAAGCCATGACCATGTTAGCATGGGGAAGTTCGGCAAAGGATTCAGAAAGACGAACACCTCTCTTTCCAAAGAGAGAGGGAATAAGTCTAACCCGAGAATCCTGAATGCTTGTCAGCTGATAAATCATGTACTCGATTTCAAATAGCTCATTAGAAAGGCACTACACATCCATATCCAGCACATTTTAAGTGCTTGGAGAGCATCGCACAGAAATGTAGAGCTGGTAGGGAGCTCAAGGGTCATCTAGTCCAACCCCCTGCACGACGCAGGAAATTCACAGCTCCCCCACCCCCGCTGTGACCCCTGCTCTTTACCCAGAGACAGGCAAAAAACCTCCAGGATCCCTCAGTTAATCTGGCCAGGATTAAAATTCCTTCCTGACCCCAAAGCAGAAATCGGCATGACTCTAGGTTTCCAAATGTCCATGGACTACAATTCCCATGATCCCCTGCCAGCATTCGATGGCAGGGGCTCATGGGAATTGTAGTCCATGGACTACCCCTGGCTAGGATATAAGATTCAGAAGCTCTCTTGCCTGTTCCCCAGAATTCTCTCCCTAGTTTCCCAGTTGTTCATCTGAAGAATAAGAGGGAAACAGAGATGTAAACAAATAAAATAAAATGGTTTACTGAGGGGAAAAGTAAACAGCAGGAAACATTTTCTCAAATGAATAATAGGTACATTTTCAAGGAAGCATGTACACACTATCCATAGTAACCAAACTGGAGCGTGTAATAAGAAATACATGAAACAAACATAAAGTTAGCGTTAAATATTAAAATCCTGTCCACTAATGTAGCAGTAAAACAATAAAAGGAAAGAAGTTGGCTCACAATAGCTAATGAACCCTGAAATTCTGTGTGGAGTTACTCCAGTCGAAGCCCCATAATTTCAATAGGCCTACTCTGGAGCAATTCTGAATCCAATTACCCTGCAAGTGGAGGCTTCTATATTTATCATTCGGCCACTTTAAAAGGCGGACTCTGTAGCATTATACAAAACTGGAGTTCTTCCCCTTCCCACCCCCCTCAGTCTTGACCCCCACAATCTCCAAGTATTTTACAACCTGAACCTGGTCATTCTACCAGTGTGACGTCACAGAACTGGGCCAATACAAACTATCCCACTCCCATCCTGTGGGTTGAGAAGGTCCCTACGAAGACGACTCAGCTTCTTTCTCTCCCATCTGGCAACAAGCCGACCAGTGAATTATGCAGATTCGACCCTCTTGGTTCACGCTTTCATTCCAGTTATAAATTCATGCACGGTTTTCCTAGGAATATTTAACAAGTAATCGAGGATCAAAGCCTTCAGATTTATAGCCTCTGATCTTACAGCTGAGCTATTCCAGCTGAGTTTTGAAAATCCATATCGAAGCACCTGGGGCAAAAGGAGCAAAACAACCACCCCCACCCCACAGCACCACCACACGAGGACTCACATTTTAATAGCATTCTTGGCTGCAAAGCCGCCAGCTGCCGGGTACCAGAATTTCCTTGAAGAATGTGCACAGCTTGGAGCCGAAAAACGAATGAAAAGGAAATTAGCATAAAAATGAAAACATATGGAGATATGGAAGGCAGAAAAGCCTAGAGGTAGTTGAAAAGCTAAACCTCGTACTTTTTTGTGTTATGCTCTTCCTTTGGCTTCATTGCGAAGAAAATAAGATGTCAAATTGCGTGTGTGTGTGTGTGTGTGTGTGTGTGTGTGTGTGTGTGTACCCGTGTCCGCAGCAGATCTGTCAGACATTTGCTGTTACGAAAATTAAATATGGCTATTTGTCATTCTTAAAAAGCACATCCAGCAAGCAAAAATGCTTTATAATCTGCCTCTAATTAATCCTCACAATGGCTCCCTGAGGTGGGCCATTTATCATGTCCCGGGGCTGGTCCAAAACGTGATCACCTAAAGAAAATGTCCTTTTTAAAGAAGAAGAGGAAGAAGAAGAAGAGTTGGTTCTTATATGCCGCTTTTCCCTACCCGAAGGAGGCTCAAAGTGGCTTACAGTCGCCTTCCCATTCCTCTCCCCACAACAGACACCCTGTGGGGTGGGTGAGGCTGAGAGAGCCCTGATATCACTGCTTGGTCAGAACAGTTTTATCAGTGCTATGGGGAGCCCAAGGTCACCCAGCTGGCTGCATGTGGGGGAGCGCAGAATTGAACCTGGCATGCCAGATTAGAAGTCCGCACTCCTAGCCACTACACCAAATTGGCTCTCAATTGCATTTGACAAAACTCAGTGTGACTATGGCCTGTGCTGTACACAGTTTGCCTCTCTACCCACAGCTTTGCAACCTTTAAAATTGGCCTCTCTGGTTGACCTAGGGCCGCCAGCTCTAGGTTGGGCAATACCAGGTGATTTCAAGAGTAGAGTCTGAGGAAGGTGGGGTTTGGGGAGGGGAGGGACTTTCATCGGATATCATTTCATAGATTCCACCTTCCAAAGCAGCCATTTTCTCTAGCTGAACTGAACTCATACAAAGCAAGGTCACAAATATGCAAGTTATAGATGCAAACACTAAGATAAGCACGCAGGACTTTCAGACTTTCAAATCAGTTGATGTTCCTAGATCAATACTGAGGCAGGAAGTGAGATCAGGAGCATCAGCCATTCAACAGTGAGACAGGAAGTGAGATCAGGAGCATCAGCCAATCAACACTGAGACAGGAAGTGAGACCACAAGCATCAACCAGTCAACACTGAGACAGAAAGTGATGCTTGTGGACTCACCTCCTGTTTCTGTGTTGATTGGCTGAGGCTTGTGTCTCACTTCCTGATATTCCTGGAAGTGCATATTTATTACACTGCACTGCGGGTTTCGATGTGGTAACTTTCTTAAATAATAAGTTCTCCATCTTGGCTGAAAACTGTCAGAACAGTTTTTAAAAAGTAGGTTTCAGATTTACATGACAATGTAAAAAGGTCTACAGCAGTCTTTCTCAACTTTCTTTCTGTTGAGAACCACCTGCAGAGGAGGAATGGGGAATTAAACTCAGTTCTCCAGATTAGAGTCTGCTGCCCTTCACCACTATACCATGCTGGCTCCCTGGCTCAGAGGAAATCAGAAAAGTCTTTAAGAAGATGGACTGTGATTTGCCCCCAAAGAGTGACAGGTCACAATTTCAGCAGCAGTACTGTGACCCATAGGTTTGGAGCGAGAGCTTGTTAATGAAGATTTTTAGTAGAGATGGCTGGGCTATATTTTGCTCCTTCAGAAAAGAGGTAGCCATAAAAAAGCCAACCGAACACACAATTTTGAGTAGGTTTCCCATTTTTGCTAGGTATAGTCAAAGAATGTTCTCTCCTTTCTGCCCAGAGTGATCCATGCCAAATGTCATCCCAGCAATAGCTGGTGCTCTCTTTCCCTGCAATAATCTTCTTGGTTCATTTGGCCTTCTTGGAACCACCTTTCTGCTCAGTACCGCCCCGCTCTAAACGTGACCCAAATTAAACCGCAAGCCGTAGTGACAGCTTCTTCTCCCAGCCATAGCTCATTCCTGAAATCCCACTTTCCTCTCCCCCTCATCATTCCTCGCCTGAGTAAACCGTGCAGTGCCACCTTTTATAGAGCTGCATCTTAGATGAGATTAAGTGAATGCCTCTGCTGATGGGGATGGACTACCTGGCGAAAATAGGAATTGATTTTCAAATTTTAGAAGGTTGAAGCAGGTGTTCTGTGCAGCGGGGAGAGCCCATTTAGGTTCATATAACTCCTTGCTTCGAAGAAGTAGAGAGGAATAAATTTCTCCGCCTGCGTCGTTTGCTCGTTTAATGGAAGAATTGTTTCTCTTCTGGCGGTCTTCTCATGTTATTGCTCCTTCTCTGACCTTCTCCAGGTATGAAATGAGAACCTCAAGAGGTCCTACTTACAGCAGGCTTTCTCAGCTGGGGTTTCATGAAACCCTGGGCTTTCTTGATGGCCATCAAAGGGTTTCCTGAATGGCGGGGAGTTAATTAATTTTAAGAGAGGAGAGGAAAGGGAAGGCAACTGCAAGCCACTTTGAGACTCCTTTGGGTAGAGAAAAGCAGCATAAAGAACCAACTCTTCTTCTTCTTTTTCAGTGATATTAGGGCTCTCCCAGCCTCCCCTACCTCACAGGGTGTCTGTTGTGGGGAGAGGAAAGGGAAGGCAATTGGAAGCCACTTTGAGACTCTTTTGGGTAGAGAAAAGCAGCATATAAGAACCAAATCTTCTTCTTCAATATATATATAACCCAAAACGGCCAACAGTGAGCCTGGAGGGAGTGGGAAGGAGAGGGGAAGGGGAGGGGAGTGGAGTGGAGAGGCCCGTGGTGAGTGTGTACACACATATACTTCCCAATCATATTCTGCATGATCACACTACTTTTGTGGTTCTGGGAGCTTGGAGACTGTTTCACGGGTTTCTCAATGGTCAGAAAGTTGAGAAAGGCTGACATAATGAGGAAGGGGAGGTTATTTCTGGGAAGACGAAAGAGGCTTTCTCATGGCCAGGTAAATGATTGCCCTTTATTCATTTGTATATATCATCTTATGCAACTGTGATTTTATGCAAATTATGTGATTACTAAATTGACTATAGTCTCAGACCGAGGATGATTTT
This sequence comes from Paroedura picta, assembly GCF_049243985.1. Lineage (NCBI taxonomy): Eukaryota > Metazoa > Chordata > Lepidosauria > Squamata > Gekkonidae > Paroedura > Paroedura picta. The sequence continues at coordinate 78,222,194 of NC_135378.1, read as the reverse complement.
CGGAAAATAAAATGAACACGACAGCCATGCACACAAATCTTGTTCCGACATAACATGACTTTCTTGTCCCTTCTCTTTGCACCCTCCAGTGCTTCCTCCAGCAACGGAATATCCACCAAAGTGTGGTTCACATTACTCAATCCATCCCATCAGGTAGCTCATAGAAATGCACATACTTTCATTTAAACCTCACTTTTCTTGCTGTTGCTGTCAAGTGGAGCCTGACTTCAGGGAACCCTGTGGGGTTTTCAAGGCAAGATTTGAAGTGGCTGATGATTCTGCAGCAATTCTGGACTTTCTTGGTAGTCTCCCATCCAAGTACTAATGTAGGTCAGTCCTGCTTAGCTTCGAAGGCTTTATGAGGCTGGGCCATCCTTATAGCCATCCTTAATTTCGCAAATCAATTAATGTTGAAAATGCCAAGGCATCCAAATTCAATTTCCTCCCTTTGTTAAAAAAAACCCAAATAAGATGTATTGCTGTCTGGGGAGGTAAGTTGACATGGTTGCACATTTCCCCTAATGTCAAATTGCCTGGGAGATCAGATCAGGGAGAAGCAGGGGTGCATTTCAAAACTTGGAGGTTTCCCTTCCATTACGTGAGAATCACTGTTGCATCGGACGATCTAGTCCAGCATTCTGTTTCAATCGATCAATCAATAATCAAAGTCAAATACTTTTATTGGCATAATAACATAACAGAACATGTATATAAAAGACCAAGCAATTCAGATCCCAGATCACTTGCAGAAAATCCCGTGGAGGAATTTTGCAATGCCTTCGGTTACTTGAGGATTGTGATCCAGTAAGAGAGAGTGTAAGAGCCTCTTGTGGCACAGAGTGGTAAGGCAGCAGACATGCAGTCTGAAAGCTCTGCCCATGAGGCTGGGAGTTCGATCCCAGCAGCCGGCTCAAGGTTGGCTCAGCCTTCCATCCTTCCGAGGTCGGTCAAATGAGTACCCAGCTTGCTGGGGGGTAAATGGTAATGACTGGGGAAGGCACTGGCAAACCACCCCATATTGAGTCTGCCATGAGAACGCTGGAGGGTGTCACCCCAAGGGTTAGGCATTACCCAGTGCTTGCACAGGGGATTCCTTTACCTTTTACCTTTAAGAGAGAGTGCACTACTCTCGAGGGACCGTGGATCTTCCTCACCCGCCTGAGAGGATAGATGTAACATTCTCTAAGATGGTTGTGTTGCTCATAGAGGAGGAGAACGTGCTCCACTGACTCAAGTTTCTTGGTGGGACATGAGCAGAGTGTCGGCATATCGGATTTTAGCATATCGTCCTCTCGTCACTGCCATTGGTAGAAGGTTTAGCCTTGCTAGCATAAAAAATTGCTTCAGGGAAGATCAATCAATAATCAAACAGGAGCCTCTAAGGAGTCTATCAGCAGATTAGCCCATGCCAACAAACCTTTTTTAAAATCTTCCCATCAGTTGTGTTCCAGTCTTTTATACAGGCCTCCAAATCACAGTGATTATGGAATGAATATCTGTTTTTTTTTTAAAGATGTAGCTATGTCCATCACACCAGCACTCACAAAACCAGACATCAAAATTCATAGAGAACGAGACATTGATTCCTTCTCTACTTGATCCTTAATCTGGGTTTTTCTTTCCTCCACCTCTATAAATCCTGCCACATTTTCACTTCAGAGGAAGATGCGTCTTTCGTATCTCTGATGCTTTAGTACCCCTAGTGGCCAGCCTACAATATACCAACATATAATATACGTACATATCCGTATTTTCTTCATGTGTCTTTTCCCAGTCCTTACTGTTAGGCTACCGGGGGTCTTAGTGAGAATGTTAGGATAATTTCACTTGACCTCTCTAATCAGGTACATAAAAGGATTGTTATAACCATGGAAAGATGGAGGCTGGTCAGTCATTTTGTATTTCTAGAGCTGGATCTATGAATTGGAGCAGACTTTCTCAATGAGGGTTTTGTGAAACCCTGTGGTTTCTTGACAACCCAGGAAGGATTTCCCGAATGGGTGGGAATTAATTAATTTTTAATATACTTTTTACATTTGTTAAACATTTCTTGCAGGAGTAGTCAAACTGCGCCCCTCCAGATGTCCATGGACTACAATTCCCATGAGCCCCTGCCAGCAAATGCTGGCAGGGGCTCATGGGAATTGGAGTCCATGGACATCTGGAGGGCCGCAGTTTGACTACCCCTATTGGGTGATATGACCATATATCCCAACCGTATTCTGCACGATTGCACCCCTTCTGGGGTTTCTCAAAACCTGAAGAATGTTTCAGGGGTGTCCCAATGGTAAAAAAAAAAACTGACAAAGGCTGAATTACAGGACCAAAGAAGTATTTAGGGTCTTGTTCATGGGATTCTTCCTAGAATTGTACAGTTTGCACATAAGGTCACCATGTATGAGCATTCATGGAAAATTTAAATGGCCTACCCATGAAGTAAAAAAAAATGTATCTTTACGTTTTATCAAACGAACAATACTGTAATGACTACTATTTGATTGTAGAACATGTTTCATTCTTTACTTTAATCGGGATCCCCTACCCTTCTGCTCTAGTTTCCCAATCAAAGCCTTTTTTCTTTCTGCAAAAAATGTTTTAATCTGATCATGTGCATGAATGCTTATTCCAAAATCCCTACCAACGGATATTTTGTTTGGGTGTTGCTGTTTTGTTGTTGATGTTCAGAGGAAGCAGACGTTACTAATCAAGCAAAGCTTCTGGAGGAATTACCATAATACTTTATAGCTCATATCACAAACATCCTCACAACAAATCCGTAAGTAATTACTATTCATGTTCTATTTATAAAACAGGAGAAAAGAAGACCCCTGCTGGATCAGACCAGTGGTCCAACTAGGCCAGCATCCTGTCTTACACAGCAGCCAACCAGTTCCTCTGGATGACCAACAACAGGGCAGAGAAGTCCCCTTATGTTGCTTCCAGGCTCTGAGATTCAGAGACTTAGTGCCTCTGAGTGTGGAGGGTCTCCTCAATGACCATGGCTAGTAGCCACTGATACACTTGTCCTCCATGAATCAGTCTAGTCCCCTTTTAATGCTGTTTATTCTTGTGGCCATCACTACTTCCTCTGGCAGCAAACTCCCCATTTTAATCACTCTCTGTGGAAAGTAGCCAAGACCTTAGAAGAGAGGGACTTTGTGTACAGGCCATCTATTGCCTGTTGGGTCCACTGCAGGCCAGATTCTCTGTTCTCTTCTCCTCCAGATCACTGTGGATCAAGGTGCCCCAGGGCGGAACTGGGCCTGTGATAAGCAGCATTTATTTCAGCATCCACTCGCTAAAACACAGACATGTGTGCCTATTTATTTATTCTCTATCCAGAATGCCGCACAGCAAGTTGGCCAACTGATTTATAGCACCCAAATAGAACTTAGAAAGAAACGCCCATGAACAATGCTTCATACAAAACAAGATTCATTTGGGCTGCAAGAAGATGGAGCATTCATTATTCGGTGCTCGGCTTTGAAAAGAATGGGAATAAAAACTGACTGGGAAGGGCTTTTGTAAAACACAATGTCCCACTGCTTATTTTCCTCATTTGTAAAAAAATAAAAACTCCCAGAAAATGTTCCGCCACAGGAGAAGTGTCAAATGGGGTGGGGACCTGCTGTAGCTGTTGTAATTTTACCGATGCCACCACCTCCTATTCATAAAAGATTGATCTGGGTTGTGTTTTTTATGACTAATGCTCTTATATAAACAGAAGTGTGAAACAACAAGTTATCTAAATCTGAAGAGGGAAGGGGGCGAGTGGAGCAGAAATATCTGCTTGGATGTTAGTTGGTCCCCACGGGCAGCTGCGTTAGTTCATTTGAAAGTCATGCAGCGGATCTCCTGAAAGTTAATGCCCGCTGTACCTTTGCTGAACCGGCAGTGGTAGCCTAAGCAGAGGTAGGCCTTTCTAGAATCATAGAGTTGGAAGGTGCCCTACAGGCCATCTAGTCCAACCCCCTGCTCAATGCAGGATCAGCCTAAAGAATCCAGGATAAGTATCTGTCTTGCCACTGCTTATAGGATCACAGGACCATAGAGTTGGAAGGGTCCATATAGGCCATCTAGTTCCACCTCCTGCTCAATGCCAGATCAGCCTAAAGCATCCAGGATAAGTCTCTGTCCAGCCACCGCTTATAGAATCATGGAATTGGAAGGGGTCATACAAGCTACTCTGACTGTGATTTTTTTCCTAGCTGGTATCATTCTCAGTGTAGTTTAAACTTATTACTACAGGTCTTATCCTCTGCTGTCAACAGGAACCATTCCTTGCCCTCCTCCATAAACAGATTTCAAAAGAATTGAATAATAAAGAAGGCTCATTTAGGAAATGGAAGGAAGACCTTATAACCAAGAAGGAATATAAACAAGCAATGCTTGTAGGGAGAGTGTTAGAAAAGCTAAAGCTCAGTATAAGCTTAGGCTAGCAAGAAATGCTAAAAACGACAAGAAAGGGTTCTTTAGTTATATTCTAAGTAAGAAAAAGTATAGGGGCATGGTAGGACCATTGTGGGGACCAGAAAGTGACATTGTTGCAGGTGATGAAGAGAGGGCTGAATTCCTACTTCTCTTCAGTCTTCTCTTGCAAGGGGAGTTGTGCTCAACATGGCAAAATCATTCCATGTGATGAGGAATGGGAGTTGTGACCTAGGATCACTGTAAGGTTAGTCCATACACACCTAGTTTATTTAAAAGAAACCATATCTTCTGGGCCAGATTAATTGCATCCAAAGTTACTAAAAGAACTTGCAGATGTAATTTCTGATCCTCTGTACATTATTTTTGACAATTCTAGGAGAACAGGTGAAGTACCAGAAGATTGGAGATGGGCAAATGTTGTCTCTGTCTTCAAGAAGGGGAAAAAGGAGGATCTGGGTAACTACCGACCTACAAACTTGACATCTATAGCTGGCACAGTTTTAGAACAAATCATCAAATAATCGGTCCTTGAGCAGCTAGGGTGGATAGCTGTAATTTCTACAAATCAGCATGGCTTTCTCAAGAACAAGTCATGTCACACATCATCATAATCATCAGCAGCAAGGATGATCTGGGGCCTGGGGACCAAGCCCTATGAGGAAAAACTAAGGGGAATGTTCAGTCTGAAGAAGAGGAGGTTGGGAGGAGGCATGGGTGTTCTCTTTAATTATTTGAAAGGTTGTCTTCAAGCAGTGGTTGGACAGCTGCTTATCCTGGATGCTTTAAGCTGATCCTGCACTGAGCAGGGGGTTGGACTAGATGGCCTGTCTGGCCCCTTCCAACTCTATGATTCTAGGATTCTAAGATCACGAATTAATGCATGCTGTGAGCTGAAGTCCAGGAGCTATCCGGGGTGCTGAAATAACATATCCTTTTTTGGTCTTTGACAAAGGGAGCTTTGACTTTTAAAAGCTTATACCCCGAGGTGCTGCTAGGTACTGTGAGGCTCATATCTGGCTAAATTACCCATGAAGCATATTCCACTGAATCTGAGAATGACAGCAGCATCAATTCAGCATTCATCTCCCGGTGCTTGCTCTGTTTCTCTGTCTTTCCTTGGGTTCCCGTAATGAAGCCGCTGTTATGATGCCACGGTGTCACATGGCTCAGACTTGCTCCATCCATGCACCGTAGCCTTCGATTCGCTCCCCTTCCCAATCTTGTTATCAGGGAGATCTGTGCTCCAACCTCCGGATGTTTTCCTGTGGGAGGTCCAACAATTGGATTACGGTTTTACCAGCGAGGGGAGAAGGATTACAAAGAAATGTCCATGAATGATGGTTCATATTAAAGGAGATTTGTTTGGGCTGCAGGCAGGTGGAACACTCATTTTGTCCTGTTTTTCAAAAGCCTGGTTATAAAACATGCTGGAAAGATAGAAGGCTTTTGTTAAAGACAATGTTTCTTCCTGCACCATTACCCTGAGAGAATTATTCCTTCCTCCAGGTACTAATCGCTGTGTGCGTGTGAGGAGGGGGAGGGAAGCAAGTACATATGTAGGCATGTGTCTCTTTCACCCTAACATAGCTCATAGCAGCTCAGGAGTGGGGCTGCATGGTAAACATCTGTCCCTCACATTTTTGCAGATATTTGAAGGCTGAGCTTGGCCAGGAATGCAAGTTTGAGCCAAAAGGGCAAGTTTCAGAGAGGGGGTGGTGGGTGGCTCAGTGGTATCTGACCTATATTTAGTCCTTTGGTACCATCAGAGATGACCCGTCAGCCGAAGATGAATAAACAGAAAGAAATTTCCAAGCTGGCGATGGCGAAAAGCTTTATTCAGAATGAGTTCCTAGGTCTAAAACCTCGTTTTTGTATTTTACTTCCTCAGTAAACTTATTTCTGAATTGGGTTTTTTTTCAGGGATACAAAGTCTCCAACCCATTACCTAATTCTTATATTTTATATACCTTATACTTTATATTTTAAGCCATATAATTCGGGTCTATTAGTATCAAATGTCCATAAAGGTAACTATCTTATAAATGACCCCTGGCATCTCTAGTTAAGGACATAGCATCTATTTCACTATATATTTCTGGTAAGGCCTTGGTGGAGGAGTTGGTCTCATGGCTTAAGTGCCACTCAGTGCTTAACACCCACTCAGAGCAGCTGTCCCACCCATGAGTGCCGCCTCCTCCCTCAGCCCTTCCTACCTCACAAGGTACCTGCTGTGGGGAGAGGAAGAGAAGATGATTGTAAGCAGTTTAGGACAGAGCAAAGCAGGGTATGGCACCATCATCATCTTCTTCATCATCTTTACCTGTTTGGTTTTTCCACGCTTGCTGTATTTTAGAGAATCTGAAACAACCTTTCTCAAATTTTACCCCCAAGAAACCCCTGAAACATTCTTCAGGTTTTGAGAAACTTCAGAAGTGCTGAAATTGGGCAGAATATGGTAAGGAAGCATATGGTAAGGAAGCACACCCACCTGGGGCCCCTCCCAGGCCCATCATTGGCTAATGGGGGGGGGGTCAGCATGACCATATGTGGGCATATCACCCCATAAATGGTTAACAGGTTTTACAAATATATAAAATATTAATTAAACTCCCACCCATTCGAGAAACCCTTCCAGGGCCTTCACGAAACCCTGATCTAAAGAATGTGAGCAATGTGGTCATTACTTAACTGTTGGCAAAACTATAGTGCCAGTCTAATTGAAGAGTCATACCTGCTCACTCAGTCTCCTGATGGCATCTCACACACACACACATCAAGTATAGACATAAAACAAACATGAGACTGAAACAACCCAAATCCAGTCTACGGTCATGTGAATCATCTCCAGGTCATTTGGGCACATCTCTAACTTCTTGTAGTGGGCAGTCCTCAAATGAGAGGCCATATATGAAAAAGAAGGAATTCATTAAATTCCGTTGGCCAGACTGTAGTAATTACATTTTAAAGGTAAAGGTATCCCCTGTGCAAGCACTGGGTCATGTCTGACCCCTGGGGTGACACCCTCTAGCATTTTCTTGGTAGACTCAATATGGGGTGGTTTGCCAGTGCCCTCCCCAGTCATTACCGTTTACCCCCCAGCAAGCTGGGTACTCATTTTACCGACCTCGGAAGGATGGAAGGCTGAGTCAACCTTGAGCCGGCTGCTGGGATCGAACTCCCAGCCTCATGGTCAGAGGTTCAGACTGCATGTCTGCTGCCTTACCACTCTGCGCCACAAGAGGCTCTAATATACAAGCGGTGTATGTGGGAAGAAACTTTTTGGAACCCAGCAACTGCTCTGCACGTCTTCCACCCGCAGGTGACAGCATTATGATATCAAAGGGCGTTTTTTCACATATTGACTGACTTATTAAATTCAGATTATGTTGCTGCTCTTTCCAGTCTGTAAAAAAATTCCATTTTCACTGCACTGCTTTATTGATTTGTACTTTTACAGAAAATTGACTAATAAATTAATTATACAGTGAATGTCATTGCTAAGCCATTAGGGATTCAGGCTACAGACCTAGTCTGGTGAGCTGCATATTCCTCAGAGGCCTCTTCTGTCGCAGAAGTGAATAGTTGTTAACCTGAACCCTTTTTGGTCCATACAATGCTGGCACCTTGCTATGGGTAAAGTTTCCTGGATGTTTGCATCCCGCCTTGATAAGACCAGAGAGATAGGCATTCCATTTTCACTCTGTACACGTCAGACATGACTATCAAACCGAGCCGTAAGGGTAGGAATGTCCATCTGGTGTTACCACTAGTTCCAGCTTTATCGACATATGAAGTAAGCACCACACCTCTCCTAGAGACAGGGCAAGGAAACCAACTTTTGTTGAGGAAAACGAAGATCTGAGTTGATTGTCTGAATAGAATCCTGATCTAAGGGGGAAAATAAACCAAACACTTCCTCCTACTTCCTAATTAAACCACTGTATCTTACTAAACCATTGTTTCAGAATGACTGAGGGCCAAGGTATATGTTATAACATGTGAGCCCCCTAGTCAACCTGTGGTCCTCCAGATGTCCATGGACTACAATTCCCATGAGCCCCTGCCAGAGTTTGCTGGGAGGGGCTCATGGGAATTGTAGTCCATGGACATCTGGAGGACCACAGGTTGACTACCCCTGCCCTAGAGGGACTCTCAGACATATTGTAGCTCTGACTTTCAGGTGGGGATTGATTCAGGGGACTGATTCAGATTGGGACCATGGTGTGTGTGTGTGTGTGTGTGTGTGTGTGGAGGTCCTGCCTCCCCCTTTTTATGAGCCAAAACAGTGATAAGGAAATTATTTGCTCCTTTGGGAAGGGGGCTTCACTTGCAACCCCCCCCCCCAATGGAACAAATAACAATCCCCTGGTGTTGTTTTGGTAACCCAGAATAGCCAAGAGAGGAAGGTAGAAAATTCTCCTTCCTCTGCATATCCATGATGGTTTAAAACACAGATCTACCAGGAACGTACAGCTGCAAAATGGCTGTGAGTCACCATGCAGGAGTCACAAATGTCACAACCCTGTTTTAGCCATGAGTCTGTGTTCTTGAGTGGCGTAGGATCCTCACCCGCTGAGGCAAGGAAGGACCCAGACTTACAATAGTGTGATATGCCACCCTGGGCCCTGGCAATGGGCACCTGGTATGAAGCCTGTAGATTAGCACTTGGCTCCCTTTTAATCTTGTCCAACCCATCAGGTACAGTCCAGTGGTGGAGGGAATAGGTGACATGCAGAAGGTTCCAGGGAGAAAGGATGAGCAAGATCGCTGCCAGTCCGAAAAGACAGATCGAACTGGGATAGACGGCCCAGTGGTTGGACCCAAGTGCAAGGCAGTTTTGTACGTTTTCAGAAATGACATGGAAATGCACCTTGGTTTCAGCAAAGTCGAGTGGACATATTTAAAGTGAATTTCTTTCACACCTGGGAAACTCCAGGCTATGCTGGAATCTAGTCCTGATCTATTTCCCGCTCAGCTCATCTTTATGGAGGGCGCTATGTGGATTCTTGAAACATGACCTTAAAAGCAACTCCGCCGTAGAGGATCCAGAGCCAGATTCAAGCAGTTTTCTTTCCAAGGTATGCCTAACAATCCTCATCCTGGTTGCATTTTATCTAAATTGCTGCCTGGGTTTTAAAGAGCCTTTTGTTCGTTAGCAGAAGACCAGATTTCCTGCGTTGATGTAATGCTTGAAGTAAGGTCCAGGGAAGTTTATTTCCATGGAAACCTGCAAAACAAAGTGGAACTAGCAGCCTTCCTTTGAAGAGAAATGCAATTGAGTTTCTCAGCAAGGTCAAGCTGCTTCAAACTGAATTTGGTTTGAAAAGGGACTTCGGTGTGTTAAAAGGGCACACGGCTCGATATCTTTCCTTCCCCTTTCAACATATTTGGAGGTGACCCAGCTGACAAGGTACAGCAAGGAGTCCAAAGCCCAGTTCTGAATGCCTACGATTTCTATGCTGCTGGAGTGCCACTAACATCAAAGAGGAATTCCAATTTACAGGTAATGTAATTCAGATTTGGTCGGTGGCCCTTCCTTCTACTTTGTGCCTAGAGTGATTTCCCCAGGGGTCCAGCCAGCATGGGCCTTCAGGTATCCCAGCACGCCCTTCAACACGCCCTGCTGCAAATATAACAAAGTGATAGATTTCAAAGCAAGGCAATGCTGTTGAGGTCATTTAAATCGAGGTAATGCTGTGAAGGTCATGCCTCAGCAACCTTTTACACATGATGCTTGAACCACCACCCCTCTCCCTCATCTGGGTAGTCATAGGTGAATGTAAACTCAAGAGTGGCCAGAATGCTCCTTTATGCATCTATTTACTTCCAATTACACCAAATTTTTCTCTCCTCTGGAGAAAGGAACCATCTCATGTCATTCTCCATTTTATCCTTGCAGCAGCTCTTTGAGGCAGGTTAGACAGAGAGTGTGTGATGGACCCAAGGGCAATCAGAATTACAAGTGAAGAGGGCAGCTGGGCTTTTATACTCTGCTTCTCACTATTCAAAGGAATCCCAAAGTGGCTGATAAAACACCTTTCCCTTCCTTTCCCTCGAACAGACACCCTGTGAGGGAGGTGGAGTTAAGAGAGCTCCAAAATAACTGGCCAGTGAGAATAACCCTAAGAGAATTGTGACTAGCCCAAGGTCACCCAGCTGGCTGCATGTGGAGGGGCGGGGAATTAAACCCGGCTCAGCAGATGAGTGTCTGCCACTTTTAACTACTCCACCATGTTGGCTGTTTGTAGTGGGAAATGCTTGGACATCTGGGACTGAAGTTGGGGAGAAATTGGGGTTTGGGGAAGAGATGGATCTCAGTAGGGTACAATGGCATATAATCCCCCCCCAAAAGCAGCCATTTTCTCCAGCAGATCTGTTTTCTCCCAGTTGCAATTCTGGGAGATCTCTGAATGCTGCCTGGGGGTTGGTGCCCCTACAGAGCAGGCGTCTACAGTAGAGTGGGGATTTGCTACAGTTGCCAGGTGGGAGGGCTGGGGGAAGGACAGGGGGTAGATCTATGACATTGTCATAATATCACTTCCGGGTAAACCCTGGAGGGGCTAAAGGGTACTTCTGGGAATCATCAGAAGCTCTGTAGTAAACCATAGAGTATCCAGCCACTTCTACCTGGAAGTGACGTAATGACATCAGCAATGAAGCTCTCTGACAAGAGAAAACCTAAGGTAACAAGAAAGACAGCCCACTCACTCCGGAGCTAACTACACGGACACCTGTATGATCTAACATGCCCAGAACTGTGCCTCCTAACAGAGAATGGCTCTCAAAGATAGGCAGCTCTGTTATTAATGTAGAGGGATTCTCATCTGCCACCCTTTGTGGCATCTAGTGTGGTCTGGTCACCCATTTGGTTACCACCAGGCACTGGGGTGTGTTCTGCCTGAGGCTCAAAGCCTGCATTGGGTCACAAAATACTTGGGTGGATCAGGAGAAAGGGGAGGAAAGGTGGCATGGTGTCTCCTGATTTCGTCAGGCCTCAGAAACGAAGAAGGGCAGATCTGACGGGAGACCACCAAGGACATTTCTGCAGAGAAAAGCAAGAACAACCTACCTCTTCTTGTCATTTGCCTAGAAAGCCCCTTGCTGGGGGTGGTGAGACTTGACAGGGCTTAGGTATGTCAGGAAAAAGAGCCAAGCCTTCTCCAAAGGGTCACTAGCCAATTTGAGCTGAGGAAAAAGAAAACCAATCCTCGTGTTTGCGGTGACCCTAAAGAGTTTTATAGTTGGGAGCCTGGACCCCTTATGGAAAGCAAAATCCGTTACATTAGCCTGTAAAGTTCACTTTAGACAAAGGCACGCTTGTTATTGGTCTCTGGAGAATCATAAGAACCAGAAGCATGCATTAAATCTGCTCTGCCACAGGTCTTGTGGGATCCATAAAGATTTCTCTACAACCCGCTAGCAAAGAAAAAAATGGACATATTGTACAGGAGAGAATATACAAGGAGCCATTTCAGAAGGATAATTGTTCTTAGACTCAAGTTCAGAGGCAACCTTTTGCCGTATTTACCCAACGGAACACTGAAATCCATGTAGCATGCAAGTGCCTCTCCTTGACTCCTGCATTCTTGGTACATTTTCCTCTCATCACCCCTTCAGGGATCTCTCGGTGGTGTGCATGATGTCAATGAGCCTGGGAGAAGGTCGAGTGGCCTAGGGTCACAAGCCAGCCCTCATGGTTGTGTCCGGATTTGGGATTTGATCCCAAGTGTCCATGCGGGGCTAGCACAGACCAGTCTTTTTCAACCTCTTGAAAACAAGGGAGCCCTGGAATAAGGCTTCCCTCAAGGTAAAACAAGTGAGAGAATTTGGGCATGAGATGGTTACAAATACGGAAGTCTGAGCGGGACTGCAAATGGACCAAGCCAGTAAAGTCAATCATCAATACTTTGACTCTTGCAAAATAACATAAAGGTAAAGGTAAAGGCATCCCCTGTGCAAGCACCGAGTCATGTCTGATCCTTGGGGTGACGCCCTCCAGTGTTTTCATGACAGACTCAATACAGGGTGGTTTGCCAGTGCCTTCCCCAGTCATTACCGTTTACCCCCCAGCAAGCTGGGTACTCATTTTACCGACCTCGGAAGGATGGAAGGCTGAGTCAACCTTGAGCCGGCTGCTGGGATCGAACTCCCAGCCTCATGGGCAGACAGCTTCAGACAGCTGCCTTACCACTCTGCGCCACAAGAGGCTCTTGCAAAATAATATACAGGATTCTTAATAAGTTTGCCAGTGCGTTGGTTTTATGTCAAAGATGGCACCTGCTCCGTTACCTCTGGGTCAGCCGAGGTGTGTGAATTCAAAGAAGCCGTTCCCTGGCCCACTGTGCTGCCTTTGTGCATAAACATCAGTTTTGTTTCCTGTAGCAGACACCTCAACGAGAGCTTCCCATCCGAATAAACCCCTGCCTGACTCACATTTATTGCAGATCCTTGGTCATAAAACTGATTGGTTGAGACAGCTGCCAGTTACAGGGGATCCTATTTCTTCCTGCAATGAAATGCTCCGTGTGCAGGAGAGGACAGCCTCGTATCGATCTGTTATGAATGTCCTGGAGCAGGCGCCACTGTTAAAACAGGCCGATAGCAGCATGCAGCCAGAGGAAAGATTATCATGTTTTTTTTTAAAAAAACAGGAGAGTAGAGCTCATTATTCTTCTCATGCAGGATAGATGACAGGGAATGGTGTGGCTGGCTCCTCTTCAGCAGATAAAACCTACAACTGAGTTCAAAGGGGCCTTCTATGCCATCTTAGTCCAGGACCATTTCCGCACTGGGAACTTTGCTGCCCCGGCTCTCATGCAGAAGCACAAATCTGGGGCGGACAAGGCCCACTGGGCCAAATGCTCCCCTATGCAGGAGCAGGAAGAAACAGGTCAATCTTGGCCAAAACAAACTCCATCCTGCAACCCAGCACAACGCTTCCAGTGCAGAAATGGTCCAGTTCTCCCACTGAGTGCAGGGAATCCAAAGCTGGGTTGTTCTCAATGGATGACTATTCAACCCCTGCTTGGTCATGTGAAGGTCTACCACTCCATGGCTTGGCTTCAACGGCTCACACCAGTAACACAATTCTTCTAATGTTTGATTGAAATCTATTTTCCAATAACTTAAGCCCATCAGATCTTTACTTGCCCTCTGAGCAGAAAACAAGCCTTTGCTCTCCTCCATGTGCTTTGAGTTGGATGACTTCCCGCCACAGGTTTATTTTCTCCTGGCTAAACATACCCGATTCCTACAAGCTTTCCAAGTAGGACTTGATTTCCAGTCCTCCCCTCCTGGATCATCTTTCTGCTCGACGCATCACACCTGATTACAACTTAAGTTACTTTTTGGAACAGCACACAAGTGAGAGTCATGGACAGCACAAGTCTTCTGTAAGTCCTTCTAATAATAATAAGTCCTTCTAATTTTTTTTTTAAAGGTGCGATAGGATTGGTTAATTAGAAGATTATCTGGCCGCTTGCTGCACTTGCTGTAAATTGGGTTTTTTAGAGGGTTTTTATTGTACTTTAATGTTTTATTCCTGTGAACCGCTGCGAGTCCACCGGAAGAGCAGCGGTATATAAATCTTAAATAAATAAATAAATAAATGAATGAATGAATGAATGAATGAAACATAACATTGAGGCCGGGATTCATTCCATGTCTGTTGCATGTCACCCGTTCACAACAGACTCCATTACTGCCTCTTCCTAGTCTACCCAGCTTGGACTTCTTTCAAAGAGGTTCATTACCAGGGTTAGCATAGACTATATTCTGCACAGCCATATGGAAAAAGATAGCAATGAGGACCTAGATTGGTCCCACAGTGGTATCAGCCACAAAGTATGGATGGAACCCTATGTCTGAGGCAGTGATATTCTATGTTCTTGATGCCTGAGGAGCAACGGTTGGAGGGCTTCTGGTTCTGGAGTTCTGGCCATGCTGGCGGATCTCCTGACAGCACCTGGGATTCGGCCATAGTGTGACACCAAGTGTTGGACTGGCTGGTCATTGGCCTGATACAACAATGTTCCTCTTACGTTCTTAGATTGTGAGCCATCCAGATTCTACTGCCGTTGTGCCTCTTTCTGCCATTGTCCCTGGTCAGAGGGGAATTCGCACCTCTAGTGCAGTGGATGGTCCCTCCCCCAAGAAAATCCCATACTCCTTGGGGATGCCTATGAACTGAACAGGGCATATTTAACTCTCTTTCCCCGGACATGTGAACCCATAAATTGGACCTCACTCTAAGTGTAATGAGGGAAGTTACATGCCACCCCTCTCAAAATCCGCTTGAGGCAGCTCAGAAAGTGAAAGTGATAAATAAAAGCACAGAAAGTAAAAGCAATAAATATAACACAGGGACGTAAGGTACCAAACCAACCGTAACAACCAACCCGAGGCGATCAAACCAACAGCATAAAACAACTTCCAGCAGTTTAACGCGGTATTCGTAAAACTGTCCTCAGGCTAGAAGCCAACCATAAAAACAGCACAAAAACAGACGTCAACGCCTGGGGAGAAACAAAGGTTTTGACCTTTCCAAAGGTGAGTCAGGTAGGTGTTGAGTGAACCTCAGGAGGGAAGCCATGATTCAACATCTCTGCCCTAAAGAATCTACTTTGCCAGGTGTAGCAGAAAACATCACTCTCATCTTTCACTTGCAGAGTTCCCTTTTTGCTTCCTTTGCCGGCGCTAATAGAATTATTGCAGCCATATCTTATTGCTTCTTATTTTCTGCATGTGTTGTTCTGGTAATTGAAGAAGTGTAAGCTACTGCAACCTTTGGGACCGACTTTAGTGTTCTGGAAAGCCGTTATTTCTCTGCCGCTGCAGCCGGAGTCATCCATTTCACTCGGCATAACCTGCCTGTTGGTTTAAGCATTTCCCATTACTAAGCCAAATCAATCATTTCTGTTTACAGCCAGAGCCCACGGTTAATTAAAATGAATTTTTAAAGTCATGTTTGCTTTGGAACCTTCCGATTTCTATTCTGACAATTTCCACATACCAGCCAAGCCCTAAAAGAAGTTTTGGGAAAAGCAATATTCTTTGAGTTTACGTATGTCATCACCTTTCTGTTAAAGTTGAGAAAGACTGATCTAGCCAGATAAGGTAGAGTCCTGCAGGGGGTTCCCATCCCTTGTTCTCAAGACTTTTGCAGGTTTTTAAGAGTGGAAGCAGACTTTCAGGTTCTTTGGACCCAAGCTGTAGTGCTTTGGTTGAAGCTGGAAAGAAAGGGGTGTTTTTGTTTTTTTGCAGGGGGCTACAATGTCACGAGTGAAGAAAACAAGGATAATGGTTCTGCAGATGGGTAGAAGAAACTGTGCAAGGGGAGCCCCATGCACATACTATTGAGACAGAAAAGCACCAGATGTCACCTACCCCAAGGGTCCCCAACCCCTGGTCTGCGGCCCGGTACCGGGCCGCAAAGGCCATCGTACCGGGCCGCCAGCGGCCGCGCCTGCCTCCCCCCCTGCAGCGAGAGGGGGGGAAAGAGGCCGGCACGGCAGCCGGCACGCCGGCAATGCTAACGCACACGCGCGAAACTCCCGCGCATGCGTGTTAGCACCACCTGGTGGCCAAAACACGCATGTGCGGCAGTTCCGCGTGTGCGCGCTTTTGAGCAACTGCAGCAGCTGGGCCGCTGACTCTCCCCCATCCCCAGACTCTCCCCCACCCCCTTCATCTGGTCGGGGACCGCTGACCTACCCCATCTGCTCAAGATTTGTAAACAAATAGAGCCCAAGCTAGCTTGATCTCATCAGATCTTGGAAGCAACCAGGGTCAGACCTGGTCAATACTTGGACGGGAGACCATCAGAAAAACCCGGAGTGGCTACACAGAGATGGGCAATGGCAAACCACCACTGGTCACCTCTTGCCTCAAAAACCCTATGGGACTGCCACGAGTCTGCTACGACTTGATAGTACATTCCCTACCACCAAAAAGTCATTGGAATATCTGGTGTTCTCTGTTCTCTCCACCCTCTCCGGCTTGTACAAGGATCTTGCCGTGGGTAAAACAACTGAATGCAAATATGAGAACACCTTGAATTTATGCCAGGCAGCTATTGTGTTCGACCCATTCGCAGGCAATTTTGTCTCTTTCGTTTTTACCTATATCATTAACTAGCAAGAGGATATGCACATTCCCTCCTTCAGAAGCTTTCAAGTTCTCACTGGCAGTCACACCTGGAAATTCTTTCGCAAACGTTCCTATTGTCTAATGAAGTCCTACTGATTTTCCCGACTGTGTGAAAGTTAATCAAACACGACAATCACAAACTGTTCTCCTAAATTGGTTGGGACCCCTGCCAATCAAGAATTAACAGGGCCACCCATAGACCAGGAAGGGGTCTGTACACATTTAGGACACTCCACGGGGATTAAAAAAGAAATCAGAGCAAAAAGGGAAGACAACCAATTAGTCTTCATTTCCGCGGAGATTTATTTGGCTTCAAACGATAATCCAGCAATACAGTGATTTTTCTCAAAAGCATTTTATTTTTAGGACTCAGCCAAAGTATGTTAGGAAAGAAGAGTGCTTTGGACAGATGGAATTTCAATTTGAGTTTGGAATGGTTTGGCTTCATCAAGGACCGGCAAGAGCCAAAGGCTTTTAACGTGTTAGTTTGAATTCGGCCCAACTCTGCAATGATGGCATTTCTACCATCTAGCTCTGCTCAATAGGTTTTATGGCATGTGAAGTCCAAATGGTAGTGAGAAGATCCCTAAATAACATGCACTGAAAGGGAAGGTATCATCAGAAGGTCAAACGTTCAAGAACTGGAAAAGATACACAGCCTTCTGGACTGGAGAGAGGACTAGTGTTTTCTATAGATTTTCCCAGAGAAGTAGTGTGCATATTCAACAGCATAATAAGAATCTCCTGCAGGGGGCATCAGAGGAGATATGTATTTAGCATAGTTAGTTTAGGAACTTTCGGATATTTTTCAAATACTCGCTTCCAGTGTCCTGATTGGCTTGTTGGAGACTTCCTGCTCCTTCAAGCACACTTCCTCCCTGCTTGCTTTCATAACATTAAAAAAAATATGAAGAACAGTTAGCTAGTTAGGACTCTCCATCTCTCCTCTTTCTCTCCTTTTCTTTTTGAGACTCTTAAAAACCTTCAACAGATAGAGCTCGGGTTACCAGCCTCCAGGTGGCACCTCATGATATCGTGATGTCACAATTGATCTCCCGGCAACCAAGATCCGTTCCCTTGGAGAAAATGGCTGCTTAGGGGTGTGGCATTATACCCTCCCCTCCTCAAGTCCCACCCTCTACAGGCTCCACCCCCCCCCCCAAATATCCAGGTATTTCTCAACCCGGAGTTAGCAAGCCTGGACAGACCTGTGTTATTCAGATGTGGGGAGACTAACCAGTAACCTGGTTCTAACTTCAGCTTAACTAAGCCTAGTTGGATGGGAATTTTACGCAACTGTACTTTCCTGAGATCTTTAATAAGAGATAAGCCTTAAAAAAGCTATTATGTACGCTAATTGGGAAAGTCATGGTTGCGATCACAAAAGCGATTAAATCCTTGAATCCAGCGAGGAGAAAGTGCAGTGTTTATCCACAACACATTAAAGATGCAGAGAGGGACAAATATTAAATATTTCCCCCCCCCTTCTTCACAGTTGTGCTTCCAGCAGCTAATTTGGATTATTGTTTGAATTATAAAGCTAATTTTAGACTTGACGGAGTCTGACGTGGCGGGTGGCAACTGCAGGAGGGTAGAAGCATTTCAAAGGAGACAGCAGAGCTGCAGGGGATGGTTTTTGATTAATTGAAAGGTACCTTTATATGTTGTGGGAACATTTTTTCTCTCTCATTGGGCCGAATCTGGAAGCTCCTGGGATAGTGGCGGGATGATGGATAGGGAAGATTTTGGCACAGGGCTGCATTGCAAGGGAAGGACGGGGGCATTGAAACAGAGTCTCCAGAAGAGATGCACAAAGTATTCGAAGGGCACTTTGCCCAGGGTACTGCACTGGGCATTATGCCTTGTGTGGTGAGGACGGACAGGGAAAAGCTTTTCTCCCATAATATTAGAGCCCAGGGTCATCCACTGAAGCTGGAGATTCAGAACAGACACAAGGAGATTCAGGACAGACACCTGTACGCAGCAGAGGACGGAGCCTGCAGTGTTGTTGTTATGTGCGAAGTCGTGTCCGACCCATCGCGACCCCATGGACAATGATCCTCCAGGCCTTCCTGTCCTCTACCATTCCCTGGAGTCCTTTTAAGTTTGCACCTACTGCTTCAGTGACTCCATCCATCCACCTCATTCTCTGTCGTCCCCTTCTTCTTTTGCCCTCGATCACTCCCAGCATTAGGCTCTTCTCCAGGGAGTCCTTCCTTCTCATGAGGTGGCCAAAGTATTTGAGTTTCATCTTCAGGATCTGGCCTTCTAAGGAGCAGGCAGGGCTGATCTCCTCTGGGACTGACCGGTTTGTTCGCCTTGCAGTCCAAGGGACTTGCAAGAGTCTTCTCCAGCACCAGAGTTCAAAAGCCTCAATTCTTTGACGCTCGGCCTTCCTTATGGTCCAACTCTCGCAGCCATACATTGCAACTGGGAATACCATAGCCTTGACTAAACGCACTTTTGTTGGCAGGGTGATGTCTCTGCTTTTTAGGATGCTGTCTAGATTTGCCATAGCTTTCCTCCCCAGGAGCAAGCGTCTTTTAATTTCTTTGCTGCAGTCCCCATCTGCAGTGATCTTGGAGCCCAGGAAAATAAAATCTGTCACTATCTCCATTTCTTCCCCATCTATTTGCCAGGAGGAGCCTGCAGTAATGGGTTTAAATTACATGGAGAACGAGATCGGCTAGATATCAAGAGGGGAAATTTCACAGAGTAGTTCAGCAAAGGAATGGGCTGCCTAAGGAGGTGGTGAGCTCCCCCTCATGTATCCTCCAGTCCTCTTTTCAGCTCTTAAAAAGTCCCAGACTCTTCAGCCTTTCTTCATGGGGTAGGTGCTCCAACCCCCTAATCATCTCGGTTGCCCCCTTCACTCCAAGGGATTACAAGTCACTTGGGCAATGAACCATCTGGTGAAAGGGACTTAGTGGCATGTAACCAGACCAGTCACACAGTCCCTCCAACGGAATGACGTTTCTGTTTGTGGAAAGGGGGTGGCGACTTCCGCCAATCCCCCATGCCCTCTGCAGAACCCCCATTTTGTCATGAATGCCGATTTAGACATTCTGCTGATCCCCAAGGACACAATTTCTTGACGTTTAGAGGGTTCTAGCAGGAGAAATAAATTGGGAAAGTCCTGCTTTGCAAAACCCCCAGATGACTGGAACGCTGGACCCAGGCTTAGTGGAAAGGGATCACTGGATCCAACCCGATATGATTATGTCTGTCACTTGGTTTAATAAAATATTAGCAAGTGAATCATATGGTATTTGACTCAGCTGACACTCTCATCCACTAAATCTGCTCAGGTCTGCATTTGAATAAGACGAGGGTTTTGCGGAAATATTTAGGAGGGTTTCTTGAAGATTTCTCTAACAATTCTGTCAGTCTCCCTTTCAGCGGGAGTGGTTTAAGGATTCGCAGGGCTGTAGCACAAGAGGTCGTTTAAGGATTTGCGGTGGGGGCGGCCAGACTGGGGGCTGAGGGGCACTCCACAGTGGAAAGAGGTATCACTCCGAGAGTCCTCCAAGAGGAAAAAGAGGGGAGAGGCTACAGCCCTGAGGCCAATAGTAGTTTTCCTGGGGCCATTCATGGTCAGGAAAACAATGCAGGGGAAAGGCCGAATCCTCCTTTACCTAAATGCAGGGGTCTCAATCCAGATGGGGCCCACATGTGTCTTAGAGGCCCAGAACTCTTAGAAGTTCCTATGGCTCTATCTCTGATTTCACTTCTCCTTTGGGAGCTGGAACAGTATAGTGTTTAAGAACAGCAGCCTGCAGCCTGGATAATCAGGTTTGATTCTCCACTCCTCCACAGGAAGCCTGGCGGGTGATCTTGGACCCGTCACAGTTCTCTCAGAACTCTCTCAGCCACAGTTTCTTCTCATGGTGTCTGTTGAGGGGAATGAAAGGGAAGGTGATTGTAAGTCACTTTGAGACTCCTTGTGGGAAGAGAAAAACAGAGCATCAAAACCAGCTCTTCTTCTCCTGCTCAGGGTGGCAAAACAATTTCAGAAGAAATGGGTAGACGCTGTTAGCTTGCTGGGAGCAGCGCTATACAAGTCCAATTAATAAATAATTATAAAGTAGTCTGACTCTCCGCTGTTCCTGGTAATTCCCTTCAGATCGAGTGAGACTCTGCCTCTTTCCATACAGCAGAAGGAGGAATTCAAGTGCCTGTGGTTGGTTATGGTGTGCCTCCAGATTCAAGTACTCATCCTCTGAATCCCCCTGAATTAGGGGAGGGCCTCAGTCTATGTTCTGTTGTTGGCCATCCCATCCAGAGGGACTGGTTGGCCACTGTGTGAGACAGGATGTGGACTAGATTAGTCTGATCCTATCCAGAGGAATGGGTTGGCCATTGCTGGACTAGGTGGAGTATTGGTCTGATCCCACAGGGTTCTTCTTAGGTGCTCGGGTAAGGGATCGGCTTTTATGGCCTGTTGCTTCCTAGATGAGGTTTTGTGCAGAAGCTGCATTTTACAAAGCAGCCACTAGAGGTCGCTCCTCTACTAGAAAAAAAACTCATGTCGTCCTCAAGGAAAATGAACTCTATGGCTGAATACTAAAACCTAATCTTTTCTTTAATAATCTGCCAGTTCGACCAGTTTATTTAATAAAATACCTATCGGTAATAACATCTCTGAGAGTTGTGGGAAGATGGGCCTGCCCTCCATTGGAGGTGGGTTATTAAATGCACACCTGCATAGAAAGGCATTGTTTTAGGCTTTGGTCCTGAGACTTGGATTGTGGTCCTCGGGGCAGCAAATTGACGTCTCAGAGCAACCGGTTTGTCCACAGACTAGGTGTTTTCTTCTAAGATAAGACTGCATGCCTATTTGTGATAACTTCTTCCAGACTGGAGAGGAGAAATAAATTCATGCTAGCTAACTGCTTGCACTACATTTCATATCTCAATGCATAGTTACTTTCCATCATCTCTGTGTGTGTATGTGAATGGCTCATCTCTTCAATGCCTGATATTCATCTCTACACATATATTTAGAGAGGAGGAGGAGGAGGAGTGAGTGAGTGAGGCTGAGAAAGCTCTGAGAGAACTGGAACTGGCCCAAGGCCACCCAACTGGCTGCATGTGAAGGCGTGAGGAATCGAACTTCTTCCTTCAGATTATAGGCTGCCACTGTGAACCATGACACCAAGCTGGCTAAACCATACATGTGGCACCATCCCTATTGGGGTATTTAGAAGTACTACGATTACTTCTGTTATTCAAAGTGATATTGCCACCAGGCCTTGCTTGTGACTTGACCAGCCCCCTCTCAGAAGTTGAGAGGTCACCCAACAGGTCTCAGTTCTCTCAGAACTCTCTCTCATGGGGGGGGGGGGAGGAGTTGCTGCTTTTTTTGGTATGTTTTTGCTCTAACCATAAGCCCTCTGGAGGCATAAGGAAAAGGTGGGGATATAAATATTTTAATATGTCAACCAAGCATCCTTTCCTGTATCATTTCTAGGGTTGCCAACTTCAGGTAACAGAAGTCCTGGAGATTCAGGGAATGTATGTGTGTGTGTGTGTGTGTGTGTGTGTGTGTGTGTGTGTGTGTGTGTGTGTAAAGTGGTGTCACATTGTGGCCGACTTATACTCCCCCCCCCCCAGCACCACAAAAAGGGGCTTTCAAAGTAAAGGAGAAGCCGAGGTGGTTTTCTGTCGCCGTCCTCTGCAGCGTCTTCCTTGGGGGTCTCCCTCCCAAGAATTGGCCCTGCGTAACTTCTGAGATCTGACGAGATGAGGCTGGCCTGTGCCACGTTCCCTCTCCTTGGGGAAAGAGGCCAGGCAAAAATTAAATCCATTCAATATGAATTACATTAAATGCCCAAATTAAACACACTTGGGAAATAGACGAGGTAAAAATTAAACACAGAGAAAAAAATGTAAAGAATTCCAACGTGAAAGGGGGTCTCTCTGTGCCGTGGTGGCCATTTTACAGCAGAGGAAGCTACGCCACTGGCAGAATCCCAGACTAGAGAAGCCCATCTCAGCAGGCGCCCAGCCCCTGAATATGGAGGTTCCTCTCAGTCCCCATGGCTAGTAGTGACTGACAGGCTTATCCTTCCTGGATCTAAGCCCCCTTTTAAAACTGTTTATTCCTGTGGTCCTCACTACCTCCTCCTGCAGCGAATACCATATTGTAATCACTCTTTATGTAAAGATTTTCTTTTTCATTCTGAACTTCCTGCCCATCAGTTTCATTGGATGCCCTCAAGTGCTAGTATTTGGGCGAGGGAGAATCCTTTTTTTTTTTTTGGTCAGCTTTCTCTACCCCATGCATAATGTTATAAGCCTCTGTCCCGTCCTGTCCCCCCCTTAGTCATCTCTTTTCTAAACTGTAAAGTCCCAGACGCCAGCTTTTACTCCTAGGGAAGATGCTGTAAGCGTTTGGAATGTTCTGTACGGTACCTTTTCCAGCTTTGGAATGCCATTTTTGAGATATGGTGACCAAAACAGTCTATAGTATTCCAAAAGAGGCTGCACCATAGATCTGCACAGGGGCATTACAATACAGGCTATTTTATTCTCAATCCCTCAGTCTAACCCTGAGCTTTCGGGGAGGGCGATATATAAATATAACAAAGAAACAAATAAATAAAATAACATTGAGTTATTTTCCCCTGCTGCAGCACACTGGACAATCTGCTCTAACCCCAAGATCTTTCCCCCTTTCATTCTTAACAATTTCAGTCCCCATTAGCCTACACTTGGGTTTTTTGTCCCTTGGTTTGCCACCCCCAAAATACCCAGGACTTTCCCGACCAAGAGCTGACAGGTCTAGCACCAGGTTAAAACATCTTTTTCACCCAAGGTTTTAACTACGGTTTCTCACTTTCCAGCTTTGCACCTAGTCTCAGCTCTGTTTTACAGTCAGCTTTATTTGGTTTTTATATCCTTGGGCTTGTTTTAACGGCTTGCGTTTCTATTGATAATTTATTATTTTAATTGTAAGCTGCCTCCAGCAAGACTCTGGGAAGATGGCACAGAAATCTCCCGAATTAATGAACGGACGAACCTGCTTCTTCAACTTAATAATAATAATAGACAGCCCTATAATTGCCCAAATCAGCAGGACAAAGCCATTGGGTTTGTTTGTCGGTTTGTCTGTTTTGAAGCTTGGAGCTGTCACCTGCCAGGCAGGGAATACCCCAGGGGAGAAGATGTGTGGGTTACCAAGCAACTGAAGATGTCATATCTGAGATTGGAGGGTGGAGCAAGGAGTGGGCAGCGTTTGAAATGAGGGGGGACCTTAGTGGGGTAAAATGGCATAGATCCAACCCTTCAATGCATCCATTTTCTCCAGGGAACAGATATCTATGGTCTAGAGCAGGGATTCCCAACCAGGGGTCCATGGACCCCCCCCCGGGAGCTCTAGAGGGGGATCTGTGGCCTTTCACCCCCTGTTTTAATGAATTCAACCACAAGCTAGATAATTGGCCATTCCCATTGGTCCCCTCTCCTGAGAATGAGTGAGTTCTCCTGGTTTCTGCGCCTGGGAGGGGGTGGAGCCTGCACGCCTACTCCCGCCTTAAGCGACCACCTGACTCTTCCCCCTTCAGCGCGTTCTCTGGCAGGGGCTCATGGGAACTGTAGTCCATGGACATCTGGAGGGCCGCAGTTTGACTACCCCTGATACAATATTTGTTAAGAGGATGTGCTGGAGACGGAACATGGGAACTTCTGCGGAAAAACCAAATGCTTCATCACTGAACAATCCTTCATCTCCCTTACAGTGGATGAGGCTGGGGAAGACTTAAAATCCATCTCTTCCAGGACTGCTGCTCTGTTTGAGATGCTGCTTTCCCCCACCCCCGCAATTTTTGCCCAGGAATGGAAGACAAAAAGGCGTATTAAAAAAGCTATGCACCTGGGATGAACGAAGCATTTACACTCTGCCTCCAACAAGCTGTTTTCAAGGACTTTTGATATTACTGCAGGAACCTCAGGCCTCGAGATGCTGGAGTGATCAGGTTACTCAGGAGGTTGAGAAAGAGAAGAAAACAACCACAAAATAGCTCGATAAAAACAAAGAGACGATGTGAATAAAATAAAAGGAATAAAATAAAGCAGTACCCCCTTGCATCCCAAAAAGTGACGTGTGCCCAGCATACAGGAACCAAATACAAAACACAAGAACACAAAATACAATTTGACTCAATATATCATATCTAAATGAAGATGAAACTCAAAATACTTTAGCCACCTCATGAGAAGGAAGGACTCCCTGGAGAAGAGCCTAATGCTGGGAGCGATCGAGGGCAAAAGAAGAAGGGGACGACAGAGAATGAGGTGGCTGGATGGAGTCACTGAAGCAGTTGGTGTAAGCTTAAATGGACTTTGAGGAATGGTAGAGGACAGGAAGGCCTGGAGGATCATTGTCCATGGGGTCGCGATGGGTCGGACACGACTTCGCACCTAACAACAAATCATATCTAAAAACAGCACTTACAAATTTACATACAAAAAAAGTGTTGGAAAACAGCCATTTTATCCTCAAGCATTTGGGTCTCCTTATCATTTTGTCTTTACTGTTTTTTTGTTTTTAATTCCACTTTTCTCCTTTCTCATGATGCTGGAGATCAGGCAGCCCTACAAGTCTGAGCAGAAGAGAGGGGAAAGTTTATATTTGTCCCATATGACTGGATTTCGGTCCACAGCCCAACAGAGATTTATGTGCTTAGGCGAGAGATTTCAATGAGTCTTCAAGTGACCCTCTCCCTGGCTGAATAGCAGCCTTGCGTTTTAAATCTCTCTGCCGCAGGTCCACAAAGGGGAAGACGAAAACACAATTGCCCCTTTCAGGCTCTTCTGCACTTAATAGCTGCATGACTGCAGGCAGAAACCATCAGGTGCAGCTTTCCACACCATTTCTCCTGCAGAGGAGGAAGAGATGCGCATCATGATTTCAGCCTGTCGGCAAGCTGATAAAGGTGCAGAGCCCTCTGTCCATCAAGAAGCAGCCATTCAAGTCACCCTGCTGTGATGTTCCTGAAAGAAGGCCCTGACACCTGTGCTACACCTATTACAAAGCAGACTGGGGTGCTGGTGGAGACTGAACTTCATGCCTTCCTTTGTTTTTATAAGTAGTTTTCTTTGGCAAGGCTTTCTCAATCAGGATTTTGTGAATCCCTGGGGCTTTCTGACAACTCTTGAAGGGTTTCCCCGAATGCGTGGGGGTTAATTTTTAATATATTTCTGATATTTCTCTAAACATTTATTGGGTGATATGACCAAGTCTGGTCATGTTTACCCCTCCAATTGGCCAATGATGGGCCTGGGGGTGGGCAAGGCACAACTATGCTTCTCAACTATATTCTGTATGATAGCACCACTTCTGGGGTTTCTCGAAGCCTGAAGAATGTTTCGGGGTTTCCTCAATGGTACAAAAGTTGAGAAAGGCTGCTCCAGGGGCTGTTATTGATGGTAGCGATCCCCAACCTGTCGGCCACAGACCACATGTGGTCCGACTAATTGGAGGTGGGCCCCGAAGGACGCCTTCTCTCTCCCCCCCCCCCGGCCCTTTACAACACACTTCATTGTTGTGGCATGTCCGTATCTTATTTTGAAGGGATGTTTAAACATTACCATAGCGATCAGAGAGCATTAGGGCAGTGGTTGAGAGTACCCACCAGGCCTCAGTAAAATTGTCAAGCATTGAGTGGTCCCCGGTGATAAAAAGGTTGGGGACCACTGATTGATGGAACACTATGGTCCACACCACATGCATTGGATAATGCCCTTCCAATGAGCTTTTGCAGCTGGATTCTCCAGTGCATTGAAAGGGCATTATCCAACATGTGCAGTATGAGCCTGTGTTTGGGGTAGCAATGCTCTCGTATGTTCTTAAGGTTGGGAAATTCCTGAAGATTTTGGTAAAGGTAAAGGTAAAGGTATCCCCTGTGCAAGCACCGAGTCATGTCTGACCCTTGGGGTGACGCCCTCTAGCGTTTTCATGGCAGACTCAATACGGGGTGGTTTGCCAGTGCCTTCCCCAGTCATGACCGTTTACCCCCCAGCAAGCTGGGTACTCATTTTACCGACCTCGGAAGGATGGAAGGCTGAGTCAACCTTGAGCCGGCTGCTGGGATTGAACTCCCAACCTCATGGGCAAAGCTTTCAGGCAGCTGCCTTACCACTCTGCGCCACAAGAGGCTCTTGAAGATTTTGGGGAAGAGCCTATTTACAGCAAGGTTTGGTGAGGGACCTCAACAACCATTCAGTCCATCTTCCAAAACAGCCATTTCCCCTAGACTCTATGGGATTAAATGGACTCCGGGGAATGGTAGAGGACAGGAAGGCCTGGAGGATCATTGTCCATGGGGTCGCGATGGGTCGGACACGACTTCGCACATAACAACAACAACAACACCCCACTGAAGTACTTGTCCTCCACAGGCTCCATCTCCAAATTTCCAGGAGTTTCCTAGATCTGGAAATCCAACTCCCCATTAGTCCAGCTGGTGGCCGGGGGTGACCTGCCAACCTCACCTGTTCACAAAGCTCTGGTCAACCACTGTTCTGGGGCGACTGGCAAATGTCTGTATAGAAGAACCACGTCATTAGCACGCTGGGGCTTTATGCCTCTCGAAGGCAATCATACTTGCCTTTCTAAAGTTCCAAAGTAGAGCCCTACCCTTGATTCCCATTAACCCGCAGGGCCTGTTGTTGATGAGAAAGTAGGCCAAGACCAGGCCGTGGTTAATGTCCCTTGCCTGCAAAGGAGCGCCGCAGTTCATCGATTCCTGCAAGTCCCTTGCTGTCTGCTCCCTACGCGGAAGCGAAAAAACGAGTCTCTGAGTTCACGTAAAGCTCATTAATCCCAGCTTCCATTATGCTTTTGCAGCACTCTGTAAAACAGGTAGCACTAATCCAGCCTGAGGCAGGCAGCCCGGATGGTGGAAGGGCATTCAAAAAGGCGATTGGGATAGATGTCCCTCCCCCACCCCTCCCTTTCCCCCTCAGCCAATGCAGCTCCAGTCTGCATACAGATGGCCGACTTTGCATGCTAAGGGAACGAGGAATAGAGAGCACTGCTAGTTCATACATTTCTGAAGGCCACAGCAGGACCGAGGAGGGGCATTTTTCTTTCTTTTGACCTCAGCGCGACACAGAGTATGAACCGAGTCCTCCACACAACTAGTAATGGTGCAGCAGTCCCCTCCATGCAATTCCTCTGCCTTAAAACAGATGGGGCTCTCAAAATGGAGCTTTATTTCATTCTTTCTGAACCAGGGTTTCGTGAAAACCTGGGGTTTCTTCCAAGTCGGGAGCCATGTTGGTCAACAACAGCCATGTAGCGCAACAAAACTTGAGTCCAATAGCACCTTTAAGACTAGCAAAGATTTATTCAAGGCGTGAGCTTTCGTGTGCAGGCACGAAAGTTGACATAGCAACCCCTGTTTCAAGGCAAAAATATGTACAGAGGTTAGAATAATATAATAATAGAGTTGGAAGGGACCTCCTGGATCATCTAGTCCAACCCCCTGCACTATGCAGGACATTCACATCCCTATCGCTCATCCACTGTCACCTGCCACCCCCTTGAACCTTCACAGAATCAGGCTCTCCATCAGATGACTATCCAGCCTCTCTTTAAAAATCTCCAAAGACAGAGAACCCACCACCTCCCGAGGAAGCCTGTTCCACTGAGAAACCGCTCTGACTGTCAGGAACTTCTTCCGGATGTTTAGATGGAATTTATTTTAAATTAATTTCATCCGATTGGTTCTGGGCCCTCTGGGCAAATGCTGGCAGGGGCTCATGGGAATTGTAGTCCATGGACATCTGGAGGACCACAGGTTGACTACCCCTGCTCTATATGGCCGTTGTTTGCCATTGCCTGCCTCTGCACAGAGACTCCGGACTTAGAAGCATAGAGTTGGAAGGGGCCATGCAGGCCATCTAGTCCAACCCCTGCTCAACGCAGGATCAGCCGAAAGCATCCTAAAGCAAGGACCCTAAAGCACTTCCTTGAGAGTCTCGCATCCAAATGCTAATCAGAGTCAACCTGTTCTAGGTCTAATGAGTTCAGCCTAGGCTGGGCCTTAAGAGTTGACTGCACATGATTCCATATTTTTCCAGCCAGACACTAAGGGGTTGCATATCCCCTGTATTTTTAATGTCACACCATCCCTCTGTCGACATTATTGACAGAACCATTTGGGATTTGTTTAATCAACAGGAGTTTGAAGAATGATTTCAGGGTGAAATGATGTGAGTGACTGCAGTATAGCTTCAAGAATCCACACACACACACAGACACCCCTTTTCCAGTCTCTGCCATTTTTATTACTTAAAAAAAACCCTTTTTCAGCTTGACAAATTGAGTGGCACCTGCAATTTCTAGTCCCCCAAATAAGGACACAATCAAATCATCAAATCATTTCCCTATGCCCCCCGCAGGGCTCTGTGCTCTCCGAGTGAGAATCTTCTGGTCGTTACCGGCCCTAGGGAAGCCCGCCTAGCCTCGACCAGGGCCAGGGCCTTCTCGGTCCTGGCCCCCACCTGGTGGAATGAGCTCCCGGGTGAGCTGCGGGCCCTGCGGGACCCTTTAACGTTCCGCAGGGCCTGCAAGACGGAGCTCTTCCGCCAGGTCTATGGTTGAGGCTGGGGCTGCCGGGGTACATCGACTGCTCTCCCCCGGGCTTCTTCTTGAACATCGTTGACCTCCTTCTCCTCCACCCCCCCTTTTTTAGGAAGGGGGGTAGGAAGGGGATCTTATTATTGTGCCGCCATGTTGTGACATTTTAAAGTCTTTTAATGGGAGTTTTAATGGGGTTTTTAAGACACTGTAACCCGCCACGAGCCATTTGGGAGTGGCAGGAAATAAATAACAATAATAATAATAATAATAATAATAATAATAATAATAATAATAATAATAATCACAGATGCAGCATATAAATTTGGACCTGAAACATTTTTGGCTAGGTCAGGCACAGCCTTTTCTGTAGCAATTGTTTTACCTAAACACTCCAAAGGCATGAGCACAATGATGGAGACATATGATGCTAATCCACCTCTGCAGTCGTTGGTCTGTGCCCCACAGTCTGGAAGTCTGCATCGATTTGCCTCTGATGTTTGTCTTTCTGCATGCAAAGCTGGCCTTGGACAGGATATTACAGGAGCTCTGGGGCTACCACCAAAAAGACCCCCACAATTTGTATAATCCTAGAGTTGGAAGGACCAGATAGGCCATCTAGTCCAACCCCCTGCTCAATATAGGATCAGCCTCAAGCATCCAGGATAAGTCTCTTATCCAGCTGTTGATTGAAGACTGCCAGTGAGGGGGAGCTCACCACCTCCTTAGGCAGCCCATTCCACTGCTGAACTCCTCTGACTGTGAAATGAATCCCATGATCAGATCGTGCCTGAACAACAGTCGAACACAGGAACCTTGACTGTCAGGCACATTCGATGCAAAATTCATGGCATTCCTGCTTGCAATAGCATATTACTGAGCTTAAAAACAGCCAAGTAGCTGTTTTGGCCACTAAACTCCCTCGACAGTGAGCTTTAGCCTTAGGTTGATGGGTGCCACACAGGGAGGTAAAAAAGAACAATTTATTGGAGCTGAAGGTCATAGGAAGAGACGTCCAAAGAGCAAACAGACGATTCATAAGGAGACCTCGCAAAGAAGGGAAAGAATTAATCTTGAAGTGCCTGAACATACAAATGATCACCATTGGGACACTATTGTAAGCCTGCGAACTTACAATAAGGAAGGAAAAAGAGGAGACAAATGACACCTCCCCCCATACACACCTGATTGCATTTTTAACAACCCTGGATCAAAATTCACACCTCGTGCTGTGACCAGGGTTCTGATCTTGGGAAGCTTCTTACGAGCTGATCTCTTTGCTGCCTGAAAAGAGCCAGTGGTGAACATGATTTATATTCTAGATCAGGGGTAATCAACTTGTGGTCCTCCAGATGTTCATGGACTACAATTCCTATGAGCCCCTGCCAGCAACGCTGGCAGGGGCTCATGGGAATTGTAGTCCATGAACATCTGGAGGACCACAGGTTGACTACCCCGTAAGCAGCCCAGCCTCCCGTCCCAAATCCAGCCCTTGACACACAATGCACATGCATGCCTGAACGATCATATTTACTTTGAGGGCCACAAATCAGAATCGGATTGCGACGAATCCCTCCTCACCCCCCCCCCCAGCTTCCTTAGATGCAGATGTAAGACAGGGCCCCCACGTTGCACGGAGGCCATTTAAAAATCCAGTCACGGTCTTTGGCTCCTTGACACGGGCACAGCCAGCCTTGGGGAGGCGAAGATTATTATTAAGAGGCCGCAGAGAAGAGAGAGAGATTGCTTTGTAATTTGCGGCGCTTCATCCATTTGGGAGGGCCGGGTGTAATTGACAATTTTAAAAAACATAATTGACAATTCAATTACACAGCCTGCATGGCAGACAATATTAATTTTGTCATCCCCAAGTGCTCTTCTTCTTCTCGGAGCCCGGCAAGACGGTTACTGTCCCCCCCCCTCCCCATGCCGCCCCCCAGATCTTCCTTTTCGCTCCGGACAGCAATTCAGTTTGTTGCATGATGGATATTTCAGCCTTCACCAGGGAGCTGTGCTGCAGCTTGGCAGGATAGTGGTTCTGTCGTTCTGCTCCTGTCGGGTTCTGGAACTGAGCGCTGCCCTCCTCTCCCCTCCCTAGTTAAACTCTAATTTAACGGGAAGAATTTTCCAACATTAATTTTGAAACCGGAGACAGTTTTATTTATGCCTCCATTGGTCCGATTGAGCGTTTTATTTATCAGCAATTCTAACGGGGAATTTAAACGGCGGCCTTCTCCATATTCTCCATAAATAAACGTTTTATTTGCGTTGTAAGTCTCCTTGAGTTCTGCAGGGTAGAAAGGCAGCTGATGTTTTACATAAATAAATAAACGTGTGGAGTTTTCTTTTTTTATTTCTTTGATTCATTTATAGATTGCCTTCCAGCTAAAGAGAAAAAGGCCCTTGGGTAGTTTAAGGAATACGCTGTAAAATACAATATCAATTTAGCCTTTCTTCTTTGCTGGACACAGATTCCTTGGCAATAACTCATCTGTAGGCCAGATAGAAGAGGCGTGGGGCAGGTGGGAGGGATTTTCAGTTGGGGCTTTTAATCATAGAACGTTTTAAATTTTGATTACGAATGTTTTAACTATTTTGTAACCTGTCCTGTGCTTGTTTGCAGAGAGGGGTGGTCTATAAATCTAAGAATAATCATTATTATAATTAAAACAAAATCACTTTCCTGCAATGAAACAGTTAATTTCCAATCCCCTTTACAGCACAGCCTCAGAAGTCCTCCAGAAATGGCATCTCTTCAGACAGAAAAGCCTGTGCGGAAGTGGCTGCTTTCAGCTCCAGATAATTCCTGAGTCAGGTGGAAATAGCCGAAAAGGCCTTCCTCCAAGTTCCTGCCAGTCAGAACTATGCGAAAGCTGGCTTGGGATGAACACATCGAATCATAGAGTTGGAAGGGGCCATACAGGCCATCTAGTCCAACCCCCTGCTCAATGCAGGATCAGCCCAAAGCATCCTAAAGCATCCAAGAAAAGTGTGTATCCAACCTTTGCTTGAAGATTACCAGTGAGGGGCAGCTCACCACCTCCTTAAGCAGCCTATTCCTAAGGCAGCCTATTCCTAACACATGAAGTTGCCTTGTAGTAAATCAGACCCTTGGTCCATTGAGGCTATTATTGTCTACTCTGACTGGCAGCAGTTCT
This sequence comes from Paroedura picta, assembly GCF_049243985.1. NCBI lineage: Eukaryota > Metazoa > Chordata > Lepidosauria > Squamata > Gekkonidae > Paroedura > Paroedura picta. Next base: position 78,189,872 of record NC_135378.1, on the reverse strand, counting down.
CCAGGGTCTCAGGTCTTTCATTCACATCAGCCCCACCAGTTCCTTTCCAGTGGAGACGCTGGGGATCGAACCTAGGATCTTCTGCATACCAAGGTGGCATTCTGTTGTATATGTGGACAATCTGATACGGAGAGCTTGAAGCAAAGGACTTTGAGCCTGAATTCTTGAATGGGATTCGCCAAGTCCCCCAACCATTCATTGGACAATGTAATGGACCTATCCAGGGCTTTCACTAAGGTCCAATTGCGTGGCTTGCTGGGAGCTTCAAACAGATACATATAAGTTCCCCGGTTTTGCTTGTTGGTGTTCACTGTTCTTGTGCTTAGTAAAGAGTTGGTTATTTGGTGCTGAAGCGTCCATGACTTTCCTGAATCCATGGATTTAATTTGCCCTACCACTGAGTTGCCGACTCCCAGAATTGCAGCTGATTTCCAAGCTTGGTAGATCAATTCCTCTGGAGAAAATGGCTCCTTTGGAGAGTGAGCTCTACGGGTGAGCTCTCTCCCTTCCCCCAAACCAACCTTCCCCAAGCTTAAATCTCCAGGAATTCCCCACTCTGCAGTTGGCAACCCTTGCCACAGCCCCTTGACCAATCTCAAATCTTAGGGTAGTCCGCACAGTTCCCTGCGATTTCATGTTCCTTGGCATCTCCTAGTATAGACTCAGCATACATCTAGGTCTGCTCAGGAGTCTTTGTGAGTTGCTCCCCAACATCAGGCTCTGAGAGAAATGAGAGCCAAGAACATTCTGTGTGGCAGCTCCTCAGTTTTGGAACAGCCTCGCTCATTCAATTGGTCACACCCCCACCTTCTGACCTTCCAAAAAGCCCACAAAACTTGGGATTTGAACATCAAACCTCCTTTGGCCAATACTTTTCTCAACGAATGACACATGCGAGTGGCAAACTCCTATTTTGCTGTGTTTGGCATGAAGTGTGATGATGTTTTAATATTATCGAGCAGGCAGGCTTCCCATTGAATGCTGTTTATTCCGCAATTGATTTTAATTCTGCGTTATTACCGCCCTGAGCTCATGGGAGAGTGATGGGAAAACTATTTTGGATCGATCAGTAAATAATATAGCAGGCAGGGTGATCTAGCAACATGTCACACAGTTGGGGATGGGTTCTCTTACCGGGGGTTATAGACTCCTAAAAGGTAAAGGTATCCCCTGTGCAAGCACCGGGTCATGTCTGACCCTTGGGGTGACGCCCTCTAGCGTTTTCATGGCAGACTCAATACGGGGTGGTTTGCCAGTGCCTTCCCCAGTCATTATCGTTTACCCCCCAGCAAGCTGGGTACTCGTTTGACCGACCTCGGAAGGATGGAAGGCTGAGTCAACCTTGAGCCGGCTGCTGGGATCAAACTCCCAACCTCATGGGCAGACAGCTTCAGACAGCATGTTGCTGCCTTACCACTCTGCGCCACAAGAGGCTCCTACTGTTATGCTATTATTGGCTGCTGGGAGCATTCCTGTTCTCTAAGACCCAATTCAAGTTGCAGGTACAGGCCATTGAAATGGCTCGCGGACACCTTGCCTTGAAGCCTTCCTGCCTCCTTCAATATGAACCTACTTATCCAGTCAGTTTTGGATGCCCTGCTTTGAAGGACCCTGCCTTCTGGAGCTATAGTAGGACAATTTGCCAGAGAACTAATACAACACCCTTATTCCCTTCTCCTATGCTCAAAAGCCACCTCAATGACATTCAGCAACATGTGTGGCTGGGTGTACCATAAAGCACGGGTGTACCATATAAAGTACCATAAAGCACGGGTGTCCAGTCTGTGGCTTCTCCAGGTGGCTGGGGCTCATGGGTATTGTAGTCCATGGACACCTGGAGAGCCACATTGTGGACAGCCCTGCCCTAAGGAGTACTGTTTGACCCACCCAAACACTCTTTCCTGGCTGTGCTGGGCAGCCAGGATCGCAGGAGGTGGAATTCTTGCAAGTCAGTGGGTGAAGGAAGACCATGCAGACAGGGGAGGAATGCAGGCCACAGGCAGCATCAGAGAACCCTGCCAGAACGACCCACTACAGATGACCCACTACAGCTCGTGCTGACGCCAGCCCTGCTTTCATGCTACTGTACAGCTGACAGCCATTCTCAGCTGCAGTCCTCAATGGGGGGGGGTGAGGGGAATTTTCCTTTAAATGTCAGAGTGTATACATCCTGAGAAGCAAAAACCACAGGAGGGAGACAGGCACGGACTTCTGTCTCGTTGGCCTGGATTGGTTTCCTGGATGAGCTATTCATCCTTGGCTTCTTTCCAACTGTGACAGAATATAACCTGTTCTAGAAAGTTCACGAAAGGTTGTTTCGAGGACAGCCGGAAAAGAGAAATGATTCTTCTCTTATAGGCTTTTCCCCCTCTCTTCGACAATGGGACTTTTGCCTTGAGAATACCTCAGGTCTGAAAGCCGTTTTGAGGAAATCGCTCGAAAGGAAAACAAACAGGGGGCCGTAATAGCTGGCCCCAATGAAAGAGGTTGATTTATTATTGTACGAGGCTCTGTAGGTGAACTGAAATAACAGATGCATAGATATTGCAGCTAATGCCCGACATTTAGCCAGCGTTGACATTCATGTGCAAAACAGGGTGGCCAGCTCAAGTCAAATGTTATGAAAGCCCAACCAGTCCAGAGAGCTCATTGAAAGCAGACTGGTTGAATTCAAAGTATTTGATGTGCAGGACTGAAAACATCAAATCTGAGACAGTCACAAAATTCATCTGTGATGTTCAGTGTTCACCGGAATGACGGTAGCTTCCCGATTCTGAGAAATCACTTCCACACATTTAGGTGTAATCTGAAGGACCACACCCTGATGGGTGCTGCCGGATCTGAACTATTTCCCTGATTTCAATCCTTTTAAACATTGAAATAAAACAAGATCTTAATATGGTTTACACCTGACAATGCCAGCCAGAGGTGTCAACCCATAAGGAAGAATTGGGAGGCGGAGGAACTGGCATGCCAGCAAGGGACATCCCTTCCAGTAAAAATTGGAAGTGATGTCATCATGCTGGAGCAACACTCTAGGATTTGTCCTAAACTCTATGATTAAACCAACAAGAGTCTGGGACAAAACCTAGAGCGTCACCCCTAATGTTATGCCATCACTTTCAGTCACTGTAGTGTGGTGTGGTGTAGTGTTTAAGAGCAGTGGCCTCTAATCCGGCAAGCTGGGTTTGATTCCCCACTCCTCCTCCACATGCAGCCATCTTGGGCTAGTCACAGACCAGTTTGAGCTGTTCTTGCAGGGCAGCTCTATCAGAGCTCTCTCAGCCCCACCTGCCTCACGGGGTGTCAGCGATGGGGAGAGGAAGGGAAGGCAATCTTGAGACACTTTGAGACTCCTTCAGGCAGTGAAAAGTGGGATATAGAAACCAACTATATCCCCCCAACATTTCTCTTCCACCAACCTTGAAAGCCCCATCAGAGAATTCTATAACGGAAGACCTGGCCTGGCAAGTTACACAAGCAATACGTGTCCTCCATTTTGGATTTCAAACAAAAATGGCAGGAAGGTCTCTTCCATTCATTTTCTCCATCACTTCCCAAGCATGAAGATATGGACAAACCTCATTCTGGCAGTCTTCAAGCAAAGGTTGGATACACACTTTTCTTGGATGCTTTAGGATGCTTAGGGCTGGTCCTGCGTTGAGCAGGGGGTTGGACTAGATGGCCTGTATGGCCCCTTCCAACTCTATGATTCTATGATTTTATGGAATATCGTCAGCCACGGTTCCATTCCCTTATGAAAACTCTCTCTCTCTCTCTCTCTCTCTCTCTCTCTCTCTCTCTGCATTCTCAAATACAAGGTTATTCCTGGAACATAGAAACTGTGTGGCTTGCATAGGTATGTACAGGTGCATTGATTTTGCTTCATAATGATATATCCTTTCCGCTTAAGCACGTTCCTATGATCTAATCTGAATTCATCTTGCATACAGGGTAATGAGTGGATAACCAGAAGATTATTGAGGGATTGCTTCACTTCAAAAGAAGTTCAGAATCCAATATTAGCAGCGTGCTACTTTTCTTGCCTTTCCCTCACAAATCTAAAATTCAAAAGCTGAAGGGGAAGAAACACCTACGTCTGGTAAGGTATGTTTAATAGATGTGGGCAAAATACCCCCCCCCTCCCAAAGCCAAGATCTTTCTACACAGGGTCACTTTGATTTCCAATCACATGAATTAATGGCATTTCAGGCAGTTCACTTTTAAGTTTAGACACGGCCTTTAGAGTTTTAAAGCCTAGCAGCTTTGAAAGTAGAATTACCGAGAAAGCAGAAAGTAGAATTACGGAGACTGGGTGCAATGTAGTACTTTTGAAGGTGTGGGAGACTGGGATTCAGATCTCCACTCAGCTCAGAAACTAGAGATGCCAGTCCCCAGGTGGGGCCTGGGGATCCCCTGGAATTTTAGCTCATCTCCAGGTGACAGAGTTCAGTTCCCCTGAAGAAAAATGGCAACTTTGGAGGGTAGACTCCATAGCATTCTACTCCACTGAGGTCCTTCCCTTACCCATATCCCTCCCACTGCTGGCTCCACTCCCAAAGTCTCCAGGTATACCCCAACCCAGAGCTGGCAACCCTACTTTTTATCAATCAATCAATCAATCGTTATCAATATTAGCAGCATGCTGCTTTTTTTTGCACCAACTGTACCTTCTGAGTCAAGGACAAGGGAAGGTCCACATAGAGTGAGTTACAGAAGTCTAGCCAGGAAGTGACCAGAAACGTATTAGGTGACTGTGACCCAAACGCTTTCTCTTAGCGTAGCATACCACGCAGGGTAGTTGTGGGGGAAAATGGGACGAGGAAATCCGCACACAGAACTCTGATCTCCTTTGAAGAAGCGTGTGCTAGAATTGTGATGAAAGACAGACAGGGTAACTGACTCAGTGGCTCTTTCTGGGATGAAAAAATTGTGAAATCCCTTCAGACTTGTATCTGAGGAGTCTGCCTTCTGTTCTGAAGGTTTCTAAATGATCTTCACCCAGTTTTTCTCAACCCAACCTTCCTCACAATGCAGTTGTGATGAAACATGGGGAAAACAAGAGCCCTGCAGTCTGCTTATTGAAGGAAGGACAGGAGGCAAAGGTGATTCACTGATGCAGGCATCTCCTGATTTGCAAGCCGAGCATGGGAGAGCAAGCCTTACGGGAGACAAATGGTTAAACTGCATGCCTCTCCTAGCAAAATTCCAATACATTCTGTTTTCAGTGCATTAGGCTTTACTGATGCCAACTTAATCCTAAAAATATGAAGAGATTAGCGCACTGATCTGTCACAAATGTGTGACAGACTTTGCACAGCGTTGATAAACACGTCATAATTAGTAGAATGTGGCAAAGCAGTTGGGTGGGGGGGAGGGAGAAAACTATCCCCATCTGATATGATTCAGATATCTGGCTGCCCCACGGTGAAGATGCCACTGCCTACAAGAAGCCTCAGCATGACATGCATGTAACAAAATGCAAGCCTGATTCTTGATGAGATGGTTACCAGGTAAGAATCCAGGTTGCCCCACCCCACACCCCCATGCAGAATCCTGCAGTTCAAAGCACCATTAGGCTGTCAGCCTCCAGGTGGCACCTGGAGATCTCTTGCTACAACAATTAAGCTCCAAATGTCCCCTGGAGAAAAGGGCTGCTTTGGAGAATGGATCTGATAGAATTATACCCTGCTGAGGAAGGGATGGGGATTGTAAGCTGATTTGAGCCTCCTTCAGGTCGTAAAAAGCACAGGGTATATTTAAAAAAGTCGTCTTCACTTCTTTAACGCAAGACAAATAGAGCATCACTAATTTTTCAAATCCATAATTCCGCAGGGCCTGCAAAAGGGAGCTCTTCCACCAGGCATTTGGCTGAGACCAGGCACAACCAACAGCAAATGCAGGGCCCCCGCTCCCCCCACCCCAGAACTCTACCAGAGCACTCTGGACCCGTTGTGCCATTGCACTGTTGCGCTGTTGTGCTGTTATATTGTATTGTGTGCTGTTACAACTTTGTTGTATTACTAATTGTTATAACCACTGTTATTAATATTATTGTTTGATGATTAATGCAAATTGTTTTATGTTCAGTGTCAACCGCCCTGAGCCTCCGTGGAGGGCGATAAATAAATAAATAAATAAATAAATAAATAAATAAATAAATAAATAAATAAATAAATAAATAAATAAAATAATTGACATCACGCCTCTCTAGCAATTGCAGGAAGCTCTATGGCTACCATTCAGTGTCTGACAATTTGAGAAATTTTCTAATGCAGAATACACCACAGAAATTCAAATTACAAGTGGTACCTCTTAAACAAGAGCCTCTTGTGGCGCAGAGTGGTAAGGCAGCTGCCTGAAAACTCTGCCCATGAGGTTGGGAGTTCGATCCCAGCAGCCGGCTCAAGGTTGACTCAGCCTTCCATCCTTCCGAGGTGGGTAAAATGAGTACCCAGCTTGCTGGGGGGTAAACGGTAATGACTGGGGAAGGCACTGGCAAACCACCCCGTATTGAGTCTGCCATGAAAACGCTGTAGGGCATCACCCCAAGGGTCAGACATGACTTGGTGCTTGCACAGGGGATACCTTTACCTTTACCTTTTACCTCTTAAACAGGGTTGCCAGCTCAGCAGAATAATTTTTATTTATTAATACAACTTATTGCCTGCCTCTTCCCAAAGGCTTGAGATGGGTTACAATATCTGGATAAAACCCCAATTAAAACCCCTTAAAACAGACATTTAAAAAATACATTACATTCAAAAATCGCATGGGTATAAAAATGCTGCGGAAAACAACAAATAATACCAGACTTAATGATCCTCTCAATAATACATCCAGGAGGGTGAGGGTGGGGGAGAGATAAGGCGCAGATGGCATTCGCTACCACCACTCCTGCAGGGGGGCCACGATCTTCCTTGTTACCCGGCCTCAACTAAAGACTGGGCAGAAGAGCTCCATTTTGCAGGCCCTGCGGAACACCGAAAGATCACACAGAAAGATCTCTGAATGCTCTTGTTTCTTTAGCAACTGCAGAAATCAGCAAAGGAAAACGGTACCTGAAGTTTCACGACATGGAGATGGGACTCAACATGCCGAATTAAGACAAAAATATTTACAAATTAACAGATTTTCCACATGAAAACAGAAAACCTTTGAATCAGGCCTAAAACAGGCCGCATCAAGCTGCCAACCTCCAGGTCAGGCCCAGAGCTCTCTTGGAAACATAAATGATCCCCAGAACAGAAAGAGCAATTCCTCTGGAGAAAATGGCTACTCTGGAGGGGAACGTTTGAACCTGAGGTAACACTTGAACCTGTGACTTGTCATCCCTCCGCCAGCTTTGAGTCACTCTGCCGCATTCCTCTCGGTCCCTGAGAATATAACCTGGCTTGCATGCTGGGTGGCATCTAGACCGTTTATGCACTGGAGGTTTCATGCTGGGCTGCAGGCTGGAGTTTTAGTCGTGGCAGGTGGCCCCACCTCTTCCTGCACCCACACGGGGGAGCATTTGGCCCAGTGCACCTCATCTGCCCGCTATTTGTGTTCCTGCACGAGAACTGGGGCAGTAAAGTGCCCAGTGCATAAACGGTCCTAGTAACGCCAGTGCTTTGCAGAGATGATTTGTGAAAACGGCAGGCCATCACGTCAGAATGAATTTTGAAAATGGAAACCATTTCCTTTCAGAACGGCGCTTTCTAACTCTGCTCTGGCCATTTGAAGATGCCCTACGCCCTGGTTCAGGCAGACCCCCCAGCTCCCATCAGCCAATTGTCAAAGGAGCCGGAGAGCTGTTAAAACCAATGAGCTCATATTTATGCATAGAGCTTTTTTGCGCGATGCTTCAAAAGGCAGTTAGATAGTGGCTCAGGTCTTGCCCTGTTACCTTGGGCTGCCCTACTCTGCTGAAATCCTTCCTTTCAGCCTTGTCTGTTCCTTTTGAAGGAGAGGGAAAGAACTTTCATCCCCCATAATTGGCAAAACTCCACTTCAGAGAATTATTGATCATAAAGAAGAGTGTTCAGCTCAGAACAGGGCCCAAATAGTGAGTCTGGAGATCATGAACAACCATTCCTCACGCCCGGTCTTCTTTTTTTAATCCGCCTGTCTGACTATATCAGTCTTGCAAACTTTCTCCCACTTGTAACAGCTGCTTAATAAGAAAAGGAGAATTTCGTTGCTGAATCAGACCCGGGGTCTCTCTACAAGGAAAGTGCATTCAGAACCCGCCAATCAAAACATGATTCCATTATGCCTCATTCAGTAATCTCAAGAAACTGAAAAATCTGAATGAAATTAGCTCTTGTATTGATAGAAGTCTGAAAAACAACTTTCAGGTCACTGGTCCACCCAGTCCAGCATCCCATTTCACCTAGTAGCTAGACAGATAGATGCTCTGGATGGCCTACAGGCAGGGCATGAAAGCCCACACCTACCACTGAGACCAGCTTTCTCGGTGTGTCTGTTAGCCTAGTCAAAGAACTTCAAAAGATTGATAAAATAGGACTTTCCTTTACAGAACCTATGCTGATTCTTCCTGAGCAGGGCTTGTTTGGTGTCGTGGTTAAGAGCGGCAGCCTCTAACCTGGAGAACCGGGTTCAATTCCCCATTCCTCCACAGGCAGCCTGCTGCATGACCTTGGGCCATCTACAGTTCTCTCAGAGCTCTCTCAGCCCCACCTATCTTGCAGGGTTCTTTTGTGTGGGGAGGAAGCAAAGGTGATAGTAAGCTGTTTTGAGACTCCCTTGGGTAGTAAAAAGCAGGGTCCAAAACCCCCAGATTTTTCTCTCTTCTTCTACATGCTCAAGAATTATTTTTTAAAATATGTTTCCACTACAATTGATTCAGGCAGGTAAGTACACAGATCTGAAGCAGCAGAACAGAGTACAGTGGCCCTTTTAAGACCATCACAGCTTCATTTTGGGCATAAACTCCCTGTGCAGAGTGGACATTCAAACTTGGGTCTCCCAGCGGCATTCATTGACATCTATGCTGGCCTAGTGTTTCCAGAAAGTGTGCAGGGCCAGGTGAGGATTTTGCCCAGCAAAGCTTCTGATTAGTTATGGGAGATTTAATTGGGTGTGAAGATGCTTATCAACACGGCTTTGGCAGCAACTGCTGCCACAGCACAAGAATCTTTACAGCGTGATTGACTGTAAGATGTGGCAGCCATTTTGTGGGGCAGCCATTTTGTGGCTATGCTCACCAGGCTAATTCCAAAGGTGCCTGCAGGTTCAAAACAGCTGGGGATCCCTGCTCTACCCACTGCAGCATACTTTGGCCAAAAGAAACCAGCATCCTACAAGAAGGGAAGAGGAACAAGGGAATCCAAGGATAAGTAGAAGAAGAAGAAAAGTTGGTTCTTATATGCCGCTTTTCCCTACCAGAAGGAGGCTCAAAGCGGCTTATAGTCGCCTTCCCTTTCCTCTCCCCACAACAGACACCCTGTGAGGGAGGTGACGGTGAGAGAGCCCTGATATTACTGCTTGCTTAGAACAGCTTTATCAGCGCCGTGGTGAGCCCAAAGTCACCCAGCTGGCTGCATGTGGGGGAGTGCAGAATCGAACCCGGCATGCCAGATTAGAAGTCTGCACTCCTAACCACTACACCAAACTGGCTCTCATCCTAACAGCCCGTCCAATAGGAACAGTTACCCAGTGCTCCTCTGGCTTAGTCTTTTTTCATTCAGGCATTTCTGCACATCACGTTTTCCTGGCAGACCAGAGTATGCAAAAGTCTGCCCATTCATGTAGAAAGTAGAGACGGATACGGGGGTTTGTTATTGTTGTTTTTACAAAAATGGAATATTGCATGGGAGGGAGGCAAGCCTGTAATTTGCTGTTTGAAGCATTAAATTCCCTCCAAACAAGCCCGCTGGCTTTTCGGTGGATGCTGAGAAGTAAATTAAATTTGGTGTGGTGAGGGAGAGATGCTGAAATAAATGAACCCGGTGCTGGGGTTCGTGTCATTCTCTCCAGGTGCACATAATTTAGCACCCCTTAGCAAAAGGGAGTTCAAGCTGCAACCCCCTGTGCCAGCTCTCCAGCCTCCTGCTGGGCCTTTAACGGCAGCCCGATCTGCAGAGATTTGCAGGTGATATTGTTTATCACCATCTTGTGAAAGGCTCCACCAGCTCATTCCTGCAGACCCTCTGCAGAAGGCACAGCAGCAAGGGACGATTAAGAAGTTGGTAGCCTTGCCATAAACACTTACCTGGAAGTCAGTCTGTTTGAAACAAGCAGGAATCTATTTCAGAGGAATCTTGAGACAGAACAGGGCTTGTTCAGTATCCTCTTTCGGCCAACTCCTTGCCAGACCACAGCTCAATCTAATTAATTCAAGCCGTTCTTTTGTCAGGGTACACGAAAAGACAAATTTGTTCTTTTCTCTTGTTTTTAATTGAATCCAGTTTAAGCCCCATAAAAGCGATTTCCTTTAATCTTACTCTCCAACATGGCTGCCTGCTTCTGCCAAGGCTCTTAAGTAAACCTGACATGTCTTGGCTGATCCAGCCCTGAAGACATGGAATTTCGTATGGCAAAAAACCCTCCTTTCTGCCCCCTGAGTGCTGGAGCAACATCAGGTTTTGACAGTTGTGGGGTTTTCCACTGTTGACTGATATTAGGGGGGCTGGGGCAGCACAGCTCAAAAAAAAAAAGAGACTCTCCTTAAAAAATAATAGAAAATTTGCTGGAATAAATCTGTTTACACATTATATTTCCTTGTGATTCAGAATCAGAGGAGGGGGTCAGAAGGTTGCAGCAGAATTAAAATGCACCCACAGGCTGTATTTTTTAAATTTTAAATAAAACCCATGACTATATTTAGCGTGAATATACGACAGGACTTTCAGCATGGAAATTTTGCCTCTTACGTTTGGATTTAATTAATAACAAACAGTAGACGGCAAATTTGCTTCTGCTTTTTTTTATAACAGCATTTCCTGGCAATCCTAGATATGCATATGATGCTGTTTCAGATGCCATTTGTGTAGAAATGCTGGCTCTTCCAGTGAGAACCTGTGGTACTTGGGTAGCATATGGAGTCTGTTCTTCACAGGTGTGTAGCTGTTTTGTTTGCCTGCTTACTGGCAAACAACAAACACGTCCCCTGGCTTGGTTTGGGGTCCTCTGCTCAAAAATTATGAGCTTCCTCATTGAGATTTCGAGTGTGGGGGAAGGATTTCCTGAGAGTTCTCTCTTAGTTCATGTACCTGGATAGGGCTTGTCCATTGTTATACTGGGAATTAAAACTCCCTACACTAGCCATGATGGGAAACCACTTGGAAATTCAACTGCCCTTCCAAAAAGAAGGGAGAAAAATACCTAGAACTAAGGAAGGATCTTCACACAGTTGAAGGGTATCCACTATGTAAGATCTTAGGAAGGAAAACAAGAGAACTGACCCAAACTGATACAGAGCATCTAAATACATGAGTACTGTCTCTGGGGGAAAATATGGCAACCTTTGCCCAAATTATTCTCCTCCCCTCCTCCCTAAAATGTTCTATATTTTCTGGAATATAATATTGTTTTTGAGAGCAGTAGAAAAAAGCAAGACAAACAAGATTTGCAGCAGGGGAGGAGCTCCTGAGAGTCACAGGATTCACACATGCATGTTAAACAGGGAGCTTGTGAAGTGGGCTAAACTGAATAAAATAAAGTTCAATAGGGACAAGTGTAAAGTTCTGCATTTGGGAAGGAAAAACCAAATACACCAATGTAGGATGGGGGAGACTTGTCTCGGCAGTAGCATGTGAGAAAAGGATCTAGGAGTCTTAGTAGACCACACATTGAACATGAGTCAGCAGTGTGACTCAGTGGCTAAAAAGACAAAGGGGATTTTGGGCTGTACCAAATGGAGTATCCTGTCCAGATCATGGGAGGTGATGGTACCGCTTTACTCTGCTCTCGTTCGGCCTCATTTGAAGTAGTTTGTTCACTTTTGGGCACCCCGGTTGAAGAAGGATGTAGACAAACTGGAGCGTGTCCAGAGGAGGGCAACAAAGTTGGTGAGGGGTTTGGAGACCAAGACATATGAAGAAAGGCTGGGGGAGTTTGGTCTGTTTAGCCAAGAGAGGAGGCGACTGAGAGGGGATTTGATAACCCTCTTCAAGTATTTAAAAGGGTGCCATATAGAGGGCTCATGGGAATTGTAGTCCATGGACATCTGGAGGACCACAGGTTGACTGCCCCTGATATAGAGGATGGAGCAGATTTGTTCTCTCTTGCCTCAGAGGGACAGATCAGAACCAATGGGATGAAATTAATTCAAAAGAAATTCCGTCTAAACATCAGGAAGAAGTTCCTGACAGTTTGAGCGGTTTCTCAGTGGAACAGGCTTCCTCGGGAGGTGGTGGGTTCTCCATCTTGGGAAATTTTTAAACAGAGGCTGGAGAGCCATCTGACAGAGAGGCTGATTCTGTGAAGTCTCAAAGGGGTGGCAGGTTACAGTAGATGAGCGATAGAGATATTAGTGTCCTGCATAGTGCAGGAGGTTGGACTAGATGACCCAGGAGGTCCCTTCCAACTCTATGATTCTATGACCTTTGAGGGCAATCAGCCATATCTGTATGATGTGTGTGTCTCTGTGTGTGTGTGTGTGGGGGGGGGAGGGACCATCTCTGCTTCATGTGAGTCCTTGTGTGTAGCTTTAGTCGGCTGCAGATTTTTACAAAGTTATTAACCTCTGGAAAATGAGGGTTATAATCATGGAAGAGCTGACACACGTCACCATGAAGGTGACACGCTATGGCTGTGTTGTTATAGTAACTCAGCATTCTCTGTCTAGGAATTTTGTACAAAGGGCCCTGGTGATGTTTTGCTTCATATGAAGTCCCCTGAAATTGAACCTAGTGTTCAAGGAGGAATGGACACCCTTGCAACCCAAAGGACTCTGTTAGCGCTAGAGATGAAAAGATCAATTAATGGCTAAAGAGGAGTATATTTTCAGACACGATTTTTCCTTGGCAGGCAAGCACCGGCTAGTGTACTAGCTAAAATTTCCCTCCTATTCATTGGCTCCCAAAGTCACATTTCCATAAGCCCACCTTACCAGGTGCAGCATATATTTCGGACGGTAGCCGTGGATTGTAGCACTTCAGATGGCAAGCAAGGGAAAGCTTGTGCTTGAATGCTCCTCTTATCAGCAACAAAATCTCCTCACGCAAGAGGAGAAAGGCAAGGGTAGCCTTACATGTGAGATTCTTGCCCTGCAATCCAGAGAAAGTGGTTTCCTCTGTGTGCTTTTGCTGTACATGTAAAGGCTATCACTTCTGGTAGGGTAATACGGTGAAAAGCAAACAGCGTGGATCACTTCAAGTGGGTAGCCATGTTAGTCTGATTTATTCAAGGTGTGAGCTTTCGAGTGCAAGCACTCGTCCTCAGACTATGAGCTTGAAAACTAGCAAGATCTCAAAAGAAGCCTTGAATAAATCTTTTTTGGCCTTAAAGGTGCCATTGGACTCTGATTTTGTTTTGTTTTAGCATGGATCACTATTTTTCTGGTTTCTTAAACCAAACTGAGAAACCTATTCTCTGGTAACAGAACAGCCCTGAGCTTTTAATGTCCCAGATTTTTCCTTTCTTTAGCTTTAAAACCATATAGAACTAGGGTTGCCAGCCTTCAGGGAGATTGCCCGCTATTATAACTGACCTCTAGGTGACAGAGATCAGTTCATCCTGATAAAATAGTCCCCTTGGAAGGGGAACTTTATAGTTTTATACCTCATTGAGCTTCCTTCCCATCCCAAACCCTGCTCTGCTCAGGCTGCACCTCCTAAATCTCCAGATTCCCATATCTGTGTCACAGAGCTAAAATCTCCAGGATTTCATATGAAGATAGAATGACTGTTAAATCAGATTAGGTCTGTTGTTTACATTTGCCCTAAATAGTTGGATAGAAATGGAAATTGTTGCAGGTGTCATAACAAGGAAGTACTTAATTTCTGTAGGGCTTGTAAAATGAAACTATTCCACCAGGCTTATGGTGGAGGCTAGGACAAGTAAATAAAATCAAAAGGGGCTCTTTCCTTCCTTCTCTAGAACATCCCACCACTGCATACATGGAGAAGCAATGGGAAAACGGAGCATGGGGTATGTATTGTATGATTGCATTTAAAACTGAATTTTAACGTTGTGAAACCACCCAAAACTGCCCTGAGTGGGTGTTAAGCCATGAGACCAGCTCCTCCTCCAAGCTCTTACCAGAAATGTATTATGTGGAACAGATATGGCAAAGAACCAGGGCCATGCATATCTGAGGGACCACTTCTCCCAAGAGCGAAGAGCGTTCTGATCAAGTGTGGTCAGTCCCTGGCCTCCCAAAAATGTGCCCGGACTCAACCAGGGATTTTTATCACATTGTAAACCGCCCTGAGTCTACCCAGGGAGGAGATGGTCCATAAACCCAATAATAAATCCAAAGAAGAAACTAGAAGATGACATTGCTCTCCTGGCAATTAAAGAAAACAATACTGGGCCCTAATTTACCACGCCTTGATCTAGATGTCTCAGGATAGGCCAATCTCATTGGATATTGGAAGCTAAAGAGGTGGGCACTGGGAAGTACTTAGATGGGAGGACTCCCCCCCCCCAAAAAAAAAGAAGTCCAAGGCTTCTATGCAGAAGCAGATAATGGCAAACCAACTCTGGACGTCTCTTGTCTTGAAAACCCCACATCAGGCTTTCTCAACCAGGGTTCTGTGAAACCCTGGGGCATTTTGACGGCCTTGGAAGGCTTTCCTGAATTAATTTTAAATATATTCGGGGGATTTGTTAAACATTTATCAGGTGAAATGATCGTAGATGGTCATAGATATGACTATATATGGTCATATCAACATGTCCCCCATGGCCAATGATGGGCCTGGAGGGGGTGGGAAAGGGGGGGGGGTCTGGGTGCTTCCCAAGCATATTCTGCACAATCGCTCCTCTTCTGGGGTTTCTTGAAGGCTGAAGAATGGGGTTTCTCAAAGGTAAATCAGTTGATGAAGGCTGCTCTACAAGGTTGCCATTAGTCAGTTATGACTTAACGGCTCTTTTCACCACACCGATTTACCACAGGGAGGAAGGAGATTTATGCCTACTCACACATTTCCCAACCTAAAATGGCACCATAGGGGTGCCACCTGCCCCATCAGGGCCAACATACAGACTCCCCAGTTTTGGGAAAGAAGCACCTCTGACCTCTTCCTTCCCAGCATGCTCTTCATCAAAACGGGAGCCTCAAACGTCAGCTATTAGAAGAAAGGGAGGGGACCCCTCTGAGAGCTTCATACATAAAATCTCTCATCTGGTTTGAGTTTCTGATCCTCTTTGCTAGAAGGTGTTTGATTAACGTTTTCCATGGACACTTGACACCGTATACTGTGACTGACTAGCAATTGACGGAAGCACGTGGTTATGCCGGCGGTAACCTTCTTCAACAAAGGGAGCTTCGAATGCACATAATTCAAATGCAGGCTTGCTATCATCACCATGAAAGAGGGACACATCTAAGTGGGGCCTACAGTCACCTCTCAAAAGAGGCTCATCCCCCCCCCCCAAAAAAAAAAAACCCTTCTAATTCTCATCTGTAAATCATGGCCATTATGTAGCTTGAAGATGGAGTGGTTAGGTTACCTTAGTAATGGACGGCAGCTGAGGTATTCTGAATTTGAGAAGACAGAATTGCGAGCAGCAGGCCAAACATATCCACACAGGAAGCCTTGTTGATGTGAGACATCTACTGGCGTGGTCCCTATGATGGAAATGATGATGGACATGACACCAATAGATGGATGCAGCACCATAGCAGTGAGGCCCAGTACTCCAGAGGGTGGGAGCAGCCTCGGAAGACTGGCGGAGGCAGCAGCAGCAGGCAGGCAGGCCTCAGTGGCAGCATCCACAGAAGCTGGGCCAGCCACAGAGGCACTGCTCGTGGAGGCTGGCCCTGCTGTGGCACTCATGAGCCCCAAAGGTAAGGAGGGAAATGTAGTGGGCATTGGTGGGGGGGAGTCTGGGTGTGTGTGTCTGAGAGGAGATAGTGGGCAGGGGGACAAGGATTCTCGCCCCTTAAGTAAATGTTCCACATAAGGGGCAAGAATCCTTGTTGGTAGATTTTTTTTTTGTCATAGCCAGAGAAAGGAGGGGGGGGGGCAGACAATTGGTGTCATGGTTAAGGGTGGGGGCCTCTAATCTGGAGATGATGGCAAAGTCATTGTTGGAAGCCAACGTCATTAGTTTATCCACACAACAAATAGGGGCTAATGGAACCCGGTTCTTCTTTTAACAGCATTTTATTGTCTTTTGAACAATTTAGCTGACAGGTGTTCAAGGCTTTTGTTTGAAATCGGCAACGTCCCTTGAATATTTATGAAATATGATTTTTAAGTTCCCGAAGTTGTCAGATTACTAAGGCTTATGCAAAGTTGCATGCTCAAAAACGATGCCGGGGGAACTCCCCAGGGGCGAAAAATGGCAGGAGATAAACAAATCATTCATCGACGAACGCTTTGATCTGCCAGTGTTCAGACCTTCCCTTGGAACTTCAGGTAATGAGTTTTTCGGTGAAGCGAAATTCTCAGCTGCTCTGTGCTGGGCCAGGTGGTCAGTGATGGAGACTGGGGCTGTTCGGGCTTCAGCTCAGAAAATTCGCTTCATCCTTGCAAAAGCATAAGAATTCCAGCAGCTCCATGGTAGGGCTTGCAAGACCAGGAAGGATGATGGGTTTGAATGACAAAACAAGTGTGAACAAACGGCTTTTCCTGGAGGAATCAATTTCAACTTTCTGCGGGAGGGAATCACTATGCCCACAATATTGCTTGTTCACTATTTGTTGTTCTAGTTTTTAGACTACCTTTCCTATTAAGAAGAAGAGTTGGTTCTTATATGACACTTTTTCTACCCAAAGGAGTCTCAAAGTAGCTTACAGTTGCCTTCCCTTTCCTCTCCCCACAACAGACACCCTGTGAGGGAGGTGAGGCTGAGAGAGCCATGATATTACTGAAGAAGAGTTGGTTCTTATATGCCGCTTTTCTCTACCCGAAGGAGTCTCAAAGCGGCTTTCGGTCACCTTCCCTTTCCTCTCCCCGCAACAGACACCCTATGAAGTAGGTGATATTCCTGCTCCATCAGAACAGGTTTATCAGTGCTGTGGCGAGCCCAAGGTCACTCAGCTGGCTGCATGTGGGGGAGTGGGGAATCAAACCCAGCTTGCCAGATTAGAAGTCTGCTAACTACTACACCAAGCTGTAGTAGTTGCTAACCCAATCATTGGGTTACTAAGCTTTTTACTGGCTCTTGGCCTTCTACCTTTATCAGCATCTATGTCTGTACAGGGATAATGGTTATTTTCATCCTGGGAAAACCTGCAGGCTTTGCCAGGCACAATAGCTATGAAATGCATGGGACCCAGCCTTTAAAGCCCACATTTGGCTTGCGACTAATATACCTTAAGGACCACCCTCATCCATATGAACATGCCTGAACCCTCCGGTAATCATCAGAGACCCTGGTTTGGATGGCTGCAACCCAGGAAAAGGCATATTTGGTTGGGGCACCAGAACTCTGGAACTACTTCCCCAAGGAGATTCTTTTTTTTTTTTTAAGGCACTTCCAAGTTGCTATGCAATAATGCCACAACACAGATGCATTTTAAATAAAAACCAACACTTCTGCATTGCTATGGAGAAACACCAGAACAATACAGCATTCTCCCCTCCCCCTTTGGGGGGGATTCATATATTTTTTTACTTTATTTATGTGTGAGTGGATTCTTGAGAGGCTGCACATGGGAAACTGGAGCCCAAAACTCATGTTGTGTAAACGGAAGGCTTTAAAACAAGGGGCATGCATGCCTGGATGATCAGGAGAAAGATGCTTGATCACCTCTCCCTTTTCATTCCACAGCTCCAAAAAACACAAACGGGACTGTGTTTTGCCTATCTGATCCCAAAAAAACCATGTACACTTAAGAGAAGATTTTATTTTCCCTTTGACAAGGTAGCTTTGTGATCACGCTGCAATGCAGAGCACACCATTAAAAAATGCTTGGAGAAGGGAAGGTGTGTGTTTGGGGGGGGGGCATGCTACAGAGACTATCATGCCTTTTCCCCTCCATATAGGCCAGCTTCTGGTTGCTCCCTGATAAGATACCAGATAAGTGTCATTTTATTAAATCATTTTATTACAAGATTGTGCAGAAATATACAATAAAACAGAAAAGATAAAATAATGTAAATAGTTAACCTAAGCACTTTTACAAGCATCGGTCCTCAATTTGGATATTACCTCCACAAGACAGAATCCAACAGAGCTTCCAAGACAAACATATGTTCTGACCCACCCAGAATCAAGCAGAGTCCCAAAGTCAGAGGTAACACAAAAGGCAGAAACTAAACTTAAGAACCTTTCTTTATGCCCAGGGATCTGTATTGGCCTGATTCCAGTTGACCAATCAAGCCTATCGCCAATGATGTAACTTGATCAGTCATTCCTGTTGCTAACCAGGTAACTTGCCAATTAAGCCGAATGGTCTGCAGCTGCAGGGGGTCCAATTAAGCAAGGTGCTTAAACTTGGTCTGCAAGCTCCCATTTCCTTATTGCTTTCTCTAAAGCTATTCTTAGGTTGGTTTCCCAGAGAGGCGGAAAACTTCCACCATTTTTTGCTTACTCTTGAGCCTCATCTATTGTTTGAATTTATAACAGACTACCAAAAAAGGGATCCATCTCTTGACACACCGGCCTCTTTGTTTTACTAAAAATGGCCATGTTCTAAACAGAAGCGCTTATTCTTTAAAAGCAAGCTGTAACATTGCATGTTAACAAAACCTAATTCCTCTCCCAAAATTCTGAGAGTGGAGTGAATTGAGGTTTCAGGCAGGATGATACATCTACTGGCCTTGCCTGGGGAAAGAGAGGTAGAAGAGCCATAGCTGTAAATTGAGAAAGGGCATCAGAAGAGATGAAAGGGATAACATGGCTAAGAAGAAGTGGGGTGGAAAAGAGAAAGAGGAAGGAAAATTGGAGGAAGGAAAGGATCAAAAGTTTAGGCACTAAACATTTGTTTTAAAGGGGATCAAGACCTGTAGATCAAGAATTAGTTTTATATCTATAATAACAAACACCAAACAAATGTGCCACCAAAGACACAAGTTAATCAGTCATTCCTGTTGCTAACAGGTAACTTGCCAATTAAGCCAAATACTCTGCAGCTGCAGGAGATCCAATTAAGCAAGGTGCTTAACCTTTGGTCTGCCAGGCACCTTTGGCAAGCTCCCATCTCCTCACTGCTTTCTGGACCCTCAAAGTTGTGCCTAATCTCAGGTGGGTAACTGTGTTGGTCTGAAGCAATAGGTCAGGTTTGCCAAGCTCATGCAAGGTCTCACCACCCTCTGCCATTATTGAGACCTCCAAGAAGCCTCAGAATGGATGCAACAAGATCAGTCTCTTGATTCAACACTCTGATAAGGCAGCTCTCAGTACAGTCTCAAGATCCACTGCTGGCCCTGAGCCTCCTTTTGTCCCCCACCTCTATCTTCCTTTGCTTCTCCCTCATTGGCTTCATAAGGCTTCCCCAGCTCCACCCCCCTGGCCCAGCTGCCTCCCATCTTCAAAGCCTTGGGATGGGCACAACAGGCATACTTAGCTCTGTTTCTGACCTGAGGTGTGAACAAGCTGTTGCTCTGCTGGTACTTGGTGACTTGCTTGGTTGGGTAAGCCTATTTGGGGTATCTACAAGCCTGCATCTCAGTCCTTGCTTTCCTATCAGGTCTTCTCCTGAGGAATTGAACCCGTTTGTTTTGTCTGGGCCAAGGTTCAAGTGTGTCAACCTTCTTGTGGACTCCAGGTAGTTGGGCTAAGTCCCAGTTTGCCTCTCTTTCTACTTCTGGTCTCAGGGGAAAGGGCTTGGGAACTTCTTGTAGAGTCAGGATGGCCGGATCCTGACTAGAGTTGCCGGCTGTGAGTTGGGTAATACCTGGAGACTTTGGGGTGGGTGGGAGTAGGGGGGGTGGAGTCTAATGCTGTGGAGTATGTCCTCCAAAGCAGCCATCTTCTCCAGGGAAATTGATTTCTGTTTCCTTGAGATGGACTATAAAACCAGGTGGTCCCCAAGTCCCACCTGAAGACTGACATCCCTAATCCTGACACCACAGAACAAAGTCGGAGCCCAGTGGCACCTTTAAGGCCAACAAAGCTGAATTCTGGTTATAAGCATTTGCATTTTTGTGTGCACGCCCACAGAAGCTTAGAGTTGAACTTTTTAGGTCTTAAAGGTGCTGTTGGAAAGCACTGTTTCAAGCAAGAAATTCAGCCAGCGGCTTGTGCAGTCAAGTCGAGAACAAGGACTTTAGTGGATGCATGTGTGAGGAAGGAGTAAACTTTTGTTTTGGTGACTTAACGCCAAGCAGCCCTATTGCTCACGAAAGACTCTTGGAGAAACTGCTGGGGTGAGAGGTCTGGAGGTTATCTCGGAAATGGGAGAGGGGAGGGGAGTAAACCTAGCTGTAATATTGCTTCCATATTAAGACCAGCAAAAACCTGTTCCTGAGAGAGGCCACTGGCTGGAAGGAATTGCACTAAATTACCAGTTGTGGGGCTGTAATATGAAATCTATTTGAGGAACGGGAGAAGAGGGCACAGGTCAAGAGACTCATTTTGCTGAGGGCATATTTACGGAGGGCCTTTGAATGACAGGGTCAGGGTGAAAACAAGTCAACCTATTACACCTGCAAGGGAGGAGGGAAGCTGGTGCCAGTATTCACCATTGGGCTGAGACACAAAATATAAGGTCTTTGGGGGTGCCAAGAGACTCTGGCTTTGTAGAATATTGAGGAGCTCTTTCATGTTCTTAGACTGGACTCCAAAGAACAGTTTTCTGAGAGCAAGCCTCGCTAAATAAATGAGCTTTGTTTACTTCCAAGTAGACCTGCTAAGACTTTCTTCCTAAATTCCAGACAGTCCTTTATCTACCTTAGGGAGTCTAAAATCAGCTTACAATCGCCTTCCCTTCCTCTTCTCCCAGCAGCCATTTTGTGAGGTTAGGTGAGGCTGAGAGAGTTTCTATGGCACCCAGATGGCTGCCTGTGGAGGAGCGGGGAATCAAACCTGGCTCTCCTGATTAGAATCTGTCCCTCTTAACCACTGCACCATGCTAGCTCACAAGTAGTAGGTCTAGAACAGGGGTAGTCAAACTGCGGCCCTCCAGATATCCATGGACTACAATCCCCATGAGCCCTTGACAGTCAGGGGCTCATGGGAATTGTAGTCCATGGACATCTGGAGGGCTGCAGTTTGACTACCCCTGGTCTAGAAGGTCTGCTGCTCAGTACAAAAATCCTTTCCACACAGCTGCTGCAAACTCTGCTTGATGGGGCAACCCAATGGCAGGGAGAGTCCATTTCTTTGAATATGCTGTGAATCCCCCACCCCAAACCCCCCTACAGAAACTCTGTAGCCAATAACCAATGAATTTCAGCCCTTGAGATGTGGACTTCTATGGTCCTCTTTCAGCAAGCAACCCCCCCCCCCCCCGTTGCTTCATTTAGAGAAGATTAAAAAAAAAAGTGGAGTAAAAATACTCCACTTACAGCTTAGGGCAGGACACAGCAAGGCCTAGTATTGTGTTTCCTTCTCAATGCAGCCAATCTTCATGTGGTTTTTTAGTATAAAGTGTTTGCTTCACAAAAGCGTCATTCACAGTGGAGGCATAAACAGCTCATCAGGTAGCTCTGGAGCCCAAACACTGATTTGATTTTGGAACGGTGTCATGTTGCCTTGAAGCAGAAACCTGATTTTAAAAAGGTGTGTGTGTGTGGGGGGGGGAAAGGGGTGCAACTTTAAATCTGAGACAATTCCTGTGGTACTTATCACTAAGAGTAAACATTAACAGTGTGGTGGAATTCCAAAGAATTACTGCAAGTAATTAGAGCCTCTTGTGGTGCAGAGTGGTAAGGCAGCCGTCTGAAAGCTTTGCCCATAAGGCTGGGAGTTCAATCCCAGCAGCTGGCTGAAGGTTGACTCAGCCTTCCATCCTTCTGAGGTTGGTAAAATGAGTACCCAGCTTGCTGGGGGGTAAACGGTAATGACTGGGGAAGGCACTGGCAAACCACCCCGTATTGAGTCTGCCATGAAAACGCTAGAGGGCATCACCCCAAGGGTCAGACATGACTCGGTGCTTGCACAGGGGATACCTTTACCTTTACTGCAAGTAAGACCAAGGGATTGTGTATCTCAAATAGGGTTGCTATCCACCAGGTAGGGCCTGGAGGACTCCCTGAATTTCAACATATCCCCAGGCTACAGAGAGCAGATCCTCTTGATAAAAGGGCTACTTTGGAAGGGTGGACTAGAGATGCCGGTCTCCAGGTGGGACCTGGGGATCCCCCGGAATTACAGGCCGGCTCTAGACTAAGGAGATCCCTGGAGAAAATGGCGGCTTTGGAGGATAGATTCTATGACAGGGGTGGGCAAAGTGTGGCCCTCCTGATGTCCATGGACTACAATACCCATGAGCCCCTGCCAGCTTTTGCCTGGCAACCCTAAACCCTACTTGTACCATTTGTAGGAAATTAGCGGCACTGTATGCATGCTCTCAATTCGTTGAGTTACCCGAACTACGAAAAACATTCCCGCCCGAAATCGAAGCAGTGAAGGCTTTTGAAAGTCTCTTTACTATTAACCCTCAACCTGGTTAGGGATGGCTGTTTGCAGTGAATTCTCTATTGGGGAGGGAGTGCTTTTCATGTCTATGTTGAACCAAAGTTGTCCTTCCTTTCTGAGTTCTTTTACAGCATGGGAAATCAACGCTTCGTTAAGAGAAAGATACATTGGATTTAGCCTAGGGCTGTTTACAAGTATCTCCTGAGATGGGCATGTTGTTCTTTCAGTCTGTTTGCAGTGTAAAGATTTGTATTTTGCATTGTTAAGAACAAAATAATGTTTTAAAAAGCAAAAGCCCAAAACTGCTTCCTGCTCCACGTGTAGGCCGGAGACCAATAATTTCAGAAAGGCGCTGCAGAAAAATGGAAAGCATTTCACACCCGTTGGGTGAATTCATATCAGTTCCTACCCTCAAAATACCCTCAAGCCAGTACTCCCCCCCCCTTACTATTATAGTACTTTATAAAAAGCCTGCAATGGTAATAACACGCTGTCCTTTATAATATCATTAAAATGTGCAGTCATTGTCAAAATACTGCTGATTAGTGGTGGGTGAACCGTTTATACTTGGTAATTTATTCCTCTGAGCAAGCAGTGTGAGTCGTAGATCGCTAATAAATTGTCAGTAATGGGGGTGTTCATGTATCTCTGCTCGTTTGCAATAATTCTGGTGTGTTAATTTACCCTGTTGTGTCTGCATATCAGGTGGAACGATATTTGAGTGGGGGGTGCAGACACATGGGGGAGGGCTCTCCTCCTCGACTGGCCCATACGATGACATTTGGGAGCGAAGACAGTTAAGTTGTACACGACGGATCAGTGTGTTTGCAGAATGATATATCTGCTTTCAAGATACCCAAGACTTCATCTTTGGCTTCTCCTCCTCGTTCCTCAGTTCTTGCAGCTGTTCGGGAGAGGCGGTCAGAGGCACAAAGATTTGTCCCAGATGGTGACACGTTTATACTGGAATGCACAAAGGGAGGGACGTGGGCATCCTGTAAAAGGCTAACCCAAGCCATTCGAAAATGCATGCATGCCACAGCAAGCTCCCACATTCCTGTACAGTGTTAGGCTTGCAGATGCTCCAATTCTGGAATTAATTTTAGAAGTTCTCCTTGTGTGAAAGCTGTTATTTTTCTGGGCCCAAAGAATGAGGAATGGCTGAAAACAACTTTAAGATCAGCAATAATTAAAGTTTCTTGTAGAATAGTTTCTTAAGCCCAGGACTATAAGAAAAGTGTGTTGTGTGTGTTTCCTTCCTCTTTGTGTAGAGGGATTTAAAACACACACACAAGGCCAGCTGCAGCATCATACAGGATAGCTCTAGGAATCGGCAATAACTCTATAGTAAAGTAAAATGGTTATACCATGGAGACTCTGGCAATTCCTGGAGTTACCTACGTTACTTTTAGTTTTTTTGCTGCAAGTGACATGATGTTGCATCTGACATCATCCCTGCCCCCTTCCTCCATTGGTTGCCAGGCTGCCTGGCGACTCTACTAGAACAAACTAAGATCATGGAATCTAAGGGGAAATTCACAAATTTCTAATTTCTTGGTGCAGTACTCTGTAAAGGAATTCTATCCCAATACAATAGAACAATAAAGAAAATAATAAATCTTTTCTAACTGCAACTCCAAGATCTCCCCTCCCCTAAAATGTTCTTCTAGGAGACAAGATATCCATGGCTTCTTTCCCCTTCCCAGTGTTCCCCAGTCCTATTGTCTTTCTCCTCCCCTGTCCCTTGATTATGCATGATTCTACACAGCACCTGGGTGGCAGTGGATTCCTTCCGCTCCGAGTTTAGCACCAGGCTTAAATGTAAAGGGGAGATCCCTGGGATTGCAATCTGACATCTTGAATGCTGAATATCCCCTTTTTTAGAAGAAGAAGAAGAGTTGGTTCTTATATGCTGATTTTCTCTACCCGAAGGAGGCTCAAAGCGGCTTATAGTTGCCTTCCCTTTCCTCTCCCCACAACAGTCACCCTGTGAGGTGGGTGGGGCTGAGGGAGCCCTGATATCACTGCTCGGTCAGAACAGTTTTATCAGTGCCATGACGAGCCCAAGGTCACCCAGCTGGTTGCATGTGGGGGAGCGCAGAATCAAACCCGGCATGCCAGATTAGAAGTCCGCACTCCTAACCCCTACACCAAGCTGGCTCTCTCTTACACTGAGCAATTTCAACTAAGGGTGCATGCATGCACTTGAAAGCTCACACCTTGAATAAATCTTTGTTGGTCTTAAAGGTGCTACGGGACTCTAATTTCAACTAAGTTTAGGTGTGTTGAATACTGCAAGCCTACTTGCGGTAAAATGGTAAACCTCATTGGCATCTCGTTCGAGATCCTTGAGGCATGTGCAAAGAACAATCACTCAGAGTGCAAGCCGCGTGGTCCCTCCGTCACCTGCCAGAACGCCAAACGACAGGTGAGAAACAGCCAAGGGCGTGAATTGCTTCTTTGTTAAATGGGTGATACGGATGGTGCAGGGAGAGGCGCCGTTTGTTTTTTCCACCCCTCCCCCCAAAAAAGCCCCACAAAGGGCTTCAGTGTGTTGTGTCAGACTGCTGACATTGCTGTGATTGTCCTGCTCCGTCCTAATTCAATCTTCAAAAATGATCTTATTTGCAAGTGGATTATAGACTTTGTAAATCTAATAGAGCGTTTCCTGTTTCCTCCCTGCGGTTAATCTGGTGGCGGTCGCAGCATCTACTGTTCCTGGTGTTGACGAATTATAGGGCTGTAAGAATCACCCATAGATCTAAGGCAGGGCCCTCAATGGGGGGCTTGTAGGCACACTAGAATCCACCAACACCTTTCCTGGCATCTGCCAAATGTTTTTAGAAAGTGGGGGTGGGGGGAGCCAGGTGGCACTTTTGCCCACCAAAGCTCTTGGAAGCCAAGCAGGTCCGTACTTGGAAGAGAGTAGACTCTATAGCAGTGGTCCCCAACCTGCGGGCAGCAGCCCGGTGGCGGGCTGCGATTCCCTCTCCCCGCCCCCCCGCAGTAAGAAACTTCCCGGGCCGCAAGCTTGCGGCCCAGAAAGCTTCTTACTGCGGGAGGGGGGGGGGAAGGGAATCAGGGCCCCACCTGCGCATCGCGCATGTGCGGCCGGGCCGCACATGCGCCATGCGTGGCCAAAATCGTGCATACGCGGCACGATTTTGGCAGCGCATGCGTAATAGCATGTGCAATGCGCGGGCGGGGCAGTTGCCCTGCCGATCCCCAGCGTAAAAAAGGTTCTCAACCTTCCTAATGCCGCGTCCCTTTAATACAGTTCCTCCTGTTGTGGTGACCCCAACCATAAAATTATGCAAGGGTTCTTTTACAGAAATTAAACCAAAAGTGACCAGTGGTGTGAAGATCCATTCTTCATGATTGTCTATAAATTGGGTTTTTCTGGGGTTTCTCAGTTCAGTTCTGCCTCTTGTCCCCCCATGCCGATCTCGCTCTTTTCTGCTGCTCCAGACAGACAAACGCTCTATCTCAATCTACCCCGCAAGGCTGTTGTGTAGATGGCGCCCTCCCCCCTCCCGGCCAAGCTGCTTGCCCTGCCGCGACCCCTGTGAAAGGGTCGTTCAATCCCCAAAGGGGTCCTGACCCCCAGGTTGAGAACCACTGCTGTAGAGGAATGCAAATTACCTCTGCTTCTCTCTCAAAAAACCCTTGTCAGGGTCACCACACATTGGCTGCAATGTGACGGCAATTTACACATGCACTCGAACCCCCAAATTATTTTACGATACGTCACAGACAGCGGAAAGATTGAGAGAGTTTGAGTGTGTAGCTTGTAGAAGAGGAGGGTAAGGGGTGACATGATAGCTCTGGTTTAACTGTGTACAAGGTGGGCATGTTGAAGACAGGGCCAGCTTGTTGACTGCAGCTGATCTCCAGGAGGAAATGGCTGCTTTGGCCAATGGAGTTGTTGGTATACTCTGCTGAATCTCTCACCCAACCTCCCCTGAATCTCCAGGAATTTCCCAACCTGGAGCTTGCGGTTAGGGTGCTGAATGTTCTTTTCAGCTGTTTTTATGTTCTTGGCTTTTTTAGTGTTGCTTATTTTTGCCTTTTTGTTGTTTTTTAAAAAATTATGGGAATGTTTCCCCTTTGTGAGCCATCTGCAGTAGATCTCTAGAAAGGTGGCATGGATTTGTATTTGGAGAGTCAATAAAAGGGGGGGGATAGATGGTGTGAGGAAACAAAAAGCAAAGAATAGGGGATTAATTTTGCATAAGAGGAACTGAAATGGTGACTGGTGGGGGGGGCAAAGCGGTCAAAACAGCTGGGGTGATAAATATTCATTTAACTGCCTCGCAGAGTGGGGAGGTGACAGGGTGTTGTGTTGCTTGTGCTTGGGCACAACGAAATTATTTATTTTTAGCTCTTCGCTCGCTTACTGCATAGGTATTGGGCCCCTGAAAAGGAGACGAGCCATTCAGATTACCGGTGTGAAGTATCAGGTATGTCCGCTGCCACCATACAATTTCAGATAAACACTCAAGGTGTGCGTTGAAGAATTCAAGATGCACTCCTCACAATTCCTAGAATTCAGAGTGTTTTTTGGGGGAAAGCTAGAGAATGTGAAAGCTAGAGAAGGAAGGCCATCGCTGTCTCAATTTTTAATCTCTAATGCACAAATGTAGCAGTTCATCCAAACTGCATTTTTACTAATCTCTTTCTTTTTAAAGGCGGGGAATGTATCACAGATCCGTTCTCCTGTAAATCGATTTAACCTGCCTTTTCGTAAAAGGCAGGCTGGTGATAGGGAGACGGAAAGAGGCACAGGGCTGTATCATTAGTGAACTATCAAATGCCAATCCAGCCAGTCACGTCAAGTCCTTTACATGGGCCTATAAGTGCTTGTCAAAATACAAAGGTTTTGCTATTCAGAAAATGGCCCAAAATGGTGGTATTATTATTATTACTATAATATTTATATTTATTTCCTGCCACTCCCTAGATGGCTTGTGGCAGGTCACAATGTCTAAGAAAAACCACCCATTAAAACTTTAAAATACGCCCAACATGGCAGAAAAAACCCATTCCTAACCCCTATTACTAAGGGGGGGGGGTGGAGAAGGAGGTCTGACAATGTTCATTCTGAGCCTGGAGGCCCAGATCTACCTCGCCGACCCCAGCCTCAACCATACTTCCACCTGGTGGAAGAGCTCCGTTTTACAGGCCCCGCGGAAAGCTGACAAATTCCGCGGGACCCGCAGCTCATCCGGGAGCTCATTCCACCAGGTAGGGGCCAGGAATGAAAAGGCCCTGGCCCTGGTTGAGGCTAGGCGCGCTTCCCTAGGGCTGGGTTTCTGCTAGTGTTCTGTTGGCAACGAAATCCCATAAACCACATAGCTCTGTGATTCGTTTTCCTGAAGTTTTCTTAACAGTGCGGAGCGACTGCAGCTCCAGTTTGAAGGGGAAGACTGGCACGGCGGAAGAAACGCTATTTGTTTCATTCCCTGTACATCTTCCTGATTAAAAATGGCCACTTTCTCAACTGAGCTTATTTGTTACTTTAAAACATTTATTACCACATTTCTACCTCGTAGGAATTCTACCTTGCCTTGTAAATAATGGCAAAATGCAGAGGTAGAAGCAGAGTTATGATAATTCTGTAGGACAGGGGCCCATTATGCACGGAGGGGAAGGGCTGTGTCAGAGCCGGAATGGCGCCGGCGGAAATCCCTGAGAACGCATGCCCCTGGCAGTGGTCGAGTGCAGGCTCGCAGCATGCTGCCGAAAAAGCCGCCACCAGTGAAATCTGGGAGAAAGCGGAGTCTGCCGGCTGATCAGGACACAGGCAGACGCGGCGGCAGAGGGACCGCGTGCATAATCAGGGCTGTGCATAACCGGGAACGGGCATAGATCCCGGAGGCAGCTAGTACATGGGGCCAGAGGGAACGGGGAGCAAACAGTGGCCATGGAGTTAGGCCGGTGGATGACCCAAAGGGGAGGGGGAACCGGGGGCCGTTCGGCCGAGCCCATCCGGAGCAGCCAGCTGCAGAATGCAAGGCGGCCACAGAGACCCAGACTGAGACAACTACGGGTAACGCAGAGGGGGACGGCCCCCCAAGCCACAAAAGACAACGGAAACCAAGAGTACAAAACTTTTATATAAGAAACCGTTAACAACTGTAAACATGTGGAAGCAGAACAGGGAAACAGAACGAGGGGGCGTAGCAACTGGGAAGGCAACAGGCAGAGGGAATAGAACCCCCCCTCCCCAAGTCCAGCTTCAGGGAGAAGCGTCTGGCCGCTCGCCATCAGGTCGCCCAGGATGGACCAGCTTTGTCCGTCACCTCCGCCATCCGCCGCAGCCCCTGCAAGAGTGGGAAGACAGGGACCCCATGAGGGGCAAGACCACAACAGAGAGGCCAAGCGGGCATGGCTGCATAGAGGTACTGGACAGGCGGCCTATGGGCCAGGGAACACGCGGACACTCGGCACAGCCATACGCACCCTGGCAAAGGTGTAGCACCCACATGGGTGCCCCAGCCTCCCCCCACATGAGGTCGAGGATCTCTCCATGGGCTCCTGGAAGAATGCCTCCTGGAGAACTTGTCCCGGCACTGCTGGGGCATCCAGGGATTCCCCATGGAATATGTCCCAGCTGTTGCAGGGCTCCACGGTCATGAGCCAGCAGGAGTGGCCCGTAGACAAACAGTGGAGCAGGAAGAGTTCTACCGCATGGCATTGTCAGTGAGCGCTCTCCTGACAGTCTCGCCAGGTCCTCTGTATGGTTGCAATTGACCAGGCGGGGCCCTCACTGCCCCCGCCCCTCCCTGCCCCTCCACGCCCCCGCGGCAGACGGCCTGGACTCTCATGAGTGAGTTGAGGGCCTGCCCCACCACATGCAGGACATCCAGCATCCCATGGAAACAGAGGCGGAGTCCAGCACGCCCACCCTTGTACATGCTGCTCCATGAGGGTGGCCCTCGGCATCTCACAGCTGCCCAGGAGAGAAGGAAGAAGACAGGGCAGCAGACAGATACCCAGTGCAGATAGTAACCAGTATGGCAGCGCGGTGTCCGAGGCCAAGAACTGGTGCCACTGGGGGGGCGCGGCCGTGGCAGATGACCTCCTGATGCATAGCTCCTCGGTCCAGCACAGGCGGCTACGGGGGATGGGGGTGCAGCTGGTGCAATGAGGAAGTGGTAGCCTTGTTGGATGTGTGGGGGGAGCCTGCCATCCAGAAGGCCCTCCATGCATCACACCGTAACCGGGAGGTCTTCGAGGGCGTCGCCAGGGAACTCCGTGCCTGAGGCTTCTACCACAGCGCAACGAAGTGCAGAACTAAGATGAAGGCACTGCGCCAGGAGTACTACCTTGTCCTGGAGCACAATAGGCACACGGGCGTGGAGCCAGCCACATGCCCCTACTACCGGTGGCTAGCCGATATCCTGGGGATGAGGGGTAGTGGACAGCCCCGGCAGGTAGCCAGGAGTCTTAGTTTGCTGCGGGTGGCTTGCCGACCCATGCGGACCCTCCCGAGCGAGGCTGCTGGTCGCCGAGACCTTCCTCTGTTGGTGGGGGTGCACCACCAGCACGGAGGCCCCCCAGGGCGCGGGAGCCACGGCCAGGTAACACAACCAGGGGACGTAGCCAGGTGGTTGGACCCAGGGGGGTCAGCATACCATGGTCCTGGCCCACAGACATTCTCTCTTCTGCCTGCCAGGTCAGTCCACGATGCCGTTTTCACCCCCGGAGGAGAGCGGCCAGGGCGGGGACATGGAGCAAGAGTCTGATGGGACCCAGAGCACCAAAGGTACGAGGGGGCCTGGCCTCCAGGAACATGGGTGGCCCAGCGGCCCACCGTGGCTCGGCCTGGCACATGGGTCCTGGTTGCGGGACGCTGGATGCCAGCAGGCGGGGCTGGCTGGGGAACGAGAAGGGCAGGCAGCGAGGCAGGGGCCTCCCATGACCACATCTGGGTCATGGCGTCTCGCTTCCAGGTGCTGCGTGGGGGGGACTGTAATGAAGGCAATCCGGCATCACCGGAAGTGGACTCAGACTGCGAGGCCACGGGAGAGGGGCCCGTACATGAGTGTGGTATGGGGGGGATTGCCAGGGCTTGGGGGAGCTGCGTGCTCCTGGCAGTGTCCCCAACTGCTGTCCGCCTGCAGGTGGCGGCGGCGGCAGCGGCGACAACCCTGGCCAGAACCTTGGGGCCCTGTCTGCTGAGGAGCGGCTCCGTCAGGAACGGGCCCGGCGCCGCCGCGTGGGCATCCTGACAACTGTTGGAGAGCGGCTGCTGGAGCAGGTGCGGGAGGACATGCAAAAACGGCGCCGGTTTGAAGACGCCGTGCTGCAGCGGGAACGGGAGCGAGCCGCAGAGGAGGATAACCGTGACCAGCAGGAGTGGGTGGACTTCTGGGCCAGGTACCAGGAGGCCATGGCCGGCCCAGCAGCCTCTCTAGCTGCAGCAGCAGCAGCCCTTGAACGCATTGCGACAGCCCTGGAGCAGCTACTTCCCCCGCTCGCTGTACCAGCAGCCGCCAATGACAGGCGACCCGATGGCTTCCCCCCACGGCCCCCTGTTGCAAGTGGGGCGGATGCCCCAGACGCTGGGAATCTGCAAGAGGAGGAGGAGCCTCCTGGGGGCCCCCGTCGGCGTCGGGCCCGGCCCCGGCTCAGGGCCACCTCTACCAGCACCTGGAAGGGGACGTGGGTGGGACGTGCGCGGCGCCGACACTGACCTTTTTGATTCCACTTGAGAAATAAAGTTCTGCCACCCGTCAATGGGGCCCCCGACTCATGGTCCCCTTGTCTCCTTCACCCGGCGACCCTCGCGGCCTATGGTCGTACATGTAGGCGGCTAAGGCGGCCCAGATGCATTGGCCATGCTGGCATGTGCGTGCACACCGCTGCCGAGTTGGCAGCTCCTCTTCCACGACCTCGATGGTCTCCCTGGGCGGCATTGCCAGGCGGAGCTCGTGGCCGTGTGCCTCGCAAATGTTATGTAGAATGATGCAGCTGGTGATCACCGGGGTGACGTTCTCAATGGTGGCATGGAGACAGGACAGCAGACACCGCAAGCGGACTTTCAAGTGGCCGAATGCCCGCTCGATGATGTTGCGTGCGCGGCAGTCCGTTGAAGTATGCCTCCACTCTGTTTCAAGGCGGGGCGTACGGTTTCATCAGCCACCGGCATTGGGGGTACGCTCCTTCCGTGTCTATCAGGGCTGGAACGCGGATGTGCCCTGATCGTCATGGTGGGATTCTCAGGGACGAAAGCCCCGGCGTCCATGGTTACATGGAGGTTGGACTGCTGGAAGTTGAAGGCATCATGTCGGCCCCCCCAGCCTGCCTCAGCGTCTATGAAACGTCCTGTGTGATCCACCGTTCTCTGGAGGATGATGGAGCAGAAGCCCTT
The DNA here is from genome assembly GCF_049243985.1 of Paroedura picta. Classification (NCBI taxonomy): domain Eukaryota; kingdom Metazoa; phylum Chordata; class Lepidosauria; order Squamata; family Gekkonidae; genus Paroedura; species Paroedura picta. Next base: position 78,157,852 of record NC_135378.1, on the reverse strand, counting down.
CTGGTTCCCATATTAGTCATAGTGCCTCCCGGGTCCCCAGATACGGTTGTGGCAGCCATCGATGGCCCCGATGCAATGCGGGAAACCTAAGCGTCCAAACCCATCCGTGATCTGCAGGCGACATGGGGGTTTTAGGTTCACAAACCCTGTTCCATTCTGCTAGCCCCCAACCCCCCGCCATACCCCTGTGCCCTGTTGGTGGGCTGCTTCCATCGTCCATACCTCGCCGGCCCTGTCGCCCAGGGTCGCGCTGACTGTGTGGTACAGCTCGGCTTCCATTGCGAGACACACCTCCCAATGATCTCCCCTGCCGTTGCCACGCTGTCCCTGAACAGGTAGGCGACATCCCGGTATGTGTCCCCAGTGGCCAAGAACCACAGGGCGACGGTGACTCTTTTCTCCACGGGGATGGGCGTCCTCATGTTGATTGCTTGTCTCTCTGCTGTGGAGGGCTGTCACGAGCTCCTGGAAAGTGGTCCGCATCATGTGGAAGTTGTCTATCCAGTGGTCATCACTCTATATGGCTGTCACATAGTTCTCCCACCAGTCCCAGCTGCACCGTTCAGTCCAGCCGAGTCTTGGAAACCGCACTGCGGCCAATACGTTCCACTGATTACAGGCCGCTCACCTCCAAGACAGGGAGGCGCTCCACCACATCTGCCTCCTGAGCCATGTCTCCATGACTCTGAGTCGCCTTCTTCGCCGCCGTAGCTGCCAGACTGTTGTGGAACTGTCCTCCATTAGGGCCCGTATGCCACTGAGTAGGACGCCGATGGCTGCTGCCACCTGTGCCACTGCGACTGCAGCTGCCGTGCTGCTCCATCCTGCGGATCCGTAGACCGTGGCTACAGTGGCCGGATGTGCTCTCTAGAGCGCTTCTGGCCGTGTTACTGTCTCCCCTTCTTGGACTGTGGGTCCCACTGGCAGGGCCTGCGCCTGCGCATGCCGTGGGCGCCCTTCCTGGGGGCCGCTTCCGGCACAGCGCCATGTTTGGCGTGCAAGCATCGGTAAGCACCACGCTCGCCTCCCCTCCTGTTTCCTCCGCATCAGCTGCTTGCCGGCTGCAGCCGGCGCCTGCTCCAGGTTTTGCCGCTGTTGCGTTCGGTCCCGTGCGGTTGCGGTTTGCGTCGCTTCTTCATCCTCGGCGTTTTCCATGCGAATGACAAGCGCCGTAATGGCGGCTGTGCATAAGGGGCCAGGGAGTGCCAGAGGGGGTCTGTGGCATTTCAGCCCTTCTGCATTAGTGGACTCAGCCACGAACTAGGGAACTGGCCACTTTCATTGCTCCACCTCTCTCCTCTTTAAACATCTTTGGAAATTTGTAAACAGAGGCTGGATAACCATCTTGCAGAGAGGCTGATTCTGTGAAGGTTCAAGGGGGTGGCAGGTGACAGTGGGTGAACGATAGGGTTGTGAGTGTCCTGCATAGTGCAGGGGGTTGGACTAGATGACCCAGGAGGTCCCTTCCAACTCTAGTATTCTATGAGTTCTCCTGTGGTTTCTGCCCCTGGGAGACAGTGAAGTGGAGGGTGGGCTCCATGGTATTACACCCACCTGAGTTATAAAACCCTGTTCTCCATAGGTTCTACCCCCAAATCTCCAGATACTTCCCACCCCAGAAATGGTAGCCTTAACCCATTCTGAATTGTATATGTCCAGGCACTGTCACAAGCTTCTATACAATATGAATTTATATGCCTACCATGTAACGCCCTACACATTTTAAACAAACCTGCATGCACATGCCTTGGGGAGCAGTCGTATCTCTCAGGGAAGTTCCCCCTCCCCACGGTTTCCCCCGGGCAAACATTTCCTTTCCTTTTGCCAGGGACAACATAAGCCAGATTTCTATCATATAAATGGGATGTCACACAATGAAGCGTCGAGCAATATGCTTTCCCTCCGATAAGCCCAGAACATTTGTTTCATGCGTGGCCTCTTCTTTACACCAGCATCTCCGGGTGCCCACGCAACATACTGCAAACAGCTGGTGACTGTATTATTTTCAGGCGTAGAGGAATTCTTTCCCCCGCCCTTCAGATTACAGATTGCCTTTGTTTCGCAAAGCAGCGGGCCTGTCACTCCGACTCTTCAAAAGATGTCACAGCGTTGGTCGGTTGTTGAGCAGCTGCTGACTTCTCCCGGATAAACCCCCAAAGAAGTCAACCCAAACGGGTTTCAAGAGCTGGAAGAGACCACAAAGGGGCCGGGTTCCCCGGGGTTTTAAAAATCACACTCTCCTGACAGGTGCTCATCCAATCTCCTCCTAAAGGCTTCCAATGAAGGAGACTCCACCACCCCTTCGAGGTAGCGCATTCCATCTACAAATAGCCCTCCCCATCAGAAAATGCTTTCTAATATTTAGGCGTTAACTCCTTTCCCATAATCTGAACCCCTTGCTCCTAGACCTTGGCCTAGTCTGCACGCAATAGATAATGCACTTTCAATGCACTTTAGAAGTAGATTTTCCCGTTCTGCACAGGAAAATCCAGCTGCCAAAGCACATTGAAAGTGCATTTGTGTGCAGACTAGGCCCTTATCTTGAAAGCTGCAGTAAAGAAGTTGGCCGCCTCTTCTATGTGTCTTCCTTTTCCGTAGTTAGACACAGCTATCTTACCACCTCTTTCCCTCCTCTTCTCCAAGCTACATGCACCCAACTCTTTCAACCTTTCCTCTCTCTCTGTGATGTACATTAAAAGGAGGTTGCTGCAGGTAGCCTGTCAATTGCTGTCAAATAGTCAATTTGTGGTGACCTCAGCAAGGGTCTTTCGAGTGAGAAGCGGAGGTGGTTTGCCTTTCTCCGCAGAGTCTTCCTTGGTGGTCTCTCTTCCAAGTGCTGATCCCGCTTAGCTTCCAAGAGCTGATGAGATAGGGCTCTACCTTGCTGTCTTCTCTCCCGCAAGGCAGTGTATGCTTTCATACATTTAGAAGGAGCTTTAGGCAAGTATCCTGTGCCTTTGAAATGCAGACTAAGATTTAGTATAATCTCTGGGCTCATTAAAAACTCCCCCCTCCTCCCATCCCTGGGTTTCCAAATAAGATGGATTGGGGCCAACAATTCCTTTCTGCCAAGACTTCTCTGCCGTCGTATTTCTCCATTTGGAGAAGCCTTTCCCCCCTACAGAAAGGAAGGCTTAAACCTTTCTCAAAAGGAGCGTGGCCATGTTTGCAGGAGAAGAGCCTGGTAACACCTTAGAGCAGGGTTGGCCGGACTGTGGCTCTCCAGATGTCCATGGACTACCATTCCCATGAGCCCCCGTTGGATCATGGGAATTGTAGTCGATGGACATCTGGAGAGCCACAGTTCAGCCACCCTTGCCTTAGAAGCCCTGAGCCTGATAGCCCAGACTACCCTGTTATCATCTGATCTTGGGCACTCAGCTAAGCAGGGTCAGCTTTAGTTAGTACTTGAATGGGAGACTGCTGAGGAAGTGCAGGGGTACAACACAGAGCAAGGAATGCACAAAAAAAACCCCTGAATCTCTTTTGCCAGCATCGTGTAGTGCAGCGGTCCTCAACCCGCAGTCCGGGGACTGATACCGGTCTGCGGCTCAATTGGTACCGGGCCGTGGCACCTCCTCATCCTCTTCCCCGGCTACTGCCTCGGGGGCTGCTCTGCCACTCTGCTGCCAGCTCACCTTTGGTGCTCTCCAGCAGCCGCCATGGCTGGGGCTCCCCCTCAGTGTGGCACTGCGCAGCTCCTGCTGCCAGCCCCCCCCCCCATCGGGTGGCAGAAAGTCAGGGGCGCTGGCAGGAAAGCAAGCGGAGCAGGGGCTCCGCTTTGACCATTCCCCCCCCCCCAAAAAAAAAACTATTAGGGTTGTGAGTGGTGGCACACAACCCTAAAAACTATGCTGGGGATCATAGGAGTGAATTACCCCAAAGCCATGTGCTGTGGAGGCTGTAGCAGGGAAGGGGATGAGACAAGACTTAATGGGACATTTGTCTGGTTCCAACCCATTGCTTGAAACCAAGACTGGGGAGCGGGATAAGTTGGCGATGCTTTTGTAAAACAAGAAAGGCTTGCGGTTGAAGAAACAAATAGATCTAAGAAATGTACCTTAAGCCCTGACTCGCCAGGGATAAGTCAGTTGCTTTGTAGTACGAAGAAGTGGAGAAATATTGTTTACTTAGAACTCGTCATTTGATTTGTTAAACCAATTTCCAAATAGTCTTGAATAGACTTGTTTCCATGAACAATAGCACCTGGATTCGGAAAGGGGGAAAGGTGCGCTCGGATACAGAAAGGGGGCTTGATTGCTTGGGGACTCAGCCCTGCCTGCATGCATGATGCCTTGCCAACTGAGTTGCTGTGATCAGACGGTTATAGCAACCAGGGGGCATCCGCCACTTTCTGAGCATGTTCACAGTTCTCTGTTGCGGTGTGGTTGGCCATCACCAAGTAAGCGATTGAAAGAGCCCCGAGACTTTTCCATGAGGAAAAGAAAAAAACATTTTCTTCAAAAGATTTTAACTTTTCTCAAAGAAAAATCTTCCTTCCTTCCTTCCTTCCTTCCTTCCTTCCTTCCTTCCTTCCTTCCTTCCTTCCTTCCTTCCTTCCTTCCTGTGTGTATAATAAACACACGCTAGCCTTGATTGTCTTGAGCAGGGGTAGTCAAACTGCGGCCCTCCAGATGTCCATGGACTACAATTCCCAGGAGCCGCTGCCAGCGAATGCTGGCAGGGGCTCCTGGGAATTGTAGTCCATGGACATCTGGAGGGCCGCAGTTTGACTACCCCTGGTCTTGAGAGTAACCACTTACTCTATGTTCAGTTTTGGGGGCACCACAGCTGAAGAAGGATGTAGACAAACTGGAGCGTGTCCAGAGGAGGGCTACAAAGATGGTGAGGGGTTTGGAGGCCAAGACGTAGGAGGAAAGGTTGAGGGAGCTTGGTCTGTTTAGCCTGGAGAGGAGGCGACTGAGAGGGGATCTGATAGCCATCTTCAAGTATTTAAAAGGCTGCCATGTAGAGGATGGAGCAGAGTTGTTCTTTCTTGCCCCGAAGGGATGGACCAGAACCAATAGGATGAAATTCATTCAAAAGAAATCCCATCTAAACATCCGGAAGACGTTCCTGACAGAGCGGTTTCTCAGTGGAACAGGCTTCCTCAGGAGGTGGTGGGTTTTCCATCTTTGGAGATTTTTAAACAGAGGATGGACAGAGAGGCTGATTCTGTGAAGGCTCAAGGGGGTGGCAGGTTACAGTAGATGAGTGATAGGGTTGTGAGTGTCCTGCATAGTGCAGGGGGTTGGACTAGATGACCCAGGAGGCCCCTTCCAACTCTATGATTCTAATCAAACCAGATGTAGTGGATATATCCATTTGCTGTTTTGTTGGTACCTTCTCTGCATACAGGGCATCCATTTCCGATATTAGTTTTTCAAAATGCTAATTTGACAATCCATCAAGCCGAACAAAATCCACCAGCTCCATTCTGGGACTAGGGTTGCCGGCAGTCCAGGAGGGGGGAAAACTAGCCTGGGTTCCTCCCAAGGACGATACTGTAAACCTCTATTCGAGTAATGCCCTTCTAAGTGAATGGGCTTGAGTAGACTTAAACGGGTATAATTTTCCTGAGGATGGCACTGTAAATCTGCCAAAATTAGCAAGAGAAGCTTTTCACAGCAATGAATGAGAAGAAGAATTGGTTTTTATATGCCGCTTTTCCCTACCCGAAGGAGGCTCAAAGCGGCTTACAGTCGCCTTCCCTTTCCTCTCCCCACGACAGACACCCTGTGGGGTGGGTGAGGCTGAGAGAGCCCTGATATTACTGCTCGGTCAGAACAGTTTTATCAGTGCCTTGGCGAGCCCAAGGTCACCCAGCTGGCTGCATGTGGGGGAGCGCAGAATCGAACCCGGCATGCCAGATTAGAAGTCCACACTCCTAACCACTACACCAAACTGGCTCTCAAATATCTCAAATGTCCACATATCACTGTTGCATTTTTGGCTGTCTCTGTGCTAGAGAATATTCCCATCCTAATTCAATGACCAAACAGACAGTGTTGTATTAATTCGACCCCTCCCTCCCACCCCAGGGCCGGCAGGGGCTGGTTAATCAACCGCTATGCCAGCAACCACTTTAATTTTGACGGATCAGGTGATGGGCAATCCCTCCTCCCCTTTTTTGACAGCTCTTTAGGGAGGCAGGGGAAAACAAAGGTTGTCCACCTCTGCCAGGCCACGATGTCTACCTTTCGCTTGGGCCGTTGCAAGTTGGGCGGCCTGCCTCTGATCTTATCTCGCAAAGGTCTCCTCTCGCTGCTTAGACATTGCCCCTTACCCTTCCTGCTTTGACCGTCCTCTGCTCTGCTCCTTTGGCACGGCTAAGCAATGCAAACAGCCATGTCAGCGGCTGAACGAACACAGGTGCCGCGATGATCCGTTCGTCCTCCCAGATGGAACACCTGCTGCAATTTCCTTTGTAGTTGAAACTCTCTGACAGCTGGTCTCCTTGCAGTTTCAGCTGGTGAAGGAGGGGTGATTGGAATGCGGCGGAAATAAAAATGGATGCGTCGGCCAAGCCTTCAATTGAGTTATCTCTCCCTCCCCCCCCCCCCGCCCCAGGAGGCCTAGGATTCAAAGGCCTTTGCGAAAGCTGACGTGAAGCCGCAGGTGCTCGGCCCCCTTGAAGGTCAAGCTCATGAGCCAAGAACCTTTGTACACCTGCGAGGCTGAGTTTTAGGTCTTGCCCTGAATTTCAAAGCCATTTATTAAGATACTTCCTTGCATTCTTCTTTCCCTTTGTCAGGTGTTGGAGGTAGGGCGCTTTGACTCTCAAAGGCTCATCCCCCAAGACTCTGTTTCGTCTCTAAGGCAGGGGTAGTCAGCCTGTGGTCCTCCAGATGTCCATGGACTACAATTCCCATGAGCCCCTGCCAGCGTTTGCTGGCAGGGGCTCATGGGAATTGTAGTCCATGGACATCTGGAGGACCACAGGTTGACTAACCCTGCTCTAAGGTGTTTCTGAACTCTACTGGAGACCAACATGACGACAACAATGATAATGGTATAATAATAATAATAATAATAGTAATAATAATAATAATAATAATATAATCTCTATCCCACCACTCCCCACACAGGCTCAGAGTGGTTCACAACAAAACACATTCAGTAAAATCAATTACAAGAATGACATAACAATAAAATACAATTTTAAACCCCATTCCCCCCCTTCACACCCTCTCCCAGCTACTCCAGGCTGAGGATGACATCAAATGGGGGAGCCAAGAAGGAGGAGGTGGAGGGTGGCTGACAAAACTTCATGCTGCCCTGGCCTCACCCATAGGCCTGGTGGAAAAGCACCATTTGGCCTGCCCTGGGGAACTTTGACAGCTCTGTCAGGGTCCAGATCTCAACAGGCAACTCATTCCTCCAGATTGGTGCCAGGGTCAAGACCAGGCTCACGTTACTCTCTGGAAACTTCCTTCCCCAAGTTGCTGATAATGTTGCCAAGTGTTTTTACTCGCCTGCTCCTCTGCTTTTAACTGAAACGATGCAGGCATTCTTTCCCCCCCAACACCCTACCTTAATGCCATGCAAAAAGCATCTGCAGCTATTCCAACAAACGTCAACTTTTGGATGTCAAGAGTAGAGCTGAAGTCAGCCTTTGCCTGACAGGGCTACCCAGAAGCACCAAATGGTTGGAAAGTCTGGTTGTGTCACACTCTGGCATCAGCCCTGAGCTCCCAAGTGAGGGCCGTGCCAAGGTCAAGTATGCCTGAGAAAAGACCCTTTGGAGCTTTATTTGCATCTTTAAACATCACAGGACTTTTCCCACCCGCATGTTTCTAAAAATCTTTGCTCCTGCCCAAGGATGTTGCTGGAGTAGCCCGGAGGAATGTTGATTCACAAAGCCAGGCCAGTGCTTTATCAGATTCCTGCTTCACGCCCGTCTGTCTTCCTAGCCATTTTTCAAGGCATACAATATTTGCAGGCCTCTTTTCAATATTTGCGTTGCCAGCTGCTACGCTGCCCTCGTTGCTTGTCTGGCAACGATTTCTCAGCGACCGTCTTGGCTACGCCTCCAGTCTCCCCACAAACCTTTCTCGTCTAGCTAGGGCACACCACTTCAACATCAGGTTCGTAGCAATCCAAATTATTATTTTTTTTAATTCCCATATTCTTTTTGTTTTGTTTTGTTGGAGAGCCAACTTGGTTAAGAGCAGTGGTCTCTAATTATGAGAACTGGGTTTGATTCCCCACTCCTCCACAGGGAGGCTGCTGGGTGACCTTGGGCCAGTTACAGTTCTCTCGGGGCTCTCTCGGCCTCACCTGCTTCACTGGGTGTCTGTAGTGTAGTGGGGAGAGGAAGGGCAGGAAGAAGAAGAAGAAGAAGAAGAAGAAGAAGAAGAGTTGGCTCTTATATGCCGCTTTTCCCTACCCGAAGGAGGCTCAAAGCGGCTTACATTCGCCTTCCCTTTCCTCTCCCCACAACAGACACCTTGTGGGGTGGGTGAGGCTGAGAGAGCCCTGATATCACTGCCTGGTCAGAACAGTTTTATCAGTGCCGTGGCGAGCCCAAGGTCACCCAGCTGGTTGCATGTGGGGGAGCGTAGAATCAAACCTGGCATGCAAGGTTAGAAGTCCACACTCCTAACCACTAAACCAAACTGGGTTACAGGTGATTGTAAGCTGCTTCGGGACTCCTTTGGGTAGTGAAAAGTGGGGTACAAAACAGTTCTTGGTTACCTCCTGATACTTTATTTGCAGCTGCATCTAAAACCCAGTTTAGTACAAGTGCTTTGACTGAGCTTCCTTTGGTTATATTGACCAGGGATTGCATGTGTTTCTGACCAATTATAGTAGGCTGGGTTAAAATGTATCCATACTGAGTGCTGATTGGATGGGCCCTCCGTCTCTTCCGCATGGAAACTGATTGCTCAATGGACTTTTAGATTTCAATTGGCTACAACCAACTCCTGCTCAGAAATTGACCTGAAACCTGCGATTCATTGGTCAGTCACCGGAAATTAGCTCCTGCAAGGTTCTATGTTTAACCAGCTAGGTGGAAACTGCCTATCGATAGAGAGAAACGAAGACTTATCACTATGAGTTTGTAATCAGCTTATCTATAACAATGTGCAGAGGAAAATTTCACCATAAATACGTGGACAAAAATTTAGGCAGATCAGAGAGAAGAGGTAAAACAATTTATATTAAACGTTAAACCAACCTCTCTCACTTTTCCTAATGCCAGGGATAGGCCTGTATTTCTTGGGAGTCTATTCACAACCACTGGAATTGGCTGGGACAAAAATCCTTTTTTATGCCTGCCCTCCCTGTGCATTTTTACAGTTGTGTCAATTGTGTGAGTACCCAGCTTGCTGGGGGGTAAACGGTAATGACTGGGGAAGGCACTGGCAAACCACCCCGTATTGAGTCTGCCAAGAAAACGCTGGAGGGCGTCACCCCAAGGGTCAGACATGACTCGGTGCTTGCACAGGGGATACCTTTACCTTTACCTTTATTTTCTTCCCTATGTCACTTGAGGAATGACTGTTTTCAAGGGAACTGGGCGTTGTTGTCAGGGACATAATTGGTGGAATCACAATGCTCACCCTTAATTTTCTCTTTAAAGGAAAAGGGCTTATCTCTGCAAGGGAGGGTAGAGGATAGAGATTTACTGTTCTTGACACTGGCAGTCTTCAAGCAAAGGTTGGATGCACACTTTTCTTGGATGCTTTAGGATGCTTAGGGCTAATCCTGCGTTGAGCAGGGGGTTGGACTAGATGGCCTGTGTGGCCCCTTCCAACTCTATGATTCTACGATTCTAACTAGATGGCCTGTATGGCTCCTTCCAACTCTATGATTCTATGATTCCATTTTTTTAATGAAAGCTGGGAATTGAGAGAACCTGCTTAAACGATCAGTATAATGCTACAAAGGTATATCAATATTTTAGGACCATTTTTAAACAATTGAAATCACAGTCTTGGTGAGAAAAGGGAGAGGTTTAACGATAACAGTTGAATCACTGAAAAGTGGGCTTGCTGGTATGTAGGCGGAAGGGAGGGGTGGGGGACAAAGAACCATTAGAAACATTACACAGTCGGAAAAAGTCAGCTCAAAATTGGTTTCCAGAAAAAGATTGGGATGGAAGTAGTCCCAAAAGAGCTCAAAATCCCAGGGCAAAGACAAGAAACTGAACGGAAAACCAAATTCATAAAAATGCATGCAGATATTGGCATAAACTTAAGCAGAATGGGACCAGAGTTGACAAAAAACAAGCAAACCCTATGTGGAAAATCTCCCTCTTTTATTTACATTCCTTTCTTACAAGGGTCTCAGAATGGCAAACAGATTTCTCCGCTCCTCCATTTTATTGTCACAGAATGCTGTAAGCAGATAGGGGAAGGTGGCTTCTCAATTCCAGTTTTTTGTGAACGAAGCCAGTTCTGATAAGCCCATCAGTCTGGTTTTTCTCCCTGATATGGCACTGAAACTATTTTGGCTATTTTGGTGGAGGTTGTGAGGTTGGAGGGGGACACACATCTCTGATGGTTCTCCTGGTCTTTTCTGGGGCTTTTGGTCTCGTCATATTGCTATCCTCCTAAACTGCTGGGCAGAAATGGGCCCCGGTGGTGGTGCATTGGGAGTGGTTTTGGTTCTTCCAGGTAGGATCCAGAAGATGGTGCTGGGGGACTTCTTTAGCTTTTGATTCAAGGACTTCCACAGGGTTTATAACCAGTGGTGAGGGACTAGAAAAGGATGAATAAATCGAAGTTTCATTTAGACAAAATGAAAGTGTTTCTTTTCACTGCTGCTGCTAATTTGTGGATATTCATAGAATCATAGAATCATAGAGTTGGAAGGGGCCATACTGGCCATCTAGTCCAACCCCCTGCTCAACGCAGGATTAGCCCAAAGCATCCTAAAGCAATATCCTATACTCATACCACAAGCGTGATTAGAATAATCCCTGTGGGCATTCCAGCATAATCTGAAAACATACCAGCATGGTACAGTGGTTATGAACAGCAGACACTAATCTGAAGAACCATGTTTGATTCCCTGCTCCTCCACATGCACACAGCTGGGTGACCTTGGGCCGGTCACAGTTCTCTCAGTGCTCTTCTTATAGAGCAGTTCTCTCAATCTCTCAGCCACACCTTACAGGGTGTCTGTTGTGGGGAGAGGAAGGGAAAGGTGATTGTCAACCACTTTGAGATTACCTTCAGGTAGTGAAAAGAGGTATGTAAAAAGCTAATTCTTCCTCTCTGTTCCAGAAGGGCCTGCTGCCTGACATTTTTACACTGTCGTTTTATCTGATATCATAGTCATTGTTCACCATTGTATTATTATGCGTTTTTCATCCATTGTTAGCTGCCTTGTCTGTCCTTTATATGAGAAGGGAGGCATGTGCATTCATTAAGGCATCAGACAGGTGCTGTGATTTGTGCGGAAATTCTCCCCATCTTTTTCTCATGCTGCTCCAAGGAGGCATCTCTTTTCATCCCTGGGCTTCTGCCTCCGCCACATTCCACCCCTTTCCAAACCCGTGATAGTTCTGCTACCAGGTTTCTGTACACAGAGCAGTGAATACCTCCCTTACCAACGGCAGCTCTGGCTTTTGCCCACTGGGTGGGATTCATTTATCTGACACATGGTATGTACAGAGTATAGCAGCTGCACCAACTTTTCCCCCTCACCCCAAACAGTCCGGCATCCTGAAAGCCATCCTTGCTGACAGGCAGCTCTCCTGCCCATCATCCTGGAAAATCCAACAGGTGAAGACCCGTCAGCTGCTGTTGTTAGGTGCAAAGTCGTGACCAACCCATCGCGACCCCATGGACAATGATCCTCCAGGCCTTCCTGTCCACTACCATTCCTCAAAGTCCATTTAAGTTTGCACCGACTGCTTCAGTGACTCCATCCAGCCACCTAATTCTCTGTCGTCCCCTTCTTCTTTTGCCCTCGATCGCTCCCAGCATTAGGCTCTTCTCCAGGGAGTCCTTCCTTCTCATGAGGTGGCCAAAGTATTTGAGTTTCATCTTCAGGATCTGGCCTTCTAAGGAGCAGTCAGGGCTGATCTCCTCTAGGACTGACCGGTTTGTTCGCCTTGCAGTCCAAGGGACTCGCAAGAGTCTTCTCCAGCACCAGAGTTCAAAAGCCTCAATTCTTTGACGCTCGGCCTTCCTTATGGTCTAACTTTCACAGCCATACATTGCAACTGGGAATATCAGTCAGCTGTAATACAAGCAAATGAAATGATTTTCAAGCTGGTGATGGCAAATAACAAGTTTATTCCACTATAAACAATTTCTCAAACTTCCAAAACTTTAAAATGAACTTCTAAGTTATTTTTTTCATTTTCAGTCTCTTCATCAGTGATGCAAGATACTCTTTAACCTTTAATATAATAAGTCCTCTTCAAATGAATTCTTCTATCAGAAAGATATGACCTTAATCCTATGGTAATATGTATGTGGTTCAATCTTCAAATATTTCTATCATCCAGGAAAAGTCTAACTTTCAAAGGGCAATATAAGGCAAATTCATACAGGTGAATGTTTCACTGACACCCATATTTTTATGCACAGAATGTTCATACTATTTTTAATGCAAGTCAGTATAGAGTTTTCAGCTGTTTGATCTGGGGGGGGGGGGGAGAAGGCCCAGGATTCCTTTGCCACCGGCCCATTTGAGGAAGTCATAAGTAGATCAGGGAGGAGGCTTTGTTCTTTTCTCTACTGCTATCTCAGAATATTGTGAGGAGGGAAAGCACAGAAAGGTGAAAATGCATTGGGAAGAGGAAACATTAGATTAGCGATCCCCAACCTGTGGGCAGCAGACCACATGTGGTCCGTCGACTAATTGGAGGTGGGCCGCCAAGGACGCCTTCTCCCCCCCCCGGCCCTTTACTTCATCCCCCCCGGCCCTTTACAACACACTTTGGGTGTCATTGTCTCCCATCACTCCCAGATGGGACTATCTCATTGCAGAGAAACAAGCTCAGGGTTCCCACTGATTTGTCATTGTCATGACTTAAAATTTCCATGAAAATAAAATGTTCCTTATGTCCATTGTTGTGGTGTGTCTGTATCTTATTTTGAAGGGATGTTTAAACATTACCATAGCGATCAGAAAGCGCTAGGGCAGTGGTTGAGAGTAGAGGCGTAAACTACACCCCCCCCCCACCGGGCCTCAGTAAAATTGTCAAGCGTTGAGTGGTCCCTGGTGATAAAAAGGTTGGGGACCACTGCATTAGATAATGCACTTTCAATGCACTTGAGAAGTAGATTTTCCTGTTCCGCACAGGAAAACCCAGCTGCAAAAGTACATTGAAAGTGCATTATCCAGTATGTGCAGAACAGGCCATGGTTACCTGAGTTAGTCCTCTTTTAAGATAAATAAATGTTGAAATGCTCCCAGCCTAGGTATATTTCCTGAAAAGGAGAGAGCGGCAAAGCATATATTCAAACTACAAAAGTTATATTCATCGCCAATTCTTATGCAGCTCTGGGAAACAGTGAATAGCCCCAAGGTCTAAAGATCTGAAGAGTCTCTTTTCTGCTGCCAAAATGGTATTGTTGCTTAGGCACAAATCAAGTCTTCTGCTCCTCAAATAGGCCTTGATTTGCCGTAGACACAAAAATGTCCATTCACAGCCAAGAGATATTGTGACATAGAATCGGCTGTGTTCTGTTAAAGGAATGTTGAGTTCTTCATATGTTTGGTTAATCGTGGCAATTTTAATCCGTCACTCTTATCCAGACCTCTCTATAACTTCAAAAAGCTGTGTGTTTCATAGCCATCCCTACCACAGCTGCAATTTCTGGAGCTTTCTGGATGGAGAAAGTAATGGTACTTAGCAGGGAATGAATAAGGTCAATGCATAGAGTTGCATTTTGTCTGGACCTTTTTAAAAAATTCACAATATTGTAATCAGCAATTGGGGGGGGGGACAATTTTAAAATCCTGATCTGTGTTTTGGACACAAACTTTCCGATGGGGATTATTTCAGTAACATTGCTTTGAATTAATTCTGGGATACAACAAATGTGTTTTTTTTATTTTAAGTTGGAATTTTGGTGGAATCTTATTGAAGAATTCATCAAGCTGTCCTTGAGTATTTGATGACCTGATTCCTGAAAGGAATCTGAAACCCACAAGATTGGAGTATTATATCACTTAAAGCAGGGGCAGTCAACCTGTGGAATGTGTGCTTCTGCCCGTATTCAGTCACCCTTTGCGCCTGTAAACAACAAACCCAGACAGCTATAAGTAGTTGTCATCCTAAAATAAGAAACCTTAATATGTACAGTCTGAAATGAGCAGTGGGACTGGCTGACTCAAGATCCATTTTTGCCAGGTACCTAGCACTCTAGAGGGTTACCCCCCCTCCTGCTCAGTTTATACCTGGAATTTCGGTGCTAAGGGTGATTCCTGGTGCATTAGCCATCTGTAACCCTTTCTATTTAGAAGCAAGAGTACAATTCAATATAATGATGTACATTTGTTCATATGGTTCTCTGGACTTGAGGAGCCCCTGGGGTGTGCTGTATTATATATATATATATATATATATGAATCCTTGTGGTGTGGTAACAAATTCAGTTAGGGCTTGTGAGTGACATCTAAACCAATATCTTAACACAGCCCGCAGCGCCGCGGACTAAATAAAGCCGTAAGGGCTTTGTGGGAGGAGTTAGGGCAGGCTCTGTCCGGGATGAGGAAGGGGGCCGATTGGCCCCTTCTTCTGGACAGACCATCGGCTGGGCCAATCAGCAGGCGCAAAGCGCCTGCCGATTGGCCCGGCCGATTCCCGCCGTGGCGAAGGGAGCAACTGCAAGCTTCCTGCCCGGTGGCCTGACGCCACGAGAGGCACTTTGCGCCTCTTGCCACGTCAGGCCGCTGCACGACCTCACAACAGCCACTGCCCAACAGAGCAACGGCGACACCGCCGAGGAAACCCCCAACGGAGGCACACCCGCCGAAGATGGAGCATACCCCGCCACCGCCACCGCGGCCCCCACCACAGACAACAATCACCCGGGTAGGCCGCGGCGCAGGAGGGGGGCCGAACAAACAGCTAGCGCCCGCTGTATTGCAGCTACAGTGGGCTTAATTACTAGTTTATAGATAAAGAGCGGCATATAGTAAAAGGAGGCAAGTGGGTTTAGGGAATAACCTCTGGAGCTTAGGAAGCTATGAGTTGCTTATGCAGTGCCCACAACAGCCTGAAAACATTCTTCAGGCTTCGAGAAACCACAGAAGTGGTGCGATTGTGCGGAATATGGCTGGGAAGCAGAGCTGTGGACAGGCCCACCTGGGGCCCCTCCCCTCTACCCCCTCCAGGCACACCATTGGCCATTTTGGGTAGGAGTGGGTTGACATGACCATATATGGTCATATCACCCGATGAATATTTAACCAATTTAAAATTAACTCCCACCTATTCAGGAAAGCCTTCCAGGGCCGGTGAGAAATCCCAGTGTTTCGCAAAACCCTGGTTGAGAAGGCTGCTCTACGTGAATACATGTCTTGTACTGATTTAGATCATTGGTTACCCCTGGCTCCCCACACAGCATTTCCTTTGTATGCAGCTGCCATCCCAAGAGTCTTGAGTTGCAATAATCAGGTTGTTGTGAGATGAAAGACCTCAACCTGAGACCATGAAGTGCACCTTTGTAAATGGCCATCAAGTTGCAGCTAGTTCAATGCAAGCCTGCAGGGTTTTCAGGGGAAGAGATACAGAGAGGTGGTTTGCCACTGCCTGTGTCTTCCCACCAAATGTGGATTTCCTTGGTAGTCTGTCATCAAAATGCTAACCCTGCTTAGCTTCTGAAATTAGGTTAGTCCTGGTCAGAATACACAATCCTAACCTCTTTCCCAACCCCCATTTTTTTCATTTTAAAGTTACAGAAAAAGAAAAAAAAGGAAAGATTTTAAAAAAGATTACAGATGCATATTACAGATAACTCAAATATTCATCCCAGCGTTTTTTAAGTATTCTGGTAGTCTATGATTGTCCAAATTTGTTAAGTTAGCCATAACATACCAAATTTCTGCATCCATTTCATCATGCACGCTTTTATTTCTTCTGTATCAGTTTCTAATTTGAGCAGAAGACACAGTCCTAACCTCCGTATGCAGATGACGTAATGAAGCAGCAAACAGCTTCATACATGTGTGTGTTCCCTTTACACTTGACATAAGTAGACCAAGACCAAAGAGCCAAGGTAAAACTGCAGCATATGGTAGGAGTGGTACAGTTCCCGGCATACCTTTCGCTTCCGAATACCTTATCCTGAAGATAATTAAATCTTCCTTAGTACTGGAAGATCTACAGCATGGTCATGGTATCGAGAGAGATTGGTTGGGTGTCCTAGGAGGATTTGTAAGGAAATGAACAAATAGCAATTCCCATGAATAACAAATCAGGAAAGCAGGAACCTTTTCCCGATCTATATAAATGGAAAGAATGGAAATTAGTGCAAGATTAAGAGAACAAGCCGGATGGCCGTATTATTCACAGGCATGACATGTTTCATAAAGATTTGCTGAACTGGCATGCAAGGTTGTAAAGTATATGCAAACCTAATAGTAGCAGCCGCATAAATTTTAGCGCTCAGTAACTGGATGATGAACATTCTTTTTATATTCAGCAAACATTTTAAAGCACAGTAAAACTAGTTAATGAGTGTCTCAGCTCTTAATAGAATGATTGCCTGGTGTCTTCTGCATGGGTTATCTGCCCCGAGTTCGACGATTTCGGGAAATGTTTCTCTACACCATCATGGGGCATTCATGTATCTTGGGGGGGGGGGCTATAGCCCTGGGGGAAGGTATCTTGTGTGGCCCAGGGAAGCTTGGGGTCCGCAGCATGTGCTACCCATGCTACATGGATGAATCTGCCCTGTGCATTACCATATAGTACCAAAGTGTGCACAGGAGCATAGCAAAATATAATTTTGTACACATTCCAGCTTGATTTTGGGATGTCTTACTGCAGCTTTTGGGATGGATTCAGCCAGATTTTGAACTCAGTTGCCTTATTTCCCTCCTTATTCCAGCCAGTTTGGTTTTGTGGTTAGGAGCGCGAACTTCTAATCTGGCAAGCTGGGTTTGATTCCCCTCTCCTCCACATGCAGCCAGCTGGGTGACCTTGGACTCGCCAGGGCACTGATAAAACTGACTGAGCAGGAATATCTCTCTCAGCCTCACCCACCTCACAGGGTGTCTGTTGTGGGGAGAGAAAGGGAAGGTGAATGTAAGCCACTGTGAGACTCCCTCTGGTAGAGAAAAGAAGCATATAAGAACCAACTCTTCTTCTTCTTCAGTAATCTCAGGGCTCTCTCAGCCTCACCCACCCCACAGGGTGTCTGTTGTGGGGAGAGGAAAGGGAAGGTGACTGCAAGCCGCTTTGAGACTCCTTCTTGTAGAGAAAAGCGGCATATAAGAACCAACTCTTCTTTTTCTTACTATGCTGCACATGCTCCCTTTGTCCATACAGGTTCCATGACTTTTTGGTGATGCAAAGGGTATTCTCCCCTCCTTTTTTTCTCCAGCAGAAAAGCTGCCTAGATCCAACAGTTCGTCTTTCTGATGGACCAGAGGATCAGACTCCCATGTTTACATACATTCAGCCCTGTGACCTATAGAGGCATTCTTCTTTGAAGATATCAGGAGGCTGTTATGCTGGTCACCCACCTGTCCCCTCCCCAAATAAAACAGGCACTGTCTCTTGCTCGTCATCCTCTCCTGCTTTTATAAAGGGTTGGGTCCTGACAGGTAGTTGAGTGATTGCCCAGTGGACAATATTTTCAAGACAGATGAGCTAATGACTTGGGCACCGTTAATCAGAGATCTGATGACACCTTTAATGCCTTCATTATATGGACAGGCCTTGAATCCTATATCTGTCAACATAGTCGTATTAAAAATTCATCAAGTCAAGAACATGTATTCCTGCAGTCAGGTTTGCTGTGGAGATTTTTTTTTTAAGTCTTTCATTTTAATGCTTCTTTACTAGATGGGTGCTTTTTTTTTTGTTACCTCTGTCACAATCAGAACGTGCCTCTGCAGGATTTCATATTTCATCTCATGAAACATTTAAGTTTTTCCGGTGGGTAGCCATATTGGTTTGAAGCAACAGAACAAGGTCTGAGTCCAGTGGCACCTTTAAGACCAACAAAGTTCAATTCTGGGTTTCATTGTGAACTGCCAGAGCCGGCTTGGATCGGGAGTGGCAGTCAATAAATATAAATAAATAAACATAAATAAGTGCCTTAAAATCGCCTTCCCTTCCACACCCCACAATAGGTACTCTGTGAGAGAGGTGGGGCTGAGAGAGCTCTGACAGAACTGCTCTGTGAGAACAGCTCTGTGAATGGCCCAAGGTCACCCAAGTGGCTGCATGTGGGGGAGTGGGGAAACAAACCTGGATCTCTGGATTACAGACTATTCTTAACCACTACACTGCCCTGAAAGGCGGTTGATCATGGGTCTTCAAAATATGTATTCTAAAGAGCTAATATTTTAAGAGATTTAAAATTATTAAAATCATTATTAAAACTGCCTGGTAATAGTTTATTAAAACTGTTGATGGGTTAGTTGATGGAGGCTGGGTGGATTCCCAAGCAGGGAGGCCAGCATTTTCATGGTGATGGAATAGACTGCCTAAGGAGGTGGTGAGCTCCCCCTCACTGGCAGTCTTCAAGCAAAGGTTGGATACACACTTTTCTTGGATGCTTTAGGATGCTTAGGGCTGATCCTGCATTGAGCAGGGGGTGGGACTAGGTGGCCTGTATGGCCCCTTCCAATTCTATGATCTATGTTATTTCTAGACCTAAACCATAAGCCTGGTTTATGAGACCCTATAAGACAAAGACAGCTTTGTCTTATAGGGTCTCTGGACTGTTTAAGAACTTGGAGGGCCCTGATCTCACTAGGGAGAGCTTTCCACCAAGCTGGGACCATGGCTGTTCCTTTGGGTTCGGGGACCATGAGCAGATTTTGGTCGCCTGATCTTAATGATCTTTTGGGAATACAGCGGAAGAGGCAGTCCCACAGATACAGTTTGTATCCAGATACAGAGTAGAACGGCTGGTGAAAATGGCAGTGCTGTGTCAAGTTCCTCAACTTGGAACCAGTTTGGTATAGTGGTTAGGAGCACAAATTTCTAATCTGGCAAGCCGGGTTTGATTCCCCGCTCCCCCACATGCAGCCACTTGGGTGACCTTGGGCTCGCCATGGCACTAATAAAACTGTTCTGACCAAGCAGTGATATCAGGGCTCTCTCAGCCTCACCTCCCTCACAGGGGGTTTGTTGTGGGGAGAGGAAAGGGAAGGCGACTGTAAGCCACTTAGTGACTCCTTCGGGTAGAGAAAAGCAGCATATAAGAACCAACTCTTCTTCTTTGCGCAGAAGTGTGGCCACTTCCATTGCAAAAAGAGATACTGAATCTGTCCCTTCCATTCTGGCAAATCTGCAAAGATATCTGGCTTTCTAACAACAAAACAGCCTCTCCCACAAACCTCTCTCTACACCACCAGACCTGGCAACTGTCCCAGAGATTGAAAGACAAAGTCTGGGTATTTTTCCTTGCTTGGAAAACTGGTGTGCTGTGTTGTTTTTCACGGTAACTGTAATTGTTTTGTGTCACAAGAAAACACTCCATAGAAAGGACCAGAATAGCTTTTTGAGCACCCCACACACAAGGACTTATAATTGGCTGGTATGCCCCTTACAGGTGACCCCTCCCAGCTAGGACGCCAGACTTATCGAGGTGTGACTGTATTTTGAAGGTCGAACAAGACAAATAGTCCAGCCAAGGACACTGCCCTAATTAGAGCCGAATAGCAGTTTGCTTTATTATCGTGGCTAATTTACAGCTCCTGGTAATTAGGTTTATGTCAGAAACAGCCGACTCCTCAAAAGGTGGAAGGGGGGGGGGCACGCCGGTCCTTTCCTGGCAGAGCTGTTACTGGGTCACCTCCGCCAACACAAAGGAAGGAACAAACACCAAAGAAATAAGTTCTCGCGGGCATCCAAGCTGGTCGAACAGGTGGCTGCTGGGCTCAGACCAGCAACCAGCAGGAGGTAGAGTGGCCAACTCTGGGTTTGGGGATTCTTGGAAATTGGGAGATAAAACTTAGGGGAGGGCAAGATTTGGTGAGGGGAAGGACCTCGGCATTGATATAATACCATAGAGTCTGCCCTACAAAGCAGTTGTTTTCTCCAAGGGAACAGATACCTGTCATCTGGGGATCAGTCGTAACTTGAGGAGATCTCTGGGACCCACTAGGCCAGGGGTAGTCAACCTGTGGTTCTCCAGATGTCCATGGACTACAATTCCCACGAGCCCCTGCCAGCAAATGCTGGCAGGGGCTCATGGGAGTTGTAGTCCATGGACATCTGGAGGACCACAGGCTGACTACCCCTGCACTAGGCAACCCTAGCTGGAGGACTGGGGGAAGGGATATGGGATCCAGAAGGGTCTGGCAACCCTCAGAACGGCACAGCTGGATTCTGAGATGACCGAAGAGGCCCGGATTTGGAATGCTGCCACCATGTAACAGCTCCCTCCAAATTTAAACAAAAAAAAGTTAGCAATCCAGGGGGAAAGTTCTGGTTTTGCACATTGTGCTAGTTTCTCCAGTTACTGTGGATGATTAATGTAGGGTAACCTGAAAAATGTAACCTCGCTCACCCACAGTCTGCAGCAGCACTATCCATTCTACCACTTCAGCAATTTGCCACCACGTCCTCCTGCATTGTGCAGCCCAGACAGAAGGAGACCAAGAAGGATTTGGAAGGGACTGGGGGTGGGGTGTGTGGGGTTATAATATGTGGGAAGGGAATAAAAAATCTGGAATTCTTTCATTCCTCAGATGTGGGCATCAGGGGAATAAGTGTGATCCGTCAATTTATGAAAAAATATTTATACCCTGCCGTTCTTAACTAGAGGTAGTTTAAAATTGTGTATTAAAACCCTGTTCACTTGCTGATCCTAAATACCTGCAGTTTTTAGACTCCATTCAAAGGCCCTAACAAATAGTAGATTGGGGGTTTCTTGACAGCCCTGGAAACTGCTTTGAGGACCTCCTTTGGGCCGTGAAAAGCAGACTATTAAAATCTCCTCCTCCTCCTTCCACACGCAAAAGGCCAATATGAGCTGTTCCCCATTTTGGAGTTGTTTTCTGCATCCCTAGATGCAAGGGAAACCCAGCCAAAGCAATCTAAAGCAAGGACATCAGTGCCATGTCTACTCCTGTGACATTCTTTCTTCTTTCACAATATCTTCCTTTGCATATGGTGCTATTCTTTGCATTTCTGTTCCCGCGCGCGCCCCCCCCCCCCCATTTCATTGAGCAAGCAATGCCATGAACAAAGAGTGCTGATGGGTGGAGGAAAAGGAATACCTGAAACCCTTGCAGCCCACCTAAGAGATTTTTGTCCTAGATAAACAAGAATGACACAAAAGGAAAAACACAAGAGTTGGTTAAAAGAAACTTTTAAAAAGGACAGCGAAGGTGGCAGAATAACAGCAAAACACCACTGAAAGAGGTCTTTTGTTGAAGGCATCACATCATTATCTTGCGCACAATTGGGTACAACTGGAGCATACGAAACCACAATTTGCAAAGTTGTCCAAGCTGGCTGCGTCTCAAGGAGACGAAGGGTTTCGATATTAACTTCAAAGGGAGAATGTAGCAATCTGGACCAGCTCAAAACCGTTTCCGTTGGGTAGCCCTGCTGCTTTGCAGTAGAACAGCTAGATTAGAGGCCGAAGTTTTCCAAGGTATTGGCTTTCAAGAGTCAAAGCTCCCTCAGGGTCTCTAAGGTCCTTCTGCTGGTTCTCCAGTCTAGCAGCTCAAAACAATAGTTCATGTTTATTTATTTCTATTGATTATTACATTTCTATACCGCCGACTCCCAGACCAGCCGGCTTGTGGCAGTTCACAAACAGAATAAAAACACAAGACGGCAAGACTACCATCTCGCCAATATAAATAAACTTCCGGAAGAAGTTCCTGACAGTCAGAGTGGTTTCTCAGTGGAACAAGCTTCCTCGGGAGGTGGTGGGTTCTCCATCTTTGGAGATTTTTAAACAGAGGCTGGAGAGCCATCTGATGGAGAGGCTGATTCTGTGAAGGCTCAAGGGGATGGCAGGTGACAGGGGATGAGCGACTGGGATGTCAGTGTCCTGCATGGTGCAGGGGGTTGGACTAGATGACCCATGTGGTCCCTTCCAACTCTATGATTCTATGATTCTATGAAAAATTAAAGTATAACAATCTAAAATGACAAAATGACAAAGATGATGTGTATGTGGACACTGAGCCATGTTGCAAATACAGGGATTGGAGTACAGTCAAATCATCAGCCATTCTTATTTGCCTGTTGTCGTCAATGACTTGCCTTCATTACTGGCCAATCGAAGGGACCGTTAAGAACCAATCTGGTTGCTTGGCGGGAAGCCTGAAGTGTTTATAAGAACGTTGAGTTGGGTGTTTCTAGCTGATATAGAGTTAATGAAGAGTTTCATTATTGAAGAAACTGTGTGAGATGGAAGCAGAGCATGAATGCCTGGTGTCTTCTACATGGATTATCTGCCCCAAGTTCCATGATTTTGGGACATGTTTCTCCACACCATCATGGGGCATCCATGAATCTCTGGGGATTTCTCCGATCTTTCTCAAACCTTCTTTACTCCAAAGTTTTGGGAAACATTGCAGTGAAGCCAGGGTCGCTGCTGCACAGGTGAGACAATTTGGATGTCCTGGTCTGCAGGGCAGCCATTTTCCTTGACTTTGTCTTCACAACAGCCATTCCCTCTCCTGACACAGGTGGTGTCAAATCGGCACTCGAACATCTCTGTGTCAACATACCACTGTACCAATGTTGTGGGAATTCAGACCCGGGTCTCTCAGATCCTAGTCACTCTGGGGAAGACTATAGAGAAACAGTTCCCATGACCCACTTCTATTTTCCATTATGAGATACCTCAACTCTGGCGTGGGGCCTTAAACGCCCAAAGCATAAAAGAATCCCTGCTGCGGATTTTTGCAGTGAAAACAAGAAATATTGTCCAGCTGTGTTCCATCATGTTGTGTGTGCTCAAAAATCAAAACAGGTGAATGGAAAGTCTTGGCTCAAATGGACTTCCCAAAATGAACAGTGACATCCGTACTTGCTTAGTGGGTTTCAATCAGTGCAGAGAAACTGCAGCCGTAATGAATACATTCTGGCAGGAGACACCAGACCACTCCGAAGGGAAGAATCTCAGCTGGAGGGGGGAAAGCTGGCAAGGACAGAAGTGAGCAAGGGGAGAGTTCGATGTTGTCTGCTATAATGTTACGGTTGTCTAGAAGCTGCCTAAATCGTTTTGCTCAGATTGGGGCAGGAGGACCAGCTCAAGGAGATGTTTACCTTTCTTCCTTTCAGGTTTGTGCTGACAAATCCCTGGACGTCAAGCAATCCTTCATATAACTCTTAGACCCAATTGCCACAGTATTATTTCACAACACTCTAATATCTTATCCAAGAAGATTCTACCAAAGAAAAACAAACTGGAATTTGTTCCAATAAGGGGTGGCGATAGGTTGTAAGAACTTGGCAGGAGAGGAGAATTTCCTACACTGCAAACTCTGGCTGTGTCTCCATTTGTCAACTTCCCACCTATGCACTTAGAATCATAGAATAATAGAGTTGGAAGGGGCCTCCTGGGTCATCTAGTCCAACCCCCTATACTATGCAGGACACAACCCTCATCCATTGTAACCGGCCACCCCCTTGAACCTTCACAGAATCAGCCTCTCCATCAGATCTACCCAACCTCTAATTAAAAATCTCCAAAGATGGAGAACCCACCACTTTCCAAGGAAGCCTGTTCCACTAAGGAAATGTTCTGCCAGGAACTTCTTCTGGATGTTTAGACAGAATTTCTTTTGAATTAATTTCATCCCATTGGTTCTGGTCTGTCCGTCTGGGGCAGTTTTGGTCTCTGTCCAGTTTTCCTGTGTGCCTTATTGCCTGCCTAGCATTTATCATGCCTCCTGCTTCCAGCTGTTCAATCCCCAGTCTCCTCCAACCCTGTCCTGGCCAGCTCCTTTGTTGTTCCCATGGATTCTTGCTTCGCGCTTTCTTCTCTCATCACTCGGGGTCATCCCGCCATTCATCTCTCTTGGGTTGCCTTAGCAATCCCAATTGCAACTTAAATATTTTTGACAACATCTGTGCCTACCGCATTGGTCAGACCATTCTAGAGGCCTCGCTTCAAAAAGGACGTGGGCAAAATGAAGGTAGTGCAGAGGAAAGCACCAAAGATTATCTGGGGCCTGGGGGCCAAGCCATACGAGGAAAGGCTTGAGGGGCTTGGGAATGTTCAGCCTTGAGAAGAGGAGGTGGAGAGGGGACATGATTGCTGCCTTTGAAGTATTTGAAAGGCTGTGACTTGGAGGAGGTCCCTGTTGTCAGGAGAGGAGAGGACCCACAGAATTGCTTTAAAGCAGGGGTAGTCAAACTGCGGCCCTCCAGATGTCCATGGACTACAATTCCCAGGAGCCCCTGCCAGCATTTGCTGGCAGGGGCTCCTGGGAATTGTAGTCCATGGACATCTGGAGGGCCGCAGTTTGACTACCCCTGCTTTAGACTATGTGTAGAACGGTGCTGGATAGATATCAGGAAAGAAATTTCACAGTCCGAATAGTTCAGCAGTGGAATTGGCTGCCAAAGAGGTGGTGAGCTGGACAAATACATATAATTTAGGCTGATCCTGCATTGAGCAGGGGGTTGGACTAGATGGCTTGTATGGCCACTTCCACCTCTAGGATTCTAAATCATTTATTTGTGCAGAATTTCGATTTTGCTGTCAACTTGCAGCTTACTTAAGATGAACCTGTCGGTTTTACAAGGCAAGAAAGGACTAGAGGTGTGTTGCCTTTGCTTGCCTTTGCCTAAG
Organism: Paroedura picta; assembly: GCF_049243985.1. NCBI lineage: Eukaryota > Metazoa > Chordata > Lepidosauria > Squamata > Gekkonidae > Paroedura > Paroedura picta. The sequence continues at coordinate 78,132,935 of NC_135378.1, read as the reverse complement.
AACCCTGGTATTTCTTGGAGGTCTCCTAACCAAACACTGACCGGGGCTGACTCTGCTTACCTTCCAAAATGTGAGGAGATTGGGCTCGCTCGAGCTATCCAGGTTGAGGCATGCACAGATGTTACCGTTTCATGTTTGGAATTTTTTTTTTAGCCTTCTCTGTTTAGTTTAGTTTCTCTTTTCCAAACTTAGGGTTCCCCCCAGGCTTGCATAAACATATACTCCAATAGCGTGTGACTTCCTTGTCTAGATTTTTTAAAATCCGCATGGGAAGGGCCACCCGCAGCTATTAACTATTTGACAATGTGTGGCTAAGAGATCTGTCGTTGCAGCCTGGTACTATTACATTTCCAGATGAGAGAAACCAGTACTCCAGGTAGGTTGGCATACATACTGGCTACACCCCAGACCTAGCTACAGACCGCCCTGCTGAAGCCGGAGGGAGGAGGGAGCAGTTGCTAGAGTCTTATTCAGTGTGCCTAGATGAAATTCCAGCTGAGAGCTTCTAACTCCCATTCTGCCAAATGCTGTTCATAAGGGGCGGGGCCATAGCCAGCCTTCCTCATTGGCTGAGGGGTCCCATGGGTCCCATCTCGTCTCCAGCCCTGAACATCCAAAATAGTAAAATCTGACCAGTTGGCTATCAAAAATGTGATTTGTTTTTGTTTATGATTGTTCCAATGTATTGAAAATCAATGAATAAATTCAGTTATTAATATTCAGTTGGTTTGATTTATGTTTTCATGCCTATAACTTTGGCATCACAGAAATGAAGATAATATCTATTGAATCTTAATAACTGAATTTATTCATTTCCCTCAATAAATTGGAACTATCGTAAACAAAAGCAGATTGCTTTTTTGATAGTTTAAGGGGTCGCATTTTTCTAATGTGGATATCTCCATCCAACCGGCCCTCTTTTGCACCATTTTGAGAACGGCATGCAAAGCAAGCAGCCATTTTGGATGTGCAATGAGTTGGAGTCTTGGCATTGCTGATTTCCCTTGCTATATGGGGCACTTAGGAGTACCACATTAGGAGCCCATGAGACACTTTTGGAATAAGAGTCCCTGTAAAATAGGTGACATCTGGCCAGGCTGCTTCTCTCCAAAACAATACTCACTGAATCCCATTGGTCAGTGCTAGTCTGACAGATATTTGGAGAGAGGCAAAGTGCGAATACATCTTCAAGTGCCTCTTAAGGCTGCCAAAAATACTTTTCCATGGTGGTGCTCCATGCGGCGGATGTAACACTTAGAAGTCACTTAGCTCAAGAGTCAAGTTGAATACGTGCATTGCAGTATTTGCTAGAATACAATGCTAGTTCCCTCTCCCAGGGAAGCCATAAAATAGGGTCACCTTATTGATGCTTCGCTCCCAACGGAAGACAACTGACCCTCTGGTTGAACAGGGGTAGGAGATGAAGGGAGGGACGGGATTAGTTGTACTGAATAAGAGGTCACCATCTGTACTGAATTGTTAAGGGATTTTTATGGGTTTTTATGGGGGTTTTATTGTTATTGTTTTGATCATTATTATGAGCCGCCCCGATCCGACTTGTCGGGAGGGGCGGGATAGAAATCAAATAATAAATAAATGAATAAATAAAATATTTTAAATTCATGTAGAAGTTATAAAGGTAAAGGTATCCCCTGTGCAAACACCGAGTCATGTCTGACCCTTGGGGTGACACCCTCTAGCGTTTTCGTGGCAGACTCAATACGGGGCGGTTTGCCAGTGCCTTCCCCAGTCATGACTGTTTACCCCCCAGCAAGCTGGGTACTCATTTTACCGACCTCGGAAGGATGGAAGGCTGAGTCAACCTTGAGCCGGCTGCTGGGATTGAACTCCCAGCCTCATGGGCAGAGCTTTCAGACTGCATGTCTGCTGCCTTACCACCCTGCGCCACAAGAGGCTCTTGTAGAAGTTATAGTTGTGCCCAATACAAAAGCTTTTAAAAATAACATTTTTTGGAGGAGCGTCTTATATCTGGGGTCATCTTGCTTTCAAGTAAAGATGGAGTCTCCCATCCAGTGCAGCTGATCCACCCACTGCTCATGCTGGCAGCCAACAATTCACGTCCAATAAACATATGAGGATGTCATATAGATTAAGTCAGGGGTAGTCAACCTGTGGTCCTCCAGATATCCATGGACTACAATTCCCATGAGCCCCTGCCAGCGAATGCTGGCAGGGGCTCATGAGAATTGTAGTCCATGAACATCTGGAGGACCACAGGTTGACTTGACTACCCCTGGGTTAAGTGATTCTTGCTCCCTGAGTCTACAAATGTTGATTCAGAAATCACTTTTGTTGAGATCAATAGGTCTTATTCCCCGGTAAATGTACATAGGTGTACCACCATAATAATTACATCTCCCTGCGTTTTCTGGTAGTTTCATTGGTGGTGGTGGGATGTCAGTGAAATCTGTCATTTTTTAGGAAAAAGGCTAAGGGAAAGAGAGGTATATAACTGTTAAATTCGTGGGTTCAGAGACCAGTTCATTTCAGCTCTTTATTGTGACCCCAGCTAGAGGGTACAAGGGGCAAAAACTGACCTGGAAACCCTACCAAGACCCCCCAACTTAAATACAGTGCAACATAATGGATCTTCCCACTGGTTCACGCTATTGGTCAGTTTATGTTCAAACTGACTGGATTCAGGAATTGGGATCTAGCCACCCCATTGGCTGATTGAATGCCGGGTTACGGTCCTGCCTCGGATCTTGAGCTCGGTCCTTGGCAGGTCTGCAAACACGACAATAGCCTTGCTAAATTGGTACAGTTTTGTACTGCAGATTGAAATCCGTTTAACTTAAATGAGGTTTTATGTTGTATTTTAGAACATCCTGCAATATTATGCGATTTTAAATTATGTTGTCAGCTGCCCCAAGTCGGTTGAGACAGGGCAGAATAAAAGTCTATTGAATAAATAAAACAAATAAATATGTATATACCATTCCTCCCCTTAACACAGCTATTGTGGCTTTCCTTTTTTGCTGCCCAATTTTAGCATTCCTGGCAGATTTGCATGTCGATTTGTTCCTGAGCTTTACAAATGTATTTGGTTCGTGTGCCCAGGAGGCACTTGAGTTACCACATGCCCAACACATGTGAATGTCATGAAACCAGCACATCTCCAGAGGTGTCTTCTCTGTCTCCCCATTAGGAACCTCCAGAATCCATGTTGCCCTTTTCTTCTTTCTGACGGGTCTTTGCTGTCTTTATGGAGGAAGTTCTGCAGTGCCCCTTGTTTCTTTCTGCGTAATTGCAATACTCCCTGGAGTGGCCTTGCTTTCAAGCAGCCCATTCCCTATCATTTTAAACAAGACACTTTTGTGCATTCATGCGGCTTTCCCACTCAAACAGAGAAGGAAAAGGACGGCGGTAGGGGAAACGAGAAGAAAAGAACTTGTTTCATGCTCATCGCCCGTTGCCGTGATCCGTAACCCGGAGGTTTCCTTCCTGATTCCCTCCACCTCATCAGAGCTGCCTTGCTCCATGCGGTTGGAGGTCTGCTCACCCCACTTGCGGAATGTTTCTGTTAGTTATGTCAGTTTGGCGAGGCCTCCCTCGGAGACTGTTGTTGGCAGCAAACCAAGCCTAAGGCAAGTGGAGGGATCCAGCTGTGCCTTTTGCATTTCATTATGTAGATTCCGCCCTTCCCCATGCATTCATTCATACTTTTTTCTCCTCTCTCTGTCACTGACCTCCGAGTTGCTAAAATCTTCGCCAAACCTAACCCGATGTAGGCATTTTGTTAGAATTTGCAAGCTCTGCAATCTACACAAGTTAAAGGCACGAGAAGGATATCCTACAGCAAGGGTAGTCAACCTGTGGTCCTCCAGATGTCCATGGACTACAATCCCCATGAGCCCCTGCCAGCATTTGCTGGCAGGGGCTCATGGGAATTGTAGTCCATGGACATCTGGAGGACCACAGGTTGACTACCCTTGTCCTACAGAGTGCATGGGAGGAGGCATGAACCGAATGCACTTAGATTAGGCAGTTCCTGGTATTTTCAAAGAATCTCCTCCTGTGTCCAGATTGGGTTGATTGGAGACTTCCTGCTTCTGAGAGCACACTTCCTTCTGCTTTCCCTCCAGAACAAGTCACTCAGACTTTTAAGAATTTTTGTCGCCTCTATTTTTTAAAAAGCGGTTTCTCTTCTCAGCAAAGCTATTTATAAGTATGAACTAGGGCAGGGGTTCTCAACCTTCCTAATGTCGCGACACTTTAATACAGTTCCTCATGTTATGGTGACCCCCCAACCATAAAATTATGAAAGTTTCTTTCACAGAAATTAAACCAAAACTGACCAATGGCATGAAGATCCATCGTTCATGATTGTATATAAATCAAACCCCTTTTTTTCCCCAGGGGTTTCTCAGTTCAGTTCTGCCTCTTGTCCCACCATGCTGATCTCTCAGCAACAGTGGTGGCACCTCCCCTCCCCGGCCAAGTTGTTCACCCTACCACGACCCCTGGGAAAAGGGCAGTCAACCTGTGGTCCTCCAGATGTTCATGGACCCCAAAAGGGGTCCCAACCCCCAGGTTGAGAACCACTGAACTAGAGGGACTGTCAGTGGGACGCTGGCCTAGGCCTCCGCTTGGTGAATGTTAGTTCCCCCACCCACCCTTGGCCAGTTCCCAGAAGCCACATGGCAACTAGAGTGACAGCTGTGGGTTGGGAAATCCTGGAGAACACTTCAGGTATCAGGGAGTAGGGGGTAAGATACTGGGAGGGGGTGGACACTGGCAGGGGATTGTCAAATCTAGATTCCAAAATCATTAGAGATTTGAGGCTGGATCCTGGGGAGGGCAGGGTCCTGGGGAAGGAGCTCAGCGTAGTATAATGCAATATAGTCCACACTCCAAAACAGCTGATTTCTCCAGGGGAACTGATTTATAGAGCCTGGAAATCAGTCATGATAGTAGATCTCCAGGCCTGACCTGGAAGTTGGCAACCCTACCGCAGGGTATGCCCCATGGCCCACTCTCCAAAGCAGCCATTTTCTCGGTAGCCTGTGGCACGCTTATAAATATAATAAATAAATAATTCTAGGTGGGCTCAGTTATAATTCTAGGAGGTCTCCAGGCTTGACCTGGAAGTTGGCAACCCACTCTAACAGGCTGCACTGTTTCCTTAAAGAGGCAGGATCGTGTCCCTGGAATCTTCCGCAGCATTCTAAGCCTACGGTAACAATTGAAGGCCTCCATAAATCCATAACTGCAATTGTTATTGCAGTGCATTGGTTCTAAATATAAAAAGGGCAGGGGAAAAACAAATAAAAAATCCAGGAAGAGAAAAATAGTTTTTGACCTCTCCCTAGTCAGCTTCCTGCCCTAGCAAAATATCGGCGGCAAGCCGTGGGGGAAAAGCAACTCTGCAAGTGGCTAATGACACCGTTTTTAAAAGGATCACTGCAAGCTCAGTGGCTTGTGTTTGGAGCAGAAACCAAGCTTTCTCAGCCTCACCCACCTCACAGGGTGTCTGTTGTGGGGAGAGGAAAGGGAAGGCGACTGTAAGTCACTTTGAGACTCCTTTGGGTAGAGAAAAGCAGCATATAAGAACCAACTCTCCTTCTTCTTCAGTAATATCAGGGCTCTCTCAGCCTCACCCACCTCACAGGGTGTCTGTTGTGGGGAGAGGAAGGAGAAGGCGACTGTAAGTCACTTTGAGACTCCTTTGGGTAGAGGAAAGCGACATATAAGAACCAACTCTCCTTCTTCTTCAGTAATATCAGGGCTCTCTCAGCCTCACCCACCTCACAGGGTGTCTGTTGTGGGGAGAGGAAGGAGAAGGCGACTGTAAGTCACTTTGAGACTCCTTTGGGTAGAGGAAAGCGACATATAAGAACCAACTCTCCTTCTTCTTCAGTAATATCAGGGCTCTCTCAGCCTCACCCACCTCACAGGGTGTCTGTTGTGGGGAGAGGAAGGAGAAGGTGACTGTAAGTCACTTTGAGACTCCTTTGGGTAGAGGAAAGCGGCATATAAGAACCAACTCTCCTTCTTCTTCAGTAATATCAGGGCTCTCTCAGCCTCACCCACCTCACAGGGTGTCTGTTGTGGGGAGAGGAAGGAGAAGGCGACTGTAAGTCACTTTGAGACTCCTTTGGGTAGAGGAAAGCGGCATATAAGAACCAACTCTCCTTCTTCTTCAGTAATATCAGGGCTCTCTCAGCCCCACCCACCTCACAGGGTGTCTGTTGTGGGGAGAGGAAGGAGAAGGCGACTGTAAGTCACTTTGAGACTCCTTTGGGTAGAGGAAAGCGGCATATAAGAACCAACTCTCCTTCTTCTTCAGTAATATCAGGGCTCTCTCAGCCTCACCCACCTCACATGGTGTCTGTTGTGGGGAGAGGAAAGGGAAGGCGACTGTAAGCCACTTTGAGATTCCTTTGGGTAGAGGAAAGCGGCATATAAGAACCTTCTTCTTCTTCTTCTTCTTCTTCTTCTTCTTCTTCTTCTTCTTCTTCTTCTTCTTCTTCTTCTTCTTCTTCTTCTTCTTCTTCTTCTTCTTCTTCTTCTTCTTCTTCTTCTTCTTCTTCTTCTTCTTCTTCACCGTGAAGCCCTAATGAAGCCGGGTCTTTTATAGGGCCAAGAGCAGAGTCCTGGGGGCACCCGATCTCTCTCCGAGGGCTTATAGGTCTCCATCTGAGAAAGCGTGCAGGACCCCAGGAAATAACAATTAGTACTGTGAAGCACATGAAAGGGTGTCATGCCAGGTGTAGATTCTGGAAGCCTTCAGCACCTGGGGGAGGGAAACCTGAGTTGCTCTGAGGGAGAAAAAACATTTTTTTAAGGCAAAGTTTCTGAGCAGAGCCAGTTAACCGGAGACCAGCAAATGTGAGCAGGCCGGCGTGACTGAGGGTGCCTGTGGTTCAGGGTGCCTCGGATACCTGAGGCGTGAGCTCTTGGGCTAAGAAGGGATTCTCTCCAAGTTCCCCAGCAGTGCCGCTTGCCTGCTGTGGAGCTGCCAACTGCAGAGTGAAATCCGAAACCCACTTCCAATTCCTGAGGGCCGGCCTTGTGCGCTTCCTCAGCCTCTCGCGCTGTGTATTTACACATTTTGTACACAGTCGCCTGGTTTAAATTCTAGGGCTTGCTCCTCGGACAAGGACAGCCCTGTGCCGGTTGTGTGCCTTGTGGCGGAGGCGGCCGCGGTCCCCTGCAAGCTTACGGATGGCATTGGCATTCCTCAGGAAGGGGGGGGGGAAATAACCCACCCAGCGTTGTTACGCCGGTGACAGTTTAATTTGGTCTGTCTGCGTTTCCTTTTTGAAACCGCCTGGCTGAAGCTGCGGAGACGTTCTCGGATCTGAAGCGCTCCCCCTTGAACTGTGGAAAGTACAGGGCTTTTTTTTTTCTCTCTGATTTTTACCCCTTCTATATTTGCTTACAGCGGAGTGTCACGTTGGAAGTGTCTCTGGTGCGGATCCTGGCTGCTTCTGGAAACAGGGTAGGTTGTATTTGGGGGTGGGGATGTGCCCCAGTGACAAAACCGTGGCAAAGGGAAATGCTATTCCAGGGGTAGTCAAACTGCGGGCCTCCAGATGTCCATGGACTACAATTCCCATGAGCCCCTGGCAGGGGCTCATGGGAATTGTAGTCCATGGACATCTGGAGGCCCGCAGTTTGACTACCCCTGTGGGTCCAGCTTTCTTACCATAACCCAGGAGAGAGCAGCAACAGCTATCTTGTGGGACCGTTTTAATCCTGGAAAAGTCCGGGAAGCAGCATACAAGATTTTGTTCTGGGATGTCCGCTCCAGCTAGGGACCCGGTAGCCGCGCACCTCACCTTTTTGCTGTGCCGGAGTTTAAAAATAGAACGCACATTTAAAGTAGGAGGGAAAATCTATATAATCTTTATGCATCCTGAACTTCCTGTATTAATGCTCCGCATTAGATTTCTGATAGCTTTTTTAATGTGTGTTCTTACTCAAACGGAAGACTTTCTTAGATAACAGAGATCGCTCGGATATACTTTCTAATAAGCTCTTTTGATTGTAATCGTAGGAGACCTGAGGAATCTGAAACGATGGTGTTTTTCAATAGGAGAACTATTGTGGTTACTTTTAATGACATTTCGGGGTGGGTGTGGAAGGATTCAATTTCCAAAATAACTGCAGTACAATGCGGGTTACGGATTTGTTAGCTTTAAAATCCCCCCTCCCCCCCCAAATGGATATTCTGAGATGCTGATAGGAATTAAATATATAGCAATTTTTTTTGGGGGGGGGGTCCTTTCAGACAACTGAAAAGATTTCCCCGTGCCATTATATCTCTTGGACATTCATGGGTTCACACCGTCTAACCTGCATTTCCTCTGCCACACTCTGGCACGAGTGTTTTCTTTTTTGTGTGTGTGTTTGTGTGTCTTTATTTTTCTCATCTCACAGAGAAGTGCAATGCATGCTAGGAAAAGGCAGAGCAATCTGCCAATGAATGGGACGAGTTAATTAGAATCTTGTGATGTTTACAGATAAGCACACGGCGTTATCAAAAGGTGGGATGTAAAACTCGTACGCAAATAGATGAAGCGCATGTCCTGACATCGCTTCCCGCAACCTTAGCTGCTCTTGCAAAAATACGGCGGGGAGATGGAACGCCGGAAAAGTTCTAGAGCAGGGCATTCTCCTCTTCCTTCTGGGATGCTCTTGTATGGATTGGAGAGAGTTGAGTGTGTCAGTTATGCACCACGGAGCAGTTGTTAGCCATATACCGATTAGCCAAGACTGTTATGCTCTGCTGTACAGTGCATTCTCAAGGCTGCGGAGACATAATGTCGGCCCCCAAAGACTTGCTTTCCACCCTACCTTCCCTATTCAGAAGAATACACAAGAGGTTTGCGTACAGAGAAGATGCTTGATTTGATTAGCTATGCTGCTACTGCCTCCCTCCTGCCTCCAGCACTACTTCCCCCAACCCCTCAAATCTGGGCCTCAACACTTGCAATAGCCAGCTTGGTGTAGTGGTTAGGAGTGCAGACTTCTAATCTGGCGAGCTGGGTTTGATTCCCTGCTCCTCCTCCACATGCAGCCAGCAGGGTGACCTTGGGCTCGCCACAGCACAGATGTAGCTGTTTTGACAGTAATATCAGGGCTCTCTCAGCCTCATCTCCCTCACAGGGTATCTGTTGTGGGGAGAGGAAAGGGAAGGCAAATGTAAGCCACTTTGAGACCCCTTCAGGTACAGAAAAGTGGCATATAAGAACCAACTCTTCTTCTTCTTAATAGACCCTATGGAAGTAGCAACAACCATATTGGGTGGCGAGGGAGCCAGAAGCGAGACAGCGAGTGGGAAAGAGAGCAGTCCTGGAAGGCAGCTTAAAGTTCAGAGGAACTTTAAGCAGTGGGTGCAGGAAGGGCAGGTGGGGAGGGGGTTAGGGCTAAGAGCCAAGAGAGCACATGGCTGCCCAGTTTAGCTCTCGTGTTTTTAAGAGTTGCAAAGAAAGGAGAACTCGGCTGTTGTGGCAGCTGCTACTACGGCAGCATTGTGACTCATCAGTCACAGGGAGGGACTTGAAGACCAAAAGGCAGTGCTGTAGTTCACTTATTGATATGAACTTGTCCCCCAATGTTTTGGTTTCAAGTGTCTTATAAGCTGTAGATTCATCCCTGACATTGGACTTCTTCTAAGCCTGTATGCTGCTTTCTTTCTTTCTTTCTTTCTTTCTTTCTTTCTTTCTTTCTTTCTTTCTTTCTTTCTTTCTTTCTTTCTTTCTTTCTTTCTTTCTTTCTTTCTTTCTTTCTTTCTTTCTTTCTTTCTTTCTTTCTTTCTTTCATTTGTCCGGTGTAGTTTTTGAACTGTCTTTACAGGGAGTACAGAACAGATTTCTTCCTTAGCCTTCCCTGAAGATTTCCCCGGTGTGAACCCACCATCCATTTCTTGGAGGGTGTACCTCTGGGTGGACCTTTCCGTATTAGCCAGTTTCTTCCCCCATTCTCCCTCTTCTGGATGTTCAACATCGAAGGCGGTGGTGGAAAGGCAGAATTAGGCAATAGTTTCACAGTATATACTGCTGTGGGTGGCTCCCGCAAGCCCAATCGTGTCCGATCTCAAAAGCTAAGCAGGGTTGACCCTGGTTCATGCTTGGATGGGGGACCACCAAAGAGGCAGTGGTAAGACTTGAAATACGCAGTGGCAGGAATGGCAATCCACCTCCCTTCCAGTCTTGCCTTGAAAAGCCTATGGGGTTGCCATAGGTCGGCTGCCAATTGATGGCACTTTCCATCAGAATCATAGGAAACCCCTATGGTGGAAAGACACTACTAGCCTATGGTGAAATGCTAGGGGTTCATGGGAATTGTAGTCCATGGACATCTGGAAAGCCACAATTTGGACACCTTCTGTAGGGTTAAGAGCCTCTTGTGGCACAGAGTGGTAAGGCAGCAGACATGCAGTCTGAAAACTCTGCCCATGAGGCTGGGAGTTCAATCCCAGCAGCCGGCTCAAGGTTGACTCAGCCTTCCATCCTTCCGAGGTCGGTAAAATGAGTACCCATCTTGCTGGGGGGTAAACGGTAACGACTGGGGAAGGCACTGGCAAACCACCCCGTATTGAGTCTGTCATGAAAACGCTAGAGGGCGTCACCCCAAGGGTCAGACATGACCCGGTGCTTGCACAGGGGATACCTTTACCTTTACTTTACTGTAGGGTTTTCAAGGCACGAGAGGAACAGAGGTAGCTTGCCGTTGACCTCTTCCTTGTAGCAACCCTGGACTTCCCTGGCCTCCCATCCAAATACTAACAAGGGCCAACCAGCTTAGCTTCTGAGATCCAATGAGATCGGTTTAGCCTGGGCTACACAGGTGAGGGCACACAATATCTACACCTGGGGGTATTTTCAGTGGTATCCTGAAAACGGTTACACTTTGGCAAGCCCATTGACTTCACTGTCCATTTGCTAGTTCTCCCATCTAGTGCTGCTTGCTTCAACCTTTAAAACGGAATGAATTCTTCTTCATCGACTGCCGGTATGTTTTACACCTGTGTCAGGGCTTGGTAGTTGCCTAGAGCCTAGCATGTGGGCTTTCAACAGAGACAGGCCCCTGGTGACACTGGCACAGTGAATTGCCGCATAAAGATTTTGTAATTCACAGGCAGTCCCGGACGACAGCTACGTGCATTATGCATACAGGTAGAGCATCTGCAGTCCTGAGGACGGAAAGCACGGCAGGACTCCAATTAGTGAAAAATAATTGGGGAAGTGGCCCTTTGAAGATGGATCCTCGATTCCCTCAAATGGCCCCAAAGCTGTGTCCTGTGGCTTGGCTCTTCCCATCCGTAAGACCCGAAACATACCTCGGATCCCAGACTTTTGAACATACAAAGCAGCCCTGCACTGATTGCCTTGGTAGGACCACCACAGCTGTGCCATCCCCCACCAGCCGTTTTGTTGGCTATGAGCCAATGTCCATCCATCTCCATATCAGTACAATACCGTGGCCGGTTTCCTTTTCCACTGCCAGGGTGGTTCGCTGCCGCTTCTCTAGTGGATTGCAACTGCAGCAGAATAGCAAAGGGAAGAGGAGGACGGAATGCCACAGTTCAGCTATTAGCAGGAACTAAACGTAGAGTGCATATCATGTCCATTCTGTGGATGTTCCATCAGCTGCTCCGTTTAAAGCAGGGGTAGTCAACCTGTGGTCCTCCAGATGTCCATGGACTACAATTCCCATGAGCCCCTGCCAGCATTTGGTGGCAGGGGCTCATGGGAATTGTAGTCCATGGACATCTGGAGGACCACAGGTTGGCCACCCCTGCTTTAAAGTATTGACACCTACGTAGCCCTCCTTGGCCTTGGCTGGTCTTGTTTGTGGGACCACCCGTCTCCTTATGCCCTACCGCAGGGGTAGTCAGCCTGTGGTCCTCCAGATGTCCATGGACTACAATTCCCATGAGCCCCTGCCAGCAAATGCTGGCAGGGGCTCATGGGAATTGTAGTCCATGAACATCTGGAGGACTACAGGTTGACTGCCCCTGCCCTACCGCACCAACTTTGCTCATGTCCACAGGGGCTTCTGCAGGGGCCAGCCTGCCAATGGGCAAGGGCACCGAGTGCCAGGACACGTGCTGTCTCCACGGTGCCTCCCACCTTGTGGAATGTCCGTCCCAAGGAGGTCAGGAAAGCTCCTGTTCCCCTGGCCTTCCTCCAACTCTGCAAAACCGAACTTTGCAAGAGGGCATTTCGGAGTAGATAACAGGATTGCACTGTGCAAAACGGGTTGCAGACTTACTTGGTTAAGTGACTGGGCCGGTGGTCTGTCCTGCCATATAAACTCTGCACTGCTTAATTTGTCGGGTTAGTGCTTAGGCTCTGCTTTGGTTTCTTTCTGGCAGCTCCAAACTCCTAAAATCCTAATGCATTGCTGACTGAAGGGGCCATTTTGTTAACTGTACTGACTCACTATGTGTAATCCTCCTTGAGTCACCCAGAAATAGGGGGACCATTAATAACGAAAACAAATAAAAAGCAGCGAGGGACAGACTGTCAGCATCTGCCAGTTTGCCAGCCTCCTGCCATGGTCATTTGACTTTGTCCTTTGCCAGGCATCAGTGCCATATTGATAGTCGCTTGTTGATGCCAGCTGTCACTGTATTGCCATTGGTAAATGGGTGGGGGGAAGTCCGTCAACTGACTGTCAAATGATTGAGTGGGCCTGGGAAAGTCTAGAAGGAGAAGAGCTGGTTTTTATACCCCGCTTTTCACTACCCGAAGGAGTCTCAAAGCGGCTTCCGTTCCTCTCCCCACAACAGACACCCTGTGAGGTAGGTGAGGCTGACAGAGCCCTGATAGGACTGCTGTATGAGAACAGCACTATCAGGACTGTGACTACCCCAGGGTCACCCAGATAGCTGCATGTGGAGGAGTGGAGAATCAAACCCGACTCGGCAGATTAGAAGCTGCTGCTCTTAACTGCATCTTTCTTGTTTTGTGCAGTCTGATTGTCAATTTTTGCTTCACACGAGGGAATCATGGGAGCGGGAAACTTGAGCGTTATTGCTGGGACTAGCCTTGGATCAGCCCTGTATGATTGATGTAGTGTGCATTTGATTACAAGACCAATGACTGCCCTTTCCCCTGGGAACAGGGGGAATCCAGATTTTCATTGTTGGGGCGTTTCCACGTGTGTCTGGGAGTGGGCTTTTGGGAGTTATATTGATCAGGGTATTGCCTATCAACTTAGTTTCAGCAAGAATGATCATGAGCTTCATACTGCTACCTCAATAAACTGCATTTGCTGTCAATGCCAAGTGTGTTCACTGAGAAATCAACTTCACATACCTGTGAAGAAGAGGCAGAAAAAGTTTCTCCAACATTCTTAGATGGAAGTCTTAGCCCTCTTTCCAAAGGGAGCTTAAACCCCCCAAAATTTGTTGGTCTCTTAAAGTGCTAAAGGTAAAGGTATCCCCTGTGCAAGCACCAAGTCATGTCTGACCCTTGGGGTGACGCCCTCCAGCGTTTTCATGGCAGACTCAATACGGGGTGGCTTGCCAGTGCCTTCCCCAGTCATGACCGTTTACCCCCCAGCAAGCAAGCTGGGTACTCATTTTACCGACCTCAGAAGGACGGAAGGCTGAGTCAACCTTGAGCCAGCTGCTGGGATTGGACTCCCAGCCTCATGGGCAGAGCTTTCAGACAACATTTCTGCTGCCTTACCACTCTGCGCCACAAGAGGCTCTTGTCTTGAACTGCTACTGGACTTGAATACAGGAAGTTGCATTCCTTATTTTTAAAAGATGATCTCCACGGGATATTGTAGATGAGAAACCCTGGGGTTGGTTGTTCATTAATCTCTTGGAGAAACAGGCATTTGTCATGAGAACAACTGCGGGAAAACTCTCCTTATGTAAACATTTTCATTTCCCAGATTTTTGAGCCTCGCTGACAATTAAACTAAATAAAAACAGGAGCAGCTGAAAATCACATTCAGCTAAACACATGAAACCTTTTGTTTTGTTCGGCTAACAAACAGAGGAGAGAGAAACCAGTGAGGGGGAGAGGGAGGGTATCCTTGCAAGAAGAACCCTTTAACAAAACCGTACCTTCCCGAACAACCGAAGCAAACAGTCATCCTGCGGAAACCTCCTTGGCTTTACATAAACCCATTTACATAAATGCAGCTTCCTTCCAGGGCTTTTTTGTTTGTTGTGGGTTTGATGTGAGGAAAGGGGAAGTGGTTCCCAGCAGGTGGCACAAACAGATTTGCATGCTAGGACTCCAAGTCTCTTTCTAGAAGCATCCACCCCCCTCTTTCCTTCTCCTCCTTCCTGTGACCTGTTTGAGATTCTGAGGTACACCTTTATCCCCCTAGCTATTTGCATAGTGGTTCGGGCTTCCCCCCTTCCTTGTGACACTGTTTTGGTGCATACCACACTTGGCCTTCTTCCCATGCTTCTAGTTGGTATCTCAGTATCATAAACTTGGCTTTGCACCTGTGTGCGATGTCCTTTAAATGTTGTCCTTGCTGCTGTGTGGGGAAACCACTCATGGATAAACAGCTCCCACGTGTGTCAGAGAGCATTTAAATCAGGGGTAGTCAACCTGTGGTCCTCCAGATGTCCATGGACTACAATTCTCATGAGCCCCTGCCAGCATTTGCTGGCAGGGGCTCCTGGGAATTGTAGTCCATGGACATCTGGAGGACCACAGGTTGACTACCCCTGATTTAAAGGGCACCTGCCTTGGGTTACATTTCAGACTGGAATATTAAGAGAGCCTCCCCTCTCCCTTTCGCCCCTCTGCAAAGGCAGTTTGGTGTCCCTGCTTGCTGTGTTGCATTTCTGTCTTCGGTGTTCCAATTAGAACAGGTGGCTGGTGCTTTGCCTCACTGTCGGGAAGTGCACAGGCATTTTTAAGAAAATTTACATTACTTACAGTGGCTGCCCTTGGAAAAGGGCAACAGCTGGAAAAGAGAAATATAGAGCATCTGTCTTGCTACCCTTAATTATGTGGGGGAAAATACCGTATTTATTCTAATGCTTGCTCTGACATTTGTTTTCCATCCCGGTCATTTTGTCTGAGTGGCGTCAATGTATAAGTGGGCATTTGACCGAAGGGGGTGCTCATTGTACTCTGGGGTAAGGAATCGGCAGAGTCTTATCTGGAAAGGTTCGTTAGACACCGGTCAGAGATGAAGGGAATCTGATATTCAGATTTGCCTCTGCACTTGTAAAGGCTGAAAACTGGAATGTTCGGCTAGGTGAAATGACCAGGGGCTATGCAATGTGTCCGGCCCTCTGTAGTGTTATGCAGTGCCTATTTGTAGCCATAGAGCAGGGGTAGTCAAACTGCGGCCCTCCAGGTGTCCATGGACTACAATTCATGGGAATTGTAGTCCATGGACACCTGGAGGGCCGCAGTTTGACTACCCCTGCCATAGAAGGTGGTGCAGGAGGATATTGTGGTGGATTGCACCTGAAATTTTTAAAAGTGGCAGTGATGAGCATTCACACGGGTTCTTGCATGGGAGTAAAGGTATCTGTGGCATAACTCCTGTGGAAGAAAGAAAAACGCAGAGGGGAGAGAAAACTTGAGATAACGAGAGCAAAACACCCTCCCTGAAAAAACGGTGAGGACTCTAAAGGTCAGCTGTCTGTACAATGCAAAGAACACAGTTAGGCGAACATTTATTGTGCGCACCTTATAAAATTAAAAACATGCACAAAGCCCATAGACTGTTCCTGGAAAAGCTTAATATGCACTTTGCACTAGTAAAGGTTCACTCATGTGGACACTGAGCTGCAAGTTTACCTGGATCTGTTTTAAATATCTGGGAGACACTATGGCTCAACAGTAGACCATCTGCTTGGCAGGTAGACCAGCTGTTCTCAACTCCTTTTTTGTTGGCTATGGCCCTTTTCAGGTTCCAGGGCCCTATGTAATAGACTGGTCACTTGTATAATGGCTAGGCTTAAAAAGGACTAAGCTACACATGTAAAAAGTAAAGGTAAAGGTATCCCGTGTGCAAGCACCGAGTCATGTCTGACCCTTGGGGTGACGCCCTCTAGCGTTTTCATGGCAGACTCAATACGGGGTGGTTTGCCAGTGCCTTCCCCAGTCATGACCGTTTACCCCCCAGCAAGCTGGGTCCTCATTTTACCGACCTCGGAAGGATGGAAGGCTGAGTCAACCTTGAGCCGGCTGCTGGGATCGACCTCCCAGCCTCATGGGCAGAGCTTTCAGACTGCATTTCTGCTGCCTTATCACTCTGCGCCACAAGAGACTCTTAAGCTACACATATACTAACTTGATTACCACTTCTTTCTTTCTTTCTTTCTTTCTTTCTTTCTTTCTTTCTTTCTTTCTTTCTTTCTTTCTTTCTTTCTTTCTTTCTTTCTTTCTTTCTTTCTTTCTTTCTTTCTTTCTTTCTTTCTTCCCTTCCCTTCCCTTCCCTTCCCTTCCCTTCCCTTCCCTTCCCTTCCCTTCCCTTCCCTTCCCTTCCCTTCCCTTCCCTTCCCTTCCCCCTCTCACACACGCACACATTCAACCAAGAGGAGCATTGTATTTATTTATTATTAAACTTCTATACCGCCCTTCCCAAGGGCTCAGAGCAGTTTACAAACAGATACAATAAACACACAAGCATCATGATAAAATTGGTTGTAAAATGCTTAAAATTATAAACTATAAGTCAACAAATTTCTCCCTGGGAAGAGTCTTGCCATGTTGCCAAAGTCAAGTGGCAGCAAGTGGGTCAGGTGAGTGGTGTGACAGGCACTGGGTCCAGGCAAATCGTGGGAGTCTGGCTGGGTCCAGGTGAGCGGCACCTGGATGAGTTGCACAAATTGCCTTGGAGCTGTTTCTTGGCCTGGCCCCAGTGAGTCCTCCCACCAGGCCAGGGGTGAACGGTGCTGCAAAAATAGCTCAGAAAGGGCTCTGCTCCTTCCCCCTGCCTTTTACTGGCAGAAGCCAAGGTTTGAAGGTTGGAAACATTGAGATGGACATCCAGCAACACCCATAGTGGCTGCTGGAATCTCAGAGAGCATTCACTTCGTAAAGGTACATGTGCTGCTGCTATTTGTGTTTTTTAAACCACCCCACCCTTTAAAGATTTCAAAACTGTGGCTTTTCTCAGTCTTGTAGAAAGATCTGTTTTGTGTGTTCATGGCTTCAGTGTCTGGATTGAAATATCCACAGAGCAGGCCATGCTGGGAATGAAATACACCGATGAAATCAAAATGTTGGTTTATCTAGCTCAGTATGATTTGCTTGCTGCAGCTTCCTGGAGTCTTATGCAGAGATCCAGCATATCATTTCCTAACCTTTTCTGTGTGAGATCTTTTATTTGCAGTTGCTCTAGGGCCAGAGGCTGTATCGGGACCGTCTGAGAACCAATGTGGGGTAAAGGGTGGCAGACTCTAATGTGGAGAGCTAGGTTTGATTCCCCACTCCTCCACATGTCGCCAGCTGGGTAACCTTGGCCTAGTCACTGGCAGTCTTCAAGCAAAGGTTGGATACACACTTTTCTTGGATGCTTTAGGATGCTTTGGGCTGATCCTGCGTTGAGCAGGGGGTTGGACTAGATGGCCTGTATGGCCCCTTCCAACTCTATGATTCTGTGATTCTTTTAGGGCTGTTCTTACAGAGTTCTCTGCCCCACCTACCTCGCAGGGTTTCTGTTGTGGTGAAAGGAAGGGAAATATGTAATCTACTTTGGGACTCCTTTGGGTAGTTGAAGCGGGGTATAAAACCCCCAGCTTGTCTTCTTCACTACAAGCAAAAGGGTCAGCTCTAGCACAGAGCCGAAAACCCTTTCATTAATGCTGAAAAGTTGTCCGGATGTGAACACAGACAAATTAAGTGGCTATTAATGTTAATAACTGTACATTTAAGTACATGGCATTGACTTGCCCTTTCTGCTTGTCAATCGTATGACTTTTGAACGAATCACCTCAGACCATTAGTCACTTTTGCTATCAGACACTGTTGAGCCTATTTTCCGGGAATCTGGACACTGTGCCTTTAAGCTGACGAAAATGCTGAATGTTTTGATTTTAAATCCACGCAAACTAGTCGATATCACTGCATCCTATTCCACAAAGCCTAAATAAAATTGCAAGAGTTCTTTCACAGAAATTAAACCAAAACTGACCAATGGCGTGAAGATCCATTGTTCATGATTGTAGATAAATTGTTTTTCCCCCCTGGGGTTTCTCAATTCAGTTCCGCCTCTTGTCCCACCATGCTGATCTCACTCTTTTCCGCTGCTCCAGACAGACAAACGCTCTATTTCTATCTACCCTGCAAGACTGTTGTGTGGATGGCGGCCCCCCTGTGAAAGGGTCGTTTGACCCCCAGAGTGGTCCCGACCCCCAGGTTGAGAGCCACTGCTGTAGGGTGAACCCCTTCCAAATGGACACTGAGATGCTCTAGAAAAAGGCATGGCACCAAATCTTCATTCTCGCCAGAGGTTGTGCTTAACTTTCCAGAAAGGCCAGACTAACCACAATATATCCCTGCATGGTCTTCAGGGGTGGTGAGGTATCTTGTCACCCGCTTCCCTGCTTGTTAATAGCAACATCAAGTATCAAAGGGGTCTTCCTGGTTTGTCTCAGATGAATGAATCTCCTTGGAGAATTTCTGCAACATTTCAGCTCACCTGTTTTAACTACAACCACCCCCATCCCCATGCAGGACACTCCGGATTTTGTTTCCGGTGAAAGTCTATGCCAGACGTAGGTGAGAAAACTGGGAGATTATTTTCGTACAAAAGAGCGTGCTGAAAATCACATTGAATTTCAATTGTGAAGCCGACACAGGCCAACATGCTCTTAGGCATGATGGAAAACTCTTGCCTGCTTCCGGCTTTCATTTCCTCATTAACAATTATGATATGTAGATGCAAATCACCTGTGAATCTCTTGCGGTCTGTTTAATAAAGAGCTCTTTTGTGGTTCGACAGGCTTTTGTGTATCGTTTCTGATCAGTGCAGTTGACCCAATGGCACAATGCATTTCTGATCTTTATTCTTTCTACGCGGCAGACGTGTGGAATCTTATTGTCTGATTGAGAATTTATCAAACTTTGAGAAAGATGTAGCTTCCCCGCCAAACCCGCTGTGATGGACGCCCCAGCTCTGATTTGCTGGCGTTGTCTCACCACATCAGATTCTAAACATAGACTCCGAATTTGTGCCAGGCATTCTGCATCTGTGGTTTTCTTGCATCTCGGTTGAGGACAATCACGGCATTTGTTTTGCATTTTTCTTGGGAGAGTGGGTGGTCCCGCCTCCCGTCATGCCCCTCCCCCTTTGGGTTTTTTTTTTTAACATGTGCAAAAACACACTTGCGTTGTAATGCATTCCAAAGTATTTTTTTTATTTGCCTCCCCCCCATCCCTTGATTCTCATGGCCCTCGAATCACCCAAGCAAAGGGGGAGGGGTTTCTGGGTTGATGTGGGCTCAGTTACCGTGCATGCATGAAAATAAAGCACCTCAGCCACTGTTACACAATTCTTTTGGGCACGGAAATTAGGAAGTCGCCCGTTGCACCTAAAATCATAAAGTGCATTTAGATACTGGAGAGGGGGGAAGGATGGGGAAGGCAGCGGGGTATGGATAGTCTTCATTTTTACTTTTAACTTTCTGGAAAGTCCCCGGAAAGTGGGCACTGTTTTCAATGCAGTTTCGCATTGTAATGCAATCATGATAAAAAAAAAATTAAAAACATGGAGGGGAGGCTGGGAGGAAAGACAGATTATTGGTCGGAGTTGATGTGTCAACTCTTGAGGTGGGAATGAAGGAGAAAGACAACTCAAATCCCAAGCTCCCTCATTGGAGGGAACAAACCCAGGGGCGGGGGAGAAATTGCATTTTCTGAGGATTCTCATTTGGATCTGTTCTTTGAGAGCCCGATTTTTGCATGAAAGGTTTGTTATTCCATGGAACATCGGGGAGGCCATGGTGGCATTTTTGGTGGCTGCCAAAACAGTCTGCCTTACAAAGTGTTAATGGGCTGCTGGGTTTAAATGTATACACGTTTCAATTAAGTTATGTCAGTACATGATATTTTCTTTAAAATTAATCTGTTGCTTTTTTACAACTCCCAAAACATCTACTCTCTGATCAGTCAGTTTCTCCAGGGGAACTGATCGCTGTTATCAGAGATTCAGTTATCATTCCAGGAGATTTCCAGGCCACCCCTTGGAGGCTGGCATCCCTAGTTAAGTGGTGCTTTCTCCCCCTTTGTTTTTTCATACACACTTGGATACATTCATGTCCTCTAAGCCAGTGGTCCCCTACCTTTTTATCACCGGTCAACGCTTGAGAATTTTACTGAGGCTTGGGGGGGTAGTCTCCGCCTCCTAAGCCCCTGCTCTGCTTCCTTTCCTGCCGCCGCCCCTGACTTCCTGCCGCCCACTGGGGGCACTGCCAGCAGCAGCAGCGCAGTGCCAGGCCAAGGGGGAGCCCCAGCCATGGTAGCCGCTGGAGAACACCAAAGTGCGGCAGAGTGGCAGGGCAGCCCCCGAGGCAGCAGCCAGGGAGGAGGACGAGGAGGATCCATGGCCCTATACCAACTGATCCACGGACCAGTACCGGTCCCTGGACCAAGGGTTGGGGACCACCGCTCTAAGCCCAGTTGTGGGAACTGTGCAGTATCATCTGAAGCCTGGAAAATGCAAAATGATGACAACAGAAAATATCTCATTGTGCAGCTAACCAGTAAGGGCAGCTTCCACAATGGGAACACTATTTCTTCTGCTCCACCAAAGATCAGACCAAGCTGCTTGAGTGGATCCTCTTGGCACTGTGAAGGATTCATCCTGAGACCTGGCAAACCGTTCCTTTTTTCTTTTTTGCCTTCTAGTGTCCAGGGTAGGTTGCTCCTCTCTTTCTCTCTCTCTCTCCATTGAGCTCAAACCAACCTTTTGCCTCCCTTTTCTGGGAACAAGATCAAAACTGCGTCTTGCAGCCTTGCATGCATGGACAGCCGCTGAGAAGCTGATTTGGTTGCTTGCCTTTTTCTTTTCCTTTCCCTTAAAGAAGCCCAGTGAGGTCTGAACCCTGAAAAGTCACTGCTCCTTGGCAGGCTGCAGTGTTTGTACAGCTGTTGCCACAGATCTGCCGTGATCTTTTTTTTCTTCCTCTTTTCAAAATCCAAGTGTAAATTGACATCTGGGTTTGGCGGGTGGGAGGAGGGAGGGAGGTTTCTTACAGGGTCTGACGGGATCAGACTCGGAAGGACGTTTCGCTTCTTCTAAGGTGAGGCAGCGGCAGGAGGAACACCGTCTGTGCGCATTCCTGCTTAGGCTTGTCTGTTTTTCTGGTTTGGATTTTTGCTGTTTGGAGCGGGGATAAAAATGACGAAACAAGGGGGACGCATTTAAACAAAAACAAGTCATCCTGTTTGAAAGGGGAGGGTGGATCGGGAGAGAGTTTTGAAGGGTGCCGGCTTTGGATACCTTTGCTTGTTGTTCTTGTGTCAGGTTGGTGGAGCTGGAACAAACTGACTGCTTGCAAAAGGTTCAGGGTTTCCTAATCAGGCTGGCTGGTTGTGGCTTGAGTGAAAGAAGACGAAAGTTCACCTATTAAACTGGCTTGTACCGAGTCAGACCATTGGCCCGTCAGGTGTAGGGTGGCCAGCTCTGGGTTGGGAAATACCTGGAGACTTTTGGGGGTGGAGCTGGAAGAGGGTGGAATTTGGAGTGGGGAGTACAATGGAGTACAATGCTAAGGAGTCCACCCTCCTTTTCTCCAGGGGAACTGATCTCTGTTGCCTGCAGAGGAGCTATAATTCCAGGGGATCCCCAGGTCCCACCTGGAGGTTGGCATTCTTACTGGTGCAGAGGCTTGTTGACTGTGATCGGTGGCATCCCTCCAATCCGACCCCTTCCCCTCCCCAAGAATGCCTCTGACGGAAGCCTTTCTTAGCACGGCTGTCTGGAGTAATTTTAGCTTGAGAAGTCAGGGGCTGCCTTTGGGACATTTGGTGCATTGAGCATGTGCTCTGTCGATGAGCTATGTCGGCCCTTCCCTTCTGGGTTTTCTTTTTCAGGCTGCTTCCTGAGGGAAGGCTTCCCAGGGGAGGAGGGTCCAAATGCCCTGCCGGATAATAACCGGGCTAAGACCGGGGCCCCTCTCCCCTAGGCACAGAGGTCAGTATTAGACTGTCCCGGATTCCCAGTTTGATCCATCCTACGCCCATTTATTCATCTGCCTGCCTTTTTGACCATCCGGTGAGCCTGTGTGGGAAATAGTGTGTTAATTGTTGTGTTGCCATCATTGAAAGTGAGTTTTTTTTTGTTTATGGGGGTTTTAATTGGGAATTTTAATGTTTTTAATGTATTGATTTGTATGTGAAATATTGTAACCGCCGCAAGCCGGTTCTCCAAGAGAGGCGGTCATACAAATCGAATAATAAACAAACAAACCCACAGGACACACTTTCTCCCCACCCCATGCTGAGCTTGGGGAGTAGGAAGGGACAGAGAAGGTCCACAATTACTTATAATTATCCATCCTCTCCCTTCTGCCCATCAAGTGGGCCTGTGTGGGAATAGTTCTATTCAATCGCCATCATTGTGACTGAGTCACTGTTTATGGGTTTTTTAATGGGGAATTTTAATGGTTTTAATGTACTGATTTGTATTGAAATATTGTGAACCGCCGTGAGCCGGTTTCCGAGAGCAGCGGTCACACAAATCGAACACATAACAATAACAACAACAACAACAGCAAATATGGTTGCCAGGCCCTACCTGGAGATCCCTCCAGAATGACAAAAGAGCTCCCGAAGACAGAGGAAATTGCAAGTTTTTTTGAGGGGAGGCATCTGAGGCAGTATAGCCCACCCATGTCCTTCCTCTCCCTACGCCCGGCCTGTGGTGCATTGGTCCTCCCAGGGGCTCACTAGGAAGGAGAAGTTCTGGTAGGGTTGCCAGTTCCGGATTGGAGACTGAGGAGGGCAGGGCTTGGGGAGGAGAGGGACTTCAGGGGCATTGAGTCCACTTTCCAAAGGAGCTAGTTTCCCAGGTAAATTGACCTCTGTCGCAATAGTGGGAGACTTCTAGTCACCAACCACCTGGAGGTCAGCAACCCTAGGCTCTCAGGACCATAACTGGAGATGAAGTTAAAGTTATGGATTAATTGTGGCCTGTTCTGTTAGCTGGCTGTTGTGTTCCAATAAACTTCTTTGGGGGTTTTTAAGCAGAGGCTAGATAGCCCTCTGGCCGAAATGCTGATTCTGGAAATTTAGGCAGATTGTGAGTGGGTGGGCAGAAGGGATTATGTCCATGCTTGGCTCTGGTAGCCCTTTCTTGCATGCCCAGGGAAATGTCAATCACCACTTCGGAATCGAGAGGTGAATTTCTTCCAAGCCGGACTGACCAGGGATTCTGGTTTCAACGTGGGGGGGGGGGAGCATCATCTGGGCATTGAATTGGGGTCACTCTGGGTGGGCAGGTAGTTGTGAGTTTCCTGCATTCTGTAGGGGGTTGGACTAGATGTCTCTGGAGGTCCCTTCCAACTCTACGATTCTATTATTCTACGATTCTATTACCAAGATGTGACACTGACCTCCCCAGGATTCGGCCCCCCAAATCTCCAGGAATTTCTCAAGCCAGTTGGCAGCCTTATTGTGGACTGGCAGCAGGCTGTCAGACTTCTAGGATGCATAATGGATAATGGTGGCAACAGTGGCTCTGAAGACAAAGAATATCTGTCTGCATAAGCACCAATCACCAAATCAAGGCCCTCCTCCTTCTTGGGATGCTGGGTGTCCGCTGGCACCATGCAGCTCTTCGTTCGTGCACAGAATCTGCACGCCCTTGAGGCGTCTAGGCAAGCAAGAGTGACACACCTAAAGGTTCACATCGAGTCTTTGGAAGGCATCGCATCTTGAGGATTGAGTGGTCCTGTGGGATGAGACCAGGGGTCCATCTCTTCCAGCGTCCTCTCTCACACAGTGGCCAACCAGTTCCTCTGGAGGGCCAGCAACAGGACATAGACGCTGAGTCCATCCCCTAATGAGAACATCAGAAGAGCCCTGCTGGATAAGACCAGGGGTCCATCTAGTCCAGCATCCTGTCTCACATCCTGTCTCACACAGTTCCTCTGGAGTAGCGATCCCCAACCTGTGGGCCGCGGACCACATGCGGTCCTTCGACTAATTGGAGGTGGGCCCCGAAGGACGCCTTCTCCCCCCCCCCCCCCGGCCCTTTACTTCATCCCCCCCAGCCCTTTACAACACACTGCATTGTTGTGGCATGACTGTATCTTATTTTGAAGGGATGTTTAAACATTACCATAGCGGTCAGAGAACGTTAGGGCAGTGGTTGAGAGTAGAGGAGTAAACTACCCCCCCCCCCACCGGGCCTCAGTAAAAGGCGTTGAGTGGTCCCCAGTGAGTGGTCCCCGGCATTGAGTGGTCCCCGGTGATAAAAAAGGTTGAGGACCACTGCTCTGGAGGACCAGAAACGGGGCAGGGAGGCCAAGGCCATTCCCTGATGTTGCCTCCTGGCCCTGGGACTCAGAGTCCGCCTCTGAACCTAGAGGTTCCCCTCAGTCTCTATGGCTAATAGACGATCTTCCCTGCATCTCTCTAATCTCCTTTTTAAAGCCCTCTGTGCCTGCGGCCATCGCTACAGCCTCCGTCAGCAAATTCCACATTCTAACCCTGCACCGCAGCTCCAGGGAGGGCCTTCTGTCTTCCTGCGCCTGCATTAGGAAGCGAGGGGTCGTGGGTCAACCGAAGAGCCTCTGCACATCATGCAGAAGGTCCCGGGTTCAATCTCAAATTGGGGAAAGGGGTGGGGGGTGGGGAAGAACCAGGCAAGCGGTGGCATAAGAGACCTCTGCTTAGGACCCTGGAGAGACCCGGCCAGGACTGACTTCTAGGAGCCAGGGTCCTGTGGTCCTCCAGATGTCCATGGACTACAATTCCCATGAGCCCCTGCCAGTGAATGCTGGCAGGGGCTCATGGGAATTGTAGTCCATGGACATCTGGAGGACCACAGGTTGACTACCCCGGCAGTTCAGGAAAGGGTTGCTTTATGTGTTCACATGGGGTGCCTCCTGAGAGCCCTTGCAGCAGTCCGGAGAAGTGTGTGTGTGTGTGTGTGTGTGTGTGTGTGTGTGTGGGGAGGGGGGTCCTGGGGGTAGAGATCCAAAGGGCAGAGTCTGGGGGGGTTCCATCTTCTGAGGGAGGGGGGGAAGGGAGTCCCTCCCTGGGGAGGCAGCTGGGGGCATTCCCCCCCCCCCCCAGAGCTGCTGCTGAACAGCTGGAGAGTCAAATCCTCTCTCTCCATCACTTGGAAAAGCCGGGCTCTGGGAGGCAAACAGGGGAGGGGAGGGGCAGAGTGGACGGTGTGTGTGTGTGTATCTGGGGGGGGGGTTCCTTCCCTACCGGCTGCGCTGCGGAGAGCTGAGCCCGGCAGAGTTCCTCCAGCAGCGGCGCCGCGCGGCACCCTTTGCTGCCGGGCCCCCCAATTCCCCCGTGCGGGCTCCGGGCTCCGCCTGCTTGGCCGCCGCTGCCTCTCCGCTGCAAAGGCAGACACAGGCAGGCAGGCAGAGGCGGCGGCGGAGGATGCCGGGACCCGCCGCTCCGTTTGGCCAGCCCAGCGGCGGGGCCCCCTGCCGGGCGGGGCCGGGACTGGGACTGGGGCTCGGAGCCTGGCCGGGCCTCGCGAGCGACGGCGCTCCGTGCAGATGCGGCGCTTGAGAGTCTCCCTCCCGGGACGCCCCTCTTGGCATCGCGGCGGCTGGTGAGTTTCGCTCCGGGAAGGAAGGACGGTGGATGGAGGGCGGAGGAGAGCCTGCGGTAGGGAAATCCTACATGCCGCTTCTGGCCGAGGGTTCCCCTGTCTCGGCTGCCGCATCAGATGGAGAATGCCACATGATAGCGGGGAATACCTGGCGGGCGCCCGCCGTCCCTGGCTCTTCTTTCTTTCTTTCTTTCTTTCTTTCTTTCTTTCTTTCTTTCTTTCTTTCTTTCTTTCTTTCTTTCTTTCTTTCTTTCTTTCTTTCTTTCTTTCAAGCGGGGGAAAGGGAGCAGGTAGCCGCCAGGGCGACGGGAGCGGCAAACGGTGGCCGGTGGCCGGTTCACTTTTCTTGCTTAGGAGCGCGAGCAGGACGGGCTGAAGTTCGCCAGGGGAAGCTCTGGGCGCCAACGCAAAGCGAGAGGAGCAGCTTTTCCTCCCGCGCGGCTGCCGGGGCTTGTGTTGTGGCGCCGGAGCTGTGGTGAGGTTTGTGTTTCGTGGGAAGCCGCCTGCAGCCTCTTTGGTAGATTGTTTCCTTTCGCTGTTTTTGCAGAAGGTTGGTCACATCTGTATTCTGGACGCTGAGTCTCCTTTGGAAGCTTTCTGCTATTTCTCCTTTTGAAACCGAAGGCTTGCCCCTGGGTCTCTTAGTACGGACAGACAGACAGACAGGATCTTCGCTTGCCTTTCTCCTTTGAGAAGCTGTAGAGTTGGCCGATTTTGCCCTCTTCTTATCAAACTTGTAATCCTTTCTAAACGCCGGGTTTTGATCGAGTTGGGAACATGCAGGTCGCTGTGTTTAGAAGGGTTTTGAGCTGCTTTTCAATAGCAGAGATGCCTCGTGACGGGTAAAGGTTTCATGGCTGTAAAGGGTTCTCTTTGGTCCTGGTCTTCATCACTCAGTGCCCCTGTAAAAAGGGCAGGACAACCTTTACAAGTCCTGCTAGGGTCTATCTGAAGTATGTGTTGAACCAAGTTTTTAAATGATAGAGTTCTCTCAGAGCTCTCTCAGCCCTACCTACCTCACAGGGTGCCTGTTGTGGGGAGAGGAAGGGAAGGCGATTGTGAGCCACTTTGAGACTCCTTTGGATAGAGTGTACAAAAACCCAGCTCTTCTTCTTCTTGCATAAGGCCATTAAGGGTAGCCAGGCTATGGTGAGAGTTAAGTTCAGCCTCTTAGCCAGCAAAACTGCGCATTGTGCTTACGCACATTTGACGCTGTGCATGTGGCATGGAAAGAACATTTCTAGGGCAGCTTCATGTACTCAGTGTTATCCCAGTGAAAGGTAGGATGCATGATCTCCCTGGAACCCATGTGCTCATCACTGAAAATACACTCCCCTGGCCTGCACATCTTGTCATCCACCACACTGAATGCCTGGGTGGCAGTCCACCAGAGGATCAGAGCATGTCTTGAGCTTTAGTTTGTCTGTCTAGGAATGAGAAAACAAGGAGGTTGCCAAGCACAATATAAGACTAGTTCCCCACAGTAAAGTGAATGTGTCAGAAGTTGCCCAGATCTAGCACAGTCTGTGATAATCTGTGAATCTGCAGGCAGAATGGCTGCAGGGATCCTGATCAGGGGTGATAAACATCACTGAAAGGCAGGGGTAGTCA
Source organism: Paroedura picta (assembly GCF_049243985.1). Lineage (NCBI taxonomy): Eukaryota > Metazoa > Chordata > Lepidosauria > Squamata > Gekkonidae > Paroedura > Paroedura picta. The sequence goes on along the minus strand of NC_135378.1, from coordinate 78,105,611 downwards.
TACTGCGGCCCTATAGATGTCCATGGACTACAATTCCCATGAGCCCCTGCCAGCATTTGCTGGCAGGGGCTCATGGGAATTATAGTCCATGAACATCTGGAGGACCGCAGTTTGACTACCCCTGCTGAAAGGGATTCAGAATTACATCGACAGCATCATGATGCCTTTCTTTAAATCTATCGTGCAGTCACGTCAGGCATACCGTGGTGAGTCCTGGAGAACTTCCGCATGTGTTGAGATAATGCACTTTAGAAGTGGGTTTTCCTGCTCTGCACATTGGAAGGGCATTATCCATCGTGTGTGGAATGGGCCCTGGTCACCCTGTCTCCAAAAAGGGGAGGGTCATTTTGGAGTAGGGGACAAGATTGAAAGGTGTGGGTTCCAATCCTTACTCTGCCAGTGAAGCCCGTTGGTCAGTTTTGGGTCAGTTTCCTTCCCTTGCCTACCTTGCAGCGTTGTTGCTATGATAAAATGGGGGAGGGGAATAGCAACGTGGCAAGTAGAATAAAGGAGTTTGTAGGGCTGAAAAAGATACAGAGCAAGGGGATTGTCCAAGAAGGTGGGAATGCCTTCCCTTGGAGGAAAGGCTAAATATCTGAGACACTTTCACTTGGGAGAGGGGGAGACCGAAACAAGGAGGGAACTATTACAGGTTAATAAACTGTGCGCAGTGGAAGTTGTTGTCTTCCGGCTTTCATAGTTTGTAGATCTTGGCGTCGCCAAGTGAAATTCCCTTGCCTACCATCAGCTGTTTACCTAATATTTAGATGGAACCTCCATAATCTGACAGAGTACGTCTCTGGATCTCGGAAGCTAAGCAGGGTCGGCCTTGGTTAATATTTGCATGGGAGACCCCCAAGGGAAATTAGGGTCATGATGTAGAGGCAGGCCATGGGAAACTACCTCCGAACATCTCTTGCCTGGCTGCCACACAATCCTACAATCATAGGATCTCCTACACATATGCCATGTGAGCCATAAGTCCGGTTGGCTTCGACCAGGGCCAGGCCTTTTCTGGTCCTGGCCCAGACCTGGTGGAATGAGCTTCCAGATGAGCTGAGGGCCCTGCGGGAGCTTTTGGTGTTCTGCAGGGCCTGTAAGATGGAGCTCTTCCACTGGGTCTTCGGTTGAGGCCAGTCCAGGAAGATCTGATACCGCCCTGGAAGAGAGAAGAACTAAGATTGTGACTTGGAAGCCCCCACTAGCCGACCATCACTGTGCATGACGGGTCAGGGCTCAGGTGACCGGTTTCACGTTAGCGCCTTGGAATTGTTGCTGCCATAGGGGTTTTTAAAAATGGGTGTTTTAATGGGTCAATATTGTATTTTTATTTGGGTTTTATTGTGACTCGCCGCGAGACAGCTTGCTGAGAGCAGCGGGATATAAATCACAACATAAACAAACAAATAAGTAAATAAATCATGTCTCTGGATATCAGGTGCTGAAGGCATGTAACACTGGAGGATCATTTCCTGCAACACCCAGTCAGCAGGATTCTGAGAAGCATTTGGGAACAGGATGCTGGGTGAAATCAACGGATGGTCTCATCCAGCGACTTCTTGTCCTGCTGTTATAGTCACCAAAATTAGGAAGTATGAATTGCTGCTGTTTGTCAACCACAATGGATGTAAATCCAGATTTACAAAGGCCAGCAAAGTCAGTGGCGTGTAGATTCTATATATCAACATTGCTGTTATACATAGGAATTTAGGAAGGGGCACTGAGCCCTCCAGTTTGGCTCTCTTGCCAGGAAAACCGCTTCCTCACTACAAGAAGCAGCAGACTTATTTCTACTTGCCCTGTGGCTTTTAAGAGTTGTTTTTTATACCCTGCTTTTCTCTACCCATGAGCCTCTTGTGGCGCAGGCAGCCGTCTGAAAGCTTTGCCCATGAGGCTGGGAGTTCAATCCCAGCAGCCGGCTCAAGGTTGACTCAGCCTTCCATCCTTCCGAGGTCGGTAAAATGAGTACCCAGCTTGCTGGGGGGTAAACGGTAATGACTGGGGAAGGCACTGGCAAACCACCCCGTATTGAGTCTGCCATGAAAACGCTGGAGGGCGTCACCCCAAGGGTCAGACATGACTCGGTGCTTGCACAGGGGATACCTTTACCTTTACCTTTTTTCTCTACCCGAAGGAGTCTCAAAGCGGCTTACAATCCCCTTTCCTTCCTCTCTCCACAATAGACACCCTGTGAGGTAGGTGAGGCTGAGAGACTTTGGACAGGACTGCTCTGTGAGAACAGCGTTATCAGGGATGTGAAGAGCTCAAGGTCACCCAGCTGGCTGCATGTGGAGGAGCGGGGAATCAAAGCTGGCTTGTCACCACTCTTAACGACTATACCATGTTGGCCAGAGCACCTTAGTAGTCAAAGAAGGGCCACTGCTGTGTTTACAACCTGAGTAGCACCACAGAGCTGAAGTAGCATAATTGGCATGGTTGTCCCAGAGGTATCTGATAAATCAGGGACTGGAATGAATCCAACGCTAACAGGAAGAAGGATCTCTCTTGCTCAGGGGCTGTAGGACTGCTGGAGAGGGACATAAATGATGTCAAGTCGCAGCTGATTCATGGTGAGGGTGTGGGTTGCCCTTGCCTTCCCCTGCACAGTGTTTCTGGGTGGCCTTCCATCGATACACCATCTAGCTTCTGAGATCTGACAAGATTGGGCTATGCCATGCCGCTTCCCCCCCCCCCCCCCAGGGCATTTAGCCAGATCCTGTGTTGCTTCACATGATGATGGATAAAAAAAAAATATGTAGCAATTGAAAAGCAGGGTGAGCTCTGGTTTTGCATTTTAATGACAGGGAAGGCAGCACGGTATAGTCTGATCCCATCAGATCTCGGAAGCTAAGCAGGGTCAGCACTCGGGAGGAAGACCACCGAAGAAGACTCTGTAGGGGAAGGCCGACAGCCAGCCACCTTTGCTCCTCACACCTTGAAAACTGGGTTCGCAATCTGACGGCGCTTTACGCAGACACAGTGTTCATAACTATGTGCAGAGAAGTCATGACTCGTGCTGTTGTTTATCTCTTGGTGTCCCGCCATTTCTCCAAGGTGCTTGTGTCTGGCAAGGCAGATGGACAGACAGAACGGGCTTGTGAAACCACACCCAGCTTCCAGATACATGCAAGTCCTTGGAATGCTGTTATTTTAAGAAGCAGCAGGTATGGAAAAAGTCTGGTCCCTTTTTGCAGTGCAGCACAGTCAAAATGTCACCTATTAAATCTGCGAGAGCTGCCGTCAAAGGGAACCCTCCCCACGTGCAATTGAAACGGTGTGGGCTTGTTTCCTTTGTTAAGATACAGAAAATTATTAAATGGGTCACAAGTTAAGTAGGAAATGGCTGGTTGCAAGTTCTTGCAAAGTGTTCTGTTCGTGTAAGATATCACTGGGGAACATTTTGCGTCTTAAGAAATTATAGGATCGTTTTCACTCTCTTTCTCGAGCCGGATTTTATTAGTTCAACCCACCTTTTCCATTATCTGCCTTGAAACAGGCAAATCTCAAGGAATTTCCCAAACGGAGTTGGCAACCCTAATGCAGGGGCACCCAGGGAAGCTGTTGACAGACCAGACAAAAGAAAAAGTACGTTTCAATCAATGCGTATTTAACTGATGGAACTTGCTGTCCCAGGATCACTGTTGCCTGGAGATACATTGAAATTCCAAGTGGTCCCCACCTACCACCTGGAGATTGGCAACCCTGTGTGCCACAGGATGGACATTTCTCACTGGGATGGCAATCCAAGTTGAAGGTGGGGCTGGGGGAGGAGAATCAAGGCCAGATGGTGGCCCGTTTCTGAGGCCGGCAGCTCCTGGTGTTGGAGGAAGATGCATTTCCCTTTCCCCAGGTAAATGTCCTCGTCCAGGTTGTAATACTTCCATGACTAGGTGTCAGGAGACCCATTGGATGCTGCGCAGCTAGGCATGGCTGCCTGTGATATTTATGTCCTGACTGCTTCTCTGTAATGCTCACTCTTTCTCCTCTCAGCACAAAGGATATTTAAAGACTTTGGTTCTTTCATGATCTGCATGTTACGCTCTGCTTGGTGCCCTCCCCCCCCCCAACTCACAGGCATAGAAGAAAGAAACTCCTGTTATCCTATTTTGATCCAAATCCGGTGCCAAATAAAATCCTGAGATTAAACAGGAGTTGAAGCACTGGAACGGTTTTATCTGAGCAGGCTGATGTTCCCGTTCTTGCTCATTATCCCTAGCTTTTATTAATGATGTTTCTTGAGGGGGACGGGACAGGATCCATAAAAGCAGAATGCCGCCTCCCAGCTCAAATATCTTTGAATGGCACGGTTCCAGCGATGGGAGCCCTTTTATGTCCATGAAACAGGTACGCTGGATGTGGGCAGCAAGCAGGTCCCCCTTATTATCCGCGTGCTTCAGATCTGAGCCATGTTGGCTTCTTTCCGGGTGAGCCAGGAATTTGTTCTCTTCGATTTGAAGTCACTCTATTAGTCAGTCTAAGGAGCCCCCTTTCCCATGGCTGCCTGCTTTTTGCCTTTGCTTCTTTTACTAGCACTTCTGGAGAGGTGCTGCTAAGCTTGCCAGAGGTCCCAGGTTCAATCTGCCAGCATCTCCCATTCAAAGGAGGAGGAGGCCGGGGAAAGGAAAGCTCTGCTCCAAACCCTACCTGTCTGCGTAGACAATCAGTTCAGCAGGACCCGCAAGACGGAGCTATTCCACCAGGTTTATGATCGAGGCCTAAAGTAACACCCAATGAGAAAGGTTGGCCTCACCTCTGGGAGGGGAAGAGTCTGAAGATGGGCTGATATTATAATTCTCCTGTCTGGGAATTTGGGGGGGAGGGAGCATTGGTACTGTAAATATTTTAATTTTTAACCTGTGTGTTTTTAATGTTGTGCTCCACCCTGAGCGATATGGAAGGGTGAGATTTAAAAAATATATATGCCAGCCTCTAGCTGGGACCTGGGAAGTCACCAGAATTAGAACTCATCTCCCAGCAGTGTCCCAGAAGAAAATGGCCACTGAAAAGGTAGACCGTATGGCATTCAAGCCCCTCCCCTTCCCAAGCCCCGCCCGCTACTGGTTCCACCCCCCGCCCACCCCTAAGTCTCCAGGTTTTTCCCAATCCGGAGTGGGCGCCCTTAGCCAATACTGAGTTTGACAAGGGTCTGGTTGAGTTTACGGCAGGTCCCTGTGTTCATCTGCTGAATCAGAACCTGATGCCGGGTTCTGTGTGGTTTTCTTTTAGCTCTCGGTTTTATTTTCTTCCTCTTGCGTTTGCCCTAAGAAAGCTGCCTTTCAGTCCACGTTGTCTGAGCGTTAGGGGTGTTTGGCAATGTGGCCAGCAGCCGAGAGGAGCATTTGTGGCCTCTTGATTTCTCCCGCTCAGCCAGACTGTGATTCCCCTTCCGATTCCAGATACATTTCAAGGAGCTGATGTTGACTTTTAAAACCTGTAAACCAAGGGCAGAGGAGAAGCAGCCTTGGGTTAGGGGCAGCCTTGGGATTCCTTTTGTGTTTTGTGCTTCTGGCCGGTCTGCCACATTTTAATCAAGGCATGCAAAGAAGAAGAAGAAGAGCTGGTTTTCTGTACCCTGCTTTTCACCCATATGGCCCCTCCTGCTAAGCTTACATGTACCAAGTCTCTATACCTGCATTTGACCTACGGTGTAGTTTTGATGGCTGGAATGTTGCCACCATTCCGCTCCACATCCCATCATCCCATTTGCGCAGAGCCGCTTAGAACAATGGGAAAGGGCTACCGCACAACCTCCGCGGCCTCTTTCTTGCTATAAAAGGATTGATTCCGTAAGTCAGAATGCAACGGCATCGTCGGCATATTAAGGCCAGCAACACGGAGACCGGACTCGACAGAATTGCTTGGAAGTGGCATACGGTGCCAACTAATGAAGCATGAATCAACCTATGGGATGGGTGGCAGAAGTGATTTGCTTCCACCTCTAACCTTAGGAGCTTGGTACTCTCGTGCGGACAGGTTGTTGGGGGTAGAAAGTGCTGTCAGGGTGCAGTCAACTCACGGTGGTCCCCGTGGGGCTTTCAGGACAAAGAAACTGGCAGAAGTGGCTTGGTCCCCAGTAGTACTTGGTCCCCAGGCCATGGATGATCCTTGTCCCTCTCCTCCGAACGGTCTCAGTTTTGCCCACCTCCCAACATTCCTTCAAGATAAGGGTCTCCAGCAGAACAGGAGGGGGACAGGCAGGGAGGCTCTGAGCTTGCCATCCTGCGGATCCATTGGTGGCCCTTGGATTTGCAATAATAAAATATCGATAGCTGGATTGACCAGAACACCCAAGCTCAGCGTTTCCAGGGCTTTTTTTTTTTTTTTTTTGAGATAGCAAGCATCGGAAAGCGCATTTATTTTAGCCTGAAGGCAGAGAAAAGTCAGGCAGACTTAAAAGGCATTCTACAATTTATGGAGGCTGGGTTCTTCTCTTCTTCGACATGCACTGAAAAGGGGGGGGGGAACCAAAAGATGAAGGGGGAGAGCGGCTTCCGTGAAAGTATTAATCATTCCTGCAGCACCTTTTTGCTGTACAAAAGTGATGTATGGCTCTTATCTCATGCAATGGTCATGAAGATCCAATGAGGTGGGTGAGACCGAAAAATCACTCAAGGCCGCCCAGTGAGCCAGAAATCGAATCTCGGCCTCCTGCATCCAGGCTCCACGCTTGGCCCATTGCATGATAGAGGATGAGACCTAGAATGGAAATCCATTAACATCCCAGGCATCGGATTATGGGCTGGATCTGCAGGCATTGCAGGAAGTAAGAACCCACTATGCAAATGCAAATAATAATAATTATTATTATTAATAATAATTAATAATAATAATGTACTTTGAAGGCTTCTGTGTTGGGTTCAAGCCTTGGTCGAAGATCTTGAGAAGCTGCTGTGGGAATGGACCTTAATCTACACTGTGTTACACTAGAAAAGTTGGAGGAGACTTGTCTGGGTGCAAACCCAAGCACAGGGGTCATCCTTTACTGTGAAGGGACTGAGCATCAGCTAAGAATTGGCCATGGGCATGGACAGCTTTGGAAGGGGATTAGACAGGTTCATGGAGGAGGGGGGTCTGTCAGTGACTACTTGCCCTAGTGACTGGGGGAACCGCTACATTTAGAGGGACTAAGACCCTGAATACCAGAGCCAAGAACCATCATCAGGGGAAGGCCTCTCATTCATTCATTCATTCATTCATTCATTCATTCATTCATTCATTCATTCATTCATTCATTCATTCATTCATTCATTCATTCATTCATTCATTCGTGTACTTATAGATTACTACTCTCGGCCTGGCTGGCTCATGGTGGTTTACATTAAAATATAAAAACCAGATAAAAACCCTAGTACAATCAAGAGCCTCTTGTGGCGCAGAGTGGTAAGGCAGCCGTCTGAAAGCTTTGCCCATGAGGCTGGGAGTTCAATCCCAGCAACCGGCTCAAGGTTGACTCAGCCTTCCATCCTTCCGAGGTCGGTAAAATGAGGACCCAGCTTGCTGGGGGGTAAACGGTAATGACTGGGGAAGGCACTGGCAAACCACCTCGTATTGAGTCTGCCATGAAAACGCTGGAGGGCGTCACCCCAAGGGTCAGACATGACTCAGTGCTTGCACAGGGGATACCTTTACCTTTACAATCAAAATTGACAGCAGCAATCAACAATCTCCATCCCCCCATACCATCCCTCAACCCTTAAGATAACAGATGCCCTGGTAGGTGTCCACAAGTGATGTTTGGCATAGGGGGGCTACAGAGGGAGGCACCCTGTCCTTGGCCCTCCAGAGGAACTGGTTGGCCACTGTGTGAGACAGGAGGCTGGGCTAGATGGACCCTCACTGCTCTCATTAAACAGGGCTCTCATGTTCATATGTTAAGAGCCTCCCCTCCTATGCCATTCTTTCATTCATTTGTTGTTTCAATCAGTGCTGGATTCTGCTCCGAAATCCAGAGAAAAATCCAGATCAGGAGAATTACAGACGCATGCATCCTTGCTAAAAATATCCAGGAAGTGCTGCTAGTCCTCCCAAAGGTCACAAGTTTCCAAATACCAGAAAAATGTGTTTTCATCAGATCCACCCCTGGAATGGCTTTTTCGTTTGTGCACCATGGATTTCCCTTTTAAGTCACCGGGTAAAATGACATTGGCTTGTTCGCATGGGGGTGGGGGGGGGCGGTGTTTCCTTCTCAATGGACATACAGTTGCTTTCTTCTCTACTCCCGTTCCAGCATAAATTCCCAGTTTAACAACATTAGAGACAGTTGATGTATGGCAGAATACTCAATTTGTACGTCTAGAGCTGACCCGTGATTTATTTGTTCCATGATGTATTGGAGAGCCAAGACCCTTTCATCTTGTGCTTCTGGGCAGATTAACTCAATATTGACTCAGTCAGTTAAGCAATTAATCAGAATGCGAGATGTGGGGTGTACGAACTAAAAAGACATGTGTAAAAACTGTTCACAGGAGTCCTCAAAATAGTTAACAAACTTTTTTGATCAGAGAGAGAGCGAGAGAACTGTTTTTTTTTTTTTAACCTTGCTTTTTCCTACCCAAGGGAGTCTCAAAGCTTTCCCTTCTTCTTTGGGTGGGCAGGCAGTTATGAATTTCTTGCATTCTGCAGGAGGTTGGACTAGATGACCCTGGAGATCCCTTCCAACTCTGTGATTCCCCCCAGAACAGATGCCCCTCCCAAAGTAGGTGGGGCTCAGAGAGCTCTGGGAGAACTGCAATTAGCTCTGGGAGAACTGCAATTGTGGAGGAGGAGTGTGGAATCAAATCTAGTTCTCCAGATTAGAGGTTTCCACCGTTAACCACTTCTTCACTACACTGACCATGGGGAGCACTTCACAAGGTGCCCAATGTTTCAGAGAGAGCCATGGCAGTCCGGTTTTCTGTATTGATGATATAGATTAGTGGCCATGCTTCTGGGCCAGGAGTGGTGGAATAGAAATCCATCAATCAAATAAATACATTTTACACAGCTGAACACTGCAGAATGGATGAAAAGCGTTATGCCCTCAGTTCCAGATATTTGATTCTCCACCCCTCCTCCTTATGCAGCCAGCTGGCTGACCTTGGGCTAATCACAGTTCTTTCAGAGCTCTGGAGCAGTGTTGTCACTCAATATATCACATCCCTCACAAACCATCCCAGAGTTCAGAGCACTAATGAGAGCCAACCTGTAGCAGGGATTTATTTACTTTGAAATTTCTAGTCGGCTTTATCTTTGGAAACTCAGGGCGGATTACAATAAGCTAAACATTCACATGAAAGCCCAGAATACAAATAAGGTTTAAATTAATTAATATTAGATTTAACATATTAAAACAAAATTAAATATTAAAGTTGCCCATAATCCTTTCTCTCGTATGGGAAATAGGTGGGTGGATCATATCAGATATCCCTCACAGGAATTTTAGCTTGGCTCAGTCAGACAGAGAGACCAGCCGCTCCCAATGTTAATCATGTTAATCTGTCAGAACCACTCTGTCTTGCAAGCCCTGCAGAACCGTCGGAGGTCCTGAAGGGCTCGGATCTCATTTGGCAGAACATTCCTCCAGGGCCGAAAAAGCTCTGTCTCTGGTTGAGGCCAGTTTAATCTCCGTGGGGCTGGGCATCCTGAACAAAGTTTGCTCACTGGACTTTAACGTCCTTTGAGGGACATAATGGGAGAGGCAGGTATGATGGTTCTCAGACCACTTAGGGTTGTGAAGATAAGAACCAGAACCTTGAACCTAATCCAGTCTTCAATCCGGAGCCAGTGCAGCTGGAAGAGCACAGGTTGTCTATGTTCTGGTCCCTGTTCTGGACTCATTGAAGCATCTGGAGCAGCTTCAAGGGTAGCTCTGCCTAGAAGGAGTTACAGTAATGTAGCCTGGAGATGACGGTTATGTGGATCATGATGACTAGGTAAGATGTTGACAGATAGGGTGCCAATTGAGCAACGTTTGTGACCTGGACTTCCATAGATAATGAGGCGTCGAGAGTCGCACCCAGATCCTTGCTGGTTGCAGAGGTTGTTAGTTGGACTCTGCCAAAGAGTCAGGAGTTGTAGCAGCCCATCTGAGATGTGTCAACCCAGTCAGAGGACGTCCGTCTTAGCTGGATTTAACTTTGGACGACTCCATGTGAGCCAAACCACCACAGACTACTAACATCTGGCCAGAGAATCTAGGAGTGTACAGGATGGTTGTCCATCAACAGATATAACTGGGTGTCATCGGCATGTTGATGACACCCTAGCCCAAAAACCCAAGTCAATAAGACATGTGTGTGTGTTTGTGTGTGTGTGTAGGGGGGGGGGGTCTCTCCCAAGTCCTGCAGAGACAATTGATGGAAATTGGTCCTACCTTTTATATATCAACTAGGTTTATCAACCAGGCAACTAGTGCTGGGGGAGACACCTCCATGGGGCATCAGAACGTAGATCCCACCCCCCCCAGATCTTCCATTTTCTCTAAGACAGTGGTTCTCAACTGCTGTAACGACACAACCCCAACTGTGGTGGTGGCGCATGCATACGCACAGGTGCGCATGCAAGCACATAACAATCTGGAGGTGGCATGGGGGCAGCCAGTACCATGGCTCCACCACCTGCTGCTGCCTGCCGCCACCACCAACCTGTCCTGGCGACCCCAGAGAAGGGGCCAGGCAACCCTACTTAGGGCCGGGACCCCAAGGTTGAAAACCACTGCTCTTAAGATGAAGGATCTCTATAGTGTGGAGACCTATTGTAATTCTGGGAGATCTTCTGGCTCCAGCCTCCCTCCTGCAATGTCTCCCCAAGCTGAAACTGCCCTGGCCAGGAGTTATTGGAATCACTTTGGAGCTGCATGGAGTCCCTTTTTCCTCCAGCCAGTGAGCCCGGCCCGCTCCTTCAGCAAATGTGTCCATTTCAGCAGATCCCCAGCACTTTCATTAGGCGTTCCTGACTTGTTAGGATTGCAGGCCTGGCCAGTGCTATCTTGGTAGTTCAATTCGTAATAAGGTGCATGGAAGCATGCTGATATCTTTCAGCCCCGAAGGTCAATAACACAAGAAACCAGGAGCTTTGTAAGGTCTGGAATGCGTCACCAGTGAATGTTGCTAAGAAGTAGAAGAGCCCTTTTAGAGTCCTGAATATCTAGTTTTTGTGGGATTTAAAAAAAAAATTAAAGGCGTGCAGAGATCAATTGAAGCCTGGCTCCTGAGAATGGCCTGAAAGTCCGAAAGTCACTGGGGAAAACAGAACAAAAACGATTTGGTCCTCGACGGAGACAGTTTCAAAGCTTGGCTGAAGAGCCCCTGAATCAGGAAGGCTTGAGCAGATCCTTGGCTGGTGAATTTGGACGCCGTGGCTTTTCCTCCTCCCCTCTGAGGAACCTGATTAGCAAACAGCTTGAGCCGTGTTTACTGGAAACTGCACAAAAGAGGGGCTTTTTTTCGGCCGGCTGAGGCTGCCTCGTGGTCTTGCGCAACCCTCTCGAAAAGAAATGCACAGCGTACGGTCAAATAGCCAGCTTCCAGGAGACTCTGGGTTCTTCTTCTGCTTTTGAATTCTGTGATAGTCTGGTGGTTTACAGCAGGGCTAGGGAAAAGCCGATTTGAAAGAAGCACGTAACTTGCAGGGGAAAATGTTAATCAGGATTAACTTTGTTTTTGTCAAAATGCTGATAGAGCTATAGGAACGGATGTCTCCCAGCTGGGTTGTCACATCATGGTGAGCATCCAGCAGAATTTAGTTCAAGGAAGTTGTTGTTGTTGTTGTGAGCATCCAGCAGAATTTAGTTCAAGAAAGTTGTTGTTGTTGTTGTTGTTGTTTATTCAATTTCTGGGTTACAGACATATCAAATCCTCCAATACAAATTACCCCTAAAAGCTAAAAAAAACAAAAACAAAAAACAATACAATCCACAATTACCAATTTACAAAAGCCCAAGATATCACAATAAAATCGACTACCCCTAAATAAAATCGACTACCCCCCCCGCCCCCAACTAACACCTCCGGGGTGGACATGGGGAAACAGATCTCAAGCCACCACTGTTAAATAAGGAACAGTGGCGTACATCAGATTACCAGCTGTTGCGAACCTGAACCAGAAGACAGAACTCCTAGTTTTCTGGAAGCAGCTTCTGTCTGAAGCGCCTGCAGTTTTCCCTTCTTACCTGCTGTTGCAGTCACACAGAAAACAAGGGGTTAATGGATGCTCAGGCCAGCTAATTCCCAGTGTTCAGTAGGACCCCTTCAAATGGTTCTGACCTTAAGGTTGTACTTGCCTGGGCCCCTTGCATTGCCAGAGACAAGCCCTGTGATTCCTTTTGTAAAACTGGCACATGGGCTCTTCTCAGATCATCAATGTGCCACAATTGAGTAAGCTAGGTTCGTGTGAGCAGGCAGGTAGTAAAATGTTTTTGTGGGCTAGTAACTTCTGCGGGCTTATTGTGTGGTCTGGTTTAAAGCAGTACCATAAAGCTGATGTTGTCTTCATTCATAAGCGAGGCCTGTTCTTTTCGAAAGAGCCTCTTGTGGTGCAGGGTGGTAAGGCAGCAGAAATGCTGTCTGAAGCTGTCTGCCCATGAGGCTGGGAATTCGATTCCAGCAGCCGGCTCAAGGTTGACTCAGCCTTCCGTCCTTCCGAGGTCGGTAAAATCAGTACCCAGCTTGCTTGCTGGGGGGTAAACGGTAATGACTGGGGAAGGCACTGGCAAACCACCCCGTATTGAGTCTGCCATGAAAACGCTAGAGGGCGTCACCCCAAGGGTCAGGCATGACACGGTGCTTGCACAGGGGATACCTTTACCTTTATCTTTACCTTTATTCTTTTCAAAAAGAAGAAAAAGGTTGCTGGCACTATTCCCCCTGTTGCTATTTGTTTGTTAAGCAGGGAAGGCAGTATGGGGTAGTCTGATTCATTGAATCTTGGAAGGGATGCTGCCTATATCCCGACTCTGTCTTCTGTTGTGTTTGCTACCGCTCCTAGTTCGGTATCATCTGCAAATCAGCACCCCCTCTATTCCTTCCTCAAGATCATTTATAAATATGGTGAACAACACAGGGCCCAGGACAGATCCCTGAGGCCTTCCACTTGTCACTCCTCTCCAAGAGGATGACGAACCATTACCAAGTACCCTTTGGGTGTAATCTGTCAACTAGTTAGTATTCATCTAACAGTAATAGGTTCCATACCACATTTTACCAATTTGTCAACAAGAATGTCATGCGGAGCTTATCAAAAGCTTTACTGAAACTGAGAAAAACTATGTCCACAGTATTCCCCTGACCCAGCAAGGGAGTGACTTTCTCAAAAAAAGGGATATGGTTAGTCTGACATGACTTGTTCTTGAGAAAGCTGTGCTGAAGGTAATCACAGCCATCTGCTCTAGCTGCTCAAGGACCAACTGTTTGATGACTTGTTCTAAAATGTAGCCAGCTATAGACGTCAAGCTGACGAGTCAGTAGTTACCCAGATACCCTCTTTTCCCCTATCTGATGTTTATAACATTTGCTTGCCTCCAGTCTTCTGGCACTTCACCTGTTCTTCAAGAATTGTCAAAAATAATGGACAGAGGTTCAGAAATGTATTGTTGTTGTTAGTTGCAAAGTCATGTCCGACCCATCGCAATCCCATGGACAATGATCCTCCAGGCCTTCCTGTCCTCTACCATTCCCCGGAGTCCATTTAAGTTTGCACCGACTGCTTCAGTGACTCCATCCAGCCACCTCATTCTCTGTCGTCCCCTTCTTCTTTTGCCCTCGATCGCTCCCAGCATTAGGCTCTTCTCCAGGGAGTCCTTCCTTCTCATGAGGTGGCCAAAGTATTTGAGTTTCATCTTCAGGATCTGGCCTTCTAAAGAGCAGTCAGGGCTGATCTCCTCTACGACTGACCGGTTTGTTCGCCTTGCAGTCCAAAGGAAATTACAGAAATTACAGAAATTACATCTGCATGTTCTTTGTGTACCTTTTGATGCAATTCATCTGGAAGATGAGATCGATGTGCCATCATCATGTATTCCTCCTCTTACCTTGTTTTTTTTTAAATTAAAATTTAACTATTATGAAAAGTTGTGTTGTGTGAGGAATAGGAAGTAATAACCAGGTACTAAATCCTCAGTTTCTTTTATATTGGATCTATGTTGCTAAGTCAGAAATCTCCTCTCTCCCTTAGCAAAGCCTTGTAAGGTAGTGGTTCTCTTTTCAATTTTCTTTCTGTATAATTTATTTATGAAAGCCCCCGAACTACTAGGGTGGGGGGGGGGGAGGAGAAAATTCGCCGAATTCGCTCTTTCATGTGGCTCCATTAACTTACATGCCCTTATTTTATATCAATGAGTTTCACCTAATTTGTTGCTGCAGGGCAGAGGGGCGGGAGGGAAAGTGTAACCGCAGTTCAGATTAATGTAAGAAGTGGATTTGAACTGTCTGAATCCAGATGCAAAGCCCTGTCGGATCCAGATTCCGCAGTGAACGTGCCTTTGGCACTGTTCTGTACAGAATGGCGGACTAAAATGTATTCAAAGACTGATGATAAACCAAGCCACGTGATACCACCCTGATACTCCGTAGATTTACATAGAGATAAATTCCATCGCAAGCTGAAGGACGATGCTCAGGTTTTCCTTGGAAATGTCGTTTTGTTAGGCAGTCTTACAAATGCAAAATCATTCGAAACGGAGTCGGACGTCGGGCCGTCTAGCGCAGAGTTGTCTATTCTGACAGCAGCCCGCCAGGATCTTGTGCAGAAATGGCTTCCCAGCCCTTTTTCACTGATGATCCCCTGAAGCTGAAACCTTTTGCCACTGACCAGTAAGCCCAATACAATTTACTTCAATTGACGGTAGCTCTCCATGGTCTTATAGAGCCTCTTGTGGCGCAGGGTGGTAAGGCAGCAGAAATGCAGTCTGAAGCTCTGCCCATGAGGCTGGTAGTTCAATCCCAGCAGCCGGCTCAAGGTTGACTCAGCCTCCCATCCTTCCGAGGTCGGTAAAATGAGTGCCCAGCTCACTGGGGGGGTAAACGGTAATGACTGGGGAAGGCACTGGCAAACCACCCCGTATTGAGTCTGCCATGAAAACGCTGGAGGGCGTCACCCCAAGGGTCAGACATGACTCAGTGCTTGCACAGGGGATACCTTTACCTTTACCTCCATGGTCTTTTTGGAGTTTGTTAAGTCAGCTCCTGTTTAACTCGTGCAGCCTTTCTTAACTTTTTCTACCCTTGAGAAACCCCCGAGACATCCTTCAGACTTTGAGAAACCCCAGAAGTGATACGATCAGGCAGATTATGGTTGGGAAGCAGAGCGGTGGATAAGCCCACCCAGGGTTGCCAGACCCCCCTAGGCCAACAGCAGGGTATGGGGAGAGGGGGGGGGGTTAGTGCTGCCACATCCAGACTGGGGAACACCTAGATATTTGGAGATGGAGTTTGGGGAAGACAGGGACCTCAGTGGGGTGCAATGCCCCCCATTGGAAGAGTCCATCGTCCATCCATTTTTTCAAGGAGAACAGGTCTCTGCAGTCTGGAGATGAGCTGTAATTCTGGGGAGTTCCCAGGTCCTACCTGGAGGCTGGCATCCTTAGTTGCGGATTCAATCCCTGACATTGCCAATTGAAAGGATCAGGTGGCAGTGTCAAAGGAGGAGGCCATGACAAATTTGTCAATAAAAGAGTGTCTGCAGTCCAGTCAACTAAGACTCACAGTGGCTATTTGAAAGCAAATGCTGTTGGTTGAATGATACAAAGTACCTTTCCCTTGGAAAAAAAGCAGTGCTGTCTCTACTTCATAGAATCACACGTATTATTATTATTAATTGGATTTCTTACCTGCTGCTTTCAGAGTTGACTTGCAGCAGGTTACAATTAAGAATAAAACACCAATACGTAAAAACATTAAAACCCATAAAACTGAATAACAACCTAGCTTGGCGATGAGAAAAACACAAACACAACCCCCTCTTCTACTCCCCGTGTCCCCCCCCCCCCTCCATCAGTGCCTCAGGGCCCAAATCCTCAACGGTGAGGACAATTCTTAGTTGTGGTTCTTAGTTTTAGTAAAAGGGAGCCAGTAGTGTAGTGCAGGGGTAGTCAATCTGTGGTCCTCCAGATGTTCATGGACAACAATTCCCATGAGCCCCTGCCAGCTGGCAGGGGCTCATGGGAATTGTTGTCCATGAACATCTGGAGGACCACAGGTTGACTACCCCTGGTGTAGTGGTTAAGAGTGGCGTTCTCTAATCTGATGCACCAGGTTTGATTCCCCACTCTTCCCCCACCATGCAGCCAGCTGGGTGACCTTGGGCTAGTTGGAGTTCTCTCGGAGCTCTCTCCGCCCCATCTAACTTCCAGGATGTAAGGAGAGGAAGGGAAGATGATTAATAGCCACTTTGAGACTCCTTTGGGCAGTGAAAAGTGGGGGTATAAAACCTAACCTCTTCTTCATCTTCAAAAGTAGGCACCCACCTGACAGCATCCCAATACTTGACTTTATTGACCTCTCTGGTTTCCTAAAATCAAGCTAAGGATTTGGGAAACGTTCCTGCCATTGATCTCTGTCTCTGCATCAATTAAACAGCTGACCACTAATGGACTCTGATGTTACTAGCTGAAAAACTTACCTAATTTTTTTTTTAAGGCCACTTAAGATTCTTTCATATGTTTTAGTAAAGGGATAAATGCCCTGGACAGAAACGTATCACCTTTTAAAACCGAGAGTCACCAGGTATGGTACTTTACCAATTATGATCCATCTTGTCTCCGAAAAAATGTAACTAGGTCCAAAATGACAGTAATAAGGATATATATTAATATATATTGAAAAGCTGCCCGTGGTTCTTATGCTGGGCTTTAAAAAGAGGCATCTGTATGCCAGACTTTTCATCCCCACTTCAAATGGCAAGAATTTAGAACTGAAAGCAGAGCAAATAGTTGGGACCGTTGTGAATAATTCATGCAGTAAGTTTTGCTGTATCCATCCAAGAGACACCCACGTACAGATTGCAGCTTTAGCATATTCATTATTCAATATGCCTGGATGAAATATTCATGGCATTTGTACATTGTGAGTGGCTAGTCTTCTTGGGCCCTGTGAATTGTCAAAGTACTTTGTTTGAAGCCGTGTTAGAACCGAGACATATTGGGGGGAAGATGCGCATGTAAGTAAATGAAGTGTTCAGTGCATGATGATTGGCTCTGTGTGTCAGGGGTAGTCAAACTGCGGCCCTCCAGATGTCCATGGACTACAATTCCCATGAGCCCCTGCTGGCAGGGGCTCATGGGAATTGTAGTCCATGGACATCCGGAGGGCCGCAGTTTGACTACTCCTTGTTTAGCATATGACCCCTGCTCAGACTCCTGCCAACGGCATGCAACTCCTCCCACTCTACATAGTGTGTGAAGTGGCCTGAAATCCAAAAGAGGGAACGGATTGTACAAATCAGCCTTTTTTTGTGTACAGGAGCCTTTTTCAACCCTTTGACAGCGAAGGCCGCAATTTGACTACCCCTGGTCTACTGAGTTACTTCGCTTGCAGAGATCCATGTACCCCATATAATCTGGACAATGTTCAGGACGGTCTTACAACCACTGGTTCTATTGTATTTCATTGGGGGCAAGCTCATTTAAATGAACCTATGGGCTTGGGTGGTGACTCCTCTTTGATTGAAGAAAGCTTAATACTTACGTTTCTTTCATACATGACAGCGCTGCCAGCGGATATTAACTTTCAGTCTGTTGCGCACATAAAATGCATAACGTCATGGTTCCCACACAGGGAGGACGAACTAAATGGCTTCATTTAAGCAATGTGAATAGGCATGTTTTTTTTTTTTAAAGAGAGATTCCATTTGTTCCCCTTTAAGGATGACATATGTAATTACATTACAGCCTACTCCTCTTTGCAAGTACTTCAGCAGCAGAAATGTATTTTTAGACCTTTAACTTGTTTCTGTCCCCCAGGCTTGGAGCGTGGGGTAATAATTCAGAACCATTTGTAAAACAAACTGACAACACAGAAAATATGGATCCCAGTTCAGAGAGTCAGGAGAGAGGGCTTGGATTCCTACCGGAGAGGGGGCATCCGATAGCAGCGCAAGATGCAGTGGGATAAAGGAGGCTGTCATGGGTCAGCCAGGTCTCAGCAATGTTGTGGTCTCCTCAGAGGAGGAAGGGGCCACCATAGCCAGCCAGCAAAAGCTGACAAACGCAAAACAGGCACAAGAACGCACAACTTAGAGCCAAGAGCTTGTACAAAGTCAGTCAGCCAGCTGCCTGTTTCCAGCCCTCCAGGATCACCTGCACCTTTAGAGAGGAAGGCTTAGAGCAGAGCTATGTACTAAAAGGAGCAGCACTTGCCTTATGGCTAGATGCCTGCTACCTGCTGAAAGTGATGATGAGTCGATGCAGGATTAAGTCTGGATTGCAGGTGCAATAAGTTGTCAATGCTTTGCTTGAATCCTTAAAGCAGGCTTTCTCAACAAGGGTTTCGTGAAACCCTGGGGTTTCTTGAAGGTTCTGGAAGGGTCTCCCGAATGGGCGGGAGTGCATTAATTTTTTATATATATATTTAAAATTTATTAAACATTTATTGGGCAATATGACAATATATGCTCATGTTAAACTTCTCTCCCTCTCAAAATGGCCAATGATGGGCCTGGAGGGGGGTGGGAGATGGAAGGGTTGTGTACACAGCTATGCTTTCAACTGTATTCCGCACGATGGCACCACTTGTGGGGTTTATTGAAGCGTGAATAATGTTTCAGGGGTTTCTCAGCAGCAAAAAGTTGAGAAAGGCTGCCTTAGAGCCTTGACTTGGACTGACCTCAGGAATCCTGAACCTTGGACTGGAATGACTTTCTTTCTCTCCTCCCTCATCTTTGGTTATTTGGAAAAATGGTGAAGGTCTCTGCTATCTGATACCCACAGCTGGCCAAACCATTACAAAGGCAAATCTGGTAATGAGGAGAGGGCTTTCCTGCAAACCTGGTGGTTCCCCCAGGTTTACAGGGTATGGCTTCACAGTCAAGGGTGGCCCTATTGTACGTATATCTGGGCTGTAGCTTCTCCCCTCCCCTCCTTTCCCCTCTTTAAGGACACTTGGAGGGACACCTCTTTCCACTGTGGGAGCCTCTGTGCCCACAATCTGGCTGCTCCAACAATTATATGCTGCTAGGGCTCCGAAAATCCTTAAACTGGCTCTGGTGCTCCGGCCTTTCAGATCCTTAAACCACTCCTGCCTACAAGCAGAAACACTTGCCAAGTCCCACTGCCATGCCGTGCAGATGACTGGCAAGCCGACAAGAGGATGATGCTTCCTCAGTCACATTGTTTGCAGCATCTATTGTTGCCATCGATGTAGTTGCTGGGTGATAACTTGCATTTTCCCAACATTGTCGTTGTTGAGGACCAGGCAGGGGGAGGGGGATTCGTGGATCCCCTGCAGTCCTGGGTGGTGCACGCACAGCTATGATGCCGTAAACACCCACAACGACCAGGGCCTTTCACCTGAGAGGGGGAAACCACTTTCCCATCCATACTGCCTTTTAAAGTTTCCTGCATAACAAGCAGAGGCAGCAGGGCCGATATTTCATTCCGTGAAACCATTTAGATAATTCCCCATTTTCTTTCTGGTTTTAAACAAAATCTTGAGACAAGCCTTCTCCGGGCGATAGGACTAATGCTCCGTCCACCTTCCTTCTTTCCCCCAATGAGGTCTAATTGAAAGTTCAGATAAAGCTCAGATAAGACCAAAATAGCATTGGAAAGTCAGGCAGCAGGATGACCAGAGCAGCTAAATGAGCAAACCAATGCATTGGAATAGCCACTAGCATTAAAAAGAAGATTAGGTAGATACAAAGAGGATACTTCCGCAAGCTCCGTATTTGGGAGCAGAGTACATCTGACTGCCAGATGTTGATTAGCATCTGCAGGCCCCATATTGCCATCCTGCCCTGTTCGTGAACCTCCTGGAGTCATCTGGTTGGCCGCGTTTAGAAAGCGGGATGCTATTAGACGGGACGTTGATGCTGGGGGAACCGGAACACAAATGTCTCCCGTCTCCTGTACTCCTTCAAGGCCATCTCCTTCAAAGGAGAAAGCATGCCTCTTCCCTCTTCACGCAGCCCTGCAGGTGGCCTCTACATTGTTGGTGGCTGTGCTCCCCGTTCCCTTTTTCATTTGTATGGGGAGAGGCTGTGCCTCACCGGCAGAGCGTCTGCCTGGCATGCAGAAGGTCTCACGTTCAATCACTGGGATCTTAAAGGATCAGGCAAGAAAAGAAGAAGAAGAAAGAAGAAGAAGAAGAGTTGGTTCTTCAGTGCCGCTTTTTCTCTACCCAGAGGAGTCTCAAAGTAGCTTACATTCGCCTTCCCTTTCCTCTCCCCACAACAGACACCCTGTGAGGGAGGTGAGGCTGAGAGAGCCCTGAGATTACTGAAGAAGAAGAAGAGTTGGCTCTTATATGCCACTTTTCTCTACCAGAAAGAGTCTCAAAGCGGCTTACATTCGCCTTCCCTTTCCTCTCCCCACAACAGACACCCTGTGGGGTGGGTGAGGCTGAGAGAGCCCTGATATCACTGCTCGGTCAGTACAGCTTTATCAGTGCTGTGGCGAGCCCAAGGTCACCCAGCTGGCTGCATGTGGGGGAGTGCAGAATTGAATCCGGCTTGCCAGATTAGAAGTCCACACTCATAACCACTACACCAAACTGAGATGTGAAAGACCTCAGACTGATATTCTGTAGAGCCAATGCTGTTCTGAGTAGACAAGACTAACTCTGATGCACCAAGGGCCTGATTCAGTAGGAGGCAGCTTCATGCATTCAGGAGGGCCAGTCAGCTTGGCATGGTGCTTAAGACTCGTGGCCTGTAATTTTAAGAGCTGAGTTTGATTCCCCCCTCCTCTTTCACATGCAGCCAGCTGGGGGACCTTGGGCTAGTCACAGTCCTGTTAGAGCTGTTCTCCCAGTGTTGGATCCACAGTCAGTACCCATCTCCCCCCATTTCAGGCCTAAAATATTTTAGATTTCTGATGCTGATGTTCCGGATTCTGGTGTTTTGCTGGACTGGGGCTAAATTTGTCTTGCTGTTCTTGTTGCGGATGTTTCTCCTCGGAGAACTGCACAGGAGTTGAGCGGAAGAAGTTATTATCTCGAGCCTGCAAGTGCAGCCTGTGTATCTCTGAGCAGCAGCTATAATTTCAGAATAAAGTATTCACATGTGCAGCAAGCTTGATACCAGCCTCTAGGGACGTACTCCGGAATATTTGTATGTGATATAATGTTTTCTTGGTAATGCTTTTATTTATAGGCTATCCCTGCTGGGAGGAGGTGAGCGCCTAGGGAGCATAATAAAGTAACACAATAAAGCATGACCAGAGATAGAGAGACGCAGACCAATAAAACCTGGAATTGAAACAAGAGAAACGGAAGTACAGTATAAAATCTGCGGAAAGGCTTATTTGCACCGAGATGGAGCATCTGGAGATCTGAATGCTCTTCTAGGCCAAAAGGTTCTCTGTGTGGAGAAAAGCAGAGATCATGTAACTTTTTAAATGTGTGGCATTTGTTAAAATAGTGCAGGGGGTTGGACTAGATGACCCAGGAGGTCCCTTCCAACTCTGTGATTCTATGAAAATGGAGTACGCATTTCATCATGTTTCCCTAGGAATTCCAAGGTGGGTTGAGGAATGTCAGTCCTTTGGGGCTAGAGCATGGGGCAGGGCAGAGTTTGGGCAAGGGCGAGAGCTCAGATGGGATACCAGTAGGGATGTAAATCACCTGGAGGTGGTACGGCAGGCGAGGCAGTCAGGTAAATCTAATTATAAATAAAATTAAAAATAAATTAAATGAATCTCAGGCTTCTCACCATAGAAGGAGACTTCCTGGAATTCCCTGTTATTGCCCACTGGCACCTTGGGCATTGGTGGGAGGAAATGGGGTGGAGAAATGTGCATACCATAGAGTTTTTGCAAAATGCTAGTGTTGGGACTTTTGGGCTAGACTCAGCCCAAAAGTCCCTGCAGAAAAAATAGATTAGCACTCATAGTGCTTTGAGGTTTAAAAGGAATAATCTTTACTTGAAAGATTATACATGAATATATCTATCATATGCATCTGCTTCAGTACCTTACTGAAGCAATGCAGAAAAGCTTAAAAGACAGTTACAAAAGCAACACATTGCTGGCCCTTCTAGCTGGGCTGCAGTCAGGGCTACGATGCACATATATCAGCCAGATGGAGAGAGCTGAAAGCTTAATAATGGAGGATGCTCCCTCTTTGCAAGCCAAGATCTATCTCTTCCTAAGACTAACCCACCTTGAACAAAGGGAACTCCCAACTGTGAGGAGTGAAATTTGGGATTCCCTGCAATCTCGGTAGTGACCTTTTGGTGTCACTAGTTAGCACATAGGTGCAGCGTAGCTGCTTAACAACTTTCACAACAACTCTTGAGGGTTGATTTCACCAAATTATTTGCTGATTGCAATTCTAATAGCTAATGTCACCTCTGTCGCTTCCTTTTTTTTAAAAAATGGAAGCAATGAAGTGCCTTCACTCCAGGTCCTAACTCCAGTTTCTCCCAGGTCTTTGAATCATAGAATCATAGAGTTGGAAGGGACCTCCTGGGTCATCTAGTCCAACCCCCTGCACTATGCAGGACACTCCCAACCCGATCGCTCATCCACTTTTACCTGCCACCCCCTTTGGTGGGGTGGCCTGACAACCCCATCCTCTAAAGCTGCCTTTTCCTTTAGGGAAATTGATCTCTGTAGCCTGGAGATGAGTAATAATTCTTGCACAACTCCAACTCTAACCCAGGAGGTCCCTTCCAACTCTATGATTCTATGACTAACTATTACAGGGAGAGAGAGAGAGAGCTGCCATTTGCACTAGCCTCTGCATATCGCTTTTCATGAGCAGGAAGGAGCTAAAAACACTGAGCAGAACGACTGTGATGAGTCTGGAGAGAGGCATAAAAATGTTGAGGATGGATGGGTGCAACACAGGGAGTATCATGCAGTTAGAGTGCATTTTGGGAAGCACTGTTTTCATTTTGTGAATATGTAGCCTACGCTCAGTTGACTTGTGCTGAGCTTTACAGTATTCATGGGGACTAAATGATCTTTTTAATAATCTAAGCGTTGGAGTTCCTCTTCTCCCAGAGAGCAGTAAATTGGTATCTGTAAAAAAAACAAGGAGAAAGAGGGAACTTAGGAGCTTTACAACCAGTTCTAATTCCAAATGAGTTACATCATGATCGTCCATCACTTTCAAATTACAGCAATTAAAGTCTTTTTTCTGTTTGGGATGCTGGCATAGGGACTGCTAACAAGGGACTTGGATTATTCAGGCCTCTAGAACAGGGTTTGACAAACTTCTTCTGACTAGGCACCAGCTAGGGTTGCCAGCCTCCTGGTGGGTCCTTGAGTTCTCCTGGAATTACAACTGAGCTGCTGACCTGGCAGCTTCGGACGGAGAATTCTGTGGCATTCTATCCTTGTTGCGCTCCCTCCCCTCTTAAATTCTGCCCTCCTAAATCATCACCCACAAATCCCCAGGTTTTGTGCCAAAGATGGCAATGATAGTCAGTAAAACAACTTAAGAAATAATTCTTATTTTTCACCCTTCAGTGTTGCGTATTTGAAATTGTCAGGTATATTGCATTGGTCATAAGCCTTTGCAAAACATATCAGACATGGATTCATTAAAAGCACTGCAATGTTATAATGGTGGATTAACAATTCAATAGTTGTATGATTTTAAAAGAAAGGATTGCTAATAGTACAAATGATAAAATACAAATGATAAAATTAACGGGATGCATCACCAGTCATTCCAGCAATGTAGACCTAATCCTTCTGGCTGCCAGTACAAACAGTGTGACGCTGCTGAAGACATATGGTTCTTTATCTGACAACAGAAAGAGCACTTTCTCAAGATTTGGAGCACCTGAAGCCATCAGGGGTAACCTACTAAGAAATTTATTTCTGGGTTCCACATGACAATAACATTTCATAGAATCATAGAATCATAGAGTTGGAAGGGGCCATACAGGCCATCTAGTCCAACCCTCTGCTCAACGCAGGATCAGCCCAAAGCGGTATATAAATTTCCACGTGTAGAGGGTCAGATCTGAGCCGCAAGGGAGGTTGGACAAATTTGGTGTGTGGAATTTGGTGAAGCCAGGGTTTGAGGCAGGGAGAAACCTCAGCAGGATACAATACCTTCAAGGAGGAGTGGTCAAACTATGGCTCTCCAGATAGCCATGTACTACAAATCCCATGAGCCCCTGCCAGCACGTGATCCACTCAAGAATAATCACAGTGATCTACTTCACGGCTGGTAGATCTGCTTTGAGAAAGAGAAGTATGCCTTTTTGCTTACCCAAACAACCCAGTCGGCAATTTTAGAGGCTGCGGTTAGGCATTTCCCCTTTTGACTGGGGAAATGCCACATCACTGAATACAGGACTACTATATTCTTGCTGTATCCCAAATTGGTTCATTATTAAAATCAGTTGGGATACAATCACCTGGTTTCTTTTCCTGAGGATAATTGATGATGATGATGATGCCATTCTGAGGGAAATAAAAACTTACCACCAAGATTTCATAGCTCTGGAACATTAACAACCCCCCAGTGAAGAGAAATGTTTGAAAACATGCATGTTTCGCTATTCAGACAAAATGGCAGCCAGATATATCCATAATACCACAGGTAGCTTGTACTCCTGGGACATGCAGTTGTACCCTCCCCAAATATAAAGGCCTACTATTTCCAGCCAAGAGCCTTGAGTGGTGAGGCCAAAGCGAAAAACCTTAGTACTTTCGGCATGCAAACATTTTAATGTTAATGTCAATGTTTATTGTATACTTTTATGGGGTTTTAGGAGATTGGACTGTTTTTTATTGTTTTATTGTAAACCGCTGTGATTCCAAATGGAGTGCAGCGGTATATAAATACAAAAATAAAAATAAATAAAATAAATGTTCTACCCCAGAGCCAGTGTCCTTCTGGAGAAGTATAATTGCCAGGCGTAGTACCTGCCCAGCCAGAGGTGTAATCTTCGCTGCTCCTTCTTATGCTTTTGTTCCCCCAACGCTGTACCTGTATGGCCCGCTGATGTGGCCTGAGGTATTTAGGCGCTGCATTTTCATGCTCGTGGGCCAGAAATAATTTGCTATTTGGGGAACATTCGCAACAGACAGGAAGACACCCCTGCTCATTTGGGTATTCATGAGCTGCTGGCTTCCCTATAAATAATGGAAGTAAATATATCACTTGAGTTATTCATTATTAATTTGTCTTAAATAAAACAAACAAACAAAAAGTATTGATTTGCTGGCCTGGAAAACAATATGCCCTTCAGGGTCGATAATGAAAAGACATGTACCTTAGCTGCTTTGTCATTGTTGCGCCCAGCAGCTTCTTCCTTCCTTCCTTCCTTCCTTCCTTCCTTCCTTCCTTCCTTCCTTCCTTCCTTCCTTCCTTCCTTCCTTCCTTCCTTCCTTCCTTCCTTCCTTCCTTCCTTCCTTCCTTCCTTCCTTCCTTCCTTCCTCTCCTCTCCCCTCCCCTCCCCTCCCCTCCCCTCCCCTCTCCCCTCCCCTCCCCTCCCCTCCCCTCCCCTCCCCTCCCCTCCCCTCTCCTCTCCTCTCCTCTCCTCTCCTCTCCTCTCCTCTCCTCTCCTCTCCTCTCCTCTCCCAGATCCAATGGGATGAAATTAATTCAAAAGAAATTCTGTCTCAACATCCGGAAGAAGTTCTTGACAGTTAGAGCAGTTTCTCAGTAGAACAGGCTTACTCGGGAGGTGGTGGGTTCTCCATCTTTGGAAATTTTTAAACAGAAACTGGAGAATCATCTGACGGAGAGGCTGATTCTGTGAAGGCTCAAGGGGGTGGCAGGTGACAGTGGATGAGCGATTAGTATGTGAGTGTCCTGTATAGTGCAGGGGGTTGGACTACATAACCCAAGAGGTCCCTTCCAAACCTATGATTCTATGACTTCCATTTCACCTTCACAACAACCATGCTTGAGTACCGTTATAGTTAATTAGATGGGGATCTCAAATGAGATGTTGACTTCTTGCTCAGAGAGAAGAACTTGTTCTCAGCAAGAGACAGTTGCCCAGACGAAAACAGAAGAGTGCTGTCTTCCAGCTTTATTTTTTTTAAAAGCACAAGTTGTCTAACATGACTACTACTTTTGGGTTAGTTTTGTTTGAACAGCAGACACTGCGTATGATTTCATCTGGGATTCCCGGATGACTCCAAAATTTATATATTTGACTTTCTCGGTCTGTTTTATGAAATTTTCCAGTGAAAACAGAAGTTGTTCAAAATTAGTAGTCAAAGATACGTGATTTTATTAGAGTGTATTTTAAGGGGACCAGGGGAGGGATGAGTTAATGTCTGATGTCTTGAAATATATTTAGCCATACAACAACATTGAATTTTTACTGTTAGCCTTTGCAAAGCTTCCTTGAATCCTAAACATATTAAGTGCAGATGTTTCTTGGCCAAGTTGTATCAGCACTGTATCTTGTTTCTGGAAAGGTTGTAACTTGTGCCTGTGATTTAGGGTGTTTTAAAGTGCCTGAAAGGAAATCCTCAAAAGAGGAATTAAAAAAAGAAAACCAATGATGGGAAAGAAGTACAGCAAGAAGAAATCATTTGCTCAATGGCTATTTATTTTATTTATTTATTTAATTTATTATTTGATTATTTGGGCTGGATTGTATAGGTGCTTGTATATCTATGCTTAAGTAGAACGAAGCAGAAGTTTCCCACGCGTCAGAAATGTTGACAGCGCATTGGACTCCTTTTGTGTATTACTTTTTCGCCATTCTGAGTTGTGGGTCAGGTGTTTCTTGAGGTTTGCATGGTGGCTCAATGGGACAGGATTGTGGTTTAGTGGAAAAACCTTAGACTGAAGATTTCGGGGTCGGTCACTAGCATCTCCAGTTAGTAGGTGTCTTCATGTGTTTATTGATCAATATTGCTACACAGGTGCCTACAGTGGCAAGCAGAAATCTATGGTGGTTGTCCTTGCACAAACCAGAGCAGGAACAACTTTTGCCATTTCTAGGGTTGCCAGCTCTGGATTGGGGAATTCCTGGAGATTTTGGGGCAGAGCCAAGAGGAGGCAGGATTTGGGGTGGGGAAGGGTCCTCAGTGGGGTACAATGCTGTTTTCCGCTGCTCCAGACAGATGAATGCTCTATCTCGATGTACCCTGCAAGGCTGTTGTGTAGATGGTGCCCCCTCAACCAAGCTGCTTGCCCTGCCGCGACCCCTATGAAAGGGTCATTCGACCCCCAAAGGGATCCCGACCCCCAGGTTAAACACTGTTATGGGGGAACTGATATCTGTTGCCTGGAGATGAGCTGTGAAATCAGGGATCCCCAGGCCCCACCTGGGAACTGGCATCCTTAGCCGTTTCCTTCTCACTGCAGACAAAATCTCATACCAATACATACTATTCCCAGAGCTTCATGCATGGCTTGGGAAGAGGAAAAGGGGATGCACTGGGAAAGGAGGGTAGGGGGATGGGAACAAACTCAATTCTTATTTGTAACTATTGAGATGTTGCATGCAGTCTGGACAAATATAGTAGAGCAGGATTATGGCTTGGGGGCAGTTCGGCTACAATTAACAGAATATTCGGCTTATAAGTGGCCTCTTAATTACTGGACGCTGCTCTCCATCTGGGGCTCTTTGAGACTTTGTACCTCCCTGCAGTAAGAGCTTATTGTATACTAGAGGCCACGGGTATGGAATAAGCCAATAGCGTTTTCCTAATTGCCCCCTGTGTCAAGGTCCATTGCAGAAACCGAAGTGGACCGTTTTGTAATTGGTTTCGTTTAGGGCACTCTTGAAAAACAGAGAACAGCTCCTTTATAAAGAGTAACTGTCCTTGAATGGAGGAAGAGTGCTTGCACTCGAAAGCTCACGCCTTGAATAAATCTTTGTTGGTCTTAAAGGTGCCACCAGGACTCCTATTTTGTTTTGTGATGCTGCTTCAGACCAACATGGCTACCCACTGCGGTTGCTGGCAGGGGCTCATGGGAATTGTAGTCCATGGACATCTGGAGGGCCGCAATTTGACTACCTCTGTATGCTGGTGTTTTCCGGGGGGGAGGAGAAGGGGTTCCCCAGTTCAGTTTTGGTCCTCTGTACAGAGAGCAATAAAGAGCTGAAATGAACTCTCAGTGTCCTGGTCTCTGAACCCACGGATTTAACAGTTTGTTTCTGCTGAAGTCAATAAATCCCAGAGATTTAAAGATTTAAAGAAATTCATCTGGGCCTGTCTGCTGCTTAGTAGTGCCTATGAAATTACCAGCATTTGTGTGCATTCATACTAAAGCTTCCAACCTCAAAGTGGGGCTGAAGTACTCCTGGAATTAAAGCTCAGGCTACGGAAATAATTTCCTCCAGAGGGCAGACTTTCTTGTATACCATAGAGTCAGTAAGGCAGATGCCTAGAGCGATGTAACTTCTCTGCTGATCGTAGGGCTGCCAGGTCCCCGCTGACAACCGGTAGGAGACTTACCTTGCTGTGGGGGCCCTCATGAAGTAATGACATCACTGACCATTTCCTTATTAATTATTAATTATTTGATTTCTATAACCGCCTCTCCTAGCATAGCCTACTCAGGGCGATTTACAGCACTTAAAACCATACAAAATTCACATTACCCATAATAAAACAACGGAACAATAACAGTCAGTCCTGATGTTGCTAGTTATGTAAAGTGACCAGATTGTCCCACTTTTGGAGGGACATCTGGGGGCACCTGGCAAATTGTACTTACGTGGGAATTAAAATATATATATTACAATACTATGTTTGCGTTCTAGGGGTTCTATGAAAATTTTGTTGCTCCTTATAGACAAAATTTTAAATCAAGAACCCCCCCCCCGCCCCCCGCTCAATGGTATCCCACTTTAGCAATGTTAAAATCTGGTCACCTTATAGTAATTCACTGTCACTCCCTGGAACTGAACTCTGGCATCTGGGCAAAATTCTATAGTTTAACCATAGAGTTTGGCCCAAATGCCAGAGTGTCCTCAACATCCCCCAGTGTCATGCTGACATCAATTCTGGGCATACAGGGATTGATTAGCATGTCTGAATGTTGCAAATGTCCCCTGTCTAGTTCCCTGCCAGTTTCCTTCTGATGGCCATCTCAGCGGCAGCAGGAAATGACCATTGCTAGCAAGGGACCCCCTTCCACTAGTGGGGGGGGGGGCTTGTTAAGACTGACTGATCTCCCTCCCCAAACTTCACCCTACCCATGAACTGCCCCTAAATCTCCAGGAATTTTCTAAATCGGATTTGGCAACTCAAGTGCATATGCATACACAGAGACCGTGACTACTCAAGAGTTTCTTACTCAGTCATCAGCAGGCCGAAGGTAAAAGGAAAGACTTGAGACTGAGGAGAAAGACTCGAAGACAATGCTGCTGGC
Source organism: Paroedura picta (assembly GCF_049243985.1). Taxonomy (NCBI): domain Eukaryota; kingdom Metazoa; phylum Chordata; class Lepidosauria; order Squamata; family Gekkonidae; genus Paroedura; species Paroedura picta. The sequence continues at coordinate 78,076,176 of NC_135378.1, read as the reverse complement.
TTCATATATTTAATTCATTTAGCAGAGCAGGATCATAAAGAGGAAGAAACGTCGAAGGCCAGGATTGCTATAGCAACCATCAATTTGTTGCTGCATGGATTTACCATCCACATCTTACCTTCTCCATGAGCTCTGTTGTTCTTCTCCAGCAAGCTCTTAAAAATAACAACATCAAAACACAGAGCCTCGGATCACGGCTATTCTTCAGACTCCTTTCAGGCTCTCCCCCCCCCCCCCCAAGCAGCCGCGAGATATTCTGTTTCTAATAGAATATTAGGAGTCCATCTCAGAAGTGCGATTGAATTATGAGCAAATTGGTAACTTTAATTTCTTTTGGTGTTCAGAGTTACAGAACTGTGTGCTGCTGGCTGCCCTCTGCTGCAGCTTTTCTTCTTCCTTATTTGAGTTGGAGTCTTTGTTTGGAAACGACATACTCAGCCCCCTCACGAAGACCGTTTCCGCACTGGGAACTTCACTGCCCCAGCTTCCCTGCAGGAGCACAAATGGGGGGCAGATGAGGCGCACCAGGCCAAATGCTCCCCCATGTGGGTGCAGGAAGAGATGGGGCAACCTGCCACGACTAAAGCTTCAGCCTGCAGCCCGGCATGAAACCTCCAGTGCGTAAATGGTCAAAGTGATGTTTCCAGATGGAGCCAGTGTGTGTCTTTGCGCCTGCCGTCTAAAATGGCCATAAACTCGGATGTCACGAAGACCATCATTCCAATTTGCCATTTCCATGCAAGTCAAGGAGCCCTTCCTCAGAGCGCCTTCATTTTTTTGCTCAAGAGTTCAACTTAAATGCCATGCCAAGCCGTGTGGTTACTTTTACAAAAGTGCCAACTCCCAGTTGGGTTGTGGTAACCTTTACCGTTAGTCTGTAATAACTTTGTGACTTACGTCTAGCAATTTGTGCCAGCGTTTACACCTGTGCACTTAACAAACAGACTATGTTGTTTTTTTCTGCATTCCCATTTTCCTCACTTGAAAGTTCTTGTTCCTTTGGCAGGAGGGTGACTGTTTCCGCAGCCGTGAAAAATGCCACAATGGCCTCTCTAATGTTTCATGGAATAACAAACCTCTCACACAAAAATCGGGCTCTGAAGGAGCAGGTCTGAGTATTTTTCATATTTGCCACGTGGTTTGAGAACCCTCAGAAAACGTGATTTCTCCCCCTCTCCTGGGAGGGAATTTGTGGTTTTCTAATGAGGAAGCTCAGGACCTGAGTCAGCTTCCCCCTCTATTCCCGCCTCAAGTGAGGATGTTTCAAGTCTGACCAAGAACCTGCCTCTCCTCCCATCCTCCTCCTGTATTGTTTTTTTATTACACATGATCAATGTGAATTTGCTGTAACAATAGTGCCTGCTTTCTGGAGATGCTCCAGAAAGTTAAAAGCAAAAACAATGACTCCGTATCCCCCACCCACCTCTGCTGCCTCCTCTCCAGCATCTAAACACACTTTATGACTTAAAGTGCAGTAGACCGCTTCATAATTTTACGCAGAAAAACAATCATGAAATGACGTACTTTGTTTTCATGCATGCATGGTGACTGAGTGCCCATCAACACAAGAACCTCTCCCTGCGCTTGGGGGATTCACATGCATCTCAACTCCCAACAACAGCTGATCTCCTGACTACAGAGATCAGTTCTCTGGGAGAAAACGGAGCAGTGGTCCCCAACCCCCGGGCTAGGAACCGGTCCCGGTCCGTAGAACAGTCAGTACCAGGCTGCGGCTCCTCCTTGTCCTCCTCCCCGGCTGCTGCCTCGGGGGCTGCCCTGCCACTCTGCCACCGACTCACCTTTAGTGCTCTTCAGCAGCCGCCATGGCTGGGGCTCCCCTTCGGCGTGGCATTGTGCAGCTGCTGCTGGCAGCACCCCCCAGTGGGTGGTGGGAAGTCAGGGGCGCTGGCGGGAAAGCAAGTGGAGCAGGGCTCAGGCGGCGGCAGCGACGTCCCTCGGCAAAAGACTACCCCCACCGGGCCTCAGTAAAATTGTCAAGCGTTGATTGGTCCCCGGTGATAAAAAGGTTGGGGACCACTGTTCTGGAGCATCAGCTCTATGGCACTGTATCCCATGGAGGTCCTTGGCCTCCCCAGGCTCCATCCCCAAATCTCCAGGCGTTTCCCAACCTGGCTCTCCTGTCCTTGCCTCCCAGTCTCCTCCCAGTGGCCACAGGGGACTTGGCAACCCGAATCCAGGTCCCGGTACCCCCAGTCTCCATTTGTTCAAACAATCTAGCCTTTTAAAGTTGGGCTTCAGCATACTTAGGAAAGTGTCTCTTGCACCAAGAGGACATCTTGGCACTTCATAGAACAAGAGCACTTTGGAGTACAACGAGACAGTGGCCACATTATATAAAGTTACAAAAGCTTCATCAGCTTCCCCTGGAGAACTAGCAGTGAGTCATCAGAACCAGGGGTAGTCAACCTGTGGTCCTCCAGATGTTCATGGACTACAATTCCCATGAGCACCTGCCAGCAACTGCTGGCAGGGGCCTCATGGGAATTGTAGTCCATGAACATCTGGAGGACCACAGGTTGACTACCCCTGATTCAGAACCTCTCAAGGATGCTGAAAAGAAAAACAACACTGTCATGATAGAATGGTTCAAAAATAGGTGAGTGGTTTCCAGAGGCAGGTTTCCTAAGCGGAGGCTAACAGCTTTGGATGTTGTGTCTCCCCTCAGGCCTGCCCTTTGCCAACCTCATTGTTATCGCGGTGCCAGGCCAAAACATTTCTCTTTACCCCAGCTTTTAATTAAAGTTTAGCTGTTATTTTTTTTATGATCTGTCTCCTTCCCAAGGGCTGTTTTGACTACTGTGGCGTGTTCCTCAGCTGAAACGGCTTTATTGGTATTTTACGCTGTCCTGTGCTCTTTTTATGCCCCTGGCGGTTGCCTTGCTCGTTTTATTGATGGTTTTTAGTACTGATGGATTTTACGTTTCCTGTTGTTTTATGACTTTGATTATTGAATTGATTTTTGTTGTTGTTGTTGTTAGCTACGTCCAGCAGGTTTCGGGGAGGCAGGCTATATATTTTCCAAATAAGTAAATAAAAGGTCACTGCACAAGACATCATCTGTCATGCTCCACACATGTGAGAAGTGTGATGCTCAGCATGTTGCTACACGAGCAGAGCGGTCAGTGTGGCTTCAGTGTGGGATCAGAGAGACCCACCGAAGTTGTAATGCTGGTGTTTTCTAACAGCTTTGGAAGCAGATGTCCTTCGATCTGAGGCGCCAAGTTGAAATATGATTTATCCCTGTCAAAACTGGAGGGGACAATAAACACTGCAGCTATTATGTTTCAAAAGCCACTTCACAGCATCCAAACAGCCGTATTTAAAATACGTTCCTTTTTATGGGTTGGCTCCATAGCTTCCCATCCAGACACAAATATCATCTTTATTGTTCATTTTTACCTCACCTTACCTCATTCCTGTCTCTTCCGTTTTATCTCCGTTTTGTAAGGCGGGTTAGAATGTGTGACCGGCCCAAAGTCACCCCACATGCCTCCATGGTATGGTCAGGATTCAAACCTGGCCCTCTGGGATCCCAGACAACCAGCTTGGTATAGTGGTTAAGAGTGGCAGCTTCTAATCTGGCGAGCTGGGTTTGATTCCCTGGTCTTCCATATGCAGCCAGCTGGGTAATCTTGAGCTAGTCGTGGTCTTGATAGTTCTGTTCTAACTGAGCAGTCCTGTTAGAGCTCTCTCAGCCTCACCTCCCTCACAGGGTGTCTGTTGTGGGGAGAGGAAGGGAAGGCGGTTGTAAGCCGCTTTGAGACTTCTGGTAGTGCAAAGTGGGGTATAAAAAACAACTCTTCTTCTTTTAACTCCCATACACACTGCCTCATGAAAGAACTGTTTTACACGTCATTACAGAGCACTGCATGAGAAGAATGAAATGGAAATCAAGGCTTTTTTCCCCTCATCTGTGTAAGAGATCACACAAGTTCTTTTGCAGGACTGTAAATAGCTTCATGTGTGGTGTCAAGCCGCAGCTGACGTACAGTGACCCCATAGAGTTTTCCAGGCAAGCGATTTGTCCTTGCCTACCTTTGCAAAGTCTTCCTTGGTGGTCCCCCATCCAAGTACCGGCCCTGCTTAGCTTCCAAGATCTGATGAGAACGTGCTCCACAATATCATTCCACATCCCTGGAAGTCATTGTTGGACCTGAGTCACATACACAGTCTTCTGAGAGCCCTTGTGCAAATGTTTGTGGAACAGAGCCCAGGATGTGTTTTAGCAGAGAGGTTGTAACACAGTGGCAGAGCTTCTGTTTAACATGGAGAAGGTCCCAGGTTCTTTCTTGAGCATCTCCCAGTTGAAAGGACCAGGCAGTAGGTGACATGAAAGACCTCTACTTCAGCTCCTGGAGAACTGCTGCTGGTCTTAGTAGACAATACTGGCCATGACAGACCAATGGTGTGATTCAGTATAAGATAGCCTCATATGTGCTTTTTAATTCTTATTGTACTTCTTTGGCTTCCAGTCTTATAGGGCAGAGGTAGTCAACCTGTGGTCCTCCAGATGTCCATGGACTACAGTTCCCATGAGCCAGCAAATGCAAATATAGTCAATGGACATCTGGAGGACCACAGGTTGACTACCCCTATTATAGGGTATAAACTAGAGCAGGCTTTCTCAACCAGGGTTTTGTGAAACTCTGGGGTTTCTTGACAGCCCTGGAAGGGTTTCCTGAATGGGTGGGAGTTAATTAATTAATTATAAAAAATTGTTAAACATTTCCTGGCTGATATGACCATATATGACTGCTCCCACTTCCCAAAATGGCCAATGATGGGCCTGGCGGGGGTGGGAAAGGGAGGATCCCGCTGGTGGGCATGTCCACAACTTTGCTTCCCAACCATATTCGGCATGATTGTGCCATTTATGGGGTTTCTCGAAGCCTGAAGATTGTCCCAGGGGGTTCTCAATGGTAAAAAAAAAAAAAAATTGAGACAGGCTGAACAAGATTATTCCTCAAAACACGAAGAACAAAAGGAATAAACGACGCAGTAATTAAGGAGGTTAACTTATGTTTCAACTGCATTTTGGTTTTCCGTGTTTCATCTGCAGCCCTGCGTTACACATGTCTGTCTAGATACTGAAATAATTGGCCAGGCCTATGCGGGATATTTATAATCTGGACAGAAAGCAAGTTGATAACGAGGAGCTGCTGAGGACTTGCTTTGGATAGCTCTGATCTTAAAATGACTTGATAATACAGGGAAGGAATTTCAACTGAAACTTGAACTGTGGCCAGCGCCTGGATTCTTTCTTTAAAAGCCTGGCCCACCCTTTGACTCAGAAAAGGAGAGATCTAGTAACTTGATAGCCAAATTAATCCCAGTTTTGTTTTGTTTTTTTGCCGGTCAGCTGGAAGTGTTTGACGGGGCTGTTTCAAAGGGGATTAGTCATAGGAAATGACCACTTCAAATTTCCCCTAAGCAACGGAATTAGACTTAAGTGAAAGAGAGCCTGGAGTTTTCATCAAAGCCGTTTTGGGATTTTCTTCCCTTTTGATACAGTAGATAGATGCAGTACTGTTTTCTACACATAAATCAATTGGCACATATAAAGCAAGCACAGTGCGTTCAAGCATGAGCTTCGTGTCCACTTTGGGGTTCGGAAAAAGGATGCTGTCTCGGAGGATCCTCCAAACAGAAGTGGATTTTTGTTGTTGTTTCCGGAGAGAGCCTGCCGCCCCTCCCATAAGACCATTTATTGGCCTTTATAGCCTAACCCAGGGGTAGTCAAACTGCGGCCCTCCAGATGGCCATAGACTTCAATTCCCATGAGTGAATGCTGGCAGGGGCTCCTGGGAATTGTAGTCCATGGACATCTGGAGGGCCGCAGTTTGACTACCCCTGGCCTAACCCAAGTGTTCAAAGCTTGTGGTTGCGGAATAGGCATACACATATGTACACACAAGGCCCAAGGCTGAAAGGGTTTTTTCTCCAGATGGGTTTGTTTTATCGGTTCTGCTTCGGTCCAGCCTTTGCGTTTTTCTGCCTTTGATTTTCCTTTTCTGTTTTGCTTCCTCCCAGGGTTTTCCCACCTATCTGGAGACCACTATTATCCGACAGTTTTTCTGGAAGACAGTTTTGAGTTGGCTTTTCCTTGTGTGTGAGGTTTCGGTCAGTTTTCGTTGTCCCATAGACCTCCAGCCCACTTTTCAATGATTGGACTGCCATTGTTGTTAAATCTTACTGCTAGGGTTGGGTGCTTCGGTGTCCGAAGCGGCTGTTCGCTCTCGACAGTGCGCTGCGGGGAAGGAGGGGAGACACAGGCACCCACGGGCACTCAGATGCCTGAGCCTCCCCTTCAGGTCACTGAAGAAGGTCAGCTTCTTCAGTGACCTGGCTCATGGAAATAGCAGTCCATGGACATCTGAACAACCACGGTTTGACCACCCCTGTTCTAGAAACAGGAGACCAATCCTCCTGGGACATCTCTATTTAGGGCGGCAGACCATGCAACTGTTCTTCACCCCACAGGTGTCCTAAAGACACTTTCCTTGGAGTAAGGCTCATTGAATAACCTGGGCTTATTTCTGAGTAGACCTATTCAGGGTTGCTGCCTTCCTCACCTTCTCCACCTTCTGTTTATACTAACTGTAGACAGTCAGAGTCACAAATGGAAGTGCTTATGTGAATGCCGTGGCATATGAGGGACGGTGTGTGGCTGAACGGCTTCTGATTGTGGCATTGCTGGTTTGCAGTTGCTGAGAGCAGCAGCCGTAGTGTGGGAATCTGTGGCAAAAGGGGGGCCCTTCTATTCTGCTTTCCCCTTTTCCATTCATGCCTTCTGCATTGAAACCGATGCCGTCAGACATGCTTCAAGGTGTTTCTGGAGTTGTTGCTTCATCTGAAATCAGCAACCTTTGTTGTAATTGATAGGGAATCTCATAGGTGTCTGATCTCTCTTTTTCTCCATGGGGCATCCCTGCTCTCTCAGGTATTGCCTCTTTTCCTCTAGCTATTTGTAAACTGTAATCTTGGGCTTCCTGCTCCAATGGCAGAGGCTCATTTGTCAGATCAGCTTCTTCAGTGACCTGGAAACTCAATCTGAGCTCATGAAAATCAGCTCATTTCTGAACCATTGTTATTTATGATTCTTGGTATTTTCCTGTTGTTTTTTCCTTTGTAAGCTTTAATTTATTTTATCTGTATATAGTCTGTGTCCTGGTCAAGTACTGTAGTAAATCTAATCTACTGGTCAATTCATTACAAGATGAAATCAATAGGTTAACCAGGACACAGCTCTTGCTCTCTGCACAGGTATGCATCTTAGCTAGGTGGGACGAAATAGTTTTTAGTGGAATCTGTTCAGGAATACTGGCAATGCTTCTGTTAGGCAACCAAATACCTACATTAAAGTCTGAAATCCAGTTTGTATTTTATTATGGATTTGTCACATTTTAACTTATTTTTCTGCCCCCAAAGGTTCCCAAAGCAGATTTCAACAATTCATCATACATGCAGATTGCAATTCACAAAGTCACCCGAAAAAGTAAAGGAAATCAATATGAGATTCTTTAGAACTGATATGTAACTCCACAGAGAACTGAGATATACGTTGAAATCAATCAGAGAGTTGCTCTATGCATCTCTAGTCTAATGCAAATGGTGATATTGTCCCAATATTGTCTCTTTTTTTTAGGGAGGGGGGGGGAGTCTATATACAATTCAGTTGGTGATTAGAAATTCAAAAGCTTTGACCCACTGGCAGCACTGCTTGGATATCTGATGCATCATGTTTGCGGCAGTCATTGTGAACTTGTAGAGCAGTGTTCCCCAACCTTTTTATCACCGGGGACCGGTCAACGCTTGACAATAGTACTGAGGCCCGGGGGGGGGGTAGTCTTTTGCCGAGGGATGTCGCCACCGTCTGAGCCCCAGCTCTGCTTGCTTTTCTGCCGGCGCCCTTGATTTCCTGCTACCCACTGGGGGGCGCTGCCAGCAGCAGCTGTGCAGTGCCATGCCGAGGGGGAGCCCCAGCCATGGTGGCCGCCAGAGAGCACCAAAGGTGAGCTGGTGGCAGGGCAGCCCCCGAGGCAGCATCTGGGGAGGAGGACGAGGAGGAGCCGTGGCCCGGTACCGACATCTACGGATCGGTCCCAGTCCCCGAACCAGGGGTTGGGGACCACTGTGTAGAGAACAAGCTGACTGCAGGCCATCATTATCACAGCAGCTGACTGATGCTGGTCAAGAATTCCACTGCTTATTAAATATGTCTTATTAAGACCTGGACGGAGGCAGCACAGACTATGCTCAAGGAGGGGAATCAACAGTGACTGTTTTAGTATTCTGGAAACGTTTTCCTGATTTTACATGAAAAGGGTAGACTATAATTTTGTATAATTATAATGCATTTAACAGAATTTGGGATAGCTCTGACAGTGTGCAGATGAATGGTATTATGATAGTTTCAGCTTGCTGGTGGTTGTTTAAAAAATTCAAGCTAATTGTATAAGCATACAGGAACCCGGAGGATTCCTGGATTTCTCGTTACTGAGCAAGCGCCCTGTGAAACTTTTCTGCTGAAGGTGTAGTCTGTCTCTATACGGGACAGTACTTGCATTTCCTCTTCGTGCATGCAAGATTTTCTGCCATTTGAATTGCGGTATGTAGTTTTTGGCTTGTAACATAACATACATTGTATTGCTTGTGGGCAGGATTTGTAATAGAAGTGCGTTGTTAAACTCACTCATCCATACAGTGTACTTTGGCGGTCCTTGTTTTGGTTACTTTCCACTTTGATTCTTTTTTAATAAATTGTATTTCTGTTTGGATTGGGATCATTTTGCACATGCAGAGGTTTTTTGGGGGGAAAGAGGGAGAGAGAGCATGCATGCACATGCACACATGAGGGAGCGGGGAGTTCTCAATACCAGGGTTGCCAGCCTTCAGGTGGGGCACCATACAGAGGGAACTCTCAGGAGAGATAACAGTAAAAACAATACTGAGAGTATCGATTCAGGGATGGTAATCAAAGATAAAACAGATGATCAAAACATTGAACTCCACAACAATCAAATATATACAATTAGGCATGTGCAAAAAATAGAAAATTCAGACCATTTCAGATTCGGCACCCGAAGCATTCCTCCCTTGCTCAGATTTAGCCGAATCGATTTGGCCGAATCCAAAGTGAATTGGCGCCATTAAAGTCAATGGTGCCATTACAGTCAATGGACAATTTCCCCTTTCCATCTCTTCCAGGGGTAGTCAAACTGCGGCCCTCCAGATGTCCATGGCCTACAATTCCCAGAAGCCCCTGCCAGCAAATGCTGGGAGGGGCTTCTGGGAATTGTAGTCCATGGACATCTGGAGGGCCGCAGTTTGACTACCCCTGATCTGTTCCATGGTATCACCCCCAATATGGGGATGATTATGCAAGCAGGCCTTAAAGGATTTGTTGGATGGGAAGCGTCTTGCAGCCGTCGAGCACTGTATAGATACCAAGCATTATTGGATCTGTGATGGCCCGTGTGTCAGATACAGCTTCTGCAACTGCTCTCCTCTGGGTATTTTTGGCGCGTTAGAATCCAGATGCAGCCGATCATTTGGATGAAAACTTGGTAATGGAGAAATTCCAGAGGATTCAATGCTGCCCAATCAAGCCCGTCTACAGAGTTGAGTAAAACAGAGAAGGAAAGGGCTTTCTTGTCAAGCCACAGTAATTCCCTGGGATTTCCAAGCAGGGGCTCCGTCGAAGGTTGGCTGGAATGAGCCACGGAGAAACCATGCGCTGTATTAACGCAGCTCTCCCATACTAATAAGACATGTGAGCGAAGATGACAAATTGTTCTGGTCGGGATTCATGGAGCTTCTGCACTGTAAATTATTAGTTAAGTTTTTTTAGAAAAAATCTGGCTCGGTAATGCAAGCAGGGTTACGTTAGACATATTTTTCACTCTGTTTTGTTCATTTAATTATTTGATGTCAGCGTTGAGAACTCTGGCTAGCCAAGCAGGGAATTTGCATTCAGAGGATACTTTGCCAGCTGTGAGTGTCTCACCAGGTGGAATGAACTACATGGATTAAAGATACGGGTGGCTGTTTTTCTTTTTTTTTTTTTAATGCTGGCTTCCCATGGATGATGAATGGAAGTCTTTCTAGGCCAAGGCTGCCCTCTTTTACAGTAGGCTTAGTTTGCTTTGACACCAACCTTGTACTCTTGCAACTGCAAACTGCAGAAGCAATTGGGAAGAAAAAGTGAGGACAGCCTTGTGGCTGGCTGGTCCTGTGGTGGGGAGAGCGAGGAAAAGGGAAGGCACACGACGATTGGGTTGTCAAGGTCCCCCTGTTCTCTGGTGGGGGATAGGAGGCAGAGTTGGCAGATCCAGGGCAGAGTCTGCACTTACTTTCTTTATTCCATTGTCAGTCCTGTTGAATTCAGATCGCTTTGAACTCGGGTCTTCCTCTCCCCCCCTCCTCCCCATTGAAACAGGAAAGTTAGGGTAGCTCAGAAGGGGGGGGTGGGGAGCCAAGCCTCTTTCTTTCTTTTCTTGAAGGTGAGGGAGAGGAGCCAGGCAGGGAGCCTCTTTATTTTCTTGGAGGGGTGGGGGAGAATATCAAAAAAGGCAGAGGAGGGAGGAAAAATCCAGGACCGACAGAAGTTGAGAGAAATTAGGGGCTTCTCCTTTAAGGCAAGTTTGTCACATGACCAGGTGTGGCCTATCAGAGGTTCTCTACCATGGAGCTTGGTTTCCCAATCCGGATATTGAGCATTAAAAGCACCCTAAGATATCGCACAAAAAAAAGGGTCACTCCGGATCAATCCTTCTTGCTGCAGAAGGAAAATTTAAATCACCCAAAATCCAAACGGAAATCGCATTCTGTGTAGAGGGCAGGGACTGAATCGATCTGGGGTTGGAATAAAAGCTCCGTGCAGTTTACAACCAGGTTAGGAAACTCCTGGAGGTTTGGGGTTGGAGCCTGTATCTCAGAGGGATACAATGCCTAAGTGTCCCCATCATGGACCAGCCAGCTCCAGGAGAGCAAAGTAGTTGGGAATTTCCTGCATTCTGCAGGGGGTTGGATCAGGTGACCCTGCAGGTCCCTTCCAACTCTATGATTCTACTGTGATTCTAAAGGGATGCAAAGTTCTTAGAACACATTTTTCAACCAGGGTTTCGTGAAACCATGGGGTTTCGTGATGGCCCTGGGTTTCCCGAATTGGTGGGAATTAATTGTTTTTTTTTTAAATTGTTAAACATTTCCTGGATGATATGACCATATATGGTAATGTCAATCCACCCTCCCACCCTCCGCCCCAAAAATGGCCAATGATAGGCCTGGAAGGGGCGGGAAGGGGAAGGGTCCTGGGTAGACATATGCACAGCTCTGCTTCCCAACCAAATTCTGCATGGTCGTACCGCTTCTGGGGTTTCTCGAGGCCTGAGAAATGTTTCAGGGATTTCTCAATGGTAGAGGAGTTGAGAAAGGCCGGGGAGGTAGAGGCACTCAGCATGTCTGACCTAGATCCACAGCCAGTGACAGAGACCATACAGGAAGAGGCAGACTCTGAAGAGCCTGGCATAGATCCACAGCCAAGTAACAGTACAATGGCCCTTCAGTCCTTGAGTTGTCAGCAGAATGTCATCCTCCAGCCAGCTCTCCTTCCCAGGCACCAGAACCTCGGAAACAGCGTAGCAGGAAGCCTAGGAGGGAACTGCAAGACAGGAAAGTATTATCAGGACTGTGATGAGCCCAGGGTCACCCAGCTGGCTGCATGTGAAGGAGCAGGGAAGCAAACCCAGCTTGCCAAATTAGAAGCTGCCGCTCTTGACCACAACTCCAAGGCCTTTGCGAGCCATGCAAAAAGGCTGCCAGGGCTATTTACTAATAATTAAGTGTTATCAAGTCACAACCAACATGGCAACCGTTCATGGGGTTTTCAAGGCAAGAGGTGAGCAGAGGTGGTTTGCCATTGCTTTCCAGCAGTGGTTAATTAGCAGATTTAAACGAGCAAATGGGATGATGGTCCATCAGCTAAGAAATGAAAGCTGTACTTTTTAACCAATTGAATGTCCCTCGTTGTGCTCATGGGAGCCCTTAGATATGTTTGTTGTTGTTGTTAGGTGCGAAGTGGTGTCCGACCCATCGCGACCCCATGGACAATGATCCTCCAGGCCTTCCTGTCCTCTACCATTCCCCGGAGTCCATTTAAGTTTACACCGACTGCTTCAGTGACTCCATCCAGCCACCTCATTCTCTGTCGCCCCCTTCTTCTTTTGCCCTTGATCGCTCCCAGCATTAGGGTCTTGGGTATATTACAGTAACCCAATCTGGAAATCATAAAAGGAAGGCTAAGTAAGAACAGAGAACAGGATGTAGATAAATGAAAGGATTCCCATCCGCAGTTTCTGAAGAAGTGAGCACTGACTTATGGAAGCTCCTACCTTGCCACAAATTTTGTTAAGTCTTTTAGGTGCAGCTGGACTCCTATTGGTGTCTCTTTCTGATCATCTTTTCCCTTCCTTTCCCTGTTTCCCCCCCTAAATGTACACTTTACAGCAGGTTACCCAGAATATTATAGCTTAACTGGGGGGGGGGGGAGGGGGCGGGACACACTGTGGCTCTCCAAATGTCCATGGCCTACAATTACCATGAGCCCCTGGGGCTCATGGTAATTGTAGGCCATGGATATCTGGAGAGCCTCTGTTTGCCCACCCCTGATCTACGGTGTTCCTGCTGAATTTCAATTCAGTCCTAAAATATTTATCATGTATGCATTGCTGTTACAAGGAACAACACCCCCGCCCCTCTGAACACTATATGTTTTGGGAGAGGTCGAGGTGAGATATTTCCTTAACTCTGTTTTGCCTGTCTGGGGAACTGATCTCCTCTGGAGATGAGCTGTAATTCCAGGAGATCCCCAGGTCCCACCTGGAGGCTGGCATCCCTAAACTGTGACTGTGTATCTTGAATGACTTTGGCAGATGCGAAGAGTCGCAGGCCTCCTGCAATCCGGCAGGAGAGCGGAACGGACAGCTCACTCATCCAGACCAGAAGCCATTGGTAACACAATGCACAGGCTCAGAAAACGGTAGAGCATAGCCGCCGATCATGGAAGAACTTGACTTGTGGGGTGGAAACATCAGACATGCCATTGTGATAAATGGGGGGTTTTCAGTGGGTCTGATGGCCATTACTTTGCACATTAACATCCTTTGTACTGCAAAGTTGGAGTTTTCCTTTCCCAATTGTCCAGGATATTCCGTCCTAGGGCTTTCATGCAACCTTCGGTCTTAGCTGCGCTTGGGGGGCATGCAGGGAAATCAGAGATCCACTATATGCTAATGGAAAACCAAAGAACTGCCCCTCCAGACCACATCTGCAGCCATTAGCTCTTGGGTGCTGCGTCTCATGCTGCGTTTTGGCTGCTCTAATGTGGAAATGTTAGAGTTCAGCTAGCACAATTGTTTCTTTCAGAAGCTGCAGTGCAAATAAGAATCTCTTTTTCCAGTACGCCTCTCATGAAACATGCGCCAGTCATGACAGGCTTGAGACGGTTTGGCAGATGAAGCACTCGTCTTTCGGTCTTGCCAATCCGGAGGAGCCATGGGAGTAAGGTTTTAGCGAAAAATGTAGGCAGTGGAAGCATAACAGTTACAGCTTTCCCCCTTAGCTCTGATCAAGCTGATTACAATATGGATTGAACCCTTACGAACGTTCTTTAGAGCAGGGGTAGTCAACCTGTGGTCCTCCAGATGTCCATGGACTACAATTCCCATGAGCCCCTGCCAGCAAATGCAGGCAGGGGGTCATGGGAATTGTGGTCCATGGACATCTGGAGGACCACAGGTTGACTACCCCTGCTTTAGAGCACCCTTCCAACCTTTAGACTAGAATAAAAGAACTCAGATCTCCACTTCTCTCCTATTCTGACTTGATGGTTGATGGTCAAAGGCATACACCCTGAAACACTCTTTGGTCTCCAAGGTGCCTCCAAGATCTGACTCTGCCACTGCAGATGAGCACGTCTACCCTCTGAAAGAAGTTGCAGGATGAAATTTGAGTCTGGCAGAACCTTCAAGACCAGCAAAAATTTCTCTGGTGATCATCTTTTATGAGTCAAAGCGAACATCATCAGATGCAAATGAGAACAAAGATCTATCGGGCCTTATAACCAGACCTGAAGGTGGAGGGGCGGTATTACAAGGTAGGGTCAAGATGGAGAGGGACAATTCACAGTGTAGTCAGCTGTGGTAGAGATGGTGGGAGATATGCATAAAGGTTGAAAATGCAGAGAACTAGCATATATAATGAGATAAAAAACCATAGAGGCATAGAGTGGGAAGGGTTAGGGTTAATCCAATCCCCTGGCCAATGCAGGATCAGCCTAAAGCAGGGGTAGTCAAACTGCGGCCCTCCAGATGTCCATGAACTACAATTTTGGAACTTCACATGAGCACATGCAACTGCCTTATGTTGAGCCAGAACTTTGATCCATCAGAGTCCAAACTGTCTACTCAGACAGGCAGTGGCTCTCCAGAGTCGTAGGCTGAGGTCTTTCACATGACCTCCTGCCTGATTGTTTTACCTGGAGATTTCAGGGATTGAACCTGGGACCTTCTGCATGTCAAGCAGATGCTCTGCCACCACAGCCCCTCTAGGAATTCTTTCTGATGCCCCCTGATGCTTCTTTGGTTGGCAGGCAGAAGCAGGGAATGCAAAAGGGGCAGGGGTGGCGATCTTCATTAGAGCTTGATGACATCACTTCTTACATGTGGATTGTAAACTAAACATGAGCAGGCAGTGTGATGCAGCGGTAAAAAAAGTGAATGCCATTTTGGGCTGTATCATCATCAAAATCACAAGATGTCATAGTCCCATTGTACTATATGACACTGGTCAGACCACACCTGGAGTACTGTGTGCAGTTCTGGAGGCCTCATTTCAAGAAGAACGTACATAAAATTAAAAGAGTACAGAGGAGAGTGACGAGGATGATCTGGGGCCACGGGACCAAGCCCTATGAAGATAGGTTGAGGGACTTGGGAATGTTCAGCCTGGAGAAAAGGAGGTTGAGAGGGGACATGATAGCCCTCTTTAAGTATTTGAAAGGTTGTCATTTGGAGGAGGGCAGGATGCTGTTCCCGTTGGCTGCAGAAGAAAGGACACGCAGTAATGGGTTTAAACTACAAGCACATCGATATAGGCTAGATATCAGGAAAAAGTTTTTCACAGTCTGAGTAGTTCAGCAGTGGAATAGGCTGCCTAAGGAGGTGGTGAGCCCCCCCTCACTGGTAGTCTTCAAGCAAAGGTTGGATACACATTTTTCTTGGATGCTTTAGGATGCTTTGGGCTGATCATGCGTTGAGCAGGGGGTTGGACTAGATGGCCTATATGGCCCCTTCCAACTCTATGATTCTATGATTCTATGTCACTGGCTTCAAACCCCAAGAAGCGTTCCGAGAACATTATACATTGTGGGTTGGTGTGGACCTTATTGCAGTGGCCGTGTATATGTTGGCAGTGACATGTCCAGATCCAAGCGCTTTCCAAAGGAGCACGAGGAACACATTTTGGTCTCAAGTATGTGAATCTGCTTGATGCAGGAAGCCATATAGGCCATGACTCTTTCTGGTTGGAACAGTCGTTTCAAGAAATGTGCTGCTTCGTTGGAATTATCTGTGGAACGCATTTTTTCAGCTCCGGTGAACTAAGGCATCCTTAAAGAAATAAAGTGTTAGCTGCCAATTGTCATTTCCCCCATAGAGAAACAGCATCTGGACTGTTCTTGTGGAGGCACGGCCTCTCCTGCACTAAGCCGTTGTGAAACGAGCACAAAAACACATGAAAATTTTAATGCGACCGCATGCATAATGCAGAGTGTTGTTGCAGAGCTTTCAGAAATCAAGAGATTCCTTTAAGCATCTCTTTGGGAAAGAGCTATTAATACCTGGCCGTCAAGAGTTCGATTTACCGGAGAAAGCCCAGTGGGTGATCTTGGCTCGTGGAGTCCTATAAAGACCTGTAATGTTCTGAAATGCCAGTTGCCTAATATACTTTGAGAGGTTGTCAGGTTAGAAAACAATCCACTCCCAAAGAAACAGAGAACCTAGTAGACATAAGTCAATAGACACATTTTATCCGAGTATGCGCTGGGCAGTGACTGTGTGGTCGAGCACCTGCACAGCCTGTGAAAGGTCCCAGGTTCAATCTCTGGCAACTCCACGAAGATAGATCAGATGGGTAACCCTGTTGGCCTGTTTGGAGCTGTTGAAAACAGCAAGAGTCCAGTTGCACCTGGAAGACTAACAACATTTGTGGCAGGGGATCAACTTGCGGGTACCACTGCTCACTCCTTCAGAGCAGTGACTCATGACAGCTCCTACCGTGCCCAAATTTTGTTAGTCTTTAAGATGCTACTCGATCCTGGCATCTCCAGTTGGAAGAGTCAGGTAAGGAATGGTATGGAAGATCTCTGGGGTTTCTTGATGGTCCTGGAAGGGTTTCCTGAATGGGTGGTAGTCAATTGATATTTATGTATTTTTAACATTTGTTAAACATTTATCCGGTGATATAACCATATATGGTCATGTCAACCTGCTCCCCACTCCCAAAATGGCCAATGATGAGCCAGTGGGGGATGGGAAGGGGAGGGGCCTCAGGTGGGCATGTCCACAGCTCTGCTTCCCAACCATATTCTGCACAATTGCGCCACTTCTAGGGTTTCTTGAAGCCTGAAGAATGTTTCAGGGGTTTCTCAATGGTAAGAAAGTGTTGATGGACCAAGGGCCTGATTCAGTATTGAGCTACTTCACATGTATATATAACATGTACACCTTTGCTCATGATATCTGCCCTGCCTTCCATGTGGACTTCTCACTTGCAGACCCACTGGAATTTGATCACCTTTGTATGGTCTTAGATGAATGGGGTTTGTAGGTTCAATCTATGCTATGATTGTTTATTTTGTATGGATTAACCATCACTCAGATCAGCTCTATACACATTTGAGCTCCACGTGTACGGTATATAGGCTCTATTAAAACATTCATCCATATGAGTGGACATCTGCTATCTCTGGAGATGGAACAGGAGGTCCCACCTCCAGGGCATGGATGATCTATCCCTGTTGGAGAATTATCTGAGCTGGCCCCTATCTTGGTTTGCCGGAGAAAGTACCTGAGATACAAAGTCTTTTTATTGGACCTCAAGGTGGTGTAAATTCATGTGAACAATGCAATTAAACTGTAGGGGCATAAAAGATATTCACCACTTCTCTGTCAAGTGTGAAGGAAAGTTGTTGTAGCTCACCCTGCTTTGTTGCACATTATTTCTCAGAATTGCACATTTCCCAGGAATGGGACTCAAATCTCAACAAGGAGCTGGCTTCCTCTGAGGAGTTTAGGTTGACTCTAAAATCCAAGTGGAAAAAAAAATAACTGGGTTATCCACAAAGCATATGATTTCTGGAGAGTGCCAGTTGAACTGATTTTATCTACCTCTTTTCTCCCTTTTAGGCAGCCTTGATTTCCTCATGCACACAAACAAATGCTTTTTCTCAAAATCATTTATTAAATTGCATCCGAAGACAGGGGTGCCTTCTTTCCGCTTTTTGTTTTAATACATATATAAACAATCGGATTTCAATTTGTCAGAAGTTGAATGCCAACGTTAACGCCCCATAACTCAGGGAGGGGGAAATAAATGCTCTCAGTTCGTATATACATGGATGATGCTGTATATTGCATTCAAAACAGATTTGGGTTCCTTCAAAGATCTGGTGCTCTAATTGCAAAATGGATTTTAATTTTTAATAGACAAACAGTTTTGTTTGTTATGTAGATACCTGCGCAGAAGTAACGCTGGTTATTCCTTAACCATGGGCAAGATGCTGGGTCCAGACTGTAGTATCCTGAGTTTGTCCATTTCCCATTAAAGGATTTTCTTTGGTCTTACAAGCCCTCATAGTTCCATTGTGACCAACAGTAGTCATAATTCACGGTGACCAGCTAGAAGCTAAAAATGACTGAACGAGACTATCATGCTTTTGTCACACGGAGAGAAGACGAGACTCATTGGAGAAGACAGTATTGCTAGGAAGAATTGAAAGCTGTGGGGAAAGAGGAAAGCCCAACGTGAGATAGATTGACTCTATAAAGGAAGCTGCAGCCTTCAGTTTGCAAGACCCAAGCAAGGATGCTCACGACAGGACGATTTGGAGGCCATTAATCCAGGAACTGTGAGCAGAATAAAATCAAAGGCTAGCTTCATCTCACTGACTTTCAGAAGTTAAGCAGGGTCGGATAGGAGATCCCCCAGGGAAGTCCTGAGTCTGGCAACAACAAATCACCTCTGTAGGAGTGGCCAAACTGTGGCTCTCCAGATGCTCATGGACTATAATTCCCATGAGCCCAATCCAGGAGCATCCTGGCAGGTGTTCATGGGAATTGTAGTCCATAGACATCTGGAGAGCTACAGTTTGACCACTCCTGCTGTAGTGTCTGCATAAGATGGCGGGGATGTGATGGCATTTCCCACCACCAAAACAAAAGCCCAAGGGCACCTTAGCGATGAACAATATTTATATCAGCATGAGCTTTTGTGAGTCACATCAGATGCTATAAGGAGGGAATCAGTTTCCACATGTTTATAAGGGAAAAGGAAGAGGATTTAAGAGTTGGAGGAAGGTTGGTATGAAGCCCACCTGAAAGATGTTTGGCATTCACACACTATTTATTTCCTCTTCATACCATCCAGAGCTGTGATTCAGGAAACTTCAGGCTGGAATAAATGTTGGTGGTCCTTAAGGCTTCAACAAACTGGCTCAGCTGGGGTGGGGATTGCTAGCAAGAAGTCACAGCTGACTTAGAGCAACAAGAGACAAACAATGACACAAATGGAGATGGTTTGCCATGGCTTGCCTCTTCAGGGCAACACTGGCCTTCCTCTCCGCATTTTGACCAGGGCCAGCCAAGATAAAAACAGATGGTTGCACAGTCTCCAAAAATGTGTTTTAGTTCTTTTTTTTTTCATATCTTTTATATAAGCTCTTGTGCAGGGCAAACCCCCCCCCCCCCCTCGATATCTTTGGATATAGTTTTGCTTCTTTCACATAATCCTCTAGCATGAGGTGTGAAACAGTGCTTTCAACCCCATGCATTTAGGATCATTGGCTTAACTTTTTAGGAGGATATTATTTTCCGTGAAAGCGCATTCTGGTGCATCTGTATCAGTCGCTTCTCAGAATGCTTCTCCCAGTTTTATTTAAGAGATTAATTTTTGGTTTACCCTTTGGAAGTCGTAATTAAAGTTCTGTGGAGCAAACCGATATCTTCTCACATTAAAGCTCACGTGTTCAAAAGCCTTAATATTAAAGGGCGTGCTAGTTGCATATGCTGAGGTTGGTGAATTTATAATGGACTGAAATCCTTCCTTCCTTCTTTCCACCTCCCGGGAAGGGCAGGGTATAAATGCAGTCATAAAATCGCGGTTCTCTTATGGCTATTCTTGGAGAGCAGTTCTATTAGAGCTCTCTGAGCCCCACCTGCCTCACGGGATGTTTGTTGTGGGGTGAGGAAGGGAAAGGTGTTTGTAAGCCGCTTTGCGTCTCCTTTGGGTAGTGAAAAGTGGGGTGTAAAAAAAAAACGGTTCATCTCCTCGTCGTCTTCTCTGGAGTAAAAAAGGGTCAATCAAACCTAGAGGAAATTATAGCATGGAGACCTGTCTCTTGCAGCAGTGGATTGAGGGCTTGCAAAAAGTGTTTCTGATTGTCAAATCAGGATCCCCCCTCCCCTTGTTGCAAAAGTTCTAGCCTTTATACAGGTCAAGAGACCCAGAGGTCATGTAGAACAGGGGTAGTCAACCTGTGGTCCTCCAGATGTCCATGGACTACAATTCCCATGAGCCCCTGCCAGCAAACACTGGCAGGGGATCATGGGAACTGTAGTCCATGGACATCTGGAGGACCACAGGTTGACTACCCCTGTTGTAGCTTCCACGTAACATATTCTTATACCAAAGGGCCTTAATGGGGCTACCAATATACTCATGCAATACAATGCTTTCTGTTTTATTTCACATCACAACAGAGAAAATATTCTTAACATATTCAGAAAAGGGGAAAGAAGGCCACTGAAATGTACAGGCAGCTGGGTTCCTACTGCCCCCCCCCCCCGGTTGTTCTCAGTCTTTTCAGTACTGCTCTCCTCCCTCTTGAACTCTCTTTAGGGTTGTGTTAGGTGAAATCGCAATCAAATAAATTCTTAGTTCAGTAACTCTTTCTTACTTCCCCCCCCCCCACAAAGAAGTGATAGACAAACAGAAAAGAGATTCTGCATAGCAGTTTTAAGAACTATTATACATTGTGTAACGCAATTGAAAAGCTAGATTGATAAGCATCTCAATTTTCCCCTTCTCCTCCTCCTCCTCACATTCTTAACATCGTGCTCCCCGTCTGTCTCTCACCTAAGTCTTAACAATGTTTGATGCTTATCAAAGGTTTGCTGCTATGTTGCTGCTGTAGTAATACTTATAGTTATTGCTACTTATTCCATTAGGCACCTTATTCACTCTGCAAATCCACACATTTGAACAAAAGCAACACTGTACTATAATTCAGAATGCTAATTCAACATATGTCAGGTATCAGGAGGAGGACAATAAAGCTAGAAATGGTTATAATATAACCTAATTCTATGAAAAGTTGTTGTTGTTAGGTGTGAAGTCGTGTCCGACCCATCGCGACCCCATGGACAATGATCCTCCAGGCCTTCCTATCCTCTACCATCCCCCGGAGTTCATTTAAGTTCGCACCCACTGCTTCAGTGACTCCATCCATCCACCTCATTCTCTGTCATCCCCTTCTTCTTTTGCCCTCGATCACTCCCAGCATTAGGCTCTTCTCCAGGGATTAGGCTCTTCTCCAGGGAAAAAGTTAAGCATTCTTAAAAGAATGTTTCTCGTTATACGTTTAACTTCTGCTTCCATAATAGACCCTCCATCTTTCCTCAGACTTTGAAATGGATCTGAGCAGGGGACTAGATGGCCTGTGTGGCCCCTTCCAGCTCTATGATTCTAGGATTAATTGGCTGAAGGGAGGGAGAGTTAGTGGTGAATTTCATGCACTGTGCAGGGGTTGGACTAGATGACCCTTGCAATCCCTTCCAGCTCTATATTTCTAACCGAGGCACTGAAGAATAATTTGATGAGAGTTTGGCCAACTGTTGATCAACACATGCAAAAATCAGCTGAAAAGGTTCCTGCCAGACTGGAGGCGTTGCGTTTTGAGAGAAGTCCTCCAGATGCATTTTATGTGAAAGTTGTCTGGTTTCATTTCCACTTTCTGATGCTGGATTTAGCTCAGGTTCTTGTGCAGAAGGGTTTCCTGCACAGAAGAGAAAACGCAGGTGCTTGCCGTGTTTGTCCAATATTAGCCCTCATCTTTTGCGAAAACCTCAGCATGCTCAGGAATCTACTGTGTTGTGGCCTGCTAAAGTACAGACTTCCAGTCCTGTCCTCTCAGCATTTCTGCAGAGAACTGGTGGGGCCTGAGAATTCTTTTGGGATCCTCATTCCCCCATTCCCTCTGTCCAGGAATTCCTTGAAAACTTGGCTCGTTCCTCCTGCCCGCTCCACTGTCCTGCAGGATTTAAAGAGGCCTGCAACTCTTATCATCTATCAAAGTCATTCAAAATACACAGTCAGGATGCCAGCCTCCAGGTGGGACCTGGGGATCTCCTGGAATCACAGCTCATCTCCAGATGAGATCAGTTCTCACGGGGAAAAATTGATCCTTTGGAGGGCGGACTGTATGGCATTGTATCCTATTGAAGGCCCTGTCCTCTTCAGGCTCCACCCATAAATCTCGAAGTGTTTCCCAATCTGGAGCTGGCAACCTTAGAATCCTAGAATCATAGAGTTGGAAGGGATCTCCTGGGTCATCTAGTCCAACCCCCTGCACTATGCAGGACACTCACAACCCTATCGCTCATCCACTGTCAGCTGCCACCCCCTTGAACCTTCGCAGAATCAGCCCCATGCTTAAAGATAGGCACAATTAGAATCGTTCGTTGACTGGCCTTGATATAAACATGAAAGAATTGGGTCGTGTCCATGATTGTGGACACGCTGGTGCAATGTGAGTGGGGTCAAGCCGGCATTAGAAAAGTAGTCCCTGGGGTTTACAGTAGCTGAGACTGAAAGCACCAACCCATAAAAGAACAAACCCCCAAAGTTACTGATAATTGTCATTTATAACTAGATTTAAAGCCCATTTTATTTTTTAATAAAATGGGCGCTAGACTGACCTTGTGGGCGTTGCCCGTGCTTTTTTGTCAGCTCAGGTGCGGTGGGGCGACGATCCTGAGGCTGCAAGGGCGCTGCAGCGGTGGCGAGAAGGCGGGAGGGCCCTGGGCGGCAACGGCAGCCATCTCCATGCGGCTCCCGGCCATTGGAGCGGCCAGGAGAAGGCAACGCGGCCCCCCCCCCACTGCAAGCCATGGAGAGCCTTGTGGCGGCGCGGCGGCGGGAGGGCGGCGGCCGGGCATGGCAGCGATGTTCAGCCGCCTCCCGGCCATTGGAGCAGCTGGGAGAAGGCGGTGCGCCCCCCCCCCACCGCGACCCAGCGGACGGGAGAAGGCAGAGTTGGGCGGGTGTGCGGCTGGAAAGGAGCAGGGAAGCCGCGTCTGCGAAGCGGCAGCCCTGCTCCTTCCCCCGCATCAACTCGGAGGCAATGGCGGCCAAGGAGGCATTGCCTCCTTGGTCCAGGATTGACACTCGGAGGAGCGAATCAGGAGCCGCGAATCAGGATTCGCTCCTCTGAGTTTTTATCCTGGACCGAGCCCGCCCTAACTCCTCCCCAACAGCCCTTAGCATTTTATTTAGTCCGTGGCGCCCACGGCGCCACGGGCGGTTTAAGGATGTGGTTTATGTTACATCCTGTTTATGAAAGTTTATGTTACATACTGTTAGTACTATACATCGTTCCATGTAATTTGTATTATATAATGGCAGTCTTCAAGCAAAGGTTGGATGCACACTTTTCTTGGATGCTTTAGGATGCTCTGGGCTGATCCTGCGTTGAGCAGGGGGTTGGACTAGATGGCCTGTATGGCCCCTTCCAACTCTATGATTCTGTGATTCTATGATAATGTTCAATGTAAACCGCTCAGAGCTGCAAAGAAAAGGGCGGTATAAAAATCTAAAATAAATAAATAAACAAACAAACAAATAAATAAATAAATAAATCCGATCTTCAAGTAAGAGGTTTGCATCTCGACAGGTGCTCCTTACATGTTATCCTGCTATTTCACGATGTATTGGGGAGCACGCATGCCACCTCCTCCCACTTAGAAATGTGCCTAGTTGGGCATTTTATTTTAAAAAAAGACGTTTTGCTTTCATTTCCCAAGGCAGCTAGGCACAATTCTCACAGCCAATTTGAAGGCAGTGAAGTCGGACCAAGTCGACTGAGTCAGCTGTTGTTGTTAGCGCTCTGACAGGTGTCCCGGCCGTGACTGTCTTCAGGGGTAGTCAAACTGCAGCCCTCCAGATGTCCGTGGACTACAATTCCCAGGAGCCCCTGCCAGCGAATGCTGGCAGGGGCTCCTGGGAATTGTAGTCCACTGACATCTGGAGGGCCGCAGTTTGACTACCCCCGTTCTGTGTTATAACCCTAACAATTTTGGGGAAGATTTCCCGTGACGTAACTCATCAGCAAGTGAAAACAAATGGTGAGCTGGCCTGCATTCTCCTGGACTGGCTGAAGATTCAAAGGCACAGCTGCATAGGCCAACTCCTGTTTATTTTTTCCCCCCGTTTCAGTGAAAATTGATGGGCCTCCGTTGGGGCGATAAGCTAACACGTCTCCCTCCCTTTCTCGTCCTCGATCCAGGAGAGTCTGCTGGCCTCATTATGGAAGAGCACAATGGCTCTGTGGACATTCCCCAGCTGAGCCAAGGACGGCAGCCTGCCATCAAGCGCGGGTGGCTGAGGAAGCAAGGGGGCTTCGTCAAGACCTGGCACACACGCTGGTTCGTCCTCAAGGGGGAGCAGCTCTGCTATTTCAAGGATGAGGACGAAACCAAACCCTTGGTAAGGACTTGCGGGGAAGCCGAGAATTTTAGAGTGGGGGGGTCTGGAATCGATCTGGTTCAGCACTTCACTCTGACTTGAGCGTAACTTCAGTTTACAGAAGAGGCTGGCCTTCTTACATGGAGGATGGCTACCATCGGGTTGCCTGATCCAGCTTAGAACATCGGTGGTGATTCGGGAGTGGAGCCTGCAGAGGTCGGATTTCGGGGAGGAGAGGGATGTCAGCTGTGTACAGTGTCCTAAAGTCCACAGCAGCCATTTTCTCCAGGGGAAGTGATCCCTGTGGCCTGGACATGAGTTGTAATTCTGCGGGAACTCCAGGTTCTACCAGGAGGCTGGCAACCCAGTATTTTGTCTAACCTGAAATGATTGGTACCAGGCCTCCTACAAATCTTCCGTGGCCACGTTACCGTCATACCCAGAGGGCAAGAAGCATCAGATGCATCCCGGGGTAGTCAAACTGCGGCCCTCCAGATGCCCATGGACTACAATTCCCATGAGCCCCTGCCAGCGGACGCTGGCAGGGGCTCATGGGAATTGTAGTCCATGGACATCTGGAAGGCCGCAGTTTGACTACCCCTGCTAGACCACGTTGAGATTTCAACAGTTATATTTGGCTCAGGATGAGAACTTCTCTGGCTACCCACGAGAGCCCTTCAGAATTGGGTTCTTAGATCTGCCACAATATAATCAGACCCTTCTTGCTCTCTGATCAGGCTTCACAGGGTCCGTTTCTGGTCCGTCTTCCCTTACCTCTGGTGGGAAATGATCATTTGTTGCGAGTGCCAGCCTCTCTCCCAGAATGATTTGCGTTTTTGTCCGTGTTCCAGCTTTGAAGGTCAAATATCTAGCCAAAGAGATCAACCAACAGTTAGCATTTCCCAGCTGCATAATGCAGCTGTTGTTTGACGCTGGTCAACCAGCAGCCATTTCCCGCTTTGCTGCTTTGTTTCTGATTGAGACAAACATTTCCCCAACATGTTGGGATAGGCGATGTCCTCATTTCGGGTTGAGAGGGGACAGGCAGTGACAGCAAGGCTGTGTTCAGACCCAGCCTGTGGTCTCTCTTGGAATACTTGCAATAGGAGTACATTCATAGTTTCTCTACTCAAGAAGAAACGCCGCTGGTACGAAGAAGGTTGGTTGTAATCTAGGCCTGGTTCATGTACATAAGTGGCTGTTTTGTTTCTCTACACAATTGTGTGTGTGAGTATTCCATGTCACTATGTTAGGGTGAACTTTTCCCAGGCACCACAGTGAGTGGAATGGGTAGGACATGTCTGTTTAGGGCCCTTCTCCTAGATCACCGTAGCCTAGGTCACTGTCGTCTTAACACGTCTTCAATTCCCCTTTCAGTTGTCCATCCAGCAGTTTTCTTGGGTCCCTTTTAGAGGAAGTTTACCAGCCTCCTGGGCAAGTCCTGCATTGTTTCTGGGTTTTATGCAGCCCTAAGCATACCACGGATAGATGAAAAAATGTTATAATATGATGGTAATAGGACGTCCTCGTTATCTTTGACAGGAGCCTCTTTTACAGATGATGTGCAACGCAAGAGCAGATAATGTTGGGAGGTAGAACATGATACTGAAGTGGACTTGGATATGATGGGCCAGGACACCATGACACTACAGCAAGGATCCCAACTAGAGTTCCAGGGAACCTTGAGGTCATGTGACAGCTCCTCAGGGCTTTGGGGGCCTTTCTCAAAAGTTCAGATGGCCATTGGCATCACTAGATATCACTGGAGTCCATGTCCCCTGTTGCTCTACAGGCCTAGTCTCTTTCTCCACAATGGAAACAGTAAATGATCAATTGCCTGATGGGCTGGCTCCTGCCTCTTTCTTCTGCACCCACTTCTCTGAAGGGGCGTGGCCCCACTACCGGGGCCCCTCAAGGCTTGAATAATATGTCAGGGGGTCCTCCATGGTCAAGAGGTTGAAAAAGGCTCCATTAGAGCCTGTTTTTGAAAAGTGCTTAGCTACAGAAAACAGTTTTGCAGAGCGATCCTATGCACGTTGATTCAGAATTAAGCACGCATAGGGTTGCATTACTGGAGAATTTGCTCCCTCTCTTCTGAAACAGAGCATTGTGCCATCCGTAGCCTCTCCCACACGCATCACTTGATTTCTCCTTCTTTGATTTCGTCGGGGCTTGACAGCTCATAGCCGAATGTAAGAACAGGCTCTGTGGGAAAGCTTTGTCTCTCTGGCACACTGTGAGCATCGCAATGGTGTGGCTAGATGCTCGCCTTTGCAGATCACCACTTTCTGTTGCATTGATCCAGCAATGGGCATGAACTTTCCAGTTGGTCTCTTCATCATTCGGTAAAAGTCATAGTTGTTCAAAGCTTCCTCGTTCTCACTTGATGTTTGGTTGGTTTCCTTTCTGGCTGTTGTTGTACCCTGTAACTTGTGCTTCTGCTGCCTTCTAAAAGCTCTCCCCATGCGCATTTTAAGAACCCATCGAATCGGTGCAAAAATGCAGACCCTGGGAAGCAGAGCAATCTTGGATGCTTTCCTGTTCACATGAAGTTGACAGCAGCATTAAGAACGCTACGGGCTTAAGCTCAGAGAGGCCCATAAAATTCTCTGGCAGCCATTTGAAGGGTTGTTCGGTTCCAAATCTCTGCGACCTTTATGGCTCTCAAATGCAACATCTCAAATCCTGCATTGGTGCGCTATTGATTAAAAGGGCATCATCAGCTGCTCAAATGAGCCTGCCCTTCACCAGCTGTGCTTGTTCCCGAAGCCCGGCTTTTAAGGTTCAAGGCAGGTTTTACCAGTGCCTCATTCTGGCAAAATATGCCCTTTCCATCTAATCTAATTTGCGTAGAAAATTCATTAGCAGACAAGTCCGTTTAAGACATCTGTTAGGAGTTAATGGGGAACAACCGCCAGAGTTCAGCTTGAGTTTTAATTAAAATAATTTAAAACTTCTAATGGATGCGTTACACAGAAATTAATGCAATGATTGCTTTAAATTACATAAATCGTAATGGAGATGGGTAAGCTCCGCTTAGACAAGAGCAAAGAGCATAAGGTCTCTTGTCGCCGGCTTGATCAACGTTTGTTCAGAAGTAAAGCACAAGGATTTTACTCCCAGTAAGATGCAGGTTGTAAATTGCCTGTTTGCAAAGAGGAGTGGTCTATAAACTTATAATAATAATAAAAACAATAACAGCAACAAATAATAATAACATGTTTTAGGTAGGACTGAAAAAAAGAAATTTACAAAAGCCAACTTTTCAGAAACACGAGTCACACCTTCAGTTGATTCTGTGAAGGTTCAAGGGGGTGGTAGGTGACAGTGGATGAGCGATAGGGTTGTGAGTGTCCTGTATAGTGCAGGGGGTTGGACTAGATGACCCAGGAGATCCCTTCCAATTCTATGATTCTATATGGTTGCCCGCTCTGGGTTGGGGAGACTTTGGGCTGGAGCCTCAGGAGGGCTGCATTTGGGAAGGGAAAAACATCTTCAGGGATATATGAGTCCACCATAACAGGTGAACTGGCCAGCTGGAAAGATGGGGAGAAGGTCCATGGTCTTTTCTTATAGAGTTTATCTACGCCAGGCTTTCTCAACCAGGGTTTTGTGTACAGCCCTAGAAGTGTTTCCCAGATGGGTGGGAGTTAATTAATGTTACAGGGATTTCTCAATAGTAAAAAAAAAAAAATTGAGAAAGGGGCTGTGTCTCAGCCGTAGAGCATCTGCCTGGCAGAGAGAAGATCTCAGGTTCAGTCCCGGACATCTTCGGTTGAAAGGATCAGGTAGTCGGTGAAAGACTACCAGTCAGACTAAACAGTACTGACTTGAATGGGCCAATGTTCTGAATCAGTAGAAGGCAGTTTCTTCACATTCAGTGTAAACAAGGATTTCCAGCCCTAGTTGGCAGTGATGCTGCAGAGACCAGGAAATGCTGTGCAGCTTTGGGTGATGGCCTAGATATTTTTTGTTCCATGCTGCTGGGGCTTTCCTTTGTAGGTCATTGTATTCTCAGTCTCAGTTTCCAAACTGGTCTCTCAGTTGCTGCCCTGGGGAAGTCACCTCTTACTATCATGCAAGCATCCTTGGCTGAATACACAGTTCATGTATGCCTGAAGTCCATGGATGGCTTTCACCAGATGCTTCCAGCTGTCCCGCATTCTATTATCAACCCACATTTCAGCTGTTTCATTTCCTCTTTTGACACATATTCTTCAGTCACTCTCCCTCACTGGCAATTTTTAAACAGTGGCTGGACAGCTACTTATCCTGGATGCTATAGGCCAATCCTGCATTGAGCGGGGGTTGGACTAGATGGCCTATAGGGCCCCTTCCAACTCTATGGTTCTATGATTCTATAAGCAGCGTCTGGACAGCTCCTTCTCCTGGAGCTTTAGGAAGATCCTGTATAGAGCAGGGGAGTGAACTAGATGGCCTGAATGGCCCCTTCCAACTCTATGATTCTATAAACAGGGGCTGGACAGATACTTCTCCTGGATGCTTAGGGCTGATCCTGCATTGAGCAGGGGGGTTAGACTGCATGGCCTGTATGGCCCCTTCTCACTCTATGATTCCATAGGTCATTTAATACTAGCATGCCTGGAGCAACTCAGAGCTGTATTAATGAATATCATTTATTAGACAACAAAACTTTTTACCCATTCTTAATTTATCTCATGACACAAAGTCACTGACCCAAAGACAGCCCCGTGAAATTCAGGACTGAGTGGCAATTGGAATCTAGGTCTCCTGGGTCTCGGCGTGGCACTCTAACTGCCCAAACCATTCTGTCTTCACTTGGCTTTTCTTTCATATTCATGGAGTCTTACATGACTGTGCCAAGTTTCCTTTCATTGCTTCCTGTGACTTTGCCCGTTGACGGCAGACATTGCGCCTCAATCCTCAGGAGCATCAGAGAGTGAATTTGAGGCCTGTGCTCATGCAGGTCAGCGGAAATTTGCCCCGGAGACCCCAAAGCTTGTCAGTCAAGGCCACCCAGGGCTGTGCAGGGCTGTGCCTCCTTAAAGTAGGAACAAGGTATATAGTCTAAGCAGGCCTTCCACACTCTTTAAGTCAACCTTTTTCAACCTTTGGACCATGGAGGAGCCCCTGAAATCATCTTTCAGGTTTCAAGGAGCCCCGGAAGTGATGTCATCTGGTCATGCCTCACTGCCACACCCTCGGAAGTGACATCACCACGGCGTTAACAGGCAATCTTGCAGAGGACTGAATGGGGAAAAGACAGGAGGCGGTTTAAGGTAGAGTAGGCACATAAGCCACAAGAGAACTCACTCACGCTTGGAAGGGGGAGCATTGGAAGCGGCCAATTCCCTAGCTTGTGGCCGAGCCCATTAAGACAGCAGGGGAAAGGCTGCGGACCACCTCCAGAGCTACCAAAGACCGCAGACCACCCGATGGTAATCCCTGCTTAGGTTCTCAGGCTGAAATTATCATAACATGTCTGTCTTCCGTGGGAGCTCTCCTTGGTCCTGCAGAGCAAAACCCTGGCCAGTAAGGTGCGTAGATATGTGCCACTAATTTGTGACAGGCTTGTGATGACCCTAGCAAGGGACTTTCAAGACAAAGGAGAAGCAGAGGTGGTTGGCCATTGCCTTCCTCTGCAGAGCCTTCCTTGGTGGTCTTACATCCATGTACTGGGCCTGCTGAGCTTTTGGGATCTGACCGAGCTATACCATACCATTCCACATCCCCTTGGCCAGTTACCATCTCTCACTTCAAGTCAGCCTCCCTGAATCTTTTCTCTGCAGCCAATGGGCCCTTGGCCTGGCTGGAACAGAACAGCCAGTCTTCCTACCATTTTATATAAAAAAGAAATTACAACTACCAAATGACCAGACTGAGATACAGTAGGGGGTTAGCATATAAAATGTTTAAACACAGCAAAGCTGTGTGCATCATAACT
The DNA here is from genome assembly GCF_049243985.1 of Paroedura picta. Taxonomy (NCBI): domain Eukaryota; kingdom Metazoa; phylum Chordata; class Lepidosauria; order Squamata; family Gekkonidae; genus Paroedura; species Paroedura picta. The sequence continues at coordinate 78,046,211 of NC_135378.1, read as the reverse complement.
GGGCCAGCCCCACTTGCCCCTGCCCCCAACAAACCAGGCGAGGAGCACCCTAGCATGCTTGCGCCATTCAGAGCCTGAACACCTTTGGGAAAGGAGGTCTTAATCTATACCTCCAAGCACGAACGCCCCAGAAGCCTTGCCAGTGACGGCCTCACCGTCTCTTCACAGTTCTGCAGGTTCATCAGAGTCCCTGGCTGCTCAGATGGAGGCAGTTGCGGGGGGGGGGATTGGACTGCCCCCGAGCACCTCCCCACTGCCCTGAAAAAGCCCGCTGAAGCTTCCGCAGGCCGTTTAGGGTTAGCGGAGGGGGGAGCAAGCTTTCCCCCAAGCTTTCCCCCCTGCCCCCCTTGCCTGGCCTGCCCAGGGCCGGTGTGTGTGTGTGTGGCCTAGTGCCCGTTGTATTCGGAAATACAACGGGCTTTCCTGCTAGTTATAAAATGCCCCAATGAAAGCTTCAGCATCTTTCCTGGGATCTACGGATTCCTCCTAGATATTCGTTCAAAATGCAAACTCTCATCTTCCTCTCTGATAAAGGGGGCAACAGGTTGGAGAGATGAATACTAGAGGCCGACCACTTTCTGTTTGCTGAACAGGTCCTTTCTGTTTGCTCTGTCTGGTTCTTTTCTTATTCCAGTCACTTATTTCTCTTTGAATGTTTAGGCTGTCATCCATTTCCCCCAGTGGCTTCTGACTTTGCTCACAGAAAAGCTGAAGGAAGGCGATGCTCTCTAGGAAGCACAAGGTCAACGTTGACATATAGCACGCAAGGCAGAAGCCTGTTTTAGATTTAGATCATTTATCCATCCTTGAAAGTGAACTCCAACTTCTGGAATTGTTCTGTGAAGTGGAAGACTGCGGAAGTTTCCACAATGGATCACAAGATGTCATAGTCCCATTGTATACGGCACTGGTCAGACCACACCTGGAGTACTGTGTGCAGTTCTGGAGGCCTCACTTCAAGAAGGACGTAGATAAAATTGAAAGGGTACAGAGGAGAGCGACGAAGATGATCTGGGGCCAAGGGACCAAGCCCTATGAAGATAGGTTGAGGGACTTGGGAATGTTCAGCCTGGAGAAAAGGAGGTTGAGAGGGGACATGATAGCCCTCTTTAAGTATTTGAAAGGTTGTCACTTGGAGGAGGGCAGGATGCTGTTCCCTTTGGCTGCAGAGGAGAGGACACGCAGTAATGGGTTTAAACTTCAAGTACAACGATACAGGCTAGATATCAGGGAAAAAAATTCACAGTCAGAGTAGTTCAGCAGTGGAATAGGCTGCCTAAGGAGGTGGTGAGCGCCCCCTCACTGGCCGTCTTCAAGCAAAGGTTGGATACACACTTTTCTTGGATGCTTTAGGATGCTTAGGGCTGATCCTGCGTTGAGCAGGGGGTTGGACTAGATGGCCTGTATGGCCCCTTCCAACTCTATGATTCTATGATTCCAGCTGTTGACATTTTATTAAAATGAAAAAGAAAAAAAATCACCCCAGAGAGTATTAATTTTGCTTCCACTCCATTTAGTACTTGACATGAAAACAAACGTGATCCAAACGTATAGATCAAGTTGCGCATCTGTGTTGCCGCTGGCCAAACATCGAGACAGCCATGCGATTGCTTGGCCAAGTTCTTAGCTTGAGGTTGCATGCTTGGACAGTTTAAAAACCCAAACATTGGTAGAATCAAAGTTATTCACGGTGAGAGAAGGTAGGCTTAAGCATCTTATGCCTCCTTTCATGTACTTGCTCTGATTTCCTATGGTTTTCCGGAGAGGGGGGATTAAGATCTCTGGGTATACCTTTATAGAATCATATATGGCCCGGGGCTGGCCATAAGGACAGGGCTGATCCTGCGTTGAGCAGGGGGTTGGACTAGATGGCCTGTATGGCCCCTTCCAACTCTATGATTCTATGATTCTATGACATTCCTCCCATTTTTAATAGGAAAGGCCTCACTCTGCATCCTTTGAATTTGGGATCGGGCGTGAGCTACTTCCCTTTCTACCGTGTTGCCTGCCTTCTAAAGCTTCTTCAGTTGAGATCCGTCGGAGCAAGCCTATGTCTGCCTCTCTTTTTAAATAGACGTGTTGAAGAACCCACAATCCAGGTCTGGCCCACTGGCCTACTCTGGCCTGACCATTTAATCCTGAGGCAGGTAATAGGGCTTGGCCCTCCAGATGTCCATGGACTACAATTCCCAGGAGCCCCTGCCAGCATCCGCTGGCAGGGGCTCCTGGGAATTGTAGTCCATGGACATCTGGAGGGCCGCAGTTTGACTACCCCTGGTGTGGGGTATGGGATTAGCCTGGAGCAGACAGGAGAATTCCACACCGCCTGGAGACCGAGGATCCAGATTGACAGCTCTTAAGGGGGAGCTTGATGTGTAGATTAAATTAGTTTTGCAATAAAGGGGAAAACCTCTCAGTGCTGCTCGTTGTTCGGTGATGGGCGGAAACGCTGCATATTCATGCCTCTTCTCCGGGAGCGATCTTTGCGCTGTTTGGAAGCGAAGAGAACGTATGTAGCTGTAATAAATCTCCACTTGGGGAGTTTCGTCAGGATTACTGTATCCCCGTTTAATAGCAAGAGAGCGTAGTGCTTGAAGGGATGGGGCTGGGACGTGATGGTTTCCTCTCACGAGAGAGCACAAAATGAACAATTGCTGAGGAGCTTCATAGAAGAAAATGACATTTCAGGGGGTGGGGAGTAGAGAAATTGAGCTAGCCTTTCTGGATCGCAAAGCCAGGTCCTCCCGCCCCCTGCGTTTTGGTGCGGATCTTAAATATTTACCGAAACCAATCCAGTCCTAAATGAATCACTGTTGTGGTGACAGTCCTTTTGGTGCAATTAATAGCAGCTGGCAATGAGGCAGGTCCTTGCATGTTTGCTGGGGCTGCTGGAGTTTATGGATGCCTTTGATCGCTCTCTGCTCGGGTACGCCGTAAATAAAAGCCCCCACATCACAGTCTCCTGGAGCTTGTCTCTAGCACTGCTGAAGCCATTTCCTTCTGTCGTGATTAAACTTTAATGTTTTATTTGTCTTCCAAAACTAACACCTGGGAGCCCCACCCCGCCTCTTTGTACCGTGGTTGACTTGTTTCTGTCAGTCATTCTCCCGGGTAGGTGCGCCAATGGCAAGTTGGCAGTGGAGATTTTCACGCGTGAGCCAATGTGGTCTGAATGGGTGGTAGCCCTGCGGGCACTGGGACGCTGGACAACCGATCCCAGCCCTGGTTTTGACAAGACTGAGAGGACTTTCAGGACTGCTGTTGTGTTTCAGCACTGCAAGCACTCAGGTGGGGTTTCTTCTGACTGGAGGATACTCTTGAGAAAGGAGGAGTCTCAAAGCGGCTTACATTTGCCTTCCCTTCCCTTTCCCCACAACAGACACCCTGTGAGGGAGGTGAGGCTGAGAGAGCCCTGAAATTACTGAAGAAGAAGAAGAGTTGGTTCTTATATGCCACTTCTCTCTACCTGAAGGAGTCTCAAAGGGGCTTACAGTCGCCTTCCCTTTCCTCTCCCCACAACAGACACCCTGTGAGGGAGGTGAGGCTGAGAGAGCCCTGAAATTACTGAAGAAGAAGAAGAGTTGGTTCTTATATGGCGCTTTTCTCTATCCGAGGGAGTCTCAAAGCGGCTTACAATTGCCTTCCCTTTTCTCTCCCCACCACAGACACCCTGTGAGGGAGGTGAGGCTGAGAGAGCCCTGATATTACTGAAGAAGAAGAGTTGGTTCTTATATGCTGTTTTTCTCTATCTGAAGGCGTCTCGAAGTGGCTTACATTCACCTTCCCTTTCCCCTTCTCACAACAGACACCCTGTGAGGGAGGTGAGGCTGAGAGAGCCCTGATGTTACTGAAGAATTGGTTCTTATATGCCGCTTTTCTCTCCCTGAAGGTGTCTCAAAGTGGCTTACAGTCGCCACAATAGACACCCTGCGAGGTGGGTGAAGCTGAGGAAGCCCTGAAATTCCTGCTCGGTCAGAACAGCTTTATCAGTGCTGTGGCGAGCCCAAGGTCACCCAGCTGGCTGCATATGGGGGAGAAGCAGGGAATCAAACTCAGCTTGCCAGATTAGAAGTCCGCACTCGTGACCACTACAGCAAGCTGGCTCTCTTGGGATGCGAAAACATGCTGGAGCTTAAGATAAGATCCTGTGACCTGCAGGCCACCCTTACGAGTGTCAACCATCCCTAAGACTGATGCTTATCTACTTTACTTTAGAAAGCTAATGCTCAAAGTGCATAATTGCATCAAAGCTGCTTACTGGCTCCTGCAAGGTGCATTTTATTTAGCACTCAGCAGGACAGAGATGTCTTGTCAACCTAAATGCACCATGCACCCTTCTTCTCCCACCCCCCTTATGAACTGTTAAACCTGTGGCAGAGATCATTATAATCTGCTTTGTCATTCTGCAAAGGCTGTCTTGGGATTTTAAAGCAAACACCCATGGAGCCTAAACTCTGGCTTGGACTTTAAGCACCTGCAGTGTTCTTCTTTTTCAGGAAAAAAAAAAAAGCATTCGGAAATTAACTTCTCCCATCCTCCCGGCTTTGCACTTCATTAAACTGGGGTGAAATCAGCTGAGTGCTGAAGTGCCATAAAAACTGGCAACTTGCAGTGACAAGTTATTAGCAGAGTTCTGCAGGAGGACTTGGCTTGTTGGTGTGCGCGGAGCCTGTGATGCTTGAGGGACATCTCTTGCCATTGGCTGGCCGTGCAAACTCAGTTGATTGCATTGTGGTGGTGGAAGATGCTGTCTAGGCACAGCTGCCTTAGTGTGACCTGTACATCACATTAAGAGACAGAGGTAGTTTGACATTGGTTAGCCATTGCCTTCCTCTGCACAGCAAGACTGGAATTTCTTGGTGGGCTCCCATTCACGTACCAACCGGGGCCCACTCTGCTTAGCTTTCCAAGTCCAAACAGACAGGGCCACCCAGGGCTGATTCTGGACTGACTTTGTATTTTTTTCATTGTCGATCCAGCTGAATTCAGATTAATCTGAACCCAGGTCTTCCTCCTTTAAGGTAAAGGTATCCCCTGTGCAAGCATGAAGTCATGTCTGACCCTTGGGGTGACGCCCTCTAGCGTTTTCATGGCAGACTCAATATGGGGTGGTTTGCCAGTGCCTTCTCCAGTCATTACCGCTTACCCCCACCCCCCAGCAAGCTGCGTACTCATTTTACCGACCTCGGAAGGATGGAAGGCTGAGTCAACCTTGAGCCGGCTGCTGGGATCGAACTCCCAACCTTATGGGCAGACAGCTTCAGACAGCATTTCTGCTGCTTACCACTCTGTGCCACAAGAGTCTTCCTCCTTGCTTTCCCCCAAATTGAAAAAGAAAGTGTTCTGCTCTAGATTGGGGAAGCTCAGAGGGGGGAGGGGGGGTGAAATCCAGCCAGCATTAAAGGAGTCTGCTTGATTTCTTTTAACTGCCTGTGGAGAAGCCAAGTGCAACAGGAGGCTGCTTGTCTCTTTCTTTCCTTTCCTTAATGAGCTGCTGGGGGGGGGGGGGTGAGCTAGCTGTTAGGAGCAATAATAAAATGCTGGACCCCATAAGGCTATCCGGGGTAGTCTTGTCTCAGCATGTGCTCTGTTGCCCTTGAACATGAAGAGGCAGCTGTACGTACGCAAAAGGCTCTTTCTTTTCCCCTGATGCGGACGTATCTGGCATTGAAGAGAATAACATTGGCTTTCATGCTGAAGCATGGTTATGCCTTGGATACCTAAGTGCTGTGCATGATTGCATTACTATGAAGGGTCAGGAGAGGACGTTATATAACAAAACTGCCAGGTATTATATAAGCTTCCATTACAGGTGTGGAAAATTCACAAGGCAAATTCCCCCCCCCCCCAATGAAATCTGACTCTTAGCCAGGAAGATCGGGTCCCTCCCTGTATGGGCCCATGTGCCGGACATCTGGGCAGGAAGACAAATCTAGAATGAGAAGCCATCTGAAATGTACTGCAATGAAGATGCAGCATGAGTCGTTTTAAATGTTGAACATACATTTATCCCGACGGAAGCTATTTTTATTGGGCCTTATAACAGTGATTCAAGCATTCTTTAATGTAATGAAGGGGTTGCTGGGCAGACACATTTTCTGTCCTCATTTGTGACATATAATTATCCTTTTCCGGATATTCATTGTATTATCTCCTTGTTTTTTAAAAGTAAAATCCATCCCTATAAACAAAAATCACACCACCACTCCGACCCAATCTGAAACCTGGATTCGTTTCTGGTCATGACAGACCATTGAGGAAATGGGAAATTGTTTAGAGGAGGTCTACAAAGGAAAGATAAAAGGTACAGTAAGCAAACCTTTTCAGCATACCCTAAAGCAGTGGTCCCCAACCTTTTTGAGGCTGGGGACCGGCAGGGCAACTGCCCCGCCCGCGCATCGCGCATGCGCGGGCACACCCGAGCATGGCACATGTGCGGCCCGGCTGCACATGCGCAATGCGTGGGCGTGGCCCCTGATTCCCTCCCCCCCCTCCTGCAGTAAGAAGCTTCCCGGGCCGCAAGCTTGCGGCCTGGGAACTTTTTTACTGTGGGGGGGCGGGAAGAGGGAACCGCGGCCCGGCGCCATGGCCTTTGCGGCCCGGCCCTGGGCCACGGCCCGCAGGTTGAGGACCACTGCCCTAAAGCAGGGGTAGTCTACCTGTGGCCCTCCAGATGTCCATGGACTTGTATCTGTAGCCCCAGACAAACACAGTCTGCAGTGACTGATCCGTGTCCGGCAGATGGACTTTGCCCGTTAGGAAACAACACTTAGCAAGACAGCCCAAGTGAAACTACAATACTCGGCTGATGCTGTTCAATAAAACAAATGGTGATAGGGGAGGATTTTTCGGAGCTATTAAGGCCATCAATCTGCCGCTTGCTAATTAGTGCTCGTGCAAGGACAGGGCATGTGGCAGCTGAGGAAAGAAACCTGTTCAAACAAGGAGGGGGGGAGGAAATCTCTCCTGCAGCAAGATTTGTGTAGAGTGGCTCCCCAGTGTCGTGCAACCACTCCGGGGAGGGTGTTTTATATTGCTTGGCTCTGAAAGAACAACCATTACCCAGAAAGGAGTCCTTGAACACTCTGGAGTTCATTAATGCACGTCTAGTCCTTGAGAACATTAAGATGATGTCTCGTCTCTGCTGGAGGGAGCGTCGGGGTTTACGACTTCCTTTTGCCTCTGTCAGGAGGATGTAGGGGAGGTCGGCCATAGCGTGGGATCCCTCGCTGTAACTGAGGGTTTCCGGTAGGAGATGGAATGGCTTCTAAGTGGGAGGGGGGTAGGGGTGGGATGCCAGATTCTAGCATGTATGCTCAAGAGGGTTGTGGCTTCTTGGGCACATCTACCTTCCATGAGACACATGAGAATAGCTCAGAGAGGGCTTCTACAAGGGGGGCATTTTGAAGAATAAATATTCTAACTGGGCCCCCCCCACCCCCCTAGAGATATATTTGGGCACTTCTCATTAGTGTGGGAGCCTCTCCATTTTGATTGTTTACCACCTTATAGTCCCCGTTATTACATCACATGAGGGCGTTTAAATATTAGACCACCGAAGAAGATCCCAAGGGGGGTTGAAATGTGTTTGGTTATCCGGGGTTTTTTTGGTCATTTATCCATGTGTCTGTCTGTCTGTCTGTCTTTCTGTCTGTCTGTCTGTCCATCTATCCATCTATCCACCTATCCACCTATCCATCCATCCATCCATCCATCTATCCATCCATCCATCCATCTGGAGTACTGTGTGCAGTTCTGGAGGCCTCACTTCAAGAAGGACGTAAATAAAATTGAAAGGGTACAGAGGAGAGCGACAAAGATGATCTGGGGCCAAGGGACCAAGCCCTATGAAGATAGGTTGAGGGACTTGGGAATGTTCAGCCTGGAGAAAAGGAGGTTGAGAGGGGACATGATAGCCCTCTTTAAGTATTTGAAAGGTTGTCACTTGGAGGAGGGCAGGATGCGGTTTCTGCTGGCTGCAGAGGAAAGGACACGCAGTAATGGGTTTAAACTTCAAGTACAATGATATAGGCTAGATATCAGGAAAAAATTTTCACAGTCACAGTAATTCAGCAGTGGAATAGGCTGCCTAAGGAGGTGGTGAACTCCCCCTCACTGGCAGTTTTCAAGCAAAGGTTGGATGCACATTTTTCTTGGATGCTTTGGGCTGATCCTGCGTTGAGCAGGGGGTTGGACTAGATGGCCTGTATGGCCCCTTCCAACTCTATGATTCTCTGTCTGTCTGTCTGTCTGTCTGTCTGTCTGTCTGTCTGTCTGTCTATCTCTCTCTCTCTCTCTCTCTCTCTCTCTCTCTCTCTCTCTCTCTCTCTCTCTCTCTCTCTCTCTCTCTCTCTCTCTATCTATCTATCTATCTATCTATCTATCTATCTATCTATCATCTATCTGCCACCCTCCCCTGAGGCTCAGGGCGGTTTACATAAAACATAGTTTACATAACAACTTTCACACAACAGTAATAATATTAGCATTAAACTGTAACCCAAGTGCAAAATATAAGAATGCGAACAGGTCCAGAGCAGAACCCATGGGTCGATTTTTTTAGGAGGGAGGGAGCAGGGGCCCTGTAGATATTATTGGTTGCTCCGTGTCAAATGCATGGTGGAAGAGCTCCCTTTTGCAGGCCCTGTGCACATGTATTGAAAAAAAATATTTGCATTTTAATATTTAATACTTATTCTGCTGCAGCTCAACCTTTTAGATTCCTAGCTTGTATAGGCAGGTTGCGTTTCTTTGTTCCCTCTTTCGTTGCTTCATTCCTGCCTTCGTAGCCAATGTTTTAATTGCTGCCTTTATGTTTTGGTATGCATTTTTAATTGTTTTAATGAGGTGTATTTGGGGAGAGAGTGGTTTTAATGGTTTTAATGGATTTGATCATGTATGCTTTAAATTGTTAGCTGCCTTGGTGGCCTTTGCAAGGACACAAAAGTGGGCTATGCATTTTGTAAATAAAAGAAAATACATAGTTTTCTTAACAAAAACAAGAGAAACTGGTTATAGTAAGGAAGAAAAACAAGTTCCAGCCAAGATCCCCATTGGGTAGATCTGAGCAGTATTCTCAGTTAAAGCTCCTTAGGGTTGCTCTCCAAAATTGCAATCCTAAGTACATTTTCCTAAGCCCTGCTGAATAGCATGGGACATATCTCTGAGTAGACTTCTCCCCTATCACCTGAAACCAAAATGTACAAGTCCATCACACAACTCATCAGATGGAGTTTCTGGCTTTGGGCCTTTGGAGCTTAAGTTTGCACAAACAAACAATATTTAAAAATACCCAATCCAAGACTAGCCCTTGTCAGATCTCAGAAGCTAGGCAGGGTCAGCCCTGGCTGATATTTGGATAGGAGACCTGCAAGGAACACCAGGACCATCATTCATTCATTCATTCATTCATTCATTCATTCATTCATTCATTCATTCATTCATTCATTCATTCATTCATTCATTCATTCATTCATTCACCTCCGCTCTCAAAGACTTGCAGCAATTTACAATAAAATGGTAAAAGAACCCCGTACATTAAAACACACTAAAGATGGCTATTAGTTGGACTTAACCCCCCATCTCCTCCCCTCACCCATGTCCATCTAGCAGTCCGGAGCTCTTTCCTTAGGAACGGGGGACCTGATCTCACCAGTTCTAGGGGATCCCCAGCTGGTAATTCTGGGACTACAACCTGGCCTCAACCATACGTCTGACGGAAGAGCTCAATCATACAGGCCCTGCAGAAAGCTGATAACTCCGTCAGGAGCCTTAGCTCTTCCAGGAGCTCATTCCACCGGGCTGGGGCCAGGGCCGAAAGAGCCCTGGCCCTGGTCGAGGCCAGACGAATGTCCTGGGGACCGGCCAACCATCTCTGAATGTCTCTTGCCTTGAAAACTTCACAGGGGTTGCCATCAGTCAGCTGTGATTTGAACCAGGCTTCCTCGGGAGGTGGTGGGTTCTCCATCTTTGGAAATTTTTAAACAGAAGCTGGAGAGCCATCTGACGGAGAGGCTGATTCCGTGAAGGCTCAAGGGGGTGGCAGGTTACAATAGATGAGCGATTGGGATGTGAGTGCCCTGCATAGTGCAGGGGGTTGGACTAGATGACCCAGGAGGTCCCTTCCATCTCTATGATTCTATGATTCTATGACCCCACATCCCACCACCTATCACTGGCATATGCTTGTGATGCATTTGAGAACAGAACACAGGTACGGTCTTCTTTCCCTGCTGGGGCGGATGCAGCCTGACTGGCTACCTTTCTGTTAATTACTCTGAAAGGCATGCCTAGCAGACATCCCCAGCCCAATGCTTACAACTCTCAGCTGCATTTAGCTTTGCTGTTTCAATTACCCAGAGCCCATATGGTTCCTCCCCCCTCACCAACAGTGGCACGTGGGTGCCATTTGCTAGCTTATGAATCTTTTAGAACTTCAGGAGTTAAAATGAGGCTTTGTTTTCCCTTGCAAAGACGACAGATGCGATGGTACTTTAATTACCCCAGGTAGAGTTTCATTTATTTAGAATATAGATTGCACTCCTTTAGAAAGATATTTTCCTCTTCCGACGGTGGGGATGCACGCATTTCCTACGGCCTGGCCCGTGTGCCGCTGGCTCGGAAAGCAAAGGAACAATAAACAACGTCGTAATTAGGACTGTAAGCTTGGGTGCCATTTATTGATTAACATCTACATTGCAGATGACAAAATTAGAGCTCTGATTTATTGGCGTTGGCCATCTGGGTTTTCTCACGACGGATAGGGATACGGAAAGATTTTCATTTTATTATTTCAGGAAGGGCATGATGACGATTTCCCTCAAATTCCAGGTGTGTTTTCCTCTGAATTTGGGGAAAACACTGACCTCCACGCAACTGCCATGCCTGCTGCTAAATGTAAAGAGAACAGAGAGACTGAGAGCTTTTTTGCTTTCTGTACCCTGCCTTTCCCTACCCAAAGGAGTCTCAAGGTGGCTTACAATTGCCTTCCCTTCTTCTCCCCACAACAGGCACCCTGTGAGGTGGATGAGGCTGAGAGAGCTCTGAGAGAACTGGGACTGGCCCAAGGTCCCCCCTGCTGGTGGAGGAGGAGTGGGGGATCAAACCCGGCTCTCCAGATCTGCAGCCCATTTGGTCATATAGCTCAAAGGCTGGCAGCTGGGTCGTTCGGAGGGGTTGGGGCTCTGTGATGGAGCCTCTGCTTGGCGTGCAGAAGGCCCCAGGTTCAACCCCCTGACCTCCCCAGTTCAAATACTAGATGGAAGGTGACATGAAAGACCTCTCCCTGAGACCCTGGAGCATCCTTTTCTAACCTTTGAGCTATGAAAGAACCCCTGAAATATTTTTAGACTTCAAGGAGCCCCAGAACTCAGCCAGAGGTATGGCTCAGTCCGTTAAGGCAGGATATAAGTGAAAGGGCAGGCAGCCCTGGTTGGGAATCCCTGCCCTGCAGAGCAGCTGCCAGTCTGACAAGGGTGGCCGAACTGTGGCTCTCCAGATGTCCATGGACTACAATTCCCATGAGCCCCTGCCAGCAGGGGCTCATGGGAATTGTAGTCCACGGACATCTGGAGAGCCATAGTTTGGCCACCCCTGAACTAGACCATACTGACCCTGATGGACCAATTATCTGATTCGGTATAAGGCAGATGTATGTATTCATGCATTCATGGGGCCAGCTGGTGCCCAAATTCACATTGAAAGTCTACTTTGCTTTACAGCTGAAGAGCTGTGCTTGGAGAGGATGCAAGTAAGAGCTTGTTACCTTAATGGGGCTTATTGTCATCCCCTGGTTTCTGTGGATTTGGACGGTCGGGGCCCATTTCCTGAGAGGAAGTGGTAAGCTTAGTGTAGCGGTGCGGCCGTCATGGGCGGCCCCCTCTGTGGAATTCTTGCATCTCTACTGATAGAGAGACTTGGCAGGATTATTTGGCACCAGAAGAGGCTCTGGGAAGATCAGCGCAGAGAATCGAGCAAATAAGTGGGCAGCCTCTTCATTGAGATTTGGGATCACAGATGCCTTCAGTTATTGGATGCCTCTGGAGAAAGAGTTTTGGGAGAGAACAAGGCTTCATTCATTCTGGGCAAGCTGTATGCCACATTGGTCAGACCCTGCCTGGAGTCCCGGGTGTGGTTCTGGAGGCCTCACTTCAAAAAGGATGTGGACAAAATGGAGAGGGGGCAGAGGAGAGTGGTGAGGGTGATCCAGGGCCTGGAGACCAAGGTCTGTGAGGAGAGGCTGTGGGACTTGGGAACGTTCAGCCTGGAGAAGAGGAGGTTGAGAGGGGACAGGATGGCTCTCTTGACGGATTTGAATGGTTGTCACTTGGAGGAGGGCAGGGACAGATTCCTGTTGGCAACAGACGAGAAGACCTGCAGTAATGGTTTAAACTATGTGTAGAATGATATTGGGTAGATATCAGGGGAAAAAGTTTCACAGTCAGAATAGTTCAACAGTGAAATCGGCTGCCTAAGGAGGTGGTGAGCTCCCCCTCATTGGCGGTCTTCAGGCAGCAGTTGGACAGGCACTTATCCTGGATGCTTTAGGCTGATCCTACACTGGGCAGGGGGTTGGACCAGATGGCTCATATGGCCCCACCCAACTCTACGGTTATATGATTCAACCATCCCCTGGCCCCTCCCCTCTTGGCCCCTCCCCTCCTGTAGTTGCAAGGTTCCATACAACCTAGAGAAAAATATCCTTCTCCTTTAACAGAGACTTAATGGGATGCTATTTACCAGGTCATGCTATTTATCTCTCTGCCCGTTTCTGCATGCGAAGCCTCTGTTAAGAGGCACGAGGGGACAGTGGAAAAGAGAGGGAGAAAAGTCTGCTTTCCCTGAGCACCAGCTGGGACAAAATACTGCTGCTGTTATCTTGTTAAATGATCATTGCATGGCTTTATTCTTTAATTGTTGTCGCCTTTGTGCATGTTCAAAGCTGATAGCTGGGAAGCAGACAGATAATAAATGAATGAAGATCAAGATCTGGTAGCAAAAGGGCTTTGGGGGTCGAAGGGAAGCATCCATGGGGTGGGGATTCCCTTCCCCAAGGACTTCGTGGCCCAAAGGGAAGCAGCTGCGGGGCGGGGGGAAGATTCCCTTCCCTTTGGGCTACAAAGAGGGCTTTGCTACCTAAAGGAAAACCTTTCAAAGCCCATTTTTAAAATGTGAAGAGGCTGATTCTGTGAAGGCTCAAGGGGGTGGCAGGTGTCAGTGGATGAGCGATAGGGATGTGAGTGTCCTGCATAGTGCAAGGGGTTGGACTCGATGACCCAGGAGGTACCGTCCAACTCTATGATTCTAGGATTCTATGGTTCTGAATTATATCACCGGTTTAATTCTTAAATTTTCCTCTGATCCCCTCCCAAATTGGATCTCCCACCCCATGTCTCAACCAACATTGGTTACACTGCAGCACAGAAGAACACGGCTTAGCACATTCTCACATTTGTCATAGAAAGAAAAAACTCAGGATCTCCTCAGAGACTTTCCCCTATTGTGGCTTTTGGAATATACATGCCGGTTGGGTTTATTCTTTCCCTATACTTCCACACAGTCTTTTCAGAACGCTTGATAGTTTGAGAGTTCAGTTAGCCTGTTCGCTCTCGCACTAGCTCCAATTACGAAGCACCCAAAATTATCCTTGGTTCCAACTGTTCAGCCCTCAGGACAAAAAAAAAAAAAATCCCAAACCAAACAAGTCCTCTGAGCAAATGGAAAACGCTTCTTCCACAGGACAAAGATCCGTAGCACCGTTGACAAGCCAATTTGAGAGAAAATATGGGAAATTATCTCCCCAGAACTCTCTCGCCGTCCCCCTGAGATGAGATAGAAATGTGCCCTAACTTCTCAGCGTCTGATATGGAAATTACCCTCTCTACCGGTTTGATTCCAGCGAGTACAGAGAGAAATGCATCCTGTGACCTTAGAACACAACCGAGAAAATCTTTCCCCATAAAATCATACTTCCATTAAGCGGAAGTGTTTTGCCTAGTGAGTAACACAAAAAGAAATTCGGCTCCAGCTTTTGCCGTGTCTTGGAATACTTATTTCACTTCAGGAATCCTGGACCAGTTGCCACCTTCATTAAAGTCCACCTTGTAGCGATTCCAGCTTTCTGCAGGACTCTGAAGGGCAAATATATCTTCACCCAGGAAGAGTCTAAAGGTTTCCTTCAAGGCTTTGTGAATATGTATCTCTCCTTCTCCCCTTCATTCCCCCGATGGAGCTGGTTGCTAGTTCTAGCCAGACATCAAAACCATTTGAACCTCTGGCTGCATGTATTTTTCAATTCCTTCCAGTGGAAAACATCTCTTCTAATTGCCGTTACCTCTGAACTTAGAGATAGTGAGTTACATGTGTTGAGGCAGGACCCACCTTCTTTGAAAGTGCAGAATGAAAAGGTGGTTTGGAGATCCGACTTACAATCCTCCCCTCAATTAGTTGTAGCTAGTTTAATTAGTTGACCACGATATAGCATTTCCAGCCTTTCTCCAACCAAATGATGAAAAAGGGACGTGGACATCAAAGGAGCATAGGTGTGGAGGAGACCTTTTACCTGCCCTGAATGGCACATGCCAGCTTGATCTCATCAAATTTCAGAAGCTAAGCAGGATCAGCCTTGGTTACTATTTGGATGGGAGACCACCAGGGACGTCCAGGATCTCTGCCCAGAAGGAGGCATTGGTGAACCGCCTCTGAACATCTTTTGCCTTGTCCACCCTACGGAAGTTGCTATCAGTAAGCTGTGACTTCTACACTGCTTAGGGTTTCCTTGACCGACGTCTTCCGTGGAATCCAAGAAGCAATCAGAGAGGCGGTTCTGACCCTGGGCCACTAGTTTAATATCCTCTCACAACCAAACCCTGTTTCTTTAACTATCAGCAGGTCAGGCCAGAAAAAGATGCAGTAGTGGAACTTCAAAGAATAGCAACTGAGGTATGGAACCCAGACATTCTGTGGTCAGATATTCTGTGGTCCTGAAAATCATCTAATCCAGTGGTCCCCAACCTTTTTATCACCGGGGACCGGTCAACGCTTGAAAAATTATACTGAGGCCTGGGGGGGGGGTAGTCTTTTGCCGAGGGACATCGCCATCTGAGCCCGTGCTCTGCTTGCTTTCCTGCCGGCACCCCTGACTTCCCGCCACCCACTGGGGGGTGCTGCCAGCAGCAGGTACGGTGGCCACTGGAGAACACCAAAAGTGAGTCAGCAGCAGTGTGGCGGGGCAGCCCCCGAGGGAGCAGGCAGGGAGGAGAACGAGGAGGAGCTGCGGCCCAGTTCTGACTGATCCACAGACCGGTCCCAGTCTCTGGACCGGGGGGTTCGCGACCACTGATCTAATCCACAATGCCAGAATATCCAGGAGATCCCAGAATCTGGACTTTGTCCTTAATGCCTCACACCAGGTACACTGCATCTCAGCAAAAACGTTATTTGTAGCAAGTGATTCTTAGCACCCGGCGTGTTAGTGAGGCTAGGGAGCAACGGTGACTTGGCTCACGATGAGCAGTGTGGCTGATTTGGGTAATGATCCCTCGCCGTGCTAATTCCCGTCCTCTTGTCCGCTGCGCAGCGATAAACCGGAGACGCAGGTGACCCACAAAGAGTCCACATGTGAGGCTTCGTTCTGGGAGTTGGTCAGGTGTTGTAGCTGACAGATGCTATTTATTATTTGCCTTCCCCGAAATAATTATGTCGACAGCTAATTTTCCTTTGCCGGCTGCTGCCGGCTGCCTCGCCTTTACCTGGGTGAGACATGCAAGGCAGCTGTCAGGCGCAATCCAAGACTGACGGACTCCTGGAGTAGATTCTCACCTAAAGAGAACAGGGTTTCGTGCTCTGCCCACGAGGACTGTATCTCAGGCGCCTTCAGAGGACTTTCCCCCCTTCCCAGCTGTGTAAGCATTTGGTGGCTTTCAACTTATTCAGGAAGCCTGAAGGGAACAAATGCGGTTGAGGGCTCAGAGGTCACACCAAATTGCATTTCTAGAACACCACGTACACAACTCCTCGGATCGCAGTGGCGTTTTTCCTTGCGCATAATTCCTGGCAGGTAACCATGGCAGCCAGTAGCAGAACAATAAACAGGAGTCCAGTGGAACCTTAAAAGCTAACAACATTCCAGCTGATGCTGAAATAAATTTTGTTAGTCTGGAAGGTGCCTCTGGACTCCTGTTTTATTTTTCATTGTGCATCAGAAACACTCTCTTCCTTGCTGGAGAGCCAGTGTGGTCGTGGTTGAGACCTCTAATCTGGCAAACCGGGTTTATTCCCCGCTCCTCCTCTACATGCAGCCAGCTGGGTGACCTTGAGCTCATCACAGTCCTGTTAGAGCTGTTCTCACAGAGCAGTTCTGTCAGAGCTCTCTCAGCCTCACCTCCCTCATGGTGTCTGTTGTGGGAGAGGAAGGGAAGGTGATTGTAAGTCGCTTTGAGACTGCTTTGAGTAGTGAAAAGCGGGGTATGAAAACCAACTTTTCTTTAAAAATTTGGGGACAGTATTCCTTTTTCCAGATCATAGAAGGTCATACATTCGCTGCCCATTAAGGTTTTGGCTATCATGCACTGGGATCTTATTCATGGGACAGGCTCTCTTCTCATGCTCTGTCATGGCAACTGCGCACATTTCAGCAAGGGGTTTCTGCAGATGCCAACCTGCAAGTGGGCAAAATCAACAGCTGCCCATCCATGTGTTTTCTCTGTTATGGCTCCCACCTTGTGGGACGGCCTCCCCAAGGAGGTCAGGAAAAATCCCACTCCCCCGGCCTTCCACCGAATAGGTCAAGCTGAACTATTCAAGCGAGGTTTTCAGCACAGGTAATACAGATGCTTCTTGTGGCGCAGAGTGGTAAGGCAGCCATCTGAAAGCTTTGCCCATGAGGCTGGGAGTTCGATTCCAGCAGCCGGCTCAAGGTCGACTCAGCCTTCCATCCTTCTGAGGTCGGTAAAATGAGTACCCAGCTTGCTGGGGGGTAAACGGTCATGACTGGGGAAGGCACTGGCAAACCACCCTGTATTGAGTCTGCCATGAAAACGCTAGAGGGCGTCACCCCAAGGGTCAGACATGACTCGGTGCTTGCACAGGGGATACCTTTACCTTTACCTTTAATACAGATGCACAGTAGGACTTGGATAAATGATTGGGGTGTGTGGTCTTTACTGCTATATATAATGTATTGTAAGCAGGACTCTATTATGTAATTTTTGCACAGCTTAATGCGGGCTTTCTCACCCAGGGTTTTGAGAAAGCCTGGGGTTTATTGATGGTCCTGGAAGGGTTTCCCAAAGGGATGGGAGTTAATTAATTTTTTATATGTTTTTAAAATGTGTTAAACATTTATCGGGTGATACGACCATATACGGTCATGTCAACCTACTCCCTCCCCCTTCTCCAAATGGCCAATGATGGGCCTGGAGGGGATGGGAAGAGGAGGAGCCCCAGGTGGGCGTGTCCACAGCTCTTCTTCCCATCCATATTCTGCATGATTGTACCACTTCTGGGGTTTTTCGAAGCCTGCAGAAAGTGTCCGGGGTTTCTCAATAGTAAAAAAGCCGAGAAAGGCTGGTTTAATGCATCGTGTAAATACTGATAAGCCTCTTGTGGCGCAGGGTGGTAAGCGGCAGAAATGCTGTTTGAAGCTGTCTGTCCACGAGGCTGGGAGTTCAATCCCAGCAGCCGGCTCAAGGTTGACTCAGCCTTCCAGGGTCGGTGAAATGAGTACCCAGCTTGCTGGGGGGTAAACGGTAATGACTGGGGAAGGCACTGGCAAACCACCCTGTATTGAGTCTGCTATGAAAACGCTGGAGGGCATCACCCCAAGGGTCAGACATGATTTGGTGCTTGCACAGGGGATACCTTTACCTTAAATACTGACACCATGACAGACCAGGAAGAGCCTGGCACTGCAGAGATCTCTGCGGACGATGCCTCCTGAAAACCAGCGGCCTCCATCCTTGACCCCGCATGTGTGAGACCTTGCAGCCAGCCCTGAGAAAGACCTCCCTCTTCCACTACACGGGGTGTCAAACCCAGACCGTAGCCCTGAACTGGGCCCAACTGGAATTTGCAGGAATGGCTCATCTCCTTCGGGAGACACTGTGGCATTTCCCTTGAGCGCCTTCCTTCAGGGCATGCTGGGAGCTTTCCGTCTCCACAGCTGGGCAGCCGCTCTGCTTGAAGAGCTCCCTCGCTTGCTTGACAAAATGAAGTCTGCATTATTGAAAGAGTAACCGTCCATGTTAAAAACAGGCAAAGACAGCAGATCGGGTGAGGCTCAAAAACACTACCTGAAGCTTTTGTACAAATGACTGAGTTCCACTAACTCGGCGGAAGAGTCACGGGCAGGCTGCAGGCGCCCCTGGGGATTTGTTCCACTTGGAGATGTCGCTGGAGTTTATTAAATCCATGGGTGGTCTGTCGATGCCGTGGGATGTGTCCCCGGAGCTCTTTGCCGCCATTTCCTTGAAGGTTGCCGGAGCCACATTCCCAACCTGCGGTTCTGCCCAAGGATGGCTTTCGATGCATTTTCTAGCAAATATATATATATATATATATATATATATATATATATATATATATATATATATATATATATATATATATATATATATATATATATATATATATATATATATATATATATATATATATATATATATATATATATATATATATATATATATATATATATATATATATATATATATATATATATATATATATATATATATATATATATATATATATATATATATATATATATATATATATATATATATATATATATATATATATATATATATATATATATATATATATATATATATATATATATATATATATATATATATATATATATATATATATATATATGAGCCTCTTGTGGCACAGAGTGGTAAGGCAGCCGTCTGACAGCTTTGCCCATGAGGCTGGGAGTTCAATCCCAGCAGCCGGCTCAAGGTTGACTCAGCCTTCCATCCTTCCGAGGTCGGTAAAATGAGTACCCAGCTTGCTGGGGGGTAAACGGTAATGACTGGGGAAGGCACTGGCAAACCACCCCGTATTGAGTCTGCCAAGAAAACGCTAGAGGGCGTCACCCCAAGGGTCAGACATGACTCGGTGCTTGCACAGGGGATACCTTTACCTTTACCTATATATATATATCTATTTTCTCTTCGGCCTTTGGATTGTGGGCTACACAGAGAAGCCGACGCTTGCCTTTCCGTAAATGAATTTTCAGCTCAGTCTTTCTCAGTCTTCCTCCTCCGTGCCTGCGAAATTGGGAACCAAATAGAAAGGGTTCTGATTTGGAGCCCAGCAACATCTGTCTAGTGTTGGGTAATGTGGTCAGCATTTCAAAGACCGTACAATGCATCGTCTGGGTTTAGACAATTTTGGGCTTACAAATGCATAGCTCTTTGAATTAAAAAAAAAAAGCCCACACTAATTATTTCTCTAAGGTCCAAGCTGTCCATTACATGGAAATATCATAACAATAGCCAGATGGCTCATAAAATAGCGGGGGGGGGGGGCGCTAAGGGAGCCAATTCAGGGCTTGGAAATTCCCTGAGATTTTGGGGGTGGAATTTAGGGAGGGTGGGATTTGGGTTAGGGAAGGACTTCAGCAGGGTTCAGTGCTACAGAGTCCGTCTCCCAAAACTGCTAATTGCTTTTTAGAGGGACACGCAAAAATATATCTTCTGGCTTGCAGCCTGTCCATTCTTCGTCCTGTCTTTGGGTATGTGGGAGCGCCATTTCTCCGTAAACAGTCTTTTTGAGCCTCGATACTGTGCAATGCCAAGGTCATAAGGAATAAGATCTGCCTTCTGCATGACATTCTGGTCGAGGGTGGGGCTGACTTGGCATACTAGACTGAAACTGATAATTTTATCCTATACCAAGTAACCCCAGCTACTGGGTGCATACTTCCACCCATACCACACTGGGGCATGGTGCAGCAGAGTCTGTCTCCTTTTGTCGCATCCTGGTACAGACCGCTGCGACCTCCTGATCTGCTCAGGACATTTTGGCCTTCATAGTCTGCTTCAGGTTGTTTTGGGCCTTCCCTGCTAGAGGTGGCAAACTCGGGATTTTATTTAAAAAGCTTGAGTCCAGGGGCACCTTTAAGACCAAGCAAGTTTAACTCTGGGTATAAACTTCTATGTGCATGCCCACTTCTTCAGATACAGTGAAGCAGACCTCCTCCGGCATTATATGTAGGGAGGCTTCCTCGGGAGGTGGTGGGTTCTCCATCTTTGGAAATTTTTAAACAGAGGCTTGATAGCCATGTGATGGAAAGGCTGATTCTGTGAAGGCAAAGAGGTGGCAGGTGACAGTGGATGAGTGATTGGGAAGTGAGTGTCCTGCATAGTGCTGGGGGTTGGACTAGATGACCCCTGAGGTCTCTTCCAACTCTATGATTCTATGATTCTATGACCGGGGGTGATGGTAGAGGTAGTGGCCCAGAAGGGCTACTTAGAGTCAAGGTAACTGAGCATAAGTATAGCTAAGACTGGATCAACATAGATACTAAAACCTGTGAACAGCAGCATACAGATAACAAAATAATTAACAAACAGATATAAGAACTACGTTTTTGAGACCAGGGGCAGCTTTAAGACCACCAAGGTTTAATACACGGTAAAAGTGAGAACTGAATGACTCCGCATGTGTAGTGAAAGAAGAACCCGACCTTTCTGTTAAGCCCCGGGGGTTCCATTGTCCTGAGTGTTGTAATAACTCATAATCCAGCAGTCTCCCATTCTAGTCCGTTTCTGAAATGCCTTTTGAAATAAAAAGCAGGTCTCTGGTGATCTGGTAGGGAGATCTAATATATAACTCATGCCATGGGCAGACCATTTCCTCCCTAAGAGCACGTGTGGCTGTGACGCCTCACTCTTGCAAAGGCAGGGGGCCGATCCGGCTGCAGCGAGGTCCCCTGATGCCGCGCGCTCTTCAGAAAGCTTGCCAGCGGTCTTGTGGAGGAGCAACAGATGGAGGTTGCAGCTGTTGTGCTTTCGGGCCCACCCTTCCATCGCCCTCTTCCCGATCCTGCGATTGCAAGCAGGGAGGGAGGCAGCCTAAGGGAACAGATGGAGGAAGGCAGAAGGAAGGAAGCCTACGGGCTTTATAAGGAGACACGCCTGGTCTCCGGGTCAACAGCTGGCTCCTATACTTGCCAACGTGCCACAAAGGACAACATGCACCCTTCTCCTGTCCGGGATCTGGTCGCGTGTGCTGCCAAAAGGGAGTGGACGGATTAGTAGGGGACTTGGATTCCTCAGGGAAGCCAGGCAACTGCACCCGACTCATTTTGCTGTCCTGCAAGGGAGCAGCTAGCCCATTGCGGGTCATGCTGGGCTTCAGCAGCAGCAGTGGCAGCAGCAGCAGCAGCAAGAAACTCCTCTGGTGGAGGGAACTGCCGTCAAGTTCTGTCCGTAGCCCTGCCGAGGACTGAGCCTGAGGTCCGAGGCCGAATCCTGCACTGCGTGGCTAGATGCCGGCGGCTGGATCCAGTCGGTTTAAGTGGAAACTGACCAATACCGTGCCTTGGCGGGAAGACCTATCTTGCTGTGTTGTGTATAAGTCGGGGCTGTTGGAAGGGTTCAAAACAATTAGGGTGACGTTGCAGGTTTTTCAAAGCAAGCAAGGAAGAGAGGTGGCTTGCCATTGCTGGCCTCTGTGCAGGCTTTGGGGGTCTCCCATCCAAGTATTAGTAACCAGGGATGGTTTTGCTTAACGTCCAGGATCCGGCTTGTATGCTGCCCCTTTCTGTGAACGGTTTAGTGCAGTTCATGACCATACGATAAAACGATCAATAAAACAATTAAAACAGCATAAAATGCTAACACTGACAATGAACTGTCAGCAGCTAACAAAGCCCTTTCCCCCTCTTCCCGCCATCTGGCTTGCAGAGTCATTAATATGAGCCCACAGACGGAGGAGAGAAGGGACGCCCATATGGTGTTAAACCACCCTGGCCTTAACCATCTTACAGGCCCTGTGAAACTGTGATAGCTCCGTCACGTGGAGCCAGCCACAGTTCTCTAAGAACTGTTCTCACAGAGCAGCTCTCTTAGAGCTTTCTCTGCCCCACCTACCTCACAGGGCGTTCTGTTGTGGGGAGAGGGAGGGAAAAGTGTTTGTAAGCCGCTTTGGGTTTAAAAAACCAGCTCTACCTCATCTCCTGTATGAGCCATCAACTCACACACCTGGGGGTTAATCCCTACGCTATGCTACAGGTTTGGTCCTTATTACTGAGATAAAGGATTTGCTCAGGGCTCATTGCTGCACGTGTAAAAGGCACCGACTAGCCTCCTTTTCTTTGGAGTGAAAAACAAAATCTAATTAGAGGTGATTATTATTATTACGAACTCTAGCCCACTTTGAATAAATTTGCTGCCTGCATTAACGTTTGCAGGCACTTGGATTTAGGGAGGAATGATAGCCCAACCTGGGCTTTCATATGTAAATAAGGCTCAGTGTGTTGCCTAATGAACTAATAATCTTCTTGGTTATGGGCCATTGATGGCTCACATTCAGCCCCGGATCTTCACCTCCTATTAGCATTTGGATCGTTCCGCTGAAGGGAATCCTGTTGGACTAAGCCTTTGTACTCGCGGGATGAAAATTTGGCTTCAGCAGGAGCATTTGGAATGCCACTAAAATCAGCAACTTGACTGGCCACAACTTATGCTGTAGGAAGCCATGGATCTTGAAAGACTTATGCCTTTTCAAATCCTCAGGGCTTAAGAGCAGGCACTGGCAACCCTCAAATGGTACCAGAGCATTAAAAAACCCTCTTGGTTTGGACCCAGCCAGCTTTTTTGAGTTCTCCTGCTTACGACAGTCCCTGGCCAACATAGCTTTGTCTAGGGCTACCAACCTCCTGGTGGGGCCTGGAGATTTCCCATAATCACTACTATTTTCCAGACTACCTAGATCAGTGGTAGTCAAACTGCGGCCCTCCAGATGTCCATGGACTACAATTCCCAGGAGCCCCTTGCTGGCAGGGGCTCGTGGGAATTGTAGTCCATGGACATCTGGAGGGCCGCAGTTTGACTACCCCTGACCTAGATCATGGCTGCTTTCGAGGGGGGACTTATACTTCACTAAAGTCCTCCCCAAACTTTAATCTCCCCATGTTCCACCCTTAAAACTTCCAGGGATTTCCTGACCCAGAGTTGGCAGTGCTACTCTATTCTGTGCATGGTGTCTCATGGATGGAAGGCAGGCCAATAAGCAAGGTGGTATCAGGCCTTTTAAGGCGAGCAAGCAGAACTGAAAGGCTGTAGAGAAGAAAAACCTAAACCAAGAATCCATCAAAGAAGCATACTTGTCCTTTGGCCCAAAGAACTTCTGATCAGCCACTGGGCAAGCTTACCTAGCCTCCTTTTGCAGTGTCCAGTAGGAAAATGGGCCACGATTAGGAATGCCAGTCTCCAGGCGGGACCTGGGGATCCCCTGGTTTTACAGCTCGTCTCCAGATTAGAGCAATCAGGTCTCCTGGAGAAAAACGGCTGCTTTGCAGGGGGGACTCCATAGCATCATACTCCACTAAGGTCCCTCCCCACCCCAAATTCCACCCACTCCTGGCTTCACCCCCCAAGTCTCCAGGCATTTCCCTACCCAGAGGCGGTGCAGAGAGGGAGGAAAGAAAAGTCAGAACGTAGATGACCCATGAGGTCCCTTCCGACTCTATAATTCTGTGATTCTAAATCACAAGGCCACCCTGAAACATTTCAAACCACAAACAACACAATGAAGCAGATGCGATAGAAATGACATGTGTTAAAGATCATCTGCGAAGATCACCAGATACGCAAATAGATTTGCAACCTGTCCAAGCAGCACAATATAAACTTGCATTACATCGGCAAGACTCTCCAGCTTCTTCTCAGAGTCAGCCTAGGACAAGCATCGCAGAGGTCTGGTCCAGCTGAGCTTCAGTGCCACGTGTGGGAAGTCTGCCCTTCACCTGTGCAAAGAACGTTACTCCTGGGGGACTTTATTAGTGCTGCTTGGAATTATATCACACGTGGCAGTTGCAACATATTTTGTCTCGCCTTCAGATGTGCTATTAAAATCTAAATCAGGGGTAGTCAAACTGCGGCCCTCCAGATGGCCATGGACTACAATTCCCAGGAGCGCCAGCCAGCGAATGCTGGCAGGGGCTCCTGGGAATTGTAGTCCATGGACATCTGGAGGGCCGCAGTTTGACTACCCCTGATCTAAATCATGACACCGAATCTTTGAGGACGCTGATGAGGATTTGCTGGATTCTAGCAGTGCCAGCTTAGCAGAGTTCTTTTGGGCAGGGAGGCTGGAAGTGGCTGCTTCTTCTCTGGTGGATGTGTAGTAGCATGCCCCTCACCAAGTTGTGTTTACTGGGTGCGAATGGCAAGCCCCTTCCCCTCTAATTCTTCATGTTACGGGCAGTGACAGAATCCAGAGCCCCTTCTAATTATTCGTGTCATCAACGGATGGGGTAGGGGTTAATCCGTGATTCTGAGAAGAGTGCTGTAGAGCATGCTGTAATTTTTGGCAAATGGATGGAGGGAGGGAGGGAAAGAGAGAAAGAGAGAGAGACAGAGACAGAGAGACAGACAGTTTTATTGTAAACTGCCTCAAGCTGGCTCAGCCCGGGAGTGGCTGTCTATAAATGTAAATATAAATAAATAATCCTTATCCATGGTACCTCTTAATATTTGTGAAACCGGCCTGGGGGTGGAGTGAGTCCGGGGTGTCCGAGTTGGAATAGGGTGAGGCCAGCAAAACCGGACTAGATGGACCACCAGTCTGATCCAGTAGGGCTTTTCTTATGTTTTAATGAAAGAGCTCTTTGGAGACACTTCTGATGGGCATTCCTGTTGTCCAAGAACAAATGTTTTGTATCGTCCCTTTAAAAACAAGACTTGCATTTCATATCGGTAGGGTCCTTCCTTGGACCCGGTGCAAGCCTTGCTTGCTGATTCAATTAGCGAAGCGGAATATCTGAGAACGTTTTCATTAATCTTTAATTGGGAAGGGGGGAGGAAATCAAATTCCTTTGGCCTATTACTGCTCAAGAGACTCTTCCTCCGTCCATTAAATCTGAGATAAAAAGTAGTACTTTCAGCTGAATAAGCAGCTTGAAGAACAACACAACTTGTTGCTAAGGGTAGAGATTTAATGAGTAGTTCCCTGCCAAGTTCATGGTCTCATGAGGAAAGAGAAACTGAATGAACCTAAAGCCAGACTTTAAAATGATGTCCTTTAGCATTTCCAGAGGGATCTTGATACAATTGTTTGAACCTGGATATAGCTAGTGAGTGCTATTTATTCCTCTGTCTGCCACCCTGACTCTTGGTTTACACATGCACAATAATTTTAGCGAGGTATAAACATTATTGTATGTTAAGCTACCCTGAAATGGTCTTAAAGGTTACCCTTTAAGCACCGTGGGTATGATCCAAAGGAACTGAAGTCCTATTCATTTCAGAGCAGGGAGAGCCAGTTTGGTGTAGTGGTTAGGAGTGCAGACTTCTAATCTGACATGCCGGGTTCGATTCTGCACTCCCCCACATGTAGCCAGCTGGGTGACCTTGGGCTCGCCACGGCACTGATAAAACTTCTGACCGAGCAGGGATATCAGGGCTCTCTCAGCCTCACCCACCCCACAGGGGGTCTGTTGCGGGGAGAGGAATGGGAAGGCGACTGTAAGCCGCTTTGAGCCTCCTTCGGGTAGGGAAAAGCGGCATATAAGAACCAACTCTTCTTCTTCTTAAGAACATGCTTAACTTCCCTATTTTACGTCTGAATATGTTTACATTTGGCAGAATTGTGACCTTATATGAGCCTTTCTCAACCTTTTTACCATTGAGAAACCCCTGAAATATTCTTCAGGCTTTGAGCCCTGAAAGTGAGTTCAGCAGGCCACGCCTCCCTGCCACTCCCCAGGAAGTCACATGTCACCAGACATGACATCACCCAGACACTCCCACTGGATGTGACATCACACTCCGTGATGCCCTGCCAGAAACAGCCCAATGGCCTACTCCACTGGGCCTGAAGATTGCTTCAATGTATTCCTTCCAAACAGTGTGGTCCCTTCAGCTTTTCTCCCATGTGTGTTGTCACACAGTCCTGGCCATTTCTCCATTCCAATGAGCAGGCAGTTATTTAAACAGATGGTTAGATCAGTCACAAATCATATAAATCAGTTGTAAATAAACACTGTGCTTAAATTTTAAAAAACCCTCACATTTTAGTATTCATCTAAGTAGCCCTTAGCAAGGTTAAGGGCCGATCCGTTCGGAAAGCAGCATTTTCATGCCTAGATTGGAGATGTGAGGAGGGGAATGCAAATCTTTTAATCAGCCCTTGGAGTCATTCTGTGACAGACTCGGTGATCAGCTCATGCCTGATATTTGCTGTCGAGCGTAATAAGTTTGACCGTCAAACACAGTCGCCATCAAATTCATAGCCTCCCTAGTTACGCCCAGCGGTATTGGTTTTCATGTCTGACTGACATTTCAGCCTCCGGACAGTCACTCATTTCACTTCTGCATTTGTCGTAGCACTTGGTGCTTTTCAAAATAGCCACTAACTTGATCTATCCATCCTGGATGAGGTATCAGCTGCCTCTTTTGTGCCTGGTTTCAATTTGGTAGGGATGAAGAGCTGGTATTCATGTATATAAATCTGGAGACCTATATAATAAAATCTGGAGGTCTTTCATAAAACACAAGAAGAGACAAGACTGCAAACCTATGATTTTACCCAAGGTTGGTTCTAAAATCTGCATGATCTGGCCAAATGGCCCAGGGTTTCAGCTCAATGCTTGTCGTGATCCAGTGTTCCGGCTTGAGCTAAGCTGGTCTGACCTTGGTGGATGGGAAGTATTCTAAGTGATGAAAATGGGCTATAAGCACAAGACAGTAAAGAGGATTTAACACCTGTGGGGTAGAAAGCATCATCTGAATCTGTAACTCTGTGAAGGCTCAAGGGGGTGGCAGGTTACAGTGGATGAGCGATAGGGAAGTGAGTATCCTGCATAGTGCAGGGGGTTGGACTAGATGACCCAGGAGGTCCCTTCCAACTCTATAATTCTATGATTCTATGAATCCTGCCTGACAACTGAATCTTCAAGGGGTCCACTGCAAAAATATCCACCAACAGTCACTGAGCATTCTTCTCTCTTAGTCTTTAACTTTGCCAAATATTCACCTTGGTTAACTGTTGAATCCAACTGTTCTCAATAAAACGAAATAAATAAAGCTTATTTTTGTAACCCACTTTTCCTATGGGGCTCAGGGCAGTCAACAATACAGTAACAAACAGCAGTAAAGACATCAAACCATAAAAACAGTCATCTTCATTCCACCGGAACAAATTTGCAATCAAATGGGGACGGGGTTTAGAGGTTCCAGAACGATCTTCCTCAGATCCCAGCACCAAGGCCAGCACTTCTTATGGATCTTTCTGGGCCTCGACCATATGCCTGGTGGAACAAGCTGCAACTCTGGTTATCTCGTCTCTCCTTCCCTCTCTACCCTGGTAGGGGTAGAGTCTAGAGGTAGGGGTGGAGTGGGGATAGAGGGGGGGGGGTTTCTGCCATGTTGTTTGGTTTGTTTGGTTTATTGACTCTTATGTTTTTGTGCCCATTTTAATGGGGCTTTTAACTGGACATCTGTAAACCGCCACGAGCCGGCTCAGGAGTGGCGGGTAACAAATGTAATAATAACAAGAACAAGAAGATGGCTACTCTCTGAAAGCAGTCTCCTGCCAGTGATGGCAACTAACCCCCTGTTTTACTGGATCTCTCTTCTCTGCTGGCGCCCAATGGCCGGGCCCGTCTCAGCAGGCAAATAACGTAACTTGAAACGCGCCCCTTCCCCCCCCCCCCCGCCTCCTGCACAAAGAAAGACTTCCCAAGTTAGTGCTTAATTGATGATAATTATAAAATGGATAGGAACGTCTTTATGGCCCACATTGATTGATGTGACAGTTATCACAGCAGCCTAGCCCAGGATGCTCTGACGAGCAAGATATTTTATCTCGCCCGTCTCTATCCTTGCATAAATATTTAAAAAATGAAAGGCATAATAAATCTGTCTGCTGCATAGACACAGTTGGGCTGCCAAACTTGCCACCTGTTCGGGATTTTAATGAACGGCTCTGGATTCAGGCAGGGCGAATACCCCAGTTGCATGAATGCTGTCAATTTTTTTTGTTGTTGTTGTTTGGTTGCAGGCTGGATTTCTTTCTCCCTTTTTAAAACGTGACCCTTTAGGAGCATTTGAGAAGTCGTTTACGCCGTCTGCTCAGTGAGGCGACTCCCGACCACTTAATTAGAACGGCGCTGGCGGGGGCAGAGGCCTGACATTTCGGGACTTGTCTGGTGGCCTCCCCGTGGCACAACCGGGAAGGCGGGCTTTTCACCTGCCAGCTTGAGTGGCACGGTGAGAGCTTTGTTGCGCTGCTGATGAGGTCGTCCGACAAATCAATCATCTGGCCGGATTTTCTGGCGCTCATGCAGTGAAAAAGGAGATGATGTTTTGCAGAACTTTCTTTGCTTCCTCTCTGCCTTTATATCGGATAACCTGTGTGAGTGTGTGTGTGGGGGGGGGGGGCTGGGGGAGTGACTAATGTTAGAGAAAACCATTTGTTACAGTAGATTACCAGCCTTGGTTCGGGGAGGTTCAGTTGAAATCCTGTTCAACCATGAAGGTCACTAGATGGCCTAGAGCTATCACCCATTCAGCCTGTTATAAGGATAACCATTTATGCATGCACCTTATGTGTATGGTACAAATGGATTACGGATATGTGAACCTGTACTGGGAGAAAAGGATTCGGAGGCCTAGATCTCTTTTACGTAGGGTTTTAAATGTTATGTAAACTTCCATGAGCTGGCTGTGCCACGAGGGGTGCTGAACATATTTAACAACAACAGCAACAACAACAAGACGAAGACAAAGACGACGAAATCGAAGAAGACGACGACGAAGAAGACAAAGAAGACGACGAGGACGACGAAGAAGAAGACGAAGACTGCAGATGCTTAGATAGACCTTAGGCCAGACCGGACTAGCAGGTAGCTGATGTGTCTATAGGCATGTCTTAATTGACATGTTTAGCAAAGGCTCATGGGGGACGCTTCTGAATGAGCCACCAGGACAAGAGAGGCAGCATAAAGTAGGGCTAAGCTAGCTGAAAAGACAAGAAGGGTAGATGGTGTGAGTAGCACTGAAGATAGTGCTTTGCTGAAAGAAAAAGTCTGTATTATAAGTTTTGGATCCATCTAGGACAGAGATGACAGAACTGAAACCGCTTGCTGGGAAGACTTGAGCAATCTTCCCTGGGAGAGCCGCAGCAACTGGGAAAAGCAGAAGAGCACAAATTGCTGACAGCAGAAGTCTATTGACTGCAGTGAAATCAGACCCGAATTTGCCCTAATTTGTCTTGCCCGAAGGAAAGGGGAACTGCTCCTGGGGCAGCGAGCAAGCTTGAAGACTCTGGCCTCGGGAAGAACATGCGGTCTTCTCCTACAAACTGGAATCTTGAGTAGGACTCTGCTCTGAGACAATTGGTGCTTTCAATTAGGGCTGCCAACTCCGGACTGGGAAAGCTTGGAATCTAAGGCAAAATGCAGGGTCTGGATTTCTAACTGGAAAAGCAAACACAGGTGAAACAGCACAGGGTGCAAGGCAAGGTAGCCCTTTGCTCACCGAGGGGTGTCAAGCAAGGTACTTCCACACCAAGCCTTACTCAGCATATTCCTTTTGACTGCCTTCTTTTGCTGACTCATTCCCAAAGCCAGGTATTGCTTCTTCTTGGTGGAGTCCTCATCCTCAAGCTCTAGGTCCTTGCTGATTTCTATCAGCATCTCGAATCCTGCTCCTGTAAAGACTCCACTCCAGGAACCTGATTGGGCAAAAAGGGGATGATAAACTTTTTTACATTCAAAAAATGAATTAAAACAAAATACCTTTCCTTGGATATGCTGGGGTTTTTTTGTACGGAGTCCCTCCAGAAGACGTTTTGCCACTTCTCTGCGAAAAAACTAAGGCCAAAAAGAATTTCTAAGGCTACTTTTGAAATAGGCTGATTCAGGACCCCATTTAGACTCAGGGGGAGTCTTTTCCTTGGGATAAGCATGCTCGGTAATGCGCTGCAGGAGAAACAAAGCACAAGCTATAAAATCAAATGTCCTTTATTTTTAAGACAATGCCATTCCAGAAGAATTAGTATCTGAAACTCTAGTTTTGAGGGACAATTCCATGTCTGTGAGTTTCACACTCTGGCTTTTGCTCTCGGTGTTAAAGACACCGGTTCGTTTGCCAGGTAAACTAAATTACATAGGAAAAGCCACTTTATAGAAAGGATTCAAGTGCTTGTGAAATCCAGCCTCAAGAGTGGAACACTCCACACCCCCCTTGCTTGCTTATAATTTATTTCGACTTGTATCCAGTGCCAATCCCAGCGGGCCCAGGTTGAGAGAAACAGACGAAACCAATTAAACGACATTAATGGGATTATACAAACAATATATATCTATCCTGAATCCTCGCTAATCTCCAGCCGCTAAGCCAGTTTACGTGTTCCGAAAAGGTATGTGGGACGAACGGTGGTATCCTAAGCAGAGGCATGCCCTTTTAAACCATGACTTGAATTAGACGGGGGTAGCTTTGCTTGGGACCGCAGAGATTCACAATGCGAACAGGGGGCTGGATTGCGCTTTCCTTTTTCTCGCAAATCCGTGTGTGTCGAAAGTTGGGATGCTTCCCCGATTCCCCTGCTCGAGATTTCTCCAAACAGAGCTTTGTGTATGCACAGATGGTCACGACGTTCAGTTTGTCAATTAATTTGCGGATGGTCGTGTGCGTAATGTGAAAACTGAAAAGAGCAAAGTTGGAACTGTCTATATGGCTGTCTAAAGATTCCTATACAGTAGTTTATTTTCCCACGTTTGGCAGTACAAGTTTATATCAATAAAACGTGACACAACAAACAATCTTGATGCAGTTTTATGTGTTAGACAAGCAGCAGGGAACAGGAGGGGCTTAGCAGAAGGGAGGCCCAGGCAGTGTCATGGCCATCATGTTATTTGGGCAAACATTCTATTGCTAAAATGGCTGACATGATGACATCACTTCTGGTGCAGGCAGGAAGTGATGTCACTACATCACTGACAATGCAGTCTGGGCCTCTTTTTCTCTCCTGGTAAGTCCTCCTCTGCTGGCTGGCTGATGGGGGGGGGGGGAGAGGCAGAGCCTGATGACAGGGCCCAGCTCCACAGGGGAGGGGGGCAGCAACCCTAGACCACAGTTGCTGTGATAAAACTCTGCAAAAAAAGGAGTTTGGATGTGGCCGTAAAATACCAGTTTGCTTCCAGATGCTTTGCCGGGTTGTTGTTTCATCCCAGATCCCTCTTTTATCCTTGCATTTCACCAGTACAGAATAAGCACAATGAAGATCACTGTTCGTTTTCTTCTTTGTATCCTCTTGTTTAGAATATTTTCAGTCCTGAAATATGCAGTTTTAAAGTGCGAATTAATAAAGCGATATCGCCTGTGTTTCTGTTTCGTATGGTTATGTCGTGTTATCTGAGATCTGGAATTGGGTTTCTCCTTCTCTGGCTGCCCAACTATTGCCTTCGCCTTTCAGCAAGGCATGATAAATCGTCCTCTGTATACTTTCGGATGGTAAACCTTTTTTATTTAGGCTAGCAGCGGTAATCTGAAAGTTGTGCATCTGTTCTGTGTTTAGGTCACGTGATGTCGTTTTTATGTTGGGTTTCCAAATCAAACAGTGGCCTTTTAATTGTGAGTTGCCTTAAAAATGATTGATATACTTTACAACATGGACACAAATCCGGTCTTTCTGTAGGGCTGCCAGCTCTGGGTTGGGAAATTCCTAGAGTCTTTTGGGGGCAGATCCTGGAGAAGGCAGGCATCTTCATCTTTGGCAGAATATAATGCCATACAGATCACCCTCCAAAGCAGCCATTTTCTACTGGAAATCTGTTGAAAAGAACAAGAGTCCAGCAGCACCTAAAAGACTAACAAAAGATGTGGCAGGGGATGTGCTTTCATGAGTCAGCTATATCTGAAGAAGTGAGCAGTCGCTTACAAAAACTCATACCCTGCTCAAATTTTCTTAAAGGTGCTACTGGAATCTTGTTCCTTCCTATTGCTCTAAACAAACTCACATGGCCACCTATCTTGATCTATCTCCATGGGAATCAGCTGGAATTCTGGGAAATCTCCTGGTTCTGCCTGCAGGTTGGCAACCCTATCTCTGTGTATCATAGAATCATAGAATCATAGAGTTGGGAGGGGCCATCCAGGCCATCTAGTCCAACCCCCTGCTCAACGCAAGATTAGCCCTAAGCATCCTAAAGCATCCAAGAAAAGTGTGTATCCAACCTTTGCTTGAAAACTGCCAGTGAGGGGGAGCTCACCACCTCCTTAGGCAGCCTATTCCACTGCTGAACTACTCTGACTGTGAAATTTTTTCCCCTAATATCTAGCCTATATTGTTGTACTTGTAGTTTAAACCCATTACTGCGTGTCCTTTCCTCTGCAGCCAATGAGAACCTTTCAAATACTTAAAGAGGGCTATCATGTAAGCAGGGGGGCAGTCATTAGTCAAGCAGACTCTCTAGGGTTGGCTTTCTCAGTCAGGGTGTCTTGATGGCCCTGGAAGGGTTTCCTGAATGGGTGAGAGTTCATTCATTTGTATGTATTTTTAAAATGTGTTAAATGTTTATCACGTGATATGACCATATATGGTTATGTCGACCTCCCCTCCCCAAATGGCCAATGATGGGCCTGGAGGGAATGGGGAGGGGAGGGGCCGTGGGTGGGTGTGTCCACAGCTCTGCTTCCCAATTATATTCTGCACGTTTGCGCCACCTCTGTGATTTCTCAAAGGCTAAAGAATGTTTCAGGGGTTTCTCAACGGAAAATAAATGTTGAGAAAAGCTGCTCTGGGGACTGGAACAAAATCAAGAACACATGTTGGCTCAATACTTCGAACATGGAATAAATTTCATGCCAGGAAACTTGCGGAAAAGTCTCTTATTTTATTCTATTTAGACCTTGTAAAAAGGCAAGGGAGATTGAGTTTCTGGACTGAGGCTCTGTTTTGTGTTCTTCGTCAGATAAGGTCTCCGCTGTTTAGTTGTTCCACATGGGGAATCACTTCCAACAAAGCACCACCTAGGGAATCTTACTTGCCACAACAGACACTTGTGCTCTAGCACAGGTTCTTGCTTCTGCACTGGAGGTTTTGCTGCTGGGCTGCAGGCTGGAGTTTGAGCCGGGGCAGGTTGCCCACCACTTCCTGTTCCCTCGTGGAGGAGCATTGGTTCTGGTGCACCTCATTCACCGCAGATTTGTACTCCTGCATGTGAGTTGGGACAGCAAAGTTCCCAGTGCAGAAACGGTCCTTAGGACTGGGTCATATTGGCATGGGATGGAGCTACAGTTTTTCTTCCCTGTGGTTCCTGTTATGATGCTGGAGAGCTGTTGAAGGTAGCTTGAGAGAAGCTGATGCCCCAGTGTTTTTATAGCATCGATGTCTGTCCTCTGGATCAAACTTGTTCTCATGCCTCTGTTAACAGCATCTCAACTGTTAACTGTTTTCATTGATGGTTGAGTTTCTCAGATGCAGGAATCTCCATCCAAATGGATCCTGAGGGCCGAAGTCAGTGTTTGGGGGTAAAGCTTAGGAAGGCAGAACGTGGGGAGGGATGTCAAAAAGTGTGCACTTCCACTGAGTCTGCCCTTTGAAGCGGTCATTTCCTCCAGGGTCTGGAGAGCATTTGTAATTCCAGGAGAGCTCCAGGCCCCAAATGGAGCAAGTCACTTGATGGACAATGTTCTTCTAGTAGGCCAGCTCCCCCAGAAGAGATTTCAAACTAGAGAATTGTATCTTACTCTAGGATTGCGTTTTTCATTACTTTTTGGATATTGGCTGCTAAGGAAGTCCATTGAAAAAACAATTCAACCGGTGTGGTTTTTCAGCCGTGGTTTTGAATAAGCAGTTACATTTATACCCCAGTTTATTTGGGAGCCTAAAGTCAGTGCTTTGTTTCTTGGTTTGTCTACCCAACAGGAGGGTAAAAGCCCAACCTGAGCCAGCTGATGGAGAAGCCCCATCTTGTCGCTTCTCAACTTGTGGAAGTTCAACTTGTGCTGTTCCTACAAGGGTGGTCCACTCCTCTTTGGGAAATACCTGGAACGTTTGTGGGCAGAACCAGGAGAGGGTGTGGTTGGGGAGGGGAGTTAACTCAGCAAGGTATAATGCCATAGAACAGGAGTAGTCAACCTGTGGTCCTCCAGATGTTCATGGACTACACATCTGGAGGACCACAGGTTGACTACCCCTGCCATAGAGTCCACCTTTAAAGCAGCCATTTTCTCCAGGGGGAACTGATCTTGGTTTTCTAGAAATCAATTGTAGTAGCAGGAGATCCCCAGATTGTACCTGTAGGTTGGCAGCCCTAGTTCCCACCACACCAGGGTCATTGGGAAGCGCAAAATCCTGTACCACACACAGCCACGGCCTGCCTATAACTGAATAACTGATTCCTAGCAGGGATTTTTTTAAAATCCTTCCAAATAAAGTAAAGGACGGACGTATTTTTAGATATTCTTAGCTATTCTAGAAGCTTCAGTCTGCTTTTGGGATGAAAAGTGTTTCACATTCATTCTGACTCTGCCGAAAAACCTTTCAAGTCCTTGACGGTGCGCAGAATTTTTAAAACCGTATTTTATTTTAGGCAGTAGCGTAGCAATTATTGCTAGAAGATCGGCAAAGGACAGGGAGAGAGGTTGTACTGAATAATTTAAGGCGTGAAGATCTCTTTCAGCCATTACCAAGAAAGCGATTCAGTTCTTCTGCCGGCATAATAGATTTTCTCCAGCCACACAGCTTCATAATGAAACCTGAAATCTTTTAGGGAGCATGAGTGTAGTTACGGCGCTCTCTGTTCATCTCTCTCGAGTCAGCAATGGATTTTATTTCAGAATGATGTGCCTGAAGCAAACATCTTTTTGATGCTCCATTTCACTGCTGTATCCTGAGATGTTACCCTTGCTCTGCAGCCAGGCTGTGCCCGTTGGAGACTCTCAAGGTGTCCTCCAGGCAGTGGGCAGCAGTCAAGAGAAATGAGGAAGTATTTATCTGCATTGTGCTGAAGAAGAAGAGTTGGGGGTTGTATCCCAGGCTGATTCTGCACTTACTTTTTTTATTCCATTGTGGATCCTGCTGAATTCGGACCGATTTGAACTTGGGTCTTCCTCTATTCCCCCCCTCCCCAATTGAAACAGAAAAGAGTTCTGCACATGATTAGGGATGCTCAGAAGGGGGGGGGGAGCCAAGCTCAGCAGGAGCTTCTTTCTTTCTTTTCTTGACTGGGGGTGGAGGGTACTAAGAGGATTGGAGATAGCAGAGGAGAGGGAATAAATCCAAGAGGGAAATCTCTGTCAAGAGAAGTTAGGGCTTCTGGAGCCTCTGCTGTGAGAAGTTAGGGCTTCCCCTTTAAGGGAAGCGTTGCAACCTGGGAACGAGGAAGCCTTTGAACAGATGCCCTGGCCAATCATGGCTTTTCAACATTGTTGGAGGCTCAAGGCAGCTAGTTAGTTTGGGACAAGCAGAGAGCTGCACCTTTAGTCATGCCGATTTTTCAAATATTGAGGGTTATATCCACTCCAGCATATTGTGGGGGAAAGGTAGGGTCACTCCAGATCAATCCCTCCTCTGGACACATTCCAGTTTGTCAACATCCCTCTTCAACTGGGGTGCCCAAAACTGAACACAGTACTCCAAGTGAGGCCGAACCAGAGCAGAGTACATAGCATTTATATAGCACTGTAGACTCCACGATATTGAAACTTTTTTTTTTTGTTTCCTCAGTAGCTGTTGAACTCTGGAAGGTGACCCAGTTTGATGAATCCCATATTTTGGATTGTGGGGAAGGGATTGAAATCTTGCTTGGGGTTCCCTGCAGTGTTCATAGCAATGGTGCGATGTGAACACAGCTGCACTTTGGAACCTTGCTGTGCAGTAGCTCTCAGCTTTGTAGGATATCACAAAGTCTATTTATTCCTAAATGTTAACGTTTCCATTAAAAGTTATAAAACAGCTATTTGATTCGATTTCCAGCTGAAAACCATCTGTAGCCGGGGTTATGGGATCCAGCTTCTGAAATCCCTGGGGAGGGGTCCCAGTGAGGAGCTGATGCTGCATTGTCTACCCCGTAAAGTAGCCATTTTCTCCAGAGAAACTGATCGTTGTAGTCTGGAAATTAGTTATAATTCCAGGAGATTCCCCTGTCCCCACCTGGAGGTTGGCAACCTTTGGGGCACCATGACTGGTTACAGCCATTTTATTACCCTCCTCCCTTCCTTCCACCTCACCCTGTGAAGATACCTGGTCTTCCAACTCAACTATGGTTGTGTGGATAAATAACACATTCAAGACACTTTATCTCATGCAGAAAGTCCCTCCCCTCTTCCAGCTCCCTCTGTAGGGGTGGCCAAACTGTGGCTCTTCAAATGTCCATAGCCTACAATTACCATGCAGAAAGGGGCTCATGGGAATTGTAGTCTACGGACATCTGGAGAGCCAGTTTGGCCGCCCCTGCTCTAGAGGGTTAGGCAGCCAGTTCTCAGAAGACTGTCCTGAGGCTTTGCCATACAAAAGGGTGCCTTCACACATGCCAGATAATCTCCTTTCGTTCCATTTTAGTGACCGTTTGCATGTGGGTGTTGCTGATTCACCCAGTAAAACCCACTAGCAAAATACCTTGAAAGTGGACCAAAAGTGCATTACTCCGTCTGCCTGAAAGTGTATAAAATCTGGAAATGAAGTCAGTTTCCAATGATGGCGGAAGCTACAGTAATTGCACATGGCGATCGGGAGAAGTTGGGCTTGGGAAAGGATTTTAAAGAACCTTTTTTTCATGCAAGTACACAAGGTGGCAGGGAATGGGGGGAGGAATGCAAATATATTTGTAACGGAGGCCAAAGGGGGCTGGCATTAATAAAACGGAGGCTGTCTGCCAAGCCTGTTCAATTAATTTCAATTACTACCTCCAGGTAATAGCAATAAATACTTTCCCCCTGTAGTCACCTCTGAGAAACCAGGACGGAACACACAAAAGGAAGGAAGGGTGAGTCCTGGGCAGGGAAAACATCTCTGGGTGTGTTTCCGTGCTTGCAAAAGGAATCCTGGGAGAGCGCAGGAACTGGAAGTGAGTAATTAGGTGTTGGGACACCAGGAACAGAGAAATATTTCATGCAGGCCATTAAATGGATCATCTGAAATGGGGGCTGCCGGCGGGAGGGCTGTCGGGTCGCTCCGTGTACGATGGAATGGTGAGGCTATTAATGATGTCCAAATGAGGCTCTGTATGCTGCATGCCCCAGGGCGGCAGGTGGCATAGGAAACAGGAGTCTCAGATCGATGTCCTGGTAACAAGATGGATCGTTAGCTTCAACCTCGGCTGTATTTACCGAGAAGCATAATAACTAGCGTATCGTGTTCTGTATGTTGACCTGTAAAGTTCTACAGCTTTGGCTCCACCACTCTGCTGCTTCTCTCTTCTCCTTTCACTTCTTAGTTAATATGTCATAACTCTTCACCATAGAATCCTAGAATTCTAGAGCTGGAAGGGACCTCCAGGGTCATCTAATGCAGGAACTCACATCTACCTGCCCACTCACCCACAATGACCCTAATTTCATGCCCAAATGATCCCCCCACCACCAAAAATCTCCATAATCCAGTCTGGCCTGGAGGGAATTCACCTCCCATCCCACAGTGGGGATCAGCAATTCCCTGGGTATGCAGAGAAGGGCCACAAGAGGTAAATACTGGCACATCCCTTCCTGTCCACCCACTCACAATCCTCCTAAATTAATATAATCAACATAAAATCATCACAGAGCCAGTTAGAGCAGGGTCTCCGACATGCTGACTGTTGTGTCTGGAGACCTGTTGAGGACCGAGCTTGGGGTCCAAAACAGGATTGTAACCCTGCAGTGTAATTGACGAATGCATAGCAGGATCCGGTCAGCCAGATCCAGTCAATTTAAAGTGAAACTGACCAATAGTGTGCACTGGTAAGAAGATCTATTGTGTGACTTGTATATATAAGTTGGGGTTGGTTATGCATATATCTGGTTCAGTTCAGCCGTGGGAGGGGGGAAATAAGTCTTGCGAGAGAATGCCAACTGGGAACCAGGCAGTTTTTGAACGGACGCCTTGACCAATTATCAACAGACTGCTTCACTACATCAGCGTTGGAGGCAAGGGGGAGGGGGAGGGAGTTAATTCAGCAAAACACAGAGATCTACACTTAATACAGCTTTGGGAGCAGTTTCCTCAAATGTAGCGAGTTATATCTGCTCCTGAATATTGCAGGGGGTGGGAGTAGTGTCACCGTGGATCAATCATAGACGTTGCAGAGGAAAAATTTAAAGCGTTAAATATCAGAATTGAAATTGAATAATGTGTAGATAACTTTTTAAAATTCAGGTTCACCAGGTATAAGAAGCCCAGTGCAGATTCAGCCCAGGACTCAAGGCAGGTTATACAGAGTGAGCCAGTACAGCCAACAGGATGGGGCCTAAAAGTTTCACTGTGAATTTCTCTTTTATTTCTAAGGGGACCATATTGTTGCCTGGAAACCGAGTGATTGAGCATCCCTACAATGATGAAAGCCCAGGCAAATTCCTCTTTGAAGTGATTCCAGGTAGGATATTTTTCTTACAATAAATCTGTTGTGGATTTTGTCTTGACTGACTAATGGCCAGTTGTATCCAGCTTTAACAGATGCCGGAAATGATTAACGATTGAATTTAAGAAAAAGTATCAGTTACTTCTGCGAATTATAACATTTATCTCTATTTCTCCCCCTTCCCTATTCTACTTGGGCTATTGAAGGCAGCTATTTTTTGTTTGTTTGCTTGTTTATCACAGTTTTAAGTCTGTAGGCGCTTGGTTCCAAAAGGAACAGGATGCTTAAACGAAAAAGGAAGTTTGACGTGTTAATGTTTGTGCAAGCAAAGCGAGCCTCTAGTAATGGTAGATGAATGTTTTAGCTTCAAGTATTTTGTACAATGAGGAAAGCAAGCAGCATAGTCTGAAGCCAAGTGCTTGGTGGAGGCAGAAGGCAGCCTGGGAAGTCAGTAAGCTGGCCTGGGCAGAGCAGCAGAGGCATAGAGGTGGAACTGCAATCAGCAAGTAATTTGGTGAAGTCTGCTTGAAGGGTTGTTGTTAAGCTGTTTCAGCAGCTGAGCAGTGAGCTGTGCTCACTAATGCATCAAGTGGTCACAGGTGAGGTTGCAGTGGAAAAGCCCCAAGCACATGTCCTGGAGGTTCCTTTGTTTAAGGTGGGCTCCTACCCACTGTTTTTTCTTCAAGGGAGAGCAGATCGGTGGTTGTCCTTTGCTGAAACAAGGAGCAGCAGCCATTAAGGCTCTAAGCTCTCTCCATTCACTGATGTGTGAAATGTAGTCTTCCTGCATCCTAGCCACAAGAGGCTTGCAATGTATTTCTTTTGTAACTATTCTTTAAGCTTTTGTACTCTGCTTCAGTAAGGAAACTGAAGCAGATTGATATGATATATTTCCAGTAAAGATTATTCTCTCTTTTGAAACTCAAAACACAGTGAGTCTGGATCCGTGCCTCATTCACAAAGGTAACTAATAACTGGATTCTTTCAAAATGCTTTGTTACTCTGCAGCTTAAATATTCTGGAGGGACATAGGAACAAGTCTGGTCCAAAAGTCCTAACACTTAGTGATGAACTTTTATGCCACTGTTGGAAATTGTTAGGACTT
Source organism: Paroedura picta (assembly GCF_049243985.1). NCBI lineage: Eukaryota > Metazoa > Chordata > Lepidosauria > Squamata > Gekkonidae > Paroedura > Paroedura picta. The sequence goes on along the minus strand of NC_135378.1, from coordinate 78,006,369 downwards.
GGTAGCACCTCCTGACCCCTGCTGAATTGGTTTATAGTGATGCCAGCCTCCAAGTGGGCCTTGGGGATCCCTGGAATTACAGCTCATCTCCAGACTACAGAGTGCAGATCCCGGGGAGAGACTAGATGCTTTGAAGGGTGGGCTTCATAGCATTATACCCCACAGAGGCCCCTGTCCTCCTCAGACACTGCCCCCAAATCTTCTGGAGTTTCCCAACCTGGCTCTGGCAACCCCATCTCCATCCCCCTCTGGCTGCTGGGTACAGACAAACTTGGAAACCCTAAACTGATAGCTGCCATGCTGCTTTCTTAGGGTTGCCATCTCCATTTTTGAAATTTCGTGGAGTTTTAGGCTTGGACCCTAGGAAGGGTGAGATTTGAGGAAGGTAGGGACCTCGGTGAGGTAGAAAGCCATACTGTCCTCCCTCAAAAGCCACCATTTTCTCCTGCAGAACTGACCTTTGCAGTCTGGAGATCAGTGTTAATTTGGGGAGATCTCCAGGTCCCACCTGGGTGTTGACAACCGTAGTCTGCCTGGCGCTCTGCTTAGAGGGCTGCTGAAGTCCAACAGAGGCCAGGCTGGTGAACTAGTCCAGTGGTACAGAAAGTAATAAAGCCCCTGAGTTTCTCTTCTGGAACTCCCAGTGGAAGCACTGCATTGATTTGCAGTGCTAAACTCAGGCCTGCTAGACACAACATTCTGCATATCTCATTCCTGTTCATTTGGCACGCCTGTTTCAAGAGTATGTTTTGCTATGAACGTTGGCTTTCTGCTTCTGATTTTTATAAATGACTCTCTATTGCAGTTGGCAGGCAGTCCCAAACGGCTGGGGGAGAAGGGAAAGGACGTATAAATAGTGAAGACAAAACAAAACAAACAAAAAAAGGAACAGAAACTCGAGGGAAAGAACTCTTTCCTCCCCGTCCTGCAGAAAAATATAGGGACTGTCCCCGTTACCTGATTTACTTGATTGGGGTAGGAATCTGCGCACAGACACACCTGCATTATCTGTCTCTCTGGGGTGTTTCACATTACCTTACAAATCCAGTTGCATCACCTGGGGTAAATGCTAGATGGTGCGACCATCAAAAGTGGACTGATTTGCCTAAAAAAATGCTTAAGCACTTCAAGGGCTGAGGGGCTTCAAGAGCTGCCCAAAGGACCACATCCAGCTCTGGAAAGATGCAGAGCTGATGTTCAGTTTGCTGAGCGCCAGCATGGTGTAGCCTCTAATCTGGAGAACCAGGTTTGATTCCCCGCTCCTCCTCCACATGCAGCCAGCTGGGTGACCTTGGGCTAGTAAGTTCTCTTAGAGCTCTCTCAGTCCCGCCTACCTTACAGGGTGTTTGTTGTGAGGAGAGAAAGAGAAGGTGATTGTAAGCCGCTTTGAGACTCCTTTGATCAGTAAAAAGCGAGGTACAAAAGCCCCAACTTTTCTCCAAGGGAACTATTTTGGTGGTTCTGGAAATCAATTATAACATCAAGAGATCTCCAGGTACGCCCTGGGGTTCGGAGTCTGTTCAGAAGGTCTGTTAAAAGTCCAGGTTCTCCTGAATCAGGCTGGCCAAAAAAACCCCCAGAGAGTTTGATCTTAGTAGAGGAGTGTTTTAAGTGAGGATTCTTGCCCAGTGGAAGCGAATAAGTTTCTATTTAGCAGAAAGCAGCGATCCCAATCAGACTTGGCCAGCAAAAATTGTGACTTCAGTGGCATTTAAATCCACCCATCAATGCTATCTGGTTGTCACTTTGTGCAGTGTTATATGATTTTGGTGGGAAAAGGGCAAATTGGAGAGATTCTCCCCCACCCCGCACCATTTAAATGGCATGAAATTCCAGGCATGAAAAGATTTTTGCAAAACAATGCAGACAGATGTAGGCTGGCCAGCCATGGAATCCATGGCTAAATGTTAATTGATTCAGCTGAAGTTCAAATAGGTTAGCCCGATGTGGTTTGTTATTATTTCCCAGGAGAAAATACGGGGGAAAGATCTAAACTCTTATCTGTCCTTATTCAATTTCCTTATCCATTTTGGCATATGGTTATACGACTCCTTAGGTGAGAACCGTATTCCAGATTAAGCTGCATTGAACTAGCAGTAGAGACAATATTTTCGTGGCTTGATTGGTGACCTATATAGGCCAGAATTTTTGCAGAGAGTGCTGATCTGCTTCAGTTTTGCTGCACATCTCTTGCGTTCATTTATCTCCGAGGATAATGACTGGGGAAGGCACTGGCAAACCACCCCGTATTGAGTCTGCCATGAAACCGCTTGAGGGCATCACCCCAAGGGTCAGACATAACCTGGTGCTTGCACAGATAAGGGATACCTTATCTCCAAGGAAAGCCAGGGCAGTTACATTCCTTAGTTCTCTCGCTCCATTTGGAGAATGTCTTCTGGAGGAAGTAAGCAAGCAGGAGAACATGGCGACCTCCTGCTGACTTCACCCAGTAAAGTGTCAAAATGGAAATATGTCACATGATTATTGGCTGGTGTTGGGTAGGGGTGGAAAGATGCCGAAGTCCAATGGCCTCAAGTCATATGTCTCCATCGCTTCAGGTGAGAGTAACTTGACGTCAGGTAGCCAGTGATGGCAGCTCCAACTTCTTCCTCACATTGCTTAATTCTGCAGGGTGCAGTTAAGCTACCCACCCTTGTCTTCTTTGCCATCTGTCATCACTTTAATGGGGATAATAATCTACTCCTCTGGGGTTGGGGTCATAAGCCCATGTGGCCTGGCCCGCAAACTGGTTGTCAGAGCCGCAAGGGAGTGGTGGGATATAAATATAAATATTATAATAATAATAATAATAATAATAATAATAATAATAATAATAATAATAATAATAATAATAATAATAATAATAATAATAATAATAATAATAATAAAGTTTGAACAGGCTTTCTGGGGCATTTACCCTTGGCCAGGACTTCTGTGCTCTTCTGCTTATTGAAATTGATAGGCTTCCCACAATTGTTGCCAATAGGGTTGCTAGTCTCCAGGTGGTGGCTGGAGATTCTCGGGAATTACACCTGGTCTCCAGGTAAAAAGAGATCAGTTCTCCTGGAGAAAAAGGCTGGTTTGGAAGGTGAACACTATGGCTTTGTGTCCCACTAAGGTCCCTTCTCTCCCCAAATTCTGCCTTCCCCAGATTCCTCTTCCAAAATCTCAAGGAATCTAGCAGTTTTAGTTGCCAATCTCTGGTTGAGGCCCGGCAAACTCCCAGAATTACAACTGATTTATAGATAACAGAGATCATTTTATCTGGAGAAACAAGCATCTTTGGAGGATGGACATTATAGCATCATACCCTGATAATGTAGAAGAAGAAGAAGAGTTGGTTCTTATATGCTGCTTTTCTCTATAAATACCCTGCCTTCCTACCAGCCCTGATATTCAGGGCGCTCAACATGTCCCAACATAGAAGAAGAAGAAGAGTTGGTTCTTATATGCTGCTTTTCTCTACCCGAAGGAGGCTCAAAGTGGCTTACAGTCGCCTTCCCTTTCCTCTCCCCACAACAGACACCCTGTGGGGTGGGTGAGGCTGAGAGAGCCCTGAGATTACTGCTTGGTCAGAACAGTTTTATCAGTGCCGTGGCGAGCCCAAGGTCACCCATCTGGCTGCATGTGGGGGAGTGCAGATTCAAACCCGGCTCACTAGATTAGAAGCCCACACTCCTAACGACCACACCAAACTGGTTCTCCCTCCTCAAGTTTCTTCCCAAATCCCCAGGAGTTTTCTAATCTTAGTCCACGCAGAGATTCCATTCTGGATAAGATATGGAGTCACCCTGTTTCTCCCACCCTGTAACTGTCCCCACTTAAAAGCAGGGAGAACCTGTCGTCTGTGGCTTGAGATTCACCCTTCGGGCATCCAGTCAGTTTCCTCTGAAGAATAATTGGTGGACTTTCTTAGGAAGAAGCTCCAGTGAAAGGCCGGCTTTGTTCAGTTTCCATTTCACAGAGGTTCCTTCCGATCATTTTTACCCAGCACTGAAATTGCAGCTACCGCAGCCGCATCGTCCCTCATGCCCACTTCATCATGTTTCTGCGACGTCAGGCTGGTGCATCAATCAATAAAACCCCATTTCTGTTTGTGTTAAAGCTCTTTGGCCCAAGCAATAAATGAGACAGGATATGTTTGTTTGGTTCTGCGTCACTCCAGTGGCCAAGCGGTTTTCACAAGACACTGGCAAATAAAGTACCCCACCCTGGGAGACCAGGATCTAGTCTAGCAATGTGCATGTGGCATGTGCAGCCATTGTATACAGTTCTGAGTGCTGCAGCTTATGTCTGCTGATGGCAGACATGTTATGGATGAGAAAAGTCTGTCTATGTGTGTCACGTATAATCTCATGATGTTGGTCGTTCGTTCGTTCGTTCGTTTTCGTTCGTTCGTTCGTTCCTTCATAGAATCATAGAATCATAGAATCATAGAATCATAGAATCATAGAATCATAGAATCATAGAATCATAGAGTTGGAAGGGGCCATACAGGCCATCTAGTCCAACCCCCTGCTCAATGCAGGATCAGCCCAAAGCATCCTAAAGCTTCCTTCCTTCCTTCCTTCCTTCCTTCCTTCCTTCCTTCCTTCCTTCCTTCCTTCCTTCCTTCCTTCCTTCCTTCCTTCCTTCCTTCCTTCATTCATTCATTCATTCATTCATGGGATGGGATTTTTAGCCTGCCATGTCTCTTTAAATTTGGAGGAAATTGTGGATATCCTTTTTTGCAAACTACATGCCTACTGCTGTATCGTCAACAGACACCAGGACACCTCTCTGATCATCTGTTTTATGCAACCAGCTCGGTGACCTTGGGCTCATCACAGCCCTGATAGTGCTGTTCTGACTGAGCAGTCCTTTCAGAGCTCTCTCAGCCTCACCTAACTCACTGGGTGTCTGCTGTAGGGAGAAGAAGGGAAGGTGATTCCTTTGGGCTGTGAAAAGCAGGGTATAAAAACCAACTCCTCCTTCTCTTCTCTTCCTCCTCCTTCTTACTTCACCCATTGTCTTCATTTCCTGGAGCTGCTCCTCTTTTTCTCCTGCTAGCATGCCCCTCCCAAACAGAACTGGAGAACAATGAAGCACAATATGGGTGGACAAAGAATGGTAACACATGATTGGCAGGTTAAAGGTAAAGGTAAAGGTATCCCCTGTGCAAGCACCGAGTCATGTCTGACCCTTGGGGTGACGACCTCTAGCGTTTTCATGGCAGACTCAATACGGGGTGGTTTGCCAGTGCCTTCCCCAGTCATTACCGTTTACCCCCCAGCAAGCAAGCTGGGTACTCATTTTACCGACCTCGGAAGGATGGAAGGCTGAGTCAACCTTGAGCCGGCTGCTGGGATCGAACTCCCAGCCTCATGGGCAAAGCTTTCAGACGGCTGCCTTACCACTCTGCGCCACAAGAGGCTCTTATGATTGGCAGGTTAAAGGGGGACAAACTGGTGCAATAAAATGTTTGTTTGGATCCATCCTTAATGAGTTTGGATAGAGCCAGTTTTAGAGTAGAAACAGAAAAGCAGAACAATAGCGCTAGAGAGATCCCAAGGGTGATCTAGTCCACTCCCCTCCACGATGCAAGAAATTCACGGCTCCCGGCAGTGACTCCTGGTCCATGCCTAGAGGTACGCAGAGGCATAGCATGAAGTCCATGGAAGTCTGCTGCTTCATAAATAAATTTTGCTTAGTTGGAAGTCGGAGAGATGTTGGCTAGGATCTAAACAACTATGGAACTAGTTTTGCAAGACCAGGAGGGGATTTGGGCTTGCGTTTTTCAAACCGCAGTTCCCCCTGGCCAACAACTTGAAAGCTGGGAGTGGGATTTTCAAAAGCGGTTTGTGTTCAAAGTGGGGCGGGGGGAGGGGGGGAGAATCGGATTTTATGAATCCCGCTGTGTATTTTCAAGCCCTGAAGTAGATATTTGAATCGTGTTTGCTTTTTGTAGAAAATTGTGCCTGGTGCAATGAAAGCTGACCGTCGCAACTTGCATTGTCTGTTTTTAACCTGATAATTTCTCATCACGCATACCGTTAACGAAGCCATTTGCATTACCATTCCAAAGGCAACCGGGGACAATCTTGTATCTGTGTATCAAATCCGTGGGCGATAGCAAAATTTTTCTCTTTTGTTCTGTGTTGGCAATACATGTCAGTTATTCTGAGAATGTGAGTAGGAGTTTATTTGTTGTGTGGCCATCAAAATCCTGTCTCTGAGATATGCTTGTAGAGATTAACATTACCATTTGACCACAATTAAGCCCCCATGGTGGGAGCAGAAGGTAGACTGGACATAGGATTGCCAGATCCCCTGGTGGAGGCGGGGGGCTCCTCACCACCAGGCCTCACCCCCAGCCAGCAGGGGGAACTTACTCCCTCCCAAAAAGATTTAGATCCAGCCAACATGCACCGACTTCTCTACATTACTGCTGTCATGACCCACAAGTGATGTCATCATCTTGGGGCAACACTCTAGTTTTTGTGCATAAACTCTATGGGAGAAGCCATTTTTACTATAGAGTTTTTGCCCGAATACCAGAGTGTCGCTTCAACATGATGGCGTCACTTCCTGGTCATGTGGGCAGTGTTATAGGAACGTTTCTGCACGTCAGCTGGGTCTCCCTCCTGCTCCCAGTAATTCTCCTTATCCTCTGCTAGTTTCCAGAGGAACCTGGGAACTCTAAGTGGACAAGTAACTTCCAGGGAATTTTCCTGGTAGGCCAGTGCTTTTGTAAATCCCTCCACTGGCCAGCTGATTCATGGTGGGAACCCCATAAAAAAGGATACCCCTACCCCAAGTAGAGGCCTAGGAACTCTATCCCTGCACTATGCAGAGGCACACCTGGTTCCTTCCATCATGTAGGAAGCTGAAAACAGACAGTGGGATGCTGGAATACCTTTTAGAAGGAAGGTTTCAGACTCTTCCTCAAATCTTGGATATCATTCAGGCCATTTATGATAGTTCCAATGGAGCTTGGGATATGGATTCATGTCAGGTCACGCTTAATAAGTGTGAACTTCACAGACATGGGGGGAATCTCACATACATTCCCTCCTCCATGGCGTCAGCCCTGACCGGCTGGTTAATGGGTAGAATACATTGGTTGACGTGCAAGATGACTGGGATCTTTCTTCCCCCGTGTATAGATATAGGTATACAATGAAGCATTTTTAATGCACCTCTGTGATGCCCTGATAGCAAAAGTGTGGTACCTGATAACACTAGAATTTGAACCTGGATTTTAACTTTGTGCCCTGCTGCAAGCTTCTGGACTAATTCATCGTCCGTGCTAAATAAAAATAGTGGGTGATTCCACAACCAGGTCAGTTTTGCTGTGGAGAGTTGCATTTCTGTAAATGGCAGTACGAACACATCTTCGCTTGCTATTCCATACGATCAAATGCCATCGTGGTTTCTTTAAAAACCCATTACTCCGCTTCCCTCCATGGGGCAGTTTCCAGCCCCCCCAAGTGCTCTGTTGCATCACCTCCGCCATACAAATAAGCCATCGGCTCATTGAGATGCTCATTTCATTTGGGCTGAATGGCTAGGTGGGAGCCCCCGCATTTTGGAAAACATTGGACACCATTTGGCTGCCAAAGCTCACTACGAACTTTCTCCTCTCACGAGTGAACGCCAGGTGGACTTGGGATGCTGTTTTTCTTCTTAATCTTCCTACCGCTTTGGCTCTTGTGTTCCCAGGCCGATATCAAATTCTGTGGTTCCCACCGGCCGTGTGTGTTTTCATTCCTTTCTCCCAGCCGTGGCTTTATTCCAAAGTGCCGCATTCCCTTTTGAAATTTCACTTCCACGGCGGAGAAGCACTAAGCTTGCCTGAGACTCTCGTCTGACCCCGCCCCCAAAGAAAACTGGCAAGATTTTCTTCCTTGAGTGTATTTGAGGCACTCCGCATAAAGTTGAACAGCTGGAGGAAAACACACTGCTCTGCTATACCGGGCTTGAAGGTACCCATGGACTCACAACTTGGTTTGGTTGTTTCAGGCCCTGCTGCATTCTGAATCTGTGCCCTGCTGCATTCGGTGCTGCCAATGACCTTGTGTTCAATGCAATCAGGGACTGGTAGAAATTGAGCAAATGAAGGATCCTTGACTAAGCCTGCAGCCTGCTGTTCATTGGCTTCAAATGCCTTAAATCCCCAAACATTCTATTCTTGAACCCTCCCTCCCCCCGCAATGGCAATAACTTTGTCCAGAAATGGGCACACTTTGGACTTCTCATGGTTCTAAGGTTACTTCCAGTGGGCAGGGAGTATTGGGTCCACTGCTGTAGATGCTGCTGCTTTAAATTAGGAATGGGGCATAACTTAAGCACAATTTAGCGGCCAGTTCCGTGCCAGCTGCCTTGATGCCCTCTGGCTCAGATTCCCTATGGGAGGCGAAGGGGAAGTAATTGCCGCATCTGGAAGTTGAGCGCTTGGATAGTTTGACCGCTTGCCATCCAAATGGCGTACTTATTTTCCTCCTGGTCCGGCTCCATGTTTTTAATGGCACGGAGAGCTACCTCCTCCGATAGCAGCTGCTCTTCCCCATCAGAGCAGTTCCCGTTCTTGTAGCAGAAGTATCTGCTTCCCACTGCTCTACTCATTGGACTGAGGCAGGGTGGCCAAGTGTATGTTGGGACATGTTGAGCGCCCTGAACATCAGGGCTGGTAGGAAGGCAGGATATTTGTTAGGTGAACCAAAGTTGGTGGTTTCTGACTGCAGTTATAGGACTCTGGTCAGCGTTGGGCCACCTGTCAGTATGTGGTATGCCAGACCATGCCGTCCACTCGACCCCCTTTTCCATACATTTCTAAGCAAGCTGACCGTGAGTCAGCCAGAGAACTTTGTAGCTGTTGATGGATTTCGGTCCTGAAACGTGGCCATACATGGCCCACCCAAAGCCAGTTTGCGGCATCACTAAACGGCATCCGTCTGTCAATCGTTTTTGTTTTTTATTGTATCCTTTGGAGCCAGCAGGAGCCCCTACTTCAGGTACTACCATAATGTGGAAGGATGCTATCAGTAGAGTAGACCTGCGTAGGATTGAATAGACCTGTTTTAGGATGCTTAGGGCTGATCCTGCGTTGAGCAGGGGGTTGGACTAGATGGCCTGTCTGGCCCCTTCCAACTCTATGATTCTATGATTCTATTATTCTAAGTAGGCCTGCTAGGTATTGCTCTACAAGACATCTGCCTCTAATTCATAACAGAAATGCTTGGGATCCATTGGAATGAACCCATTGAACCCATTGAAATGACCCTTTGCTTGGGATCCATTGAAGCAATACTGCTGAATTCTGCTGAGAGCTCATTCCATTAATAGGTTCCATGGAAACGAATGGGCTTTAGTATAGGCAAGCTCAGTCTAGAAGGCATCCCGTTAAACAAATGTTAAAATTAGACAAGGCTCCAAATCCTATTCCCCATATATTTGCAAACAAGTCCTACCGAACTCTTTGGGGCTTCCCTCTGAGAAAACACTGATGAGTTTTGGCAGCAAGCTCCTTTCATTCCAGGGCGACTTAAATCTCGGCTTCATCTGTGTTGCTTCCCGTGCGTTTAGAAATGGGATGCCAGCGTAGCATCTCAGCAGGCATTCACATGATTAAGAAAACATATGGTTCTGAAATGTTGGTTAATTACCAGATATGCAAGACTCTGTAACCTGGCCTCCGGAATACGAATACGACGCGTCAGATTATTCTGGAGCGGCTTTCCAGACATTAGTTCTTCAGATGCAAACTATTTTCATTTCTGCTGAGCTCAAAATGTGGGGAGGAGAGTGATTGGCCGTTCTTGGCAAAAGGTTTTAATGAGTAATTACCATGTCAGATGTGATGGTCTGTTGGTTTTTAAACCGAAGGCTTCCTTGGAGGGTTTCGGTATGTCCAGCTAAATGAGATTCCCCCCCCCCCCGGTTTAATGCTAGACCTTGTTAAAAACATATTTTAAAAATGGATATTCTCCTGTGTTGCACAAAAGTATAGAGTCCCTGAAGACCAGCAAGGAACTTCATCTGGTTCAAAATGCGCGGAGCAGATATTAATAATTATAATTCAGAACGATCTTTTTATACCAGTTCTGCAAGAGCTTGAGTTCCAGGTTTCTAAGACCCCCTCAGACATAGTGGAAACCTGATTTGCAGGTACAGCGAATCTGGGCTAAGTTTGTTAAAGTAATTCGGGTCAGCTTAATGTATTGGAGTGTGAAATATGGTCTGGTTTGCGAGAACGATATTTGTCCCCCAACCATCTGAAATAAAAAAACATGCCGTTTTTCCTTGCAGACGAGGACTGGAAAAAATTACTTTAGCTGTCGGTAAATAGCCACAGTGATTGCCTCTAACAGGGTTGGATCTCAAGCTGTTCAAGACCTTTGAGTCAAATGAAGAAGAAGCGTTGGTTCTTATATGCTGCTTTTCTCTACCCGAAGGAGTCACAAAGTAGCTTACGATCGCCTTCCCTTTCCTCTCCCCACAACAGACACTCTGTGAGGAAGGTGAGGCTGAGAGCCCTGATATCACTGCTCGGTCAGGACAGAAGAAGAAGAAGAGTTGGTTCTTACATGCCGCTTTTCTCTACCAGAAGGAGGCTCAAAGCGGCTTACATTCGCCTTCCCTTTCCTCTCCCCACAACAGACACCCTGTGAGGGAGTTGAGGCTGAGAGAGCGCTGATATTTACTGCTCAGGAAGGAAGGAAGAAGGAAGGAGGAAGGAGGAAGGAAGGAAGGGGGTAGAATGACCTAGGAGTGGGAAATACTGGGACGTTTTGAGGGTGAATCCTGGGGAAGGAGTCAAGGGTTTAATGCCACAGAATCCACCACCCAAAGCAGCCATTTTCTCCAGGATAAGTGATCTTGGTTATCAGGAGATCAATTGTAATAGTGGGAAGGCTACAGGTGCCACCTGGAGGTTGGCAACCCTATGAGTAAAGGACTGCTGGTCCCTTCCAAATCTGTGAGGATGGTATTGCTCCATTTCTCAGCCTCCTGCAATGAATAGTTTCCTTTGTGTGTGTGTGTGTGTGTGTGTGTGTGTGTGTGTGTGTGTGTGTGGAGTGAGCATTTGTGAGCAGCATTTGTCTGGAACATGGCATGAGCCCAGCAAGGTTGTCTGAGCTTTTACCATCCCGTTGCCCCTGCTTTTTTTACAACACGGTGCTATCAAGGGACGCATAAGCATCTTTGACATACCGAAGGTGCTTATCTGCCTTTCTCATGAACCCCTACAGAAAAATAAAGGTGGGGGGCCAACACTTTCCTTGAGCATCATGTTCAGAGAGCATGCATTTAATTGCTTCCGCCACAAAGACAAATGCCTCTGACACACACACACACACACGCCAGATAGTCAGCAGTGCCTCTTCATTAGTCATTTAGGGGCGCAGAATCTCAAGGGCATTCGTGATACTTCAGGTGAACTAATTTTGCCAGTGATGCCTGATGCGCTGAGCAAGGAGGTGATTTATTGCTCAGACCCCAGACATCACCTTGCCTTACAGCCTCGAGGGCTGCCAATGTTTTCATTGGATCGGTAGCCCTGATGCTCCCAGGGGATCCTTTGACGTTGCTGTACTCATGAGTGGTCATTTGACGTTGCCTTTTCCCTCCCCCTGGATGTAGAAGCGCGAAAGAAATCCGCCGTGCTTTGCTTAAAAAGTGTTGTGCACTTACAAAACTGCTCTTTGGAAAGCCATGCATCTCAGGATCAGCCTAGATCAGGGGTAGTCAACCTGTGGTCCTCCAGATGTCCGTGGACTACAATTCCCAGGAGCCCCTGCCAGCATTCGCTGGCAAGGGCTCCTGGGAATTGTAGTCCATGGACATCTGGAGGGCCGCAGTTTGACTACCCCTGGCCTAGATGGTAGGGCACTAAGGCACGCCTATAGCATATGCAAGCAGTAATCGGGGAGCGTTTCAGGTGGAAGAGTACCAACAGATTGAGTGGAACAAATGTGTCATGTTCCACCAGTTATACTGTTAGAATCCTACTGAAGCCATCTTTCCTTTGTGGTTCAAGGCCACAAAATCCCATTCAGAAGACACAAAGTATAATAAAACCCCAGAAAACCTCCCCCCAGAAATGTCTACAGTCTGTTGCGAAGTCCACCCATCGTGACCCCATGGACAATGATCCTCCAGGCCTTCCTGTCCTCTACCATTCCCCGGAGTCTACCATTCCCCGGATGTCTACAGCCTACACCCCATTAAAAGGTAAAAGGCAAAGAAAAACATAAACCCAGTTTTTATTAGTGAAACCAAGCAGCAGTTAGGGTTGCCAACCCCCAGGTGGAGCCTACAGGTCTACCAGAATTACATCTCTAGGCAACATGGATCAGTTCCCAGCTTTGAAGAATGGAACGTATAGCACCACATACTTACCGAACACCCTCCCCTCCTTAAATCCCACCCCCTCTAGGCTTCACCTTCAAACCTTCAGGAATTTCCCAACCCAGATTTGCCAACCCTAGTTCACACAGTGCAATTATTTGCATCTACTTCTAGACCAGCAGTAGCTTGGCTCCCTCCCCAAATCTCCAGAAATTTCCCCACCTGGAGTTGCCCATCCTAGTTTGAAATAAATTGTCTCCTTTTCTAGTGTGGCTGTGGTCCAAATGACAGAGGTGTATATACACAATTTACTTTTGATGTATTGATAAAGGTAAAGGTAAAGATATCCCCTGTGCAAGTACCGAGTCATGCCTGACCCTTGGGGTGACGCCCTCTAGCGTTTTCATGGCAGACTCAATACGGGGTGGTTTGCCATTCCCTTCCCCAGTCATTACCGTTTACCCCCCAGCAAACTGGGTACTCATTAATAGCCATCCCTAATTTTCATCATGTCCAGGTTGGCTGAATTTAGGCGTTTCTGAGAGTGCCCCTCCCTTCAGTTCCAAGCAAAAAGAGTATATCATATTGCCAACCATTATTTTTTTTGTTTCTTGTTTTTGGAAAGGGGAAGGTTTGAAGGAGAAAAACTGACAAAGTTGCCTACCCCACTGGGTTCTGGAATAGCAATCTAGGATGAGTGAGAGCTCCTTATGGCGGGCCTGCTGTTTGACTTTCATTGGCTAGCAAACACCTTGTTTCCAGGCTCCTCTTCCCCCTCGGGGCTTCTTTTGTGTGCTCTTTGGAACCCATGTGATGAATAGGTCTCTGATGAGGTGCATAAGACTCCACGCCGCATGGCGCCGCTAATGTCAGAGGACCCGCTGAGCATATGCACACAGACCAGGTTCTTTTCTCTGTGTGTTGCAGAATGGCTCGAAGCGCTAAACTGGAATATTTCAGCCCTCATTAGCTGAAATTAATGTGCAGTTCCTATCCTCTGGCAGTTTTAATACTCCTGGAACCTGCAGGGCCTGTTCACCTGTTCCGAGGAAGCTTTTATCTCAATCTCTCCCTTTCTCTCGCTCACACGGATGCCCACACATGGCCTTCGATGTTACTTATTTTTACAAATGATTTTACAATGCCAGGTAATGCCGTGTAGGAGCTGTGAGGTGAACTGGAGGTAAGACCCGAGGGGAATTTAGACTTTACCCCTTGCAGACCGTAAGAAACGAATTTCCGTGAGCTGAAGATACACTTGAGGATTGTTGTTTGTAAAAGCATTTTTTTTAATCTCATGCGCAATCCTCAGCAGATGTACCCCACCGGCACTACATGGTGTCATGGGGGACGTTGTGTTGGAACGTAGTGCATTTAGAAGGGAGGGGGAGGGAATGTCTACGGTGAGGCATTTTGAGTGTTGAGAGGAGGAAAGTGGCAACTTGCTCACGCCCCTAATGAGGCTGCAATAAATAGGCTATAGATCAGGGGTCCCCAGCCTTTTTGGATCTTGTGGGGATCTTGTGGGGAATTCTGATGAGGCGCAGCAGAAAAATGGCTGCCACAAAATGGCAGCCACAGGAGATGGGGCCAGCCACACAATGATTGCCACAGCTTAACTCCAGTAACTCATTGTAGATCCTTGAGCTGTGTTGGCAACTGCTGCTATAGGAACAATTTTTTTTTACCCAGAAGCCTTCCTGAGTAAAAGCCCTACCTGGGCAGAGTCTGCACTTACTTTGTTTATTCCATTGTCAATCCTGTTGAATTCAGATCGCTTTGAACTTGGGTCTTCCTCTTCCTCCCCCCTCCCCATTGAAAGGGAAAAGTCTTCTGCACGTGGTTAGGGTAGTTCAGAAGGGGGGGAGCCAAGCCTCTTTCTTTTCATGGGGGGGGGGAAGGAGCCAAGCAGGGAGCCTCTTTATTTTTTTGGAGGGGGGGCGGGAGAGGATCGAAAAAGGCAGAGAAGGGAGAAAAAAATCCAGGAACCACAGAAGTTGAGAGAAATTAGGGGCTTCTCCTTTACGGCAAGCTTGTCACATGACCATGTGTGACCTATCAGAGGTTCTCTACTTCGAAGCAATCCAGATATTGAGCATTAAAAGCACTCTAAGATATCGCACAATAAAGGTAGGGTCACTCAGGATCAATCCTTCTTGCTGAAGAAGGAAATTTTAAATCACCCCAAATCCAAACGGAAATCGCATTCTGTGTAGAGAGCAGGGACTGAATCGACCTGGGGTTGGAATAAAAGCTCCGTGCAGTTTACACCCTGGCCTCAGCAGCTTTCTGAAAACACTTGGGGGTGCCAGAAAGGCTTGGTGGGCTCCCTGGGGCAGCATGTTGGGGACCCCAGCTATAAATAATGACTGGAGACCTGGGGCCAGACTACAGGCACATGCTAAGAGGCCGAGTTAGAACAGCAGGGCCCTTTAGGGTGGCTCTTTGGCAGGGACCACCATGGGGGCAGATGGTTGGCCTCTTTTCCCGTCTCATAGGCATTTGTGAGTGGCGATAATTTCTTTATTGCCTTTATTTATAGCCCATCTTCCGCAGTGAGGCTCAAGGCATGATGGGTAAGATACCAGCCATGCCTATGGTAGATGAGAACCTTAACTCTGAAGAGTTGCACATTTCTAGCTTAACCTCTGAATCCATTTGACTTTGGAGCTTGGAGGCTGCCCATCTTGTCTGCTGGCACAAATGTTTCATCCTCTGCCCGTGGGGCTTACCTTCATTCCCAAAATTAATTAATTAATTAATTAATTAATTAATTAATTAATTAATTAATTAATATACCGCCCTCCCCGGAGGCATTTTGGATGCAATGGGGGTCTTGTGCCGTGGTGGCAGGTGCCGCCAGGGAAATGTTCTGCAGAGAACTGCACAGGCAAGCTGGTCTTCAGTGACCAAGCAGCATGCATGGCAGGGGCTCATGGGAATTGTAGTCCATGGACGTTCGCAGAGCCAGCCATGGCTTTAAAATATCTCACTCGCTGCTATCTGCATTTACTACTATATGACATATGCATTCAGGATTAGACCTCTGAGAAAGACCCATTTTGGGCACGTTAGGCCTAGCACTGCCTGGTACAACTGTCTGCAATCAATGTTAATATATTTTGATTATTTATGTGCTGTGGACACCAAACCTTTTGGTTCCTAACTACTTGTTGGTTAGGTTTGTTGAGTTTTGTAACACGATCCCTTTTTTGGTTTCCCTTTTTTGTGTTTCCAGTTTCACCTGGAAGACACGCTGAGAAAAACAGGAGCAATAGTTGGTGCTTTTGTTAATTCTGTCGATGACACCCAAATCCGCTGAGAACGGTCATTTCCATTTCTAGAACATTCTGCTCCTTATCTGGAAAACTGCTTGGATCACAGAATTTTCAAAACTCAGAAATTCACTGATTGTGATCCAAGATGGATTTAAGTGCCTAAACACCGTGCTTAAGCACCCTGACAGCTATGGGCAATGCCATGGTCAACTCAGCCCTGGATCGTGGAGTCTGTCTGCTCTTAACAGTTTAGTACCTGCTGCTTTCAAGTACGACATACGAGCGAAATGTTCGGCACAAAGCATAGAACAGGAGACGTTGGTTCAGAAAATGCAAAGGTAATTGGTGCCTTGCCCTCCTTGCTTAAAAGGAACGATTTACTCCCCAGGAAGAGGGAAGGAACTATTGATGGTTGGCAGATGTCTGGCGTTCGCATGATCTGTAATTGCATTTGCCATATGCTTGTCGGAGCGGCTGCCTCTTCCGCGCATACGCCGCCTGTGGCCAACGGGAGAGTGTGCTCCTTAACAGCTTCTCTTGGGGGGTAACTGTGAAAAACGCCACCGACTCTCCATCCCAGGTGCTGTCTGCTTAAGTGGGGCAAGCCGAGGACGGAAATTATCTGGGGAGGTTGATCTTTACAGCTCGCCAGTCACAGCACAACGTCTACGGCACCGGACGATGCCATCTGCTGCTATTTGGCATGGCTCCTCCGTGGGAGCACAGAGCTTGCTATTGTCCTCGACCTTGGCAGAAGACGCTGGCACTCAGCCTGCCAGTCTGCTGCTTTCGAGGAGAGATAGAGGAGGACGGAGGGGCATTTTGCTGGCTGGGGAGTCCCTCTCGCCCGCCTTTGATTACACAGCACCTTGTCCTCGGAAGAGGGGAAGCATTGCTCACTTAACTGGCTGTTTTGTTGGGAAAGGAACAACCGCTCGAATGAAGGGACTGGAGATGTCACTGCGTCGCTCGGGGTGATCAAATGCTGGAAGTCCGAAAGGCAGGACACTGAATGCATTCACCTGTTTGACCTTTATGTATTTGAGGTCTTTATTTAACATAGGTCTTAACCAGGATAGTCCAGCCAAACCGGATCTCAGGAGCTAAGCAGGGTTGGCCACGGTTAGTGCTTGAACAGGAGGCCACTGCAAGAGAGGCAGGCAGTGGCAAGCCACCTCCGACTACAATTCCCATGAGCCCCTGCCAGCACTTGGGACTACAATCCCCATGAGCCCCTGCCAGCACAATCCCCATGAGCCCCTGCCATGCACTTTCAATGCACTTTCGAAGTAAATTTTCCTGTTCTGCACAGGAAAATCCAGCTGCCAAAGCACATTGAAAGTGAATTATCCTATGTGTGCAGAATGGCACCAGGTTCTCTATGCAGAGGTTGCTCTGAACAGCTCTCGCCTGGAAAACAGGGGAGCCATAAGTCAGCTGTGACTTGACAGCCCCCTACCCCCAAAAAAAATCAACATAGAAGTGGATATTTGTAGGATTTACACTTAGCATCCATTAACACCTTTTCTTCATCATATTAATGCCTGACCTTTCTGTATTTTAGGTCTTTATTTAACATAGTCCTGTTCCCTTTATCAAATTACCTTCCCAAACCATTCTGTTATACCAGGGATTCCCAACCTGGGAATTTACGCAACTCCCCAGGGGTCATAAGGCCTTTCCTAGAAGCTTGGCTGTATGCTGACATTGCTGGATGTCACTGGAGCCTTCTTCCCTAGTTCCTCTAGAGCAGGGGTAGTCAACCTGTGGTCCTCCAGATGTCCATGGGCCACAATTCCCATGAGCCCCTGCCAGCATTTGCTGGCAGGGGCTCATGGGAATTGTGGCCCATGGACATCTGGAGGACCACAGGTTGACTACCCCTGCTCTAGAGGCCTAGCCTCTTTCTCCACAGTGGAAAAGGTAAGTGATTGATCAATCGATTGGCTGCACCCTCTTCTCTAAAAGGGCACATCACCACTTCCGGGGTTCCTTAAAGCCTGCAAAATATTTCAGGGGTTCTTCCACGGTCAAAAAGTCAGAAAAGCTTTCCAGCACTTCAGACAGAGGTCTTTCCTATCACCTGCTACCTGGTCCTTTTAGCTGGAGCTACCATGGATTGAACCAGGACTGTCTACATGCCTAGCACACATTCTGCCACTGAGCCCTGGTCCCGTACTCAGCGGAACAATTTCTGTGCTCATTCTACTTCTGTGCAATTGCTTATATTCAGTGATGGAATTAGCAGCCACTAATTTCTCCGGGAGCCCCTGCAATGCTTGGTGCAAATAAGGTACTTAATAATCCACACAAGTGCTTTGGTGCCTCTATGATGCTTCACAGATGCCGGCCCCTGCAGATGACCTACACAGCAACACTGCCCTCTAAAGGTCCCAGCCGGTATCTATGGATAAGCCAAAGGAGAACCACGTTTGTTCCCTCCCCTTCTCTCTGGGCCCTTTTCGATCATCCCTCCCTGACTGTCATCTCGCATGTAACATCCCTTCCTTTCAAAAATTTGTCATTCACAAGAATGTGTTCCAAGAAGTCATTACTGCTTCCAGGAAAGGAGTGCTATAACAGGAATTTTTGTGTATGCAAGATATGTGTCATATCTTCAGACAGTCTACCGCCAGTATTAATGATGCATCGAGGGCTGGTGGAAGGAATTTTCCTGACCGCAGGAGCGGTCCTGCATATGCAAGCCCTGCCCCCCACATGTGTGGAAGGGGAGGTTCTGGATGCATCCCTTTGTACCTATGGAACTGCCCCATGGATTGGAGATAAAGCAGAAGCCATTATTTCTCAGTAGGACGAGGATAAGTCAAAGAGAAGAAAAAGAAGAGTTGTTTGTTTATACCCCGCTTGTCACTACCCGAAGGAGTCCCAAAGTGACTTACAGATGACTTTCCCTTCCTCTCCCCACAACAGACACCCTGCGAGGTAGGTAGGGCTATGAGAGCTCAGATGGAACTGTTCTGCAAGAGAGAGCTGTGATAAGAGAGAGAGCTGTGACTACCCCCAAGATCACCCAGCTGGCTGCATGCGGAGCACTGGGGAATCAGACCTGGTTCTCCAGATTAGACTCTGTCGCTCTTAACCGCTATACCTCGGTGGCTCTCAATCTGGCTCCCAAAAAGTATTCATAGAATCATAGAGTTGGAAGGGGCCATACTGGCCATCTAGTCCACCCCCCTGCTCAATGCATTGCTAGTAGGGTTCTAGTTTATACATGCACAAGTCTATTCCAAACCAAACGGTTTTCTCAGTGAACACTGGATGATCAAAGGGGTTTATTGGAAGAAGTTTTAAGAAAATTGAAAACCGCACTGGAGAGGAAAAGGCCAGGAGAGTTGTGCCGAGGAATTTTTTCCCCATCGCGGCAATGCACCTGCTCATTCTTCAAAGGTACTATGAGAACGTTGTTGGGAAACCTGATCCCAGCCTCCTAGCCCTGATCTTGCCCCTTCGGAGGTCTTTTTGTTCCCCAAACTCTTCTCTTTAATTCTTGGGCAGCTGTAATATCTTCGGCCAGGGCTTACTCAAGACTTTGTCATGAGAGATTAGACAGGATCCAACCGTTTCCCCCCCTTGGAAGCCCTGATCCATCCCGGGGATCCCTTCTGTATACCATTTTCTTCCCCATTGCTATAGTGCAGGGGTAGTCAAACTGCGGCCCTCCAGATGTCCATGGACTACAATTCCCAGAAGCCCCTGCCAGCATTCGCTGGCAGGGGCTTCTGGGAATTGTGGTCCATGGACATCTGGAGGGCCACAGTTTGACTACCCCTAGCCATCTTAGTCTGTTCAATCAAGAATAAATATGAATCTTGTGGCATGTCAAAGGCTAACAATTTTATTTCAGCTTTTGTAGACTCAAAAGCTCACCTTGTCAAATGTACGTCATCGATGTCCAATAGGCTGTTGTTTGTTTATTGTTCATAAGCTCATATATAAATGTCCGCCAGTAAGGAACTGCAACATGCAGGGGCTCCTGGGAATTGTAGTCCATGGACATCTGGAGGGCCGCCGTTTGACTACCCCTGCTATAGTGGATATTTTTCTGAGAATATGCAAAATGCTGACGTTTTCTTTTGAAAGCCCTTCCGGCTCAAGTGGGTTAACAGAGCCATGGTTCTCCAAGGAGCTGCCTTTGGGAGAGTCAAGTTTCTAGGAGACGCTCCTTTTCGATTTTTGCCCCTAGTTCGCTCTTTGAGCTCCTCTGCATGCTAACGGATTCTCCACTGGCAATTGTAGAAGTAGTAAAAGAAGAAGAACTGGGATTTATTCCTCTGCTTTTCCTCCGCTTACCTGGAGAAGTCTCAAAGCGACTTACATTCGCCTTCCCTTCCTGTCCCCATAACAGACACCCTGTCAGGGAGGTGAGGCTGAGATACATCACCGAGTTACCGTGACAGTGTGCAACTTTGTGGCCTTGACTCGCCAACCTTCAGGTCCCCAGCTGCTGGCACAGGTGCTTTGTGTTCCTCCCTTAATTGCAAATCGGCCTCTTGGAATGGCAGCCAGCACTCCCACACACTTAGCTGCAGACCTTGGCAAAGCTGGCGTCATTGTTCCCTTCACTAAGGAGGGCGTCCCTATTAGAGGGTGCATTGTTCCGAAATAGGAACACACTGTAACATCTCTGTCATGGAAAACTCCAGAGAGTCTGTCATTAAATCTGAATGTTTCCGTTTTTTTTTTTAAGGGGCTGATCAGAAAAGGAACGGGAGGTGCAATAAGCTATCTACGCCATCATTCCTCCCAAGAGTTGCCAATTTCCAGGTGGTACCTGGGGACCTACTTTTATAATCCTCCTGGCCCAGCCTGGGAGAATGAGTTGCCACCCAAGATTACGGCCCTGATAAAAGTTATGGCAGTTCCACAGGGCCTGTAAGATGGCGCTCTTCCACCAGGCCTATGGCTGAGCACAGGGCAGCTTAACATCATGGGGGACTCCCACTTCTCATCTCCACGCCCGTCCCCCCCTTATTTTCTTCTTGGCTGGATCCATGTCCCAGCCAGTAACTGATCTTTAGGCCAGATGGGAGATAGTTAAGGCATGGTGGGGTGGGTAGGGTTTCAGGTTGATTTTTGATTATGAAGGTCTTAACTATCTTGTAAACTGCCCCAAGCCCACTTGCAGAGAGGGCCAGTCTGTACATCTCATAATTTAATAAACTAACAAACCATAAACATTACAGTTGATCTCCAGATGACCAAGATCAGTTCCCCTGGAGAAAACAACAGCTTTAGAGGGTGGTCTTTACGGCGTTCTATCCAGCTGTCCTCGCCAAACCTCACTCTCCCCAAGGTCCACTCCCAAATCTCCTGTCATTTCCCAGCCCAGAGCTGGCAGGCCTTGTGCTTACTGGTCCCCAGTTCAATCACTGGAGACCAGCATGGTGCCAGGAGGTCCAACAACTCCAAGTGGGATACATAAGCAGACAGAAATACTGTATTTACTTGAAGGAAGGTGGCTCTGAATATAAGACAAGAAGTTATTTTTGCTCGACATAACTGTAGATTGTATGGAAATGTAAGATCTTCCTTCCTTCCTTCCTTCCTTCCTTCCTTCCTTCCTTCCTTCCTTCCTTCCTTCCTTCCTTCCTTCCTTCCTTCCTTCCTTCCTTCCTTCCTTCCTTCCTTCCTTCCTTCCTTCCTTTCTTTCTTTCTTTCTTTCTTTCTTTCTTTCTTTCTTTCTTTCTTTCTTTCGGGTCAGGAGGCAAATTTCCTCCAGGCCAGATTGGCTATGGATTCTGCCTTTTTTTTTTGGGGGGGGGGGGCATTATGTGGGCATGGAATTGGGGTCATTGTATAGGCAGATAGTTGTGAATTTCCTGATCCCAGAAGCCCTTTCTATGATTCTATGATTCTATTGTGTGTGTGTGCGGGGGGAACTAGCCTTGCATTACATAAATACTGTATGTGCCTCCCAAAATCATAGAATCATACAATAACAGAGTTGGAAGGGACCTCCTAGGCCATCTAGTCCAACCCCCCGCACAATGCAGGACATTCACAACCCTATCGCTCATCCACTGTCACCTGCCACCCTCATAGTTATGGAAGGATACCAGCTGCAGTTGGCTGTATGGTAAAAAAAAAACATTTTAGTTTGCCACAGTTCTTTGGCATGTCCCAAGTGTGATGGCCTGCCTGCAGATAACCAAGTCCCGTGAGACATTTCTAGTATTGCAGTCCCAGAACTGCATCATACCAGATTCAAGGGTTTTCCCAGCAATCGTGGCAAAAGCTTGATGAATAACAGCCAGAGTTCTATTAAGACATACAAATGCCCTTTTGTTCCATTCAAAACCATGGGCTTAAAAAAAATTAAATTTGGGTCGGGCCATTAATTTCTTAATTAATTAATTACTAGCCACGTCAGCTGCTCGGTAGACAAGCCGAATGATACCAACACCCTGAGCCATTTGGTGGTTCAGTAATTCCCCCCAAATGCAATCCTAAACTGAATAATTGGCACCTGGATTTTATGGCTCTTTCAGATACCATCCACTTGTGTAATTTACTGTTTGAGAGCAAAAGCAGAAATCCCTGTGGGTCAAAGAAGTAAACACTCACTGCCATTTGCATTTAAATTAAAAGACTTATTTTGAAATCAAGAATCGCTGATCCTTGCAGGCGGCACGGCCATTATAAAAATGTCAACGCTTTAAAATTAGGTCTCATTAGGATGATGACTCTCCCTAATTTAAATGACTTACAAAAATATTTCCTATTAATTTCCAAGGTAGCCATGAAAACCCTCTCATTTGTAGCGTTCGCCGTGCAATTCTTTTTTTCGAAACCAGAAAGAGGAACGGGACACTGGCCTTTCAGATTCTCTGTGGCCACAAGGAAGCCTCTTACTTAAAGCCCAGAACAGACTGCAATCAGCTCCTCTGAAAAATAAGTCAAGCGGAGCTTCCGAGCAATTATATAACTTAAAGTGGTCGGCGAGAGCCCTGGGGAGCATGCCTTGCAATGAAACACTTCAGCTGAGTTCAGGGCAGCCATTGTGTGGAGGGAAGCATTAGTTCAGGTAGCCCTTTTTGCCTCCAGATCCCACACATTGAGAGAGAGCAGGCTTCTTTGTACAGAAGCAGAGGGGAGGGGGGGGGGGATTGGGAATTGCAAAGATCTTTGAGGGGGTATCTAGAGCTGCCAATTTCGGGTACGTAAATTCCTGGAGATTTGGGGGGGGGGAGAGCCTGGGGTAAGCAGGATTTGAGGAGGGGATGGGCGTTGGCAGTAGGGCTTCCAACTCCATGGTGAGAAATTTCGGGGGATTTAACATGGGGAGGGAGCCTGGGGAGGGAAAGGTTCAGGGAGAGGAGGGGTCTCCAACAGAGTAGAAGACTGCAGGTGGAAACTGCAATAGCTAGTGGGATGGAAAGAATTCCTTAAAGAAGAGAGGGAATGGGTAGATGCCAATCATGTGCAGGCTCCCAGGCTGGTCTGGGAATTCCACGAGTGCTATCCCGATAAACCAGCGTCAGGTTGAGGGGGGTGGTGATGGCTGTTTTGGAGGGGCTGAATGTCAGAACCCTGCATCCAAGCTTCTGCCATATGTTTTGATCTGCCTTTAATTCTGTGTAATTGATTGTGTTAGGTGTGAATGTAGCTGGTTAGGCCAACAGTATTTGCACCCTGCGAGGGGAGAGAAAATCAAGGTACATAAATTTGGTAAATAAATTAATCAATGGTGTCCCCTTGACTCCTGTGCTTCACTTCCCAGCATGGAAATTAATTGAAAGCACTGGTTTATTTAAAGAAGAAAAACCACTGGGGGACATCTGAGTCTGCTCCCAGAACTAAGAACTGAGCATGCTGTTAGCTGCATAGCCCTAACTTTTCATCTGCATTATGCCAACTTGAGTTCTTTCTTCCGCTAGGCATGTGGTTGAGATCAGGCTATTAGACTATAAGGAACATCAGGAGCCCCCTCGTGACAGTTCAGAGAGACGAGAATTGGATCAGACCAGAGCATGGAAAGGATGTCGACTGGTGTTCTGCAAGAATGTTTTAGGCCAGGGATAGTCAACCTGTGGTCCTCCAGATGTCCATGGACTACAATTCCCATGAGCCCCTTCCAGCGTTTGCTGGCAGGGGCTCATGGGAATTGTAGTTCATGAACATCTGGAGGACCACAGGTTGACTACCCCTATTTTAGGTCATTTAAATGTAGTGTTCTATTGCATATTGGTTTTCAACTGTTGTATACCAACCCAAGATGACTGTGCCTAGAGGGGCAGTTCTAAAAATCCATGCCACATACTTCCTGCCCCTCACAATGCCCCTACAGAGTAGCCTCAGGCTGAGAGAGACCAGAGTGGCCAGGTCACTAGAAGCAGCTGGCAGGGAATGGAAGATACCTTTATCAGGAGGTGGGAGAAATGCTGTAAATTCATACGACATGCCTATATGACTTGAAAGTGACATGTTGGAGGGAGGGGCATTCTGGTTTTCAGACAAAACTCTATAGTAGATTGAGCTCCTACCATTGAGTTTTGCCCCAGAATCAGATTAGCACCCCTGATGTCCCTGATGTGCCTATGCCACTTCCAGATCATCCAGGCACTTTTATGTTAATCCTCATGTTCCTCCCTTATGGGGGGTGTAATTCCTGGCCGCCAGCAACTCTGGCATCCCCAAGAGGGTCAGTGTCTGGCCAAAGGTCACCCAGTGATCTTTAAGGTGGCCCCAAGCCAAGTGTCCCAGATTCTTGTCTGACACTCAAGCCACTACGCACACAGCCTCTCAAACAGTGTCTGCTTCCTTGAATGTCATTACGCCAGTGTCCGTGGTCCGTGAATATGTTTCCGCATGTGCCATATGCTCACCTCAGATTGGATGGAAGAATTAGGAGCCCCAGCAATGTTGCTAAGGATATCCACCAGAGGCTAGATTCTTAATGAGTGTGGAAGGGACTTGGAGGCATCTGATTAGCCTCAGCACATCTTAATTTCTGAATGGCAGCACTGTCTCTGGTTGGCACGCCTGCCATGATGTGAGAATTGAAAGCCAAGATCTCTCTCTCTCTCTCTCTCTCTCTCTCTCTCTCTCCATATCTCTCTCTCTCTCTCTCTCTCTCTCTCTCTGTGTGTGTGTGTATGTGTGTGTCTCATTTTCAAGGGTCAGCTCAGACGTAAACAGGGAAGAATAATCACTCTCGAAGGTATGTCATGTTTTTTTGTGTTTTTGAGAAATGTAATCTCATCTGGGCTATTGACCTATTTGGCAGTTTGCACCGACGAAAGCCACAGCTGTGAGCTCTAGATGGGACGTGTGGTTACAAGGATAATGAATTTGTGTGTTGCCAAGATTATGGAAACCCTGTAAACGAAACTCCATTTACAGGCGCCGAAGACCCACATTGAAATATTACGCGCCTATAACTAGAGCTTTAGGAGTACGAACGGCTAGATCCATAATCCAGTAAATACATAATAAATGTTCTTCCTCTGCGGCATGAGACCACATGCTACAGGCTCGAAAATGTTCTCTCAATTACATTGCTGTCTGTAGGCATATTAGTCCATTTTAATTAAAGATCCATTGGCCAACTTGCAGGGCTGGGCAGCTTGTTCGGCAACGGGGGATGCATTGGAAATAGATATTTGGCCGGATGGCTGCAGCTACATTTGCATATATTGTTGCAAGTCATTGATTGCGCATGCAGTCATTTGCGTCAACACAGTCCTTGCCAAACATGCGCCAGTGCAATATTCTTCTTTTGAAATGGCTGTATGGGAGGGGGCGGGAAACAACACCTTGATGTAGAGGCCTGAAGATAATGATGGGTTCTGAAAACAATTAATTTGAGCGCTTTCCCTTTCTTCCTTGTTTCTCAGCCTTATTTGGGCAATCATATTTTAAAAGGCATCCTTCCTGTTGGGCAGGCCGGCTATGTTAATTAAAAATAAATCTTGAAGTCCTCAGGAACTTCAGATGCAGCTGTTGCCCAGAAGTACTCTGGGGACTACATGGCACTTCCTGTCCCATTGCTTAGGTGCTGCATTTAAGCATGGCCAACCAACTTGCCTGATCATTTAGTCCTGGGGTAGTCAAACTGCGACCCTCCAGATGTCCGAATGCTGGCAGGGGCTCCTGGGAATTGTAGTCCATGGACATCTGGAGGGCCGCAGTTTGACTACCCCTGATTTAGACTCTCTGAGGTCTTATTCCAAGAGCCTACCATCAAAAGTGAGACACACATATGGTTGCCAATCTCCAGATGATGGCAGGAGATGTCCTGGAAGTACAACTAATCTCTAGGTGACAGAGATCAATTCATCTGGAGAGAATGGATATTTTGGAAGGTGGATTCTATGACATTATACCCCATTGAATTCCCTCCCCTTCGCAACCCTCCTCCTCAGGCTCCACCTTTCCCAACCCAGTGCTGGCAACCCTAGGCAGGTATCTGATGGAGGGAAGGCATTATTTATGGTGGTATCCTGGATTTAGAATTGCCTTGCCTGTTGCTGTCATTGGGTATGACAAGATGTCTGATCTGTTCACTCAAACTTTTAATAATAATTCATTTTAATGCCTTGTTTCCCTGTTTCCAAGGCACGGATCCATCCCGTTGTTGACAGTCACACATTAAAGCAAAACAGATAGTTGATAACGTCTAATAAACCTTAGTCCATACCACATCTGCCACCAGCAGAGAGCGTACCATCTAACATCTGAGAGACTGTGGCCGTAAATAAAGGCCCTGCAATGAACAAGTCATTATTGTAAATTACAATGACTTCTCTGAAATGTTGACTTCGGTAAACTCAAAAAAGCCAAACATGTATTCAGTTAAAAACAGAATTCATGCAGGAACATTGATGCTGAAACTATGTGGTTCTAAGCATGAAGATATTGATCATATGTCTCTAGGGCATCTAGGGCAGGCCTTCTCAACCAGGGTTTTCTTGACAGCCCACCCCTCCAAAAATGGCCAATAATGGGCCAGGAGGGGGTGGGAAGGGAGGTGCCCTGGGTGGGCGTGTTCACAGCTCTGCTTCCCAACCATATTCTGCCCAGTTGTGCCACTTCTGGGAATTCTCGAAGCCTGAGGAATGTTTCAGGAGGTTCTCAAAGGTGCAATAATTGAGAAAGGCTGCTCTAGGAAGACTATGACCCGAATGAGCTAGTCTCCTGGCCTTCTGCAAAGCACAAGCGTTGATTACCTTGGAACATCCCCTTAATAGCAGGAAACTGGTAAAAAGCAAAAGAGCCATTCACATAGAACCACATTTCCCACTCCTCACATTCATACCTTTTAACATTTATTTTTCTAAGCAAAATGATTAAGTGGTAGCTGTTTAATGACTTCAAGGGCCACTAAAATAAACAGCTGTTTCGGGTGCATCCTAGATGATCAAACCTATTAGCTCAACGACTCATGGCAAAGATGATTAGATTCACTTGAGCGCTAATGGAAGGACTGGGAAGCCTCCGACAGACAGAGCTGGGCGATCAAGTGGAGGCAGCCTGGGCGGGGGATGGTTGTTCTGGCGTCATAAGCTCTGCTCGGCACCCATGAAGGTTGCTCATAACATTGCAGAAGCACAGATGATCTGGAAATGGTCAGCATTTTTGATTCTCAAAGAGCTCTGGGAAAATCTAAAGATCTCACGCCCTCAGATAAAACAGTTGGTACCGTAAAGTTTCTATCAGAAGGCCTTTGCTAGTAAGCATAACTTTAACTCTCCATTGGTAGTCACCTTGGTAGTCCAGATTGGGCTTTCTCAACCAGGACTTCATGAAAGACTGGGGTTTCTTGGTGGCCCTGGAAGGGTTTCCCAACGAGAAACCCTTGATTCATTTTTTAAAAATGTGCTAAACATTCATTGAGTGATATGATCATATATGGTCATGCCGACTCACACATCACCAAATGGCCATTGATGGGCCAGGATGGGGTCCCTGGTAGGCGTGTATTCAGCTATGCTTCCAAACTGTATTCTACACAATCACACCACTTCTGGTCAGTTCTTTGTATCCACATATTAAACTCTTCTGATGATGAGTCCATTCTCCCCGCCCCCTGCGCTGTGTTAATTTACACGTATCACCTCAGCCAGCATGTCCTTGTTTCCATACTGAGATGCTGTCTTCCTCTGTAGAGCTTGCTTAACCACTTGATTCCTTCAGTTCGGCCCAGGAACACTTGAGCTGTTGTCGCGGTATGCCAGGTGCCGATAGCATTCAGCAATTCAGAAGCTGCTGTAAAGAAAAAGTACACAATCAATTGAATGTTTTCCCAGGCAGTGATTTTGTGATTGATTTGAAGCAATTTGATTTTGACCTTTTTCATTCCATATCGAGATCGCTTTCACTGATACCTGTAAACAGAAACAGCAGTGGCTTGATGCTGTCTTTTATAATGGCTGGTACCATTGATTCAGAGACAGAGCATCTCTGATACCCCATCCCCTTCCCTTCCTCAGAGGCAAGATTCCCCCTCCCCATACACACTCAGATGACTGAGCCATCTTAGTTGTCTGTTTTCTTCTTTTCTGAAGAATTCTGGCTGCCCCACCCTGTCACAACATTATATTTTGGCTGCTTGCTGAGCCCAGGGACCTGAAGGAAGGAAAGGGAGTCCCCTTTAACCTGAACAACTTAAATGGCACTTGTGAAGTTTTTATACTCAAAGGTATTTTAGTCAACATAGAGGAGAAAGGTCAGGTTGAATCAGCATTGAAATTTATGAGCAGAAACCAGGACGTCTACAGACTTAAGTTCTTATGTTGCAGGTTAATGAGAGGATTTTTTTAAAGCTATTCAGAGTTACTTAAAATCTTTATGTTGAGAAGCTTTTGTTCCAGTGTTTTCCCAAATACTCCAGTACACTTCTTTTTAGTATTCTCTGACTCTTTTGATTTCCAGAAGGCTGGTGCACTCTTTCCAGTACCCAACCCCATTCCCATGAAACACCAGTACTTGTCTTGAGTTTTAACTGACTCTTAAAGTCTCCAAAGGTGGTTTCTAACCACACCAGATTAAAGTGGGTAGGGAAATTCCTTCTCTCTTTAGAAGATCTGTCTCCTCTCCTTGGCCCGAATGGGAGTCTCCATCTAACTACCCACACATACTTGCCAACTTTCCCCAGTTCTGTCTGTGTGAAACTGCTGTCAGTCAGGGCTGAATTCCAAATGGATTCTCCTCCTCAGCCTTCAGCTGAAGTCTCTTTCTCTGCTCAGCTGATGCTGACCAATCAGATTGCTTGGAGTAGCCTGTCACTCAAGGCTCTCTGCTTCTGTGAAGAATTAACCCTTCATAGTCCTTAAGCTGTTTGCGTAGCATTTCTAAACTTTTTAAAAGCACAGTCCGTTACAGCATCCAACGGTTTACTTTGTCATGAGGCTTTCTTTTTATAATCTTCTTCAGTCACTAATAGGATTTACCAGTTCGAGTCTTGTTTGGGTTCTTAACATTTGTTGTACAAAGCCTGCAAGAATAGTTATGAAGGAGGTAAGTGATTGCATCCAAAGCTCAGTTTCTTGCATTGGAAGGTCTTTCCATGTGTAGAATGGAACTTCTCTGCTTTCCCCCTCCACTAAAGTAAGTCTGGACCTGCAGTGAAGAAGTCTATGGAACTGAATTGGGCTTGTCAACTTCCACATTATTCCAGAATTAAAACTGATTCCCAAACTACAGCAATTGGCTCACCTGGAGAAGATGGCTGCTTCAAACGGCAAGCTCCATGGTATACAAAGAGTCTAAGTGAAATCCCCCCTCCCCCCCAAAAAAAGAAATTCTTCCTTGCTTAGGCATTATCCCCTGCCAGTTCCCCACCCCCTCCATCACACACCTGCCGATAACCAGCATCCCATCAATTGGTTCCCAGGCATCATTGGGGTAATTGCAGGAGCGCTTCCTGATTGTCCTGATTTTAAAACCATAACTTGGAAATTGGTAAATGCTATTGTGATCCACCCAGAAACAGTTTGGAGAGGGGTGGCCTATAATCCTCAATAGAAATATATATTTTTAATCATAGTTAATATATTCATTTCCTCCCTCTCATGGTCTGTATTCATTCATTTCCTTATAAAATGTGAAACAAATTTGAGCATGCAGAGTTGTGCTGTGATTTTTTAGGTTTTTCTGTGGACTGTATAGGGTTTGGGTGCATGGCCTTCCCCTTAATGGAACTCAGTTGACTATTAAGTAGAGTTTGGCTCCGATTTCTCTCCTTTTCTGTCTCTCCCACACATACACCCCAGATGCTCAAAGCTGCCAAGGGCACCAGCCATCATTAAGACCAACAGAAAATGACAAATTGAGTCTTTCTCTGCCAAGTCACTCAAGTTGCGACAAGCCAAATAAACATTAGGACACTTTCCAAGATGGGAAAAACCAACACAATTTTGAAAAAAAAAAAAAGGAAAAAGAGAAAAGATACTCTCTGCAGCCTCCAAAATGCCTGGCAGATTTCCATTCTCACACTTCAGAAAACTCCATTCTGGCACTACATCACAAACACACACAACATTTTACATTAGTCGGTTTAGTTTAGAGTTGCTGACTTCTGCTATTACAACCGATCTCCAGGCAACACAGATCAGTTCACCTGAAGAAAATGGACACTGAAAATGGAAGGTGGAATCTTGGACATTATACCTCACTGATGAAGATCTTCCCCAAACCTTAACCTCCTCAGGCTCCACTCCCCAAAACCCTAGGTATTTCCCCATTGGGAACTGGCAACCCTAGCTGGATGTTAGTCTGAAGGAAAACCCTACTTAAGGGGAAAGGAAATGGGGAGGGATACATTTATTTAGGTTTGTAGCAGAATATACCTGTTCTGGCCTGCAGACACTATTCCATCCTGCCAACTCCAAGGTATTTCCCAAAACTTAAAGAGTCTCTCTCTCTCTCTCTCTCTCTCTCTCTCTCTCTCTCTCTCTCTGTCTCTCTCTCTCTCTGTCTCTCTGTCTCTCTGTCTCTCTCTCACTCTCTCTCAGACCTGATTTTGTGCCTTGGTACCCCCTGCTGTCCAGCACCTGGTCACAATGGGGGACAGTTTGCTGCTTTGGGCATCCCTGAAGGAATAGCCACTTGCCAACTGCCAGCCTTTCTCCTGGCACCTCTTTTACATTAGCATGTCTGAGATGTTGGGTGTCTATGTAGTATAGTATAGAGCAGGGGTAGTCAACCTGTGGTCCTCCAGATGTCCATGGACTACAATTGCAAACGCTGGCAGGGGCTCTTGGGAATTGTAGTCCATGGACATCTGGAGGACCACAGGTTGACTACCCCTGGTATAGAGAACCACTACCAGCATCCAAACTTATGTAGTATTTATTGAAAGGAAAATGCTCATAAGCATATTTTAGCACACCACCAGATTGAGCAAGGGATCAAAAAGAATTAGGTAAAACACAATTCCTCATGTCCCTGTCTTTATACATGCCCTAGGAGAGGCTCCTTAGCTTAGTAAATTACTGATCTTGCTTTACCTTGAAGTTTCCTTTAGCTCCTCAGGTAAGCACATGGTCAACAGCTGTCTGCTCCACAACTCAATTAAGAGTTCTCCCTCCTCTGATAGACCCTGTACCAATGAGTCCTCCTCCTTAGTGCAGAGTGTTGCTCCCTCCCCTCCCATATCTGTTTCTCCACCTGCTGACTAGGTCAGGCCAGGTCAGTAAAGTGTTTTCTCCAGGAATCTCGTTCCTGAAGACTCTTTAGGATTCCTTTCCTCCACATTGCTGTTTCCTGCTTGGAGAAAGAGGGAGAGCTTGACTCACCTATTGCCTCTAGTTCAACCAATTAGCATGTTTATGAAGATGAGCTGGGGGACATCTGGAGAGCAATTGGACTGCCTGTTCCCTGAACATGAAGAAAAACCCCGTTAAAACACTCATTTCAAACCTCAAAGGAAAGAAAAGGGCATTTCTTCACAAGTTTCCATAGGTGTAGAATGCTAAATAATTATGGATTTTTTTCACTCTTAGTTAATTTGGCTTATGATAAACAGCTGTGGTTGTAGCAATGCACAATCACAGTAGTTGCCGGAAAAGATCATTAAGAACTTCAGTGGCGATACAGGAAGTCGGCTAAAATCGTATCTGTGAACCATCTCTCAGAACAAAAAGAGGATAAAATTGTCTTTGTGTCAACAAAAAGAGAAATTACCTTATAAGTACACTGCAGAATGCGTGTAAGTCAGAAGCACAGTTTTAGATGGCTGTCTGAACAGCATCTTAATGGGATAAGGAAGATTATTGTTTGAATCCCTAAAGGCAGGGGGTTATGGCTTTTTGATGGGTTTCTTGCAAATAATTAAAACTGTGCCTTAGACAGAATTCCCATGGGAATTTCACCTACTAGAAGTTTTGTAATTAATGTGACTTCCTTTTCTGGTGAAACTCAAGAACGAACTATCTGTTAAGCGGAGAGAGCTGTGATTGGATTTCCCAGTGTTTCCTTTGAAAGTTCCCATGGGTGGACCCAATTTGGGTTGGGGATGTAGTTTCTAGAGAGGAAATCAACCCTTTTCACACCATCTTTCAGGAATAAAACTACTGCTTGACTTGTAGCACAATACAGGTACCGATCCCCCTCCCTTTCCCAACACCAATAGCAGCTATAGAATGTGATTTTCTGTTGTGGAAACAGCCTGAGGCTTAGGATTAACTTTCCCCAAGGCTGAAGCCGTAGTCCAAATTGGGAGCCCGGTGGTTGTTTTTGACATTTAAAGAAAGTATTGGGAGACACGATCACAGACCTCCAATCTAGTAATTTAGGGTTGGATCTCATCAGGGGTAGTCCAACTGCGGCCCTCCAGATGTCCATGAACTACAATTCCCATGAGCCCCCTGCCAGCATTCGCTGGCAGGGGGCTCCTGGGAATTGTAGTTCATGGACATCTGGAGGGCCGCAGTTGGACTACCCCTGCGCTAGGTGTTTTCTCGCAGCTTCACCTAACTCCATTAATGGCTAAGGCCCCTGTCCCACATGCTGTTTGTCGATGCAGATCTCATGTTGCTAAGCACAGCTGTTCTGGTATTCATAAAGAGGGATAGTCTGCCCTTTTTCAGTGGTGGCAGAGCCCCGTTTTCAGTGGCAAGATTAGATGGTTCAGGTGCCGCAAATGTTGTTTCTGTGTGTGCCAGTGTTCTGTAATACTCCCTTGGTAGAGAGCAGGGAGGTACTGACATCAGCTGTGTATCAACATATGACAGTCCTACATAGGTGAGCTTTTGGCCATGACTGAAGACTCCAGTTGTTCTGGTGACGATGGACGGATGGTTGTTATTGTGATGATGTTTGCATAGGACCATGATATAAAATCATAGAATCATAGAGTTGGAAGGGACTTTATGGGTCATCTAGTCCAACCCCCTGCACTATGCAGGACACTCACAACCCTATCACTCATCCACTGTCACCTGCCACCCCCTTAAGCCTTCACAGAATCAGCCTCTCCGTCAGATGGCTATCTAGCCTCTGTTTAAAAATTTCCAAAGATGGAGAACCCACCACCTCCCGAGGAAGCCTGTTCCACTGAGAAACCGCTCTGTCAGGAACATCTTCCGGATGTTTAGATGGAATTTCTTTTGAATTAATTTCATATGTTTTTAATTAAATCACTATCCTGTGTAAGTTGCCTTGATGAACCCAGCCTGGCAACCAGCAGGAGACTGTGGGGTAAGATCATGGAGCAAGGCAGGCAACAGCAAGGCAGTGATGTCACTTCCAGGAAAAGAACTGGTTATGATGTCACGCCTTTCCAGGCATTGCCGGAAATCTCTATGGTTTTACCTCTACCGGTTCCTAGAAGGGCGGGACATCATTCCCCCTCCCCCTGAAACTGACAACGCACTGCCACCAAAGGTGCTTTTATCTTTTCACCTGCTGATGACCCTAAAGCAATCCTGTGCCTTGAGCAATAAGTTATGGAGGGAAGTAGATTTCAAGATATAAATGTTTGTAATAATCATCATTCAATCAGCACTAGCCTTTTGGTCCTTGAAGGGGTAGGTTTACACTCCTGTGCAGACCTGTGTTCATCAGATGATCTCAAGCACAATGCCGACCATTTCTACGGGAAGCATTTGTTCTTCCTTTTCCTTGCTGTCATCTTCCCTTCACCTGAAATGTTGTCACAGGTTTGTTTCTTCATGGGTTGTTTTCCTCTGTGTTTCCTCAGTTGGCATGTTGAGCCTTCTTTTGCACATCATCTAGTGAAGGATCGCATTCTAGTTCTGTCAGCGCTTTCATCTCCGCAAAGGCTGTGATATGCAGTCCCCCCCCCTTTCTTTTCTTTTGCACAAGCTAGATTGACACAGTGGGATAATGCAAGATGGTGTTGCCAGGGCAACACGGAGTTCTGCCCTTTTTAACCTGAGCCTGCGATTTTGAGCAGGCCATACTCCATCAACCCACCCAGCCAAGCAAACAGGCTTACTGAAGACCCCCGTGCAAGCTTTTGGGGACCCCTGTTAGAGCAGGAGGGGAAGAAAGACTCAATTCCATGCTTTTTTCTTTCTGTCATACACTACCTCCAGACCTTTCTTTCCATATCTTTTTCTAAGTCTCTGATCATTAGCAATGGGAAATCCCATTCCCCCCAGCCCCCTGGGTTGAAGTTCAATGTTCCAAAACCCACCAGAGATCCTGTTTTACTCCCCCTTTCCCATTTCCAGCCACTCTGGGTGTGTGGTCCCCCAGAGAACTGTGTGTTGTGTGTGACTGATCCCTTGGTAACTCACTCATCCTGCTTTTTTCTGATCATGCCCGTCAGTAGTCATCAGCACATTCAAAAGAAAAAGGAACTTCAGTAGCCAAGTATGTCACTCTACTGGAAGCCCAGATGTGTCCATAAGGTACTGTCAAGTCACAGCCAATGTATGGCAATCACATATGGTTGCAAAGCTAGAGCATTGCCTTTGCATAGTCGCCTTGTGCTCCCTTGGAGGTCTCCCATCCAAGGACTAATCAGGGGCTACTTACCTGATGAGACCTGATGAGATCAAGCTAGCCTGGGCAATCCAAGTCAAGATCCCGTAGCTTACAGCCATCTGCTATAGGAGTGTGCTGACATGACCGCAGAGTTGTGGGGATTTTTTAAATGCTGAGCACTAGCAGGGAAAATGGCAGCCAGTCAGGAAAAAAAAAATTAGGTGGCCCGGAAGTAGAACCTGGAAGCAGTTGGATCTAGGCAGTGCAGCTAAGTGCAGAGACTCCATCACCCCATGAGGAGATGGCCACTGTCCATTTACTTCACTTAGACACCACCTTTCTTCCTCGTGGGAATCCAGAGGGGCTTATATCATTCTTTCCTCCACCATATTCTGCTTTTTTGCGTGATGTGGCAACTGGCACATGATGCTTAGGGAAAGATTCTACATACTGCAGAAGAAACCTAAGTCTACATCTGGAAGTCTTGATCTAATACCAGCCCAGATCTGCACAATTGCTCTGTGAGAGGAAATGAAGCCCAGCCAGAATAAACTGGTTATTTCCTTATTAGCAATATTGCCAATTGACAAAACCCCAGTATTGCTACATTTATTGTCAACTTGTTAGTACTATATGTAAGCACAACAGTCCTGCGAAGTAAGTTAACCGGGGAACGTACCAGGGGCCCAGGATTCCACAGCAACCTGGGGTCTTGAAGCTGGATCGCCCAGGTCCTAAAACAGCAGTCTACCCCCTACAGCCCACTGGCTTTCTCACTGAGACTACTGCAGTTCCGGGGATATAAACTAAATAACAGATGTAATGACACGTTTAAAGTATCATTGCAGTGACAATAACATATATTCTGCAAGTCTTTTCTCGTTTGTTGCTGTGTAAATAAATGGCCAAGTCGTGCCTGTACGTATTTTGAGATTGACTGTGATTTCTTGACACGAACAAGGAAGTAGGATGGAGTCCAGTTTGGAGCCAAGTTTTCTAGAACTTCCCCCAGGAGCAAGCAGACTCCTTTTTCTCAGACTTCACAGATGTTGCTGCTCTGAATGAAAGCAGGTGTGCATGTGGAGTTGGCTGTTAGCCCTCTTCGTGGTGTTTCTGGCTTCAACTTTGGTCCCCAAAGTGCCTATTTTCTGAACAAAAGGCAAGTTCTAGCTATAAGTGAACAGCAGATGTCTGGACCAATGTGGAGCAACGAAAAAGCACAAGAAGCATACAGATGGCTTTTATGGCTGAGAACCTGGACATGTTTGCCATTGTATTTGGCCAGGACTTGGGAGAAGAGAATCCTTCCAGCCAATGGAGAGGAAAGGGGGCTATTTGCCTCCTTTCTAGGTATTTGTGGAGCTGAATTGAGGAAGGGCCTCTCTAAACACAGAAGGCCTTGCCGCAGCCTGCCATCGCCGTGCTGGGACGTTTTCAAAATGATCGCTGAAATGAATGATCAAAATGACGGCAACGTGTCTCCATGGACAGAATTAACAACCAGATCCAGAATGCCGTTCAGCCGAACTCTGTTATTTGCTGGACTGGATTTCAAGGAAAGATAAAAATGATAACTTTTCCAGAAGGCAAGCCAAGAACCTTCTCTGCTCGAAATCCCACCAACTAGGATGTCAGAATAATTATGGAACTTGAGAGGTGAAAACTTTGACGACTCACTCGAGATCTCTGAATCGGTTCAAATGCAGGCAAGGTGGATGAGGTAATTATCTACAGAGCTGTGTAGGCAAAAAAAAAAGAAGAGTTGGTTGGGTTCCATTTTATTTAGAAAACATATGTTACGTATTCAGGTGTGGAGCACTTGTTTCTGATGAATTGGTGGCTTAAATCAGCCTTTTGAGCATCCCAGGGGATTGAACAGAATAAATTCCACCCTATCTACAGTTTACATGAACATAACCTGTGCACTTCAGGAAATCAGGGGAGCCAGGCTTCAGTTCGTTTCTTTTCAAAGTTATTAAAATTCATGCCGGTGATATGCCCTTGCTATGTGAGCAGGTTGCTGATAGATCCCTTTTTCTAAACCTGCAATTTCCTACGAAAGATAGGAAGATACTGGTTGACTTCCTGGATGGATTTGGTCTACAGATCGGGAAACGTGGTTTCCAATGTAATATCATGGCATCTTGAGGAAAAACTTTAGAATCCCACTTTCCCTTTCCTGTTTTGTTTTTAAAGAGTCGGTTTCCAGTCTTGGTGGATGTGTGTAAGGGCTGAAAATGGCACTCATTTTAATGAAGGAGATGGTAGTATCGTCAACATAGGACACCTCAGCTTTGCTGCAGTCTGGCAAAAGGTTTTATTCAGCTCTCTGGCTTGGCCTTCTTGTAGTCAGCCTTTTATAACAGGTTACTCAGCTCCAAATTGCTCTACAGGAACCTTACAGGGCCAAGACCTGCAAAGCAGTAACTTGGCCCCATAGAGGCTACTTGTATACATTACAACAGAGGCAAGCTTGGGGTAG
Source organism: Paroedura picta (assembly GCF_049243985.1). NCBI lineage: Eukaryota > Metazoa > Chordata > Lepidosauria > Squamata > Gekkonidae > Paroedura > Paroedura picta. The sequence goes on along the minus strand of NC_135378.1, from coordinate 77,969,364 downwards.
TGGTTAAGAGCGGCGGCTTCTAATCTTTTCCAGAAGGTGAGCTGGGTTTGATTCCCCGCTCCTCCACATGCAGCCGGCTGGGTGACCTTGGCCCAGTCACGGCCCTGATAAAGCTGCTCTGGCCGACCAGTATCACCCTGCCTCATGGGGTGTCTTTTGTGGGGAGAAGGAAGGGAAGGTGACTGTAAGCCACTTTGAGACACAGGAGGCCTTAGGCCAGCCCAAGTCCTTCAGAGCTCTCTCATCCCTACCTCCCTCACAGGGTGTCTCTTGTGGGGAGAGGAAAGGGAAGGCGAATGTGAGCTGCTTTGAGACTCCTCCTCCTCCTCCTTCTCCTCCTCCATGGTATCAGGGAGAAACTTGAAAATGGGGAGGTAATTTTCCAGCTTGTTTCCCGAAGCGTAACAAGTGTCAGATCTCTGATCCATCTCCTGCCTTTAAGAACTCAGCCTTGCCTGCAGCTGGAACTCCTGACCAGAAATCCTCTATAAGCTACATTTCCAAATTAGCGCTATTTACAGTGTTCTTGCATTCCTCTAATTTATTTATAGCATAAATTCCTTCTGGTTCTTTCCCCCCTGAAAGTCATGGGAGAATAGACGTTGGCTGAGCCTAAAGAGGAGGAAGAAATGGGTTATTTCCCTAACGGCCCCTCAGTGTTTAAAATAAATAGTAACCAGAGTGGCTGAGATCCAGCTTACTTTTTTAGACAGAGGATTGCTATGCCCCGGCGTGTCAGTTGAACAAATCAAGCCGTTGCATTCGAGCTGAATGACGACGTTTGGGTAAGCCAGGCTCTGCACGGGGGAAATATCTGCAAAGAGGACTGTCAGACCATTAATTTCAAGGTAGCTTTATTTTATTTTTATTGACTGTTAATCGTGTCAGACATGCTGGACTTGTGTTGCATTCGGGTGCTTTCTCCCATTGCCTTGTTTTCGGTCTCTTGACTGTTGCTCAGAAGGACGGTTTGCGACCAAACTGACGGGTTTGGACCTCGTTACTCGGAAACCGTCTGCTCTTTTGACGCTTGTGTTCTGCTGCAGCAAATGGTGCCTAAGTAGATAGCCATTGATAATGAAGGTGTCGATGTACGAGAGGTTGAAAACGTTTTAACGAGGGAGGCAAACCAACTCTGATGCTGCAATAGGGGGCTGGAGGAACGTGGGCAGCGCCAAGGTGCATACGGGTGCTAGCCTGGCACGGGTTCTGTCCGGGGAATTCTGGGCTCCTACCTGTTACACCTGGATCTGTAGATGAGCAGTTGTGCACGCCGAACAGCTAAGCAGACGTAGGAATGACTCGCTATGTTAATTCCCGAACAGCATGCGTTACAGCTGCCCTTTATGTCAGGCGTAGCCCGAGACTCTGCTAAGGAGATGTGCTTGAGAGATGATGATGATCCAGGAATGCTAATTTGGCAAGCAGCTTCTGGCACTCGCGAGGGCTTTGCGACACCTCGGAGGAGGAAGCTTGCCTCTGCGGTCGCTCGCCAAGCTCAGCCTCGGGGTCAGGAAATCTTAAATCAGCCGATGAATCTGGAACAGAGTTGCATCGGACAGGAGGAGCATCTGAGGTGCCCATCCGACTTGGAAGCGAGCCTGTTTGGAGCTCTGGAGTGACTGCGAGAAGTCTTGCCCAGTCTTGCTAATCATTTGTGTTTCCTTTTCCAAGCCGTCAACTCATTTTCACCTCCAGATACATTCCAGTGTGACCTAACGTTCTCACTGCCGCTAGTTCTCCTTACGACTGCCTGCCTTCCTCCCTCCCCAAATGCATTAACCCCCTGTTGAGTGTCCTGCTGGAGATCAGCAGAAGATTACTGGTCTAGAGAGTGTTTAACCACATGGGTGGTAGAATCCAGAAAATGAAATGTCCCTTCTCCCCTCCCCCGTTGGGCTCATTGGTGTGTTCTCGGTAAGACTTGGCTTGGCTGGGTGGTATGGACCACTTTCTCACGTTGTGATGGCATCCTGTAATTACAATGCCAACTTGTAATTAATACTCCTCCGTAGCTGGAGGATGCGCTGAAGTTTCTTCTCCATCAGAATTTGGACATATGGCTTTCAATGGAGGGCAGAAATATTGATAGATTAGGGTAGAGTTACCAGCCTCTATGTAGGGCCTGGAAAGTTCCAGGAATTACAACTCATCGGCTGATTACAGAGATCAGTTTCCCTGGAAAAAAACAGCAGCTTTGGAGGGTGAACAGTGTGGCATTGTACCCTGCTGAGGTCTTTCCCCTCCCCAATCCACACATTTCCCAGGCTCCCCACCCACCAAATCTCCAGGAATTTCCCAATTCAGAAGTGGCAACCCTAGATTAGGCCCTGAACCTACAGCTTTTCAACAGGTTCCTGGCGGGATGGCATGACCCTTTTGCAAGGGTTATCAGCCCCCATGCCCTAGCTCCTTTGTCATACTGCTACTGTAAGTGGGCTGCCAGTTTGACATCACTTGCAGGAAAACCCAGAAGTTACGTCATCCACCTCTAGGAATTGCTAGAAACTCTACGATAAAACCATAGAGTTACTGGCAATTCCCCAAGAGAACTGATATAATTTCTGGGTTTTCCCTGGAAGTGACATCACGCTGTCATACCTCCCGCTAATCCCAGGCCCTCCCCCTGATGGAAGACTTGTGCTGAACCTAGACCAACTTTACGTCCCGATAGCTTACTGGTATAGCAGCAGGATGGTGTTTCACTGATTCTTTATCGTAGATCTTTTATCTTGGGATTCAGAAGGCATCTTGCTTCCCAGGAAATACCTTTCGACTGCAGGAAGAGGACAGTACAAACATCCTCCTGGGGCACCCACTTCGTACAAGAGAACTATCAGGAATGTACAGCGGGACTCAACCAATGCTCATGTTCATGGTGACTTGGGGAAACCATGTGGGCTTCTGCTATGCACTCTGGTGTTTTGATGGAACAGAGTGATTTCATTCCACTTCCCGCCAGTAGCCCATGGAGAACAACCAGAGGGTTTTCCCCATCCAAAACAGGCTGCATTTCTGGCCTTCCACTGCTACCATTTCCACATTCACCACTTAAGGCTGTTTAACCAGCTATGGGATACCAGCTTCAGTCGTATACTTTATAGTAACATTCTCCTGAGCTCACTTTATCAAATTCGGGTCCTCCTGAAAATCCTTCCAGGCCTTAGTCTGCACACAATAGATAATGCACTTTCCAAGTAGATTTTCCTGTTCCGCACAGGAAAATCCAGCTGCCAAAGCACATTGAAAGTGCATTATCCTGTGTGTGCAGACTAGGCCCAGGTTCTGGAGTTGGTGTATCCGGGATAATTCTGAAAGCCTCTGCTTCTAGTTTGTGGGGCGAAGAATGCTTCTTCTTCTTCTTTTTTTTTTTTTCAATTCCGGTGCACTGAGTCATAAAAAGCTCCCTCGCCACTATTTTCCTTTCCATTTCTGTATCCTTTTTGCACTTTTTTTTTTTTGCTTCTGCATGAGCATTTCATGAATGCTCATTTCACGGGCATTAACCGAACAGTGACCCTAAGCCAGGTATGTGTTTCTCCGTGCTCAAAGCGATACCCCCCACTGCCTGATTATTATCATTAGCAGCAACAGCAAGCTCACGGGGGCGGGGGGGGGGGTGGTGGCTTCCAGGGATCGGATTGGTAATATGGCTGGATGAATTTGGCCGGGGAGCTGTTGCCCACCTGTAACCATGCAGCACTCGATCATGCATGCTCCTCGAGCTCCGTGACAAGACTCCCGCTGGCAATTCGGCTTCTTCTGTATTGTAATAAATTTGTCCCAGAGAACAGTTCCCAATGGATTGTACATGCACAACACTTTCTCATTTGAAAGGGGGCGGGTGGTGGTGGGGGGGGGAAGAGTGGGAAAGGCTCATCCATCTTAACCATGCACATCAGGCGGTAGGTGACCTAAGGGGATGTTCGGCGCAGGCAGTGCCCTACTTAAACGGATAGCGCATGCATTATCAGAACGTCTTTCTTGAGCAGAAATGTCCCTTTTTTAATATTGTTACATTAGCGCAATATCATGGGCAGTCTGCAGTCGAGCACAATTAGTGGCCCCAGAGAAATGGGTAGGAAAAAGAGATGCTGCAGAGAACTGAAATTAAATATTAGGTACGCTGGGCTTCTTTGATCCTAACCTGGGTGGCCCAGGCTAGCCATATGGTGTCTCATCTCAGAAGCTAAGCGGGGTCAGCCAAGTTTGGCTATTGGAAGGAGATTAACAAGGAAGTCCAAAGTCACTATGCAGAGGCAGGCATTGGCAAACCACCTCTGAACTTCTCTTGCTTTGAAAACTCCATTGGGCAAGTGTCCTTTATTACCCAGAGGCCTCATCTGCAAGTAGAGAGCTGCCCTCCTGGACAATAATGCCAAGTATCCTCTCTGAAATCCAAATTATGCCTGATTTTGTGGGCAACTCTACTCCTGTTCTACTCCACAAGGTGAGCTATGCATGCTAAGTGTCAAAGGTGCTTATATATCAGTGCTACCCACTAAAACCCTAGCCCTCTGCAAGGGTTACATTGTTCTGTTCTTGCTAGCGGTACCTTTTGGGAGTGCAATATGTACAGTTGTACGGTGATCTCACCCTCTTCTTTTCTAGAATCTTCTCTCCCCCCCCCTTTTCTTTCTCGCTGAGCAGACCTTACCAGCCTATGGCTGGCTAGTCATATATATTTGTTGCCAACAAGCAATTGTCCCAGCCATTCAAAAAGGTCTCTTCGAACCTGAGTTGAAAGGCTTCCTTTTATATTTATGCTTAAACACCCAAGCCTAAGTTTCTGAGTTTCACTGACTCTGAAAATCCAGAGAGCAGGAACAGACATGTTCCCAAAATTTTCTTTTCCAAAATCTTTCTTTCAGCCTTCTTTTTAGAGCTCTCTCTCCCTTTTCACTGGGCAGGGATTTTTTTTCTCGGTCCCTTTTTTGACTTCAAGGGGGATCTTCTGGGATCTTCTCGCTCCTCGTTGCCTCCTTCCCAGGCCACAGCCTGCCCTAAAGTCTCTCGTCTTCAACTGCCAGTTCCCAACTGTCATTCCTTAACTGCCGCTCCACAGAATTCCATTTGAACTACCTGCCTCTCAAGGGTTCTCAGGCTGTCCGCACATTAACCCTTGACAGTCTGTCACAAGTTATATAAAGAGAGTTATAGGAATGTTCCAAGAGCCAGCAACCGTGCTACCCAGGCATCAGAGAAGGCATTCAAGAAGGACGTAGATAAAATTGAAAGGGTACAGAGGAGAGCGACGAAGATGATCTGGGGCCAAGGGACCATGCCCTATGAAGATAGGTTGAGGGACTTGGGAATGTTCAGCCTGGAGAAAAGGAGGTTGAGAGGGGACATGATAGCCCTCTTTAAGTATTTGAAAGGTTCTCACTTGGAGGAGGGCAGGATGCTGTTTCTGTTGGCTGCAGAGGAGAGGACGCGCAGTAATGGGTTTAAACTTCAAGTACAACGATATAGGCTAGGTATCAGGAAAAAATTTTTCACAGTCAGAGTAGTTCAGCAGTGGAATAGGCTGCCTAAGGAGGTGGTGAGCTCCCCCTCACTGGCAGTCTTCAAGCAAAAGTTGGATGCACACTTTTCTTGGATGCTTTTGGATGCTCTGGGTTGATCCTGCGTTGAGCAGGGGGTTGGATTAGATGGCCTGTATGGCCCCTTCCATGATTCTATTATTCTATAACCCTCCCCCCCCCCAGCCCGATCCTTTTCCCATTGCCCGGGCAGTGCGGTCGCTGGCTCATGCATACCAAGATGAAACATGTATGGTGAATATGCACAACGCCTCCACTTCACAGAACCACGGCAACTGTATGTAGCAAGATTCATGCTGTTGGTAGATTCTTGCTCCATTCAGTCATAGTATTTGAAACAGGCTTGAGAAAATCCCATATAACACATTTAAAACTGGTCCTAAAGAATTATGTTTCTGCTTGGAACTCTACCCTGTCTCCCTCTGGAGCCTGGCTTTCAGTTACTGCTTTCTCCACCATTGCATTATTTCTACTCCGCAGGCTTCAATTCATCTGCTGTGCTTCCTTTCTCTTCCCTTTGTAGGGCGATAGCTTCCACTGGCACACTGCAGGACAGCCGCACTGTCCCGGTGATAGTTAAAAGGGCACATTTTTGCAAGTGCTAACTGTGTCCGAGTTTCTAGGCCAGCTAGCAACCAGCAGCCTGTACGAGAAGAATCGAAATCATCGGAGTGGTCTGAGTACTGAAGTCTTGTAAAATGGAATTTTCACACAACTGCAGCGATTCCCACAATCTTCCTAGCTGGAAGTTGGTGTTTGGCCTGAAAAATAAACAGTATCACCCAGGAGCTGCAAGACCCCACATGGACTCTGTCCTTGTCTAGTGCTTCAGATATAATGGTCACCTGCTTACAGTTTTATTTGCATGTGCTTGGGTACAAAAACAGGAGTGCAAATCCTACAGGGTGTAATCTGCTGCTCTATGGAGTCAAGTGACATTGTTTGTCACTTAGCTAGGCTATTCGGAGCCGTAATACCGGAGCTGTTCACCAGAGCTATAAATAAGGCTATTTTTAAAAAAGCAAAACCCATAAAACATAATAACTGATCGAGATCTAAAGGCGTTTTCTGGTGTCCGTCCTGGATAGGTTTGCTATGCAACTAACGCAGTCCTCGTTGGATCAGCCAAATGGAAGATCTAATTTGAGTTGCTGTTAAGTAGTACGGTTAGGTGTATAAACACGATTTGGTGCCAATTGGCAGGTTAATGAGGGTCGCATTGCTTTTGCGGGATCCTCAAGTGGACCAGGGCTTTCGGTTTTGTGTTCACAAAGATCGTATGTGTGTGTGGGTGAAGGAAAACGAAGCCCTTTTATTTTATTTGCTTATTATTGGATGTCTGTCACCGCCCCTCTCGGCCCAGCCATCTCAGGGAGGTTTACAGCAGATACGATAGACAAAGATAGATACGTTTTTATTGAATGAGCCATTGGACTTCACAGTACTGTCAAATCTGCAGCGTATACAAAAACAAAGATCAAATATATATACAAAGAGAATAAAACCACACAACATTAAAAGCATTATTTATTTATTTTACAATTGGTATACCTCCACTCCCAATAAAAGCCGTCTCGTGGCAGTGCACAGGATAAAACAATAAGATCTCAATATAAAAAAACCCACACAACAAATGACAGATGGCGGCATACTCAATTTTCAGTCATTCTGCCCAACCTGCTTTTCCATCCTATGGGCCATGCTCATAACCCCAGACGAAATAACCCAGGGGTATTGATTGTTAAAAGTAGGCGGGGATTAAAATATACCAAGTCACTGTAGCTGCCCATTGTCAACTGAACTTCTTCCTTCTGGTTCAGGATGGGAGAGAACTTGGAATAGGGACCTAGGTGGTGTTCCATCTGCTCACTGGCCTCAACCAAATGGCTGGCGGAAGAGCTCCATTTTACAGGTCCTTTGGAATGGAGAGGGTTCTATAAGGCCCACAGCTCTTCCGGGAGCTCATTCCACCAGGTTGGGGCAAAGACTGAGAAGGTTGTGGCCAGTTTAACCTCTCCAGGGCCGGGAATCTTGAGCAGGGGTTGGGCACTTGATTGCCACATAGTTACAGAAATCAGCCCAAGACCTTCCCAGTTGGAAAGGCTAAATGACATTGTCGCTTGTAAGATGTCACTGATATGTAGTGGAAAGCTTTGACTCCATGCTGAACATGGAACAAAGTCTCTTGCTAACAATTCAATATACACTGAGTAGAAATGGCAGGTTTAGTGCAAGGCCTTGAATTCCCCATGGAAAGGATCGGTATCCTAGAAAAGACTTCTTCTCTATTACTCTAAAACAATCCATGAATTCTCATTTGATTCAACTACTGCCTTGTTTCCAGAGAGAAGAAGATGCTCTCTGTTTCTCACCTATTGCTATTCTGCAAATTTACCTAATCACATTTCCTGGTTCCATTGTTTGTAAGCAGCAGCTATGATAATTCAATGTTTTAGTTTCTGGATTTTGCCACCCACTGAAGTTTTTTGTTGTCGTTGGCATTTGTACTTGTTTGTGGTCTCCTTTGCTAGACCTGGGCCTCAAATTCCAGCTGGAAGCCAGCTGTTTGCTGCCATCTTGGCTAATTAGGCATTCACAGGTAGCTTAAATATGCAACAGATTTGCATCCAAACTGTATTCATGCCTCACTGTTCCACCTCGCTTTTTGGGAGGAGCTGTTTGTTTGTCAGTCTCTGCTTCTCTACATTTGGCCTCCCCCCAAACGGCTTTTCCTTTGGAAGAATCAGGATTGGGCAGTTCTGTGCGGCTGTTGTTTTGTCTGGGCTCACATAATTTAAAAATTTATGTCTGGGAAAAGAGCCAAAGGCCTTTACAATCAATCCTACGTTTATGTAAATTTTAAGCAGTGGAAAGACATCAGAACATGGGCAGCCAAAGGACAATGCTTTGATTCCTTCCCAGCTTTTATAGCCTTATAAAAAGTGGTGTTCAACATTGGCCCATTTTTAGTGGTTTAAATAATAGTTCTTAACTTCTCGATGCTGGATTTCATATAGAGGTTTTGCATGTGGGTGGTCTTCTTGAGAGGCTGGAGACCAGGCAGCTTCAAGCTCTGGAGCTTCTGAGGAAGGGCTAAATGTAGTTCTTGTGCCCTGGGCCAGAAAATCCGTGGAACAGTTGTCAATATGCATGTTCTTAGTTGAAACAAGGAAAAAACTCAAGACAAGAAAGTAGGACTATTTTTCCATCTGTGAACAGGTGTCTCTTTTGACCATCATAAGCACAGCCCTGTTGTATCAGGTCAGTGTCCTAACTCATCCTGTGTTATCCAGTGGCCTACCTGGAGGCCCATCAACTGTGCATAGAGGCTTCTCTGTTGTTGCTTCCAGAACCAGCATTCAGAGGTTTATCAGGAAAAAATGTTTCACAGTCAGAGTAGTTCAGCAGTGGAATAGGCTGCCTAAGGAGGTGGTGAACTCCCCCTCACTGGCAGTCTTCAAGCAAAGGTTGGATACACACTTTTCTTGGATGCTTTAGGATGCTCTGGGCTGATCCTGCGTTGAGCAGGGGGTTGGACTAGGTGGCCTGTATGGCCCCTTCCAACTCTATGATTCTATGATTCTATGATTGGCGCTGGATTTAAAGATTCCCTGTAGTAATGGTTAGTGTCTTTTGATAGACCTGTCCTCTATGAGTCTGTCTAATCCCCCTTTAAAGCTTGGAAACTAATCAGTCAGCCATGGGCAGTATTTAGATGGTAGAGACCACCAAGGAATGCCAGGTTCATCACTAGAGGTATGAAGTCCCTCACCCGGTATTTTTCAGGTTTGGGAATACTGAACCCCCCAAATATCGGTATTTCCTGATATTCCCACCATGAAGTAAGCCATTTCAGCTATCTGTTTCACTTCCTTGCATTTGGAAGAGGGAAAATGGCATGAGGGGTTTAAATGGTTACCACCCATTTAAACCTAACTGCTGACAAGCAGACCCACCAAGCTGTTACGTTTAAATGGCTGTCAGCCATTTCAGTGGTTCATTTTGCTTTGCTTTGCTTGGAAGTGGGGGAGCAAAATGGACAGCTGATCTGTCCATTTTGCTGGAAAAAATTGCTCTACCAGTAGCCGAAACAGATCAGAAAATCTATATTCAACTTAGAAAATATCGAAGAATTCCTTTAAGGTACTTATGGGTTGTTGTTTTTTTTCCAGTTTGGGTGAATTGAATGCACTCAATGAGTCAAGATAGAAAAGCAGGGCAATGAGAAACCACCTGTGTTCAACTCTTGGTTTTGAAAACACCATGGAATCTCCATATATCAGCTGTGATATGATGGCATTTCCAACATCTGAGATCTTAATCAACAATCAGTTGTAGCCAGTGAATTGCTGTCCTATCTACCCAGTCCCCTCCCAAGTGGGAAATGTTGCTGTTTTCCTTTTGAAATGCGCAATATATGCCTGGATTTATTTGACTAGGCTTTTGGTTTATGATTGAATTAAAAAGGTAAAGGTAAAGGTATCCCCTGTGCAAGCACCGAGTCATATCTGACCCTTGGGGTGACGCCCTCTAGCGTTTTCATGGCAGACTCAATACGGGGTGGTTTGCCAGTGCCTTCCCCAGTCATGACCGTTTACCCCCCAGCAAGCTGGGTACTCATTTTACCGACCTCGGAAGGATGGAAGGCTGAGTCAACCTTGAGCCGGCTGCTGGGATCGAACTCCCAACCTCATGGGCAAAGCTTTCAGGCAGCTGCCTTACCACTCTGCGCCACAAGAGGCTCTTTATGATTGAATTACCGTCCCGTCCTGCAAAATTTCGATCCTGGAAATAAGGCTTTAATGCATGTCATTGCATTGTAAACCTATGTCTCCCATCAGGAGGTGTATCCTCAAGTTTATTTTCATGTTTATGATTATTTGATCCCTTGGATGTTTGAGAAAAGTCTCGTTTTGTGCCGTCCATATTTCCCCTCATAATGAGAGTCTGTCTGCCAACGATTATTATCCATAACCTGGTCTGATGACATCTAGAATGCGTAGCACTAGGAGGTCTTAAATGGTCATATATGTGATCATATTTTAAAGACATTTTTGCTTTGCAAGCTGATCAGGGTGAAGTGGAAGCCAGAAGTGCAATGAATGGTTTAGCAAAAGAAAACCATGCATACTAGTACTAACTACTCACTGTGAACGTTCACAAAAATCTGTTTGCAGATGTTTGTTAGCCGTTGTAATTTCATGGTTCCTGACAGTTAGGACGGTTTCTCGGTGGAACAGGCTTTCTCAGGAGGTGGTGGGTTCTCCATCTTTGGAAATTTTTAAACAGAGGCTGGAGAGCCATCTGACAGAGAGGCTGATTCTGTGAAGGTTCAAGGGGGTGGCAGGTGACAGTGGATGAGTGATAGCGTTGTGGGTGTCCTGCATAGTACAGGGGGTTGGACTAGAAGACCCAGGAGGTCCCTTCCAACTCTATGATACTATGATTCTATGGTAGAAACGGATCCCCTTACATGTTATAAAAACCCAAATACTTGTTCAAATGAAATATGGACCCTCAACTTGCAGCACATTTGAAAAAGATAACAGGAACAAGGAAGGCGGATCAAATTTATACTTTCTTTTCTAGTTGCACACCTGTGCAGGTATGGATGAGCATCGTATTGTAAATTGGCGAGAGGAAGGCAGCACCCCGAGACATCGCATTGAGAGGTGGTATATAAATCAAATGAATAAAATGAATATATTTAGGAAATACAAGAATAAAAGAAGTTTCCTTTCTTAAAAAATTAATAGAACCGTATGGTTGCCACCTCAAAGTGCTGGTCAGAGATTTCCAGGTGACAGAGATCATCGTCTGAAGAAAATGGCTGCTTGGGAAGGTGAACTCCATTGAATTTAGACCCCTTTGAAGTCCCTCCCGTCCCGAAACCTCACCCTCCGGGTCCACCCTAGAATCTTCAGAGCTGGCAACCAGAACAGAGGGAAAAAATGGATGACGGGATTATCACAGTCTAGCAAATGAAACAAGTTTTTAGTCAAAGAACATGCGAAACAACTTGGTGATTTTCATATATATCAGCTTCAATTATTCCTTAATTATGTTGTCTAGCTTAGCTAAAGAAATCTAATGTGCAGCCATCAGTCAGCGAGAGAAGTTTCGTGATTAAAAACATAAAGGCAATTTTAAAAACACAGTAGCTGAAAAGAGCAATCCTCTGGCTCTGCATCTCTTCACTTTGGTGATTAAATTGGAAGAAATAGCAAGAATTCATATATGAAACGAACTCGACTTGGATCCAAGCCAGTAATCTTGATATTATTTCACTGATGAATAGGGAACACTATTTCAAACTAATTCACCCAGCTAATAGAAATATTAGTTGGAACAGACGGCAGGGCGCATACTTTATTGATTGACATCTCCATTCATCTTTCTTTGCAGCGTCCCCCCCTCCCTTGTGCCAAATACAGAAAAATATATAACTGTAAAGAATATTTTAAAGATTTATACTATGGTTTGGTTCAGCATCCCATGCTTTATGCGGATTGTTTGGCAACCATGCACAGGATATTTCTGCGGTCAGCAATTTCGAAGGAATACTTGAGCACCTTTCTTCAAGGCTGTTCTTTCTCTAAGCTTTAGAACTGAAGAATGCCCCATACCTATGGAAATAAAATCAGCAGGCATTTTTATAGGAATGCAAGCAGATTCTCTTGTTGCAACGTTACCTGACAGAAAATCATCCCTAAATAATGAATGGCAAAATGGATGGCATTCATAAAGCTTAATTTTAAAAGTTTCCAAGGCGGAAATCTCCTGAATAAGATGGATTTATATGAAAAATATTTCTGATTGGTTAAGAGCACTTATTGAAAAGAATTCACATATGGAGGCAATGAAGATTAACAGGTATGAAGATGAAGATGCTTTGCAAATCAACACATAATTATTTTAAATGCTGGTTCGCCGTGCAAGGAAGGAGGGCTGAGCATTGCTGCTTTATTTCCTGTCTCGCTAATAAACAGAACAACTAAAAACATCAAACGTTTCTTCCCCATGTTAATAATTTACCGTGGTTACCTCAGCAATCTTAAATCAGGAGCAGCAGGAAAAGAACGGGCCGGCCAAGCATGTCCATGGGAAAACATGTCCCTTGGAAAACATTTTTGTAATACTTATATTCCACCATTTTGTTGAAACCTGAAGGCGACTTCCTTGCATCTCCCTTTGGCCTTTCACTTGAGCCCTGATCAGACCCATACCAGCTTAGCTTCAACAGCATGACAGAAAATGGTGCCCTGGGACCATTCTCTCTCTCTTTTAAAAGGCAGCGAGGAGATATTTCACGTCTCATGACCATTATTTTGACTCTCTACTTTTTAGTGGTTGAGCCTCCTGTGGCGCAGAGTGGTAAAGCAGCAGTCTGAAAGCTCTGCCCATGAAGCTGGGAGTTCAATCCCAGCAGCCGGCTCAAGGTTGACTCAGCCTTCCGTCCTTCCGAGGTTGGTAAAATGAGTACCCAGCTTGCGGTAATGACTGGGGAAGGCACTGGCAAACCACCCTGTATTGAGTCTGCCATGAAAACGCTGGAGGGCGTCACCCCAAGGGTCAGACAATGACAAATCAATGGGAACCCTGAGCTTGTTTCTCTGCAACGAGAGTGATGGGAGACAATGACACCCGAAGTGTGTTGTAAAGGGCCGGGGGGGGGGGGGGGAGAGAAGGCTCACCTCCAATTAGTCGACGGACCACATGTGGTCCGCAGCCCACAGGTTGGGGATCGCTAGGTTACAGCCTTGATCAGAAGTGTCATGACCCTAAGCATGTAGACCACAGTTACCACAGAGCTAACAAACAGTAGTCCCAAACAACAGAATAAAACTGAAAGATTCAAGTGGGTAGCCATGTTGGTCTGAAGCAGCACAACAAAATCAGAGTCCAGTGGCATCTTTAAGACCAACAAAGATTTATTCAAGGCGTGAGCTTTCAAGTGCAAGCACTCTTCCTCAGAATATGAACTGACCATCATGACCGTGGGAATATGTCAGAACCACAATTGAATTTGAGGGGACTGATGGGCTGTTTTAGCAAAGAATTATCACATGGCTGTATTTGGATGTTGTGACACAGTTCACTGCCATGATGTTCATAGTCTGCGGAAGAGTGCTTGCACTCGAAAGCTCACGCCTTGAATAAATCTTTGTTGGTCTTAAAGGTGCCACTGGACTCTGGTTTTAATAAAACTGAAGTTAGCCTTTATTGAAGAAAAGCAGGCAGCAACGAAAGGGGAACATGTTCAGGCAAAAGATTTGTTGTAGACAAGTTTGTCTTGGGATAGTAGAACAATTATAACCTTGTCCCCAGCACCCCCCCCCCTTCCCAATCACCATACTTTAGGAATTTCTGGTTCCCAGAGTAGACCCATTTGATCCAGAGGAGTGTGAAAAGAGGAGACAGGTCATCTCAGTCACAACCAGGTGTCAGGCCACAGCATGGCAATGCTTACAAACTGATAAGGCATTAACATAACAGGCCCAGCACTCTACACTTCAGAGAACTATAGGCAAACCAAGCACACAGGGCAGGGAGGGGCACTGACGAGAAGTACAATTCCAGCCTGGGGGGGGGGGATGACTAAAACAATTGACATGGGCCAAAACGTGGCACATGACAAGAAGGCCACTGAAGGGGAGTTATTGTGAGGCTGACACTGAAACAGAACCTACTACATATTTAGACAGCCAGCTTGGTGTAGTGGTTAGGAGTGCGGACTTCTAATCTGGCAAGCCGGGTTCAATTCTGCGTGCCCCCACATGCAGCCAGCTGGGTGACCTTGGGCTCGCCAAGGCACTGATAAAACTGTTCTGACCGAGCAGTGATATCAGGGCTCTCTCAGCGTCACCCACCCCACAGGGTGTCTGTTGTGGGGAGAAGAATGGGAAGGCGACTGTAAGCCGCTTTGAGCCTCCTTCGGGTAGGGAAAAGCGGCATATAAGAACCAACTCTTCTTCTTCAGTATTATCAGGGCTCTCGCAGGCTCACCCACCTCACAGGGTGTCTGTTGTGGGGACAGGAAAGGGAAGGCGAATGGAAGCCGCTTTGAGACTCCTTCAGGTAGAGAAAAGCAGCATCTAAGAACCAACTCTTATTATTTATTTATTTATTTGATTTATTATTATTACTATTACTATTACTATTACTATTACTATTACTATTACTATTACTATTATTAAACTATTATTAGACATTATTTTAGGCATGAATATTGATACACAACTCAACTATGCGCATTGGAGCCATTGTGGGATAAGCGTCTTCACCCATACTGTCAACCGAGGTAGAGACTCCATCTCCCGATTGGGTTAAGCTAAACTATGCAGCAGACCTATCTGAGAAGTTGGCCATGGGAATAACAATTCTTACGTTGCACATAATGTCTAAACTAGCTCTTATCTGTACATGTCCACGTGTATGCTAAGTGCTGTAAAGTCGCTTCCAATTTATGATTACCCTGTGGACTAATGTCCTCCAAAACATCCGATTGCTAACAGTATTTTTTAATGGAAAGGGGAAGAATTTCCAGAGATAAAATACTCAGATATGCGCCAGTCTAGAATAATTAGTTGGCTTTTAAAGAATTATTGTGTTTATTTTCATGGAGCATCTTCCATCCTGTTAGATCAAGGATAAACATTTGATAATATATGCCTGGTATTTCTGGAAAAATCGTTAACTGAAAGAGCTGTCTTTTAGTTAGGAAACAACATCCCTATTAAAAGAATAGCGATCTTTATCATTAGCTGAGAGACCTCTCTCCTATTCACTGTTGCAAGGGGAAAAAATATTTATCTGATTATACCAAGGAATTCAACAAGAATGTAAGCAGAGCTGGTCCTTTGAGAAGGCTCTTTTCCTACTGCTGCTTTTGACAAGTTCACGAACATCTGTTGCCGTGTTATTTCTGCTTTTCAGACTGGGAAGTGAAAAGGTTTTGCATAAACCGAGCCATCCGACGAGTGATATTTTAGTAAGGTGGTGGAGACATTCTGGAATCCTCTCCAAGACTGAGATAACTGAATTTCAGAATAAATGCCAGAGGAAACAAAATGTATGCAGTTTTATCAGGGCTTCAGGGTTGATGGAACACTGATATCATAATCTCATTGGTGAACTTTTATGGATTATTGCTGGGACCCTGTGATTCCTGTAATGTTACGTTATAGGCTCATCTGCCTTCACAGACCTGTATCAATCATTTTCCTATCAATAGGGTTTCGATTCTTGGTGGTGAAGATAATCTGTGTGTTCTTTGGGGGGTTTACCTCAAGTGCCAGGATTAAAAAAAAAAAAGTGAAACATGGCAATCTTTTGTTAAAATTGTTCAAATTGTAGTCATAGTTTCCCCCAATGTCATGCAGAAGGGAGCAAAGAGCTCTATGCTCTCGGAGGTCCACTAACATCTAAAATCCTATGTTTTACCCTGTAATCTTCAAGTGGGGGCAGCCAGGGCCCATTCTGCACACATAGGATAATGCACTTTCAATGTGCTTTGGCAGCTGGATTTTCCTGTGCAGAACAGGAAAATCTACTTCTAAAGTGCATTGAAAGTGCATTATCTATTGTGTGCAGAATAGGCCCAGGTCTCCTCATGTGGTAGTGTCTTCAGATCTGGAACATCAACAGGAGCCAGAGACAACGTGTTTGATAAATATCTGAGAAGTTGGCCATGGGAACAGCGTCTTAGTTCTTATTTTTCTGTGTCCGTGTGTATGTCACATGTCGTTGCTTCCAAAGTATGGCAGCTCTGTTCATTAATGTCCTTAAAAACATCCTATTATTAACAATATTTTTATGTAAAGAGGAAGAATTTCCACAGGTGAAATACTCATAAAATGTCCCAGTCTAGATAACAAGTTGGCTTTTAAAGAATTAGAGTTGTCTTTATTTTTAAGGAGCATTTTCCATCCTGTTAGATCAAGGCTAAGAATTTGAAAATATATGTGTAGTATTTATTGAAAAATCATTAACTGAAGGAGCTGTGCTTTAGTTAGGAAACAGCGTCCTTATTAGAAGAATAGTGATCTTTATCATTCGCAAGAAACATCTCTCCAGTTCACCATTGCAAGTCGGAAAATTTTTATCGGAATGCACCAAAGAATTCAACAACAACGTATGCAGAGTTGGTCATTTGAGAAGTTGGTCCTTTGACCAGGGACACAGATTTATGCCTAGTGGATCAGTTGATCCAGCAAGGCAGCTTTCCCCAAGTCTTGGCTTCAATAGGCTGGGAAGTAATCAGGCTTTATATGCTGCTTTTCTCTACCTGAAGGAGTCTCAAAGGTCGCCCAGCTGGCTACATGTTCAGGAGGAAGGGGAATCAAGCCTGGCTCACCAGATTAGAAGTTGGCACTCCTAACTAGTACACCAATCTGGTTCTAAGCATAGTTGACCCTGATTGGAGACCACCAATGAAATCCAGGTTTGCTATGCAAAGACAGGCAATTGGCAATCCATGTCTGTTCATCTCTTGCCTGGTAATCTTATGGGGTCACCATAGGTCAGCTGAGATTTGACAGCACTCTCCACCCTACCATTTTTGCAATATTGCAAGGAATTCTGCAACATACCTGCTGAATCATGTGATGTACCCAGTTGGAACATTAAAATAGCTTGGACTTACCCTGCTTACAGAGTAGCCTTTCACAAGCCTCAGTTAAATATGTGAAGGGTATGTGCAACACACACATAGAATGGTCAAGATTAGTCTATCTCTAGTTATACATACTGGTAGTTCTAATGAAATAACAACTCCCTCTCCCTCTCCGGCCTAAGAATTAAAAACAAATGATCTTTATTATCACCTCTTTCTAAATTAGTCCCATTGACTTTCTTTATCAAGCAGAACTCTAGGAGAATGGATCGATTCTGTCAATTTAAATTTTGAAGCTGTTGTCCGCACCCTCCCCCCTAAACACCAGATTGCCATGTCTAAAATATCTCATACATTGATCTTATACATGTGGTACATTAATACAAGGCATTTTATCAATCTTCCACAGGATTAGGCCCGGCTGTTTATGAGTGAGGTGCAGGTCTGCAAATAAACACCTTTAACAGATTCAGAGGAAATCTTTACATGTTTTAATTGCATGGACAGGTCCAATCTCCCGGAAGGCCGAGAGGGAAATCAATTGGTAATTTTAATGCGAAATCAATTGGGAGTATCTTTGCCAAACGTGCTGATGCAGCTCCTTAAAACAGCATCTGCTTCTGCAGAAAATTTGATGGGCTGGTATCCTAATGAAGGGGATTCTGACTGTATTCCCCCCCAATATTTCCTAAGGGACACAAAGCCTATGAGGCATTCCTAGCATTGCACTGGCACTTATTAGAACAAACTTTTCCAGGCATAATTAGTTCAGAACACGGCTGTGGGCCCCTGACTTTCTGTATATCAAGCGTACAGCTCAGCTCACTTATCACAACGTGCTGAATAAGCGAAAATTCTCATTCATATTTAGTTTCGCAGAGGGAAAGGGTGAGGAGAAATGGCTTTCCCCACTGAGTTCTCCAAATATTCATCACCCCATGAAAGTAGCTCCTCGAATACCAAGATGACTTATCGGGGCAACGCTGAAAAGTTACGGGAGAAGCAGTCTTTTTTGCATCGCTGGTGCAAACGCATTTTGCCCCGTGTCAGAAGCAGGTAATATAAAAGCAGCAGCGGTGGGAAAGACGCTTGTACTGAAAGAAAAAAGTATTTGTTCTGAATGCTGAAGAGACAACCTCCTTTTGTTTAGCTACAAATCACGGGCCTGCTTGGCAGGTGCATTTGGAAAATCTCGTTTTACATTCCGAGATGGAGAGAAATGATGTTTGATGATTTGTAAGGCAGCTGAGCGTGTCGGGGTGGGGAGATCTCCCGTCTCCAACCCGTTTATTTCAAAGTCCTGTGACATCGCTGTACCTGGAAACATAAGCCTAATTCTGTTGGGGACATGATGCTGCTGGAATGACATTAGTAATGGCTGAAGTTGTAAAATAACAGAGGAGCTCGTGCTGTGTGTACTGTCACCCAACTCTGGCAGGCATGTGTTGGACACATGGTAATATGTATTGCAGAGCCTCTTGTGACGCAGAGTGGTAAGGCAGAAGACATGCAATCTGAAGCTCTGCCCATGAGGCTGGGAGTTCGATCCCAGCAGCCGGCTCAAGGTTGACTCAGCCTTCCATCCTTCCGAGGTCAGTAAAATGAGTACCCAGCTTGCTGGGGGATAAACGGTAATGACTGGGGAAGGCACTGGCAAACCACCCCATATTGAGTCTGCCATGAAAACGCTGGAGGGCGTCACCCCAAGGGTCAGACATGACCCGGTGCTTGCACAGGGGATACCTTTACCCTTACCTATGAGCCTGGCAGGGAATTTGCCTGCTCCAAGCTCCAATTGCCTACTGACAGAAATCAAGGAGCGGAAGAAAAAATGGCCTCCGTTCTAAGATTCTAGTTTCTGTGGCCTTTACCATTGAGATGAGGGGAAGCCCCACTGCAATTGAAACTTCAATAATAGCGTTCCTTTAGCAGCCTCTATAGTCTGGAGATGAGCTATAACACCTGGAGGTTGGCATCCTTAACTCCCACACACATGATGCCAGACAAGGTGGCCATTTGTGATAGGGAAAGTTCTCTTTCCATTCGACCTTCGGAGATGAACTGGATCTCTTTGAAGAAATGCAAGCTGACCTTTTTTTTTGCAATAAATTTATTTACCGCCCTCAGTAGCATGCTTCTACGACTGGACAAAGCTCTGCTATATTAAAGAGATATCCCATAATTAGGAGACGAGGTGTATAAATTTAAAACGAATCGCAAAATTACTATTAAACCGGGACTTCCTCTTTAGGAAATCTTCCCCTTTTTGACCAGGATCCCCTTCCAGTTTTCCATAAGGCCAAGCTTGTGGCCAAAGCAGTGAGGGTTTCTCTGAATTTATGACTCCTGGTTTTCGTTTTTCCTTTCCCAATGGAGGAAGTGGAGCCGTATGTCAAAAGCTCCCGTTCAGGTGTGTAAGGGATGGCGTTAACATGCCGCCGATGACATTTAGGGGCTATGCCGCAGATTGTGTCAACTAGCCTTGTCGGAGTTAAGTGCCTCTAAATCTCATGCTGACTGTTTACCTTTCCCCCAAGGTTTTTCTGCGTGGATAGCTAAATGGGCCATTGGGTGCGTACTGGAAAAATAAACTACCTGGAATTGATTTAAACTGTGTTTTCCCACTGTATGCGGACACAGTTCTACCAGTTTCCCCTTTGCTTTTTAGAAAGGATGCCCGATCATTCGATATAGAATAATATCGATAGCTGGGGCTCAGGGGTTGAGGATCTGCCTGGTTTGCAGAAGCTCCCAGTTCCAGTCCTTGGCATCTCCAGTTGAAAAGATCAAGTAGGAGGTGACATGAAAGACCTCTGCTTGAGACTCTGGAGAGCTCCTGCTGGTTTAAGTAGACAATACGGTTCTAGCTAGACTAAAAGGTCTACCTATAACAGGGGTAGTCAACCTGTGGTCCTCCAGATGTCCATGGACTACAATTCCCAGGGAATTGTAGTCCATGGACATCTGGAAGACCACAGGTTGACTACCCCTGATCTATAAGACAGTTTGTGTGTGTGTCATCAGTCTTTTCTAATATTCAGAATCTCAGCATCCTGCAGCGCTGGGGAATCACGTGCATGTTAATGGTGACGAACAGAAACCAAGGGGTGAGGCTGGGAGATTTCAGAGCAGTAATGGGATAGTTAAGCTGGCTTGGCCAGATGTAAACACAGCTGGACCAGGAGTGGTGCAACACCGTCATTGGGGGGAAAGGTCCGCTCTATAACCTGTGCCCTCAAAAAGGAGGGCACAGGTCAGAACATGGGTAGAGAAATGTGGGTCCCTGGGCTTGACCTATGGCAACCTCCATGGGGTTTTCAAAGCAAGGGTCTAAGCAGAGGTGGCTTGCTCTTGCCTTCCCCAGCAAAGATTTCCTTGGTGGTCCTCCCATCCAAGCACCGAGCCTGCTGTGCTTCTGAGAGCTGATGAGACTTGGCCATCCCACCCCATTCCCCCTCCCTGGTTCTCCTCCAATTCTGAGTAACAGGGGTGGGGGCATCAGATCCCCATAACGCCCATGGAATAGTTTTTTAGAAACATCTCTAGAAACAATATAGAAACAATATACCATTGTAAGCTGTGTTCGAAAGCTAAGGCGTTGCCTTGAATTAAACCCCGATGCCGTCCTATTAAATAACAGAGGAGAAAGGGTCATTTTCAAATAATCCTACTGAAACAGAACGAGGGATAGTCATCCGGTCCCTGGGATGCCACAAAGCCCAACCACAGGACTCTGGTAGCGAGACGTGAGATCATCCGTTCTGGAGTGGGGGGCTTTGCTTATTAAACATGTCCTCTTTGAAGTCAGGGCCTCCTCTTCCCACCCAGCATGTGGGCTCGCATGGGAATTAAGCCCCGGGCCCTGCACACCCAATGTGACAATCATCCCCCAGACCAGAATGCCAAGCCTGGTTTAATCATGAGGACAACATGACCCACATCAGTTCATCACATGAACAGATCCTCAAACTATGGCTGTTGGTTAACATTATTCTTCCCTTTGAATAGCAAACAGCCTGTGAACTGCATTCAGGGGTCTTCCCACCTTCTAAATGCAGTGAGGAAGCGGCGTGTGCTCACATGGGCACCCTTGTGCCCCAGTTCAAGGAATGTCAATGCTGAAGCCAGTGCATCGGCCCCACGCCCCACACCCCACCGTCCATCTCCTGCATGTTGCCAGCTCCCATTCGAAGCATGCGCTGTTAGATTTAGAATGAGGGCTGCTATGGCTCAGCCTTGAAGGACCTCTGCACACAAGCCTTATTGATTGGAACTGGGTGCAGCTTTTATGAAGTGAAGCTTTTGTCTGAGCTCTCTGACAGCAAGGCTAGGCATGAGGTCATCTCTGGAGAGCACTGAGCAACCATCTTCATCTATCTGTCGAAGATCAACAGAGATGGAATGCCAGGAGGACCGCAATGTTCATGCCATATTCATTCTGTTGACACAAAGCAAGGACAGGACCAGTCTCTTGTTGCTCTGAGCTTGGGGGAGCTCTTCTGATATTTCATTAAGGATTTGTTTCTCTGCATAGCTTGTTTTCTCTGTCTTGTACTGAAAATGCCCAACAAATTGGTGGGCGTCTGCATTCACATGGGCATGTGGACCATGTCTGACGAACGTTATGTATTTCCAAAAGTAGATACGGATAGAGGGAAAGGAACACTGGCAATTATATCTGGTCAATGTCATGTAGGAGTATTTTTAGGGGGGTTTATTGTATGGTAGAAAGTGAAGAGGAACTAAAGAGCCTGTTGATGCGGGTGAAGGAGGAGAGTGCAAAAGTTGGCTTGAAACTCAACATCAAGAAAACAAAGATCATGGCATCCGGCCCTCTCAATTCCTGGCAAATAGATGGGGAAGAAATGGAGATAGTGACAGATTTTATTTTCCTGGACTCCAAGATCACTGCAGATGGGGACTGCAGCAAAGAAATTAAAAGACGCTTGCTCCTGGGGAGGAAAGCTATGTCAAATCTAGACAGCATCCTAAAAAGCAGAGACATCACCCTGCCAACAAAAGTGCGTTTAGTCAAGGCTATGGTATTCCCAGTTGCAATGTATGGCTGCGAAAGTTGGACCATAAGGAAGGCCGAGCGTCAAAGAATTGAGGCTTTTGAACTCTGGTGATGGAGAAGACTCTTGCAAGTCCCTTGGACTGCAAGGCGAACAAACCGGTCAGTCCTAGAGGAGATCAACCCTGACTGCTCTTTAGAAGGCCAGATCCTGAAGATGAAACTCAAATACTTTGGCCACCTCATGAGAAGGAAGGACTCCCTGGAGAAGAGCCTAATGCTGGGAGCTATCTAGGGCAAAAGAAGAAGGGGACGACAGAGAATGAGGTGGCTGGATGGAGTCACTGAAGCAGTAGGTGCAAACTTAAATGGACTCCGGAGAATGGTAGAGGACAGGAAGGCCTGGAGGATCATTGTCCATGGGGTCGCGATGGGTCGGACACGACTTTGCACATAACAACAACAATTGTATGGTAACAAGCCTCTTTTGGCACAGGGTGGTAAGGCAGCCAACATGCTGTCTGAAGCTCTGACCATGAGGCTGGGAGTTCAATCCCAGCAGCCGGCTCAAGGTTGACTCAGCCTTCCATCCTTCCAAGGTTGGTAAAATGAGTACCCAGCTTGCTGGGGGGTAAACGGTAATGACTGGGGAAGGCACTGGCAAACCACCCCATATTGAGTCTGCCATGAAAATGCTAGAGGGCGTCACCCCAAGGGTTAGACATGACCCAGTGCTTGCACAGGGGATACCTTTACCTTTATTGTATTTTACTTACTGTTGTGAACCACCATAAGACGTTTTAGAGAGCAACAGTATAGAAATGCGAAAATAAATGCATAAATAAATATCCACAAATATATCTCTGAGTGTCTGGAGATACATAAAAGTAGCAATAAGCTCTAACTGATACATAGTGAAGATTCCCACTTAAAAACCAATGCACACTGCTGAGAAATCAGCCCAAGCTGCCCAAGCAGTTAACCCTCCACACAAAGTTTTGTCTGTGATACACACCCTCTCTTCTATTTTCCTCAAGAGTAATAAGAGAGATGGTAGATTGGCAAAACCATACAGTGGTGAATGGGTTAAACCTCTTCTCCCTCTCTCTCTCTCTCTCCCCCCCCCCCGCATCCCTACGACTGCGGCCCTGATCCAAATCAGAGCATACGCAGCAGCTATTAATCTTCTTAAAACACAGGGAAGTTCTAACCACAAACCACCCACCTTCTCATCTCTTTTGTCTCTCAGCTAGTAAAGTTGGATGAGGCCCCTAAGCGAGATCCTCATCAGTTGCCTCTTGCCCAAATCTTCTGTCTTTGTGTTTAGAGCCCTTACGAAAAAGCACCCTAAAAATATCACTGTTGGGGGATAGGCCACTGATTCAGATCTTATCTCCGTTGTCCTGGGGAACAAGAACATCTCCAACTGACTCAAGGCACCTATGAAGAATGTATGGGTAGGTTCTGCAGGAAATGATGAACATTCAAGTAAGGACTTGACAAGGCAACCCATCTCCTGCCTCTTGTTTCTGGTCTTCTTGACCTTTTGTCTACTTGATCTCCTGGAGGGAGTGGGGCGACTTCTGATAGTTTTGCTTTTGGCTCACTGGGCAGCTAGATATCGGTCACTAAGAGCACTTGTCAAAAAACCAACTCTCTGACCAGCTACGGGATTAACAGTGCAAAGCTTTCCCCCAGGTTTAGAATCACTTTTTGTCTCTCCTTTCTGTTGCCGTTGCTTTTGCTAGGATATGACAACCCTGCGTTAGCAAACATCGTAAATCGGGATGTCAGGCTGCTGACACATGTATAAACAATTTTATCTGAAGCTATCTTCAACGTGACACTCCGCTGGCGTATGAAGAAGACTTGGGGCTGGTTTGGGTGCCCAGAAGTTCACAAGAATTTATATTTATAGGAGCTTAGGATCACAGAATCGTAGAGTTGGAAGAGACCTCTATGGTCATGTAGTCCAACCCCCTGCAGAATGCAGGAAGTTCACAACAACCTGCCCACCCACAATGACCCCAATTCCATGCCCACACCTTAGCGAGTGTGACCTGGAAGAAATTTGCCTCCTGACCCCAAAGTGGCGATTGGCATTGAACTAAATTCCATCTAAACATCGGGAAGAAGTTCCTGACAGTTAGAGCGACTTCTCAGTGGAACAGGCTTCCTCTGGAGGTGGTGGGTTCTCCATCTTTGGAAAATTTTAAACAGAGGCTGGAGAGCCATTTGACAGAGAGGCTGATTCTGTGAAGGCAAAGGGATGGCAGATTACAGTAGATGAGTGATAGGGTTGTGAGTGTCCTGCATAATGCAGGGGGTTGGACTAGATGACCCACGGGATCCCTTCCAACTCTATTATTCTATGATTCTATGATTCTATGATTGGGCATGGAAGACAGGGCCACAAGAGCCAAGCACCAACACAGTGCCCACCCACATACCATCTGCCTAAGTTCACAGGGACTTCATGGAATTTCAGTCTTTGCATCCCTCTCTGTATGTTTAAAGGCGGCCTTATTGTGTAAGATGCCCAGCTGTGCTGCGAGAAACCCACCCATGACGTTCTCTGTAAAATAGGCCTGTGTCTGCTCAGTCCCTTGTGATGCCAGCCACAAGGATGAGTCCAGCCTGTTTAAGTCAGGGGAAGGGAGAAATGCGCTGCTTGCAGAGGCGTGAGCTTCCAAACAGAAAGCCCATTCTTGCCCTAAAGAAGTTTTCGCTTAACCGCAGATCTGGTTTTCCCGAGCTGTGAAAACTCATCCATGACACAACCGGATTCAGAAACTGGGAAGCCCCTTTTGAACAAATATTAATTGGTCACCGGAGCCATACTTGCTAGCTTCTTCTAAGAAAGGTAGCGACTGCTGTTGAGAGAACCCTGTTCTGTGCCATTTAAGTAAGCGAGGGAATGCACAGCAGAATCTTCTACTAAGATTTTAGTGGCTAGGAAGGAATTGGAGGGGAGAAGGTACTCAAATGAGCTGCTCCTAAGATGAAGTAGAGAATTTGAGACTTGGGACCATTCTGCACACATAGGATAATGCACTTTCAATGTGCTTTGGCAGCTGGATTTTCCTGTGCAGAAGAGGAAAATCTACTTCTAAAGTGCATTGAAAGTGCATTATCTATTGTGTGCAGAATAGGCCAATGCCCCCCCACCCCTCGCAGTCAACTTATGGCAACCCTATGGAGATTTCAGGGCAAGAGACAAACAAAGGGGGTATGTCGTTGTCTGCTTCTGTGTTGCAATCCTGGATTTCCTGGGGGAGGGGGGGGTGTCTCCCATCTACGTACTAAGTTGGTTAAGCTGCCAAGTTCTCACAAGATTGGCCTAGCCTGGGCTATACCATTCTAAGTGACCAGTGGTTTAAATCACTATAAAGCAACTTATCTGTTTATAACAAATCGAATGGCTGAGTTTGGGCCAATAACAATAGTACTGAGAAAATTCATTTTTGGTACAACAGCAGCTCTCTTCTTCTGGAAACAAAATCTCTGGATCTTTTGCAGCAAATGATAACTGCATTTTTATTGCACAAGGGAGCAATCTTCTGGAAAGAAACTGGTTCTACATGATATCCTTTAAACTGGCCACAGTAGGGTCGCCAGTCACCAGTTGGGGTCTGGAGAATCCCCTGGCTTGGAGCCTTCTCCCCCCCCTTTTTTTAGGACTTTCAGAAACTGGGGGAATTTACCAGACATGAGGAGGGTAGAATTAGGAAGTAAATGCAACATGCTTGACCCAGAAGAAAAGAGAAGACCCTTTAGCCACAAATGCCAAAAGGAAAAGCCATCATTTGCTTGAGATTTTTCCTTTTGACACCACCCAGAAGCACATTGGTGATGTCAGGGGATGACAATCTGGTTTTTGGGCAAAACTCTATGGTAAGAAGCTAATTCCACTATAGAGCTTTTGCCTGAAAGCCAGAGTGTCACCTGCCAACCTGCCAACTTCACTTTCGGGTTATGTCAGAACGTTGTGTTAATATTCATACTCCTCCCCACTCCTGAGTGTGCAATCCCCATCCCCCACAAGCAGCTGTGGGGGACTTAGCAGCCATAGGCCACAGGCATTAATGCTTCCAAGAGTGCCCTCTTCCAAATTTCTAACTGGATTTACAAAATGGTCCTTCTCCAAATTTCTGTTTCATGTTATAATTCTGAATGATCTGGTTTTATTTCCAAGTGCCATGGACACAGGCTTTTGGCATGATTTCTTTTTGCACGAGGACAGAAATGTTTCCTTTATGCAATTGCTCCCCCCCCCCCGCCCTTGCAAGGGTTTATCGATGAATCTGTGTGCTTTTATTAATGGGGGAGGAAGAGATAACCATGAACCGGCAGAATGGAAAGCTGCAGTAGACCGCGTACTCTAATTCCGGAATTAATTATGGATATTCTTCTAGTTAAACCAGAATGTAGGAAGAGCAGGACTCGGGCAGGACGAAATTACAGAACAATAATAGAAAAGAATGAGTGAAATCTACCTACCCCTGCTAGGGAAATTGTGACTGATTTCTTTTCTTTTTTTAAATAACTAAATGGAGATTGTTTTACATTTCCACTGTTCTTTCCCCGTATAACATTACACGTACCCATCATAGGTCGGCTGCTGAATATTCATAGTGATTTTTGTATTCATGATTATCCAGCAGAAGCAGCTACACAGAAGCAAAACGGATGTGCAGAAGTTCAGAACGACTAGCTGGTAACACAGTAGTTATAACGAGGTGAAGGTTACTCCTTTCACCCCAGCCAGAACACCATGAGTGCCTGTTGAACACTGCGTTTGCACGTCTTCATTATCACTGACGCAATTGTACCTCCCTTGTTTTCCTTTCTTCTCTTGCCTGTCTCAGCTGAGATTGTGTGATGCATCTTGAAGCGGATCCTTTTCTTTCTTTTGTTTCTGTTGTTCTGCTCATTTGTGGCACTAGAGTCAGTGTTCTACTGCACAGAAGCATCCCTGGGAATCGGGTGGCAGGGTCCTCCTGACCACCGGTGGGGGATAGGGGGGCAGGGTTGCCATATCATAGAACCATAGAGTTGGAAGGGGCCATCTAGGCCATCTAGTCCAATCCTCTGCTCAATGCAGGATCAGCCTAAAACATCCATAATAGCCAGATTGGAAAACTCCTGGAAATGTATGGATGGAACCTGGGGATGACAGGAACTTCATTGGGGTACAGTGCCATAGAGTCCATCCTCCAAAGCATCCATTTTCTCCCAGGGGAACTTATCTCTGTTGTTTGAAGATTAACTGTAATCCCCAGGTCCTACCTGGAGGCTGGCATCCCTCCCTGGGAAACAGAATGGAACTCTGCTGATAATGTCTGCTTGCTCCTCAATGACTTGTATGCTTTAGGATGCTTTGGGCTGATCCTGCGTTGAGCAGGGGGTTGGACTAGATGGCCTGTATGGCCCCTTCCAACTCTATGGCTCTGTGATTCTATGACTAGGAGCCATGTGAAGGGAGCCATTTTAGCTCCATTTCAATGGTTCATGACTGCAGAACTTTCTCAAAGCCTGAAGAATGTTTCAGGGGGGTTCTCAATGGCTAAAAAAGTTGAGAAAGGCTGGAATAGACAATACCAACCTTGATAGACCAGTGGTCTGATTCAGTACAAGGCAGCTTCGGGTGCATGTGTAAAAGTTTGCTTTTTAACAAGATTATTTCAAATTCAGATTCTTATGTTATTTTCTGCCGCTGGGCCCATCCACTTCCACTACCTAGCCATGCTCCCCATCAATGGAGGTGGGTGGGGATTGACTAGGAAAATAATGTTCCTTTGGGGGCAGTAGGGTCACTTTCTCTAGAGTTTCAGCCTTCCCCATTTTGCCTCCATGACTCTCAAAGCCTGGAGTCCTTGTGTTAATTGAGGGTTCTAAATTGGATCACAGTCACTTTGTGCATTCTCACACTGTTGCCTGTGTAAATGCGGGTGGCTCGGTAAGTTTTGACTGTGTGTAAGTATGATCCTCATTGCGAGCACAAAAGAAGCACATAAGCTTACATGCAGACTAGACGTTTCAGTGGGGTCCACGATTTCCACCCGTGCTTCACCCTTCACAGAGTGACTCCCCAATCTCACCCCCAGTCTTGTCCTTGGAGTAAAGGGGATCACCAGGATCAATTCTGCAGGGGCGATTCAGACTGCCACAGGAGGAAGTGGAGGAAAATGCACTCCCCTAGTGGAAATCCTTGAACCCTGGAAACATTTGTCTGGATCCAACCCATATATTTGCAAGGTAACAGTTAAATGATACATGACTTCCCATGATGGTTCTAGGCATGCATAATCCTACCAAGTCAGTCAATTGTAAGCATGCCCCAACAGCAGCTACCTTGCCAGTAACTGGCGGCTCTTCCACAGTCTCATTTTCCAAACTTGTGTGTCCCGACTCCTCAAGGGTTTTTTCCCCTTTCATACATGTTTTTTTTTTAATGTATGATTGGATTTATAGGACTTCCCCTCAGCCCAGCTGTCTCGGGGCGGTGTACATCAAATAAAATCAACACACTTAATTCAATAAAATCTGTAGAAATTTCTAAAATTTGCATCGCATACATTCCTATCCCCCACGTTGCTCCCCCATTTAATTGCCAGAGCTATATGATACAGGAGAGAGTGTTTCAAGGGTGGGAAGGAGGGTTCTTAGATGTTCCTGGTGGCCTCACCTCAGTCGAATGCCTGGTGCATGACTTCCATTTTGCAGGCCTTGCGGAACCTTAGTAAGTGCCAACAGTTCCTTCTAGTGGTCGATTCGATTTTAAGTTGCCGTATGTCAGGCGTATCTCCCTACAGGTTTTTGCACTGAACCTACAGCAACATAATACCAAATTGACAACTGGAGGGCGTAAAATATACATGGAAAAGGGGGACAAATGAAGCAATAGGGTACACAGCCAATGAAAACGAGAAAGCAGAAGAGCCTTCTGTTAAATACCACCAGTGGCACAGTTGCAAAACTAGTTGTAATGTTTCCAATTTCAATCGATCAGTAGGATTAGACGGAGTACTCAACTCTAAAGAAAACGGGCATTATAAGTAAGCAACGTTTTTGAGAGTCGGAGAATTTGAGAGTCGGAAAAGAAGAGCCGCGGACTTTTCAAGGTTACGGTAGACACCATATTTAACTATAAGGGACTGTTGTGGTTTCTGGGGAATCAATGGTAACCGTCCAGCTGACTTCAAAAGAATGAAGATGGAGACGTCAGGAAAGAAACAGAAGGTGCAGCTGGCATTCGGAATGGCTTTTAAAGTGCTCTCTCATTAGCAGCGACTCCGTGGTCCTCTCACACAGGACAGGCATAACAGATGGCTGCGTGAAGCCAACAAGGGCCTGGGCTGCAGCGTTCATCAATTAAGCAGAAAGGAATTGGCATGCTGTTAATACCCGATCTCTGCTGAGAGAGAGCCAACAGCAAGACTGTAAACTATCTCCCAGACATCCTTAAGTGTAGATTAGAACATACTGCTTTTCATTGTGTTCCGCCAGCACTTGCCAAGCAGGGGCTCTTCGTCACCATTGCCAAGGAGATGCCACCCTCTGAGAATGGCCCATTGAAAGCGAAGAGACCAAAACACCCCAGAAAGCAGGTGAATGAAGTCTAAGAAACTCTCTTGGTATTTCTTTTTGCAGCCTGGATTAATAAATGATGACTTCTTACGTAGCTTGGCTTTCTCTAGGGCAAAAGGAAACAAAACAGCTATTAAAAAATTGTACTTATTCTCTTCCTTGTTGCCAGACAAAAAAAAAATAACCCGAAACTGTTTTTATAAAAGTCTGACGCACATTTCGTGAAGTCTTTCGACTACTCGGGCTCCATGTCCAGATGTTTTTAAAGCCACCTACAGCATAATTTGAAGTAGAGAGACCGGAGTAACCCCATTTAGAATTGCACTGTAAGTGGACGAGGCTACTTATGAGTGTTAGAACTAGGGTTACCAACTTCGATGGTAGCTGGATATCTCCTGGGTCACCTGGAGGAAATAGCCCTGGAAAACATGGCCAGTTTGGAAGGTGGACTCTAGGGCAGGGGTAGTCAACCTGTGGTCCTCCAGATGGTCATGGACTACAATTCCCATGAGCCCCTGCCAGCAGGCTCATGAGAATTGTAGTCCGTGAACATCTGGAGGACCACAGGTTGACTACTCCTGCTCTAGGGCATTAGACCCCATTGAAGTCCTTCCTTTCCCCAAACACTGCCCTCCTAAGACTTCATACCCAAAATTTAAAGATATTTCCCAGTGGTGAGTTGGCAACCATAATGAGAATTCAAAACAACTAGGGCACAAACCAGGAAAATACAGTTTGGTTTGTGGTTTTTAAGAGCTAAATGTACCAGTTCAGTTTGTGAGTGGGAAGAACAGCCCGTGCCCCCAGTATGCTAGAGACACTAAGCTCTCAGGGATCTCCAACTGAGTCCCCTCAGGTGAGGATTGGGGTCTGAGTTATACCTCCCCCCAAGAAGGTGTCCCTTCCTCCATTGTATCCAATGTAAGGAAAAAGCAGCAAAAAAGCAAGAACAGAATCAGAGTCCTAGAGAATCTATGCAGTAGAAACTGAAGGGGGGCACCAGAACCAGTACAATGTACTAGTGCCCAGCAGAACAAAGGGCCATTGTGGTAGTGCCAGCTCAACAGGACAGATGTCTAGCATAGAACCACACTCCAAGCATGGGGGGGGGGGGATTTGCAAGCCTAGCAAAATCAGTGCAATATAGTAGTTTCCAGCAGAACACAGTACCAATGTGGCAGTGCCAGTTCAATCACAATGCAAAAGGGGGGCATTTAAGTTTAATAGGACTGACCTTAAGATACCGAGTTACAAATCCAAGTAAGAGAGATGAGATTTTGCAAGGTCTTTGTCTGTTGTGGGGAGAGGAAAGGCCGCTTTGAGACTCCTTCTGGTAGAGAAAAGCAGCATACTTATATATTATATACCAACTCTTCTTCTTCTTCTTCTTCTTCTTCTTCTTCTTCTTCTTCTTCTTCTTCTTCTTCTTCTTCTTCTTCATATTTAAAAGTTGATTTTCAGTATTTAAAAACCAAACCAACATCAAGTATGTTTCAACAGCATCTGATGGATGATGCACATGCACAATTTAGCATTTTGAAAACTTTTGTTCGAACTTTGGGACCACCTGATTATTGGGGACAAATATCAACAAATGTGCTTAACTTCATGAAGCTTGCTGGGCAACCAAGCAAGCTAGCTGTCAGAACAAAATAGCATAACCCTGATGTCAGCTTTTCCCATATCAGCCCATTGAAAGACAGATGATATATAATTGCAATGACACATTGGTTCATTATGAACTTCCAAGCATAGCTGGCTGGATGTTATTGAAACAGAATGCTGGATGGTAGATGAATCTTGACTAGTCCATCAGGGCAATTTTTAGATTATTCCTCACCTGTTGCTATTTGGAGGCACACTGCATCTGAATATAGAGGTTCCATTGTCATCTTGTGAGTGATGGGTCCATCTTTCATGAAGCTGTCTAATTTATTTGTAATATTACCCATGCTTTAAAAATCCTTTGCGGTATTTTATGGCAATCAACTCCCTTTTTTAATCAAAGATTGCGTGAAGAAGTTCGTTCTGAAGAATTTACAGCAAGTTAGTTTTGTTCAAGAACTTGAGGTCCTATGGTTTGGAAAAATGGAGGGGGAGAGCATCAGAGAGTGGGAGAAAAGAGAGAAATTTCTCTTTGTACACCATACATTCTTTTCTAAATATTTATCTTGAATCCACAGTCGTCCTTTCCCCATCCCCCAATCTAAAAAAGCCCCATTAAATCCCTAAGCCTTTCTTCATAAGGAAAATGTTTCATTCCACTGATTGCTTTAATTGTTCTCTTCTGTACCTTTTCCTGCTCTACAAGTCTTTTTTAATTTTGAGATGGGATTCATATTGCATTCCGTGTCCATAATCCATTGGGGAAAAAAGCACACTCAAAACCATGTGTCTCAATCTGCATGTCTTGCTCTGTGTTGGGTTGAAAAAAGATTTCACATGTGACTTCAACACAGATGTTTATAATACTGTAGTCATAGCTACTTGCGGTCTACTGATTATTCTTGATATTGAATGCACTTTTTTTTAGTGCCTCTGCGCTCTGAGCTAATGTGCATTTTTATTCCTGCCAGTGTCCAGGACAGGGGTCCTTATGCAGTGCTGTTGGGCACCAAGGTACCTGCCAGAATATTTCCCTCCAAATGTTTTCATAAGGGGGGAAGCAGAAGGGGGAAGCCCACAGGCTTGACTACTGCAGGCCTTCCCTTGACCCTGCTCTGGAAACTACAGCTGGTCCAGAAAGCAGCTGCCCAGTTCTGTGGCAGCTGCCCTGGCTTCCAGTTAAATTCTGGATCTGGTTCAAGGTTTTGGTACTAACCTTCAAGGCCTTACATGGTCCAGGCCCCGCGTATCTGAAGGACTGCTTCTCTGAATGCATTCCCCAGAGAGCACTAACCAGCTGACGATCTCTGACCTCAAGAAAATATCCCTGGCTAATAATGCCCAACATTATTTTCTTTAAAACAGTACCAGGAGTTTCCCAACATTGACCTAACAACCCTACCCTCTCCATTCCCCATCAGTGTCGAGGGGGGACCAGGGCCCCCAGATGGAAGCCATGATATAAACCAGGTCTTGGTGGGAGATAAGGGGGCAGGGCATTGAAGCAGCCAGAATGTGTTGAGGCAAACGAGGATTTTCATCCTAGTCTTGAGCTGCATCCTGACTTCACAAACAGATCTTTTTTAGAATAGAACCAGGTGCTGTGCTTGAACTGAGCCAGAGGCTGCCGTGTGCTCACCTCTGGGGCTTCAGTGAGCAGTGTGGGAACTGCTTCCCAGTCAAAATGCATAGTCCTGGGCTGCTGGAGCTGGGGGTCAGGCTACTTTTCATTTGGCTTTGGTTTTGCGCTTTGCCGCGTTAACCGCCTAGCATTCCGCCACTGAATCCTCGCCGTGCATTAGTTGTCCCTTTTGTGCACAGGCTGGAATGGAATCTGGCTCTCGTTCCCACAGATCTGTTGGCTTTGTGGGGCTAGCAGGTGTTAAAACTAATAAAAGCTTTGTGACTCAGCTGAGCACATATGACACCAACAACAAGCCACTCCCTAACTATACGGGCAAGATGATACCAGAGAACAGGAAGGTAAGCAATGTAGAAACAGAGCAGAAGTACGTTCCTTGTTTGTCCCCAACACATGCATGACATTAAGGACCCATGGGCCTGCTGTGTCCCCTTAGAAAATCCCTACTCTTACTGACTTGCTGTCCATCTCTCTGTCTCTGGCTGTGTCCTGACAGCATGCAACTCATTCCTCACATGTTGGATAATGCGCTTTCAAGAAGCCAGTTTTCTTGTTTTGCACGGGGAAAATACAGCTGTGAAAGCACATTAAATGTGCATTATCCAACAAGTGTGGAATGAGTCTATGTGTTCATGGTTGCTGAATTGTTAAGATTCACAGCCCTTCACACCTGCGCATTCGCACACAGTCTCATGGGAGGGGAGGAGGGCAGCCAGTGGTGCCTTTGCAAATGGCAGGAGATGTTGAGAGAGGTGGAGTTTTGGGAGGATGTGGTGTCCCTTCCATGAGACACTGTAGGGCAGCCAAATTGTGGCTCTCCAGATGTTCATGAACTACAGTTCCCATGTGCCCCTGCCAGCACAGCCAATTGGCAGGGGCTCCTGGGAATTGTAGTCCATGGACATCTGGAGGGCCGCAGTTTGACTACCCCTGGTAAAGACCATACAGGCTTGGGATAATTCCAAGAGCATCTTGTGGAGGCCATTTTCTGGCTATTCCCCCCCCCCCACACACACACACACTCCTCAATTTCTCAATGGCAGGGGATTGGGGCTAAAGGTGAGTTGGTTACTTGTCTTGGGCAAGCAAATGGGATGGGATTTATTTTCCTCTCATCTATGGTTTTTTAGACTATAAAAATACCAAAGAGGTACCTTGTGCAGTTACAACTGAGAGATCTGTGCATTTTAGTGACTTGACCTGACCAGATTAACGGATTGTCCTATGGCACAGTTCCATAAGCAGTGGAGAGAAACTTACCGATCCGAATTTCCCGGCTTAGTATTCAAGTTGGGAGGTAAACAAGAAGAACAGGATGGCCTGTTTCAAGACTTGGCTCGTATGTAAGATGTGGTAGTCAAACTCAGCATGTCCACTGGGTGATTGTCTTCACCGCAAAGTTCCCACCATGCCTAGTTTCCAGTCCAAGAGCAACATGGAAAAAAGACAAGCAGAAGAAAACACAGAGGCTTCCTAAACAGCACTGTTTTACTGTTATTTCTGAAATCTGGCAAGACGGGAGCCCTACTAATAACTTCTGTAATGCTGTTCCATGGGATCAGTCATAGGGCTGCCAGATCTGGGTAGGGAAATACTTGGAGATTTTGTGGGTGGAGCCTGGGGAGGGGAGGGTTTGGGGAGAGAAAAGACTTCAACAGCAAGTAATGCCACAGAATTCACCCTCCAAAACAACCAGTTTATCCAGGGGAAAGGATAGCTGTTCTCTGGAGATCAACTATAAAAGCCCCACTTGGAGGCATGAAAATCAATCTAGAAACACACATGAGAGGATATGCACAAACAAAAGAAACCAAGCACCTGTGGCCCAATAAATCCTGAAAGTTTCCATAGAATGTGTTTCATCTGCAGCAAATGTAGTCTTGTGTTTCAACTGGAGGTCAACATTAGCCAAGCAAGAAGAAAAAGTCTTCAGTATCTTTAACAGTAACCATCAAATGCAACTGAGACTAGTATCCTAGGTATAAACTAGTTTCGTTGAACTTCCTCGGTTGTAGGATCATTGCTGTAAGCTACAAAGGATAATATGTCATCGTAAACAAATTCTTTGGAAATTTACAGGATTTATTGAGACACATGTTCCCCCCCCCCTTGTTTGCCCACTTGGAGGCTGGCTGCTAAGAGTGACCTAGACTGGACTGTCACAGATCTAGGCTGGGTGGAGGCTATTAGTCGAGGGCGAGGAAACAGAATCTGGGGAACAGCTAGACAGCTAACAAATCAGAACCAGGTTCATATTGGGACAGCTGGCCCTTTAAGTATGAGTATGAAAAGGCTCTTGTTTAAAAGTGTTGGTACTCCTCCCTAGATACCAGCCTTCTACTCTGCTTGATCTTGAGTTCCTCCTCCACTTTCTCTTGAACATTCCTGTTTTGTGAACAGGCACTTGCTTTGGAAGACCAGAGGGTCTTGAACTGCATTTAGTGTCTCTTTTTCCTCGCAGAGAGTTAACTAGCTGCCTAGTCACATGGCGTTTGGCCCAAGGCTCACTTAGGCAAGTGCTTGAATAAAAAAGCACGGTGCTATTTTTGGTTCGCACACAATAAGGCACTGGATTCGGGCGCCTGGGGGGAGAAGCTGAGAAAAGGAGGCGTTGGGACTAACTCGAGGGTCTTTCCAGGGAGAGCACTAAGCTAAGAGCAAACAATAGGTCAAAGTAAAACCTCTGGAATGCACAAAATACTAGCCCCCCACCTCATACAGCTTCTTAACTTATAAGGTCTAAGCAGAGTACTATACTAACATATAAAAAGCTTGACCACACTTGAAAGGCTGCATAAATCTATCACAAACACATACCATTTTGCTGCTAAAAGTGCAATAGGTCTGCTGTTATCTTCTATTAAAAGAGGTAATATCTAATTGAAGCAAAGGAAAAATTAGAATTGTTCTGGCTCATAAAAGTAATCACATTCAAAGGTCATTGATACAGGGTGTCTACACTAGCCGTCCCACAGTCATATACTCTAATAGAGTAGGGCAGGGGTAGTCAAACTGCGGCCCTCCAGATGTCCATAGACTACAATTCCCAGAAGCCCCTGCCAGCATTCGCTGGCAGGGGCTTCTGGGAATTGTGGTCCATGGACATCTGGAGGGCCGCAGTTTGACTACCCCTGGAGTAGGGTATCTGAATATACCTCCTTTGCCAGATTTTAGATGGCTGGGCGCTAAGGCGCTGCCCTGTGGCAGAGGGCATACACTTTCAGAGTAACACAGAATCACACAAAGCTGGAAGAGAGAACAAAGGGCCATCCAGTCCAGCCCCCCACCATCTCGGGGACTTAAAAATCACACAGTCCTGACAGTTGCTCATCCAATTTCCTCCTAAATTTCCAATGAAGGAGACTCCACCACCCTCCAAGGCAGCATACTGCATCTACAAACAGCCCGTGCCATCAGAAAATAGTTCTTAATATTTCCTGAAATTTGAACCCATTGATCCTATTCTTTGCCTCAAAAGCTGCAGTAAACAAGTTGCCCCCCCCAACCCCCTCAGCATGTCTACCTTTCATGTAAGCACAGCTCTCCTATTACCCCTTGGCCTCCTCTTCTCCAAGCTAAACACACCCAATTCTCTCAACCTCTCCTTGAGAGGCATGGATTCCAACCCCTCAACCATCCCAGTTGCCCTTCTCTGAATACGTTCCAGCTTGTCAATATCCTTGTTGAACTGCAATGCCCAGAACTAGACGCCATATTCCAAATGGGGTCTAACCAGTGCGGAATAGAGCGGTATTATAACTTCCTTTGATCCAGATTCCGTGCAGTAATATAACATTAGCCTTCTTCACTACATGTCACATTGTTGATTCCTATTCCACTTGTTGTCAACCAGAAATCCCAACTCCCTTTCACATTAACTTGAAACCCCACTGTATTTGATGAGGTCTTCTCCCAAGTAAGCATGCCTGGAGTTTGAGGGTTAGCCACTCAGAGCACTCATGACCTGCCAGATTACTTTCCCAGACAACAACAACCCACCTGAAATTATGTCTTTATTTGTATTATTAGTCTTATAGGCCACTGTTCCTAGGACAGCTGGCTTGCAGCGGCTCCCATCAAACCAAACAGTAAAACAGTTTAATAACAACTTAAAACACCCCTCCCACCCCCAGTACCTAGCCCCATCCTAGCTACAAAACTCACAACGGCCATGCCTGGAAGATTACGACCTCCCCCAGGAGAAGTGTGGGGGGAGATAAAGGAAGGGAGAAGGAAGATCTTCTAGCCCCCTCCCCTTCCTGGCCTTCACCAAATGCTTGGTGGCAGAACTCCATCGGTGGAACTGATTCAACTCCTTCAGGGCTTCCAACTCTCCCAGGAGCTCATTATACCAGGCTGGTATAAAGCCAAGACCTGGTATAAGGTCAAGGCCCGGCAAACTGAACATAGGCCAGGGATCTCCAGCCAGTGAGACCCTGCAGAGGGCAAGGCCTTGCAGGGGGCATAGGGAGTAAGACGGACCCGCAGCTTAATCGGACCCATGTCCTAAGATAGAAGCTGGGGTAAGTTTAGCACAGGCAGTTCCTGCTGCTATCTGATTAAGACCTTCAGGGTTTTCATTCCACAAATTCCTTTCCTAACCATCAGCTATTAAATCGCCCTCTTTTCTTTAAAAAAAAAAAAACCCTCTCTCTTCCTTCCTGCAGGAACTGAGTCAAAGCAGCAAAAATGTATAAAGAGACACTTAAAAACACCCACCACCCCCTTCCCCCCCCCCCCCCCCGCCAGAGCAATTGTTAAGATTTCAGGATAGATGTGCTGGTGAGAGGATGGGGAGCCCTGTCTCTTTCAATTGCTGGGGGACCCCTTCGTTGGATTGTCTCCCTTTGGTTGCTTTCAAAAGCCAAGCGTCCCACGTTCTCTTTCTTCCCTCTCCTCAATCAAACTTGAATGGGACTAACCAGGACGCCCCTGTGGGGGATGACAAACCCTGTGGTCTGAAAGATGCCCTCCCTCTCCCCCCCCCTCCTCCTATGTTGTGTTTATGACTGGAGCTCTGGATCCTGTGTGTGCAGGCTGGCTTCCAGGCAGCTGCCCCCCCCCCTCTCTTTGGCTTCTCTGATTCATTGCTCTCCTGACCTCTGCTTAGTCTCCAGCTGTGATCGATGTAGCGCAGCAGCCCTTCCAAAAGGGAGCGAAAGGAGGAACTTCTCCCAGGAGTTTCGGGTCTCCCTTCCCTCTCTGGGCTCTCCAAGGATAAGAGTCCACCTGGGGGCCCAGCCCTGGGGCCCTCCCTTCCCTACCTGAGCCCAGCAGCTCTGTGCCTGGAGCCGCTGGAGCATCGGTGGGAGAAGTTATCGCCATTCCTGTGCAATGGAGTCATGGGCGAAACGGCAGCCGGCACTGAGATAGTGGGAGCGCAGAAGCGAGACCGGCTGGGCAGAGACGGAGCTCAGAAGGGCAGCCGTCCCAGTCGGCAGAACTGGCTGAGGCTATAGTTCCTCCGGAGCGTGCGTTTGAGTAAGGTGAGAAGGTTCAGACTTGCTTTAGATTGCTTTCAAGCATGTTTTCACCAGCTGGGAATGTGTGTGGGGGGGAGAGGGGGGGTCAGGAGCCGTGGTTGGTTCCGTCTAGTCCTTCCGAAGGCATCCGATAGGATGTGGAGGGTTTGGAGATCCAAGTAGGGTCAGAGGGCAGATGTGTTATTAATTATGTTAAAAAAAAAAACAGCAATGGCATTTTCAAGTGAATGTAGTAGTGAATTGAAATCACTCTTTGGACGCTGGCTCCTCTGGAATCCACTTGACACCTGTAAATTGTACTGTGGTTTTGAAATATCTCATTCGCAGTTTATTAATTGCTCCGATCCAGTTCTTAATGAGAAACTTGTGGCATTCCCTCTCCTCCAGGCCCCTTCCCTCTGTTGTGTTGGACACCCTTGCCGGTAAAATTAAGTCCTGTAACCTGGAACATCACGATTTAAGGTGCTTGTGAACCCCAAAAGCAACTCCCTTTAATGTTTAAGCGCATGAACTTTCGTATGGCATCTGCAGCATTAAAGTTTCTTAACCTTTTGCATTTTGCTGGGGTTTTGTGTACTGGAATGCTGATGCGAAGTAAGCTGATGAACCCCAGGGTGTGTTGTGTTTATTGCAATTCGTAAGTCTGGCATAGCACATTGAAGGTCTCCTTTTGGAAATGGGGGTAAGGCGAGTCATGCCTGACCCTTGGGGTGACGCCCTCTAGCGTTTTCATGGCAGACTCAATACGGGGTGGTTTGCCAGTGCCTTCCCCAGTCATTACCGTTTACCCCCCAGCAAGCTGGGTACTCATTTTACTGACCTCTGAAGGATGGAAGGCTGAGTCAACCTTGAGCCGGCTGCTGGGATCGAACTCCCAGCCTCATGGGCAGAGCTTCAGACTGCATGTCTGCTGCCTTACCACTCTGCGCCACAAGAGGCTCTAGCCTAACTAGCAGATCCTCATTAAATACAATCTCAGCAAAGATAGTGGCCTGAAGTTCCACAGACACAGAGAGCTCCTTGGTTCTGCCAGTGGAACATCCAAAACTTTGTGACCGGGAAAAAAATATTATGCAGGGCAGGAAACTGGCACACAAGTACATGTCACTGGGGAGGCCAGTCCTTCAATGAGTTTGGATTGTTCTTTCACTATATGGTTTTGTTTCTTGTTTTGCTCATGGTGGCTTAAGGGCGGAAGATGTATCACATCAGTTGCTGGGTAAGCCCAACAGGTGCGGAAAACAGAGGGGGGCAAACTTCTACAGACTTGGTTCCAAAATCGCTTGGCCAATCGCAGACAACAATGCAGAACTCTCCGGGGGCAAAAGTCCCCCTGAAGAACCCAAGTCACCCTGAATTTGCTAGGCTCTCCCTAGGAACCCACAACCAGCCTACCGCTATCTCCAGCTGCTTCCACTTCTATCCAAATTATTATCAGCTCTCCCAAAATTAGTTGCCAATCTTACTGTGTGTGGTGAGTGAGAAGATGCCTTCTGCTTTGATGGCAGGAATCGTAGCTGACCAGTCAGGAAAAGAGAAAAGAATCTCTCTTGGTCCTTGTCCCCCTGCCTGGATGTGGGAAGACCACCCCCATCTTTCTCCCCTTGCCACCCACTACGTCTCCCAACAGGTGCCTTGCACCCTTTTGACAGGTGGTAAGGCACCCGGTGCCTTGGGAAATGTAGTTTCATATGATGGATAGATCTACTTTGGCTTCTGCAATTCCCCAGGGGTACCCATGCCTTAAATGCTGTCCAAACAGTGTATGGAGCAGGGGGCAAGAAGGGGAAACTGGAGGACATGCTAACTTTTTTCATAAGGATACCAGCCTCCAGGTGGGACCTGGGGACCCCCCAGAATTACATCTCATCTCCAGACTGCAGAGATCAGTTACCCTAGAGGAAATGGATGCTATGGTACCCCACTGAGAGCCCTGTTCCCCTCAGGCTCCATTCCCAAATCTCCGTGAGTTTCCCAACCTGAACTGGGCAGTCCTCCTGTTCGTTCGCCCAGTTCCTTCTTGCAGTAGCTACGGCAAGCTAACTTGGGAGGGTAGTAGACAAGTTTTGTTCTTCTGCTGGAAAGAGCATGTCCCAGGAGTTCCGGAGTTCTACAATGATGTAGATGCAGGTCTCTGTTTTCATCTGTTAGTTCAGCGTTCCACAGATGAGAGAGGAAAGGGAAGACGACTGTAAGCCGCTTTGAGACTCCTTTGGGTAGAGAAAAGCAGCATATAAGAACCAACTCTTCTTCTTCTTCAGTAATATCAGGGCTCTTTCAGCCTCACTTCCCTCACAGGGTGACTGTTGTGGGGAGAGGAAAGGGAAGGCGACTGTAAGCCACTTTGAGACTCCTTTGGATAGAGGAAAGTGGCATATAAGAACCTACTCTTCTACTTCAGTAATATCAGGTCTCTCTCAGCCTCACCTCCCTCACAGGGTGTCTGTTAGAATCATAGAATCATAGAGTTGGAAGGGGCCATACAGACCATCTAGTCCAACCCCCTGCTCAATGCAGGATCAGCCCAAAGCATCCAAGAAAAGTGTGTATCTAACCTTTGCTTGAAGACTGCCAGTGAGGGGGAGCTCACCACCTCCTTAGGCAGCCTATTCCACTGCTAAACTACTCCGACTGTGAATTTCCCCCCCCCTGATATCTAGCCTATATCATTGTAGTTTAAACCCATTACTGCGTGTACTTTTCTCTGCAGCCAATAGGAACAGCATCCTGCCCTCCTCCAAATGACAACCTTTCAAAGAGGGCTATCATGTCCCCTCTCAACCTCCTTTTCTCCAGGCTGAACATTCCCAAGTCCCTCAACCTATCTTCATAGGGCTTGGTCCCTTGGCCCCAGGTCCCTTGGTCTGTCGTGGGGAGAGGAAAGGAAAGGCAACTGTAAGCCACTTTGAGACTCCTTCAGGTAGAGAAAAGTGGCATATAAGAACCAACTCTTCTTCTTCTTATGATCTGGCCTACCTAGTAGCATATTGTGATGGATGACCTCCATTCCAAGGTGTGTGTGGGAGGAGACGTGCTTTCTTCCCATGGACTATCATTTGAGACCTACAGTGTGTGACTGAAGGAGCACTTTGTTTGAACTCTGCTCCTTCTGGCTGGCTAGGCCCTTCCATGAAAGAAAGTTCCAGAGCTGGATAAATGAGGATGCTATATGTTTTTGGGGTCATCAATTTCTTTGACGTGAGTTTGCTTCTACAATATCCACTCTGGGAGGTTATTTGGCTTCTACAGTGTCCACTTCTGGAGAGAATGTCTGTGCTTGAGGAAGATGAGCATTACATACAGCCCTCTATGCAAACATCCCGAAAAGCACTCCAGGAAAACAAAACCCAGTAGCAAGCAGAGAAGGTTAATTAGAATTGCCACGGCCCAAATGTCCCATCCCATTATGCATTGCCTAGTTACTGTAAATGTTTCGGCCTTATTTATGTGCATGAGCGATGCTTCGTTGAAGACTTATTAAGCTCAAAGGGCACGCTTGTTCACTTTCTTCTAATAAGAGCCACTGCCGCTCAGCTTCTTGCGCCTCTGCCTGGAAAGCAAGAGGGGGGAAAAGGCTACTCCATCAACTGTCACGGTCCTGCTTTAGTTTTGTGTTGTGTAGCCTTGTTACACTGAATAAATGTAGAGCATCCCACACACTGTGGCTTTGGGTCACTGGCTTTTGCTGCCTTGGGAGAGTCTGCTCAGGCTTTCGAATGCACACAAAAGTAGCGGCAAGCCTGGATTGTCAACCAGCTACGTGGGGAGAGGGGATCGTGGTCGGGACGTGGATTTGTTGCGGTGGAACTTAGGAGAAAGGAAATGGGATGGAATGGTGTGAAGGTTCTGTGGAATGAATCTTCTTAGCGGGTGCATACGTTGGTGTGCTTTTTGTGTGGCTGATGCAAACGGTGAAGCCCAGGGATGCTGGTATCAAGGTGGGACCTGGGGATCCCGCGGTGTTGCAGCTCATCTCCAGGTGAAAACGATCACTTCCCCTGGAGAAAATGGCTGCTTTGGAGGGTGGACTCCATAGCAGTCAATCATTTATTTGCAGTCTAATTAAGGTGACCAGATTGTCCCACTTTTGGAGGGACATCTGGGGGGTACCTGGCAAATTGTACTTATGTTGAAATATACTATTTTTGCATTCTGTGCATTCTATGAAACTTTTTGTTGCACCATATAGACCAAATTTTTAATCAAGAACCTCCCCGGTCAATGGTGTCCCGCTTTGCCAATGTTAAAATCTGGTCACCTTAAGTCCAATAGATACAAGAAGTGACATCTGTCACCCCATTGGTCGCCAAGGTTGATTCGGCTGATCTGGCTGGCTAGGTGGATGTCCCCTGTCTTGTTCCATATGTGGCCCTCCTGAAGCTACATGCTCGGTGGACAACCATCCCAGATAAAACGTTTGTATCATTCTTCAGTCAACTGTACGAGTCCATAGCATTATACTCCACTGAGGTCCTGTCCCAAATCCCACCCACTCCTGACTCCACTCCCAAAGTCTCCAAATATTTCCCGACCCAAAGCTGGCCACCTAGTGAAGCCGCAAGGGGAAATTGGTCTTCTTGAGCAGAAACGTTCATGGAGAACCCCTTGGCTGAAACCAGGTCTCAGATATGAGTACTATTGATTTCCTTAACACTACAAGAACACTTTTTGGTTGTGTGGGGCTTCATGTCTATATTGATTGTGAAAGGCAGGTGCACCTGAGACTTCCCCCCCAGAAGACATGGGCCTGCACATTTATACGGTGCTTCCTTAGTATTAGTGATTAAAATCAGTGGCATCAAATTGCGCCAGTTCAGCATGTGTGGGGAAACAATAGACAGAGTTGTCCAAACTCTGTGGAGAGGGGAAGGGGAGAACGAATGTCAGGTAGCTCTTTGAGGTGTTTAGACACAGTTGGCATTGAAGACCGTGAGGTGAGATGTTTTCCAGGCAAGGCTTTGTTCTGGGCTCCATTGCTAGAGTGGTTGCCTGGAAGAAAAAGAGCTGGGTATTTTGTACCCTGTTTCAAAGCAGTTTCCAGTCATCTTCCCTTCATCTCCTCACAACAAACACCCTGTGAGGTAGGTGAGGCTAAGAGAGGTCTGAGAGAACTGTATCTGGCTCAAGGTCACCCAGGTGGCTGCA
This sequence comes from Paroedura picta, assembly GCF_049243985.1. Taxonomy (NCBI): domain Eukaryota; kingdom Metazoa; phylum Chordata; class Lepidosauria; order Squamata; family Gekkonidae; genus Paroedura; species Paroedura picta. Next base: position 77,925,728 of record NC_135378.1, on the reverse strand, counting down.
TGTGGAGGAGGAGTGGGGACTCAAACCCAACTCTCCAGATTAGACGTCACTGCTCTTGACCGCCCACACCAAGCTGGCTCTGTCTGTTGACACCCATGAGCTCCTCACTGGTCATACCTTTGTTCTTCCTTGTTAAAGGCATCCAGGGACCTTCATGGAAAGCCAGCAGTCGAACGCAGCTCTCCCACGTCTTAAAGGCCCACTTCATTTGCTGCAAAGTAATTTGTTTGATGATGATGACAGGAGGACTCTGCATCACCCGTAATGTGTGAAGTGACCTTTAGTCTAGTAATAAAGTGCCTTCACGTCACAGCCTATTTATGGTGACCCTCATAGGGTTTCCAAGGAAAGAAATAGAAGTGATTGCCATTGGCTTGCTCTGTGTAGCAACCCTGGACTTCCTTGGTCAACTCCCGTCCAAGTATTGACCCCGGCTGGCCTCCTTGGCTTCCAAGTTCTGACCAGGGCAGGCTAGCCTGGGTTGTCCAGGCTGCTAGTCTAATGCTGCAACCCTTACATCACACTGTCCCTTTTATGAGCTTGCTTTATTCACTAGACAACCTTAACCCATGGTTCCAGGATTTGAGTTGCCAGGTCCACTGATCCAGGTGGAGGTCCCCTGCTTTCCAGACGCAACTACCTCCCCCCCCCCAAACTCCCCCTCAAATTTACCCTAAATTGAAAGAACATCACATTTTTATGTGACATGCTGACATCACCCAGAAGTGGTGTTGGGGTCATCAGGAGGAAGTGATACTGGTTTGGGGGCAAAACTCTATGGTTATGGTTTGACGCAAGTTCTACCACGGAGCTTTGACCAAAAGCCAGAGTATTGTCCTCCCGATGTCTCTGATGTCCCATTGTCATTTCTTGGTAATGTCAGCATGTCACATCACATTATACAGACTGTATAGGGCGGGTTGTCCTGAGTTGGACAGCCCAAAGATCTTGGAAGCTAAGCTGGGGTCTTTATTCAGATGGAAAACCTCCAAGGAAGACCAGGGTTGCCACGCAGAGGCCACTAATGGCAAACCACCTTTGAACATCTGTTGCCTTGAAAACCCCATGGGACGCTCAACAGTCGGCTGCAACTGGGTCGGGGTGGAGCTGGGGGAGGCCAGGATTATTTGGCAGGGCTGTGGTAAGGAGGTCTGAGATAATAGGGCTGATCCTGCGTTGAGCAGGGGGTTGGACTAGATGGCCTGTATGGCCCCTTCCAACTCTATGATTCTATGATTTTAATAGGGACATGTAGCTAAAATACAGCAAATGGCAAGCTGCAGAGTTCTCACATGTACAGTGAGTGCTGTTTTTATCTCAAGGCTGCCCTTTCCCTGCGTGATCCTGTGGGGTAGCTTTGTCCTTCCCACCAGAACCTGTTATCAGTTCGCCCTTTGTCTGTGTCATGTTTTGCGATTGGCTCGGGCTTTCTCAGCGGCCGCCCCACGTCTGTTCGGCGCCCTTCTGGAAGAAGTCAGGCCACTCTTACCTCCTGGCTTTCCCCCAAGGCTGCAAGACAGAATGAGTTGGCAGAGTTTTTGCAGCAGCCTGCGCCTGGGCAAAGAGGGTTATCCTCTGGTGGGGCATGCCGTGTTTTTTTAAAGAAATTCAGTTCAGTCTCTAATGGACAAGAGATCTGTTTTTAAGGCTTGTGATTTGAAACCTTTAGATTGCTTTGATCTACTGAGGTCACTTGCCTTGCATCCTGCGGGACCCCGAAGAAAAGTGGGAATAGAAACATGGTTTTAAAGGAATTAATAAATATTTTTTAAAAATCAGTTCCCGGTTTAGCCTTGGCCACCAGGTGGCAGAGCAAATCGAAAGGTGTGTGCCGAGCCTGGCTTGGGTCGGCGAAGAGCGTTTCAGAGCAGACTGGCTGTTGCCAAGGTCCATTTATCTGTGGCTTTCTCAACGGAAGTCACTCTCTATTCTGCTGATTTTGTAGCTAGATCCGAGTCCAGAAGCTCCCAAAGGACCAGCCTGGTTTACAGGTACAACCTTTGGAGATTCAAAGCTCCCTTCATCAGATCCAAATAAGAATGGAAATGCCTCAGTCCTTATATCTGGAGGGGGGAGGGGGGATTTCACAAAGTCCGGATGCAGGGCTACAGCACAAAATGGAATCAGCCCAATTAGAGCAGGGGAGAAATGCTGAGGGGCAGAAAATTAGCATCTGCTGCTGTAAGGGGGGACCGGTTGTCCTTGTAGCCCAGCCTCATCCAACGACCTGGCGGAAGAGCTCCATAGCTCTAGTAGCTTCGGAATGCCTTCTTCCTCCCCCTCTAGCATACAGTACGGGGTGAGCCTTGCTGTATACAGTGTGGGTGTCAGGGAGTGATGGCTGGTTTCTTATACAAGGCCTCCACTGAAGCCCCTGAGAAGGTGATTTCTGGAAATGTACCCCTGCCTACCGATGAAGCGTCAGAAATGAAGCTATTTGCTGAAAATATTAGCAAATACCAAAACCCTATTGCAAGCTCAGAATGCTTCAGAAAGGCGCACTCTTTTTCAACTTTTGCACTTTCCCTCCTCTCCTCTTACTCCTCCACAATCATCGCCATAATATTGTGAGTCCTGTTGCTATACTAGGTCAACAGCTACGCCAGGAAGTTGGAAAAAGAAGAGTTGGCTTTATACCCCAATTTTTTACAACCTGAAGGAGTCTCAAAGCGCCTTACAATCGCATTCCTTTCCGCTTCCCACAACAGATACCCTGGGAGGGAGGTTGGGCTGAGAGAGCTCTGATAGAACTGCTCTGAGAGAATAACTCTAAGAGGACTGTGACAAGCCCAAGGTCACCCAGCGGGCTGCATGTGGAGGAAGAGTGGGGAATAAAACGTGGCTTGCCTGATTAGAAGCCACTGTTTTTAACCACTACACCATGCTGCTCTCATTAGCCCATTAGGAGATCAAGTTGCCAACCTCCAGGTGGATCCTGGAAATCTCCCACAATTATAGTTGATCTCCTGATGACCAAGATCAGTTCCCCTGAAGAAAAGGGTCGCTTTGGCATTGTCCCTTACTGAGGTTCCTTCCCTCCCCAAACCCCAGTCTTCCTGGGCTCCATTCCCCCCACCCCAATTCTTCAAGTATTTCCCAACCCAGAGCTGGCAACCCTACCAGAAGAGCAGAGCTTCTTTTTCTCTTCTCATGCTTTCCTCAGCACCTTGGATGCTATTTCAGCAATGTTCAAGCACCAGGCCTTAGTAGACCCTCCTGAGTCTTGACTATATTTCTCAGGGAGTCCTGAACTTCTGGACAAGGTGGGAGATGTGTGTGTATGTGTGTGTGAGAGAGAGAAAGAGAGAGAGAGAGAGAGAGAGAGAGAGAGATTTTCTGTATTCCTTTGATTGATTTCTAACAAGCATTACTTAGGAGAAACTACCAGCCCACTGTCTGCTTTGGCATTTGGGTTAGAGAGATGTCACCTTCTGCCCTTGATTCAGAAGGCACTGGATTCAGAATACAGCTCTATTCCTTTAACCCAGGCTGTTAGTATCCCATGCTGAGGCTTAATAAAATAAAGCAAACTTTGCAGTGGCTGTTGGGTGAGTTGTAAGCAACTGAATTAAGTGTTAAAGGTGTGCACTAGCAGATATTATTGCGCCAGGATGAAAAGAAAGTCCATTTTGATTCCATTGATTCCTCCCCTCGCATCTCGTGCCACTCTGATCTCTGAGCTAATATGAAACATATTCTAGAGATGATTGCTTGAGTTCAGATCTCTCTCCTCTTTGAAAATAAAAGCAAGGGTCAAGGGCCGGGAATGTTGAAAGGACAAGACTAAATACCTCTGGGTAGATACGTAGTGGCCGACACGGAGGTCTGTCAACTAACAGTGGCCTGCTAAATAGCAGAGATGGGGGAGTTTGATATTTTCTTTCCTAGCCGTTATCAAAAGCAGAGCTGTTGTGCTTTTACTGGGTAGGAAATTAATTACAGACAGCTCAAGAAGCAAGAGTGAAATTAACTGGGCTGTAACATTGATTTCCTTTCTGTCCCTCTTCTCATTCTCTATCCTTAACAGTCCCATAAACATCTCATCCTTTCAACTTTCCAGCTCCTCTTCCCTTCATCACCAGGGACCAGCTTATAGCGGAAGATCTCCAGGTGCCCCTTGGAGCTTGGCAACCCTACGTTTGGAGCATTCTCCAACATGTGCGGAATGTGAGAATTCTCAGCCAGCAGATGGCATGGGATGGCCCAGAGAGCAAAGAGAAAGGATGCCTCAGGTCTTTGCCGGGGAAGAATGGTTTCCATTCCTAATATTGCGAGCCTGAGAAGCTGCCATGTATTTGGGATTTGTTCAGCTGAAGCTCTAGGCGTTCATCCAAATTGAAGGGATGCACTTCTTTCTGCATCTTGAAAGCCTTTGCATTTGAAAACAGGGAGGAGTAACTAGGATGGCTGCTTTAGGACTTGGTGGTGGAAAGTACTACCAAGTCACAGCTAACTTATGGTAGCACTAGCAAGAGACTAGCAGAGGTGGTTTGCCATCACTTACTTCTGTATAGCAATCCTGGACTTCCCATCCCACCTGGGCAAACTCTCCTTAGCTTCTGAGACCTGATGATATTGGGGTCTCCTGGGCCGTCCAGCTCATTGGTGCTACCTAAGAATTCCTAGGGGTTGCCAGTATCCCAGAAGCCCATTTTCTGGTTAGTGCTCTGAGGTTGTCTGGAAGCCAGATGACCACAGTTGGCTGTAGCCCTATGAGCTGAGGCCCTTCAATGGAGGGAGTAGCAGATTCCATCTGCTTCCAAAGAGGCGGTTGTTCCATGCCCCCATGCCTAGAATGGAAAGGGCTAAGTTTTCACGTCCTTTGTCTGAGCACGAGAAAGGTTTGCAAAGGATGTGTGGGCCTTTGGAGAATGCTAATGGGTTCCTAGGAGTCCCCAAATCCTTGCCTGAAAAATGTTCTCCTAGTAAAGATGCTCATAAATTACCAATAAAAGCATCAGCCTAGAAAATTAGGCAAACACTCTTGCTAAACCCTAACATGGTAGGCCTAGTGAAATAAAGAGAAGAACAGGCACTTCAACAGTGACAAGAGTGTGATGCTTGGTTTGATGTATATGGAGGAGCCAATTTATTGCTATAAAGATAAATGAAGGCTTTAAAAAATATGGGGTGAAGCTATTGAGCATCTTGCTAGATAAGCACTAAATGTATGGCAAGGCATAGCTGGTCGATACTTAAGAGATTAATTTTCAGTCTCCTAAATTACGGCTATTACAACGAGACATATATTAACTGTGCTGTCTTTTGCACAACAGGCTGGAGATGGGGCTTTTTGTGTGCCTATGTGCTGGTGGTAACCGATAGCTGGCCTCCAGGCATGCCGCTATTCTAATTTAAAAGCGGAATGCAATGATGCTTCTGTCTTTTAAAAATTGAGCCCCTGTGATGCTGCTATTGTTTAAATTGTTATTTAACTGTCAGGCTAAATGATTTCAGAAATACGAAAATGAGATGCTTCCATTACTTTACAACCAGATTGAGAATCAAGGGTTTCCCTATTTCTTTCAATTCTTCTGGAGCTCTAAGGCGTGCTTCAAGTTTACCTCTCCAGAGACACTGATCGGGAACATCTGAAGGCCCAACTACAGGGTGCATATGGTTGCCAACCTACAGTTGGTTCCTGAAGATCTCCTAGAGAACCAGATCTTCAACTGGTTCTCAGATGGCAGAAAACAGTGATTAAAACAATGACAATGAAACCATCTATGATGGATGAAAACCAAATGGCAGTCACTTGGAACTATTGTTCATTAAGTATCTTCTGTACAGGCACACATGCCCTCCCTCCTGCCCCACTGCGTGCTCTGCTTCAGTTGCTCTAGAAGTGCTGAGGGTGGGGGCCCTGCTGCATGGGAGCATGTGTTCCCTGGGTGGAAACAAGTTCGCAGAGCATATAGGCTTCCCTTTCTTTAGTTGTTTTTGACAAGAAATCCACCCAAACCATACCTATCTTCAAAATACCTAAAGTGTGTAATGGATTCCCTCCCTAACCTATCGACTGCCTAACCTTTCTCCCACTAAAATCCAGCCACCCCTAACTCCGTCAGTTGGCCACTAATTAAACTGCCAAACTCTTCCTTTTTTCTTTTCTTTTCCACATTCCATCCATTGTTTGAAAGTGATTGGCTGAAGTTCCTGGAAGGCGGAATTTGAAACCATCCATCATAAGGGGTCCTGGGATAACAATAAGCTTATCGTGGGGGGGGGGCAAGTCAGAGAATGCATCAGGCCTACTGGAAACCCACGCTTGGCACAGAAAATGTCTCCGTGCTGAACATTCAGTTTAATAATCTTCACCGTTCATTTGATGCAAAAAGTTATTAAGTTAATACCTTCTTAGGCTGGATCCGGTGAGAATGATATTATAGACCTCTTTTGTACTGTGTCGGTGCGGATTCTTTTGGTTTCTTGTTTCCTGTGGCTTTAACTAAGCTGCAGGTATCTCATTACCAACAGTAAATTATGTTAACCATACAAGGGAAGTGCCCATTTCAGAGATATATGCATTTGCAATTGGTCTAGGGATTCATAGCCCATAAAGCCCGGCAAAATTTCTGATCCCATGAGGTCTGGAAGAGCTAAGCAAACTGCTGATGTATTAGTAATGGCAGAGAGAGGGAGAGAGAGAGAGAGAGAGAGAGAGAGAGAGAGAGAGAGAGAGAGAGAGAGTGTTCTGTTGGTAGAAGAGCTTACGAATGAAAATCTGCATGTGGAACCATCTTTGAAAAGAGGGAAGACATGTGGAAGGGAGAGTGGCATTTGGAATGGGCAAATGGATCAAAGGGGAGGGTTATGTACACGTGCATATGCACACACACACACACCGCTGTTCATCACTTTGACCATTTATGCACTGGGAACTTCATGCCCGACCTCCCATGCAGGAGCACAGATTGGGGGCAACTGAGGTGCACCGGGCCAAGTGCTCCCCCATGTGGATGCAGGAAGAGGTGGGGCAACCTGCCACGGCTAAAACTCCAGCCTGCAGCCCGGCATGAAACCTCCAGTGCGTAAACAGTCTAAGAGTGACAAAACTGCATTTGTGCAGTGACAAAACTGCATTTTGCATATTTGAACATTACTGGGTATCATGTCGGAATGAGAAAAGTTCCCCACTTTTGGGGGGAGGTGGTGGGTTCTCCATCTTTGGAAATTTTAAACAGAGGCTGGATAGCCATCTGACAGAGAGGCTGATTCTATGAAGGCTCAAGGGGGTGGCAGGGGACAGTGGAGGAGCGATAGGGTTGTGAGTGTCCTGCATAGTGCAGGGGGTTGGACTGGATGACCCATGAGGTCCCTTCCAACTCGATGAATCTATGATTCTATGATTCTATGATTCTCTACCCAAAGGAGTCCCAAAATAGCTTACAAACCCCTTTCCCTTCCTCTCCCCATAACAAATACCCTGTGAGGAAGATGGGGTGAACTGTTCCGTGGAAACAACTCTGCAGGAATTGTGACTGACCCAAGGTCACTCAGCAGGCTTCATGTGGAGGAGAAGTGGGGAATGAAACCTGGTGCTCCAGATTAGAGTCCAGTTCTCTTTGACCCCTACACCATATTAGCTCAGTACCATTTTCTGCTTCTGCATGCAGAGTTTGGCTAATGTGACATGACTGACACGGGAAAATGCATATACTGGATGGGAAAACAGTGCGAAGCCGTAGAAATGGTGCGAAAATAAATTCCGCTTGCACAAGGAGGAAGCAGATCTCAAATTTTAATTTGTGTGTGTGTGTGGGGGGGGTCAAAGCAGCAGGAGTGAGAAACTCAGAATCATCCTTATTTTGAGCAATCCAGCGATATACCTGAATGTGCATGCCAGTTCGTATCCACATCCTCAAGATTGCGTCTTTTATTCAACTTCCTACCAACTCCACAGGGATACTTTAAAAAAAAAGAAAACTCGAATGGCAGGCAACCATATGCTACTCACCTCTTGCTGTCCCGCTACTCCGCAGACCCCTTCTGCCGATTTTAAGTCACCGGGCAGCATGAGGCATGGTAGAGATTAAAAAGAAATGACAGCTCCAGGTTGGAGATGCTGAGGCAGCATAATTTCCATCTAGAGGAGTTTCAGCCTCCATTTTGAGAGTGCTGATGGTGGCGGCTGATTCTCGGGAATGCCATAAATGGAGTTGTAATGGGAGAATGTGGAGAAAAACTGGGGAACTGGACTAGTAAATCAGTAGGGTTCATTCGCACTATATGGGGAGATTTCCAGGGTCTGATTCTGTCAGGTAGTCTTTTGTGAGGGTGAACAATGAAGAAGGAGGAGGAGGAGGAGGAGGAGTTGGTTTTTGTACCCCGCTTTTCACTACCCAAAGAGCCTCTTGTGGCGCAGAGTGGTAAGGCAGCCGTCTGAAAGCTTTGCCCATGAGGCTGGGAGTTCGATCCCAGCAGCCGGCTCAAGGTTGACTCAGCCTTCCATCCTTCCGAGGTCGGTAAAATGAGGACCCAGCTTGCTGGGGGGTAAACGGTCATGACTGGGGAAGGCACTGGCAAACGACCCCGTATTGAGTCTGCCATGAAAACGCTGGAGGGTGTCACCCCAAGGGTCAGACATGACCCGGTGCTTGCACAGGGGATACCTTTACCTTTACCTTTCACTACCCAGAGGAGTCTCAAAGTGGCTTACAATTGCCTTCTTTTCCTTTTCCCACAAAGGGGACCCTGGGGTAGGGCTCAGAGCGCTCTGGGAGAACGGTGACTAGCCCCAGGTTGCCCAGTTAGCCGTAAGTGAAGGAGGAGTGGGAATCAAAGCTTTTCCCCAAGCGAATAGAAGAGTTAGGAATCTTCCACGGTTCCAGTTTTTATTCTCCCCCCCCCCTTTTATTTTTGTAGAACACTCTGGATGTTGGTTTTCCAGTTTTCACTTGTTTCCATTCGTTTGCATCTCCTCCCCCATCGAATCGACGTTTTAAGCTTCGGTGCTCCTGTTCTAAAGCGCTTCGAAAGATCATGATGTCCAAAAGGTGGTGACGGAAATGAAGCCTATCCATGAGGCTAGATGTTAAGATTAGCTTTAATTTTTAATTCTCGTGACAATGATGAGATACGTATTGGAATGCAGGGAGAAGAAGAATTGCAAAAAAAAAAAAAAGTGCAGCTGTCTGTGAAAAATGTGTTATGAACATTGTTTTTTTTTGGGGGGGGGAAATAAAAGCATCAACAGGATCTGGCCGGTAACCTGATGGGGGCCGAAGTGGCAGCTGTTGGTTACTCATCTGGGTTTTAAGCAGGGGTAGTCAAACTGCGGCCCTCCAGATGTCCATGGACTACAATTCCCAAGAGCCCCCTGCCAGCATTCGCTGGCAGGGGGCTCCTGGGAATTGTAGTCCATGGACATCTTGGAGGGCCGCAGTTTGACTACCCCTGGTTTTAAGTGAACAAGGTGCGAAAGATGAATGGCACAAAAAGGTAATATTTATGGGAAACGGGATGCGTGGCATTAAGGGCAAGCTGAAATGCCACGGTGCATCGAGGCAATTTGAAATATAGCTTGGAGAAAAAATGGTGCGAGCGACGGATTGCCAAAAGGACCTTGGGAATTACAGTGGTGATTTCTCAGGAAGCGGCTGATAATCTCCTGGAAAGTATTCATCTGGCCTCTCTCAATGACAGCATAAGACGTTTGTTGTCCAACCTTGTCTGCAGGAGAACTTGAACCAACTGCTTGATGGGGTAAATTAAGAGGAAGTTACCTGACAGTAGTCCAGAAGGATTGCTACGTTTATCACCTAGAGCAGCCTTTTCCAACCTTTTGACCATGGAGGAGCCCCTGGGATGTTTTTGGGGCTTCAAGAAACCCTGGACGTGGTGACTTGCCCCTTCACAGAAATGGGTGCAGGAGCCAGCCAATCAATCTGAGCGGTTTCTCAGTGCAACAGGCTTCCTCGGGAGGTGGTGGGTTCTCCATCTCTGGACATTTTTAAACAGGCTGGATAGCTATCTGACAGAGAATCTGATTCTGTGAAGGTTCAAGGGGGTGGCAGGTAACAGTCGATGAGCGATAGGGTTGAGAGTGTCCTGCATAGTCCAGGGGGTTGGACTAGATGACCCAGGAGGTCCTTTCCAACTCTATGATTCTACAAATCTATGAGGGAAGGCTGAGGGACTTGGGAGTGTTCTGCCTGGAGAAGAGGAGGTGGAGAGGGAACACGATTTCTCTCTTGAAGTATTTGAAAGGTTGTCACTTAGAGGAGAGCAGGGAGAAGTTCTTGTTGGCAGCATAGGAGAAGACCCGCAGTAGTGGGTTTAACTATATATAGGACAGTATCAGGAAGAAAAATTCCACAGAGTAGTTCAGCAGTGGAATTGGCTGCCTAAGGAGGTGGTGAGCTCCCCCTCTCTGGCAGTCTTCAAGCAGCAGCTGGACAGATACTTATCTTGGATACTTAGGCTGATCCTGCAAGGATGGCCTCTTTGGACCCTTACAACACTCTGATTCTATCATCAATCACTCATTTACTGTTTCCATTGTGAAGAAGGAGGCCAAGCCTGTGGAGTAACAGGGGAAGTAGGCTCCAGTAATGCTTACTGATTTCAGCAGCCATCCAAATTCCTGGGAACGGCGGCATCACCCCTGGGGAGCACTTGCATAACTCCAGGGTTCCTCAGAACCTTGACTGGGAAACTAGAGACACACTGACCACCTGTGAAGCTACCACTATATTGATGGCTTCATTTAGGACGTGGCATCAGTTGAAGAAGACACATTGATGCTAAAACCAGGATGACAGCTCCTGAGGCAAACTGACAACAAATATAAATCTAGTCAACTTTTTGTCGTTGCTGCTGTGGCCTGGGTCAACATAATCTACACAAGAGCCAGTATAACCTGGGTCGAGAACCCGAATTACATTTCATAGACTTCAAAACCAATGAGCTTTGGCAGTCCTGTAAAATTACTGCAAAATGCAGTGCCCTGGTCTGCCATCACTGAAACAACCCGTACGACTCCTTCTTTTTGCTGCACTGCTTTATTGAGAAGTGAGTAGTTCTCAAAGTGGTATTAAAAATGTATGATTTCCATTCCCCCACCCCTTTAAGAAGCAGCAGGAAATCTAGACCTTCTGTTTCCCATACCTAATATTACGGTGAATTCAAATCACCCCTTTGCTTCAGTTTCATTTGTGTCGGGGTGGTCTACAGCTGTGTTAAAAAGCACAGGGTGGCATCGTCGTACACGGTAGAACTGTAGGGTTGTCAGCTCTGGGTTGGGAAATACCTGAAGATTTGGGGAGTGGAGCCTGGGGAGGACAGGATTTGGGAAGGGAGTGACCTCATGAGGGCACAATGCCATTTTCCTCCAAAGGAGCCATTTTCTCCCCAGGGAACAGTTCTTGGTTATCTAGAATTCAATTGTAATAGAGGGAAATTCTCCAGGTGCCGCCTGGAGGTTGACAACCGTACAAGAGTAGGATTATTAGAGTTCGGCATCATATCCTGCTGGGGCTTGTTGTGCAATCCATTTTCGTATAGCTGTGAGACAGAGATCTGCTTCAGATAACACATCCATCCTCTGTTCATGCGTAATGGTTACAAACACAGCTTTTTCTCAGTCCCACGTACTCCCACTGCCCTCTCCTTAAATATGATGTACTGTTGAAGCATGCCGGTTGTACTGGGCTGCTCTCTTGGGCAGGACAATGTTGCACTGCAGCAGCCAGCTGGAGCCCAAGCTAAGCTGGTCAAGGCGAGAGCATGGTCATAGGAGCTGAGTCAAAGCCAAAATGTTCCAATCAAGGAAGTAGGGTAAATCCAGAAGCATAGTCCAGAAGTCCCATCCAAAGTCCAGAGTTCCAAGGAGATTTGTGATGGAAGAATGAGGCATGGTGGGTGTCAGCATCGTGGATCCATGGTTGCTTCCACAGCACCTTGGACTCCCAGCTGCACTTAAATAGCTATCTTCTCCTGGTGCAGGCCTCATCCTGAGAAGAGGTATCTCCTTGAAGCAACCCACATGGGGCCAGAAGCCATCTGCTGTGTTTTATAGCAGTCAGCTACCTCCAAGGATGTTGTGATGGCATGCCACTGTCTATGTGGGGGGGGGGGGGAATGAGCTGTCAGGCTGATGGGATCCAGTTGGACTCAAACCATACTAGCCGCTGGTCTGAGGAACAGGACAGACAGGGCAGGCTGCTAGGTTGGTGGGGCTCTACCTGTCTCGCCTCTCCATTGTTCAGTTCATTCTCTGAGGTATCTCCACTGGTCTGGGGTTGGCTCAGGTCCCTGGTTTAGGAAGCTTTGAATCAGGAACTCATTCCCTATGATGTCAGGATAAAATTTGCAGAAGGTCCCAAGTCCAGTCTGCAGCATGTCCAATTAAAAGATGGGGCAGTGGGTGAGGAGATCCTCCAGCATCTTGACCTGAGATCCTGGAAGGCCACTGTCAGTCTGAGTAGACAGTGCAGACTTTGATGGAGCAAGGGCCCGATTCAGTAGAAGGCAGCTTCAAATGTCGGCTCCTGAGCAAACTGTGGTGTGTTTCCTCCTCGCCAACTATGGTTAGATCTTGGTTCAGGTTCACAATGTATGGAGAGGAGACAAGCAAGCTCCAGTTGGCACCTACGCCCACCTTGGGGCATCATGGCAAACTAGAGCTGAATTCAAGGCTTCCCAACCCAAGATCAATGTGGCCCCTCCTCGTGCTGAGCATTTACATCTATGCACCCACCCCTAGGTCAGTCTCCTCGAGAAGTAGGGGGTATTTGGCTGCCAGTCTTGGGGGTTAGTCAGGGGTTTTATAAGGGTTTTATTGGTCTATGAGATTTTTTAATTGTAAGCCGCCATGAGTCTCTTGAGAGCAGTGGGATATAAATCCAAAAATAAATAAATAAATAAAACCCAGGAATCTTTCAGACATAGCCTGCAAGCAAGGGGGGGGGGGGAAAACGATGAGGAGGCAGAAAGAAGCAGACAACCCCGAAAGCAATCTGTGCTCATGCCCATAGCAGACAAGAAAATGTTGACTTTCACGACTAAATACGGAATGCAAAATCCCTGTTTCAGACATTATTTCGACCAAGAATTTAGCAGGTGGCATTAGGCAACCCCTTAACCATCTCTCAACTTCCCATCCGCGGTACGAGGATAATAACATTGATGTAAGAATTACAGATATAATGTAGGGGAAGTGTTTGGGAAAGCTATATAAATGCTAAGTAGTTGTAACAGCGGCAGAAGAGGACTAATGATGCACACACTTACGGCTTGAGCATCTGAGATATTTCCATGTGAAGATGCTCATGAGCCCTAATTTACAAAACGCTGACCTGTTGCTATGGCCCTGTAACACGAGGCTTGTTTGGATCAGTTGGAAAACTGCGACAAAGCAAAAAGACAACCTGTAGCATCTTGCAAAGCCAGCTGTCGACATGACCCTTTGCCCAGCTGTCTGCTTAAACCCCACTAAAAATGTAGGGTTGTAGGGGCAGATTGGATCGCCCCACTTTTTAGCATTTCCATTTATTCAGGAGCTGCAGGGAGGGATAACTGGATTGGATCCATGGTGCTAAGAGATGGGAGGGACGGGGATTAACCCTTCTCCCTGCTCTATTTCCCCATTATCACAGCAGCTCACACTGTGGTTTGCTTTGATAAGGAAGACCCATTGGTTTTCTCTATTTGGACAAATAGCCATTTGGGAAATTGGTTTACCTTGAGAAGTTGCATGGAGGAAGGTTTAGCTCCACCCCCTCCAATGTTACAGTCTAGTCTCTGTCTAATTAAGGATTTCTCAAACAGGGTTTTGTAATACTCTCAGGATTCTTGATGGCCCTGGAAGGGTTTCCCGAATGGGTGGGAATTAATTACTTTTTGATATATTATTTAAATTTGTTAAACATTTATTGGGTGATATGTCCATAGAGCAGCATGGCGGTATTTATCTCTCCCCCCAGAAGTGGTATTATGCTGTCCTGCTTATGGTGCCTCTCATGTCCCCATACCCATCAAGGGACAACCCTACTGGGACACCAAGGTGACCTCTAACCCCGCCCCCCCATCTTGGAAGTCCTGCCCCCAAGAACACATGATTTCATATATATGCCATTAATTTGCAGCCAGAATTGCAACGGACAGTTTATGCTATCACCAAAGCATTTTATCTTCTAGAGCAGGGGTCCCCAACCCCCGGTCCGCAGCCCGGTATCGGTCTGTAAAGGCCATTGTACCGGGCCGCAAGCGGCCGCGCCTGCCTCCCCCCCTGCAGCGAGAGGGGGGGAAAGAGGCCGGCACGGCAGCCGGCGCGGCAGCGACACTAACCCGCACGCGCGGAACTGCCGCGCATGCGCGTTTGTGCCCCTGGTGGCCAAAACGCGCATGCGCGGCAACTCTGCGCATGCGTGTTAGCGCCACCTGGTGGCCAAAACGCGCATGCACATTTATGAGCAACTGTGGCAGCCGGGCCGCTGGCTCTCCCCCACCCCCGGAGGCGGTCCCTGACCAGATGAAGGTTGGGGACCACTGTTCTAGAGTTGCCGAGTCTAGCTAGGGAGGCGGGGATAAGGGAGAGCAGCCATCCATGAAGGCATGATATCACTTCCAGAAAAAAAACGGAAGTGATGCCAGTACTCTCTAGGATTTGCCAAAAATTCTATGATTTTACCATAGAGTTTCCCATGATTTCTAGAAAGGCATGATATCACTCCTAGGTTATGCCACTACATCAGGCCAACTGGCATTTTTTTTTTTTTATCTTGCCACCTCTCAGAGCTGCTGCTGGAAACATGAACTGGGGTGGGGGGTTTTCCACCTGTACTAGATGGCTAGCAACCCTACTAAAACTTTGTTCTCTGGTCTGCTATTGGCTGTGTGGGGCTTAAGAGACAGTGTGGTGCAGTGATTAAGAGTGGCAGCCTTTAATCTGGAGAGCCAGGTTTGATTCCGCACTGTTCCACGTGCAGCCATCTGAGCGACCTTGGACTAGTCACAGGGCTGTTCTTACAGAATAGTTCTCTTAGAGCTCTCTCAGGTCTTCCTATCTCGCAGGGTGTCTGTTGTGGGGAGAGGAAGGGAATGGTGGTTGTGAGCTGCTTTGGGACATCTTCAGGTAGTGAAAAACAGGGTATAAAAAAACCCAACTCTTCTTCTATATAGTACAGGTTATCAGGCATTGTATTTCAGGGATATTTTGAGACTGAATATTTCCTTTTCCACTGCTCAAACTTTGCTTATGAAATGTGTGGAACTAATTTCCCCCCTTTCGTTGCTGACTGAGTCTCTTTGAAATGAAATAATCAAAGGTCTATCAACAGTATTCTACAGCCCTGAAAATAATCCATCCCTTGCAGAGAACTAATTTGGAAGACCCAGCAAAATGGATGCCAGGGGAGAGCAAAGAAGTCCCGTTTTCCTTCACCGCCATTGTGCTGGTTTTGGCGTCATGTTATCTCCAGACTCTGTCTGTTGCTTCCGCTGGCTTGTTTTCTTCTGCCGTGATGAAGAAACAGATAATAATGATTTACTGGAAATCAAGGTGAAGGCGTTCAAGGATGTTCGCGGGAGTGGAGTTTGTTGATTTGCTTGCTGCCGTCATTGTCTTTGGTTGAGGTGCTGAGCAAGGGGAAAAATTAGGGAAGATGAATGTTCAGATGTGGCGATTTCACTTCTGCGGACTTGGCCAAACAGCCAGCCGAAGAATGAAAAAGGCTGATCCCACGGGGGAGGAAAGGTGGCATAGGAGAAAGAAAAAAGGGCATCCATGTGGCATGAGCAAAGAGGGCCTTAGTATTGGAAGGAATGCAGGAATAGGGCAAAACAGGGGAAAGGAAGAAATTTTTTGGAGGGTAGCCAGTTCATAGGAATACATGGTGCTGTCTTATACTACATCAGACCCTTGATTTATCAAAGGCAGTATTACTAGCTTGACTAACAACAGTATCCTGATTCTGAAGGAGAGGTCTTTCCCATCACCTACTGCAGTGGTCCCCAACCCCTGGTCCGGTGAACGGTAACGGTCCGCGGATCAGTCGATACCAGGCCACGGCTCTTCCTCGTCCTCCTCCCTGGCTGCTGCCCCGGGGGCTGCCCTGCCACTCTGCCGCCGGCTCACCTTTGGTGCTCTCCAGCAGCTGCCATGGCTGGGGCGCCCCCTCAGTGTGGCACTGTGCAGCTGCTATTGGCAGCACCCCCCAGTGGGCAGTGGGAAGTCAGGGGCGCTAGCGGGAAAGCAAATGGAACAGGGGCTCAAGTGGCAGCAGTGACATTCCTCGGCAAAAGACTACCCTCCCCCGGGCCTCAGTAAAATTATCAAGTGTTGACCGGTCCCCAATGATAAAAAGGTTGGGGACCACTGACCTACTGTCCTTTTCTTTTTTTTTTTTAACCTGGATATGGAATGAATTGAACCTATGGCCTTCTGCATGCAAAACAGATTAAGATGAGTGTCTGGTGTAACTATATAGCTGTAAAATACATCACTGGTGCTTTTGGATATATTTGGCTGTCCAGGTGATACATGGGGTTTTCTGGGATGCCAGTAAATAGATCCAACAAAGTTCCAGAAATATTCGGGTATCTACAGAAATATTCAGGGCTGACATTGCAAGGTTCCCAGAACTATTTTTTCTGCCTTCACTATTACAGTGTGCCTATGGGTTGCCAGTTTGGGTTGCCTTGGATTTTCTGGAGTCCAGTTGGTTCTGCTGGTCAAATTAAAGTGTTCCTTGGTTAAGAAGGGTTTGCCTTGGAGCCTCTGGTTTGCTGTAGGTTTTGTGGGGCTTGTTGCCCCTATTTGCATTGGGAGGCTTATGTCCAGGGGTTGTTAGTTCTAACGTATTTGGTTCTTGGCTTCTCTGCTGGAGAAAGCATGATGTTTTCTTGCCATAGGAAACAAGGGCAGATGGCTGGGGAGACCTTGTTCACGGATCCATAGAGCTGGGCTTCTCCTTCCAACCTGGACAGAGAGCTCTAACTGCCATGTGATTACGGTGTCACTGAAAAAGCAGCCACTCCAGCCCACCCCCAAATTCCCCATAGGGAATAATGGACCTGAACGCATTTCAGAATTCAATAACAACAAAACCCTGAATCCGAATACCGAACCAGTACTGGAGATCTGGATAAGCTGGAATACCACTAATTATGTCCTCCTCAAAATCCAAATCGGAAAAATATGGATTTTTTTCACCCCATCCTTCAGGGTACTCATCCTCAAACAGAATCCTTTTATTTTGATCTCTGATGGATCTCAGTTTTCAAAGGTGGTTGAATGACTGCACATACCTAATTATGATTGTGAGTTTGCTCCCTGACTACAACAAATAGGTTCATTGCTTTGCTTTGCCCTAGAAAGCAACACACCTGATGAGCCCCGTGGCCTATAAAAACAAACAGCCTTAATGTCTGTTAATGTAGATGTTTCCTCAATGGAAATGAATTTTCCAAGAAGTAGTTACCTGCTTGCTCCCTTCTTCAAAGTGTGGAGTGGACAAAGTGCATTGAAAATGAGCTCCCCCTTCTGTAACCTGGGCATGAAGATAAAATGGAAGGGGGAATGAGTCTGTAAACCATTTCATGTCCTGTTCAGGCAGAAGAGTGTGTAAGTATTTTAATTAATTAAAACGCTCTAATTGTGCAACAGCTCACATTGCCATTAGAACGACCTCAATGGAGCCCAATTTGAGCAAGAATTGAAATACTCAGGTTCATTGGTGCAAGGAAAGAAGGTGTCCTCTCCCACTGAAGCCCACAACAGGATTGGCCAAACAACATCAGCATTTGCCACACTCAAATGGTGCCTCTGGAAGAAGACGAACATCTCTCTCAAGACCAAAGATCATCTCTTCCGGATACTAATCCTGCCAATCCTGCTATATGGATCAGAAACATGGACTTTACTAAAATCTGACATAAACAAACTCGAGACCCTCCAAATACGATGCCTCTGGCAGATTCTGGTTGTCTCTCTACGTGGTCAAAATCGAAATGAGACAATTCGGACAAAATGTGATAACCAGCCGCAAATTAAAGAACAAATCCAAAAGCGCAGACTGCAATGGTTTGGCCATGTCTGCAGAAGGAACACCAGCAGACTGCCTCATCAACTCCTCTGACGAGAATGACCAACTGAATGGAAGATCCACTGACCGGCGCCAGAGAAAACATGGCTTAAACAGATCAAGGAAGACTTTAGAAACCAGCGATTGACTATCCACATGGTCAAAACTACTGCCAACAATCGCCATGAGTGGAAACACATTATAAACATGGTGAAAGTACTGTGTGCCGTTCTGGAGGCCTCACTTCAAGAAGGACGTAGATAAAATTGAAAGGGTACAGAGGAGAGCGACGAAGATGATCTGGGGCCAAGGGACCAAGCCCTATGAAGATAGGTTGAGGGACTTGGGAATGTTCAGCCTGGAGAAAAGGAGGTTGAGAGGGGACATGATAGCCCTCTTTAAGTATTTGAAAGGTTGTCCCTTGGAGGAGGGAAGGATGTTGTTCCCGTTGGCTGCAGAGGAGAGGACACGCAGTAATGGGTTTAAACTACAAGTACAACGATATAGGCTAGATATCAGGAAAAAAATTTTCATAGTCAGAGTAGTTCAGCAGTGGAATAGGCTGCCTAAGGAGGTGGTGAGCTCCCCCTCACTGGCAGTCTTCAAGCAAAGGTTGGATACACACTTTTCTTGGATGCTTTAGGATGCTTAGGGCTGATCCTGCGTTGAGCAGGGGGTTGGACTAGATGGCCTGTATGGCCCCTTCCAACTCTATGATTCCATGATTCTATGAAAAATCCAGCAGTACCTACAGCAACATATTGGCTGAGAGGACAACCTGCTCCACCAGTTGCCATGATAAAAAGAAGAAGTAGTAATGCGACCAGGCCCTCTGATGGGCTTTAGAGATTGGAGACACTCATCAATGTATGGCTTATCTGTTTTGTCAAAACTTATTCCAGGAAGTTTTATCTGCTCAACTGAACATCGCAAATGTGCCATGTCACAGGAAATGGCAGAACAAACAACCCTTCCAGCATCCCTTTTCTTTCTGCAAGTTTGATCCAGCAACCCCAAAGTGACCCAAAACAGGGTGCTGTGTTTACACTGCCCTTTAAAGGGCTACCAACAGTGTGACACTGTAGAAAGGCTTCTGTTCGAAGCCAGCCTTTCAGATTTCTTAATCTGCATATTGTGTCGAGCCATTTTGCTAACAAAGGACTAGCCAGTGTGTTTTCTTAAATCCTGCACTCAGTTTCTATCCTGTCTAGCCATATCAACTTTGCTAAAGGCTACATTATGCCAGCTGTTGGATGGAGATCACTGGTCTCTCATCTGTTGATAACAAAGGGAAAGTGGGCTGAGCTTTAAAAAAAAAATACAGACGCCCAAGTGGGTTTCCCAACAGGCCCTTATGTCACTTCCCTGAGCCTGGATAGATAGAAGGGCAGAACACACAAATGATGTGCATAAAGAGCTTTCCACTGCAGAAGTAGCCAAGCTGTGACTTAATTAGCTTCTTTCTCAGGGCTATGGAATGCCAAAACGGCTCCCAATTAGTTTTCTTCTTTGCTTGTCTTTCTTGAAAGGCGGTATTCACTCGGTTTTGCCATCCGATGGTATCTTTCTGGCTTTTGCCATGCTAGAATACTATGTGGAATGGCCAGATGGCTCCCACTTAGTTTTCTTCTCTGCATACCCTGCTTGAGAACTCGAATTCACCCACTTTCAGTGTCCAGTGGAATCTTGCTAGTGAAGTGGGGATGCCTGAAAGCTCCTACCTTGAATAAAAGTTTGTTGGTCTTAAAGGTGCCATTGGACGCAAACTTTGTTCTTGTACCCTGGAAGTCTCTCTAAGGCGCCACTGGATTCAAACCTTCATTGAAAACATTTTAGTGTGCTGAAAAACGTAATGTGTGAAATGGACCTTCAAAAGTGCACGCACGTAGCTATTTGGCTAAGAGTGTTTACCTGTCTTTTCCGATAAGCCCCATTCTGTCATCCTGGCCTTGCTGCAAGAGAACACCAGCTTCTTCTGTTGTGATCGTTCGCGATTGTAACTTATGGAAGAAAGCTTCTTGAAGAACATGTTATCATTCTCCAGTTTTGTTCTTTTAATAAATGGCTAGCTTTATTACCTCTCCCCAACTTGGGCTAAAGACCGTGTGTGATTTAAGCCAGTGTCTTTAAAACGCCACGTGCACTGTTATTTAAATTAGCTCATGTCAATCCAAACATTAGGTTTGAAATGTTGGCCAACGTGTTGTGCATCCTTTAAATAAAGAGCCGCCTGCCCACGGACTGGATGGGGATTAATGGTTTTGGACAGGAATCTCACTGGCTAGGCCTCCTTTTTACAAGGCTTAATTTGTTACAAACGCGCTTGCATTCCTTTAACATTTGATTCAATTAATGCCGTAATTTTTATCTTGGCATTCTACATTCGCTGTGCCACGGACATTTTTTGTCACCGAGCGTCTGCTGCTGAATTATAGATTTAATATGTGCAGGAGGAGTTACATTATTCTTTTATAAGTGCTGTAATCACTACATATTAATAAAATGATTGTCCTATTAATGCTCAGGGAAGCAGAGAGATACATAGGAAAGGTAATTTGGAGACTTGACACTGTCGTCCCTTTAACTGATTTTTATTATGACAGTTATATGAATTAGTACCCAGCTTTGGTCTTTATTAATTACTTTGCCAAATGAAACACAGTTTTGGTTCTTTACGTTACATTTAGACAAGTGCTCTACGAAGACCGGGGGAGTAAATTAAAGGAACCGTAGTTAATCGTATCGACCCATTGATTTTGCTGGGCCATGAAAGCCCCCTGGGTGACTTTCAGCCAGTTACTATCCTGCCAGGCTAACCTACCTCATAGTTTTTCTGAGGATAAAAATGGAGGAGGGGAAGACGATGTTGTGTCTCTGCTGGGGAGAAAAACAGGATATAAATGTTGTTCAAAAGTTCATACAATCATTTAAATTAATTTCAGTTACATGCATTGGAGTGTGCTGAACTGATCTTATGAATTATCTGTCATGTGCCCACCAAGTGTTTTTAGAAAGTGGGAGTGGCCAAGTGGGCATCCTGTCCAAGCAGGGCTTCTGATTGCTTATTGATCAGTAGCTGTCACCACAGTGATGGCTTGATTCTCTCTCTCCCCTTTCCTAGTATATTGTTAAAAAAATTACTACTCTTGTCCAGTGCATTTCAGCTTCCTCTGAAATTTGTATTTGCCTCCAGTGGAGGCCATTTAATTCCAGCTGGGAACCCCTGACTTAGATGATCCAGACTGAATGCATCTTCTACAGCTTCCGTATTCCTCCCATCTCTTATTGTCTTCCATAATTCATATTTTAGGTTGTGAACTCTACGCATTGGCAACTCTCATCTTGTATTCATGTATATTGATGGGGATATTTTAAAATAAATAATTCACCAGACCAGTTCACCTTATAAAGAAGGGACCTGGCAACCTTAAATTGCAAGCATGCACTTTGCAAGTAATGCAACATATGCATGGAAAGAATGGGGAATTCTTTAATAGCCCCAACCGGGGGGGGGGGGCACATGTTCAGCCTACATGCCTTAAAACAGGGTAGTCAAACTGCGGCCCTCCAGATGTCCATGGACTACAATCCCCATGAGCCCCTGCCAGCGAATGCTGGCAGGGGGCTCCTGGGAATTGTAGTCCATGGACATCTGGAGGGCCGCAGTTTGACTACCCCTGCCTTAAACAGCACACATTCTTATTTGCACTGTCAACGGGAAGGAGAGTGTTAACTGCACGTGCATTTTACTCTGCTAGGAAGGAGGCAGGGGGGATACATCCAGTCCTGATCAATAATGGTAGAGTGGTCATGTTTCTATATTTGTTGCCCATTGAGATTTTCCTTCATTGCAAAAAAACAGGGGCAGAAAAGCTATTCAGCAGGGAGCAGTGGGGAATATTTACGTGGTGTCGTATTTCACAAAAGCTCTTTAAAATCATCTGTGGTTCTAAACAGCTGCCAAGTGGGAAGTTCACCTGGTTGTTTGTTTACTCGGCTGGAGGATTGGAATAATCCCGGCCCCTCCTCTTCCACTTGGCTTCCCCCATTCCCCCACAGGCAAGCCCTCTGCATTCCTCCCTTTGCTTCCAAATGCCTGATTGACACCACTCTATAGCCCTGGTCCCCATGCATGACCAAGCAATTCCAAGGGGCGGGTGACATGTGACCTAGGAAATACCCAAGTAGATCAAAACAGGAGCAGGGCAGTATTGAGGGGAGGGGGCGTCTTACAGAGCTGACAATGAGATTTTAAATGAGGCCGCAAGCAGCTCCCAGGTGATTTTGTCCCACTTCCTGGCTCCATTGAAGGAGGTTTAGTCCAGTAGCTGGCTGCATTGCAGATTCCAATTTCCAATCTGGAGCCAGTGCACATTTTGTAGAAATACGTTAGGCTGAGAGAGAGTCAGTGGCCCAGGGTCAACTATTGATTTAATTAATTATTATTATTATTATTTTGCATGGGAGGGAAGATTTGGTCATGGGCCTGCCAGTCCCTCTAACCCCTGCACCACACCTCCCCTTATCTTCTTGTGCTGTGTTGGTCCCTAGCATTTTCCTCCCCTGTAGTTGCCTGTGTCAGGTTAGGGGGAGGGGTGAAACTTGGGCATGGCAAGGTGTGGAGAGGGACCTTGGTGGAGTGCAGTGTCATACAGTCCATCCTCCACACCAGCTATCTTCTCCAGCAGAGCTCATCTCTATAGTCTGGAGCTCGCCTGGAACTCCAGTGCATTTCAGCTTCCTCTGAAAGCTGTAAGCCCTGAGACCAGAAACAAACAGCAAAAAGGGAGGGAGGTTTTCTGCTTTCTTGAGACACCCCCACCCACGTCCGTCTTTTGCTGGAAAAACGAGGTCCCCACTTACTCCTGCAGCCATGAATGGAGCAGCCAGGAGAAGAAACGAAGCTGCGTCCCATTTGACCCTCCTCTCTCCTACTGTGTTTGGGCCACTGCTACAGCATGTGGGCCTGACTCCTCTGCACTGGGGGATTTGCCCCAAAGGTTTGCTTTCCTGCCTGAGATTGTCCTGCAATCGATGAAGGCACTTGTAGTTGGAAATAAGTCGCGAGCTTCTGGGTAATCAGGGATGCTTCCTGGGAATTAGATAAGGAGCGGCTTTGTTTTGACTTCTTCCAAGGTCAAGCCTGTTGTTTGCAGAGGTTCCAGAAGGCAGCACTGGCTGCTGCTATGTTTCTCCATCCTCACCTTGCAGTTCTTCACTTTAGCTGCTGGCAGAGTACAAGTCAGGGGTGCCAGCCTCCAGGTGGGAACTGGGGGTCCTCTGGAATTGCAGCTCATCTCCAGGCTACAGCAATCTGGCCCCCGGGAGCAAATGGATGCTTTGAAGTTGCACCGCATCCCACTGTGGTCCCGGCCCACCCCAGGCTACAGCCTCAAACGTCCAGGAGTTTTCTGTCCTGGATCTGGCAACCCTACCTCCCCATCCTCTGCCAGAGGTGTGGAGGAACCTGGCATCTCTATAGGGGGCCATTGGCTGTAATGATAGAATGTAGAAAGGAGGACAGAACTACAAAATAATCAAGTTGCCAGATAAATTCCACACTACTCTACGATGAGTTAGAAAGATTTAATCTTTCTTATCAGTCTCCAGGAATGTTATTGTGGGCCTCCCTAAAGGCAGAAGCCTCTAGAGCAGGGGTAGTCAACCTGTGGTCCTCCAGATGTTCATGGACTGCAATTCCCACGAGCCCCTGCCAGCGTTTGCTGGCAGGGGCTCATGGGAATTGTAGTCCATGAACATCTGGAGGACCACAGGTTGACTACCCCTGCTCTAGAGGAGCCATTCTCAACTGTTTTACTGTTGAGAAACCCCTGAAACATTCTTCAGGCTTCAAGAAATCCCAGAAGTGGCGCGATCGTGCAGAATATGGTTGGGAAGCAGAGCTGTGTATGTGCCCACCAGGGACCTCTCCCCGCTCTCCCCACCCCCTGCAGACCCATCACTGGCCATTTTGGGAGGAAAGGGGTGGGTCGACATGACCATATATGATCCTATCATCCAATAAACGTGTAACAAATAAATGTGTACAACGGGCTTTTCAGCTAGTCTTGAATAAAAACGTCCTGTCGATTTACTTAGAGGCTTAATGTGTGGAAATGCTCCACGGAAGCCTCCCCTAACATTTTTCTCCAGGCCGCTTGGCCACTCAGCTGCAATGGGTTTTCACAGAGTCACGGGGACGGCTGCAAACTCCCACCACCACCACCACCTCTCACCCCGGACTTCAGGGATCCCAGCCATTAAGATTCCTGCACAATTCTGACAGAGACTTAGTGCTTCATCAGGAGAGCACTGCCAAAGCAGCTCAAAGGCCCGTCTTGTGTAGCATCCTGTTTCCACCAGTGGCGTGTCAGGTGCCTCCAGCACGTTCCCCATTTTTTGTCCCTTGCCTCTTGAATTCAGAGTGATCCTGCCCTCCAATGCAGCATTTTCCTGCATGATGATGATGTTATCTGTTCATTTGCCTCCGAAGCTCAGCAATTCTATAGGAAAGTCTTCGCCATGCGCCTGTCAAATGTAAGAGAACTCACAACTAGCTTCTTAATTATCAGAAAGCTTTATTGAGAAGTACTACACGCATCAAGACTGGAGAAGTCAAATCTGACCTGAGTACAGATTTGCTTCTTCTTATCAATACAATTCTCCCGCCCAAAACTTGAAAGTTCCCAAGGGAGGGGGGAAGGAGAGAAGAGGCACATGCAATTAAAACAGTGATACATTCTCATGGCCTTGACTGGGTGATAGCGAAACCGGGCCCAGCCGAGAGGCCTCAACAAGTGATAAGAGTTACAACAACATATTTCACTTATAATTGTTAGCAGGAATATAGGACCTGTGGCAACCAGGCACCAAGCAATATAACTGTCATGGAAGAACTCAGGCTAATTTATGACAGAGATTCTACAATCCTGACAGCGCCCTTGTCTCTGACTGCTTCTTTTAGTTGGTCCATGGTCATCCCTGTATCGGCTTTGATCGTGTCGAGCCAGCGGAACCTTTGGCGACCACGTTTCCTTTTGCTGCTGACCATGCCGAGCATTAATGATTTTTCTAGCGAGTTTGATCGCGTGATGTGTCCAAAGTAAGTGAGCTTTAGCCGTAATATCTTCCCTTCTAATGACATAGTTGGTTTGCTCCTCTCTAACGCATAACTCATGGCTATTAACTGTAGCTAGACTTTTCCTCTGTGAACTTCTCTAAACCGTTTAAGATCCCATCATGTAACGGGGAATCCCGGAACTTAATTATGCAGGGCGTGAGGAATTGCTGTCCGGGCCCTGCTGTGCATCCATCTCTTTGGATAACCTTCCGTTCCAGGGTCACGAGAGCCCATCAAGAGCTTTTATGGCGCCGACTGGCTGAGTGTGGATCTAAAATTAATTACGCAAGAGAACCGAGAAGCACCCCCTGATGTAAATAGGATGCAAATGAGTCATTTTGCAAATGAGGGGTGCAAGAGGCCTTCCCGCCCCCAGATGGATGGATATCGTTCCAGCCATGAGCGCGTCTTTACTCTGCTGTCTCCTCTGCTATTAATGGGGCCTCCTTTGAAAATGCCGTTCAGCAAGGCGCTCCAAAGTACGTTACGCACTCAGTCCCTTCCTCGCAAACAGATCATGTCCAATCCATTGCCCCATGACGATGCATCTAAATGAAATACTTAGTCTGGAGGCTGGCTTTTAAAAGCCATCTGCTTCATTTATTGCCATTTTTGCTGACGCAAGACTGGAATTTGCCTCTCTAGTCAGCTGAGTCAGCTGTTTTGCTTCTTAAGCAGGAGCCTTCTACAAAGCAAAGCAATTCTTCTTGCAAACTGGAAGGTTGGGGCCACAAGGATTCCATGGCGCAAGAAGAAGAAGAAGAAGAAGAAGAAGAAGAGGAAGAGGAAGAGGAAGAGGAAGAAGAAGAAGAAGAAGAAGAAGAAGAAGGAGAAGGAGAAGGAGAAGAAGAAGAAGAAGAAAGAAGAAGAAGAAGAAGAAGAAGAAGAAGAAGAAGAATTGATTCTTATGTGCTGATTTTCTCTACCCAAAGGAGTCTCAAAGCGGCTTACAGTCACCTTCTGTGTTTGTTTCCTCAAAAGCAGTGGTTCTCAACCTTCCTAATGCCGTGACCCTTGAAATTAAACCGAAACTGGCCAATGGCGTGAAGATCCATTGTTCATGATTGTATATAAATTGGGTTTTTTTCCAGGGTTTCTCAGTTCAGCTCTACCTCTTGTCCCACCAGGCCGATCTCTCTCTTTTCCGCTGCTCCAGACAGACAAACGCTCTGTCTCGATCTACCCTGCAAGGCTGTTGTGTGGATTAAATGGAAAAGAAGTGATGCCGGCTACTTTGGGACCCCCTTGGAGAGAACCACTGTGAAAGGGTTGTTCGACCCCCAGGTTGAGAACCACTGCTCAAAGTTGTGTTGTCATCCGTAAAAAAGCCTTACTAACAGATAAGCATGTTTAGGATTGCAGATTCGGTCTGCTTCGAGAAAACACCTCTTGCAGTTTCTTTCTCAGTGTTTACTGCCGGTGGTTTTTAATCTTGATGACATTTTGCTTAGCTTGCACTGGAGACACGAATGCGCTCAGGTTAATTCTGCCTTGAGCCGAAAGGCTATTGAGGGCTATGCCGGATGGATGCACAGCTGAGCTATGACGCTTTGAACTGGCTGCCCCATTCTCTGCCGGCCGGCTGACACGCTCACACGTTTTGGACAGCCTGAACTTGCAGCAGTATTGTGAACATCTTGCTGCTGTGAATGGGCTGCACCGTGCAGC
Organism: Paroedura picta; assembly: GCF_049243985.1. Lineage (NCBI taxonomy): Eukaryota > Metazoa > Chordata > Lepidosauria > Squamata > Gekkonidae > Paroedura > Paroedura picta. The sequence continues at coordinate 77,898,914 of NC_135378.1, read as the reverse complement.
ACGGGGGTCCCCGACATGGTGCTCGTGGGCACCAGGGCATCCCTTTCCTGGTGCCTGTCAAATGTTTTTAGAAATTGGGCAAATCTAGATAGGGCTTTTTTTCCTGGCGAGGCTTCTTGTTGGCCACTGAATATTTAGATTGGCTGTGCATGTTTATACACACACACATATACACTAGGGGCCAAGCCTGTTGCATTCAGGAATACAATGGGCACTAAATGAGAGAGAGAGAGAGAGAGAGAGAGAGAGAGAGAGAGAGAGAGAGAGAGAGAGAGAGAGAGAGAGAGAGAGAGAGAGGAAGAACTCTGTGGATGGCCTCTTCCTCCCCCCCGGACCTGGAAAGGCTGCAGGCTGGAGGCCCCTGGGCAGGGAACTCACCGGCAGGGGCAGCTCTCATGCAACAGGGATCTGCAGCTTCTGAACCTTGGAGGGAACTGGAAGGAGGAGGGGGGTGCTCAGGTGAGGGGGACAGAAGGCGATTGGCTGGCTGCTGTACAGACAGGCAAGCCGGTTGGAGGAGGAGGCACTCAGGGGCGGGACAGCTGCCCTGAGTGGGCGTTAAGCGCTGAGTGGCACTTAAGCCATGAGACCAGCTCCTCCTCCAATGCCTTACCAGAAATATATTAGATGGATGGATGGATGGATGGATGGATGGATGGATGGATGGAATATATATTGATTTGGAAACAGCTACCACCCCAGCACAAGCCTCTTCCCTGGGTGACTGGAGAAGAAGAGTTGGTTTTTATATGCCACTTTTCTCTACCCCAAGGAGTCTCAAAGCGGCTTCCAATCACTGTCCCTTTCCTCTCCCCACAACAGACCCCCTGTGAGGTGGGTGAGGCTGAGAGAGTCCTGAGATTACTGAAGAAGAAGAGTTGGTTCTTATTTGCCGCTTTTCTCCACCTGAAGGAGTCTCAAAGCGGCTTACAGTCAGCTTCCCATTCCTCTCCCCACAACAGACACCCTGTGGGGTGGGAGAGGCTGAGAGAGCCCTGATATTCCTGCTCGGTCAGAACAGTTTTATCAGTACTGTGGTGAGCCCAAGGTCACCCAGCTGGCAGCATGTGGGGGAGCAATGGGGAATCAAACCTGACTCACCAAATTAGAAGCCGCTGCTCCTAACCTCTACACCAAGCTGACTGAAGGGTAAGTTGCCACCGCCCTTATATGACTGGCTCTTGTGCAGCCATTGTGTGGCAGCCATTTTGTGGAGCTATGTCAGAATCCCAAAGGTCTCCACCAGCTCAGAAAGGCTAGGGGTAGTGTTGTTGTTAGGTGCGAAGTCGTGTCCGACCCATCGCGACCCCATGGACAATGATCCTCCAGGCCTTCCTGTCCTCTACTATTCCCCGGAGTCCATTTAAGTTCACACCGACTGCTTCAGTGGCTCCATCCAGCCACCTCATTCTCTGTCGTCCCCTTCTTCTTTTGCCCTCGATCGCTCCCAGCATTAGGCACTTCTCCAGGGAGTCCTTCCTTCTCATGAGGTGGCCAAAGTATTTGAGTTTCATCTTCAGGATCTGGCCTTCTAAGGAGCAGTCCGGGCTGATCTAGGGGTAGTACAATATAGTAATTCAACACGCTTACAGAATTTTCTCTAGCATCGGCTTTGGGGGGCACTGTTTGCTTGAATGCAGCAGATCCTTCCATGCACCACATTTCTTCTCTTGCAAGGTTATTGTGTCCGGATCAGGAAGTTTCAGGGAAGAGAAGACAGACTTCTCAGCATGCCTGGTCGACTGATGGATTACTCAGCCTTTATTGTCTGTTGATTGACTGAGAGGCTGGCATGATCCCCGAGAGGATGGCTGCATGCTTGGCTGTGCCCCGTGTAAAGGTTGTCTTTTCTTGGTTGGGTTTTCTGAGCGGATGTTTCATGGCGAGTGCCCTTTAAGCACCCCTCCCAATCGTATTAAGATCACAATCCATATGCACACCTTTGCGTCAGCCTCATTGAACACAGGGGATTTTAACTCCCAAATCAACTTGCTGTGCGGGGATGCTCAGGGACTGAGTAATGCTTAGCATCCATCTAGGATGATAGGAGTAAATGGAAATGAATGTATTTGAAAACATATAAAAATACAAATACTAATACTAATAATAAGGGCATGCTCGGCAGATAAAAATTTTCTCGGGCTCCAAACATGCAAACTACAAAGGTACAAATACGTGTGCAATTCAGAATTGGGAGGAGAGGAGCAGCTTTCCCAGTCAAATGTTGCTCACATTAAACATTTGTATGAATTTGGCTTTAGGGTTCTAAATTAGTAACTTTCCCTGTGGGGGTTTGCATGAGCAACTCACCATTTCCATACTAGGAACTTTGCTGCCCCAAAAGATTTCTGCTCCCAGAAATCTGGGACGGACTAGGTGCACCAGGGCAAATGCTCCCCCATTTGGGAGCAGGAAGAGGTGGAGCAACCTGCAGCATGGTGCAAAGCCTCCTGTGCAGAAGCAGAAACTCTGTGCAACCTGGGAGTTAACAAATCCCTTTTGCAAATAGAGTCGTAGCTTTCTAACCCTATTACCTTCAGGGGATCTGAACCGATGTAACTCTGTTTAGGACTACACAAAGGAGTGGAAGGAACAATAAGGGGGGGAAGTGAGAAATGAAGGGAATAATAAGGGGGAAAGCAAGGGTTTTCACCTCTGGGTTAGGAAATTCTTGGAGATCTGGGGAGGTAGAGTCTAGGAGATGGGGTTTGATGAGTAGAGGAACTTGAGTAGGGTTTAATGCTATACATTGAATGCATTCGTATTCTTCAGGGGAACTGAGTTCTGTCATCTGGAGATCAGCTGTAATTCCAGGAGATCTCCAGGACCCTCCTGGTGGTTGGCAGCCCAGGGCAAGGATAGGAAACCTTGCAACCTTTAAACTGGATCTGGAACCAGAATGTTTGCAACTCAGTGCATTTGTGGACCTTCTCACATTAAACGGGCTTAAATTTAAAGCGCAGTCCTATGCCCTTCCTCGGAAGTAAGTCCCAGTGTCCGCAGTGAGACTTTCTTCCTGGTAAATGCACCTAAGATCAGGAAACACCTTTCTTAATCTCTTTGCATGTTACAGGAACTGCACTTAAAAATATATATATAATGGTGTACAATTTTTATTTGGCAACGTTGAGTAAGTTCAAGGGAAACAGAGCTTTTGGAGAGCTCGGTTAGAAGAAAGCCAAGCCCTGCCAAAGAAGTTAATGATACATCAAGAGCTCTTACGGATTCTGACCCGCTGTAACTTTTGTTCCGCCTCTCAAAAGTATCTGTGCCTTTTCATGTGTCCTGCTTGATTTCACAGCGGAACACTTAACAGTGAAATCTCCCCCCACCCCTCCTTTTCCCTTCTCCTTCCTCTTTGCTAGCCGGTTGTGGAAAGCCACAAAAAAAAAAAAAAAAAAAAAAAGGGAAAGAAAAGAAAAAAAGGCCCAGAGGTTTGTTCTGGATAAACATCAAACAGTTCCTTATCTGAAACTTATCCCAGCCTCTTAGCTCAAGTCACCACTTGGGGGATCTCAAGAAAATGCCTTATCCTAAGATAGGGGTGGGAGGTTAAACAGTTCCGCAGGGCCTGCAAAAGAGAGCTCTTCCGCCAGGCATTTGGTTGAGGTCGACCTGAACTCAATCCCTTCCCATTGGCCCCTGAGTCCCCCTCCCATGAAAACCACCACCAATATATCCATCCCACAGGGCTGTCAGTACGTTACCGTTAAGTGGATGTTCTCACCACCTTGTTCCATTGTTCTATAGTTCTTCTGTTATGACTATATTGCTATTGTTCCATTTATCATGTTATCTGTACTGTTCTTCTCTAGTCCCACGTAAACCGCCCTGTGTGTGATGTTCATCTCTGCTCCGTGTGATTGTTACCCCATCTTGGGACATTGGTTGTTGTGCTTGACAAGAGCTGGGCCGGGGCCATGGCAGAAGTTGTATTTGCATAACCTTTGGACTCTCTTTAGAGAATTTCTGCTGAGCATTTCCAGTCCTCTCTCAAGCTTGGGTTTGGGAGGGTCCCTGAGGGTATGTGTGCAGGGCAGGTGGGGTCACGTCACTGCCGGGGAATGTTTGCTGAGTGTGATCTAGCAAGCGAATCTACTTGCAAGTGTCTCCCAGGCCTCCGCTGATTAACTGTGTCATTGAATGATCACTTTTCACATCAACTGGCTTTTAAAATGAGAAACAGGAGCACTGAAGAGTCACACCCCACCCCACCCCAAAGTTCTGTCAGCCACTTACGATGCTACTGGTGGTGCTGAATTTCTCCCTCCCTTTCTCTCTACTCCGAGGTGTCAGTTTGCAGAATAGAGAGGCGGCTCTCAGCTCAGGGGAGGGCATAAGAGAGCCAGTGATCTGGGGCCAAAGGACCAAGCCCTATGAAGATAGGCTGAGGGACTTGGGAATGTTCAGCCTGGAGAAAAGGAGGTTGAGAGGAGACATGATAGCCCTCTTTAAGTATTTGAAAGGTTGAAAGTCCTTAGGGTGGGGAGAGATGGGTATAAAAACTGACTCTTCTTCACATCTCACCATCTAGCAATATACATTAATTTATGAGCTGGACACAGGCCAGCCACATCATACACTAAAAATCCCAGCCACAGCATTAAGATAAATTTTTATTTATTTACTATATCTTCATTAGAAAAATTATTAATGCTTGGCATGGTCAGCGGCTAAAGGAAAGGAGGTTGCCAAAGGATCCGCTGGCTCGATACAATCAAAGCCGATACAGGGATGACCATGGACCAACTAAAAGAAGCAGTCAGAGACAGGGGCGCGTGGCAGAGACTTTCCTGTGGAATCGCCGAGGGTCAGACATGACTGAACAGATTACAACATCATCATCATATCTATACCCCACCTTTCTCCCCCCACAGCAATCCCAAGACCACTTCTGCATGAGGAATTTGGCCTGCCTCATGGCTCGTATCGGATTGAGCCAAATTCCCGCTTCCTAACAAAAGCAGGCCCAGTCCAGGCAGTCCCAGGCCTGGTGCAACTCAGGCTCTTTATTGGCCCTTGGCAAGGGAATTCAGATAAATCTACTTTTCCTTTTTTTGCCCTGGTCTTCAGCAGGGCATATGTCAGGCCTGGGCTGTGTGTGTCTGCAGGAAATCTGCATTGCTCCTACCCTGTGTAGGTAGGAAGGAAGGAAGGAAGGAAGGAAGGAAGGAAGGAAGGAAGGAAGGAAGGAAGGAAGGAAGGAAGGAAGGAAGGAAGGAAGGAAGGAAGGAAGGAAGGAAGGAGCTGATGTCCAACCCCCTGCTAGATATAGGATCGGCCTCAAGCATCCAGGATAAGGATCTGCCCAGCCTATGCTTGAAGACCGCCAATGATGGGGAGTTCACCACCTCCTTAGGCAGCACATTCCCCTGCTGAATTGCTCTGACTGTGGAACATTTTTTCCTGATATCTGCCCAATTTCATTCTACACGTAGTTTAAACCTATTACTGTGGGTCTCCTTCAACAGGAATCTGTCCCTGCCCTCCTCTAAGTGACAACCTTTCAAATCCTTAAAGAGAGCCATCCTGTCCCCTCTCAACCATCTCTTCTCCAGGCTGAACATTCGTGTCCCTGCTTTTAAAACAATGGTTAAACCTGTTAACGTTTTTGAATACCAATATTTTTTTATTTAGGGTGGGGAATGCAAATAATGCAAAAGGGATACAAAAGAAAAAGGGGATTACATGACATTTTATATAAATAAAAATTATATGACATTTTATGTTTATAAAAATTATTACATATTACTGGGCATGTGAAACAGAAAATATTTCTCCCCAACGTCCTCTTCATTATCATTTTAAGACATTTTCTATTAAATACTATAATCCTTACTTCAAACTTTTAAAAGTTGAAATTTCATAACTCATGATTTTGCAACTATGTTATTCATTTGATATTCTATCTTACACATTTTGTCATTTCTATATATTAGCTCTAGCTTTTAATATACCCAAGAAAGTCTATTGCATCTCCTGCAGTGAAAAATAAAGGATATTTTTGTTCGGGATCCACTTCCTTCTACTTTAATATTCAAACTTTGTTCTCATTCAATTTCTGCACTGGAACATGTTTATATGCATTGCAATACATTCATATACAGTTTTTAAACGGTTTCTCATTCCAAGTTGGTCTCCCGCTTGCATAATGAACACTCCGTCTCTCCTCTCCTCATATTCTGGAACTGATCAGTTTCTCATCTGGAAACCTGATAACATTTTTGAAATGCGCCAGGATTGAAGTGCACTGATCAAACATAGAATCGTGGTTCTCTGAAGAGGCAAACTCTTGTTTAAGAAACAGGCCCCCTTTCATGCTGCTTAATCCCGCCACACAATTGGAGGCTCAAGAACTGGGCTAAACGAAATAAAATGAAATTCAATAAGGACAAATGTAAAGTTCTGCATTTAGGTAGGAAAAACCAGATATACCGATATAGGATAGGGGAGACGTGCCTTGGCAGTAGCATGTGCAAAAAGGATCTAGGAGTCTTAGTAGACCATACATTGAACATGGGTCAGCAGTGTGACTCGGTGGCTAAAAAGGCAAATGGGATTTTGGGCTCTATCAAATGGAGTATCGTGTCCAGATCATTGGAGGTGATGGTACCACTTTGCTCTGCTCTGGTTCGGCCTCACTTGGAGCACTGTGTTCAGTTTTGGGCACCACAGTTGAAGGGGGACATAGACAGGTGGGCCATCTAGTCCAATTCCCTGTTCAGTGCAGAATGAACCTACAGCACCCATGATAAGTATCTGTCCAGCCGCTGCTTGAAGACTGCCAATGAGTGTTGCTCTGGACTTGCATTGGCTGTTCTCCCCCCCCTCCCTCCCAAGCTTCCCTGTGTCTTTACATAACTGCATGCTGCATCTGCCCACAGTCGTGCCACATCCTGGCTCCCAATGACAGGTAGGCAGATGTATGGAAGGCCCTGGTGTCCAAACATCATGCAGGTTGGCACAATGTGATGTTCTCAAGGTGTGTTCTGGGAGTTCTCTGCTGGGAACTTAAGTCCTAGGGGCAGGGGGGACCAGTTTGCATTGGGACTGAGGAGCACAGGGAGAAGGGGCTGAATCTCCCCTGCTCTCCAGCACAATTTTCATGATCTCAAATGATCCCAGGGAGCAGCTCTTAGTCTTACTGGATAAACATGTCAGTTCATGCATGTGCTTCCAGTGGGGCAAACAACAGCTCACAGAGGCTATTTCACACCATGAAAATGGCAATAGGAGAAGGGAAAAGTCCCCTGTCCTGGCATTCTGCAGTCCTGATCCAACCTGGGCTGCCTCACACCTGGGAATTAAGTTCCCAATGTAAAACTATCAGACCACCTCTGAAAATCCTCATGGTGACCACCAGGACTTCGTATGATATATTTATGAGTCAGGTCTGCTGGCCAATAGGCCAGGGCTGATTCTGCACTTTCTTTGTTTATTCCATTGTGGATCCTGCTGAATTCAGATCGATTTGAACTCGGGTCCTCCTCTGTCTCCCCCCGCCCCAATCCCCATTGAAACAGAAAAGTGTTCTGCACGTGATTAGGGAAGCTCAGAAGGGGGGGAGCCAAGCACAGCAGGAGCCTCTTTCTTTTCTTGAATGGGGGGGGGGGAGGATTGGAGACAGCAGAGGAGGGGGAACATATCCAAGAGGAAGATCTCTGCTGAGAGCAGTTAGGGCTTCTGGAGCTTCTGCTAAGAGAAGTTAGGGAACCAGGAACTAGGACCTGGCCAATCAGGGCTTTCTACAGCATTGGAGGCTCAGCAGGAAGTTATTTCAGGGAAAGTAGACAGCTGCACACTTACTCATGCCGATTTTTCAAATATCGAGGCTTAGATCCACTTCAGGATATTGCAGGGGAAACGTAGGGTCACTCTGGATCCATCATGCTTGTAGCAGAGGGAAAATTTAAATCGCCCCAAATCAAAATGGACATCGCATTCAGTGTAGATGGCAGGGATTTAATCGATGCAGATTCAGCCCAGGAGTTGACAGGCATGAAAAGTTGGCTAGAGCCATTTTTAACCCCAGTTACCGCTAACTGATGTAGGGTTCATCAAGAGAAGACAAGGCTCGCCGGAAAAGAAAATAGCGCTAGGAACGATCGAAGGCAGCAGGAAAATAGGAAGAACCATCATGAGACGGGTAGGCTCTGTCAAGGAAGCCATGGCCCTCCATTTGCCAGACCTGAACAACGTAACAACATCACATTCTGGAGGACATTAATTCATAGGGGGGGCCATGAGTCCAAAGCGACTTGACGGCACTTGACAGATGCAACTCATAGGGCCACACCTAACTTGACGGCACGCAAGACACGCCATGTAGGTTTTACATCTGAGCTACGACTGCATGAAATGCAAAAAATATAGTCATGGTCAACCTTGAGTGGTCTTGAAACTGGACTTGAAAGCATCTATCTCCATTCTGAACCCTCCTGCCAATGCTCCTGTTCATGCTCGGCATTCCTGCAGACTTCCCAAGCGGTTTGCGCCGCCTCACTTTTGAAGCCGCCACGCTTGCTGGCCATTAATTTTGCTGCAAATATTCGGCCTCTCTGGAATGTAATTGATACCGCTCTGCCGGGCACAGCATCCCATTATATAGCGAGGGGAGGGAGGGAAGGACAGGGCCGTTTTCTTAATGAGAATATTTGTCTTTTAACACAGGTTTTTAAAGTCAGCAGTCGCATCCAAGATTAATTCAGGGAGACAGGCCTGTTTCTGCCTGAATTTTGGTTGTCTAAGCCCACGCGGGCTGTTTTCCCCGGATTAAGAACAGAGACATTCAGATCGATTCAAGTGGTTCACCGTGTTGGTCTGAAGTAGCACAACCAAGATAGAGTCCAACAGCACCTTTAAGACCAGCAAAGATTGAATAAATCTTTATTGGTCTTAAACAGGGGTGGGCAAACTGCGGCCCTCCAGATGTCCATGGCCTACATGAGCCCCTTCCAGCATCCCTGGAACGTGGAAAGGAGGTGGAGAGAAACAGCAGCTGCGACTTCACTGTGAGGCTGCCAGTCCATATTTGAGCATATGAAGTTGCCTTAGATCGAGACTGGCCATTCGTTCATCTAGCTCAGTATGGCCCGTTCTGATTGGTAGAAGCTGTCCAGGATCCTTTCCCCACCCCTCACATGCTGAGGGATTTTAGCTCTTTGACACGCCACCCCTGGAATCTGAGGAGGTTTGTGACCACTCGAGTTGGTTGGGAAAGTTCCTTTGATGGTTTCTCTGTGCCCACGAGGGAACAGTCTTGGTCCTTTTCTCTCAATTAATGAAACTCGATAGGAAGGCTGATGACTGGTTTTGCACTAATTGCATTAAAAATAGCACCAAACAGTGCATAATACTTGTCTTACAAATGGCGTAAATATTTTGGAGGTGAAAAGGCCATAAAAGAAACAAACAAATTCTAAGCAAAAAAAGGCAGGATGCAATTAATTTTCCTTCATATGCCAAAAGTAAACGAAAATTAAAATACATATTTGATGCATTCCAATCGTCTGCGTGCCACACGTGGTTTTGACATTAGTCCCTCCCAAAGGACACTGAGAGCCACCTTGGTGGCGAAGAAGAAGAAGAAGAAGAAGAAGAAGAAGAAGAAGAAGAAGAAGAGTTGGTTCTTACATGCTGCTTTTGTCTACTGGAAAGAGTCTCAAAGCGCCTTACAATTGCCTTCCCTTCTTCTCCCCACAATAGACACCCTGTGGGGTAGGTAGGGAGAGCTCTGACAGGACTGCTCTGTGAGAACAGTACTATTAGGGCTGTGACTTGCCCAAGGTCATCCTGCATGTGGGGGAGCAGGGAATTAAACCTGGCTCACCAGATTAGAAGCCACCACTCTTAACCACTACATCGGACTGGCTCTCTAATCTGGCTCTGAGCCTCTAATCTGAAGAACTGGGGTTGTTTCCCCATTCCTCTTACACATGCAGCCCGCTGAGTGACCTTGGGCTCATCACAGTTCTCTCAGAGCTCTCTGAGCTCCACCTACCTCCCAGGGTGTCTGTTGTGGGGAGAGGAAAGGAAGGCAATTGTAAGTTGGTTTGAGGCTCCTTTGGGTAGTAAAAAAAAACAGGCACACAAAAATGGCTTTTCTTTTTTCCCCTGTTCACATTCCCTTAGAGTGGCTGTGTGGATCCAGAAACTGCAAAGGCAGAGATTGACACCGGGAGGGACATTCAGCATTCCAAAAACGTCCGCATCAGTCTGTATTAATCATGTTTGAGCAAGCAAGTTCCTAGGTCCTGAAACTGCAGAGAAAATATATTGGGCCTCATTAAGGGTGTGAGGGGCTTAAAGCTAGCCAGGGGTGGCTAAGTACATACTACATATTCAATATATAGATATATATGGTAATCAGACAAGCCTGTTTTGGCATGAACCCCAGTTGTCTAAGCTTAGGCAAACTGTTTTCCCAGATAGAGAACAGAAACATTCAAAGCGGGCTATTTGCATCCCAGAACCATCAACAGTGGAATGTGGAAATTATCTGAGCCGATGAAGGTCTCCTCATGAGCAATAGTTTGCATGTGGGTAAGAATCATAGAGATCATGGAAAGTCTGGAGGGCATTGTGCACGGTGGTTTCCATCACCCCCAGAGGTCCTAGACAGGAATGAAATTTCAAATATGTGCCATTGAAAGAAAATAATGCTGAAATATTGCCATTCACTACAGCTATTTCTTCAAGCAATTCTTTTTCTTAATGTCTGGTTTGGCTGTGGCAAATTTATGGACAGTGACTTTGCTATTCTGACAAATTCAGTCTCAGGAGGCACAAAGCAGCAAGATGGTCATGAGTCACTGTGGATCGGAGAACCTTTCCAGTCCTTTGTAGAAGAGAGAAGGAACGTTCTCTGCTCCAGTTGGGGATCATTACAGATCAAGACAACCTGAGTGCATTCTCGCCATTTGGGAAACTTTCGGCCATACCAGATTCGAGGATAACGTGGCAGGTCCACATGGATTTACTTCCATCATCTTTTTTTCCCTCAATATCCGAGAAGGATGTGAAATCAATAAAGTATTGACATTGTTTAGTAAAATCTGTTGGGAGATCCTTTGTGTATTTCTGACACAGGTATTTGATATCTCCTGCGCTGACTTGGGAAATAGCAGGTGAAGCATTTGTCATGTCAGGAAAGTATTGTCTATATCAGGGGTAGTCAACTTGTGGTCCTCCAGATGTCCATGGACTACAATTCCCATGAGAATTCTCATGGGAATTGTAGTCCATGAACATCTGGAGGACCACAGGTTGACTACCCCTGGTCTACATCACTGTAGGCCTCGACTTGATGTCTTCATGCGCTCTTTAGCTTTGTGTAGTCTTCAGAAGGTCAGCCAGGGATCTGGGAGACCTGGGGTTGAATTCCCCCATCTGCAGTGGAAGCTCATTGCATGACTTTGGAAGAATCTCAGTTTCATCTACATCACAGTGCAGTAGGGAAGATCAAGTGGAGGAGCGGAAATAACGTTGTAAGCCATTTTGGGTCCCTGTCAGGGTGCAAACCAGGGTATGAATATCCAAGTAGACCAGTACAGTGTGCTGCAAGGATTAACTCTGAATGCCTCCTGGTTGTTGAATGTCTGGGCAATTGCGTCATCACATGTCTAATGTTGCAGTGTCCCATGCCGTGCAACCCAAATTTATGCTCAATCTGGAGTGACTCCATAAAGGTGGGCCTGTGTAAATGCTCTTTCTGGTTGACAGACAAAACGCTGACGGTTGGAATGATGTAGAAAACTGGCACAACAGGGAGAAAGGTTTGCGAGTTTTTCCCCCTGATGTTTTATGGTTGCTGGCAGAGAATTTTGACATGTCAATGCTCTCTTACAAAATAACCCTTCCCTGCTGTCTTTTCTACCTTGCCGTAGCATATTATGATCCTGCTCCCTCTTTTAGACCAAACCTTGCTGAGCTGGCAGAGGGGCAGCTTCGTGTAGATTCCTAGAGAAGAAAGCATGGGAAGCCACTTTAAATTAAGGTCTAAAGTATCCTGTCTCAGGACTGACACCTGTGCCCTTAACACTGCAATGACACACATTTGTCTGTGTGCATTAGGACTTGAAAGCCATATCACTAAAAGGCACTTGGCTAGGTCACCACCGCGGAACTCTCCGCCTGTGCTCCCTGTCCCCCTGCTGGTACTCAGTGGAACAGCAGGGGGAAGTGACATCGCTTCCATCTAGGACTCCAGAAGTGATGTCATGGCATCATGTGGCACTCTAGGAATTTCCTCAATCCGTATGGGTTTTATCAACACACAAGGCATTGCTTATGGGGAGACCTCCATCTGCCCCACAACGCTGGGCTACTAGAAGAGCTGACAACATATAATGTAACAGGAAAAAGTTTAATAATGTTTGAGTCCAGTAGGACCTAACTTATACCTAGAATTAAACTGTGTTGGTCATAAAGGGGCCGCTGAAGCCCGACTCTGTTATGTTGTTTCACACCAACAAAGCTACCCACCTGAAGGGGAAAAGTTGTCTCCCAGAAAGTGGTGGGACAATTAAAATGGGTGGGTCCAGTTTACACTACAGAGAAGTTGAAACAGTAGAGATGTGCAATTCAACAGCATCCCTAGTAGGGCTTGAGTCTGCTGCATTCCATGGTCTAAAGCAGGGGTAGTCAACCTGTGGTCCTCCAGATGTCCATGGACTACAATTCCCATGAGCCCCTGCCAGCGAATGCTGGCAGGGGCTCATGGGAATTGTAGTCCATGGACATCTGGAGGACCACAGGTTGACTACCCCTGGTCTAAAGGAGTGCTTTGGAGCCAAACAGACTTTTCAGGAAATATCCAGGCAAGTCACATTTGTAATTCAGGAGGCACCCCCCTCCCTTTTCGGTTGGAGCTGACTGAAGCAATTCACCCTTTTGATGATGCTCACTACAGGTTCCTAAGTCATTCCATGATTGCACTCTTGGTCACTGAAGATCTCGTGTCACTTTGCACAACAAGAAGGACAGTGACTGCTGAACCTCTGGACAAATTCTGTCTCTGGTAATTGCATTCTGCCTGTCTCAATTTGCCAGCCTCTTTCAGCTGGGTGTATATCATTATTCGGTCCCTCTCTGCTGCAACCAGTTCTGTTTTCATGAACAGCAGAGACGATCCGTAGATATTGCATTTGTGTGTGTGTGTGTGTGTGTTTGCATATGCTTATGTTCCGAACTAGTCAGTCCTCTACTGTAGTGGGACATGCTCCAGCCCCAGAAGAATGGTGTTGTTGCTTTTTTCAGGAGGTTTTTGCTAGCCTGGAGGAAAATAAGGAATTGCTGTAACTCAATTCAGGTCCTCTGAGTTTGGAAACAAGCTTGGCATTATAACTATGTGTAGCAGGTACTGTGTATTTAACTCTTCGTTCTCCACATGGTTTTGCTTTTTCCTAGAAAGATAGAGTTGGAAGGGACCTCCTGGGTCATCTAGTCCAACCCCCTGCATTATGCAAGACACTGCTTTGTTATTAGAACTGTAATGAACAATAGATGTGCCTTTAATAAAAATTAATTTTCCCTTTAAAATACTATAACAAAACTGGATCAAAGTGCAGCACTTTCTGCCACCACATGCTTCATCAAGCCCGTCCTTGACCAAACCTGGCCCAACTCAACAGCTCTTACCAGTATCCCTCTCTGACATGTAGACATTTGAATTGCATCTGCTTGCTCTCAAAGGGAGATCTGGGTTCACATTTGAATCACTGTCAAAATGTTTTTGAAGATTCCCCTTTGCGTCCCTTTCTTAGCCTGAGAGAGAGCAGATCCTTCCTAAGACCCGTTGTGGTATCAAAACCCCATTATGCGGCCTGCTGACGAACCTCTGAGCCACTTGCCCTGTCTTCACAGTAAGACTCACTCTGGTTTTCAACCCATCCCCACATTATGAGCAACATCCATCTCCGCTGAAATCTGTTCGACTCTTGCCTCTGATTTCAGCAGGAAATGGATTGCAGCCCATGTATTTAGGATCTAGGTACTGAACTGTCATGTTGCCAAACCGGGGGTGGGGGGAGAGACACAATATCCCTGCTTTTCACTCTACAGATAATAACTAAAACATGAGAGCAGACAAGCAGAAACAATTAATAGAACTCCGTCAGATTATAGCTGGCAGCAGGTTGACGCTTGCTAAATAGGCAGAAACAACCCCGCAATCATGCTGTCGTGCGCACAGTGCGCCTTCAGCCGCCTTCCGTAGACAGCTATCACTAGAACCTGGCGGTTTCGGATGTGTTCGCGCTTCCCTGCATCGGTCCCTTTTCTTCTCCGCGTCAACCGGGCCGAATGACGGCTCCGCTTGGCAAGCCGCGAAAATTCGGATGCCTCAGTAGGCTGGTTCAGCGTTTCGCATTAATGAACCACCCGATAGCTTAATGAGGATTTGTTGATAGTTGAGATTATTAGGAGGCTCTCAAATGACTTCCTTGTTAGACTCGGCATGCATTATAGGTCGCCGGGGGGGCAAGAGCGGCTCTCTCTGACGCCCAAACTGGTTTCGCATGCTGGGGAGTCTAACGAGATGGCTGAAGTTCATTTTAACAGCAGGTAGGGTATGTGTGTGTGGGGTAGGGGGATTGTTCCGGTCTCCCAGGCAAAGTTCATCCTTATTATTTCATAAGGAAAGGGCATTTGCTTCCCTTTTGCCTTTAGATGTTCTCTTCCCACCGTGTGAAATACAATACAACTGTACACCAAGGAGGTGACATTTCGAGCTAATCCATTTCAGATTGCTTCTCGCGGTCAAGTGCAATGCAAGGAACAGTGCTGAGTGTGAGTACAGACACAGACACACACAGACACATTCAGACGCACAAATTATGTCCTTAGCAAAGGACATTCCACGACTGTGTTTGCATATCGCATAAAGTAAGGATAAGAAAGGCCCACTGTTAAGCCTCCCGTACTACCAGAACTGGAGGTGGTTCACCAAACAGACAGTGACAATAGAAAAACAATATTTGCAACGAGATCAAAAGGTCCTCCGTAAAACGGCTCATTGGTATTCACCTAAGGAGATGGGAATCTCACCAGTTTGTTTTAATTATTTACATGGTTGTTTGAAGAAGAAGCTCCAGAGGAATTTAAGCCAGAAGGTTAGCTATCTTTCCTCTGTGGGAAGGTGGTCCCATTGGGCAGGGACATAGACAAGAGAAGCCTCCATTTCTTGCCTGCACTGTTTTCATCTGTTGTGTTGGATCCAGCCAGCTTCATTGATCATTTTTACCTGATTCTTCTCTGGCCCTGTCCTACATGATTTTTGTTCCATGACACACACAAACACACACACACACACACACAGCTTAGCCTTTTTGGTGGGCAAAGGGGACCCCCTACTCCCTTTTTGCAACAGTGGAAATGCTGGCTGGATCCACCCCATCAGATCTTAAATGGCAAGTCAACTCATATGAAAAGACACAGTCCTACAAGGATGGGGGTCCAGGCAATGAAAGCAACCCATGAAGCTGCCTTATACTGAATCAGATGATCAGTCCATCCAGGTCAGTACTGTCTAGAATCATATAATCATAGAGTTGGAAGGTACCTCCAGGGTCATCCAGTCCAACCCCCTGCATAATGCAGGAACTCACAACTACCTGCCCACTCACAGTGACCCCAGTTTCATGGCCAAATGGTTACCCCCACCCAACAAAAATCTCCAGAATCCAGCTTGGCCCAGAGGAAATTCACCTCCCATCCCACAGTGGTGACCAGCAATTCCCTGGATATGCAAGGAAGGGCCACAAGAGACAAACACTGGCACATCCCTTCCTGCCCACCCACTCACAATCTGCCTACATTCATAGAATCAGCATTTCTGTGAGATCCACATCTTAAAAACTTCCAAAGGAGAATCCTCCACCTTCTGAGGAAACCTGTTCCACTGAGGAACTGCTTTAACTGTCAAGAACTTCTTCCAGATGTTTAGCTGAAAATTCTTTTGAATTAATTTCACCCCATTGGTTCTGGTCCAACCCTTAGGGGCAGCAGAAAACAACTCTCCTCCATCTTCTATATGAGAGCTCTTCAAGTACTTGAAGATGGTTATTATATCATCATCTACTCAGACTGGTAGGGGTTTCCCAGGGTCTTGGGCACAGAGGTCTTTCACATCCCCAACTACCTGATCCTTTTAACAGGAGATGCTGGGGATTGAACCTGTAACCTTCTGCATGCCAAGCAGGTGTTCTGCCACTGGGCCACGTCCCCCTCCCCAGGGTTATGGGTTAATTGTGAACTGAACCTGTTACTGAAGTGACCCTTGGTTCAGCTCGAGTGCCCAGCTCCAGACAAGTGGAGAACATCGGCATTCTGCCCCAACTACAGCTCCTGGGTTGACTTCCAGAGCAGTCCAGTGGAAAGCATGCTGTCATGGTCTATGTGTTGTAGATCAGCTGAAAGTAATGCCACACTGTCTTCCCTGCCTTTGTCCTTTTTTAGCAAATAGAAGCAACCTTGGAAGCCATGGTTTGACCTTTGCTCACGAGTGCATGAAACCCTACAATATTTGCAGCTGGTATGAAAGTATCATCCCCTATGAAGGGAGAAGAGTCACCAAGAATGCTCTTGTGTGACCTCAGACCTGGCTGATAGTTGGGATTATTACAAAGATTATCCCCCCCCTCCCCAGTTTGGCTCAAGCCATCATAGTGTCTTTTTAATATCAACTAATTGCCTTTGTGCGTACGTCCTTTTCTTCAACTGTGCCTTCTTTCAGACTTTCATTGTACGCCATTTCTGTACCATGGATTGCTCATCTATTTGGAGCTTGCAAAACCTGTATGCATTTGGAAGGCCATCTCCCAAGGGATGGAACAACACAATCAGTTATGACGAAGAGGGTGCTGCAGCCAGTTTTTACCCGTAGAACACACCTGTACACTAATGGCACACTGCGGTGCAGAGTTGAAATCAGTGGTGTTAGATTGGTGTAACTCTTCATAGGACAGCACTGATAATCTGTCAAGGAGACCTAACTTTCAGCATTCCTGCCCTCTCTATCCTGCTTATGGCTTATCCAGTAATGCAGGCTCTCTTGGCCAGGGTTTCGGGAAACCCTGGAGCTCGATAGCCCTGGAAGGGTTTCCCGAAAGGGTGGAAGTTAATTAATTTTAAAATATATTTAAAAAATTTGTTAAACATCGATTCGGTGACGTGACCCTATATGGTCATGTCGACCCCCTCCCCCTCTCAAAATAGCCAATGATGGGCCTGACAGGGGTGGGGAGGGGCGGGACCCCAGGTGGGTGTGTCCACAGCTATGCGCCCCAACCGTGTTCAGCATGGTCGCGCCACTCCTGGGGTTTCTCGAAGCCTGACGAATGTTTCAGGGGTTCCTCAATGGTTAAAAATAAAAACGAAAAAGGCTGCACTAATGCGATACAGAATGCCTTGTTCTGTCACAGGATTTTTATTGCCATATTGTGTTCTGCCATAATGCCCCGCCCCCCTAGTTCTTCCTCTGCAAAGCTAACCAGAAGTACTTTATTTCTTATTTATGGATTTCAATGGTTTCTGCTTTCCTTTGTTGCGGTTTTACTCTAAGCAATGAACGAGGATGTAACATGAGGCCCTCTAGGGACTGGATGGAAATTACCAGCTTCCTCCCCCTAACCCTCCCTTCCATTAAGGCACTTAGGAGAGGCTGCAGCCTTCCGGTTTTTGAAGCTGGCTGTTCCATCACATGAGTGGCAGTGGGCTCCTGTTCAGAGCGAGCAGCTCAGATGGATGCCGAGAGGCTGGACAGCAGATGTTCACATCTGAGACCCCCCCCAAAGCCCCCATGCACTAAAGTGCATGGAAATAATTGCATTTTTTTTTCTTGTGAATACAGATAAATTAGATAATATCTTTGTTTACAGGAGATATGTCATTACGAAAATAACCGATGTCCCACCACGGCCCTTGCCAAAAAAAAAAAACGATATCAGAAACTACAGTGTCGGTGTTATTGCCTGTGGCTCTCATGCGCTAATGTTGTTCCCCGTCTCTCAGTCAATAAGCGCTTTTGGGCCTGACTCCTGCATTAGTACAGGAGGAGTCTTCCAAGGGAGAATATCGACCTCGCTGCCCTCCTTTCTCCTCCTAATAAGCAGCCCGCTGGAGCCAAAAAATTCAGGAAATCGAGTTTGCACCATTATGTAACTGACTAGCGGGATTATCCTATTGGCAGCTACTCATACAAGAAGCTGTTTATGTTTTTAGAAGCCTCGGATATACACGGGGGAGGATGGGTGAATAGCTTCTAGCAAGGACAGGCAGGCAGGTAGCTTCTATTTTCCAGAGACATTATATTCCTGACAGCCCTTTGTAGGTGAACGTCAGTGGTGACGGATAGCGCCATCGAGCTCTGCTGACAAACTTCCTTAGGCATCGAGCTGACCGCTGTTCGAAGATGGAATGCCCGGAAAGAGTGCTGATTGGTTGGATCTAGCCTGGCAGTTCTCTGTTGGTTTCCTCGGTCATAATTGGCCTCTGGTGGGTTACTAGGGACTGGTCATAGAATCATAGAATCATAGAATCATAGAATCATAGAATCATAGAGTTGGAATGGGCCACACAGGCCATCTAGTCCAACCCCCTGCTGTACGCAGGATCAGCCCAAAGCATCCTAAAGCATCCAAGAAAAGTGTGTATCCAGTTGCCTCTATGGTTGAGGCCCGGGCGAAGAGAGGAACTGTGGGGCAAAAGAGGGAACTTATTCCACCCTATTCTAACAATGGTGGCCAGCAGTTCCCTCTAGTTTCCCGGAAAGGATAGGCAGAGGGGTTGGTCTGCCACCATGTTCTAGTTGGTTTTGTATTGTTAATTGTTGTGTTTTTAGTGGGGCTTTTAGGGGATTGTATTTTACTTATTTTTATCTTGTAACCCACCACGAGCCGGCTTTGCCGAGAGTGGCGGGCAATAAATCCTAATAATAATAATAATAATAATAATAATAATAATAATAATAATAATAATAATAATAATAATAATACTGCAGCAAAGAACCATTGTGCTGCTGACCGGTGGAAGTCCTCACTGGAGAAACTTGTCCCCCATGTACATGGACAGTCAGGATCTGACTGAGCAATGCTGTGGGAACCAATGGCCTTCATTAGCAGTCACAATAACGATTAATGCGGCATAAGTCACGCAAAGCTCCTGGTTGGCATCCTTGGCGTTGCGACCATCCATCCCACCCCTGTGAGTCTTTAGCAGTTTGCAGAGTAAATAAGACAATGAATCTGATGGCGATAATTGTAGTATTGATCCTCGTACCTGTCTTGGCTGAATGCATGACCTGTCGTCAAGGTCTTTGAAGTGATTCAGTTTGACGGGCCTCAAAATAACCAACCCTGTTTGAAACATGCTTTTCCCCCAATGCAGCCTTCATTGTTGACAATGTTAGTATTGCCGCTGGGAAAACTGTTAGCTTGCTGATCCGCACCACCCCAAAACGTTTTCTTTGCCAGCCTTTCAAGAGGGTATCCACTCCCAACATGTATTTACAGTTTTCGTGGGTCACGTGGCTCACTGTGGGCAGTGGCTTTAAAAAAAATTAAGCATTTATTACCAGACTAATAAATGCAAGTTGGTCTTCTGCAAGGGTATATTCCAGCCTGCCCATAAAGACTGGCCTGTACCTAAACCAGCTTTTCCATTGATGAAGAGAGGAGGAGGAGCAAAGTATCCCTTGATCACCAAATTGGTTGCATTGGGGATCAGGGAACTAGAGTCATGTAGGATGGGCATAGTAGTGGAAAGTGCTGCTATGTCTAGAACAGTGATGCTCTGTGTTCATGGTCCTTGGGGGGCAACAGTGGGAGGGCTTCTGGAGGTCTGCGGGGGGCACTGGTGGACCTCCTGATGGTGCCCAGCTTTTGGCTACTGAAATGACACAGAGCATTGGCCTGGATGGGCCATTGACCTGATCTAACAAGGCCAACACTTTGGCTGCCTAAAATATTGGATGAGGGATGAGCCACGAATTTCCCGGTTTCGCTAAATCTGCCAGTTGTCAGTTTCCCCTTGTGACTGGGTGGTGCTCTGCCAAAATGAATTGCTGCCCAAAAGTCTTCTGGTAGATCTTTTGTCAGATGCTCAGGAGAAACTAAGCTGGATTTCTAAAAAGAAGTTTGATTGGGGGAGGGGGGGAGTCTGGATTAGCATTTATATGAGAGAGACGTTTTTGTCTGAGAGGCATGCACATTATGCAAAAATGGAAACTGTTTTGCTACTTTTTCTTCCCAAGTTCCGCACACAAAGCATTTCTCCCTGAGCAGCCTTGTGAAGGCCAGCTGGCAAGACTCCCTCTGGCCTGAGCAGACCAAGCTGTTTCTTCCCCCAGAGTCAGAAAACAATCCTTCCCTTTCTGCAAGCCAGATGTAGGTTTCGGTCCCCACACTTTCCTGATGACGTCTCCAGGATCTCGTCCATCAACTCTTCTCCTCTGAACTCTGTCCTGCCTGCTGGGTCCGTAGGGGTGTTGGGTGTCCTGGGGAAACTGCATTTCCCAGCATCCCTCACCCTCGCTCGTCAAAGCAGGAAGGCCTCGGGAGACACCCCCACCCCATCCTTGCAACTAGAAAGATGGCAGGGAATCAGGGAGTGCCTTAATTGGGACTGATCATAGAATCATAGAATCATAGAATCATAGAGTTGGAAGGGGTCATACAGGCCATCTAGTCCAACCCCCTGCTCAATGCAGGATCAGCCCTAAGCATCCTAAAGCATCCAAGAAAAGTGCGTATCCAACCTTTGCTTGAAGACCGCCAGTGATTGGAATCAGAATCATGATTGGAACCAGAGGAGAACTTTGGGAACTGTGACTGTGACGCTTGCCTCAACTAGAAAGAAAGGATTGTGGACTGCCCAGGTCTGTGAACTGTATGCCAACTCCTGTGGAAGCGACGGCACACCTGCTTCCCCTCCAAAGTTTTCTTTGGTCCCCAGGCTTTGGGGAGCTCTCACGGAGCAAAGTATTGCCAAAACGTTGCACAGACAGACTTCAGCTGAGCCCTTGTTTCCATCAGCCAGAGCAGCCAGGATGCTTGCCCAGAGCCAGGCCCCAAAAGCGCGCAACTGCTTGGGCAGAGACCCGTCCATGTTCAACACAGCCATATCCAAAGTAAGTGCGACTGGAGGGTAGCCTTGTCCGACCGAGGCGACGCCAGCCGGCAACTAGAAGCCGTAAGAGAAAGGAGCCTCCAAGAAGCCAGGGAGGAGAAGGAGCAGAGCTTGATAAATGCATGGCTCCCTCTCTAAATCAGAGGTCTCTGCCTGTTTCTTCCCTCTGTTTATCATAGCGTTGCTTTTATTAGCACCTTGTTAGCTGTCCGGCCACCTTCCCGGAGTGCAGAAGCCACAGTAACTCATCTGCGGTTATTGTAAGGAGGCCTTTTATAAATGGATGTTGAGACAAGGCACCTGGCCGGGACAGAATTATAGGGCTTCAATAAAAGCTCAGGTGCCACAGCCACCTTGTTTATGTACGTGCGACATGGCCTGAAGGACTCCGGCGTTAATCCAGTCTCCAGAAATCAGGACCGGGACACGGCAGTCGCGCAGAACTGCAAGATGACACTTGACCCAAAGAAAACCGTCTGGATGGCCAGGAGGCGACATAGGATTGGGGAATCTGGTCACGCTAGGCCTGTTAAGTGCCGTCAAGTCATTGCCAGTTTTTGGTGACCCAACAGATGAAGGTCCTCCAAAGTGTCCTGTCATGAACAGCTAGTCTCAGGCCTTGAAAACTGAGGGTTGGGGCTTTCATGATGGAGTCACTCTGCCTCACCCTGGAAAGGCACTCCTGCGGCCCTCCAGATGTTCATGGACTACAATTCCCATGAGCTCCTGCCAGTGCTTGCTGGCAGGGGCTCATGGGAATTGTAGTCCATGGACATCTGGAGGGCTGCAGTTTGACTACCCCTGATGCTATAGACATTGCCCGTTATTCAAAGAGCGCTAAACAGTTTTTTAAACTATGTCCCCTGGAGAGCACTCTGGTCATGTGGTGCCAGTTTATTGCTAGTCCCTGGATCCAAAGTCATCCACTTGGCCTCAGCCGGCCAGGCTGAATGAGCTGCCACCGGAAACAAGGTTCCTGAGTGAGCTATTACAGTTCCGAAGGGCCTACAAGGCAGCGCTTTCCCACCACCTAAGGGTGAAGTTAGGGCAACCTAATATGGTCCATATTAGGTCAGAGCCACATTATCAGAGCTGTGACTAGCTCCAGGACACCCAGCTGGCTGTGTATGGAGTAGCAGGGAATCAAACCCAGCTCCCCAGGTTAGAAGCTGCAGCTTTTAACCACCGCTCCGCACTGGCTAATTAACTTAATTACAGTATTTGCTGGCGTATAAGACTACTTTCCCCCCCTGAAAAACATGCCTCCAAGTGGGGGGGGGTCGTCCTATACGCCGGGTGCACTTCAGTTGGGATAGACAGAGCTGCCTATAGTGGCCCATAGTACTGTAATGTAATGTAACAAACTCTATATTTTGAGTGGAAATGTTGGGGGGTCATCTTATACGCCGGCAAACACGGTACCTATTTCTCCCCTCCCCCCCAATCCAGCTATCATTTCTTTCCCCATTTTTTCAGCAGCATGGAAGGAGGGGGGAAGAGATAGAGAACACTAAGGCCATGTTATCGGCTCTTGCAGAACTGGATTTCTTTTTCTTTTCTTTTCTTTTTTTGTCTCCTTGGTGCACAGATTTCCACCTTCCCCTTGCTCCCTTTCTGCACAGGCAGATTGCTGAATAATTTCCACATCCCTGAAGGAACCCCTCCACTCCACCTGGGGAATGCGGGAAGCTCATTGCGCTGTGCGTGAACGTTCAAATGCTCGGGCAGTTAATATACCACCCCAGTTGTTCAGTGTTGTGGCTGTTTGTGTACCCACAGTCGTTCTCAACCATGTTAAATAACAGCCGTGAAGCAAAGGCATGCATTTCCATAACTAAAGCTGATATGAGCTGCTGGGAGCGAGGGAGCCGGTCCAGGAATGTTTGTGCAAACAAGAGGACTTCATTAGTTTAATTAGTTCTGGAGCTCGTCCAAACCTGGGATGAGTGGCTTTGCAGACAATTAGTTCTCGGGAAGCCCAGGGATTGGCACCGTGGCTGCAATAGCACCAGTGCAAAGAGCTAGCCATCTCAGGGCAGCAGCTGGTATTTCCAGCAGGACACAGCTGGATTTCAGGGCAGCGGCTGGTATTTCTAGCAGGACGCAGCCAAGATGGCTCAAGGAAATTTGCTTCGTTTATGCCCTGCTTCCTCCCCCTACCCGCCATGAAGGTCCAAAATGGCTTCCCTTTTCCCCCTCTCCAGTTTTATCCTCAGGTTAGGCTAAGCTCCGTGGTCACACGGCAAGCTTCCATAGCAGAGTGTGGATTTGAACTGGGGTCTCCTAGATCAGTGGTCCCCTACCTTTTTATCACTGGGGATTGGTCAACGCTTGACAATTTTATTGAGGCCCGGTGGGGGTAGTCTTTTGCTGAGGGATGTTGTCACCGCCGACTGAGCCCCTGCTCCACTTGCTTTCCCACTGGCACCCCTGACTTCCCACCGCCCACTGGGGGGGTGCTGCCAGCAGCCACGCCAAGGGTGAGGCCCAGCCATGGTGGCCGCTGGAGAGCACCAAAGGTGCCTTTAAGACCAGTCAGAGTTTTATTCTGGGTGTAAGATTTCATGCGCAAGCACGCTTCCTCAGATAGCTGTACAACTCACCCGACTGATTTCCCATGATGCACCTTGGCCAGGTCTGGTAGCAGCCACCACACAACCCAGTCAGGTGACCAACCACTTCACAACTTGGACTATTGGGCTGGATTTTTTTTGAAAGGGTGTCTGGAGGCAGACATACATAGCAATGCTCAAGATACCCATGGATTCGGATGGATGCTTCTTGCATTCATACATAGCCCCATTCCCAGTAGCTATCCAAATTATTTGTTTTTTTCTATGTATTTGTTTGTTTATTATATTTATATACCACCCTCCCCAAAGGCTCAGGTGAAGTGCATAAAGGTAAAGGTAAAGGTATCCCCTGTGCAAGCACCGAGTCATGTCTGACCCTTGGGGTGACGCCCTCTAGCGTTTTCATGGCAGACTCAATACGGGGTGGTTTGCCAGTGCCTTCCCCAGTCATGACTGTTTACCCCCCAGCAAGCAAGCTGGGTACTCATTTTACCGACCTCGGAAGGATGGAAGGCGGAGTCAACCTTGAGCCGGCTGCTGGGATCGAACTCCCAGCCTCATGGGCAAAGCTTTCAGACTGCATGTCTGCTGCCTTACCACTCTGCGCCACAAGAGGCTCTTATAAGTGCATATACACACACAAAAAGCTTATACCCAGAATTAAACTTTCTTGGTGCCACTGGACCCAAATGTCGTTTGAGCTGCCAAAGTTTAATTCCACTCCCAGCCTTGTTTGTTTGTTTGTTTAGACCTTTATCCCGCCCTTTCTCAGCACTGGAAGGTCAGGCATGTTTCTCAGAAATAACTACAGTGTCTTCGACACTGAGAAATAAAATACGCATTTGTGTATCTAAGGTGAAAATTTCCCGTGCTTAATTATCAAATAGATTTTGGCTAACGGGGAATTAGTCAAAACTGTTTAATGGATGCTTTCAGACTAATTAGCGGATATATTAGTGAAAACAGCCATCGCTGGGCAAACAACAGGAAGAAAGGGGATTAGCTGCCTTATGAGGTATTTAAGCAGCCTTGCTTTTCTAGATGCCCATCAGTTTTGCCTAGATGGGCTTTTGACCCCAACCTGGCATTATTCTGGCCCCGTGTTCTCTCCGAGATCAAAGCCCTGGCACAAGATAAAATGGGACTGATTGTTCAGTGTGGCAGGCCTGGACATAGCCAACTCTGCCGTCTTGTTCTGCTGAAACACTGCCTGTGATGTTGGGTGGTGTAAATGTAGTTTTATGTATTTGTAGGGCTTCCTTTTAAAATGGGGAGGGGCTGTGGCTCACTGGCAAAGCATCTGCTTTGCATTCAGAAGGTCCCAGGTTCAATCCCCTGCTGAAAAGGGGATACATCTGCCTGAGACACAGGTGAGCTGTTGCTAGGTTGGCCAGGCATTGGCTAGAGAGATCTTTTTTTAAAGCAGGGGTAGGGAATTGTAGTCCATGGACATCTGGAGGGCCGCAGTTTGACTACCCCTGTTTTAAAGTCTCAGCTATAAACCAGAAGTTCGGACCATAGAGTTCCAGGCAATTCTTCGAGATACCCCGAAGTAACAAAAGCAGCTCTAGCAATTGCCAGAAACTCTATGGTCATCATCTGTAATAATTGCCAGAAACTCTATGGTCATCTATAAAACTCTATGGTCATCTATAATAATTACCAGAAACTCTATGGTCATCTTACCATAGACAAATTTTAACACAGAGTTTTGTGATAACTAAACCCCCTCCCATTTACCTGTATGTAAGGCCCGAGGAAGGCTGTTTCAGTGTATTGAAGAAGTGTATATGCATCAGCAGGAAAGGACTGCAGTTACCTGGAGGTCTCCTACCAAAACCAGGTGAATGGGAAGCCGAGTTGCTGCCAATCAGAGTAAACAACACTGGTTTAATAGGTAGGGAATGGGATGTGCCTCAGTGGTCTTATTGATGTTACTATGAATGCATGTACATCCTGCAGATTTAGGGATCCCCTGGTAGGGTTGGGGGTCCCTGCTGTTAAGTCACACTTCTCTGTCACAGGTGGCTGGCAGGGGGAATTACCCCAAACCAGGGTTGGGAGCACCCAACATTTCAGCAATGTGCTTACATGACTTCAGTGTCATGTCACCTAGAAGTAACCAAGTCAGACACATCAGGATGAAATTTTGGACTTTGAACAAAAACTCTATGGTAGAAGCTATTTCTACCATATATGGTAGAAGCTATTTCTACCATAGAGCTTTTGCCCAAAAACCAGAGTGTTAACCAGATGCCCCTATATCACTTCTGGATCATGTTGGTAGAGCCTACACACCTATACTTTACCAAAAAAATATACCTGGATGAATGTACAGTTTAAATCAGGGGTAGTCAAACTGCGGCCCTCCAGATGTCCATGGACTGCAATTCCCAGAAGCCCCTGCCAGCGAATGCTGGCAGGGGCTTCTGGGAATTGTAGTTCATGGACATCTGGAGGGCCGCAGTTTGACTACCCCTGGTTTAAATCATATGTTGACCTGTGCATGCACTGAATGTATTTTGAGAATTACTCATGCACACATAAAGAAATCAAGTGTGTGGCCTACTTGGATTGTATTTGCGTTCACTGGTGAACAAGGGCTTCTGTCAGGCAGCTTAATACATTCACTATTTGTTCCCTGGGATCTGTAGACTGCTTAATATTTTGTGGGTTATAAAGCCGTTTTTACTGCAAACTTGACCTTTTCCAAAAAAAAATTTGCACTAACTCTTTTATTAAAGTTTCTATCATTTAGACTAATCTATCTGAATTCAATAAAACATTGGAAATAGAATTGCAGTTTTCTTTTATTGTTTATTACGGTCTCATAAATATAAATAATGTCTTATAACTTCATAATATTACAGATGAGAACTATTCCTAAAGGAAGGGTATTTACAATTTGAAATGTGTGAGAATAGATTTCAATTTTTTTTAAAAAACTTAGATCTTGTTATTATGTAATACTTATTTTCTTGAGCTACCAAACTGTTCCTGTCCAAATCGGAGAAGAACGGTGGATATCTGGGTCTTATCTGTACTGGGATTTTAAAGCCCTTTGGGTTCAGGTAAAAAAAAAAGCAATGTGCATCTGACCCTGATCTCCACTTTGATGCTGCTCAGTTTTTTTCTTCGATCTGCACTACTCAGGATTGACTCTGGAGTCACACTACTTATTTGGAGGCATATCCAAGAGTAAATTTTCTCCACTTCATCAGACAAATGTGACCCCATGGCAGTCTCTTCTGGGTGCAGATACCCTGCCTCTTTCAGATTTTCTCTCCCCCCCACACACACCCCCGCCCAGCAATACCTCCAGCATAGCATTTAAGCATTTCAGTTTAAGCAAAGGAACAAAGTAAAGGGGAAAAAAAACAATTAATGCCCTTGCACTACCCTTTACTGAGTTCTCATCCTAATGATATTCACATAGGACAGGATACCTTTACTTGAAGTTTCAGTACTTTAAAGGTCATCATTTCCTTACCAACGTGGATGATCTGGGGCTGGGGGCTAAATCCTATGAAGAAAGGTTGAGAGACTATTCAGTCTGGAGAGGAGGAGGCTGAAAGGGGACAGGATTGCTCTCTTTAAGCATTTGAAAGGTTGTCATTGGAATTAGGGCAGTGAACGGTTCATGTTTGCAGCAGAGGGTAGTATCTGCAGTAATGGGTTTAAACTACCTGTAGAACAGTCCCAGCTAGATTCCAGGAAAAATACTTCACTATCAGAGTAGTTCAGAAGTGAAATAGGCTGCCTAAGGAGGTGCTTACCTAAGGAGGTAAGGAGGTGCCTAAGGAGGTGAGCTCCCCCCCCCCCCACACACACACACACTGGCAGTCTTTAAGCAGCAACTGGACAGATACTTATCATAGATGCTTTAGGCTGATCCTGCATTGAGGAGGATGTTGGACTAGATGGCCTAGATGGCCCCTTCCAATTCTATGGTTCTATCTTCTTTACTGGCCTTTCCCCATTGTTATGTGGACAAGATGGAGTGCCTAGTTAAAGGATTAGTCCTTCATAACTTGTGCTCTCGAGTCAAAAACAAGATGCAAAAGTGAAAGCTTCTTCCCCATGTCCTGGGAAAGTTATAATTTTGATTTCACCTTGGGAATGACGTCATGTCCTGAAGGAGGAGTTTTGTTTGATAACTCCAGTCTTCCCAGCTTTATGGCTCTCAGTGTGACTTACTAGTAACAGGGGGTGGCAAACCTTTGTCCTGCTTCAGCCAGCGTCATTAGCATCACCCAAACCCCCAGTGCTCTGTGCTTGCTCCGCAAGGGCTGCTTCCTCCAGAAATCAGTTCTGAGGGATAAACAGATGGGATCAGATGGACCTGTTCGACTAAGAACAAGGTTTGAAAGAAAATCAAATGCCAATACAATAGGAACATTACAGGTGCTGTGAAAACATACAGCACACACACGGGATGCATGCCAGGTCCCTTCACACATGCTGAATAATGCAGTTTCAATCAGCGACCACTTGCCAGTGGATTTTGCACACAACAAAATCCAGTTGCAAAGGGCATTGAAAGTGGATTGAAACTGCATGATTTAGTGTGTGTGAATGGGGACTGTGTTCCAGTTACCTATACTGGGATACAC
The DNA here is from genome assembly GCF_049243985.1 of Paroedura picta. Classification (NCBI taxonomy): domain Eukaryota; kingdom Metazoa; phylum Chordata; class Lepidosauria; order Squamata; family Gekkonidae; genus Paroedura; species Paroedura picta. The sequence goes on along the minus strand of NC_135378.1, from coordinate 77,870,605 downwards.
CTTAGATCAATGGTCCCCAACCTTTTTATCACCGGGGACCGGTCAACGCTTCACAATTTTACTGAGGCCCGGGGGGGGGGGGGGTAGTCTTTTACCAAGAGTCGTTGCCGCCGCCACCTGAGCCCCTGCTCTGCTTGTTTTCCCGCCGGCACCCTTGACTTCCCGCCACCCACTGGGGGGCGCTACCAGCAGCAGCTGCACAGTGCCATACCAAGGGGGAACCCCAGCCATGGCGGCCACCGGAGAGCACCAAAGGTGAGCCGGTGGCAGAGTGTCACGGCAGCCCCCGAGGCAGCAGCTGGGGAGGAGGATGAGGAGAAGCCGCAGCCCGGTACCGAATGATCTACGGACCGGTCCCCGTCTGCAGACCAGGGGTTGGGGACCACTGGCTTAGATTATATTTTGGTAGCCCTGTATCTATGCCAACAATAGTTCCAGTTGCAGGGATGCCTCTGACATGGAAATCCAACAATAAGAAAAACTGCAGCGCAGAATATCTGAGGGCAGGAAAGGAGGTGAGCCGCAGTGTTTGTCAAGAAGGTCTTGTTCAGCAGATGGGGTGGCTGGAGGGTCAAAACTCCACGAGGCCTGAAAAATGAGCTGTGAGTTCTTGCTACAATGGTGGCTTATGCGATGTCAAGAAAAATTAATCACACGCTTACGCTGAAATGGTACAGTCCCGTTATCTTGGGCAGAATAATATTCTCGGGAAGCGCAAGGGCACGGCCACTGTACAGAATGAAGATAAAGGAACACAATGCATTTTGCGCAAAGGATGGAGTTTTTTGGGGGGTGTGAGGATTACGTAACAAAGGACCTGATGTGTCGCTAAAAAGAATCTTTGTGCTATTGTTCAACTGGCTCTCTATCAGTGTCGAGTCCAAACAATGTCTCAGATTCAGCCTGGCCAACATGTTGCTTCCGTCCTGTCGATTTGAGGACATGGCAGTGTGTGTTGTGATCTGGAGGGCCACAGATCCCAAGGATCTGTGATTGTGCACAAGGAAACTGCCCCAGGCCACTTCTCTGTGCCGAATGATGAGCTGTGAAAGAGAGGCAGGTGGAAACCCAGCCCTTCAGTAGCTGGTGCTTTACTCCTGAGCCTGTCTCCTGAAGCCCTTCCTCACTCCCAATCCACCATCTGGACTTGGGGGTTACCTCCGAAACACCGGTGTGCAAATCTGCAGGGGGACAGGGAAGGAGTTTGCAGCAGGCTGTGGGGAACTAGCACCCAGGAGGGAATATCAAGATCTTCTTTCTTCTCTGTTGCTGCCTCTCCTTTCTAAACCCCTCCATTCCAGCACTGTTGTCCGAGGCAGAAAGAAGCTTTCAGGTGAGAAGAGGATTACACGGAATGTGTCGTTGATCCCCAAGATCCCGGACGGGCTTTGCGATGGTGCAGAGAGTGACAGAGCAGGTCAAAAGAAGACTCTCTTTCCTCGGCGTTGTTTAGCCTACTGAATTAGAGTCTCTAAAAACTGAAGGTGCGATCGAACTCTGCTGGCATTTCAGGAAAGCAGGACAGAAGGTGCATATTGTCCTCCTCCCGGCTCTTTCCTCTCAGTTCTAAGTCAGGAGCAGACTATCCATTCACGTTACTGGGAGATTTCCCAGTGGGCTGCTACCCTTGGGAGTTATCAGCAGAGAAGCATCAAACCATTGTTGCAAAAGAAGAACAGCACTGCACCCTTCAAGATTGTTCCAAAATGACACACTTATGGTGGGCTGGTCTGTGGCACGGTGACCTTTGGTGGTACAGAACAGTGGGAAGATATTTTATGTATCTATCTTTAATTGGGATTATTGATAGGCTGCCTTTTTCACAGGGACTCAGGATTGCAGAGTGGAGCCAGCACAACCATGAAAATGGGGGGAGGGATTCAGGAATGAAGATTTTGGTGGCCTGGAACCACCAGAAAGAACCAAACCTTGTGGGGAGAGGAAAGGGAAGGCGACTGTAAGCTGCTTTGAGACTCCTTCGGGTAGAGAAAAGCGGCATAGAAGAACCAACTCTTCTTCTTCTTCTTCTTCTTCTTCTTCTTCTTCTTCTTCTTCTTCTTCTTCTTCAGTAATATCAGGGCACTCTCAGCCTCACTTCCCTCACAGGGTGTCTGTTGTGGGGAGAGGAAAGGGAAGGCGACTGTAAGCCGCTTTGAGACTCCTTAAGGCAGTGAAAAGTGGGGTATAGAAACCAACTCTTCTTCTTCTTCTTGTGTGCCATTTTGGTCACCTTTCTCTTTTTCCCTGCCAGCTTAGTCCAGGACTCTAGATGCCAGGCATCTTTCTACCCTAACCGCAGTCAATCTACAGCAGGGGAAGTGGAAAAGTAACCTGTGCAAATACGTTGATATGAATGAATCGACTCCCGTTCCTTTCGAAGACCCTCAAACATCAACATGTGTTCTTGTTGTTTTCTGAGCAAAAATAGGGTTGGTGGAAATCTGTTTTGTTTTGTTCTTAATTTAGCAAACAATGTATTTTTCTCCTATGTCTCTACAGCTGTGTGTGTGTGTGTGTGTGTGTGTGTGTGTGTGTGTGTGTGTGAATACAAAGAAGCCATTAGGCCTTGTTCATTGGGGGAACAATCCCCTGCCCATTCTGACTAGTTCTTCTTGTTCGGTGCAGGTTGCAAAAATCTGCCAAGGCTGCCTCACTTCTTTTCTATGTGAAGGAAGTCGCTTCTGGAATTGCACCTCTCCTGCTCTTGATGGCTTTGTTTTTCCACTCACTGGGCAGTTCCTAAAATATTTTTGCTCAGGTTCAGGCAGCGCCGGCTGGTTGCACAAAAGCTGCAGGGCGGAGGAAGGAGTGGAGTGGCCCGAAACAGCCTTGATCAAAAAACACACTGCCTCTCCCCTTACGATTTACTGAATCAGCGGAGTGCATCGAGGACGGGCAGTGAGAATCGGTTACTTATAAACCATGCGGGGGGGTGGGGGCAGGGAAGAATCGGCCTTTCCAAGAAGCCAGGAACAGGGGGAAAGAGGTCGGTTACGCCCTTTTCGTTCCAAACTGTTGGAATTGCTTTGCAACACATTTTAGAGGCTTAAAGATTTTTTAAAAACCAAAATATTAGAAGTTCCTTTTGGAAGAAGCGAGGGACCCACTTCTTGTCATGCGTAAGGCTACAAAATGCCCTTAAATTCCACATTGATCTTTGACAGGCTTGCACTCAGATCTGCTTCATACACTGTTGATCTTGAAAGGGCTACAGAGTCAGTGTTGATTTGTGCTGTACTGAAGAGCCATTGTTCTAAACTAAACTATACTTGCCGCAGAAAAAAAGCAAATACTGGAGCAGGGTTGGCACGTGAGAACGTAAGAGAAGCCATGTTGGATCTGGCCAGTGGCCCATCCAGTCCTGCAGTCTGTGTCATGCAATAGCCAAACCCCAGGTGCCAGTTGTTGTGGAGCACGTGCCAGGGGCTGAACTCCACTACCAAGAGGTTCTCCTGGCGTTCTCCTCCTTTTCCCCTGAAGTGGCTCAAGATGGGGGTAAGAGGAGGAACTGCTTCCTGCTGGTGAGATAAGAGGTTTGCTGGTCTTTGATGGGGTGGGTTCTTCAGGGACCAAGGCACAAGAATGCACTTTGGGGAGAAATGGAGTTATAGGAGGCATGAAAACTGGCTAGGGTTGTAAACCCGAGGAAATTCATGTGGATTTGAGGGTGGAAAAGGGACTTCCGCTGGGTGCAATAGCATATCATGCACGCTCTGAACTGATATCTGTCATCTGAGGATCAGTCATGATTTCAAGCGATATTCAGGTCCCACCTGGATATTGAGAACCCCATAACTGGCACTGACTGAGAAGCCACAAGAGGGACTTCAGTCTGAAATATTTGTGTCTACATCATAGAAGTAACTGATTACAGAAATAACTCATTCCTGCCTTTTCTATATCTGTGGTTTCAAAGTATGCATTTCAGTTTTGAAAGGAAGGTATAAAAGGTGGTGAATATGTTGACAGCCTATTGGCTAGTTCAGTGGTCTTTAAAATTTCTTAATGTGAGATCCATCAAACATCAATCATATGTTTTTAGAGTGATGTGACAGGAAGAGGAGAAGCAGGGCCAACATCAGTACACCCTAAGGTGGGGAAACTGCCAGGGTCTAGGGTTTTTAGTGGAACCCATTGCCACCAACACCTGCCTTGCCTACTGTCTCCCCTTCCTCCTGCTCAAATTCTTGATATAGAACAAAATGCTACCCCAGGCTATGCTGACATGTTTGTTCAAAGAACAATGATTTGATGAGTGCTTCGTAATTAGACAGAGATTTGGGAGATAGACTATGTCTGTGATTGCTTTACCTGAGGTGAATCATAGGTGATATTTGAATGCCACACAGGAAAGCTATTAAGTTGGGGAAAGGTATTGCTAAAATTCAGCAGATGCCAGGGAAGTAAGGTTGGGAAATTGATGAAATTAGTTACGAGTTCCTGGGAAACCTATTGTCCTAAATTATGTATCTTTCTGCAGTGGTGAAGATCACTAGCTATTCCTTTTCATACATTCTATGTCCAGACTTGTCCTGGAGACTGGCATCCATGTCTGTGCCCTGTTCAATTTATGATCTGTTTGATATTTGTCATTTTTGGCCAGACAAAATTGTAGTGCAATTAATATTTAACATGAAGGGTGTTTATGGCTTTCAAACTAAAATCTACCTCTCATTGAGAGTAGGAGACTGCTTGCTAACAGAGAGACCTCCAGCTACCACTTGGAGGTTGGTGGTCCTATTTTCAACCTAGCAAGTTTTGTGACCCATCTCAGGATCCTACCCTTTATGTTGAAGACCACTGGCATAAATCTTGTATTCTGTATCCAACATAGTTGCCTTCCTCTGTGGGTTTTCCTCAGATTACTCCATTATCCTATAGGTGGAAGAATAGTTGGGAGGAATGGACCACAACAACTTTGCTTGACTGATCTAAGGCCTGGCCTTGGACCATTATGCACAAGTTGGATAATTCACTTTCAGTTCACTTTAGAAGTAGATTATCCTGTTCTGCACAGGAAAACCCAGCTGCAAAAGCACATTGAAAATGCATTATCCAACTTGTACATAATGGACCCTTGTTGTAGTTCTTCCAAATTGGCCCCATTGGTCCACATGGCTCTGCTAACCCTGTCTTATTTGAGTGATATGATTAAAATTGGAAATTTACTGCTAGAGGATGCACATAGGCCTGAACAGCTTTCAAGGGGGATTAGATAGATTCAGTAGAATAACTCCATCAGTGCCTACTAACCATGGTGACTGTGGAGAACATCTGCTGGCACTAAGACACTAATTCTCAGTACCAGGTGGCAACATCAGAGGAAGGCCTCTCTGCCCTGTTGTTGGTCCTCCAGAGGAACAAATTGGCCAGTGTGTGAGACAGGATGCTGGACTAGATGGATTATTGGTGTGATCTAGCAGGTCTCTTCTGATGTTCTAATGAAGGTCTTGGCCTCTCTGTTGCTGGCCCTCTAGAAGAACTGGTTGGTGTGAGACAGGATGATGGACTACATGAACCACTGGTCTGATCCTATAAGACTCTTCTTATGTTCTTATGAGTCCTTTGGTGGCAAATACAGCTAATCTCCTCTTTTGCTTTTGCGGAGAATATGTCAAAACAGCTGCCATTTGGAATCATCACTTGTCGATGTTCCTGGCAGACCTGTGGGACGGAATATCACTTAACGGTTTAGAAAATTTAGGTCCCCCGTCCCCCTTCCCCCCCCCAGGTGAAGGGCAGCACCTTACAAGCGTGTCCCTCTTCTCTTGTAGGAGGAGACAGAGAACGGATGACAGCCAATCATGAGACCTACCTTCTCATGGCCAGCACTCAGAATGACATGGAGGACTGGGTGAAATCTATCCGCAGGGTTATATGGGCTCCTTTTGGAGGAGGTGAGTATGCTTGTGAAAAGGAAGAGAAACTTAAAAAAAAATATCTGTAGCTTGTTTTGTTTTGTCAGGTATCTCTCTGAGAGTTTTGGCAATGAAGTGGAGAAATTAAGTTCAGTGATTGAAGTAGACGTAGAAAGGTGTTCAGAGTACCCCTGTGAACTACTTGGATGGAATTGTTAGCACGGCCTGCCTAATATATTTTGAAGCTTAACGTTCCAAGCATATATTCCTCTGCCAGCCAGAAACCCATTTTCCCCTATCGGCATGGAATGCATTTTACTCTTCCAGATTGCCAGTTACACACAGTATCTTCTGCCAAATAGATATAGATATAGATATAGATATAGATATAGATATAGATATAGATATAGATATAGATATAGATATAGATATAGATATAGATATAGATATAGATATAGATATAGATTGCAGAATTGTTTTAGAACTCTGTGTAAACTTGTACAGTAAAGTTAAGAAATTCATTTCACAACTTGCAAAGCTGTCAGATTCATTTCAGCGCAGAGGGAGGCTCCATACTTCCAGCAGTGATGCTGTCCCGGAGCTGCTAGAGAGCTGCCAGCCTTCAAATAGAATCATAGAAGAGGCCACACAGAATCATAGAGTTGGAGCAGGCCAGACAGGCCTTCTAGTCCATCCCGCTGCTCAATGCAGGATCAGCCTCAAGCCTCCAGGATAAGTATCTGTCCAGCTGCTGCTTAGAATCCTAGAGTTGGAAGGGACCATCTAGTCCAACCCCCTGCTCAGTGCAGGATCAGCCGCCCTAAAGCATCCAGGATATCTGTCTGGCCATTGCTTAATACAGTGCCTAGAGATCTCCCAGACTTACAACTGATTTCCAGGGGACGGAAATTAGTTCCCCTGGAGAAAACGGCTGCTTGGGAAGGTGGGCCATATGGTTTTATACCCCACTGAGGTTCCTTCCCTGCTTCTAATACATTCTGCCCCCAAAATCTGTAGGAATTTTCCACGCCTGAGCTGGCAACCCTAAGCTGAAACAAAGTCTCTGTGGGCATCTCTTGAGAAAGGGCTGCGGTCTTACATAGAATCATAGAATCCTAGAATCATAGAGTTGGAAGGGGCCATACAGGCCATTCTAGTCCAACCCCCTGCTCAATGCAGGATCAGCCCAAAGCATCTTATGATCTAATCTCCCTGCTGAAAGTCAGCTGGGGCCAGGAACAGGGATGCCAGCCTTCAGGTAGGACCTGAAGATCCCTGGAATTACAGCTCATCTACAGACTACAGAGGTCAGTTCCCCTGAAGGAAATGGCTGCTTTGGAGGGGGCATTGTTTCTGGCATTGTTTCCTGCTGAGGTTCTTGTCCTCCCCAAGCTCCAGCCCCCTCAGTATCCTTCTCATGCATTTGGCTCCCTGCATGGTTGGAGAACCCGGATGTGGATGCTAGGGCATGGCTGATGCTTGCCTTGACCAGGGCCTGTTTTTTTGAGAATTTAGAGGCCTCCATTTATCTAAACTGGTCCCTTGGTCTACGTAGGTGACTAATAATCCCTACAGTGTCCATTGTCTGTTATCAAGCTTTTTCCCTAGGGAAAGGAGCTAATATATTACAAAACGGCACATTTCGTGTCTGCTGTACTCATGTGCAGGCCAGGCCATAGATACAGCCGAAACGTGTTTGATCAGTGGCATCGAGTGTGGTTTTATCTGAGGTTATAACTAAAGCCTTTGCTGGTATTTTTAGAATTACATTAGTTTTTGGAAACTTTTTTGGTACACACTTTTTTGGTACAGACGTTTCCCCTTTTGTTAGCCTGTTTTCTTTCTTTCTTTCTTTCTTTTGGCTCCTGGCCTTCATCCCCAAATCTCCAGGAATTCCTCAACCTGGGCCTGTCAACCCTGGGAAGGAATTTTCCCCCAGCTCCCAATTCCTCCTAGTCCCTTTCCTCTGGCCAGGGCAATCAATACAAAAGACAAGAAAGCAGATTCTCTGGCTTGTCATCAGTAATGTTCTCTTCCCCTGGGGAAATAAATGCTGGGCAGTTTGGTAGTATTGTTTCTTCCACAACTGAGATAGGCGGGGCAGCAGCTGAAAAGTATGTTTACTGTTAGAAAATTGCCCTTTCTACATATCAATTAGAGCCAGGGGTAATCAAACTGCGGCCCTCCAGATGTCCATGGACTACAGTTCCCAGGAGCCCCCTGCCAGCGAATGCTGGCAGGGGGCTCCTGGGAATTGTAGTCCATGGACATCTGGAGGGCCGCAGTTTGACTACCCCTGAATTAGACCATCGAGGGGGTGGAGGGGAGAGAACATTATAATTGTTAACGGGAACTCTATAGGGCAGGGGTAGTCAACCTGTGGTCCTCCAGATGTTCATGGACTACAATTCCCATGAGCCCCTGCCAGCAAACGCTGGCAGGGGCTCATGGGAATTGTAGTTCATGAATATCTGGAGGACCGCAGGTTGACTACTCCTGCTATAGGGAACGCAAACACTCCCTGCACACCATTTCAGTAAGTCAGGGAGAATCGTCTTAGGAAGGGCATTTTCAGCCCTTGGCTGGTGGTCTTATTCTGTGGCTGGGTCTCACTTGGAAGCCTGCCTGGTACTACCTCGGATGTATCTGCAGCTGTGTCTTAAATGCTCCCCAGGGAGGAGGAAGACCCCAGCTGAATATAGTGTGAAACATATTTGAAATACATTCCACTTGTCTGCTAGGAATCTGATGCCTGTGCAAATACCAGAGAAAGGCCCAAAGAACTGGACACTTTGGCTGTGCTGGCCTATAACAGAGAGTTTAATAACTTTGCTGGTCTCCAAAAAGGTCAGATTTCTTTAATATTTCCCAGGGCCCTGGGAAGCATCTCCTTCCCATTTTAGCGGATAACGTGGCTCATTTCTCGAGACATAGGCTGTGAAAACGGCTGAATCCACACATTTGCTTGGATCGGGGAGATCTTGCATTGGATCAGAGCAGGTTGTGCATTGGGGGAGACCCTCAGCAAAATGTGTTCTCAGGGACCCCCACCAATAAGCCCCACCATCCCTTTGTACTCTCTGTTTGCCTTAGGGTTGCCAGGCTCCAGGTCGTGACTGGAAATCAGTTCTGGAGAAAATGAAGAAGAAGAAGAAGAGTTGGTTCTTATATGCCGCTTTTCCCTACCCGAAGGAGGCTCAGAGCGGCATACAGTCGCCTTCCCATTCCTCTCCCCACAACAGACACCCTGTGAGGTGAGTGAGGCTGAGAGAGCGCTGATATCACTGCCCGGTCAGGACAGTTTTATCAGTGCCGTGGCGAGCCCAAGGTCACCCAGCTGGTTGCATGTGGGAGAGTGCAGAATCGAACCTGGCATGACAGATTAGAAGTCCACACTCCTAACCACTACACCAAACTGGCTCTCGAGGTGGCCATGAGTTTAAAGTAGACTTTATGGCAGGGTTAGCCAAACTGGCTCTCCAGGTGGCCATGGACTACAATTACCATGAGCCCCTGCCAGAATGCTTAAAAGTTGTGCTCTGTTGGATTCAAATGATCACGTTTCATGTATATACACAAGATATCATTTGCCATTGATGCTTTAGGCTGATCCTGTATTGAGCAGGGGATAGGACTAGATGACCCCTATGGCCCCTTCCAACTCTATGATTCTGTGATCCTATAAGCAGTGGCTGGGCAGATACTTCTCCTGGATGCTTTAGGCTGATCCTGCATTGAACTCCGCAAATGGTTTTTAATGTATCCAGACCCCTTAAGAAACTCAGCATTGAGTCACCATATCAGAGGAATATGGAGAGAAGCCATTAGCTAACAACAGCATACATTCTGCTGTTGAACTGAGTGGCTTTGAGTGGTTTTCGATTTCTGTTCTAATGGATATATGCTGGCAGCTGGCCTAACTTTCATGAGGGACGCAGGCAAGAAGTACACAAAGATGTGCTCCGAATGTGCTCCGAAATGCTTGTTTATTTTACTTTGGGCCGCTTCTCACCTGTCAGACATGCAGTTTTTGATTCTTCGAGCCACAATGGCTTCCTTTGTTTTCATGTCCCGTTTTCATCAGTTTCTCTTGTGCCTCTTGGCAGCTCTTCCTCCCCTGGCCTGAGCTTCCCACTCACACGCCTGACGCTAAATTGCCCACAGTGCTGCCTTATCCTGTGGACCATGGTGGCCAGAGGACATCAAGCTGTGTCCAAGACGGCCATTGCTGCATTGCTTGCAAACAAACCCAGCTGGGCTGCCACAGTCCATGAGATTAACAGGAGCAAGGGATGAGCCCAAGGCGTCCAAATAGCAATGGAACTAAACAAATGCTTGGTGTGGTGAGGTTCCCCAACTCCCCCACCCAAGAACCTCCTACCCCAGATAGCCGAGGTTAGCCTGATGCCATCATCTTTTGGAAGCTCAATGAGGTCAAGGTACAAGGTCGTGCCTTGGCTGCTGCATTTTCAACATGTCTTATGCCGACCTATATGTGCTGTTTATTTTATTTTTCATCCGCCTTATTATCCCCCCCCCAATTTAGCCCACTCCTATGGGCTGTTCAGGCTACGTTTTTTCCCCTTTTGTTTCCTGTCCTGAACCCCAAGTGAGGTTTCCCACTTGGAAGTTCCCACCTTTTTGGTATGGTGACCGATAGGTCCAAATTTACTTGGGATGGTGACTCAGCTAGGGCAAGCTGGGACCCTGGCACCCATCTAGTCCAGCATTCCATTTTCTACCGTAGCTAACCAAGCAATATTTCCACTGTGAATCCCAAGCAAATGGTATTCCAACGTGTACAGCCTTTGCATGCGGAGGTTACATTTGAGCCTCTGACCACCCTCTCCTTCTCCATAACTCTCTCTAATCCCCCCATGAGATTCTAAGAGACTCGCCCTAGTAACCATCAGGACACGTTTTACTTGATCGATATGCATATGCAAGGAAGAAAAAATATCAACCAATTCATGATATGGAAGCTACTGTTTCCGGGGTCAGATCTTGGTTTCCAAAATATACATAAGAGAGCAACAGGAAAGACAGGGATTGCCATTAGGGAGGGTTGGCCCATAACCCACTTTCAGAGTCTTCACAACCCACTTTTGGGTCCCGATCCATAGGTTAGGAAACACTGCCTTAAGCAATGTCTTACTCTGCATGTGCTGGAAGCAAGAAATTTTATTTCTGCTCTCAGGCTTCCAGAGTTGAGAGTCACTCAATAAATCTGATGGGTAATAGGTTGATTAAAGGAAACGTTAACGTGCAACACATCTTAAAACTTGCGGAATTTGTGGCCACAAGCTTTATGGGTGACAATGACCGATGAAAATTCCATAAAACGTCCATGTGTGCAGTAAGGATAAGCCCAAATTGTGAATGCGGGCTCCGTTGATTGAAATACCCTCAAGCATGTCAATTTGGTACCAAAGTCATGCTGAATTTTTCTCATAAAAATGAATGCATTTTCATGGCTGTTTTTGCATCAATTGTGAATAAATAGCGTAAAAGAAGCATGCAAAAAGCAAAACGGTCATTAACAACAGGCATCAAGCAAGGGAGGGGGGATCGGTACACCTTTTGTGAGCACATCTAATTGGTTACTCTTAACATGCTCTAAGTTGGGCTTCCTCCTGCAAGGGAGTGGCAAACCACACTCAAACGTTTCTTGCCTGCTTGCCAGACGATCCTAGAATCTCCTGCTATACTACATGCATGCTGTACAACAAATAGAAATAAATCCACTTTGATACACAGGCATCAGGTTTTCAGGGTTTGGTGTGGCGGGCATCCATTTTCTCATACCTTATTTCCTGTGCAGGGCCCACCTTTGGAGTGGTTTTGACCTCCAGATTTAAAACGAGCTTCCCCTGGTGAACCCATCAAGCTGAATGTAGTAGAGCAGGGGTAGTCAACCTGTGGCCCTCCAGATGTCCATGGACTACAATTCCCATGAGCCCCTGCCAGCATTTGCTGGCAGGGGCTCATGGGAATTGTAGTCCATGGACATCTGGAGGGCCACAGGTTGACTATCCCAGTAGTAGGGCACATGATTCCCACGAAGAAGGCCTCAAGCCAAGGCCTCAAGCCCTGACATCTCTACTTAAAATTGACTTTGGCATTCTGGGAAAGACTTTTTTGTGCCTCAGATATGGTCAGACTGCTGCCACTCAGTGTAGGCCAGGGATTCCCAACTGTGGTTCCATGGACCACTGGGGGTTCTCGGGAATTCCTAAGGGGGTCCACGGAAGCTCTGAAGTGGCATAATTGGGGGGGGGGAAATCTGGGCTGTCTTCTCAGCTCCTACTCTTCTTTCCAGCCACAGTAGTAGTAAAGGTGAGGGGAAGGGAGCAAAGGGAGGGCTAAGAGTGCTGGTAGTGATGTCACTTCTGGGGGTGTGGCAGGGGACGTGGCAACCTGGCATCATTTCCGGGGTGCGTTGAAGTCTGAAAAATTATTTCAGGGGCTCCCTCACTGTCAAAAGGTAGAAAAAAGCTAGTGTAGGCAACAATGAACTTGGGGAACTGGGGAACTACTTCCAAGATAGGGATGCTCGAATGCTTGCCTGTTTGGCTCATGCAGCGTTCGCCGGTCTCAAACAAGGAGCTGATTTTTCGATGGACTGTTCACCTGTTCGTTGACCCATTCACCGGCACATGGGGGACCGTGCACTTGGCTGTTGGTGCATGTCCATCCTCACACAGCCCCTGTGAGTTCTTCTCCTGCTCTGTTTCACAGGCAGTTGTTTAAACAGAACATGCTTACAGTCCAGTGGCACCTTTAAGACCAACCAACACCTGGGTGCCACCAAACTCTAAATTTGTTCTGCTGCTTCAGACCAACCCGGTTTCCCACTTGAAGTTGTTTAAACAGATGGTGAAATCACCGATGAATAAACTCTGTTCTTTAAAAAGAAACCTTGCCATCTGGTTGGAGTCAGGTGCGTAGCCGTGTTGATCTAAGTCCAAAGGCATCTTTAAGACCAACAAAGTTTTATCCCAGGTGTGCGCTTTCATGTGAATCCACACTTTCTCAGACAATGGAATAGGAATCATCCGAGTGCAGATATAAGGGCCAAGTAAACTGGCAGGAAATTAGTAAACAACATCCTGGAGATACCCTACAAATATGCACAAATATCCCACAAATATCTTGATAGAATAACAGAATTATCAGTCCTTTGGGTCCAGTGACACCTTAAAGACCAACAAAGATTTATTCAAGGTGTGAACTTTCATGTGCATGCACACTTCCTCAGACAACGGAACAGGGGTCATAAGAGTACAGATATAAGGAGAGAGTAAATTAGCAAATTAGTAAAGAGCATCATGTAGACATGCACAATTATGCAGAATGATAATTTCTTGCTAAGATAGACCCTTTGGGTATGGTTATCACCTGATTCAGTTCTTTGGTTTCAATTGCCGTTCACAAAAACATAAGGGGAATAAAAACGTTAAGGTTAGTGATTACTGGCAGATGCTTTCTCAGTTGTGAAAAGAAATAATTAAGAGAGACCTGCTGCTGGCCCCATCCATCTCCACCCAAGCACGGATCCTCCCCACAAGTGATAAGCTGTGCTGAGTTCAGTCTCCTGTCCTAAGACCAAAGCGTTAGATCAGGGGTAGTCAAACTGCGGCCCTCCAGATGTCCATGGACTACAATTCCCAGGCTCCTGGGAATTGTAGTCCATGGACATCTGGAGGGCCGCAGTTTGACTACCCCTGCGTTAGATCCTAAAACTTTGTTACATAACATTAGAGCCCTACTTTCTCAAATGAAATAAAATGAAGAGGGGTTTGGAAGGAATGCATATCCAAGAGCTGGATGAGGTTAGCCTACATAGAAACTAATATCCCTGTTGAGTCCTGGGGATTCCATCGGTATGAGTGTTTGTCTTAATTGGTCCTTAGTAATGCCGGGGCCACTTAATCTGATTGGTTTAAGCAGCATTTTTGCACATGCTCAAAAACCTGTTTTAAACCTGTTCTGCAGGCCTTCAGGTTGTTTGGTACTGAGCTGAGCAGATCTGGGGGGTGTCTGTTTGCGTTCACATATTGTCACAGTCAAATGGAAGAAGTCAGCCAGGCAGACCCAGGCAGACCAGAGAGCCAGTTTGGTATAGTGGTTAGGAGTGCGGACTTCTAATCTGGCAGACCGGGTTCAATTCTGCGCTCCCCCACATGCAGCCAGCTGGGTGACCTTGGGCTCGCCACGGCACTGATAAAACTGTTCTGACCGGGCAGTGATATCAGGGCTCTCTCAGCCTCACCCACCCCACAGGGTGTCTGTTGTGGGGAGAGGAAAGGGAAGGCGACTGTAAGCCGCTTTGAGCCTCGTTCGGGTAGGGAAAAGCGGCATATAAGAACCAACTCTTCTTCTTCTTCTTTTGATGCAAAATCTGTGGCATCCCTAGTGGTGGGAAATGCGGTCAAGTCCCAGGCAATCCCAAAGGGTTTTCAAATCAAGAGGTAGACAGAGTTGGTTTGACATTGCCTGCTGCTGCATAGCAACCCACGGCCTTCCTCGATGGCCTCCCATCCGAATACTAACCAGGGCCGACCCTGCTTAGCTTCTGAGCTCTAATGAGAGTGAGTTCGCATGCCTGCGATGGGCTACCACACAAGGCAGCATCACTGAAACACTTCCACTGAGAATTGCTGGACAGGCAAGCTTAAGGGCCTGGCGTGCTTTGTGCAAGGTGTGTATTCCTCATGGCCTTTCTTGTAGAAAGCCATTCCAGATGTTCATGATACCGCCCAACAGCCCCGGGTTCCATGTGCTTGCCAACCCGTGTTTTGCTGCAGTCCCATCAAAACTAGAAGCTCTATTCAGCAACGGGCTGAAGTACAGGCTGGTGGCTGGTGGGGAGGGCAGGACGCCTGTGGCTGTTTGAAAAGGTGGATTACAATGGTGGTGGTGAAGGAAGAGTTAGAACAGGGGTAGTCAAACTGCGGCCCTCCAGATGTCCATGGACTACAATTCCCAGGAGCCCCTGCCCGCGAATGCTGGGAATTGTAATCCATGGACATCTGGAGGGCCGCAGTTTGACTACCCCTGAGTTAGAAAGTGTGCATGCGCCATTGCTTTCGCGTGCACGACCCCGCCACACCGTCTTGGAGGACGTGTTTCTTTCCCAAAGCCTTTGGCACAAGACCAGTGCCCACCACCTTTGTGGAGACTGTCACATTGGACATGGGCCTTCTGGCTAAAACCGTGAGGCCGTCGAGATGGCAAGTCCGGCAGCTCTGCCAATGATTAACCGGTTTTTTTTTAGACGACGGTGTTAAGTTGTGCTAGCAAGAGGAGCGAGGGGGGGAGGAGAGAGGCGGCTTCTGGGAAGGAGATTGTTTCCGAGCGGAGAAAGCAGAAAAGGTGCCGGGAGCAGCCTTGTTCAAAATGATTCCCTGCACGCTCCTCCGCGAATTAAATTCCTTCCCCGATTGGATTTGGAAAATGACATTCTGTTATTGGCGCTAATAATAGGGAGGGGGAAGAGCTTTGATTACGGAGCATGAAAACAGAAATTGGGAAGTTCCAAGAGGCTGGAGGAGCAACTGAGATTAATAGCAGGGGGGGGCTGGCGGGCAGCGTGGGGAAGCCGGGTGCTCATGTGAGCGGCAGAAGGGCTCTTAAGCTGCCACACGTGACGGTCGCTTGAAGTCAACTCAAAGTCAACAATTATTTTATTTTATTTTTGGGAGAAAGAAACATTCCACACAGTTAGAAGCTGGGCAGGCTGCTGTGTGCTTCCTGGAGGCTGCTTTTCTTGCACCTGCCGCATGCCTGCAACGGGCTAGAGCAGAAGGCAGAAGCTGCAGCCACAGCAGCAGCAGCAGCAGCAGCAGCACTGAAACACTTCCACCGAGACTAGTTGGACAGGCAAGCTCGCAGTTCCAGCGTGTTTTACGCCAGGCGTGTATCCTTTGATGCCGAGGAACTTGGTGGTGGAGCTGAGCGGCCGATGCCGCCGGAGCTGATCGCTGTCCCATGAGAGTCGGGGGCAGTGGGAAAGCAACAAATCATCCAGAAAACCTGAGCAAATACCCAGAGAGGAGGCGTTATCGTGCATAAGAATTGGGGGTGGGGGCCTTTGGAAGAGCATCTCTAATGGACAACATGTAGTCTTTGGGGAGAGCGAGTCATTATTTTTGTGAAGATAAAAAGGAGCCAGCGAGGAGCACCCAAGGCAATTCTTTGGGGGGGCCTTTTATTTTTGTCATTGTTCTCATCTTCTGTTCGCGCGCGGCTATTTGCTGACCTTTCCCCCGTGGAATCCGTGCTCCCCCTCCCCATTCGCTCCACCCCACGCCGTTCACGACGCGAAGTGCCGATCCCCCCGAAAGCGTGCCGCAAGACCCCCGCAAGACCCCCTCGGACGGACAATATTCCTTTCTGCCGAAATGCTTTTCGTCGTGGCGTTGCTTCGGCAGGAAATAAAATCAAAAGCGTGAGGAAGAGGAGCCAGCAAGACAGAAAGGAAAGCCATCTGGAAGTGACCAGCTGAGAAGAGACCTTGGTTTTATTCCGAAAAGCGCTCGGTAGCTAAAACCTGCCAAGAAGATCGCAGTTTGCCAAGTCCAAAGGGGAAATGCTGCTCCGAATAGTAGTGAACAAGGATGGTTGATAGCAGTTTGTCCTCCCGTAGTTGGTTTTAGCCACATGCTCCTTGCCTTGCAAGTGGATCTTAGGCCTGCATGATGCCTGAAGACAGGAATACGGGGGTCCGTGCCTCGGGTGCCTTAGCATCCTCCCCCTTTGTTCCCAAAACTACCTACAGGAGAATTAAGCGGTGTTTTAGCTTCCGCAAAGGTACGTACAGTTCTCACTTTTTTCTTTCTGTGGGGGATTTTTTTGCAAGGTTACGGGAGTCGGGGGGGTGGGTGGGTATAGAAAGTGCTGTTGCCTGTTCAATAGAAATTCAGAAACAAAGGGTCAGAAACAGTCAAAGACATCAATCCTGACTTGGCTAGGTTTTGTTTTTCGTTCCGTGTGGCACGCCTGTTTAAAAAGGTAGACAATGAGTTATAGTTTTGACAGCGCTTCTGAGCTAACAAACCCCCCCAGGATCACCGGGTTGCCCTTCTGCCTGGGAGAAGTGGCTAGATTTTTCTGTAAGCAGGGAAGGCGAGCTAGAAGTCTAACAGTTTGTCTCTGAAAATGTCCAATGAGCCAGAGGTTTGCTAGGCACATTTGATCCTGTCCTCTGGGCTGCCTGGTTTTACGCGCTTGCTTTTCTTCCGTGGTCCGTATTTTGACTTCGCTTGCCGCAGAATGTGTTCTTACAGATAGTACCTGCTCCTTCTCATGCTCTCTTTAATGCTGCGTATGTTTAATGAATGCGTCGGATTTTCACCGGGTATTGCAACTGCATGCCTGTGTATCTAGCTCAGCTGCTGGTGGAAGGGAGAGGGGGAAATATACCTTCTCTGGGAAGCAGCTGGCAGTGATGCAAGATCTATATGAATGTAAGATCCCTACAGGATCATAGTCTGCCAGCATTCTCTTTCCGAGTGTCAGGGGCTTCCAGGAAGCTCTGGAGCTGGACCCGGGTGCAGCAACCCT
Organism: Paroedura picta; assembly: GCF_049243985.1. Taxonomy (NCBI): domain Eukaryota; kingdom Metazoa; phylum Chordata; class Lepidosauria; order Squamata; family Gekkonidae; genus Paroedura; species Paroedura picta. The sequence goes on along the minus strand of NC_135378.1, from coordinate 77,853,182 downwards.
CTCTTTTCACCTCCTTGAGCATCTGGCATTCGGAAACCGCATGCCACTGAATATGGAGGGTCTGTTTAAGTGTCTTGACTAATGAAGCTTTAGACGCAGAGGCAGAATCTCCGTATGGCTGGGAAAAAAAATACTCATTTGCATTAGGTCCCCCCCCGTGAAAAAGGAGAGATCTCTCTTTTACCTGAAATTTAAGAAACTGTCATCAGCAGGCAGGACAGGGGAACTGCATCTTGGATCCTGGGGAGGGCAGAAGCTTTGATGACATCTTTGCTCACATTGTCATTCGTTTTTATTGTTTTTGGGGAGCTCCCGGAATACAAGATTGAGGGATAAGTCAGCGGCCGCGAGCCATTTCCTGTTGTCTGCTCTTGCATGTGGGTAGGTGTGGGGGGAGGGGGGGGCAGACTGCACCATGCATCAATCATTTGCCACAGGGACATATGGTGATTATGCATGCTATATGCAAGCTTTCCTTACATGGGGAGAGAGGATAATGTGCAACTTTGAGACGATGGCCAGCAATAGCACCCTGGTCAGATGGGGCCAGTTTGCCCGAGAAAGGTGAAAGCTATAGATGAAATTCTCCTGTGCCCCTCCAAGAAATGTCATGAATCCTATCAAAACTCCCTGGTTGCCCTTGAAATCCCTACAGGTGTCCTGATTCCCAATTTGATTTGGATTTTGCTTCAGGCAATGTTCAGAAGTCCCTCTCGGGAGGTGTGAAATTCCCCAGGGAAATGTTGCTTCCTTTGAAATACCTACTGAGGCTTCCCCTGGGCAGGACTTCTGAATGTCACTTTAGGTGAAATTTGGTTGATGCATTTAAAGGGGTTTGCAGACAAGAGTTTCGGGAGCAGATGGCAGGAGAGGAAAAGAAGAGAGATCGCACCATTTTGGTCACCGTTTTGAATGATGCCACCAGAAGATAAGCCCTTCTGGCCAATGGTCTATCTAGTCCAGGGGTGGCCAAACTGTGGCTCTCCAGATGTCCATGGACTACAATTCTCACGAGCCCTTGCCAGCCTGTGCAGGCAGGAGTTCTTGGGAGTTGTAGTCCATGGACATCTGGAGCACCACAGTTTGGCCACCTCTGATCTAGTCCAATATCCTGGTGGACCAACATAGAGGCTGCATGATTCCTCCTAGCACTGACTTTCAGAGTATTACTGCTTTGGATGTTGAGATTCCTTTTTGTTGCCATGGCTATTGGCCATCACTCTCACCATTTAAATATTCTCAAAATTTAAATATTCCCAGAGTAAAGAAGTCTTTATTTTTGTAGCATTGAAGTCTCCCCAAAATGGCGCTTTTCCACCAGGTATTTGGTTAAGGTCAAGGGTAACACCTTTACAACCTATATGGGCTCCCTGCCTAGTCCCATGCCTGGGGATTTTGCTCCGGTTGTTTTCCTCCATCCTGACAGTAGAAACACTGATTGAGGGGCCTGGCTTGTTAGGGAATGATCTATGGATGGAGCGATTAATTCGCGAGACGCACTGTAATAATGTGAGTAGGATTTTTGAAAGGTTGTATGTTTTGTCCTTGGATTGTTTTTATGATTTGTCGTAAGACTCCCCGAAACCATTCAAGGAGGGGTGGCCTAAAAGCCAAATAAATAAATAAAATGCATTCACCGTAGCTAATCCACGTTGAAAAATTCGCACCATTTGGGCATAAGGGGAAGACTGTTTTGCAGGCCCATTGGGACTTTGAAAGTTCCGTCAGGGCCCGATTTTCTGCCGGCAGCTCATTCCACCAGGCTGGAGCCAAGTCCAAAAAAAAAAAATCCCTGACTTCTATTGAGGCCAGGCGCACCTGGGTTTATATTGTTTGCCTGTTTATTCATTGGTATCTGAATGTTCCATTCGAACGGAGACCGTCCAGAATTGCCTTCCCTGTAAATGCGGCGCATTGTGATATCTGATTGGCTACATGATGCCATGACTACATCACACTGCCCATGTGATCACTGATTGGTTATGCCACACAATCTGCAACAAAAGTCTCCTTAAAAAACAATTGCACAGATTAGTTGAGTAAGAGCGACTGACCCCTCCACACAGAGAGAAGGGAGAGGAAGGGAAATGAGACCACATGCAGACTGAGAGTCCCCATCCCTGCAGCATGCCATCTGTACTAGGTCTTCATGCATTTACATTTTCCTGTAACTGAGATGGACGTGACTCTCAACCCAACAGAAGCCATGCAAGGGAGAGGGAAAACCCTGCATCCATTTCTCACCTGTATGCTTCTATACTTCCAGCGGTGTGCGAATGTGTCAAAACCATACACATTGTTTCAGTGGAATCATAGAGTTGGAAGGGGCCATACAGGCCACCTAGTCTGACCCCCCGCTTGATGTAGGATCAGCCTAAAGCATCTCTGACAAATGTTTGTCCAGCCTCTGCTTGAAGACTGCCAGTGAGGGGAAGCTCACCGCCTCCTTAAGCAGCGAAGTCTACTGCTGAACTATGCTTGTAAAAAAACCCCCCCAAATCCCCTAATATCCATCTGGTATCTTTCTGGCTGTCATTTAAGCCCATATTTGCAATCCTCTGAAGCCAACTGGAACAGCTCCCTGCTCTCCTCCAAGTAATAACCTTTCAAACACTTCCTTTGTAGGGCTTGACTGCAGGTCCTCTCCTCTGCTGCTAACAGGAACCTTCCCTTGCCCTCTTCCAAGTGACAATCTTTCAAATACTTCAAGAGAGCCATCCTGTCCCCTCTCAACCTCCTCTTCTCCAGGCTGAATATTCCCCAGTCCTTCAACCTTTCCTCCTAGGGCTTGGTCCCCAGGCCCCACATCATCCTTGTTAGTCTCCTCTGAAGTCAAAGTTGTCGTTGGCAACATCTCCAGAAATGACATCACTACCTTAGCGCTCCTTTTCTTCCCTCCCCTCACCTTGACTACTCCTTTGGCGGCTCTTCCTCATAAACTGGAAAGTAAGAGCTAAGAAGACAGCTCAAACCTTCCCGTATACCACACCCCTTCAGAGCTCCTCTGGCCCCCCTTCAGATCTTCCATGGACCCCTGCTTGGGAATCTCTGGTCTAGAAGGACAATGCTGATCTTAAATGCAATTCAGTATATGGCAACTTCATGTCTTAATCGGCCTCTTTGGTAGATGTGATACGTCAGAGTAGGAGAGCAGTTGCTTGGCAACCACAACCACAACCACATGGGTGCTTTTACCACTTGTGGAGCACACTGGAGGACAGTCAGTGTGTTCATCTCCAACTAGCTCTAAGAAAAACTAGCGGGAAAGGGCAGAAATGTCAGTAGATGCACTTGCCAGCAATAGGGTAGAATTACCTGCCCAGTCATCTGGCCACTGGCTCTGGACGCAGTATAATATATCCATGAGAGGAACAGCAGAGGTTGTTGACTCCCATCCAGCCTGGCCTCAGCTTCCGTTAAGCTGGAGTCGTAGCTATTTCTGGAATGTTTGGAACCTGGGGGAAAGATTAACTGATTAACTTGCAGAAGTCGGTTCCCTTCCCCTTCCTAGTTGTGTACTTGTTATCCTTTGCAGTCCAAGACTCTTCCAGAAGGAGCTAGACCAGGGGTAGTCAAACTGCGGCCCTCCAGATGTCCATGGACTACAATTCCCAGGAGCCCCTGCCAGCAAATGCTGGCAGGGGCTCCTGGGAATTGTAGTCCATGGACATCTGGAGGGCCGCAATTTGACTACCCCTGAGCTAGACTATAAGCTATTCTCTCCCACATGCGCACATGCTCCCCTTTCAGCATGACAGCGACCCTCTGTTCTGAAGGGAAGAGCAGTCAAGGGGTACAGTTTTCCTTTGGGCTTCTCTCTCATCTAAGTCCCCTCAATTAATACATTGAAGACTAGGGGGGCTTACCATGGGAGAGAGCCCTAGTTTCATTGACCTGGAAACTCCAGCTGGTACAGAATGCGGCCGCTAGGGTCCTCACTGGTTCATCTTGGAGATCACACATCCAGCCAGTGCTGAGACAGCTGCACTGGTTGCCAGTTTTGGCCTGGATCCAGTTGGTTCTGACCTTTAAGGCCATTCACGGTTGGGCCCAGCCTATCTGAGGGCCTGCTTCTCTGCTTATGCTAATCTGTTGGCGGTCCCTGGATCCAGAGAGATCTGGCCTTTTCGGTCCTGGCCCCGACCTGGTGGAAAGAGCTCCCGGGAGAGCTGAGGGCCGTGACAGAGGTGACAAAGTTCCGCAGGGCCTGCAAAATGGAATTCTTCCACCAGGTCTATGGTTGAGGCCAGGCCAGTAAGAGTGATTCCGCTCCCCCAGTCTCCACTAAACCATCTTTAGCACACCCCTTGTTAGATGACTAGAGAAGGTAGGAGGGACCTGGCCATCTTGGTACCTTGGGAGTTATACGGGTTAGGGGGTTTTATGGGATTTTATGGGATTTATATCTTTATGTAACCCACTTTGGGTCTTTGGAGGAAGGTGAGCTATAAATGTAATTAATAATAATATCATCCCAGTTCTACAGATATAGAAATAGAAATTGGACTGGCCTCCTGGTGTTTCTTGCAGTTTTCTCTCCTTGATCACTGAACTGCTCTCCCTGTACATTTTTGTAAAAATCATTTTGTACAAATATATTCAGACATTGAGAAGCCTAAAGCCATTGGCTGTTGCAGTAACATCCGCCCCCCCCCCCAATCTGAGTAAGAAAACCTTGGTATGAGCCCTCAAAAGTTCTTGGCATACCTGGGAATGAGTCAAGCATAAAGCCGTAACTTTGGGCTTACTCACTTGTTTCTGAGCCTCTGTCACAGGGAGAGAGAAAGTTTTCTATTCTGCTTCCCTACTGCTCTGAATTTTCACTCTGCTCTGGGTTCTGTTCCCCCTAAATTTGACTTTAAGTAGTTAATTCCAGAATTTAAGCATTCACTGCTGGCTGATGCTTTCAGGCCCTTCAATCGCTTGCATCTTTTTCTCTAGAAAAAATAGTAATGGCTCAGCTGATTTGTGGTTCCCCTAATCCAAAAACCTAGGGTGGAGCCTACCCCCAAGCTACCACTCCATTGAACAAAGTTTCTCTCTGTCTCTGTCTCTGTCTCTGTCTCTTCCTTCCTTTCTTCCTCCCTCCCTCCCTCCCTTCCTTCCTGTATCTTCCCTGGCCATTTCTGCTATCCTCCTTCCTTCCTTCCTTCCTTCCTTCCTTCCTTCCTTCCTTCCTTCCTTCCTTCCTTCCTTCCTTCCTTCCTTCCTTCCTTCCTTCCTTCCTTCCTATATTAATACCCCAACATTCCTTGGGCCAATTTTGAAGCCTTCTTCCAGTCTCAAGAGATTTCCTCCAAATTTCATAGGTCTTCCATTTAAATTTCATTATTTAAAGTTCATTTTTAAGGAACAGCCATGGATTCCTCTTATTCTCCTTTTCTCTTTCAAAAGAAGAATTTCTTTTTGATTCCTGTTCGTAGTGTCCTGTTCCACCTCTGTTCACCCTTTTGTAGCTTCAGTCCTTACCACAAGCTGCTGCACAAGGAGGATGCAGATGCTTGAAGAGACGGGGCCCACCTCTGGGCACCTGCAAAACGAAAGGCTGTAGAATTTCCCTTTCCTTCCCCTCCTCTTTTAGAATTTCTCTTTAATCAAAATGGAACAGACTCCAACTTCAATGTAAAAAGAGAGAAATAAATGGATTGTCGGGTTTCAGGGTGGCATTGGGTCAAAAGGAATGAAGAGAACTTCTCTTAACAACCCTAAGATGAGACACTAAGTTTGAAGGAAGTCTCCTATGCTAGAGGAATGCCACTCCATGATAGCTGGATCCACCCAAATTGTTTCAAAGGGCAGCTGTCTTGGTCTGTAGGGAAACAGCTAGATTTGAGTCTAGGACAAGCTTTCTCAACCAGGGTTTTGTGAAACCCTGGGGTTTCTTGATGGTCCTGGGAGGGTTTCCAAAATGTGTAGGAGTTAATCAATGTTAAATATATATATATATATATATATATTTAAAATATCTATTAGGTGATATGACCATATATGGTCATGTTGCCCTTCCCTCCCAAAACGGCCAATGATGGCCTAGAGGTGGTGGGAAGGGGCGGGGCCCTGGGTGGGCGTGTCCACAGCTATGTTTCCCAACCACATTCTGCATGGCTATACCGCTTCTGGGAGTCCTTGGAGTCTGAAGAATGTTTCAGGGGTTTCTTAATGGGGAAAAAATTGGAAAAGGCTTGTCTAGTAGTACCTAAGAGACCAACAAGATTCAAAGCATGGAGGTCCCCTTCAGCCATACTGGCTACCAACTATGCGTTAATAAAACATTGCTATGCTAATAAAGGTTTTCTGAATTCTCCGAATCCTGCGATAAAACACTGCAAAAAAATAATCTTGTTGCTGCACTACATACACTCATAGAAACATACTTTTTGTGCTGTGTTGACCATATGCCTTTTCACACTGGTGGAACTTCACAACCAATGGCTTTTGATGCAGCTATGCAGACCAAGGCAGGCGACTCCCTGCACATATGCTCAACACAAAGGACCAGTTCTTGGCCTGAGAGAAGCCCCTGTGGTGCAGGCAGCTGGCACTGCTTTCTGGGGGGTCCGGCTACAGGCAAGCCTTCTGCCTCCTTTCTCCCCTTTGCAAGCATACCTGCATCTTCCCAGGTAGATGTTATTTCCTAGGGGGAGGTGCAATTAGACCCAAAAGCTTCCTTCTGATGGTGCAGATAATAGCGTCAAGATTGTTTTTCTGCAGTTTTCTCTGAGCATTGGTAATGTAATGCAGGCGGGGAGGGGAAAAGAGATGTGAATAAACTAGAACTGAAAACTGTATGCAAGTGGAGGTTTGTAGATATTTAGAGGGGTTTTTTTAAGTGGAACAATGGAGAGTCCCTGATGCTTTTGTTCTGCTTTAGAAACTAGACATGGAATTTCCAGGGCAGAGGGTGTTGGAATTCAGACGAGAAAAATTTCCTAAGCATTAGCATGCTGGAAGCACAATGAAATATATAGCCCAATCATATAGCGATGTGTCGTAGCAATGATCTACATTACATGCTTAGAATCTCATTTTAATATTTTCCTACCCTGGATATAAAATGTGGGCTTGTGCCAATCCAGCTCACTCCATGACTCTCAGAAATATTTTGGAATACTCTCTATTTCATGCACTTTTCTGGATCATGCAATAGTCCCTCTAATCTAGGGATCCCACAGAGACACCCCGGGGGCAGTGGAAGGATATAGGGGGTGGTGAGGGATTTGGAGGCAGTAGGAGGGCAGTGAGAAATTTCGGGAAGTAGGGAGGCAGTGAGGAATTTCGGGGGGGGGGCATTAGGGGGGCACAGTTTGACTCTTCCTGCTGCAGCCTTGTTTTCCTAGTGAGCAACATTCCAAGCTGGCTTGTCATTGCCTACCTCTGGTTAGCAGTGACCCTGGACTTCCTTGGTGGTCTCCCATCCCACTAGGCAATATAGCATGTTTTCAATTTGCAGTAGACATAACACCAGGAAAGAAGTGTGTGTTCACATGTGTGTGTGGGGGGGAGGGCACTAGGGATGTAGCTTGAGGACAAATTTGGAAAACCATTGCTATAGTTTGGTCAGATAAATTTGTGAATATATCATCGAGGCATCTATAACTGCTGATAAACTTATCCTCAAACACCTCTCTCTGTCTCTCTTTCCCTGTGTGTGTGTGTTTCCTGAGAAGGCATGGATATTCTTTCTATATTCATGATCTTGATTTGCTGGGTTTTCACCGTATCAATAAATCTGAATCTATTCATGATCTTGATGTTGTTTACTGCAGGGGTAGTCAACCTGTGGTCCTCCAGATGTCCATGGACTACAATTCCCATGAGCCCCTGCCGGCCAATGCTGGCAGGGGCTCATGGGAATTGTAGTCCATGGACATCTGGAGGATCACAGGTTGACTACCCCTGGTTTACTGCATTAAACATGGCTCCGAAATCCACTGCTACATATCTGCTGTGATAAATCAAATTTATATAGCAGCTCTTCTTGTCCTTTGCCAGTCTTTATGACATTGGCTGGCTTAGAAGTGGGGTAGAAGCCAAAAGAGCTAAAGAAAGTCACTCTTTGTGGTGGGTAAATTTCCCCTGGACTCAAATCAGAAAGGCCCTAATATTACAAGAATTCTTGTGGGGAGAGTCTCTTTCTCTCTAGACCGTTTCTGCACTAGGAACTTCACTGTTCTGACTCCCATATGGGAGCACAAATTTGGGGCGGACCAAGTGCATCAGGCCAAATGCTCCCCAGTGCAGAAGCAGGAGGAGGTGGGGTAACCTGCCCAAACTCAAACTCCAGCCTGCAGCCCGATGCAGAGCCCCCAGTGCAGAAATGTTCATCTCTCTCTGTCTCTCTCTCTCGCTCACACACATTTTGTTTTCTTGCGAGTTCTCCAATCACACTTGATTGGCAAATGCTGTTCTGGGACACACACAGCCTGACAGATGGCTGAGAAGAAGGGAAGAGATAATTTCCGGGGGGTACAATGTAACTCTTCTGGAGATACGAAACCCACTTCAGCACGGGAAACCCGTAACGCTAATTCTAAAATTAACTTCTTCTCATGGTTGCCTCTTCCCTGAAGCAAAGAATATTGCGCAGCTTGCAATATGGTTCCCCGTGATAATATGAAAGAAGTGCCTGGGCGTGAGACTCTGAGGCATATTTGTGCTGCGTTGCCTCCAAACAGATGGTGTCAGGTGAAGAATCCAAATTGTCCCATAAATAATGCTGAGATCTAATATTTCCTCCTGTTTTCTGTTCCTCTGTTGGCTTTGAGAAAGAGAAGAAATGTTATTAATGGGTGGGGGGGGGGGAGGAAGATGTGTGTCTCTGGAAAAGTCTAGAGTTCCTTCGGGGGCAGGCAATAAAAAGCTCATATGGAAGACTTGCTAGATTAATTCATCTGTGGTGTCCCAATTGCTTCCTTCCTTCAATACCTCCAAATACAGGAGAGGTTGTAAGGCTTGGTGGAAGGATTTATTTGTGTCTCTTCCTCTAAGGGCAGTACACATATGGATTTCCCAGTTTGTTAGAGCTAGAGATTGGCCCAAGGTTACCCTCTGAGTTTTGGCTGAGAGTGGAGATTTGACGACCTTGGCCTTCTTGGTCCAAAGCCAACCACCACAGAAGACCGGATCTCTCAGCTTCACACTCACTCGCTTGCTTCGCAGGGGCTCCCTTGAGAACGCACACATGGAATTAGTTATGTGCTTCAAAGAGTACTGCTATGGGAATCCATCTTGGGGGGGGGGTGGACAGTGTAGATAGTTATGCTCCAGTGTTTCCACATGCATGCACTCCCATGACGATTCTGAAAAAAACACATCTGTGATCCCAGAGCAATACAATGGGGTTGATGCACTGTAGTCAACAATGAATGATTTAGAGCAGGGGTAGTCAACCTGTGGTCCTCCAGATGTCCATGGACTACAATTGCAGTCCATGAACATCTGGAGGACCACAGGTTGGCTACCCCTGATTTAGTGTACGTGATGTATCATCTCCAGCAGTGATTTCCCTGGTGGAAATAGCATGGGATCCATGTGCAGTTCTTCTTCCATGTGCATCCTCTTATTTTACAACATGCTGATAAAACAAACATGGCTGCCAATGGTGGCCTTCTGCCACAGGTATGCAACAAGGGTTGGATTCACACGGACTCCCTTGTGGGACTTCGCCAAGGTAGGAAGTTCATTCTCTGAAAAATAAATCTGACCAGTGCATTCCTTTGCACGTCTTTTGTGAAGGAAGGATTTGAGATTAATGTCTCCAGTCAAGGGTCCTCGGAAATTATCAGCACAGGAGTCAACTGTCTTATTGGGGAGGATGCTATGATGTTTGGTCTACCCTGTTCCATCTCATGCACATTGGGAAATCGCACAGTCTCCTGATCCTCCTGCTGTCATAGAATAAGGAACACTAAACTGCCCTGTTCAATATCTATTTATTTATTTACTTCAGTTATATCCTGCCTAGAGCCTCTTGTGGCGCAGAGTGGTAAGGCAGCAGAAATGCTAGCTGAAGCTGTCTGCCCATGAGGCTGGGAGTTCGATCCCAGCAGCCGGCTCAAGGTCGACTCAGCCTTCCATCCTTCCGAGGTCGGTAAAATGAGTACCCAGCTTGCTTGCTGGGGGGTAAAATGGTAATGACTGGGGAAGGCACTGGCAAACCACCCCGTATTGAGTCTGCCATGAAAACGCTGGAGGGCATCACCCCAAGGGTCAGACATGACTTGGTGCTTGCACAGGGGATACCTTTACCTTTATATCCTGCCTTGCACACCGAAGGGGAACTTGTATTGGCTTGTATTGTTCTCCTCTCCTCTATTTTATCCTCAAAACTCTGGGCAGCAGGTGAGGCTGGGCAGCAGGTGTGGCTGGGAACAGGTGGCTGACTTGGGTCAGGTGGCTGACCCAAGTCAGCCATCAAGCCGTGAGTGCAGATTCGAATTTGAATCTCCCCGATCTGAGTCCAGCACTGTAACTGCTACAGCACACTGTCTCTCTTCAAAGGATTTTGTAGTACGGAGACAAACTTGGGGTTCACAACCTCAAAAAGTGCCCTCTGTTTTTGGAGTGATTTGGGGATGGGCCTATAAAGGGGATGCTGCTGTTGCTTTTCACTGTGCAAAAGTGGCTCAAAACAGCTTCTAAACACCTTCTCCTCACCACAGACACCCTGTGAGGTAGGTGAATCTGAGAGAAACTGGGAGAACAGCTCTGACAGGACTGTGACTATCCCAAGGTCACCCAGCTGGCTGCAAGTGGAGGAGTGGGGAATGAAACCCGGCTTGCCAGATCAGAAGCCACCACTCTTAAACACTACCACTGTATTCTTGTAGCCTGCCCTTCCTGGGTAGCTCAAAACCATTGGGGGGCAGAGACGCAACGTGTCCCAGTTACTTTACACTCTGTCATAGTGCAGCACAACAAAGACAGGAGCGTGGATGTGTGTTGAAACATGCCTTGGAATACAAATCACAACACATGTCATCTAGCGGTACTAAATTGCTCTCTGTGGGATTCCCACTTGATGGCGCATTCAGATGTGAATCCAAATAAGCATTTCAATACTTTGTCTGTTATCAATAGCGCGGGAGCAGATGCTCAGAGACAGGGCAAAATGGTTTCACTTGCCTGCTGATGTCACTATGCCTCCAACTTTTGATTGGTTCTGTGGTCACATTATATCTCTGTGTGATCCCTGATTGGCCAGGATCATGTAATAAAAGAGGAGGAACCTTGTTGGTGTGGTGGTTAAGAGTGGCAGCTTCTATTCTGGTGACCCAGGTTTGATTCCCCGTTCCTCCGCATGGAACCAGCTGGGTGACCTTGGGCTCATCACAGTCCTGATAGTGCTGTTCTCACAGAGCAGTACTGTCAGAGCTCTGTCCACCTCACAGGGTGTCCGTTGTGGGGACGGGAAAGGAAATCAATTGTCAGCCACTTTGAGACTCCCAAGGGTAGCAAAAAGCGGGGTAGAAAAGACAGCTCTTCTTTATTTTTTATTTTTTTATATAAGTTGGAGCTTATATCCCGCTTTTCTCTACCTGAAGGAGTCTCAAAGTGGCTTACAGTCGCCTTTCCTTTCCTCTCCCCACAACAAACACCCTGCGAGGTGGGTGAGGCTGAGAGAGCCCTGATATCACTGCTCGGGCAGAACAGCTTTATCAGAGCTGTGGAGAACCCCAGGTCACCCAGCTGGCTGCATGTGGGGGAGTGAGGAATCAAACCCGGCATGCCAGATTGGAAGTCCACACTCCTACCCGCCACACCAGACTGGCTCTCTGTGAACACCAGCTGACATTTGGGTTTTGCTCACAGCTGCAGGTGTTAACCCAGCCTTGCTGGTTTATGTGAAACGAGGCAGCAAGGCAAGAAGAAACGAAGTCAGTGTGCTGTTACCACAGTTCACATTTTTCTTCGTGATGAAGCGGAGAGAGCGGAGCCACAAGACATCTCAAGGGGGTTCCGCACCAGGAGCCCCGGTTTGGCCATCATTTATCTCCCTTGCATGCCCTTGAACTGAATTGCCTGCAGAGGAGAACAAGCTTCGGCCTACAAACTTTAACATCTGCCTTTCCCCTTCCTGATGCTACAGATACAAGCTTGCACTTTTTAACTGAGCGAGTCTCTATCAATTTCTGACTAAGAGCTTTGACTCTAAACAGTTTATACCTTTCTTTCTCAGCTTTTTGACCATTGAGAAACCCCTGGCACATTCCTCAAGCTTCGAGGTCGTCCATAATATGGTAGGGAAGCATAGCTGAGTACGTGCCCATCTGTGGCCCCTCCCCTTCCCAGCCCTTCCAGGCCCACCATTGGCCATATGGGGAGTGGGTAGGGGAGTCGACATGACCATATACGGTCATATCACCCAATAAATGCCAGAGAGCCATTTGGGTGTAGTGGTTAGGAGTGCGGACTTCTAATCTGGCATGCCGGGTTCGATTCTGCACTCCCCCACATGCAGCCAGCTGGGTGATCTTTAGCTCGCCACAGTACTGATAAAACTGTTCTGACCGAGCAGGAATATCAAGGCTCTCTCAGCCTCACCCACCTCACAGGGTGTCTGCTGTAGGAAAAGCAGCATATAAGAGCCAACGCTTCTTCTTCTTCAGTAATATCAGGGCTCTCTCAGCCCCACCTCACTCACAGGGTGCCTGTTGTGGGGAGAGGAAAGGGAAGGCGACAGTAAGCCGCTATGAGCATCCTTTGGGTAGAGAAAAGAGGCATATAAGAACTAACTCTTCTTCTTCTTCAGTAGTATCAGGGCTCTCTCAGTCTCACCGATACCCTCTCAGCCTCTCCTACAGTCTATGTGCACCCCTCTCAATTCACAAAACCTTTTCACTGAGTAATTCTCTACGTAATATAGGGAAATTCTTGTGTTTCCCCATATGCACCATAGTTTTCAAAGCAATTCCCTAATTGTATTTCCAATGAAGACATCTAAAGTCTGTTCCGTGCATTGCCACTGAAAATTTAATTACTTGTACTTTTAAACACTCCGATTAGACCAAACTGTTGATTTGTGTAATTTCCCATAAGGTATTGGATCCAAACGTCAGTGGAAATACAGATGTACAAAAATGTACATATATTTGTATAACCTGTGCTGTGGGAAATGTTCCAGTTAATAAATAACTGCCTAATGTGTTCTTTGTTAATCATATGGCTCTGTTTCTTTGATCACCTAAATGACCTTGAGTCTTGTTGATGGATTTAAGGAGAGAAAATTGCCAGAATATAAAGAACTCCAGTTCTGCTACATAATTGCGCACGCACCTGGTCCTTCCATTCGACTGAGCATAGACTAAAGAGACAGGCATCTTGAAAATGAATTTTTAAAAAGAATCTGAGGTGGCTACGTTTGCATGAAGCGTTCTGTTGTATATAGGATCTGTCCTGATTAACAAATTCTGCAGACCTCTTATCTCACAGTGACTCTAAATTTCCATAACGGGGAGAAAAACAACCCTCTAAATCAGGGGTAGTCAAACTGCGGCCCTCCAGATGTCCATGGACTACAATTCCCAGGAGCCCCTGCCAGCAAATGCTGGCGGGGGTTCTGGGAATTGTAGTCCATGGACATCTGGAGGGCCGCAGTTTGACTACCCCTGCTCTAAATCCATCCCAATTTCTATTCATTTTTCATTCCTGCTTTTCTTTTCATGGCAAGTTTACATGTTATTGCTTCTGGCTCTCTTTGGCCATAATCCTGAAAGCCACTAGTGTATGAGGTTGGTGTTCCCATTGTCAACTGCAGAAGGGTCAAGTTCTATCTACACCAGGGAAGAAGAAGAAGTAGAAGAAGAAGAGTTGGTTCATATATGCTGCTCCTCTCTACACGAGGGAGTCTCAAAACGGCTTACAGTCACCTTTCCTTTCCTCTCCCCACAACAGACACCCTGTGAGGGAGGTGAGGCTGAGAGAGCCCTGATATTACTGAAGAAGAAGACGAGTTGGTTCTTATATGCCGCCTTTCTCTACCCGAAGGAGTTTCTGATATTGCTGCTTGATTGGAACAGCTTTACCAGCTGGTTGCTTGTAGGGGAGTGCGGAATCAAGAAGAAGAAGAAGAAGAAGAAGAAGAAGAAGAAGAAGAAGAAGAAGAAGAAGAAGAAGAAGAAGAAGAAGAAGAAGAAGAAGAAGAAGAAGAAGAAGAAGAAGAAGAAGAAGAAGAGTTATTTCTTATATGCCTAATGTACCTAGTTCTTTGACTCCATTTATGTAAATGCAAAGTTATTATCTTGGTGCCACTTGAAAACATCAATGCAAGTAGTCTTTAGGAGAGACACATTAGCCAAGTTCTTTGACAGAGTCTGCAGAGGACGGTCATGAGCCATGATGGAGGGAGATGGCCGTGTGTTCCTGCACTTAACCGCTCATAACTCTTGCACATAAATGAGTCCTAAATGTGGCATAATGATTATCGGGGGGGGGGGGGGGAGGCAAATGAAAGAAGCAGGTGTTTGTTTTACAGTAGAAACTGATTTGTCCTTGATTCCGTGCCAACGAGATAAAAGGAAGGGGAAAATATAATACGATGCCAGCAAAGCCAGTTGCTAATGGAAACATGGTTGGTGGGGGAGAGAAGGGCTCCTTTCTCTAATGGGTAAACAGAACTGTGCAATCAAAGTAATGTTGAGTTGAGTTTGTGATCTTCATTGGTTCCATATAGATTCCTCCGTCTGTGATGGGACTTGCAGTGGCATACATAGGGTTCCCAGGTCTCCTATGCATGGACCAACTAGACACAGATCTGCTCAGTGCCCACTTGAAGAAGAAGAAGAGTTGGTTCTTATAGAAGAGTTTTATCAGTGCCGTGGCGAGCCCAAGGTCACCCAGCTGGTTGCATGTGGGGGAGCACAGAATCAAACCTGGCTTGCCAGATTAGAAGTCCGCACTCCTAACCACTACACCAAACTGGTTCTCTTGGTGTTGTGTTGGAAGGCAGAAGCCTCTAATCTGGAGAATTGGGTTCGATTCCCCACTCCTGCTCTACATGCAGCCAGCTGGGTGACCTTGGGCCAATCACAGTTCTCTCAGAGCTCTTTCAGCCCCTCAGGGTGTCTGTTGTGGGGAAGGAAGGGTGAGCAATTGTAAACCATTTTGAGACTCCTCTGAGTTGTAAAAACCAGGGTAAAAAAAAAACCAAACCCAGCTCTTCTTAGTGTTAGCAAGTCAGCTGTCATCCAATCACACCCTCAGATCTAGATAGGTGGTACCACTGTTTTTGTATGTTGTATTCACATAGCTCAGATTATTTAGGCCCAGAGAGGAGGTCTGGTTCAATTGTACAGCGTCAGGTTTGCAGGCAGAAGGTCCCAGGTTCTATCCCTTGCCCTTTCAGGGAAAAGGATTTTGTCTGAGATCGTAGAGAACCACAGACAGTCTGAATGAGCCATGCTGACCTCGATGGGCCAGTGGTTTGATTCAGCACAAGGCTACTAAAAGTGTTCAAAACCAAAATCCTTTTTTAAAAAATGAAGTAATTTTTGAGGGGGTAAAATCCACTAGGAATTGGTTAAGATCACATTTAATGTTTTCTGCGGATGAGAAATACCTTCTTCTTTTCCCTGAGAGGCATAGTGTTTAAGAGCACTGGACTCTAATCTGGAGAACTGGGTTTGATAGCCCACTCCACATGAAGCCTGTGCCGTGACCTTGGGCCAGTCTCAGTTCTCTCAGAACTCTCTCTGGCCCACCTGCCTCACAAGGTGCCTGTTGTGGGGAGAGGGAAGGAAAGCGAGTATAATCCCCACTTGAGACTCCTTAAGGTATCCCCTGTGCAAGCACCGAGTCATGTCTGACCCTTGGGGTGACGCTCTTTTAGCGTTTTCATGGCAGACTCAATACGGGGTGGTTTGCTAGTGCCTTCCCCAGTCATTACCGTTTACCCCCCAGCAAGCTGGGTACTCATTTTACCGACCTCGGAAGGATGGAAGGCTGAGTCAACCTTGAGCCGGCTGCTGGGATCGAACTCCCAGCCTCATGGGCAAAGCTTTCAGACGGCTGCCTTACCACTCTGCGCCAGACTCCTTAGAATTGAGAAAAGCAGGGTATAAAAGCCACCCATTCTTCATTTTCAGCAGTCCTCATGTAAACTGTGAGCTGTTGTGTCCCATCAGGATTGAGTTGTGGGAGTGCCAGGGTGTGTCACAACACAGCACTGAGAAATGTGCTTATTTTCTTTTCAGTTGATAATTCTGTTCCCCTCCGCCACAATGGCAAATTTGATTGCAGAAATCAAAACCTGTCAAAATAGTTTTTGTGAACTACAACTGAATTCGAGGGGTCTGATTGGCTGGTTTAGCAAAGAATTATCATATGGCTGTATTTGGGTGCTGTTTACTAATGTAACAGGATTAACTTTTGCTTATATATTCCCACTGTCACGATGGTCCGTTCATAGTCTGAGGAAGAGTGCTTGCACTCGAAAGCTCACGCCTTGAATAAATCTTTGTTGGTCTTAAGGGTGCCCCTGGACTCTGTCAAAATTCAGCCTAGCATTCAATATGCGACCTGACGTTTTAGAATGTCATCCTACATCCATATGGGAGCTAGAAAACTGACCTATCCTGTAGCAATTCCAATGAGACCTGACGCTTTCAAATGAACTAACTCTGCAATTCCGAAGTTCACATAAGGATGATGAGACTTTTGTGGTGTTGCTGAGAAATAGCAGAAACCCGTTCTGTCAGCAAACAACAAAAAAAAAAAAAAAACATGAAGGCTAACACACATCCAGTCTGATGTCGAATGGAAAATCATTTTTACGGACACATTTTTCACGTAAGCGTGTGAGTTTAAACGGCAACTGTGGTGGAACAGGAAGCCTTTCATGTCAAATAATTTCCTTTATTGAATAAACTTCCTCCATAAATTCTGGAATTGTCAGAATTCTAATCATTGCCCATGCTTCTCCTTGTCTTGCAAGAGGGAGCTGTAAAGAGAACATGCATATTGAGAAATGAAAACATCTAATATTTATAAAGAATGTTTTATAGTACCATCCTGGGCAGAATTAAACCATTCTGAGCCCATTTGCATTCATGGGCCTTAAAAGGGTTAATTCTGCCTAGGAGGGAGGGAAAGGGAGGGAAAAATGGGGCAGGCTTTTCCCTCAAAATGGAGGGAAAAATGGGACAGGCTAGGGCAGGAGTGGGCAAACTGTGGCCCTCTAAATGTCCATGGACTATAATTCCCATGAGCCCCTGCCAGCATTTGCTGGCAGGGGCTCATGGGAATTGTAGTCCATGGACATCTGGAGGGCCACACTTTGCCCACCTCTGGGCTAGGGAAAGACCTGCTCTCTGACCCCCCCCCATTTGCCTGTTGATTTGTTTGGGGGTAGTTTGAAACATCTAGGTCGGGCGAAGAAGCAAAGGAAATCAGAAGGCTGATCATTAAAAGCTTTCAAAACTCAAAACTCTTCCAAAATCCTGAGTAATCACAGTGATCAAAACTGGATCTAGTTTTTCGGTCTTCTAATTAATCTTAAATTGCTGACATTCCAAATACTGGTGTGTGGGAGAACAACAACTGCAGTCACACAAAAATAAGAGGCACGAACAAAGAGAGGAACTAAGTCCCAGTACCCAAGGAGCCATCACAAATGTGTGGTCTTATAGCCAGAAATGTCTTTCCTCCAGCCTACCTATGCCTCTCCCTTATTGTTTCACGCAGGTATATTTGGGCAGAAGCTGGAAGACACCGTCAGATATGAGAAGAGGTACGGAAACCACCTGGCCCCCATGCTGGTGGAACAGTGCGTAGATTTTATTCGGCAACGTGGGCTGAAGGAGGAAGGGCTGTTCCGATTGCCCGGCCAGGCTAACCTCGTGAAAGAACTGCAGGATGCTTTTGATTGTGGGGAGAAACCCTTGTTTGACAGGTAAGATGGGGAAAATATCTCCTTCCAGTCTCCTGACATTCCCCCAGGGCAAGCAGAACCATTCTGTTGAGGGCCCAAAAGACTACATCGAAAGACCACACTGTGAAATAGATGGGAGTCTTCAATTGGGGAGAGTTCCAGTCCCTCGTGAGCCAGGATAAAGTTTCCCCAGGATAATTGCCTCTGAATTAATTCTATCCTCGGCTAGGCAGCCAGTTAATAGGCTACCAGTATGCTGTGGTTACCAGGTCTCTTCAGTTGCTAAAATTTCTTAAGGGGAAAGCCAAACAGGAAGCTCCAATGTTGAAGACTGTCTGGCAGCTTCTCATGTGATCTTCCCTACCTGGAAAGTTCTGTCATTAAAATTACTGGTTCTGTGTGGAACCAAAACGTGCTGTTCTGATAAGGTGTGTATACCTCTGCCATACTTCCTGCACTGTTAAGCACAACCTGACTCATCTTGAATTTTATATTTTATAACTTCATTGTATTTCTCTCTCCGTTTGTCTCTTTCTCTCTCTGTTCAATTGTGAGGAGCATCTGGTTGCCATTTGGAAGGTTCCAGTTTGAGTTTATCTAGTTTATCTAGATCAAAGGGTCAGATTGTAGGTGTTGTGAAAGACCTCAACCTAAAATTCTGAAGAGCTGTTGCTGGTCTAAGAAGACAATGCTAATGTTGACGGACACTGGACTGATTCAGTACGAGGCAGGTTCATGGGTGTGTTCAGTTCAGGCATTGCGCGTAAGAACAGAAGAAGCTGGATCAGACCATGAATGGTCCATCTAGTCCAGCATTTGGTCTAACATAGACTAAGTATGAATGGTGGTGGCAGCAGTAGGCTGCCACCAGTTTCATGCAGTCGGGCAGCATGCGGCACCACCTCCTGTAGGCACACAGGGGACAAAATCCCCTAGCGCACATGGTCCACCCTGGAGTTGTGCGTACGCATGCAACTCCAGGGCTGGAAGCTTCCATTGCGCCTCGTGGTGGCAGCAGGGAGAGCGGGGGGGCATGGGGTCCCACTGCATGATAGTGGAATAGAGGCATGCCACTATTCCACCATCATGGGGGATGTACAAATTCCCCATTTGGCTGTGCAGCACTGTGAAGCCAAATGGGGTGTTTTGTGTCCCTATGGGGACACCGTAGGTGGGGGGGGGGAGGAGTTGGGCCTGGAAGGCCTCATTGCAGCCTAGCTGTTCTCTTTGTTTTCTGAAGATCTGGAAAGAGGAATGAAAGCAACAAACTATGGTCTTTAGAATTTGAGAGGAAAAGATCGCAGTTGTCACGAAAGCCAGTTAATTAGGATTGCCTGGTCCTCCGGGGAACCAGTAGAGATTGAGAGGAGTGATTACTGAATCCAGGTTAGGAAACTCCTGGAGATTAAGGGATGGGGAGAACAGGGACCTCAGTGGGGCACAATGCTAGAGAGTCCACCCTCCAAAGCAGTAGTCAGACTCCAGTTGTCCATGGACTACAATTCCCATGAGCCCCTGCCAGTATTTGCTGGCAGGGGCTCATGGGAATTGTAGTCCATGGACATCTGGAGGGCCGCAGTTTGACAACCCCTGCTCCAAAGCATCCCTTTTCTCCAAGGGAAACTGATCCCTTTAGTCTGGAGATGAGCTGTAATTCCAGGAGATCTCCAGATCCCACCTGAAGGTTGAAAAAAGAGGGGAAATCACCTACGGGGAGGTGTGCTGCAAGAGAACCTGTAGAAGAAACCCAAAATATGAAATACATGAATAAGAAACACCGTGAATTTGTTATTTTCATCGGCCATTCCAGTATTCCATATTTTGGGTCCCACCTGGAGATGGGCATCCCTGTCCCTTAATGGTCCCTCAAGGACCATCACGTTCCTCGTATGTTTATTCCACAGGAGGAGGGACATGTGCAGAAAGCCCTTTGTTCTACGATCCTGCCCATTTGATCTGCACTGCCTGCTCCTTCTGCCTCTGCAGTCTACTGAGGAGGGAGCCTGCTGTGCGGGATGGTTCCTCTGAGCTCCCGTGTTTACGTAGCTAAGGAGCGTTTCTGCTAGCCTCAGCAGCCGTGTTTCTCGCCATTCAGCAAAGGCACTTCGACAAGATGGGCCCCTGCAGATTAGCTGCAGTTCCTTTAGGGTAGCTGTGGAGGTTCTGTGTTCCGCTTCTTTCTCTCTGATAGACTTTAAGGTACATGGGGGGGGGGAAGGGGTGTGGGTATGTGTGGGATTTTCCAACTATTTTACGATGCAGGGGGAAAGAATCATTTAAAACAAACAGGGCTGCTCCTTGCAGGCGAGGAGCAGGGTTTTCGCGACTGGAATTGATGTAATAGGTTACTTAATGGCGTGCGGAATATGAACTCGCATTGCTAGCTGTATCCCTTGATATCCTGGTGATGTCTTGTGTGGCTGTTTCATTTGCTTTTGTTTTCTTTGCATTTGTGTAATGGGTCATTCTCAGGGAAATGCTAATGGCGTTTGGCTGATTTATTTTCGCCGTGCTTTGTGCTAGCTTGTCACTCTGAGCGGTAGAGTCCAAAAAATTGACTTGCCTGCATCCTGGCCTTTGTAGGTTTGCAGCATTTGGGTAACGGTTATGTCCTTTGACTTGTACAGGCCAAAGCCATTAAAGGGAACCAGTGCCTGCATCCCAGTCCTTGCTAAGGAGAGGGGCTGTGGCTCAACTGAAGAGCTGCCACACTGCATGCAGAAGGCCACAGGTTCAATCCCCGTTACCTGAAGTGAATACCTGTAGGGATAGTGGAGCAGCATAGGGGCTCCCTGTTTCATTCTGGGGATGATCTGCCACATTATTAGAATTGCCATCCAAAACAGCATGCATGGGCTGCAGTTGAATGCACAGTGTGAAGGTCAATGAAGAGGGAGAATCTGAGGCCAGGAACAGGCTTCTAACTTGTATGTGTGTGTGTAGTGTCATCGAGATACTTCCAACTTGGCTTTCCAGCGTTGGCTCATGGAAGCTTTTAGCAACCCCGGGCGGGAACATCACCATCAACCATGGCTGAGGAAGGCATTGCAGCTGGAGGTGTAATGGGCATTAACACCACTCTCCACAAAGTGCTTAAGACTGCACTTATCCATGATGGTTTAGCCCATGGCATTTGTGAAGCTGCCAAAGCCTTAGGCAAACGCCAAGCCCACCTTTGTGTTCTTGCATCCAAGTGTAACGAGCCCACGTATGTCAAGCTTGTTGGAGCACTATGTGCTAGACACGAAATCCGTCCGATAAAGTTTGATGACAACAAGAAACTAGGTGAGCAGGTCTGTCTCTGCAGGATCGACAGAGAAGGAGAATCTTGCAAAGTTGTGGGCTGCAGTTGTGCGATCGTAAAAGACTGTGGCAAAGAATCTCAGGCCCAAGGTGTCGTCAAAGAGTACTTCAAATGCAAGAAATGAACATATAAAATATTTTGAGCCTGAAAAAGACACTTCCAACTTTTGGTGAGCCCATGAAGCCCTCCCAAACTTCCTGTTCTTAACAAGTCTTGCTCAGGTTTTGTAGATGGAGGGCCATGGCTCACTTGACTAAGTCCATGCATCTCCTGTTGGGTCTTCGCTTGTCCTGCTGCCTTCAACTCTTCCTAGCATCTTTCTTGGTGAATCTTGTCTTCTCATAATGTGACCAAAATACAAAAGCTTCAGTTTAGTGATTTCAACCTCTTAGGAGAGTCCAGGCTTGAGCTGACTTAGAACAAATTAATTTGTGTCTTTGAACACATGGAGCTGAACACATGAAGTTGCCTGATTCCGGATCAGACCCTTGGTCCACCAAGGTCAGTCCTCTCTACTCAGACTGGCAGTACCTCTTTGGAGACTCCAGGGGGAGTTGCTTCCCATTACCCACTTCCTGGCCATTTTTTAAATTGGAGATACCAAGGATTGAACCTGGAACCTTCTGCATGCCTAGCAGATACCCTCCTACTGAGCCACAGTTCCATGGTATCCAGAATCTAATTTGTCAATACATTTTAAAAGTAGGACATAAAAACAGCTTTATTTTTTTGGGGGGGGGCAACATGACCGTATATGGTCATATCGCCCGCTAAATGTTTAACAAATTTTAAAAATGTCTAAAAAATTAATTAACTCCAGGGCTGTCAAGAAACCCCAGGTGTGCATTCGGTGTTTGTGCCAACAAAAGCCCATCTATTTACAAGGCAGGAACCATCTCACAACCAAGCTCCATATCGACTGTTAAATTACTGCCGATTGTCACTTTGCCATGCTGTGTATTGTCATGCAAACCGGTGCTGTGTTCGCCCATTGTCTCAGCTGTTTGCCCTTTTTCGTTTCATTACACGCTGGCAAAAGGCCTACTCTGTGAAGGAGAGTGGGGAAGTTACATTGGCAATTGGTAAAGAACCGTCTGCATGTCTTCTACAAATCAGAACCAACAGCCCACAGTTAGCAGCCAACCAGGTTTTCCCTCAGTGGTATAGTGGTTAAGAGCAGAGACCGCCAATCCGGAGAACCGGGTTTGATTCTGCACTCCTCTTCCACACGCAGCCAGCTGGGTGACTAGGAAAGTCACAGTTCTCTCAGAGCTCTCTCAGCCTCACCCACCACACAGGGTGTAACCATTGTGGGGAGTGGAAGGGCAGGCAATTGTAAGCCACTTTGAGTCTCTGTTGGGTAGTAAAAAGTGGGGTACAAAAAACCCTCCTCCTCCAGGGTTATTTAGTTCAATCCCCTGCACAGTACAGGAAACTCACAACTACCTTCCTTCTCACTCCCCCAGTGTTTCTGGGTGTGGTTGTAGAACAATAATTATTTGCGGGAGTCAAGAGATGATATTGTTTATCGGAACTCCAAATGTTTTGCGAACTGGCAGCTTCCTTTGGCTGGCAGATTCATGACACAGGAGACCAGCCGCTAGCGAAGGAGTGGTTGGAGACCTAGTTCTCTGCTGATTCCGAGGACACCCATCCAACAGAGTCCAGGGACACCCAGTGGTTAACACAGTCGCTGTCCAAGGTCCTGCAGCAAAAGCGTTTCTTTTGTTCCTCTTCGTAAGCTCATCAAATGACAGTGGAGAAACTCAATGGCAGTGGGCAATGGAAACTATTACCATCCTACTCGTCGCTTGCCTCTCTGTTATTAAAGAGTTAAAACCGTAATGTAGCTCCTGTCTAATACTGCAGAGTCTGAAAGCAATTTGCCAACATTAATAAATAACAGTTCTTGATGGCCTTGTAAGGAAGGATCGTCAGCTCTTTTAGGGAAGGAGTGCTGAGCCTTACATATGAAAGGGTAAGTTCTCTTTTCTGAAGCACAGGTCTCATATATGGGGGGGACATGGTTTTTCCATCCAGAACCTCAGGGACAGAAACGGAAGGGAGAACTTTAGTAGAGCACACTGTGTGCATCAGCAGAAGAAAAGAAGATTTGTGTCTTAGTGGCTTTCCTGAAAAGCCAAACAGTTGAGCACACTTTACCTTATTTCAATTATACCCCACCTTTCTCTCCACTGGAGACTCGAGGGGACTTGCATAATTCTCTGTTTTATCCTCGTAATGACTATGCAAGGGAGATTAGTCTGAGAGTGTAAGACTGGCCCCTGGTCACCCAGCAAACTTCCATGGCAGAGTAGGGATTCAAACCTGGTTCTCCCAGATCCTAGTGCAACCCCCTAACTACTCCCCTGGCCTTTTTCAAATTTTTGACCACAAAGGAACCCCTGAAATGTTTTTCAGGCTTCAAGGACCCCCGGAAGAGGTTACATTCCCCTTCAAAGAAAGGGTGCAGAGGTAAGATGCGGGAGGAGAACCAGCCAGTCAATTGATCAATCTTTTAGCAGTTTTCCTTTGGGAAGAAAGAGACTAGGCCTGGAGAGCAACAGGAGAGGTGGGCTCCAGTGACATCTAGTGATGTCAGCAGCCAACCAAGCTTTTGGGATGGGACGTGTAACCCCTGGGGAGCTTCCTGAAACCCTGGTTGGGAAACCCTGCTCTACACCATCACTTTTACTATTATATCACCCAAGTATGAGCCTCTTGTGGCGCAGAGTGGTAAGGCAGCTGTCTGAAAGCTTTGCCCATGAGGCTGGGAGTTCAATCCCAGCAGCCGGCTCAAGGTTGACTCAGCCTTCCATCCTTCCAAGGTCGGTAAAATGAGTACCCAGCTTGCTGGGGGGTAAACGGTAATGACTGGGGAAGGCACTGGCAAACCACCCCGTATTGAGTCTGCCATGAAAACGCTAGAGGGCGTCACCCCAAGGGTCAGACATGACTCGGTGCTTGCACAGGGGATTCCTTTACCTTTACCTTTTACACCCAAGTAATCTTGGCAATTACACTGTTTTCCTCAAACAGACACTGGCAAGATCTTCATTGAAGGTTTCAGTTTGGGGGTTGTCTCTCCATAGCTCTCCTCCTGCTACATATGCATTTGTGTAGTGGTTGAAATAGCACGTTTGGCTCTGTTTAATGAACACACGCAGCCTTGTTGACTCCCACTTGTACAAGCAAACCTTCCATTCGACATATACGAATGAAAGTAAATGAAACCTGGAAGCCCTGAAAAGAAACCTTTAATGAAATAAATGAAATTGGGATTCTCACACACACACTCTCCCTTTTTTTAAAGGCAAATTATCTCTCCCGCAATTTGTTCGCTGCCATTATTGAATGATTGGAAAGATCTACTGGGGTAGGAAAATATTTGAACATGTCGCAGAAATGCACATTAATATTCATGCGGGAGCACTTTCCCAGGCAATTTCCATAGATAAACAAAACCCGAAAGTGGGCCGGGGGTTGGTCTGTACATGACTGAGAGGGTCTCATGATTTTGTGGGTCACATCTCAGGTCAACAAGTCTCACTGGTTATGTTTTCATCCAAAGAAACCATTAGCTGCATCCAGAAGATAGCAAGCAGGAATCAGTCATATGGAGGTAAAAGAACCCAGCTTGTTTGACACATTTCTGCCCAAGGTGACCCAGATCAGGGCTATCCCAGGTTCACCCATAGAACAATCCTACTAGATAGGCAAAGCTGAGAGGTGCTGATTGGCTCTGAGTTCCAGGCTGCCCATGCTGTCTAGGAATTTCAGTCCAGATCTCTATGATCCACCATCCTCAATTGCCACTGGAAGTCTGAGCTGCACCCGCTACGTTGCCTTTCATATTAATTGACATTAATCCATTGACTGTATTGGGATTTTGATATTGTTGTTGCTTCTGTCTTCTGATTCTAATTGGTTGTTTATATTGTTGTGAACTGCCTTGGGATCACTGAACAAAGACAGACAGACAGACAGACAGACATAGACAATACTAGAATCATAGAATCATCCACTGTCACCTGCCATCCCCTTGAGCCTTCACAGAATCAGCCTCTCTGTCAGATGGCTCTCCAGCCTCTGTTTAAAAACCTCCAAAGATGGAGAACCCACCACCTCCCGAGGAAGCCTGTTCCACTGAGAAACTGCTCTGACTGCCAGGAACTTCTTCCGAATGGAATTTCTACTAGCTATGGGGTATACTTTTATCTTGTATTTAGTCCTTCTATTTTGCTTGCTACTGGCAATATGTTTTACCTATTACTTTTGTATTTTGTATTTTACTGGTCTACGATTGCCAATAAAATTGACAACATTGAGACAGACAGACAGACAGACAGACAGACAGATAAAAGAACAAGAGTCCAATATCACCTTAAAGACTAACAAAATCTGTGGCAGGGTCTGAGCTTTCCTAAGTCCCTGATGTCTTCCGCAGATACCTGAGGAAGTGAGCTTTGACTCGAAAGAGCCCCTCTCCTGCCCCAAATATTGTGAGTCTTTAAGGTGCTCCTGGACTCTGGCTCTTTTCTCCCGCTACAGAAAGACAGCCAGATAGATAAAGTTGTCCCCTTTCGATGAGCCACAAGACCTCAGAGCAGAAATGCTGGCACTGACATAACTCGCTGGGTTAAAGCCAATGTTGCCAACATCAAAACATCAAGACTCCGTCCCTCAGAAGGGACTGATGTGCACTTGTGCCTCGATGTTCCCATGAATCGTCCTTCATGGCTGTGGGAGCGGCTCCCCTGAAACCCCACAATGCATCATCAGAGCTCAGCCAGCAGCAGGGGAGGGGAGGGGGCAAGGAATTCCCATCAGCTGAGCGTAAAAACGGCAGAAGCATCATTCCACCCTGGGGAGCTCTTCCCTCTAAGTTTACAACTGCATTGCTGCAATTATCCTTCTCAGATGGCTGTCGTCACAGCCGTGCATTGCCTGAGACGGTTGGGCCGTTTGCACACGCATTGCATAACACACTTCCTAAGCACTTCCAATGCTATTTAGCCATTGTTTGTGTGAAACAGGAAAAGCCACTTGAAAGCACATGATCCGGAGTGTGTGTGTTTGAGTGTGTGTGTGAGAGAGAGAGAGAGAGAGAGAGAGAGAGCAGCCTTTGCAGACCTCCTTGAGCTGGCCCTGATGCAAGGAAGGAACAACTGGGGGGGGGGGGAGGCAAAGAAGAGGAAGAACCAGCTTGGTGTAGTGGTTAAGAGTGGCAGCTTCCAATCTGGCGACCTGGGTTTGATTCCCCGCTCCTCCACGAGCGGCCAGCTGGGTGACCTTGGGCTCATCACAGCACTGATAGTGCTGTTCTCACCGAGCAGTGCTGTCAGGGCTCTCTCAGCCTCACTGGGTGCCTGTTGTGGAGAGAGGAAGGGAAGGCATTCTAGGGCCAAGTGTTCTAGGGCTTGCCACCCCCTCCCTTGGCTCCCAAAGCAATTTGTGTGAGAGAGACACCAGCTGCCGGAGGCTCACACAGATTCCCTTCCCACAAGCCCTTTCT
This sequence comes from Paroedura picta, assembly GCF_049243985.1. Classification (NCBI taxonomy): domain Eukaryota; kingdom Metazoa; phylum Chordata; class Lepidosauria; order Squamata; family Gekkonidae; genus Paroedura; species Paroedura picta. The sequence continues at coordinate 77,826,497 of NC_135378.1, read as the reverse complement.
TGCTTGCATCCCGGCCTCCCACCTGAGGCCGCCCACGCCTTGGCTTCCTTAAAATGCTGACTAGGAGACCGTAAGCATGATTCTGACTGCGCCTGTGCTTGGTAGGGGTAGTAAAACATTAACAGATGTATTTACGGCGACCCGCTGTGCCTCCGTATTTATGCTTTACGGGGGACAGCCTCTGGGGCCATAATTGGTGGCAGCTATTTCCACAGAGCTCGTGGTGATACTCGAAAGCTCCCCAAATTATAATAATGCAGGTGAGGCAGGGAGCAGAAGGAAGGAAGTCCAGGAGGAGGGATGGAAAGAAAGAACTCTAAATCTGACTGGCCTCCTTGCCAGGGAAGGGATTGGGGCCTGTTTGCACGTGCGTAAAGCCTTTGTATTGTGTTCCTGGTTGGGGCTGTGGAGCTAGCATGGCTAGGATCTCGTTGGACAATAAAAGGGAACAATGCTCTCATCCCTAGATTTGGCTTGGTTAGGTCGATGCCAACATCTCTACGTGAAAGGATGGGGGAGAATCGGCAAAGGGTTAACAGAGAGGACGAGCATGTCGGAAATCCTCAGGGCACAGACTGTTCCATTAAATTCCATCCTCATCAGCCCCAAATAGCTGGACTGTGGCTTGCCGTCCCTGCTGCTGGGACCGAGGCTCAGAGGCTAGGGTTTTGCTGACAGGCCAAAGGTCTCCTCACGTGCAGACCTGGGCCGGGGCTTGGATCTGTGGCCCAGATTAGGCATGGTGGCTCCCGAAGAGCCAGTTGACGCAGTCCCGCCGTAACAGAGGGGAGTGGCTATTAGAAAGTCGCAGGACGGCAGGCGTTCCAGAGTACGAGAGTGAAATGGAGCAGAGAAAAAATCAATCGTCGTTCACACAAGTAAATGAATTCAATTTAATTTAAAACTAGCTGGGGCAACTCACGGCCTCATTTGCCAGGTAATTAGGAGAAACTTCAGGTTGGTTTAAAGGTGGCTGCCTGGGAACCTGATAGCAATTTTAAAAAATCTGTCATGGGGTGCATCGACCCCACTGGGTAGGTTAGAACAGGAGGAGGGACGCGATGGGTAGGAAGACCCTCTGGGAAGCCATTTTGTGATCAGAGAGTCGAGGGAGGGGAAAGAATTAAGCATCCCCTCAACTGCAACCGAATGGACCTTGATGATCTGTTCTGCATGACAATTCCCTTTTAATCCTCACTGCAATTCTTAGAAGAAAAGTTTGGCAGCCCCCGATCCTCCAGAGGTTGAGGTGTGATTCGAACCCAAGATTTCCCTACTTCCTGTTTAACATTCTGCTCACCACACCCGCTCTAGAGGTAAAATGGCTCCCTCCCCCTCCATTAACAATGCCTGGAATGCTCAGAGAGCCTACGTGGTTGGGATGGTTGGACATGGGGAAGGGAGGGGGTCCAGCTCTTGATGAGGTCCAGCTTTCATTAGCAAATTCTGGTTAGAGCATTAAGAGAGCCAGCTTGGTGTAGTGGTTAGGAGTGTGGACTTCTAATCTGGCGAGCTGGGTTTGATTCCCCGCTCCCCCACATGCAGCCAGCTGGGTGACTTTGGGCTCACCACAGCACTGATACAGCTGTTCTTACTGAGCAGTAATCTCAGGGCTCTCTCAGCCTCACCCACCCCACAGGGTGTCTGTTGTGGGGAGAGGAAAGGGAAGGTGACTGTAAGCCGCTTTAAGACTCCTTCAGGCTGAGAAAAGCGGCATATAAGAACCAACTCTTCTTCTTCTTCTTCTTCTTCTTCTTCTTCTTCTTCCCATCTCCTCTTCCTTGTGAAGCCTGCTGGCTGACTTTGGGCTAGTACCAGTTCTCTCAGAACTCTTTCAGCCCAGCCTACCTCACAAGGGGCCTGTTGTGGGATGAGGACGGGGAGGGTGTTGTAAACCAATCTGAGTCCCCGTTCCCTCAGAGTGCTCTCAGCCCCACCTGCCTCACAAGGTGCCTCTTGTGGGGAAAGGAAGGGAAGGCAATTATAAGCTGCTTTGAGAGACATGAGGCCTACTGGCTGACCCAGTTCTCTCAGAGCTCTCTCAGCCCAGTGTACCTCACAAGGGGCCTGTTGTTGGAAGAGGAAGGGATGACTGTTGTAAGCCTCTCTGAGAGACATGGGGCCTGTTGGGTGATCTTGGGCCAGTCAAAGTTCCCTCAGAACGCTATCAGCCCCTCCTGCATCACAGGGTGCCTGTTGTAGGGAGAGGAAGGGAAGGCAATTGTAAGCCACTTTGAGAGATATGAGTCCTGCTGGGTGACCTTGGGCCACTTTCAGTTCTCTCAGAGCTCTCTCGGGGTGCCTGTTGTAGGGAGCAGAAGCTGCTTTGAGACTCCTGAGAGTATAGAAAGGGGGAGATATAAAAGCCAACACTTCTGCTTTTTCTTCCTACTGACCGACACACATCCCTTGAAAAATCAAGGGGTGGTGTGTTGAATTGCAGGGGAAGCCCCACCTTTTCTCAGTTCATTTTGAGGAATCGCAGCCCGCTTCCGCCCATGAGGCAGGAGACAGCCTTCATATCAGAGGTCAAAAAGAGATTTGTGGCACCACGCAGGTTCACAGTCTGAGCAAGGAACGAAGTTCTGTTAGTCAGATCCTGCTTCCTCAGGAGCACCAAGTGTCAAACCAGAGACGACCAGTCCTGGGTCCTTCTGCATCCTGGCATTTCCGTCCTGAAGCCCTGCCTGAGGAAAAGCCCCTGTCTCATTAGGGGCACCTCCGTGGCTTCCTTGACGTGCCTCTTGGGAAGCTGCTGCCGAAAGAGCCTTTGCTGGCGAGGAAGCCGGTTTCCGCCATCTCATTTTACACCACCACCATCTTGTGGCTGTGATGTGCTACAGCAGGGGTAGTCAAACTGCGGCCCTCCAGATGTCCATGGACTACAATTCCCAGGAGCCCCTGCCAGCGTTCGCTGGCAGGGGGCTCCTGGGAATTGTAGTCCATGGACATCTGGAGGGCCGCAGTTTGACTACCCCTGTACAGCATCATTTGCAAGTCCCGTCCCCCCCCCCCCCGAAAACTTGGCCTGGCTCATTAAAAACAAGCTGTGGTGTGTAGTGATGAGTGTGCGAGAATTGAGTCCAAGCGTCCAGCGTTTGCCAAGAAATGTGCATGCAGCTGGAGACAGTGGAGAGAGGCGAGCACTAAAATTCTGGGTCAGACAACATAATTGATCAGCGGTAGATTCAGGACAGGGAGAAGCCAGTTTTCAGACAACAAACCATTAATGTACGGCATTTCCTACCCACGGGATGGCTCCGTCATCAGTCGCTCTCTCATCTATTTGGAATTACATTACTAATCTGTTGTTTTTTTTTAAATTGAGAGTTTGACAAATTCATGGGACGGAATGGCTCTCTTTGCTGCTGGCCCCCACAATTAAAGGAAACCTCCACATCCCAAGGCAGCATGCCTCTGAAGACCAGTTTTTATAAAGGAAACATGGGGAGGGAGCTCTTTTCATGCCCTGCTTGTGGGTTTCTGGAAATATTTTGCCAGCGACTCTGGGGGAACAGCAAGGGGGGGGGTCTCTGGAGCCATGCAAATCATAGCCTTGTGTTGGGAACTGGAGTAACGTACAAAGTTCAGGACTCCTTGGGCAGTGGTCAATCTGCAACCAACGTTTAGCCATTTTATAAAGAAGAGTTGGTTTGGATGCCCCTTTTTTCTCTACCCGAAGGAGTCTCAAAGCAGCTTACAATCACCTTCTGTTCCTCTCCCCACATCAGGCACTTGGTGAGGCAGGTGGGGCAAAGAGAGCTCTGAGAGAACTGTGACTGTTCCACAGTCACCCAGTTGGCTTCATGTGTCTCAAAGCTGCCTGCAATCACCTTCGTTTCGTACCCCCACAATAGACATCTTGTGAGGCATGTAGGGCTGAGAGAACTCTGAGAGACCTATGGATGTCCCAAGTTCACCCAGCAGGCTCCATTTGCCTCAGAGCAGCCTACAGTCACCTTCCTTTCCTCCCACCACAACAGTCATTTTGTGAGGCAGGTGGGGCTCAGAGAGCTCTGAGAGAACTGACTGGTCCAAGGTCACTCAGCAGGCTCCATGTGTCTGAAAGCAGTCTTCTTCCCTTTTTCCACCCATAACAGACATACTGTGAGTCCAGTAGGGCTGAGAGAGCTATGAGAGAACTGTGACAGGCCCAAGGTCACCCCGCAGGTTCCCTGTGGAGGGGGAGTAGGGAATCAAGCCTGGCTCTCCAGATTAGATGCTGGTCCTCTTAACCATTACAATTCCCAGCAAGTAGGGCAGAGGTCCCCAACCAGTGGTCGGGAGGGACCCACCAACACATTCTCTGGTCCCCACTAACTGTTTTTAGCAAGTGGACATGGCCAGGTACGGCTTTTGGCCAGCGGGGCTTCTGAGTGGCCACTGGAGGGTGGCTGTGCAGAAATGTTGCTTTGGTAGCAGTCCCCCCCCCCCAGAACAAAGATTATCACCGTGTCACCGAAGGGAAGCTGGGGCACCCCTTTTGCAGCCGGCTCTACCTCCTTCAGCCGCCATTTTGTGGCACCCAGCATGCTGTGCCAACATCCCGAAGATGCCCTCAGCCTCAGAAAGCTTGGGGACCTCTGAATTAGAGAGGCTTCCCAGATGCTAACCTCTTTTTGATCCTTTTCCCCCTTTCCTCAGCAGTACTGGAAGATTTCTTCAGCGGTCTTTCCGATAACGGACGCCCGTCCTAAGAGATCGTCTTCTCTGCTCTTGTCCCCACAGAAACACGGACGTACACACAGTGGCGTCGCTTTTGAAACTGTACCTCAGAGAGCTCCCAGAACCAGTGATCCCGTATGCCAAGTATGAAGATTTTCTGTCTTGCGCCAAATTGCTCAGCAAAGAGGAAGAAACGGTGAGTTTGCTACTTCTCTTTCAGTTTGCAAAGTTATCCACTGCTCCGTAATAGTCTAATACGTATAGAAGAAGAAGAAGAAGAAGAAGAAGAAGAAGAAGAAGAAGAAGAAGAGTTGGTTCTTATATGCCGCTTTTCCCTACCTGAAGGAGGCTCAAAGTGGCTTACAGTCGCCTTTCCATTCCGCTCCCCACAACAGACACCCTGTGGGGTGGGTGAGGCTGAGAGAGCCCTGATATCACTGCCCGGTCAGAACAGCTTTATCAGTGCCGTGGCGAGCCCAAGGTCACCCAGCTGGCTGCATGTGGGGGAGTGCAGAATCGAACCTGGCTCGCCAGATTAGAAGTCCGCACTCCTAACCACTACACCAAGCTGGCTCTCTGGCAGTATAAGCACTGGCAGTATAAGCACTGCTCCATCAGCCTGCTTAAAATGCTTCCTTTCCTGATATTTCTTTATTTATTGGGGGATTGATATTCTGCCCCATCTTCAGAAACTCAGGGCAGATACCCGGAGAGAGACTGTGCTTCTTCCCCTTGCCCTGCCGACTTCATGGCGGATCAAGGTGAATGAGGCCAAAGTGGCTGTCCCCCTCCGAGGAGAGAGTGGTGCCTCACGAAAGCTCAGGCCCTGCCTCAAGTGGGTTCATCTTTAAGGCGTTGCTGGACTCTTGCTCTTCTCTGTCCTCCACAATGCCTGTCATGTGTGCTGTCTGCCCCATCAAACTCACAGCAAGAATAAAAGAAGAGTTGGGTTTTATATCCTGCTTTTCAGTGCCCGAGGGAGTCTCAAAGCAGCTTACAATCACCTCCCCTTCCTCTCCCCACGACAACACAGAGGAAACTAGACATCAAAGAACTGGGTAGAGAGGTGTGTCTTCATCAGGTGGAGAAAACCATGTAATGTACACTCCTGGACAACCACCAGGGGGAGCCTGTTCCAAAGTCCAGGGGCCACCACAGAAAAGGCCGTCCTGCTTGTCACCGCCCCTTGCTCAGAGGGGGCGGGGCTACAAGAAGGCTCTCTTCTTGAGATCTCAGTGCTTGGGCAGGTCTGTTTGGAATGGCACCAAAAACATGTTGAACCAGCCAAATTTGTCCTTCCTGGTACGACAACTGCCTGGAACTGAGCACATTGCACCTGGAGGGTTTTAGTTTTATGCACTGAAGGGTTGGGGGTGGTTATTTTGTAAGGGTCCTAATTCTAAAAATGTTTGTGCGTTTTTCTTTATCTGCACTCAGGGGCTGAATGAGTTAGCCAAGCAAGTAAAGAGCTTGCCCGTGGTCAACTACAACCTGTTGAAGTATATTTGCAGGTAAATATCCTCTCGCAGTCCTCAAAGCAGGTGTTCCTGCAGTGGTCTCCAAGATGGAGGTGTCTCACCAACTGGACTGGGCTTCAACGGGAGTAATTCTGCATAGGTGTGCATTGGATAGCTGCCCAGCGTTTTATACCGGGGATCCCCGGCCCTTTTGAGCCTGCATGCATCTTTGGGGTTTTCAGAGGGGGGTAGTGGTAAGTGCTACCCCCAAAGCCGCTCCCACGGGAGGCAAACCCAAATGCTCCTCACACCCCCTGGGAAGAAAGAAATCCTAAGGAGGCAGCAGAACCATTGGTTAACTAAGACACATCCAGGAGATTACTCTTCCTCCTCCTCCTCCTCTGGGGTGGTTTAGTTATTTGCAGGGCCCAGAGCGCCAGAACCAGTTTAAGGATTCACGGGGCCCTAAAGGTAAAGGTCAAGGTATCCCCTGTGCAAGCACCGGGTCATGTCTGACCCTTGGGGTGACACCCTCTAGCGTTTTCTTGGCAGACTCAATATGGGGTGGTTTGCCAGTGCCTTCCCCAGTCATTACCGTTTTCCCCCCAGCAGCAAGCTGGGTACTCATTTTACCGACCTCGGAAGGATGGGAGGCTGAGTCAACCTTGAGCCGGCTGCTGGGACTGAACTCCCAGCCTCATGGGCAGAGCTTTCAGACTGCATGTCTGCTGCCTTACCACTCTGCTCCACAAGAGGCTCTTCACGGTGCCCTAGTAGAGTACAATTTCGACATGAGCAACCAGACTGGGATCAAAGCCCCCCACCGCACACCCCTTACAGTGGAAGGGGGTGTCACTCCGAGTGTCCTTAAAGAGGGAAAAGGGGAGAGGAAAGAAGCTATGGGCCAGATCCACGGAGGGGGAAGGCCCCTGGAAGTGTGTGGTGCATAGCACCTGCTACGTGTGCTACATGGATAAACCAGCCCTGGTCCTCCTCACCCCTTTCAGTGGAATGTGGGCTACCTATAACAAATCCTGTCTTATAAGGACTCTTGCTGGGAGCCAAGAAAAATACCAGCGGGCACCATGTTGAGGAACCCGGTTTGATAAAATACAGTGGTTAAGTGGATGAAGAACACAGGTCTGACATACACCCTGTTGGTCTTTATTGGGACCTGGGATAGGGCGAGGCCAGGCTGGCCATTAAGGCGGTCTGGAAGGTGTGGCCACCTGCTCATTACTTTGGGCCAACCCCAGGATATAACTGTGTCATTTGGCTTTTCCACCTGGTACCTAAGCAATGCAGGAACACTCAGCATAACATGTATCCTTACTGGAATGCTCTGCCGTGATCCTATTAAGACAGTGTTCTCTTTTCCGCCTGGGACAGGTTCCTGGATGAAGTCCAGTCCTACTCTGGTGTAAACAAAATGAGCGTGCAAAACCTCGCCACAGTGTTTGGCCCCAACATCCTGCGTCCCAAAGTGGAAGATCCTCTTACGATCATGGAAGGTAAGCTTGGGAGGTGATCAGATGGCAAAGAATCGCAAGCCAGTCTGAGACGGACATCAGTACAGGAGTGACAGCATTTCAGCAAAAGATGGCACTTTGCCCCAAGTTAATAAAACACTTCCTTGGACCAGCGACTGGATAATGAAGGAGCTGTAACAAAGCATTGCAGAGAGATTCAGGTAGGTAGCCATGTGTGTCTGAAGGAATAGAACACAATTTGAGTCCAGTGGCACGTTTAAGACCCACAAAACTTAATTCTGGGTGTAAGTTTCTATGCACACATGAGAGCCAGCTTGGTGTGGTGGTTAAGAGTGGCGGCCTCTAATCTGGAGAGCCAGGTTTGATTTTTAACCCACACTCTGCAGCCTAGTTCAGATTTAGATATAAAGATACCGTAGAAGTCCCTAAACCGTACTCAAACAGGGCTCTGGAGAGGCAGCATAGAACTATTCTAAAGCAAATAAATACATTTTAAAAACGGCAGACCTTCTGCTGATTTCAGACATTTATTGACTGCTCCTTCAGCGTGAGATTCTTAAGGGCAATTTTGTTTCCTGGAAGTTACTTCTTATTTTGCTGGACAAGCCAGTCCCAAGTGCAGTTGCTGGGAAGAACCATCGATGGGCCACAGAATTCTTAGCATCTCAAGAGGTCTTTGGATTATATTTGTGATTATTCAACCAAACCGACCTAGAATAAGGAGTTGCTGACAAAAAGGAGGGCAAGGAGTGATAGGATAGCTGTGTTTAGCTATGTAAAAGGTAGACATGTTGAAAAGGGGGCCAACTCATTTACTGCAGCCTTTGAGACAAGGACGAGGAGCAAGGGGTTCAAATTATGGAAAAGGAGGTTCCATCTAAATATTAAGAAGTATTTTCTGATGGGCTGTTCATAGATGTCACATGCTGCCTTGGAGGGTGCTGGAGACTCCTTCATTGGAAATTTTTAGGAGAAGATTAGATGCGTGCCTCTCAGGAGCATGTGTTTTCTAAGTCCGCAAGAAGGTGAGGGACTGGACTGGATGGCCCTTTGTGGTTTCTCCCAGCTCTGTGTGACCCCTCTCGCATGCACACCACAGCCTGCTGCAGAGAGGAGCACAGCCATTTATCAGAGTGCATTTCGAAGAGAGCCTCCCCGCACCTGACGGAGGGGAGCTTGCTGCGATTTATCACATTCTGCAAAAAAAAAAAAGCCCGTCAGCCTGATGCTCTCAGGCAGCTCCAGCAGCCCTGCATTTGGAGGGGTTGGTGATGTTTGTATCAAATGAACAGAACAGCCCTTTGCGCTGTGATACACTGCAAAACCTCCCTCCCTCTCTCTCTCTCTCTCTCTCTCTCTCCCTTGACACGTCCACTGTGGGTTTCTGGCTCCAGCCAACCATGTTTCAGCCTAGCTTCAAGTAACATTGGAGGGGAACTCATACATGGGAAGGAGATAATTTATCTTCCTGCTCTTGCTGTTCTCCCTCCGTGTTCCTTCTGGGCTCCTGAACTGGCAGGCTGTTCTCTTGAGATATCTGACTTGTTCTGCCAGCACACCCCAACTTTGATCCACATAGTAAAAGGTAAGGGCATCCCCTGTGCAAGCACCGAGTCATGTCTGACCCTTGGGGTGACGCCCTCTAGCGTTTTCATGGCAGACTCAATACGGGGTGGTTTGCCAGTGCCTTCCCCAGTCATTACTGTTTACCCCCCAGCAAGCTGGGTACTAATTTGACCGACCTCGGAAGGATGGAAGGCTGAGTCAACCTTGAGCCGGCTGCTGGGATTGAACTCCCAGCCTCATGGGCAGAGCTTTCAAACTGCATGTCTGCTGCCTTACCACCCTGCGCCACAAGAGGCTCTTTGATCCACATACAGAGGATCTAGTCATGGGGCCAAGTCAAGAATGAAGATTGCGCCACTCTGTGTCATGTTGGGTGTGCTGCAGAGCTGTCGCCAGAGAGGTTCACCCCAATCTCAGCATGTGGATCAGACCACGCTGGCTGCCATACTGCAAAGTTGATAGAAGGGCAATGGGAACTGGGAAGGAACATATTAATAGCACAATCCTGTGTGGAGTCATTCCAGCCTAGAATCCTAGAATCACACAGTTGGAAGGGACCTCTTGGGTCATCTAGTCCAACCCCCTGCACTATGCAGGACACTCACAACCCCATTGCTCATCCTGCCTAAGCCAGACTTAATGGGAATAATTCTGCAAAAGATTTTGTTGTAATTCACAGACTTCCAGCAATGCTTCCATAAACTGGCTTGCTCTTACATATGCTAACATCACGCACTGCAGTCTACAAGTATTTTTTTTGTCACCTGAACACATAGAATAGAATCATAGAAGAAGAGAAGTTGGTGCTTATATGCTGCTTTTCTCTACCCAAAGTGGCTTACAGTCGCCTTCCCTTTCATCTCCCCACAACAGACACCCAGTGAGGTGGGTGAGGCTGTGAGAGCCTTGATATCGCTGCCAGGTCAGAATAGTTTTTTCAGTGCTATGGGGAGCCCAAGGTCACCCAGCTGGCTGCATGTGGGGGAGGAGTGTGGAATCAAACCCAGCATGCCAGATTAGAAGTCCGCACTCCTAACCACTATACCAAACTGGAATCCTAAAGTTGGCTAGGAGATGATTGAGAGGGGATCTTCAACCATCTTCAAGTATTTAAAAGGGTGCCATATAGAGGATGGAGCAGAGTTGTTCTCTCTTGCCCCGAAGGGACGGACCAGGACCAATGGGATGAAATTAATGCAAAAGAAATTCCATCTCAACATCCTTATCCCTACCCATTTGACACGCATTGTGTTGTCTTCCAGGTACGGTTGTGGTCCAGCAGCTGATGTCCATGCTGATCAGTGAACATGAACTGCTATTCCCCAAGGACACCGACCTCCAAAGTGGGCAGGAGGTGTGCAACAACAACAACGAGATCCAAAAAAAAGTCATCATAGGCCAGCTCCAGAACAAAGAGAACAACAACACGAAAGATTCGCCCGTAAGACGCTGCTCTTGGGACACCCCCGAGTCTCCCCAAAGGACCATCGTGGACAACGGTTCTCCTACAGCACAGCCCGGGAGCAAGTCGAACAGCCCCAGGAACAGCATTCACAAGCTGGATGTCACCAGAAGCCCGCCCCTCATGGTGAAAAAAAATCCAGCATTTAATAAAGGCAGTGGCATAGTCACCAATGGGTCCTTCAGCAGCTCCGTGGAAGGCCAAGAGAAAACATCACCAGCTTTACCCAACGGCACCTTGCAGAGCAGAAGAACCTCGTCGCTGAAAGGGCCAGTAACCAAAATGGGCACCCACAGCGTGCAGAACGGCGGCGTGAGGATGGGCATCTCCAGCACGGACACCCACAGCAACTCTTTGAACAGCCGCAACCAAGGCTGGATGCCCAATGGGTATGTGACACTGAGAGATAGCAAACAGAAGGAGCCCATGGGCGACGCGGGCCAACACAACAGACTCTCTACTTACGACAACGTGCACCAGCAGTTCTCCGTGGTGAACGCGGAAGACAAGCAGAGCGTGGACAGTGCCACTTGGTCCACCTCCTCGTGCGAAATATCCCTCCCCGAACATTCCAACTCGTGCCGGTCTTCTACCACCACCTGCCCCGAACAAGACTTTTACGGAGCGAATTTCGAAGACCCCGTCTTGGACGAACCCCAACATGAAGAGCTCTCCAACCAAGGAGATTACGAGGGCAAAGGCGACCGGAGGAGTGTCGGGGGGCGCAGCAGCCGGGCCACCAGCAGCAGCGACAACAGCGAAACGTTCGTGGTCAACAACACAAGCAATCACAGCGCTTTGCACAGCCTTGTGTCGAGTTTAAAGCAGGAAATGGCAAAGCAAAAGCTGGAGTATGAAACCAGGATAAAAAGGTAAGCATCCATGGTAGGTTCACCATTTCAGGACCTTCTTAAGGAGTGGCATAGTGAGGCCTCATTAACGAGGGCATGGTTCAGCGGGAGACTCCGCCTGTATTGAGCCTATGGGCCCCTTCAGAATTCCGACATAGCGTAGTGAACACAGCTACAAAATGGCTGCTTGTGGGCAGCAGAGCAAAGCACAAAATGGCTGCCGTGGGAGGTGGAGCCACACATACAAAGGAAGCTTAAACACATGGCAGAAGAGTAATTTTTTAAAATACACGGGGAAAGTAATATAAGAGAACAAATAAAGCCAACTCTGTAGTGGCCACCACAATGAAGTTATTGAAATGAACAGCCCATCATATCTCCAGTCGCCAATCAGAAGAGCTTCATTAGAGAGTCAAAGGCAAATCAAACTGTTCTCCTGATTGCAAAATAATACACAGTTCCCCATTATTCAGTGAAATCAGAAAAGACTGGTCAGAATGTTATGACAAGTACTCTAAGAAATTTACCTGGTCCTGCACACTTCCTAAGAATATGACTATAATTCATTTCATTTGGGCTTTTTTTATTTTTATAAAAAACTACATATCCTGTTGGTTCAGCTCTCTGAACTCTTAGCAGCAAACGGAGACTGAAATATATGGCTATTCAGTATTGCAGTACCTTGGGGTCTAGATTGTTCTGCAGAGTTACTTCATCTGGAAGAATTGCCCTACAGGTTATCTGCTGGAAAACAGAACTGTACAGGCTTTTCTGCTTTCTCATTTTCCTTGCTTGCTTGTTCCTGTTGCTTCAGGGTCCTTCCCCCCCTTTTCCGCACATATACCCTCTAGTGGTCAGTTTAATATTGCACCACTTCATGTCCAGCAAAAAAAAAAAATGAAATATGGCGGACATAACACAATATAGTATAAAATATAGGGGGGGAGCCAGTGCGGGATAGTGGTTAAGGGCAGGGGCCTCTAATCTGGAGAACCAGGTTTGGTTCCCCACTCCTCCACATGCAGCCAGGTGGGTGACCTTGGGCCAGTTAGTCCTGTTTGCGCTGTTCCTACAGAACAGTTCTTTCAGAACTCTCTCACACCACCTACCTCACAGGGTGTCTGTTGTGGGGAAAGGAAGGGAAGGCGACTGTAAGCTGCTTTGAGATTCCTTCGGGATATAAAACCCAACTCTTTTTCTAAAACACATGTGGAACAACTCCCCCCCCATAACAAAGTAACACACAAATGAAGAATATAAGAATGCAAATAAACCTCTACAAGCCAGTTGCTCCTTCTTCTTTTTCCTCTCCACTCCCTCACTGTGCCTACATATGCAAGTAGTTCCCCTGCCCAATCATTGACCTTGGCCAACCCTACTTACCTTCCAGGTTCTGTTGAGCCTGGGCTAAGATGGGCTATCCAGCTTGCTTCCTTGTGAAAGAGTTCCACGTTATTTTGCCTGCTAGGTGAGCCTCAGATCATTACACGAGGGCCTTTCATTCAGATCCCAAGGAGGAAAACCATTTCAATTATAGATGCTCCAACATGAAGTGATGCATTAACCATGAGTAAGAGAAATAAAAGGTCAGGAGACATTTTGACACTTGGCTTAATTTATCTCTCAGGGGATTATATATCCCTCACCTCCTCCCTTCTGCCACCCGGTGATCTAAGGATCTAGCTGTAAATGCAAATGAGAGCCATGAAATTTATTTCCTTCAATGCCAAGGGACAAGAGAAGGAGGCACTCAGAAAGGGAAGACGTGTTCTACAGCGGCTGCAGGTGCAGGTGGGTGCTTCAGATTCATAGCATGGGCTCTAATGAACCCAGGAGACTTCTGATAACATTATAGAAAGCCGCAAATGAGCCTTCCACATTTCAAGAGCCCGAAGTTCAATGTCAGACAGAAGCCACTGCAGAGTCTGAATTCTCAGTGGGCGGCTGGAAACTTGGGCATTGGAATCAAGTTATTTTGCATTCATGAAACTTGAGTTTTCAAAAACATCAGCTTGCTTTGGAGGGTACCCAAAAATGTTTCAGGGACTGACATAAGTGATAAAGTCCATCTATCAAAGCCAGTTCCTTGGCTTCCCTCACTTGGTCATGCTGGACTACCTGGCTGAGACAAGGCCCAGGACAGAGAAGATCATATGTCAAAAAAAAAAAGTAGGAAAGAACTTCCTTGGCAGATTTCTAGAATGGGCTGGAGTGGACAGTTGAGAAGGGTAACCCAAAACGGAGGCACAGAGACACGTACAAGGTACTTGGAGGAAGTGAAGGCCTCAGCAGGTAGACAGAATGCAAACTGGCTCTCAGACAGACCCCGAGAAGGTAAAATGAGAAGGAACAGGGGAAAGAAGCTGATGAAGAGTTCAGCTGAGCTGACCAGCCCCAGGAAGCGTGTCTTTGACCTTGAAACAGCCGACTGTCCAGTGCCTTGTTGTTCTGCCCCAGCCCCCAAACACGTGTGGCCATGCTGTGGATTCCAGGGAGAGCAGAGTCGGATCAGGGGCGATGCTCGTTTCCCTTCTCACCGGCTGCCCCTGTGCCTTAGATCCTGCTCCCATCATGCACTTCACCCAGCAGATTCCAAAAGCCTTTTTCAGGAACAAATATCAGCTCAGTGCTTCTGCCAGATGGGCAGTTTTGAGCACAAAAGCGATGGTCGGGAAGAGGATTAGGTTCCTCCTGTGGTTAGGTTCTCTCTCTCAACATTCTTCTTCTTCTACCCACCCCACAGCAGTAAAGGTTTGTGGCCCCTATTTGTGTCTGGTGTTAAGGACTGCAGAACAGCCTCAGTTGGGCTTGCGCTGTCCCAGAGAGGCTGTCGCAAGGACCAAGCTGGAGTAATAGCTTCATGGTCTCACGTGCCTCTAGATCAGGGGCCAGGTGGACTCTTGTCCAGCAAGGCTTCTGATTGGCCCCTGGAGATGTGCTTGGCTGTACAGTCTATTCCAGGGGTAGTCAAACTGCGGCCCTCCAGATGTCCATGGACCACAATTCCCAGAAGCCCCTGCCAGCGAATGCTGGCAGGGGCTCCTGGGAATTGTAGTCCATGGACATCTGGAGGGCCGCAGTTTGACTACCCCTGGTCTATTCTATGAGCATTCACCTGGTAAATTAATTCCTAAAGAAAGGTATCTCCCATTCATCCATAACAGTGTGACATTATTAATAAGTCTTCCTGGATGCCTACAAACATTCCCCCCATTCATGGAATCCTCATTCACTCACAAGAAATGGCGTTTCCTTAAACTGCAAGTTGTACAATCCCTTCCAGACAGTGTGTGTATAAATCTCGTATGACATAATTTAGCGAAATTGTTTACCGTTTGCGGATTTTCAGTTGTTCACTTTATACAGCCCTCCCTCTTCCGAGAGTTTCAAAACATGGTTTCCATTAGCCTTCACTGAGCTCATTCAGTCCCCATGTCATAGTTTATCTCTTTCCACTTGTGATAAGTTTGAACATGGGCATGATTAGGAAATGTACAGCAGCCGTGCTTCTAGCTCATCGTGTGGAATGGGTGAAGAGAGGTTATCTGATGACCTTAAAAACCAAGAGAAGGGGAACGGCTTGTTTGTGAGTGAGCGTTTCTCTCTTCTGAAAAACTGAGCATATTTATGCCTACTGTATCTTCAGCCAGTCCTTCAGAATAAGTAAACCCACAGATTATCAGACATTCTAGCAATCTACTTGACTATCATTAAACGAGACTTACTAGTGAATAAGTTTAGGTTTTCTTCAGTTTCTGCCAGAGGAGTAAAACGGTTCTTGGTGGGAATGCTAAATGTTGAGGCATTGCTGGTCACAAAGTAATCCCCTATTCTCGTCTGTTTTTGAGCTGGCAAGTTTAAATCCTCTTCACACCTGCGTTTTACTCCCATTCCCATATGATGAGTGGCAGCAGAGATACTTGGACAATTAGTTAAAGGAACAGGTAAGCAGACAAGCAAAAAATTGCTCCAAGCTGAAAACAATTTTTTGTAACTTTGTAGTTCTGTAAAACAGTGGTTGTTGAAGAAAAAAAATTCTCCCCTTTTATACTAAAGCTGCCTATTGGAGAGCTTGAAGTTAGGCTGCGATTTATGGCCCTCTGCTAAGGAGGCACTCCTTGATAAGCGCTGCTCTTCCGTGGTTGGTATAATTAACAAAATAAGATTGAGGAATGCCTTCAGTTTAGAGTAGCACAAGATAGCACAAGATAGCACACAGCCACAGACCTTCAGGAAACTTCAATTAGCAGAGTAAAATAACAGAATAAAATATAACTTGCGGAGCGGGATAGCCGGTGTTTCTATCTGTACTCCGAACCCAGGGGCAAATTCCTTGCCAAGCTATTACCAAACTCTCACCCTATTTCTGATTTTAACAAAGTCACCTATCTGTTATCAGATGTCGACCCCTATATCTCTTATAGGGTGGCACTTTTTGCTCTGGCTGCCAGGAAGATTCGAGCTAATGCATTTTTACAGGAGCCTCCACCTTGATACACCATTTTATCCCTTTTATTGTAACTTAGTGGTCCATGTTTACATTTTTAGGTACACAATATTGGAGAAATATTGTTTTATTTGTTTATATTTGTGCCATATTGTTTTAATTGTGTTTTGTAATGGCCTTTGGCTACATACAATAAATGTTATCGTATCGTACTAGTGAATAAAGATGCCAGTCACGTGGCGAAATTAGCATGGGATTAATTGCCACAAAAGGTTTTGATAATTCCTATACAGTTTGGCATTTAAAAGAAATTAATTGATAATGATAAGTCGGCCAGTAGGTATCGGAGAGGATAGCCAAACTTGCAGTGTCAAAGGTGTAATACCTTTGTTTACCAGATGATGGAGACATATGACATAAATTCAAGATGGGGACTGCCTGGCTAGATAGTAGTACATGTGAAAGGGACTTTGGCATTTTGGTGGACAGAAAGTTGAATGGGAGCCTGCAGTGTGATGTGGCAGTTGAGGCTAATGCGATATTAGGCTGCATGGCTAAGGATAGAGTGTAGCGCAAGGGAAGTGATGATACCACTCTATTCCACATTGGTTAGACCTCATTTAGATTATGGTGTCCAGATCTTGGCACTGCAGTTCAGGAAGGCTATTGACAAATTGGAATGTGTTCAAAGAAGGACAACAAGGACGGTTGATGGGTTAGAATCCATGCCTTACAAGGAGCGGATGAAAGAGTTGGCTGTGTAGCTTCCTGAGTTCATGTGTACAGAGGACGGTAGGCACCCAGCCACTCCAGTATAATCTGGAATGTTTAATTTGAATTGTCCAGCTCTGTAACATCTCAAAGAACCCAAAAGCACGTCAGAATTTGATTAACTCAAGACCTAATCTCAAATTAGTAAACCCATGCTGGCCGGTGACTCTGTCTGCATATATTTTGGGGCAACAGAAGATCCAAGAGTCAGAAAATACTCTCCGCCAATGTTATGTTGAGTTGATCAGTGCACCCTAGCATCATTGTCTTCTGTTTTCATTCCCCCAGTCTTGAACAGCGAAATCTCTCCCTGGAGACAGAAATGATGACCCTGCATGACGAGCTAGAACAAGAGAAGAAAAAGTTTACAATGGTAGAGATAAAAATGCGCAACGCCGAGCGGGCCAAAGAAGACGCCGAGAAGAGGAACGACATGCTGCAAAAGGAGATGGAACAGTTCTTCTCGACGTTTGGGGAACTGACGGTAGAGCCGCGCCGGCCCGAAAGAGGCAACACCATATGGATCCAATGAGTAGAGCCGACCAAGACTGTGGGATTTTGGGGGAGGGCAGGGAAAGGGTGGTTAGGCTATTACATTGTAACAGGTGACTGGTCACCTGACTGAGGCTAGCACTCAACAGAACGTCGTCACCCTTCAAAAGAAAGGGCCACATCCGCATCCACAGCCACATCTGCAGTGTGTCCTTTGGAAATGGACTAATCATCCTCTTTGAATGCATCATAGTGCTACTGTCACGTGTTCTCTCTGGGTTTGTGTATATAGATTTTAAATAGGTCATCATGACGAAAAAGCATAGAAAGAGATAAGGAAAAAAAAAGATATTTTAAAGGCAAGTCTTATATTTAAACCGACACATCGTCGCAATCCGGCTTTATCTTGAGGCTTTTCTCCTTTGCACTTAACATAATAAGCTATTTTTGGCATTGTGTTACCATCGGCTTATTTTGTATATTAATTTTCCTTCGGTTGCCCTCCTCGCTGGGGAATTAAGATAAATATATATAATGTTAGCTATTGAGCAAAAAGATAGTGTGACCGTGCTGTTTGTGCCAATAGATTTGCCCATGACCAAAAAGAAAACCTACAAAAAGTGTAAATAATTTTATAAAAATATAACGTGAGCATCTAATAAGTTCCATCTCTTCCTTCCTTCTTTGTGTGTGTGTTATCCCGCTGTTCATTCAGTTCGCTCCAGACTTCTCCCTATACACACTTTGGGGTGAGCAAAACTCTCCCATTGGCACAGGACTCCAGGTGTAGGCGGGCTACCACATGTAGAGGGGAACCCAGTAGGCACAGAAAGTGGCATCTCTAGGGAACGATGAAGTCGGATCAGTGGTGGCTGAATTGGCATAGATTGATTGGTTACTAAACACACCTTGGCAAACAGCCAGCTGGTTCCTAGTTATTCATACGTATTTTGAGGATACGAAACATGTGGGATCAAAGGTATCTGCCTCTCTCCACCCCTGCATTCCATCACAGACTACTTCCTGAACACTTTCCTAAAGTCTGGAGGGGTTACACGGGAGAGTTCAATGACTCAGACACAACCAGGTTATCATTTGAGACTGCTGGTGGGGAAGCAGGAGGAGCGAGCCACGAGGCATGCCACCCATCCAATCAAGAGTCCCAAAGAGCACATCAGAGGGGTCAATCAGATGCTTTTGGGTTACCCAATCTGTTTGGTTGACACCAAACAGCCACGAAGCCTGCCGAACTGGTGTGAACTGGGTTTTTGAACTGATCGGAGGCCATTGTGGTTGGATTAGAAACCGCCTCCAGGAGCGAGATTCTAATCCACCACTATCCCTGTGGCTGCATTTGGGGAAGGGAGGAATGCAGCAAAGGTCTCTAACTTTGGTGTATTTCAACTTTCAGCAAGCACAGGAATTGGGGAATGGGGATGGCTTAGAAGCCACTTGGGCCGGGGTTGGATTTTTAGCTGATATTTTATTTTATTAGGGTTTTATTGGGGTTTTTAAATGTTGTAACCCACCACAAGCCTTGTGGGAGTGGTGGGATATATATCTAATAAATAAATAAATAAAGCCAGCATCTAGCTAAACAGAGATTGGGTTTTCAACACATCCCCGCTCCACAAAAGTGTTGTATTTAAGGAAAGCTGAAACATGGGAGCATTGGAGCTCTGATGCATGTTCGGCAGGCGTTCCTATTGTGAGAACATACACGTGACAAGCCTGTTGTGCTGTATGGTTAGAGTGAAGAGACTTGTTGAATACCGTCGAATGAATTAACAACCTATCAATTGGACTATCAAAAATTCAGGACCCTGTTTGTGACTGGCGAACTGGTCATAAGCCAAACCAGCATCCCAAGAAGAGATGGACAAGGGAAGATATTCTTCCCTCCTCCTGCCCATCTACGGCTGCCACAGCCACTACAGGAAAGAAACTCCAGAAGGGGAAAGGAGGGGAGGGCAAGATAGGGAAAGAGAATTCTCCTTTTATTTGTATTTCAGTCAGAGCCAGAAAAGAACTCAAGGTCCGTTTGCTCCGGGTCACCCTGGAGCATGGCAAATTCAAGGATATCTTTAGAAACAATGTGCCTTCTCTACGCTTGGCCCCAATATACTTATGAACTCCCCCTCCTGATGTCGTTCAGTTTTACAGAATCAACAAATGCCTTTTTGGGACATGCCTTGTAAGACTATTGTATATACCGCCCCAGAATATGAGCGAACAGCAAAGGATGCAGTTATCTTGCTGGTGATACATGGTCCAGATCTGGTTAGGGCTTAGATAGGGACCTTCTGGATTAGATGGGGACCTTCTGGGGAGCCTTGTGTCCCACCATAAGGTTCACAATGCAGGGAAGCAGACTGCGCCTCTTTCAAAATGCTGCCAGCCACCCATAGGATGGTCAGCCTCTAGGTGGATCCCCAGGAATTAGAGTTCTTCTCCAAGCAACAGAGTTCAGCTCCCCTGGAGAACAGAGCAGATTGGGATGGTGGATTCTATTAAATTAAACTCTACTGCAGTCCTCTACCTCCCGAAACTCCTCCATCGCCAGGCTTCACTCCTAAAAGTTCCAGGTATTTCCCAAATTGGAGATGGTAACTGACCACCCATTACTTCTTTGTGAAGCCCCGTCGGCTAGCAATAGGCTGTTTAGGAAGTCAGAGTGCTGAACTTCACTGGCTTCTAGGAACAATGCTGGCTGGTATAGACTAGCTTGAATATGACCCATTAGGACCCATATGCATCTAATTCCCCCAGAGGTCAATTGTTCACCACCCAAGCCTTGACTTGTGGTTGGGGAGGTACTCAACAGACTCCTTGGGCTGTAGCTTTCTTGCTGTTGGTGGGTTCAAGGGGTTGTTGCCATTGTTGAAGGTCCTTTTCATCATCAGAGACATCATATCACTGTAGACAGCCATATCAGCAGGCTGCCAAACTCCAGGTGTAGTTGGTGGTATCCTGGAATTACAACTGGCCTCCAGCTGACAGAGATCAGTTCCTCTGGAGAAAATGGCTGCTTTGGACATTGATCTGTATGAAATTATACCCTGCCGTGGTCTCTCCCTTTCCCATATCCCACCCTCCACGAATTTTACCCCCCAAATCTACAGAAATTTCTCAACCCAGCGCTGACAACCTTAATCATTGTATCCAATGGACTTGAAAGTCCCACTGAGTCATGACCAACTTTATTATGGATCAAAGGATCTCATCCATCAAGGAGCCAATGAGATTCTTAAATGGGAGAATGGGAGACTTTATTCTGAGAAATCTGGGTCCTTCAGCTTGGCCCAGGAACTGCACAGCTTTACTTAGGGTTCTAAGTAAATTGGGGATGGGAGCAGAGTAGAAGCTGCTTGCTGCTGTTAGAGAGGCTTGGGTGAGTGAGGGATACCCAGGTGCTCTGTGAACACTGCCCCACTGCGCTCCGAGTCATAGAACTGGCACTGCAATCGAGGCAGGCTACTTCCTAGTTCTAGCTACATGATAAAGAACAGAATGAAGAAGTGGTTGCATTTCCAGTAGGTGTGAAGGCAGACTTTGGTGGAACCTGATAAATGCTGATTTTATTAATTTAGGCAGAATGTGGGTGACCGGGCAGGAAGGAAGGGATGTGCCAGGGTTTGCCTGTTGTAGCTCTTCCTTGCATACCCAGGGAATTGCTGATAACCACTGTGGGATGGTAGATGAATTTCCTCCAGGCCAGGCTGGATTCTGGAGATTTTCGATGGAGGGACACTTGGGCATGAAATTGGGGTCCCTGTTGGTAGGCAGGTAGTTGTGAGTTCCTGCATTGTGCGGGGGGTTGGACTAGATGACCCTGGAGGCCCCTTCCAACTCTATGATTGTAATCCAGGGGGACTTTTGCTCGGATCGCAAGCCAACTTCCACCAGATGGTCTATTTATGTCCTATAAGAAATAGAACTTTCCCCCCATGAGATTGCGGAGTGCTGAGTCGTGGGGCAGGGCCCCATGCATAAGTTTGTACTGGGTCTAAAGAAGATCAGGTCAAGTGGGTTGTCATGTTGGTCTGAAGGAGCTGAACAAAGTCTGAATCCACTGGGACCTTGAAGACCAACAAAGTTTTATTCAAGGTACAAGCTCTTATGTTCAAGCACACTTTGCCCAATTTATTACTTGAATAAAACATCATTATTCTTCAAGGTGCCACTGGACTCAAACTGTTCTCGGTCTAAAGCAGGGGCTGTCACCCTCCAGATGTCCATGGACTACAATTCCCATGAGCCCCTGCCAGTGAATGCTGGCAGGGGCACATGGGAATTGTAGTCCATGGACATCTGGAGGGCCGCAGTTTGACTACCCCTGATCTAAAGAAATCAGAACTTACCTTTGGGGCCTGAAGGTGGTCTAATCGCTTTACTACACACCACCAGTAAGTATCTTGTGTGGTGTGAAGTGCCATCAAATTGCAGCAGACTTATGGCCACCCCAGCCAGGGGCTTTCAGGGAGGCAAGTGAGAAGCCGAGGTGGTCTACCCTGGCCTTCCTCTGCAGAGATTTCCTTGTTGGTCTTCCATCCATGTATCGAGCCTGCTTAGCTTTCGAGTTCTGATGAGGCTGGGCTATACTATGCCACCTTTCCTCACAACCATTGTTTTAGCCCTTGAATTTGTTTGGGACTTTAGGTTGGGGAATCCACTTTATGCGATTCCCCAACTGGCACTTTAAAATGGAGGACGTAGTGAGCAGTTTGCTGCCTGGATGCTGGATGTTGGTGACATCATGCGGAGCGGAATATAACAACTACCCAAGGTAAGCATTTCACTATATTTAACGGGTGCGGAATTGCCCTCAAAATGATACAGTGTGCGTTTGAGTACATGGAAATTGCAATCCCAGCCTCAATACAATTTCTGGATTTCTTGGGTTTTGACCTTGTGACATCCGGGCATATTTGAATCTCTCCCCGTTTGTGTGTTTGTGTGTGTGTGTGTTTTACTGTAGAAATACATTACCACCCTTACCCAGCCCAAATACATTACCACCCTTACCCAAACTCCAAAGAAGAAAGACAAGTAGGCGGAAAGGATTTTTTTCTTCTTTTTTTTGGCACAAAGGGGAAAATAGATTCCCTTCTGCTTTTAATAACTCAAAACAAACAGAAGTCAGAATGCATCGACTCAACATTGATCCACAAAAAGGTTGATGGACAAAAACCCAGGCCCCCCTCCATTCCCCCTCATACCACCCACCGGAAACAATGAAAGGTAGAAAGGAAAACAGCTGAAGGAGTAAACAAAACGTACGGATGTTCATTTCCTTATCAAATGTCACATTTGTCAGTTCATCCATGCTCACTGGCTTTGACTTTAAATCACTTTCAAAACTAAGACCCTGCAATGAAGTTGGACACTTTTTCCCTCTTCCAGTCTTGATGCAAAACTGCGGCTCTTGATTTGTGTGTTTCTTTTTCTCTTTTTTTTTTGTCATATACAGATATAGAGAGATAAAAAAACTACTTTGATCAACACTGAGAGGTTACACTCCTGGTCGTTGTGAATTATATTCGGAAGTCCAATCATGCAGAACTACAGGCGGGTGCAACTCAGGTCTCATTATAGGGTAGGCATGGCAAAGTGAACAGTTTGGGAGGGTAGGGGCGGGGCTGCGAGGCGGATTTGGAAATCCTGGTACTGTTTGTTGCAAAACATATTACTGGCCTTAAGTCCCACTTACTTCAATTTACTAAATATACATAATTCGTTATATACACACAGAATCCTCTCGGCCGTCCCTCTCCGAGCTGATCGCCGACGGAGGAAACGGCCGGAAGGATCCCACGCAGGCGTAGGGGTGGCTTTCAGGGAAACGACAGAGAGAGCGGCGGATCGTTGTAGGTTAATTACAAAACGAGAGGGAGAGAAGCGACACCGATATTTACATCCGGCGTAATCTGGCCCAGTCAGAGAAATGCACAGCCCTGGATTTCGGATGAGGACATGGACTTTGCGAGACGCACCGCCAAGAATCCCAGAGCTATGCCACATCTGATCAATTCGTTTTCCTAGGGTTATGCTTGGTAACCCCAAAAGACAGAGGAGTTCCCCTGAAACTAGTATTAAGAAGCTCCTTTGTACCAAGAATCCGTGTGTGAGAGACTGACAGTAATTCTGTAGGATCTGAAGCCAAGATCTCTGCATCGGCTAACTGAGCTCTTGTGCAGAGGACTAACTGGGCTGAGAGCTGAATGGGATGGGGGGATATATAAATCTTGTGTTAACTCTATGACTCCCGCCTTGCCAGATGGAGGCCTATAGCAGGGGTGGCCAGACTGTGGCTCGCCAGATGTCCACAATTCCCATAAGCCCCTGCCAGCATGTGCTTTCATTTGGGAATTCATTTCTACTTCCTCCTGCTATCACAACTGGTCCCCAGACAACAGAGATCATTTCCCCTGGAGAAAAGGGCTGCTTCACAGGGTGGACCCTCCTGAAATCACCTCCCTTCCTCCCCCCCAGAGCTCCTCCCCAAAAACCTCCAGGTATTTCCCACCCAGGGCTGGCAACCCTAGGTTTAACTGGGACCATAAAAACCCAACTGATGACGGATAGGGCCTTCATCAGCTGGGCTTTTATGGTTCTAACCCTAGCTTTAAGACTGTTTTTTAGAGAATATGCTTTACCCAGAAGTTTTACAAGATGGTTACCACTGGGCAACATGGAGGGCATCTTGGCAAGCTTCCTGAAGCTATTTCCAAAAGGAAGAAATGTACCTGCTTGGGGTGGGTGTGCAGGTATATTTCAAAACATTGCTGGGGAGGCCACTGGCTTGTGTTTACTGGAACCCTTCCTTCTTGGCATCTTGCTCATCCCCGTGCAAAGCACTTTGCACCCACAGAATAAGTTAATAATGAAAGAAGGGTCGACGCTGTTCTAAGACCAAACGATTTCTGCTTCTGGCATGCAGCCAAATCTTAGCTATGTGCTCGTGAGGTCCTTTAGGGCAAGGGTAGTCAACCTGTGGTCCTCCAGATGTCCATGGACTACAATTCCCATGAGCCCCTGCCAGCATTTGCTGGCTGGGGCTCATAGGAACTGTAGTCCATGGACATCTGGAGGACCACAGGTTGACTACCCCTGCTTTCGGGAAATAGAGAGGACTCCACAGTAAAGCAGCTAACAGCTGGACCCTCACCTTTCCCAGTGAAATGGACCAAGAATGAAAACACGAACAATGAAGATCATGAGATGCGTCATAAAAACAAGACCTGACAATTTGTGAGAATACAGCCATCCCTTCCAGCTTGTCAGGAAACATGACACCGTCCCACCTTCCACCCCCACAAGTTTCTCACAAAGCTCCTGGAATAATTCCCCAAGGGGCACGTTTCCCTAGAGGGATGGACCAGAACCAATGGGATGAAATTAATGAAAAGAAATTCCGTCTAAACCTCCGGAAGAAGTTCCTGACAGTTAGAGTGGTTTCTCAGTGGAACAGGATTCCTCGGGAGGTGGTGGGTTCTCCATCTTTGGAGATTTTTAGGCAGAGGCTGGAGAGCCATCTGACAGAGAGGCTGATTCTGTGAAGGCTCAAGGGGGTGGCAGGTGACAATGGATGAGCGATAGGGCTGTGAGTGTCCTGCATAGTGCAGGGGGTTGGACTAGACGACCCAGAAGGTCCCTTCCAACTCGATGATTCTATGAGTCTAATTCAGCTCTACCGTATTTCTGTCCCCTCAAAGCCATCCTTTGAGATTCAAACCAGCTCAACCCACAGCCTGCTGGAAAGGCAGAGTTCTACAGAGGGCTACTTCCGATGTAGAAAGACAAATCCAGATTGTGTTGAGCGGACCACTAAGACGGGAATGCACCTAGCAAAGTTAAGGGCTTGCAAAATATAAAAACATACAACCAAGCAACATTACATGACAAAGCCAATATGCTTTTCAAAACTATTCAAACCTAATTCTTCTCTGTAAAAACGAAAAAGCACTTCCTTGATCTCCCCCCACCCCTAAAGATGCACAACCAGGAGGGCCAAGCCCAGAAGGCCTTCATGTTGTAGGAAAAAGGAATGTCGGCAAGCACAGGTTCGAACGCCGCACCAGGGGAGCAAAAGCTCAGACTCAAAGTCGCCACTTTAACTAGCTAAAGACAGTAGGGCGCTTTGACTTGTTCACCTCCTGTGTTCTTTTTACTAGTTATTTCTCACAAAGTGTAGGTGAAGCAGGAGGGTGCTGTCAGAAGGAAACCACTTCCGAATGCAGAGGGCGGGTCACAAGGGAAGGCCAATTCCGCATGGAGGCAGCTGCGCCGGGCTGCCACCCGTGTAATGCTCCACAACTTTCTGTTACACCACGGGGGACACAAAGCAGCAGCAGCAGATCAGTTCTGCTGCACACACAAGGGTGTGTGTGTGTGTGTGTGTGTGTTGTATTTTGCAGGAAGGTGGGATTGCATGCAAAATAAAAATAAATGCCCCAGTCCGCAGCAAAGCACTGCAAAGTCAACTAGGGCGTTTTTTGCCCCCTCTGGGCCAACGTAGGACAGGGAGGAGCCCGGCCTGGAAGGCCCGACTCTTCCCGGTACACATGGGCCTGCCATGGGACAGGCCCTGTTGGCTGCTGCAGTGGGCTAAGGCAGGGGTAGTCAACCTGTGGTCCTCCAGATGTCCATGGACAACAATTCCCATGAGCCCCTGCCAGCAAACGCTGGCAGGGGCTCATGGGAATTGTAGTCCATGGACATCTGGAGGACCACAGGTTGACTACCCCTGGGCTAAGGGAACTTGGGAGAATCCGTGTTCCTCTAGCCTGGGAAAACCCATCTTGAAGAACAGAATCCTGTCCTTTGTCTTAACTTCCAGGTGGGACCTGGAGATCTTCCAGTATGACAGCTGAACTCCAAATGACAGAGGTCTATCCCCCCTGGAGAAAGTGGCTGCTTTGGAGGGTGGTGAGCCCCTCTCTTCTCTCCAAACCGTGTCCTCTCCACATTTTGCTCCCCGTATCTCCAAGAATTTCCCAACCTGGATCCAGCAACCCTACTGGACTATGCAAGGGTAACCAGAACCCAAACTCAAATGCAAATGAAACCAGAAAGAAAATGTCCTGGCTGAGGAAGGGATGTGGGTTGCATAGCCTTCAACACCGGAGAAATTTGAGGCAAATCCAGATCATTGTGCTTAGGCAGAAGTCAAATCCCCTGAGACATTTTGAGGGAAGAAAAAAGAAAGTAAACAGGAGAAACCCCATCTCTTTGAGGGCAGAGGAGTCGGCCATCCCCAGAAGCTTGCTTCTTGCTGATGGGCGCGCCATCTTGCCTGCCTGCTGGGAGCAAAGAATGGAGCTGTCCCAGGTGGTCCATGGAGAAATCAAGTATCAGGGCACCTTCTGAAGCTGCCACCCATCAAAGCTGGGTTCCTTCCTCTAATGCCTGCTAATGTGTTTCTTGGCCCCCATTTCCTTCTTCCCCAAAGCAAAGGGATGCAGGAATATGAGGTGCTTCAGGAGAGCCCAGGAAGGCATAACTTTTTGTCACTGGGGACCCACCTTTGTACCCGCTGGCCACCATCATCCCAGGATCCTTAGCTTGGAACTACCTGATGTATTGTGATTGGCCCCAGCTCCCACTTTGCTGTGGCTCCAAAAACTTGTTCTCAAAATCCTAAAAGCATAGATTCTACAGGCTTGGGGTTCCCTGGCCTTAGGGGCAGACATTCACATGACCTGCATGAAGTTCAGAGGGAGCAAATGTCTCACTCAGATATGTCAGCACTTTCCACTTTTCAGGGCTTATCCTTTCTGGCATGATCTTCAAGAGTGCTGAGTCGGGTTGTCCCCTGTTAACCTGGTGAATCTTCGGTCTGCTTGCCACATCCAAGGGCCTTATTGCTGAGATATCATCATAATTATATGATCTCTGATCGCACTATTTTGATAATTAAACATGGAGCCAAAATACAACACAAAATACAATCCATGCAGGACCTGGTGGAGTATAAAGGCTCGTATTGTCCTGCATCTCAGTTGTTGTTGTTTTTAAATTAGATTTATTTCCTGCCTCTCCCTTTTGGCTCGAGGTGGGTCACAATAGGCTCAATCCCATTAAAATCCCCATTAAAAACATTTTAAAAAATACCAACATGGCGGCAGAAAAGAAAAGAATCCCATCTCTCTCGCTCCCTCCCCCCCTTTCAATTCTCCGAGTGGGCTCGGCCAGAAAAGAACCTTCTGAAGGACTCTCCTCAACCAGCAATCCAGGTGTGCATGCATAACCATTCTTCCGTGTGCTTTTACAATGTGCATTATGGCTGGAAGCCCATTCCCACCCAAACGGTACCATTCTATCTAAGCCCTTTTATATAGGTTTGGATGCATTTCTGTATACGGTCAGGTGTACATCCAGGTCCCAGCTGTTACACTGGACTGTTCTGGAACTAAACCTGGATCACAGGTGCATATTTTGAAAACAGACCTTGGCTTGTCCCACACATTCATCAAAACGGACAAAGAATGCACAAATCTAATTCTCCAAATGTTTGTTATGGACAAAGCCCTAGATCCAGGAAAAAAGCCACGCGCACTCTTTTTGTCACTACCAGAGTACATAAGATGGCTGGCCATGGACTGACATTGTCTTTTAAGTGTGTGTGTCCTTTATCCACTTATTTGGGATCAGGGCTTATTGAATTCATCTGGATTTACTCCCAAGTAAGTATGCACAAGGCAAACCTAACAACACCCATCTGTGCCAGCTAACCTGCAGCAATGAGCTCCATGCATCTTTTGTCCGGGATTCCTGCCAATCAGCCTCATTGGAGATTTGGTGCTTTGAGCTGTTTCACTGTCTCCGAACCGGTTAACCGATTTACACGCCACTGTTTAGGTTCCAGCATGCCTGCCTTTTGTCATGTGACCCCCCCCCCCTCCAGCCCAACATTTTGAAGCAGGTCTTCATCAGCAACCCAATCCCCCTTTGTATCATCTTAGATCGTCCCGCTCTTTTCTGCACTCGCCTCCTTGAGATGGGTCGACCACAACCCTGCCCAGAAGTCCAATTCCCAAGAACATTTCACTGGGAATGCGCTCCACTGAATGCAACCGGGCTTCTCTTCGGAGCAGACCTCCTTAGGACTGCTCCCTAATTGTAGGCTGACTTGCAGACTTGTTTGCAGCCTGATTCCTCACATGACATTTTTCCTGTTCACTGACAAAGGCAGCTTTGGCTCTTGAAATCTTGGTGAAAAGGACCCTCTGGTCTCAGCTGACTTACGGCGACCCCAAAGGGGTTTCAAGGCAAGAGACGTTCAGAGGTGGCTTTGCCGCTGCCTGCCTCCGTGTCATGACCTTGCTGCTCCTTGGAGGTCTCCCATCCAAATACTAACCAAGGCCGACCCTGCTCAGCTTTCAAGATCTGACGAGGTCAGGCTAGTCTCGCCTTGAAATCTTGTATCTCGACAATCTTGTAGGTCCCTAAGACGCTCCTGGACTCAAACCTAGCTCTTTTAGGGAAAACCAACACGGCTACCCTCTGGAGCTCCCTTTTCGGCATGAGCTCCTCCCCTCTCCTTGGTGCTCTTCCCAACTGTGACCCAAGGCAGCTTCCCTGAGTGGTTACAGCCATCGTACAGCCCCATCAGCAGAAGAGTGTGGTCAGGGTTGCTGAGGCCTTTCCCTCTGCCTTTACACGTCAGGGCAACTGCTGCTCTCTGTTACCCATTGCCTGCCCTTCCAAGCTGCTTGGGGATGGATTTCAACACCCGAAGTCATTTGCTGTCCTCTGCAAACCCGGAGGCTTCATTACTGTGTGCGCTTTGAGGCTTCTGATACTAATGAACAAGCACATCTTTACTAATCAGCTGCCGTTCCAGGAGCTTCCCACTGATCTGTCAGCACCAGAACTGTGGACAGATTAAATTGCTTTTTAATTGCCCGTAACAGTGGGGGGGGGGGGAGGAGACAAAGTTAGCAAATGCCATTTTATTGCTTAGATCACCACTTTGCGGTGGGCGCCTTTCTGTGCCCCCGACGCACTGTGGCGTCCCTTTCAATAGTTCCATTCTCGCACCCCGGCTTTTAATTCGGGCGGAGAAGGTGACAGTACCACATGCCGGCAATGCTGTTTCATGGCTTTCAGCGAGGGAGTACGGCAACAATCGGTCAGGCCCTGGCGCTCTGGAACATCCGTATCTATGGAGGTTCATGAGGTTCCTGCAAAATGCACTGTGAGCACAACTGTGGCATGGCGACGGCAGCGCTGGGTAGATTGTCCCGATATTGCTAAATTTGTTTTGGCGGTAGAAACCGATTGCTTATTGCTGTCATACGTACTGCACGGACTACGGTTTCCTTTTTGTAAAAAAATCAAACAAAAAAAATCTCTTCGAAGGAGACTCTACCGACCAACTTCTGTATTTAGCATTTCGCAAATGAAAAGAAAACTGTACGGTGGAAACTGTTTTGTGGGGATTGGAGGATATTTCTCCCCCGGAACATTCCAGACTCAGAAAAAGAGTTGGTTTTTATACCCCGCTTGTCACTATCCAAAGAAGGCTCAAAGCGGTTTACAATCCCCTTCTCTTCCTCTGTCCACAACAGACACCCTGTGAGGTAGGTGAAGGCGGGAGAGCTCCAACAGGACCGCTCTCTGAGAACAGCCCTAACAGGACTGTGACTAGCCCAAGAGCACCCAGCTGGCAGCATATGGAGGAGTCGGAAATCAAACCCGGCTTCCCAGATTAGAAGCTGCCACAACACCACGCTGGCTCTCGGGAATTGGCCACATCTCACCACAGGATTACTTATGCTTCCCGACCATTGCGGTTTCAGTAGCTTTCTGCAGGGGTCAGGCTGTGGCAAATCTACTTTATTTGTCTGGATTGGAAAGACCACTAGCGGTTGCATTTTTTAAAAAAAGGAATTGGTTCAGAATCACTTTTTCCAGTTGGATTAGAAATTGCAGGTTTCAAGGGAAAGCGAATGAGTCCTTGTCAGCTTGGGGAGGCTGAATCACGTGGCCAAACACAAATGCAAAGAGTGGGTTCCTCTCCATCATCTGAAGGGGATAATCTAACCTGATTCCTCCTGGACCATTTTCACGGTGGGGAACTGCATGATAGATCTGGTGTTCTAAAAACCTCAGGCTGCAAGCCACGTGTGCCTCCAAGGGGAGAGGTCTTGGTAGCCAATTCTGTTACGCTCGAAGCAGAAGCTGCTGGATGCCTCCCCATCTGGTGTGGAAGGATTTCATTGACCATGTTGACAGCCAGCAAAGCACAAGGAGAAAGAACAGCACCAGAAATTATCCAGAAATCCAGGTAATTATTCTCGCTGCTTTCTGTCACAGGTTATAGCCTCGTGTGGCCAAATGGAACCGATGCCGATCCATCTCAAAGATGGGGCCCTTGGATTTATTCCCATTCTACCTTGTTATTTGGGCCACCCCTTTAGCTGCGGGTCAGGGAGGCTCTGGGTTCCAGTGGTTTATCTCCAGTGAAGGGGCCGTGGTGAAGAAAGCAGACAGCTCCAAAGCGATTGCTGCTCTCTAAGGAGCGGTCCCTCCACGGGAATTTATTCCCATCTATTCTTTAAAAGTGGCTTATTGCCGTAATGTCCTAGGCGGATGGTTGCCCGGTCATTCTTCCACTGCTGCACCTCACAACTGGGTGTGAAGTAAATATGCACCACAAGCCGCCAACGTATACTCTTAACCTTTCTCCTCATTGCTGCAAGAGGGCTGCTCTACAGCCCCAGAGACCTGGACAGAGTGAGAAATTGACAGCCCTGTTGCTCTAAGAAGGTCCCCACTGCTCCACTTAAGAGCTTCCAATTGGTGGGTTGAGAAAGCCACTCATCCTGGCCAGGATGCTTAAGAGAAAGGAAGGGGAGGGGCAAAAGGTATCTGAGGTAGGGGCTGTTCACCTCCCTGCAATTTGGTTCTAGGGAAGAGTGCAGGCTTTGCACAAGAGCTTGGTTTCCAGCATCTCTAGCTAAAGGATCTCAGGTGGAAGACGTTGGAACCTAAGAAAGCTGCTGCCAGTCAGAACAGACAGTGCAGGGCTAGAGATGTGAAGTGGCCTCATATGTTTAGACTTGTCCAGAGTTCATCTATGCCCTCAGCCTCAGGATTAGGCAAGCTCTCCCTGCCCTGTGCTCCAGGAGGAAGGAAGAAGCCTCAAAAGAGCTTTCCTCCTCCATGGAGCTTCCATTCATGCTTAAAGGATCTCACCTCCTCAGCAAGGATCTCTGCAAGATGCCTATCCTACACTGACAGTACCATCCTGTGCACTGATCCTATGCATGATTGAGTGGAGCAACTCTGCACAGGATAGAACCGTCAGATTATCAAATAGCCTCAGCTACTTCATCTTAACTACCCTGGGTGACCTAGTTGGTCACTCTTTGCCCATGAGCATTTTTGTTAACACCCAAACTCTACCAAATGTTCACAAGCCACTGTTTTCAAGTTTGCTTTGTAGACCGTCAGGTTTCCTATCAAGAGGAACCTTGGAAATTCTCCCCATTTTCTCCCCAATGCTGATCTTGACCATCTCCCACAACCAACTATTCCTCCACGTCAACATGTGTGTATGTGTTTAAATATCCATCAAAAAACTATATCCAACAACAGAAGTATCCACTTCTAAAGCAACTGCTAAATTTCCTGGTTGACCCACCAGCCTCTTTGACGGTTCCAAACAAACTGGAGTGAAAAAGAAGAGACAAACAGAATACTACGCTTGGGAACTTTACCTCCAAGTTGGGTGTGAATTTTTCCATTGGTTTCTATATGCCCAAAGCTAATTTAAATTAAGCACTGAAACAACTACGACAGACTGTACACTGAGAATTATATTACAGATGGAATTTACATACCCAAAAAAGGGGGGTAGGTTCTCTGCGGCAAGCTGAATGTGCACGTAAACCCTTCCGCTCTCTCGTGATGTGTACACACAGGGCTGTGTATACTTGCAAGTGCATAATTGTGTGTATGTACACCAAGCTACATGTGCAGTTCTCTGTCGACCCGGCCCAGGCGGAAACAGAGAGAAGTTATATAGGCACACATGTAATCACATCGAGGGATGGTAACTGCCCACCTTGTCATGCCAACGTGAGAAAAGGACAGTTGCAGATTGCTGGTTTTGCAGCCATTGATTTTGCAATTTTATGAAAAAAAGGCTTCTTTTAATTGCTTTTTTTTTTGTTCGTTTGTTTTTTTGCACTAAGCATCATTGGAAGAAGACCAAAAAGCAGAGCAACTAGAAGTTAAATATTCACTTGAGCTTAGCTGCATTACATAACTCGTTTAGGAGAAGCAGGCTGAAAGGGTTTTGTTTAAACCTTGGATAGATTTCTCTCTCTCTCTCTCTCTCTCTTTTAAAAATTTCTCTTCCTTGCCATCATCAAAACTCTTTTTTTTTAAATAATCACAATGATTCTTTTGTTTTTCTTTCCCTCCCCTAAATTACATCATCTCCTGAAGAACGTCGGGTTTCGCAGGCAGGCGGCTAGTCACCTGCAACAACCGAGGGGTCCTGCAGAAGCTTCCAAACTGCTGTCAGTGTCCGATGCCAGGGTCTGGTCCGTGGACATGGAGGAAATGTCATTGACTGATGAGGACGGAGGGAGGCTGTCGCTGCTGTTCACTGCTGCACCTGTGCTAAGAAAACGAACACCGACGTGATTCAACCTGAAAGCGGGAGATGGCGTAGGAGAAAACAGGGAGATCGCTTGCCCCTCCCTCGACCGGCTGCCCCGGGGTTCGCTGTTGTCAGTGATTGGCCCACATGTCAGTCGTAAGCACAGCACAATATATGTTCATTCATTTATACTTTAGATCAGCCTTTCTCAGCTTTTGTACCACTGAGCTTCATGAAACCCCAAAAGTGGTGCGATTATGCAGAATATGGTTGGGAAGCAGAGCTGTGGACACGCCCACCTGGGGCACCTCCCGTCAGTGACTGTCATCAGCCATCTATGATAATTAAACGCATTCTGCTGCCGGCTCTATGATATTATCTTATAGCCAGCAAAGGGGCAACTTGGCTCAACTGAGTGGCCTGGATAACTACTGGAAATCTGTGTCTATTTCTGTCTGGCTATTTATAATGGTCTTTTGGCCTGCTGCCTCCTTTGGCTGTTCAAGGGTTACACTGTGCCCTTGTGCTTTCGACGGATAGCGTGTTTCGCTAAGATAGAGGGCATTCTGGAAAAATTATGGCTTCAGGAAACCAGCTTGGGTTGCCCCCTCCCTCCGAGCCTCATAACAGAGCAGCAAAAGCATCCCATTGTCAGGAACTAAAAATGAAAAGGGAACAGAAAGGTAAGGAATGACATGGACAATGAACAACGATGCTGCTAGATCCAAAGAACAGAGTAAATAAAATGGGTTTGCTGGGGGTGGGATTGGGGAGCAACAAAAGGGATCGATGAATAAGGAGGATGCACTGCTTCAGGTGAAAGCCTGCCCTTAATGAGGCCTTGCAAATTAATTTCTCCATACAAGCGAGGCGCGTTATCATTTGCACATAAATCAACGAACGCACGCTGCCGTGTATGACAAATTTGACTATGAGCAATGATTTATTCTCATATCCACTACATCATTAAGAAAGATCGTGCAGCGGGTAATGGCAAAATACACCCTTAAATCATGATTTTCAAATCCCACTGCTCCCTTTCTACCCTGCCAAGAACCTGTTGGAGGGCCCTTCTATCGCAGTTGAAAGCAGGGGTGTGTGCGTGGAGTGGGTAAATCCCCTGACACACCATACCCCAGTTTGGCACATCCTGCGAGATGTCCTTTATCGTGTTCTTGCTAAGCGGTGGAATCATTTTGATGATGTTTCACCCCTTGATTGTGGGGAAGAGGAAAGGAGACTGCCTGCCCTCCTAGGAATTGTTACAGCCAGAGTCAACAAGCTCTTGTGGGTTTTCCAGGCAGTGTGGCCATGGCCTGGGAGTTGTAGTCCCGGATGCTTCACTAGTAACTGTGGCTGGCATTTTTAGAGGTAGGACACAGTAAGATGGGAATCTCTTTGCGCCACTCTGCCCATTTTGATGTGTGCAAAGTCTGGGATCCACTAGATCAGGGGTGGTCAACCTGTGGTCCTCCAGATGTTCATGGAATACATTTGCTGGCAGGGGCTCGTGGGAAATGTAGTCCATGAACATCTGGAGGACCACAGGTTGACCACCCTTGGATTTGGGTACTTTATCAGCTCATCCGTGCCAATCCACTATTCCCTGCATTCAAACGGTTCAAATGACAGTGGATGAATTGCAATTCAGCCACAATTTGGCCCATTTAAATGCAGCTTCCCACACTTTCTCAGGCAGTGCCTGAGAAGACGGGGGGGGGGGGGGAATGTTGAACAGCTGATAATGACAGGCATGCCACCCGCTCCCTTTAGGGAGATTTAAAGGGAGCGAGCTGGCTGCCTGTCATTATCAGCTGTTCGGCACACTGATTGCTCCCTTTAAATGCTCACCTTACCTTCATAGG
Organism: Paroedura picta; assembly: GCF_049243985.1. Lineage (NCBI taxonomy): Eukaryota > Metazoa > Chordata > Lepidosauria > Squamata > Gekkonidae > Paroedura > Paroedura picta. Next base: position 77,791,815 of record NC_135378.1, on the reverse strand, counting down.
GAGCTTTGCTGGGGAAGGATTTAAAGGGAGCGGCCCACTTGTCATCATCAACTGTTTGGTGGGCACTCCCTCCCCCTTCTCAGGCAGCAGAGACACTCTCTGTTATGTGGGAAGGGGGCGGGATGTGCACAAAAAGCCCCAAAACTTTTTGGATTCGGCCGAATGCAAAAAGATTAAAGCGTATTCATGCTATTCAGATTTGACCAGAAATGTTTCCAGCCGACTCCGAAATGGCATGAGTTTATTTTGTGTGTGCATAATCCTAATCTTGATCTTGAAGTATTGGGTTGAATCCAACCAGATTCCTCCCTGATAAAAAGAGAGATGGGGTTCCCTTTGACTCCAAAAAGGCTGAGCTTGGGGGTCACAGGATCTCCATGGCCAAAAGCAATAAGGAGGAAAAATTGACTGAGCAAAAAAGTTGGCTGGAACCTGCCTGCTGTTTGCATTGACCCTCAAAGGACAGGAAAGCCAATGCAATTGGCAAAAGCAACCCTTTTGGACAAAATAAAACTTGACCTGATTATGCAACCTGTGAGCACAAAGGCATGCAGTGAGACTGAGCAGTGTTTGGACTGCATGTCCTCATTCCTCCCACTCAAGGGAAACAGAAAAGCATGTCTAGTACCTCTATGACCAGGAATGAACTTGTTGCCCTGGGTGATACAGTTCCCTGTTATCTTCCTGCCTTTGCGCGCACACACACACACACACATCATTCATATGCTTGCCCTGGGGTGTCCAGCCAATCCCACAGCCATTGGCTTTGCTCTGGCTCAGAAAAGTGAGGCTCACAGGGCTATGGTTCCCACAGGGCTATGGTTCCTGCTCGAGCAGGAACAAAAATGGTGAGTTAGAAAGCAACACTGCAAAAGGCTGTACACAGAAGTGACATCACAACATTCTAAAATCTGCCTGATCTCTATGGTTAAAACTGTCCAGAGTGGAGGGGGGGGGGGGATATGAGCAGCATGAGGTCACTTCCCACCTTTGCTCCCCACCAAGAACAAAGAGTGGTGGAGGAGGGGCAGGAGATTGTCCATCATGGTGGGCGACCTGGTAAGCCTACTCTGAGCTGCCATGGATGGGTGATATGTGGCTGCCATGGAAAATGAGGCTGTGAAAATGGCGTGGAAGCATTAGATCAAGCACAGCTACAAATGTGCCACTGAGTCATGTGCAAAAAAAGGGGGGTGCACCATTGGCCTGCCACCAGCTTGTCCATCAGAAGAGAATGCTGATATTGATTCATTAAAAGCTGAAGATGGAAACCTTTGTGGGATTGAACATGCATCTCCTAGTTTACTCAGCTCTCTTTAGGTCCTGCTTATTAAAAGCAGACTGAATAAGGCCCCTCTCTTGCAAATCAAACACCCAAAGACTAGTTTGCATGAGAAGGGAAGTGCAATTTAACTGCAGGGGAGATGTTTTTCCCTCCTCTCATCCTCAGAAAGGGTGGGTTAGACACGGTGCATGAATAAAAGGAATGGAAGATCATGTTCTCCTTCCCCGCTCAAGAGCAAGTTCCTCCCTATGGGTTAGCAGCATCAACTGAACCATTGTTAGCTCCTTTTAGGATCTTGTCTTAACCAGTGTTTTCAAAGGTGGGTAGTAAACTCTGGTTAAAGATGGGCACTTGAAAAGAGTTAACAAGACCCGTACAATTTAGAATCCGTCCAGCAGAATGCAGCACACTGCCTGTATGTTGTGGCCTGCCATGTGCCTTTCCTACCACCTCACAAAGTGGCGGGTTGCATTTGGCGTGATGCACCAGTCAAGATATAACCTTTAGCCATAGTTAGGGCTGTCAATGGAAGAGCAGAATGAAATCTGCCCTGGAGAGAGGGGAGTGCCCAGCCAGAAGAAGCCATGCGGTTGCATGGATCATTTCACTGTAGCTACAAGATTGGCTGCAGAGTGCCTGCAGTGCTCTCTATGCATGCAATAAACTAAACATGTGATGTTCACACTCTCACCAATACTCCTTCCAAGCAAGGCTGCCTCACAGCAATGCAGGGCGCTTTCGCGCATACTGAATAATGCACCTTCAGTCCACTTCCAATGCACTTTGAAGTTGGACTTCACTGTGAGGAATGGGAAAATCCACTTGCCAGTGATTGCTCAGGTGCTTTGCAAAGGGACTGAAAGTACGCCGTTCCGCACATGAGAAAGTGCTCTGCGTGTTTGATTTAAGCTGGAATTCAACGACTGCATAACGTCTCATGAGAGTCAGTTTGGTGTAGCGGTTAAGAGTGCGGACTTCTAATCTGGCATTCCAAGTTCGATTCTGCCCTCCCCCAAATGCAGCCAGCTGGGTGACCTTGGGCTAGTCACAGCACTGATAAAGCTGTTCTGTCCAAGCAGTAATCTCAGGGCTCTCTCAGCCTCACCCACCTCACGGGGTGTCTGCTGTGGGAAGAAGAAAGGGAAGGAGAATGTAAGCCACTTTGAGACTCCTTTGGGTAGAGAAAAGCAGCATATAAGAACCAACTCTTCTTCTTCAGTAATATCAGGGCTCTCTCAGGCTCACCTGCCTCACAGGGTGTCTGTTGTGGGGAGAGGAAAGGGAAGGCAACTATAAGCCGCTTTGAGACTCCTTTGGGTAGAGAAAAGCGGCATATACGAACCAACTCTTCTTCTTCTTCTAGATGCCCTAAATTGCTTTAAACAGTTTGCCGCTCCAGATGGATGTGGAGCCACCAAGGTCTCTGCTGAGGGCCGCTGCCTTGGCCAAGTGGAGCCTGCAGACAGAGCACAACTGGGCTATTCACTGGGATTGAGTACCTGAAGGAGAAGGCTGTCCTTTTACTACGCCGTTTTTCGTCTTTTCTTCGGAATTCATTACTTCCTTGTAGATTAATTCTGAAAGAGAGAAGGGAACCAGTAAGATGCAGACAGGAGAGCTGCTAATTCGTCCATGTCCTCTGCGGCCATCAGGAAAGACACAAGGGCGGGTGATTTGAAGACAAGACCAGCTTTGTAAACAAGCTCACGATAGTTGCTAGACTGCCTACCCGTGTGTATCTGTATTGCAGGGCTGCCAGTTTCAAGCTGGTGGTGAGAAGATCTCCTGCTTTTATACCTGATTTCCAGTTCACAGAGTTCAGTTCTGCTGGAGAACATGGGAGCTCTGAAGGGTGAACTCTATGGCATTGTAACCATGCTGTGGTTTGGTTTGTGAAGCTAAAATGCAGGCAGCACATGGTCATTCAAGTGTGTGTGTGTGAGAGAGAGAGAGAGAGAGAGAGAGAGAGAGAGAGAGAGAGAGAGAGAGAGAGAACAGGCAAAAAAACAGGGACTCAGAGGCCAGCATAGTCTGGGGCGGAGCAAACGTCTTTTAAAATGAGATTACCTTTCCACTCTTCGATTGTGTGTTCTCTTTCATCCAGCTGCTTATCATATATCTGCGGAGGTGGCTGTTGAGTAAAAACCAGAGAGAGGTAAGCAGAGAATGCCAGGTTACAGGGCATTGAGTATTCACATCGTGACAGAGTGAGGAAGGGAACTTTCTTTTACCAATGTGTTCAGGCCCAAGCTCCAGACAACCTGAAAAAACAAGCAAGGAAATGAAAGAGCAAGCAACAACTCCCCCCCCCCCCATAAGAATAGAAGTCTGGCAAGGCAATGTATGATGTGACTGGAAGGGAAAAGGGTTGTCATTCAAGTCAGGCCCATAATGCATTTATTCACCTGCTACCGACTTTTCAAGGTCATAAGTCACGGCTACACAGAATTTCTCCTTCTCAAAGTGCAAATCCATTTGCATGGATTTTTTCCCCAAATCAATTCTGTTCACACTTTGGGCTCTGCTTTCTTTTAAATGGCGGCTCTCCATTCTGTAGAAATCTTGAGCGGTTTCCAGCCCACAAGAATTTTGACTAGCCTACCTGCACAGGCAGAGCCTCTTGTGGCGCAGAGTGGTAAGGCAGCCGTCTGAAAGCTTTGCCCATGAGGCTGGGAGTTCGATCCCAGCAACCGGCTCAAGGTTGACTCAGCCTTCCATCCTTCCGAGGTCGGTAAAATGAGTACCCAGCTTGCTTGCTGGGGGGTAAACAGTAATGACTGGGGAAGGCACTGGCAAACCACCCCGTATTGAGTCTGCCATGAAAACGCTGGAGGGCATCACCCCAAGGGTCAGACATGACTCGGTGCTTGCACAGGGGATACCTTTACCTTTACCTGCACAGGCAAGCTGAGACTTACCACATCTCGGAAAGTAGGCAGGGCTGGCCTTGGCTAGTATTTGGATGGCCTACAGATAATGTAACACAAGTGGGGCAAATACTTCTCCTAGCACCCGGCTCAGAATCCCTTTGGGGGGGGGTTCATATTCCACAGGACTTCGAGGTGGGGAAATGGTTCCCACGTAGCCACGGAAGGAAGATGCCTTCCCCGAGGTGAGGAGAAGAAGCTTCAAATTTGTGAACGGAGCTTTGACACCATGTGCTGATGTTTGGTGCTGCATATAAAAGACCTTCATGTGCCAGGCATCAGGCATCAGGCTCCTGGTAGGGGCCTCCTTCCTTCAAGTGGGCCCCACTGGCAATTCCATCGCTACCTGCCTTTGAGTTGTTTCGGCATGATTTTGAGGGAGCAGGGAGGCCTGGCCGCTAGGTGAGACAATGGAAAACACCATAAGGCGACAGGAGGCTGCAAAGGAGGATTTGCAAAAAAAAAACAGCCACGGCTGTTTTCACGGGAAACGCCCCGTTTTCACGTCTGCTGGAGACACTGCACAACAGCTTGGGCAAAGGAGAAAGCATCTGACAGTATTCGAGGAAGTAAAATTTTGCACAGGGATAGTCAAACTGCGGCCCTCCAGATGTCCATGGACTACAATTCCCAGGAGCCCCCTGCCAGCGAACGCTGGCAGGGGGCTCCTGGGAATTGTAGTCCATGGACATCTGGAGGGCCGCAGTTTGACTACCCCTGAATTCTTTTTGCCTTTCGAGGCAGTGGTGCTGCTATAAAAAGAGTCAAGGGAACAGCACTGCCATCCTGGGACCCGTTTGCCCTCCTACCTCAGCTATTTAGTGTTATTTTAGCCAGTGACGAGAGCTAGAAGTGGGTAGCCGTGCTGGTCTGAAGCAGCCAAACAAAGTTGGCGTCCAGGGGCACCTTGAAGACCAACAAAGTTTTAGTCAAGGTGTGAGCTTTCGTGTGCATTGCGCACTGACTCACACGGATTGTCCTCTGCAGCACTCCCAGTGCCACTAGGTTTCTTGGGTTGCTCTCGGCTGCCGGGAGCTCCCTGAGGAGAGTGCCCTGCCGGGAACTCTGAAGTGGAAATGTGCCCCCCCTCCCCCCTCCATATTTGTCCATAGAAACATGGCATCTGGATTTTTGTACCATAGAATCATAGAGTTGGAACTCCTTGCTCAATGCAGGGTCAGCCTAAAGCACCCATGGTAAGTATCTGTCCAGTCACTGCTTGAAGACCACCAACGACGGGAATTCATTGTCTCCTTTGGCAGCTGGTTCCACTGCTGAACTTCTCAGACTGTGATTTTTCCCCCTGATATCTAGCCAGGACCATTCTACACATAGTTTAAACCCATTACTGTGGGCCCTCTCTTCTGCTGCCAACAGGAACCATTCTCCACCCTCCTCTAAGTGACAACCTTTCAGATACTTAAAGAAGAAGAAGAAGAAGAAGAAGAAGAAGAAGAAGAAGAAGAAGAAGAAGAAGAAGAAGAAGAAGAAGAAGAAGAAGAAGAAGAAGAGTTGGTTCTTATATGCCGCTTTTCCCTACCCGAAGGAGGCTCAAAGCGGCTTACAGTCGCCTTCCCTTTCCTCTCCCCACAACAGACACCCTGTGGGGTGGGTGAGGCTGAGAGAGCGCTGATATCACTGCTCAGTCAGAACAGTTTTATCAGTGCCACGGCGAGCTCAAGGTCACCCAGCTGGCTGCAGGTGGGGGAGTGCAGAATCGAACCTGTCATGCCATATTAGAAGTCCGCACTCCTAACCACTACACCAAACTGGCTCTAAAGAGAGCAATCAAGTCCCCTCTCAACCTCCTCCAAGCTGTAAATTAACCTCTGTACTGTGGCCATGTACCCAGTCTACTTAATAAAATGCCGCCTGGTTTCAACCAACTCCTCGTGTCCTCATGGAGTTCATTCCTCATGGGATGGTCCAGGCTAGAGATGAGCAGGGGACAGTTGCCTTCCTCTGCATAACAACCCTGGACTTCCTTGGTGGTCTCCCATCCAAGAAACTGACCACAGTTGATCCCTTCCTTAGCTCTAACAAGCTCAGGCTAGTCCAGGTTATGGAGGCTGCAACATATTCTTCTGACAGTGCTTGGAAAAGCTTTTAACCAAATTGCTGCTCATCGCCTTGAGCAAACACTTTCTAGGTAGGAAGGGAAAATGCACAGGAAGCAATTGTAATCACTATATTTAAGGACGCACCTGGCTCCATCTGAACTTGCTTGCCCCTTACGGCTGCAAACAGATGCTGGTAGCCATGGTTACCATTGCCAAGGAAACAGTCCCAAGACTCAAGCATCTCCTTCACGTTTGCCTGGCTCTCCTCAACAGTTCTAAGACATCGAAGACTTTGAGACTAATCATTCTGCTGTGGTGGAAACAAGCATCCGGGGTACTTTTGCAATACAATTGCTCATAAATGTAATGCATTTTAATTTGGTGTCTCCACATTCATGGCATGAAGCTCCATATGCAACTGTTATGAAGCTCCAGAGTGGTGTGACGGACCTTCCAATGAATACTGTTCCAACGTCTTTGGTCAGTTGGCTTCACTGCAAGTCAGCTTCAATTTATCTGTGCCTCCCCATCAGTACTGAGATTAAAAGCCCCAGGAGAGCGTTGAGGTTGACAGCTTAGGACCCAAGTTCTCAGCCTCCTCACCTGACCCTGGGAACAGTCCCAGATCCAAAGACACCCCCACCCCCACCCAGCTGTTGTATGCCTCCGTTATCTTCTCTGGCCTACCACCCAAGGGCTCTTGAACATGCAAACCACACACCCAACCATTTGCAACACGGGGTGGTACCATCTGATAAAAGCTCTGCCACATGATGCTGTGGGCCATATAAACCGGCCCGTGTCTTAATACCTGCAATAGAGTTATGCAGAAAAGTGACAACAGAGATCAGTGTTACTGATGTCAATGGCTGTGTTTTTCAAGATTAAAAAGGGGAAATTGTTTCCCTGTTTCTCAAATGTACCGCTGTTGTATAGTAATCATGCTACTGATCAGCTGCAAAGGGAAGAAATGGGAGGAATGACAAATGGTGCGAGGAATAAAATGACATATACATCAGATGAACCTACTCGGGGACAAATGGTGCCATCCCTGAAGAAACACCTAAAATGTTTCTCTGACATCCTGACAACCTCTCATACAGGTTCCTGGAAGTTCTTTGGCCTTTTGCTTAAACCACTGAGTTGAGTGATGAATTCAAGACCACTCTCTGCCAAAGGATGGTTGTGTGAGAGCAAGGTCAGTCTCATATTTACTGCTCTCAGCCCTGACAACCACACATTTATTTGATCTGTCCACAAGGCCCATGCAACCCACAAAACTGTACATGTGCAGGGTCTGTAGCCATGTGCGTGCACACTACTGATGTATGGTGATAATTTACACAGGAAGGGAACAGAAGGGAGCCTGCTGTTAGCTCCACCACAGTCTACTTGTGTTCTCGATATGTGAACACAGCACTTGAACATAGATGGATTTTAATCAGGGAGGCACAACTAGGAAGAAAGTACTTCTGATTAAGAGACAGGGCTTAGACATGTAGGGTTGCATGTGTAGGTATCACCCCCCAGGCTTGGGCAAATAGGCTGGAGCAGGACCAGCATGTTCAAGCAGCATGCTGGTGCACTCTGTCCCACTTCCCCTTTATATACAGTGCCCTACTTACAAATAGGTCAGATTCTATCCATATGATCTATGAAAAGCATCAATCATTCCAAGGACTTACACGTTGACACCTAATCCTTAGACGCCTCTACGAAGGCCAGAAGAACTTGTTGAGGTTCAACCTGGTCTCAGGGAACACAAAGGACGCTGTCTTGTACTGAATCAGAACTTGGGTCCATCAATGACCGCATTGTCTACTAACCCCGGCCACGACACTCCAGGATCTCAGGCAGAGAAGGTCTTTCCCATCACCCACTCCTTGGCTCTTTTTAAGCTGGAGATGCTGGAGATTGAACCTGGACCTTCTGCATGCCAACCAGATGTTCTATCACCAAGCCACAGCCCATCCACCCCCCATACACATACTGATCATTGATCTGCACAGGACTCTTAACAATAAACAATCACAAAGCAGTTGTCTCTGGTAGTAAATTATAGAAGCAGGGTCATTTTCCTGATTTTAGTTCTCCACCTCCTACGTCGTTTTACAGATTCTAAACTACAGGAGATGGGAGGGGAGATCGTTCTGAACATTTGCTTCAGATGCAGAGATGTCTAAGGCTACCCTTAAATGTTTTCATGGGGGGGGGGGATTTCCCGCAGTGTATTTCAGTTCCAGCAATCAGGCACATGCCCCAGTTTCCTTAATAACTTTGTACAGACAGAGAGGCATTGCAAAGAGCAGCAAGTGGCTTCAGACCTGGAAAATATGTGAGTTTCTGCAGTCTATTCAAAATATCTTCCCCAGACTGCAATACTATTGAATTAAAGAAGATTAGAGTGAGACAGAATGCTAATGTCCTTTATATTCAGATCCAAGGTCCACATTTGTGGACAAGCTCCTAAGGGGCCATAATTTATCTGATCTGGACAAATTGGTTTTCTTGCTTCCTGATAGTAACCCCTCTGTCACTTACAACATGTTACTATCTGCCTTGACAGCTATGAAAATTAGGGCAAAATTTACTTCTTCCGAAAACAGACTTTTTGGCTCTTTATAACGTTTTATCGCTTTCAGGGTCTATAGATATTAGTTAAATTTGAATCTGGATAGATAATTGTCTGAATGATCAGTGTGATGTGATGTATTTTAACCTGGATGAGAAAGAAAAAAAAAACAATTATACTCTGTGAGACTGAAGCAGAAGAAGAAGTAGACAAAGAACAAGATGGATGGATAGAATCAGAGACGTAAGTGGATTGAACTTACAGAAACTTAAGAGAAATGACTGCAGACATTTTTGCATGTAAAGTCAGCACCAGTTGTTAATGACCTACTGGACCCTAACAACAACAAATTTCAATGGTATTATTTAACGATTTGTTCTTATTTAACTATAAATTTTGCACGTGAAGGGAAATTATTCTATTTATTATTACATGTTTATGCATTTTTTTAACTTTTAATAGCTTTTGGCTCAATGAAAGAAATATGACTGACTGTAAAGGTAAAGGTATCTCCTGTGCAAGCACCGAGTCATGTCTGACCCCTGGGGTGACGCCCTCTAGCGTTTTCATGGCAGACTCAATACGGGGTGGTTTGCCAGTGCCTTCCCCAGTCATTACCATTTACCCCCCAGCAGGCTGGGTACTCATTTTACTGACCTCGGAAGGATGGAAGGCTGAGTCAACCTTGAGCCAGTTGCTGAGATCGAACTCCCAGGCTCATGGGCAGAGCTTCAGACAGCATGTCAGCTGCCTTACCACCCTGCGCCACAAGAGGCTCTTATGACTGACTGTCAATGCTGACAAATAAATTAAAAAATCATGGCTGGGCATGCATACGGTGGCAAATGAACCTATAGTTTTACAGATCAATGCAAACAGACCATTCGAAATAGCTTTCCTGGACTGCAGTAGTACTGAATGTAAAAAAGAGTGGAGTGAGACCAAATGCTAACTGACTGACACAGCTATGGGTGGCCCAGAGGCTGACAAACCAATGACCTAGCTTTGACCTCTTCTGTCCATGCCTGTCGCGTATACCGAGATATCCCAGAAGAAATAATCAGTCAAGCTGATAAAAACCAGGAACTACACTGGAACATGCCAGCAAAGCGTCTTTGAAAGTCAAAGTTTAGCATGCCGAGCAGAAGACACTGGGGAAGCACCGCTGGAAGGAAGATCGATCAGGCCTGCAAGATTCACAAATGTTTATCTCATTTGTATCTTTCCTCCTCCAAAAGGTAGCATTTTCCTTTCCCTCACAATATCTTATTCCTCACAATAACTCAGCGAGGTCGGTCAAGAGCAGGGGTAGTCAAACTGCGGCCCTCCAGATGTCCATGGACCACAATTCCCAGAAGCCCCTGCCAGCATTCGCTGGCAGGGGCTTCTGGGAATTGTGGTCCATGGACATCTGGAAGACCGCAGTTTGACTACCCCTGGTCAAGAGGGACTGGGTCAGGGTCCCTCCACAAGGGTCAGAGTTGAGCAGAGAATGTAACCCGCTGGTCCAAGAACAAAACTCTGCCCATGTGGTCCCTTGTCTGAATACAGGCAAATATTCTCTGTTTCACAGCCACTTAGGGAACATCCTCGAAAGAAGGCATGGAATATAAACAACACCCAAGGACAGAAGATCATTCCAGTACTGTTTCATCTACACCAGCCTTCTTCAACCTTTTAACCATTGAGAAACTCCTTTTACATTCTTCAGGCTTCGAGAAACCCCAGAAGTAGCACAATTATGCAGAATATGTTGGGGAAGGATTCCTACCTGGGGCCCCTCCCCTTTCTACCTCCTCCAAGCCCATCACTTGGCCACTTTGAGAAGGGGGGGGGGCGGGTCAATAGGACCATATGGACCATATACGGTCCTATCACCCAATGAATGTTTAACTAATTAAAAATATATTTAAAATAAATTAAATCCTAGGCCAAGGGGTAAAGAGGACAGTCCTACGACACACAAACCCTCAGAAGAAACGGAAAGCCAGGCTACGCCTATGCAAAAAACACAATAGTACCATTGTTTACAAAGGTGGAGGTCTCTTGGAGGTCAAAGAGGTGGTTTTGTACCAAGTCCAACCAGGCTGTGGCTTGTCCTTCATCCCTTGGGAACCAACAGCACGTCTTCCAAGTAATAACATATGTTTCCCTCTAGTTAGCAACACAGCAATAGGTCATGGCCTGGCATTTAAAGAAAGGACACTGTGGCATCTTCTCTTTTTAAGCCTGTCATTGGGAGAGAGGGCTCTTGCGTCCCTCTGCCATTTCCCATTCCCCCTACGCTCCCTGCCATTTGAGCGAGACATCATCATTTTACTGTTCCCCTGCAGCCTGTGAAAAGATCGTAAACGTTTTAATAGACATAAAATAATAACCAGCTCGACATTCTGCATTTCGTGCGGGACGCCATCTAGCTTTCTTCACGTGCTTCTCATGCCATAAATCCCAGGGAGACGCGCAGGTCGTTACTTTTAGGTTAAGTGCTTGACACAGAAACCGTTAGCATTTTCGAGATATGTCGAGCCGTTTTTTTTTTTAATGCTCTGTATTCCTCACTAGAAGAAGAGCTGGCTTTTTATAACTTGCTTTTGGCTGCCAGGTTGGTGTAGTGGTTAGGAGTGCGGGCTTCCAATCTGGCAAGCTGGGTTTGATTCCCTGCTTCTCCCCCACATGCAGCCAGCTGGGTGACCTTGGGCTCGCCACAGCACTGATAAAGCTGGTCTGGCCAAAAAGGAATATCAGGGCTCTCTCAGCCTCACCTACCTCACAGGGTGTCTGTTGTAGGGAGAGGAAAGGGAAGGTGACTGTAAGCCGCTTTGAGACTCCTTTGAGTAGAGAAACCAACTCTTCTGAAGGCTTACAAACACCTTTCCCTTCCCTTCCTCTCCCCACAACAGGCACCCTCTACCTAAAACAGGCACCCTCACAAAATGTGAGGTAGGTGGGGCCAAAAAAGCTCTAAGAGAACTGCCCTGCAAGAACAGTTCTAGCCCATGGTCACCCAGCTGGCTGCATGAGGAGTGGGGAAATCAAACCAGGTTCTCCAGATTAGTCTACCACTCTTTAACCACTATACCAGGGTTCGCTGGCAGGGGCTCATGGGAATTTTAGTCCATGGACATCTGGAGGGCCGCAGTTTGACTACCCCTGACCTATAACATGCTGGCTCTCAATGCTTAAGTGGTCCATTTTGATTCCCCTTTGTTCAAATCAGAGACTGCCCTTCCCCCCTCTTTTTCCCCCTCCACCTACCAATTACTGGGAAAGATGTATGGATACCACACCCCATGAGAAAGGTTTTAATTGTTGGTTCTGGGTAGCATGGGCTGGGAAGAAGACAATTTAGGGCTTTTAATACCTTGAACCTGATTTAGTCTCCAATCCGGAGTCAATGCAGCTGGGAGTGCTGGAAGAGACCTGCAGGGAGCAGATCCTAATGGATTATAGCTGTAACCAGCATCAATTTAGAGATAAGAATATGAGAAAGCTGGGAAGGGTGGTGGTGGTTAGAACTGGAAGCAGGTACAAACTACAGGAGATGGCCTTCTCAAAAGAAGAGAACAGATGGGTAGCCAGTCTGTGCAGGTGCAAGTAATACGTAAGAGTTAGCCCAGCTCACAAATGCTACAAAGAGAAGCCCTACCAGGCTGAATGACCGTCCTTGGATGACTAATCCGACCAGTTGGGAAGAGAGAGCTGAGAATAATTGCTCTATAATGCTTCAGAATCTGGGCTGGTTCTTCCTCCACCTGCATACATCATTGATGACACTATAAACAGAATCTAATTCACTTGCAGGGGCAAGGGGCGGGGGAGGAGGTACTTGTGTTTGCTTCAAGCGTTTGCTTTATCAAACATCTGCCTTTCACTGATTTGTTTCGTAAAAAGCCAGCTTTTTTTTGCACCGGTAAGACGTATAGTTCTAACAATCAAAAGCTGAAGAGGCAGCTCGGTTTGTCTACCACAAAATGAAAAGGAAAGAGCATGGGTGCGCTTCACCCATGAAAGGCTGCGTGATGACTCATGCGCAACTCTACTTGCAAAGCTTGCCTTTGCTTTCTGTCCCACATTGCAACGGAGGAAACTTCAGGCTGCAGTGCTGGCCGGGGTCAAGGAGATCTGATAGGGGCACCCAGCATCGCTCATCCTCTAGGTCAGGGGTAGTCAAACTGCGGCCCTCCAGATGTCCATGGACTACAATTCCCAGAAGCCCCTGCCAGTGAATGCTGGCAGGGGCTTCTGGGAATTGTAGTCCATGGACATCTGGAGGGCCGCAGTTTGACTACCCCTGCTCTAGGTGATAGGCAGTGCTGCCAAGATGCCACCCACTTATAGCAGCCCCTCCTGGGGTTCTCAAGGCCAGAGACGAGCAGAGGTGGTTGGAACCAGAGGTGGTCCCTTGCCTCTGCATAGCGATCCTGGACTCCCATCCAAAGAATAACCGATAATTCAGATGATAGATAATAGCTGCTTAGATTCACAATGGATTCAAAAGAACAAAGAGGGAGGAGGGGAGGGAGGGAGGGAGAGAAAAAGAAAGAAAGAAAGAAAGAAAGAAAGAAAGAAAGAAAGAAAGAAAGAAAGAAAGAAAGAAAGAAAGAAAGAAAGAAAGAAAGAAAGAAAGAAAGAAAGAAAGAAAGAAAGAAAGAAAGAAAGAAAGAGGAGGAGGAGGAGGGAGGGAGGGCGGGCCTCAGGGTTTGAGGAGGGAAGAGACCTCAGCCGGGTATAATGTCATATAGTCCCCCCTCCAAAGTAGCCATTTCTCTAATTTCATGAGACCTCCAGGCCCCAACAGTGGTCAGCTACCCTATGTATTGCTGTGTGTACGTGTGTGTGTGTGTTGTGTATATCAAACTGCTTCGGACTTACAGTCATGACTGTGCTGCCAGCTTTGTGTTGGTAGATATCTGGAAATTTTGGAGGTGGAACCTGGAGAAGGTGGGGTTTCGGGAGGGACTCTAGTAAGTCCCCACTCCAAAGCAGACATTTGGGGATATTGATCTGTGTCACCTGGAGAGCAACAGTAATACCAGTAGATTTCCGGCCCCACCTGGAGGTTGGCAACCCTATAACTAACAACCTCCCAAATGTCCTATGGTTAACAGCCTTGCTTATGTGCAGCCTCTACTATCTGTGCATTTATTACGGCTGGGATTAGGATGTGGCAAAGGGGTTGAGCATCTGTATAGAAGGCCTGGGGGAAAGGTGTGCAGGTGATGCAGGTAACCAAACATGGGTGGAAGAAAGCTTTCCAGAGGGGAAAAGGACTCATGGGCACGTGTGGGGGACTGGGTGCTGGAAAGGAAACAATGAAAGAACTGACTTATGTTGTTTTTACAACAAAAACCAACCTGCAGACTTTGGTAATGACACATTAACCTCACAGGCTGGGGAGCCAGGTCGGCAGCCAGCCACCAGCTGTGATATGTGACATCCACTGATCTTGGGCCTTGCCAAAGCAGGGAAAGAGACGGGCCTGCAGGCTGCATCCCCTCTCCGTAGGGTACCGTGTCACCATGGTAACCGAGCACCTCATAAAATCACTAATGGATTTATTCCCACGGCAACACTGACATTGGGAAGGATTATGAGAAGCTAAGGCGCCTTAGGAGGCAGGCTGGGATTGGTTGCCCTTCCCATAACTGCACAGTAATACCTGACCTTTCTCCCCAGAGGGAAAGCATGGAGTTAATGATGCTTGAGGAAGAGTCCTATGGAAGACGGACCGTTCTCTCTCCTTTCGGCCGGCATGATCCGAAAACCAGCTTGAGGCTGGAGAGAAGCTTTCACCTCCTCCAGGTAAGAAGCCTGCTATGGAGGTGCTCAATTATCCATTTCCTGGTGATGTTACCACCTGCGCACCGGGAAATTTCGATAAGCACGAATCAAATGGACGCGTGTGTGTTCAAAATGTCGCTCGTGAAAGCGATGAGATGGGGAAGCTCAGCAAAAGAGAACCTGTTTTGCGCACACAAAAGCCCAAGTTCAGTCCCTGGCATCTCCAGGTAAAAAGGATCAGGAAGCAGGTGATGTGAAAGACCCCGACCAGAGACCCAGGAGAGGTGGATGGTCAGAGTAGACATGAAAGGCCTTGATCCCGTCTGATTCAGCAGAGAGCAGCTTAATGCAGGCCAACGAATGAGAAAGACACAAACCGCGTGAAGAAGGCAAGCATGTATTGTTTACTGCCTGTCCCTTTTAGTAATGCAGAGGTTTGCTTCTGAATCCTCTTTTCCAGTCACTGTTTCTGTGCATTTTAAAGAGATTAAGCATTAGGCCCAGTTGAGCAAGCGGGAGGAGTCCAGGAGGTGGGACATCAGCATGATGTCACTTCCAGAAAACCCAGAAATGAGGTCAGTTCTGTCTAGAGAGTCACAAGAAAACAGCCAATTCCTAGAGAGGCATGATGTCACTTCTGGACACCATTTTTAAAAATTATATTTCTTCTACCATCGGCCTGAGCAGCAGAGGAAAATGGATTCATATGCCTTAGAAGAAATAAAGAAGTTGAAGGTGCAAGTGGGTTTCTTACTTACCGCCTCCACTTCTGCTGGGTCATACCAAACGTTGATGTATGGATGCTGTAAGGCTTCGTCCACTGATATCCGCTTGGCTGGGTCAATCACTAGCATCTTTGACAAAAGATCCCTGGCTTGGCTAGCTGGAGCAATGAAACCAAAAGAGAGGAATGTGTCAAGACATGAAGATTCACAGAAGCAGTGACCAGGGAAGCACTGGCTGGCAAGTGGTCCACTTCACACTTATTAAGCGTAGGCAAGGTACGTTCGTGAGATGTCGCAATGCTAAATTGTTATTATTTTAAACATGAAGTTTAAATGGTGGGCGGCAAGAAGCTAAGAACTCAATAACTCCTTCCGCAGCTGGAAGTCCCAGAAGTGTCTTGTTATTATGCGCATGCAACTGATGATGTAAAAGCACCACCCCCATGATACACCCCCAGGCTTCCCCTGGTCTCAGGCTCCTGTTGTGAGTTCTTTTGGCTGCCATGCATATGACAGTCCTAGGATGCAAAGGAGAGGGATGACGTCCTCAGTCCTCTTCATATTGCATCTCCACTTTTGACAGACATTCTGTCTGACTCAACTTCCCTCTGTGATTCTGTGTTACAGTCATCCTCCCAGGTTCATTCTTGGCATCTGGGTGATGCTTCACTATCCAGCTCACCTTCTGCCTCTTTGACAACACCCCGCATCCTGACCCTTGGCCGTTTAAGCATTCATTTTAGTAAGCCTTCCAGCCTTCCAGCTCAGTTGTTCCCTTCCATGACCTGCCTGGATGTCCGCTTTGGGATGGACTCTGACCTGTACTGCCTCAGGCCCTTTTCCCAGTCTTATCTCCGCCAAGAATTGCTCTGTCTCTGACCTCTCTACTCTGGAACAGCCTCTGTCTGATTATCTTCTCATTTCCTGCAGCGGTTCCCACAGTTTACCTTCAATTTGTTTCACCTGCATCTCTTGTGACCACCCACGGTTTGATTCAGTGTCTCTCTTGGCGGAGCTGGCCCTTCTCTCCTGCTTACTCCTTAGCTTCTGCAGTTTTGGCTTCAATCCATCCCCATCCTTAACTCCCAGCTTTCCTCCAGCGAACCATTTGCCCCTTCTCCTACCTAGCCCTAATGATCTCCCTGTGTTCCACACCTCCCGACCTGCTCTTACACAAGTAAACTTTATAAACTCATCCTCTGCCCCTTCTCATCTACCATCCAGCCATGCAAAACTCAATCCCATCAGATCTCAGAAGCTAAACAGGGTCAGCACTCAGAAGGGCAACCTCCAAGGGACACTTGGGGGTCATGACGGGGGCCAGGCAATGGCAAGTCACCTCTTGCCTGGCTGCCAGACTATCTTAAGATCTCCTTATATTACACACCTGCCATATGATAAAGCATTCCACCTCACCTGCCATCTAACTGAGCAAGCAGTGCACCAGCTGTATGAATCCTCAGTGCCTCTTCTCTGTCCTTGAGATGCTAAGATCTGCACCTGCTGCCTCACCATCTCAAATGCTTCCTCTGCATCGTGCCCCCCCTTTTTTGCTGTCAAGTCATAAACGACTTCTAGTGACCTCGTAGAGTTCTCAAGGCAAGAGATGTTGTTCAGAGGTGGTTTGCCATCCCTGCCTCTGCATAGCAACCTAAGACTTCCTTAGTGATCTCCCATCCAAGGTTTGATCAGGAATGACCCTGTTCAGCTTCTGAGATTTGCTAAGATCAGGCTAGCCAGGGCTAGCCAGGAAGGGAGCACCCTGCCTTGGACTCTCCTTGCCCTCAATACTTGGCTTCATTATTCACTGGAAAGCTGAACCACCTTGCTCAGATCTCTGTCTCCACTTCTCACCCTGCCTTCGATCACTTCCTTTTTCCTTCCAGTCCCACTGGACAAATTCACCATCGTGTCTCTCCACCACATAATCTTTCACCTCTTACCGTTCCTCTGCGTCCATTCTCAAAACATGGTCACTCGATCCATCCTCTCACTCCACTGACCACCACGTTTCTTTTCTACTATTTACTTCCTAGCTGGAGTCTGCCGTCTCCTCTTCCTCCAAGTCCCACTCTACAATCTGGTTTCTGCCCTCTTGTTTTCCACCGAAACTGCCCTTCCCAAAACAACTGAGAAGCTCTTCACGGCAAAATACGAAGAGTCCTGTCCACATTCTTCTTGACTTATCTTCTACAGCAGATTGTGGTCTTCTGCTTCACTTTGTATCCTGCATTTTCATGGCTACTTCTCATTGTTTCATACAATATGTTTTCGCAGGAAAGTACTCTCTCTATTTTCCTCTGTCTGTTAGGGTCCCTCCACCACCTGACCTTGGCCCTCTTATTTTCTCTCCGTATACATTGACCCTGGGTGACCTCATCAAACCCTCTGGTTCTCAGAACTTGTTGTGTGCTGGAAACACCGAATCTATTTTTGCCCTCCACTCCTTCCTGCACCTTCCGTTGCTTGTCTGACACGTCTGTGTGATGCCTCATCACAAGCACAAGCTCAATATGCCACGTCCAAAATGAACTTCTGACACCCCCACCAGCTTTCTGTTCCTCATACACTTTTCACGTCCGGCAACAACGTCAACATGCACCCAGCAGAACAAGTGAAAAGCTATGGCTGGATTTTTTAAAAATAAACCTCTTCTTTCTCTCCTACTCTCCATAATTGGAATAGCCAGCCAGGACATGTTGCTTTCCCTCTTACAACAAGAAACAGAGCTCTTCCTCTACATACACTCAGCATTAATGCTGCTTCCCACTCCTGTTCTATCTGGTCTTGCCTACTTGCCTTTCTTCTTGGGATTTTGACACCACAGTTCAAACTCCCCACCTTCAGCAGCTGCTGCCCTCATCATTCTGACCATCTGACATGCTCCTTAAACCCCTGCATTGGTGTCCTGTCCATTCTGCACATCTTAGAAGCACATAAAAAGGTAAAGGTAAAGGTATCCCCTGTGCAAGCACCGAGTCATGTCTGACCCTTGGGGTGACGCCCTCCAGCGTTTTCATGGCAGACTCAATACGGGGTGGTTTGCCAGTGCTTTCCCCAGTCATTACCGTTTACCCCCGGAAGCAAGCTGGGTACTCATTTTACCGACCTCGGAAGGATGGAAGGCTGAGTCAACCTTGAGCCGGCTGCTGGGATTGAACTCCCAGCCTCATGGGCAGACAGCTTCAGACAGCATGTCGCTGCCTTACCACTCTGCGCCACAAGAGGCTCATTAGAAGCACATACTCTTGTTCAAACAAAGAGGCACTGCTGTTTTTTTTTTACCTGCCACTGCCTTACTTGGAACCATCTTGTTTTAAAAATATCTGGGGACATGGGACAATCACTTTCCCTGCCTATTGGAACCATCAGATTTAGCCCTGCTCCTGACAAGCTGCATAATGAATCTGAAGACAATGGCTGTGGATTCTTAAAAACATCACAAACCTCTAGCATAAACAAAGAGAAAAAGCAATTCCCTTATATGACTGGAAACATTTCCATTCCTTTTGAAACACCCAACTTCTCGACTGTTCAGGATTAGCAGAAATCCCAGCCCAATTAACATATTTATGAGTTTTCTACGGGATTTTAAAATGGTATCTGTTAGAGCCAAGGCAGGTATTTGTTAGAGCCAAAAAGTGAAACAGAGAATGCCGTGGAATTCTCAGATAAAAGGAGACCGAATCCAAACGTAATCTGCAAGGGGAAGAAATGCCTCCCTGATCTATAGGATAATTTCTCATTTAAAGATTTCAACAGCGTCCAACATAGCTGTTTCTAAGGTCTTAATACGGCTCGTCTTCAGATTGTCTAGGAGGATAAAAAAGTCATCCAGATCGATCCCTGTTTTGGTGGCAATCATAGGTCCGCTGTTCCCAGCACAATAATATCTGCGTCAGAAAGCCTACGGTGGATTACCGTGGTCTCCCTAGCCCAAATCCGCTCTGTTTGCAGTAAATCATCTTCTTCCCCATAACAGCCATTCAGAGTCTAAATGGGAACAGACGCAAGGATGCCTCAGTGGGCTTTGCTATTCATAGCCCCGGAGAATCGGCAAACCTGGGGGAGTCTCAAATAAAAACATGGAATCTGGCCAATAGGGCCATTCTGGCAGAAGGAGCTTGATTAATCCCTCGCTGGAAGCACACACACGGGGGAAACAGCCCTCTTCTGATGCAAAATCAGGTTTCCTGCAACTGCTAGTGGAAACTAGCACGTGCATCAAATGTAGGTGGGCATCCGGTTCTATCGTTTCTCACAGCCAAACCAATTTGGCTCCCAAAATATTACGTTGTTGTCATTTTAAATATCTACATGCCTAGTGTTTATTCTTAATTGATGACACAAAGGATTCTTATTTGAGATCTGAAAAACTCAACTAATTCTTCATTCATGGTGGGTTTTCCAGATGGGCATCGCTTGTAATACAATAACTAGTGCTGAATTGTTCGGCTGGACTCTGTAGATTGAGTTGGGATAGTTGCTTCCGCCGTCTTGTGGGTTGTTATATGTTATAAGTATTGTTACTGTTTTAATGGGTGTTTTTATAGGGTAATAGTTATCTATGGTTTGAATTGTTAGCCATCTCGAGGCGACAAAAGTCGTGAGAGGTGGGATGTAAATCCAAGAATAAATAAATATAAATGAAATAAATAAAAATAGAAACATGTGTGGGAAAAGATATCTAGAGCTGTTGTCCTGTATTCCAAGGGCAATAGGAAGAGGCATGCTATTCAATGTTCCATCCCTACAACGTGAAGATTCTCATTTCAATATCACTTTACTCTTGTTCGAGTTTTACGTCTATGAGCCATTTTCTCATGACAAATTTCCCTCATTAGAATTAACAATTTTTTCCAAAGTTATTTTTTTATGTCGCCTGAAAATAGATAGCATATAATGCATGCATGTCATGAAAGAAACAGGAGACTCCACAACCAGAAATGGGAGGAGGGAAAATTCGCAGAATGACCATATGAGGTAATAAAAAGAAGAAGAAGAAGAAGAAGAGTTGGTTCATATATGCCACTTTTCCCTACCCAAAAGAGGCTCAAAGCGGCTTACAGTCGCCTTCTACAAGAAAGTAGAGCGCATATACTTGTATGTATTCTTTCAGAGCATGCCATAATATAAATACCACCTCCTGGTTTCATCTCTACCTCAACACATAACCATTGGTCATTGTGTGTGACAGGATGCTGGACTATGTGGATCATTGGTGTGATCCAGCAGGGTTCCTCTTACGTTGTTATGCTTTTGTAATTGCTTTTATTGTATTTGTTTCCCTAACAGCAACTGAAGAACAAATGGCTTTGCCAATTATCCAGGGAGTGGCGTAGTCCATCTGTTATGACAAGAAGAGAGAATGTCTTGTGGCGGCATAAAAACAAACAGACGTATTATGGCAGAAGCTTTGGTGGGCTCCAGACTGCTTTGTTGAATGCCTTTTATCCAAGAAAGTCACTCCCCGCATATGTGCGTTATTCTTAAGGTGCCGAGAGTTCGTCTCCAGGTTCTCCCTGTTCCCAGCTTTTGCTCTTTGTTTGTGCCTCAAACAGATGATGTTTTGTGCAGGTATGATTTCTGTAGCTGGAGAACTGAGCCGAGGTCTGTAATAGTTTCTATGGGGGACAACGAACTGCCAAAACATCACCTTCTGATACAGAGGGATGCAAACCTGGTTTTCAGGATGTCAGAAATATCCTTATTGGATAATTTTTTTTTGTACATTTTTAAGGCAAAGCCCTACTTTCTTTTCCCTTCATTAGGGTATTGATACAGGGCCAAGACTCATACTGTTCTACAAGAAATGTTTAATGTTAAGCATCTAACTTAAACCTAGAAATATCTGTCAGGACAGCTCTTAGATTGTATCAAGCAGTTAACGTGAGGTCTACGATCTCTCAAGTAGGTTGATTATTAACAACTTTTCTTTTGTATATCTAAATAGGCCTTTTTTAAAAAATGTAGTGGAAATGTAGATGGCTCTTAGACTCAGTTTTGGGCAAAAGTTTATATCACTGTGTAGTTAATGTGGGGTCGTATATTTTCAAATGATGATTATATTTTATTTATTGTTCTTTGTATTAATAACTCGTATTGCATCCTATATTTCTATCTTTATCAAAATAAAAAAAACCTGAGTAGAAAAAAAGAGAAACATCCTTATTGGGTTTGAGACCATATTGTTGAAAGGAATTTTTAGTAACTAGAACAGCACATCGGAATCTGATGACGGGTGTGTTTGTTTGTACGTATGCAAGAAAAGCCCCCAAACATATCACTTTGATCCTGGAGCCAGTAAGCGAATGACCACCTTAATTATCTTTCTCCCTGCATCTGTCTCAAATCCATTCCAGGTCCATTATTTTGTTTCATCGGGGGGGGGGGGGAGGCGTTCAGTGTGCATGTGTGTGCGGGGATTATAGCAAGAGCTCAACGTATCAAAAGTCATTTGGCCAGACCTTCAATCGCTCCCCGGAGTGCAGGCAAACAGCCTCGTTGTACGTCGGGAAAGGCATTCTGGGTAACGACATGCAAATTACAGCAGATTAAAAAACATTACGCATTGCTGTGGCAAGCAACCTTGGGG
This sequence comes from Paroedura picta, assembly GCF_049243985.1. Classification (NCBI taxonomy): domain Eukaryota; kingdom Metazoa; phylum Chordata; class Lepidosauria; order Squamata; family Gekkonidae; genus Paroedura; species Paroedura picta. The sequence goes on along the minus strand of NC_135378.1, from coordinate 77,769,870 downwards.
AATCCATGCGCGTGAAACCGAAGCAGCTCCGCGAGGGTGGAGAAGGCCGCAGAGCTGCGACTGGAAACCTGTCCTATATGAACCACACATTTATCATTTTGTTCTAGGAAAGGACACTGTTGAGTTGATGTTAATCGTGGGCCCACTTATGCCTGACAACAGCTTGCTTTCCTGAGCTTTCACAAGATGGCAACATCGCAGCAAGCACCGCGTAAGCCCTTGGCTGTCGGTACGAAACCTTGAGTGTTCGTGTGTCTCAGTGTGGCATATTGCTTCCCTGCTGGCACATAAGGAATCCAGAGTCATTTTTACTAGTGGCATGCACAATTTAATTATTTCTAGCGAGGTTTATTTATGCTTGTGTGTGCATATTTGTGTGTGTGTGTGTGTGTGTGTGTGTGAGAGAGAGAGAGAGAGAGAGAGAGAGAGGAACTATAGTGTTTGGCGAGACTATAGTTGCTCTGAAATATCTTTGTTTCAAGCAAGAAGATGACCCGAGGAGCTCCAGCCTCTCTCCTATGCATAGCCCTGGGCACAAACAGCCCTTCGGTGGATGCAGTGTACAAATTGGATCCTCTGGGGGAGAAGACATGCTAGGGGACTTCTGAAAGTGAGAGAGAATGATGTGGTCAGGAACCAGAATGTTCATAACCAGAGAGAGTAAACCTCTCAAACTCAGAGCTTGGAGCAAGGGAAGGCCTTTCCCTCTGTCCTGTTTGTTGGCCCTCCGAAGCAACTGGTTGGCCGTGGGGTGAAACAGGATACTGGTCCCAGTGGTTCAGCCCTAGTCATTTTCATACAACCAACGGTGGCCATGTTACATCAGGGAAAAACACACTGACGTATGTGCTTTCTGCTTATAGCCTTGACTAATCAAGTGCCAAATATATGTTAGACAAAAATGACCGACTGGTAGATTGTTGTGGAAAAGCTAGTTTCAAGTCCGGTAGAACCTTAAGAGACCAACAAGAGTTTTGGTGTGTGAGTTTGAGAGAGTCAAAGCTCCCTTAGATATCTTACAAAAGGAGCCTTGATGGTTGACGCAAATCTTGTTGATCTCTGAAGTGCTACTGAACTGAAACCTCACTGTTCTACTGAAGCCCAACAAAAACAACAACCCTGCCCCAGTTGATAAAGCCTGCCCCAAAATAACCACAGTGTAGCCTTGTCATACATGACCCTTAAAACTCCTTTGAGCTTCTTGAGCTTTACTAAGGTAAAGTGTGCTGTCAAATCTCAACCTACTCCTGGTGGCCCCATGAAGTAGCATCTCATGGGGCTTTCAAGGCAAGAGATGAACAGAGGTAGTCGGTCATTGGCCTTCCTCTGCACAGCCACTGTTGTACCTCTTGGTGGTCTCCCATCCAAGTACTGACTCCGTTTAGCTTCCTAGCTATGAAAAGACTGGGCTAGTATAAAGCAGGACAGATTCTATTAGGCAGGGGTGGTTGATAAATCTAATAAATCTAATAAATAACAACAATAGCAATAACAATAAAATGGAGATTATCCCTCCATAAGCTTTTCCTCCCATGTTAATTTAGGATAGCTCTTCTGACATTGAGAATCTACAGGACTCAAGATCTGGTCAACCTAGCCCCAGGTTCTTACTTCACTACCCAAATACAGCTTCTTTGCTCTTACCTTTGAGTTTGTTGTGTTCTGAATCGGCTGGAAAGAGAGAGTCGGGGAAAAGCTTGGGGAAAGTTAGGCCCGCATATTTAGGTCGGTTTTCCACGTAGTTCCGCACTGTGGGCTGGAGTTTCTTCATGAATTCCGGGCAAGGTGTTCCCAGCTGCTCGATTACCTTATTCCACTGGTCAATATCTGAGTGCAGAGAGTTAAGGAAAGAAGAGGTGCAGACACCCCACCCCCAAGCCCGGTCTTAACCCACTCGAAGATTTCTTTGTTCTGCCCTTTTCAGGTGGGCTGCATGGCTTGCATTTCAGGGAAACCAACAGGGTTTGATTTGTGTCAACTTTACAGCAGGTATATCACTGGGAACAATATAACATAAACATCACAGCAATATAAACAAACATCAAAAGGATTTCATCCAAAGGCCAAGCAATCCAAAGGCTAAAGCTTGGTTCAGCCCTAGTCATTTAGATAACACTACGGCCTAATTCATATGTCCATAGTGTAGTTCCAATGACAGAATTGCTCTCTGTTATCTGGATTCCCTAGTACAGTGGTCCCCAACCTTTTTATCACTGGGGACCGGTCAACGCTTGACAAAGATGAGCCGGCAGCAGAGTGTCAGGGCAGCTCCTGAGGCAGCAGCCGGGGAGGAGGATAAGGAGGAACCACGGACCAGTACCGACTGATCCAAGGACCGGTCCCGGTCCCCGGACCGGGAGTTGGGGACCACTGTCCTTGTACATCAGTGATAACCCTGATCACGAGCCATTTCCATGACAGCATCAGCAGTCCTGATAGAGGTAGCGCCCTAGGAAGAGATGAACCCATTGGGTTGTGCTACCTCTCTGACCAGAACACCCCTACATTACCAATGTGGCAGCGGAGACAACCATATTTTTATTTATTAACGCATGCCGTGTGTCATGAAGCCCGCAGAGCGATTGTCTGGCAGCCAGGCAAGGGACATTTGGAGGTGGTTTGCTGTTGTCCGCCTCCACGTAATGAACCCTAGTGTTCTGTGGAGGTGCTACCACCCAAAAAATTGGAGTTCTCCCATCCAGATATTAGTTTGGGTTGCTTAGCTTCTGAAATCTGACAGGATCAGGCTTGCCTGGGCTATCCAGGGCCCATTCCGCACACACAAGATAATGCACTTTCAATGTGCTTTGGCAGCTGGATTTTTCCTGTGCGGAACAGGAAAATCTCCTTCTAAAGTGCATTGAAAGTGCATTATCTAGTGTGCAGACCAAGCCTGCTCAGGGTTCAGACATAACATTGGGCTAGTAGCACTGACGTGGCCACCATGGCACAAACACAGCAGACTCAAGTTCAGTGAAATGAGTTATAATTTCATGGTGCTGTACATCCCCAGCGAAGCCCATCCCAGCAAGGTAATTTCTGTTAGTTCCTGCATGCACGCAACTCAGCAGCATAGACCGTGAAGCTACATTACATGAACGGATCCGAAAGGCTGCTGTATGGCTCAGCCTATTCGCAGCTGAGGCACTGTATCAAACAAAGTTCAGAGGGATAAAACAGCATGATCTCTCGACACAACCCCCTTGCAGCAATCGTGTCACAGTACCTTTCCTTTAGCGCTGCAGTCTTCCGTGAGATGTGCTGTGTTATCAGAAGTGCACGTTTGCTTAGGAAGGAAGATGAGCAACAGGAAGGGCTGCCCTGGAGTCCCACTGCATGCAAATGTAGGTCATGCAGATTTGAATTACAGCCAGCTGCTTTACTCTCTCTGACCCCAGGGACTGAGTTTGCTTCCCTGGCTTGAATGTTTGCTGATACGGTACACTTAGGAGGCAGCTATTTGAAGGTGCCCAGATTCCCAAAACATACAAATGCCTGCATGTCCATGACTCTGCAAACTGACTCACTGAATCATGGGCACAAGTCACTGATAGAAAATTTAAGATGGAGGATTTCCCTATTCACTGCACGCTAATGCTTTATCTTCTCACCTTAAGGTCTGTGCCATTAAAATAACTCAAGTTTTAATAGAATGGAAAGTAAATATGAGGCTTTAAAAAAAGAAAAGAAAAGATAATCCATATTACCCCGAGTAATTTTTACGCTTTACCATAAGAGAACCCTGCTCTGTCATGTTTAAGATCATTACTATTAGCTGTTGTGGTTAATTAGTTGTTGTTAATTTCACACCGATGACATGCTCACAGAACACAGGCTCCCCTGCTCGGGAGGCTTATGATCTGCAACAGATGGCTGAGACAGTACACATTCCACACAAATGACAACAGGGGCACTCCTGTGTGTGTGTGCCACCTGATTCTCACAACATGGGTCACTGCTCAGAGTAACTACCCTCCACACAGACACACACACACTAGTACATACCGTAATTGCTAAAATCTCTTCTCTGCTTGCATTCTCTGCATCTGTTTAATCTGCAAGGGTTTATCCTGCACTGATTTTTTAAAAAGAAGTTCCACTTTTGGGGGGGGGGGGGAAATGTATGTCATGGCAAAGGGGGGGAACAAAATGATCTTCTAAAAAACTTTATCCGTAGTTCAAACTGACTCTTATCAGCCGCAATCTATGTAGTGTCAGGGTGTCTTATGTACAGAACTTTGCTATGTAACAGGGGTGCGTTTGTCCTTGAGACAAAACACATCTGGCTTTAATATTGGGATGGGATAAAGATCTGGCTTTAATATCAGGATGGGAAAGGCATCTGAAAAAATGGCAGCCCTATGGATTGTCCCTTAAGGTTGTTCTGTCTTTCAAAGGCATTCTCAAAAATTCCCTCCTACCCAAGGAAAAACAGGGACAGTTGATTTACCATGTTTATCAGATAATAAGAAAGATCTGTGGTACAAAAGGATCTTTGGTACATGGGCATCAAGTGGAAGAGCCAGGATTGAGTAGACACGAGAGGAAAGGTAACGTTGAGTGTTACACTATCGTAGTTCAAACAGAGTCCTTGAGGAAAGCGTATGTTGAGGAAGTACTGTTGAGGAACATGACTCAACATTCTGCTCAAGACCCAAATATGTTGAGCAAGTTGTTGAAAGAGGGAAATGGTCTGATGATCAGGAAAAGTAGCTTCCCTTCAGGTCTCAGGAAGTCATAAAGATGAGTAGCTGGATTGTTGGGTTCACAGAAGACACCGGAATTAGACTGGATTCACACCCTGTTGTACTACTGTAACCATTCACCTGCAACATCCAACCACATCTGGAAACTGGCTGAAAAAAGAAGACTCTGTGGGGCTTGTCTGCTTGCTCTTTTTAATGCAGGAAGCAAATAGGTTTGGCTAAACTCGCCAGCTTGTCTACTTTTCAGAATACCCATCCTCCTTTGACAAAGAAGCATCCCCTCTATAAGAGACTGTCTCTACTTTCCAGTGACTGTCACAATCATGAAAGTGAGCCAATACTTGACAGCGGGTGAAAGTGGAGAGCCTATACTCATAATTGGTTTTGATGACCTCAAAAACAAGTCGTTGACCAATATTACCTGATAATGAGGGTATCGGGGATGGGGGGGGGGAAGACATGAAATATTTTCACCTTTGTGATCTACTTGAAGATGGCAAGAACAAATAGATTACACCCGCTTATGAGATTCACCAAAGTCTGGGGTGGCAACAAGTGAAAATGAAGGCAAGACAGACACATTAAAACACTCCTCGACTCGGTATTAAATGCAAAGTTTAGATCCTCTGAGATATGGAGTGGGAGTGACACATTTTAATAAAAGGCGAGGTTTAAACGGCTTGCCCTGGCAGTGCATGATGCAATCTCGAACACTGAACCTACAGCAACACTAATTCCAAGCTGCGCTTCTCTCCAAGGATTCATATAATCATCACTTGGGGGTTGGAATATATACATCGTAACTGAAGGTATATAAAGCTGATGTAGGGAGTTGCGTCAACATCATTCGCCAATGACAATGGAGCAGCAGGAGACGCTGTCATGCACATAAGCACTGGAAGCTGCCTGGCACCGAGTTTGAATCTTGGTCTAGCAAGGTCAGAATTGTCTACACCAGTGGTCCCCAACCCCCGGTCCGGGGACCGGTACCGGTACGTAGATCAGTTGGTACTGGGCCGCGGCTCCTCCTTGTCCTTCTCCCTGGCTGCTGCCTTGGGGGCTGCCCTGTCACTCTGCCACCGGCTCCCTTTCTGGATGGCACTGTGCAGCTGCTGCTAGCAGTGCCCCCAGTGGGCGGCAGGAAGTCAAGGGCGCCGGCGGGAAAGCAAGTGGAGCAGGGGCTGAGGCGGCGGCGACATCCCTCAGCAAAGGACTACCCCCTCCGACGGGCCTCAGTAAAATTGTCAAGCGTTGACCGGTCCCCGGTAATAAAAAGGTTAGGGACCACTGGTCTACACTGATAGGAAGTAGCTCTCCAGGGTGCTTGGTAGAGCTCTTTCATATCGCCTACTCCCTGATCCTTTAGGACATAAAGACAAAATCACAGAACTCTGGCTCACTTACTTTGTCCATATCATGCGATCCAACTCAATGGAGAAAGCGATTATGCTAGGACTGGTCAGCGGTAAAAGGAATCCAGGCCGATAAACAATGCATTGGTTAGACATGATCAAGATGGACACTGGTCAGATCATTATCCATCTAAAAGAAGCGGTGCAAGATCGAAAAATCGTGGAGACAGTTGAACCATAGAATCGTCAAGAGTTGGACTCGACTGAATGGCTATGATCATCTTCATCAGGGTGGGATCTGGGGAGGGGAGGGGTTTATGGGGAGTATAATGTCATAGACTCCACCTTCCAAAGAGCCAGCTAGGTATAGTGGTTAGGAGTGTGGACTTCTAATCTGGCGAGCCGGCTTGGATTCTGCACACTCCCACATACAGCCAACTGGGTGACCTTGGGCTCGCCGTGGCACTGATAAAGCTGTTCTGACCCAGGAGTAATATCTGGGCTCTCTCAGCCTCACCCACCCCACAGGGTGTCTGTTGTGGGGAGAGGAAAGGGAAGGTGACTGTAAGCTGCTTTGAGACTCCTTCGGTAGAGAAAAGCGGCATATAAGAACTCTTCTTCAAAGCAGCCTTTTGATTCATGGGAACTGTCATCTGGAAATTGTCACTGTTGCGGGGAGAGGAAGTGCTTTGAGACTCCTTTGGGTAGTGAGAAGTTGGGTATAAAAACCAACTCTTCTTCTTCTACAGGCTTCAGGCTCCAGCTGGAGGCTGGCAACCCTAGAACGTTTGACAAATCAGTATTTAAGAGCTGTCTTATGACCTCTTGCAGTCTCATGACCTCTTACAGCTTCCTTTGAAAGGCAGGCTATACCAAGAAAGGTTAGACTGTGATCATAGCATGCCCCTGAGACCTGTTGGAACCTATGCAGTACTGAATGATGAAATACTTTTCTGACTCATACTCTTCTAGTATGTGATGAGCAGATGGTTGGTTTGTTGTTGTTTTCCCTGGTTTTAGCAAGGCCTGATGAGGAATAAGTGACAGTAATTACTAGCCAGGTGTTTCGGTACCTTGAAAATGAATCCTGTCTACCTGAGGGATACAGAAAAGCAAATAAGGTACAAAAAGCATGTTTGCAAAAAAACCCAAGATGCCTGTAAAAAAAAAGGGGGGGTGGATCTGAGGATTTGGCAACCCGTCCTTACCACTGAAAAGTTACACTGCAAATGAGAACAAAAGAATGTGAGAGAATGTTGCAGAGCTTTACAGGAAATGGAAAGCACACTTAATAGCGTTTCCCCCTATTTGTTTAAGAATACCAATACAATTAAGGGCAAATTTCAAACAAATCATCAGCTGCTAGTGGCTGGTTTCTAGGGAGTTATTTCTATAGCAAAATGCTTTTAATGGTTTAATTATAGAGGGCCTGTGAACAAATTTTAATAACTATGCAGCTGTTTGAAGAGAAAAACCAGGCTTTTAAAATGTATTATACAGAGCATCTCTGGTTAGGCTTATCTTTTCTTTTCCTCCTGGTAATTTAGTTGAAAGACAGATTTTGCAAAAAAAAAAAAATTAATAAAAATAAACTCCATTAGACTAACCACATAGGAGCTACAAACCTAAGCCTTTTCATGCTATGGGCAAGTTTAAATTATCTCTCTGTTTATAAAATCCAGGGAAATCTAAGCATCGAGTGAGAAGCCTCACGATTCTGCTACGGTTCATTGTTCTAAACCAGGGGTAGGCAAACTGTGGCCCTCCAGATGTCCATGGACCACAATTCTTCTTCTTCTAACTCATCATCTGACCCAGAAGTGATGACACGGGGGGGGGGGGGCATGACACCCTAGCACATGGCTCTCTGTGTTTTAGACCCGTTGGAGAGAACTTCCAACCCCCAGCTAGCTAACTGGCAATTGATTGGGAATAAATGGACCCCAGTGGGCAGCTGGTTGCCCAAGTGCCTGAATAATGAGTTCATTGGCTGTTGTTAGAAACAAATAAATAAGCCCAAGAGCCAACTATGAATGACAAAGGTACAAATCTCTTTAAAAATCCTGACTTCACATACGTATAGATGGGATCAGAAGCACGATCAGGGAATTATTAGAAAATGAATTCAGAAATTGTGATGGACAGATCAACGAAGACTCCTGCTTGGCATGCAGCAGCAGCAGCCCCACCCCCACCCCCTCCCCTTCAAGGGCAAATCAATTCTTCGTAGTTTTAAGGGGGAAGATTGAAAATAAACGTGCAAGGTCTTTGTGTAAGCTGACGGAGCAGACTCGTATGGAAAGCTGTGCATCGTCAAGAAGCTGCAGACAAGGGCAACCAAAATGATTAAGATGCAAGAACTCATTCTCAACAACGAGAGATGTTTCATATGCAGCTTTCACTGGTGGGGCATGATTCAGAGGACATGGACAGAGAGAACCCTTTCCCGCTCTTCCGTAATATCAAACCTTGGATCCACCCAATGAGCATCAGGTTGAGGAGCAGCAAAAGAAAGCAGTTATGCACACAATGCACAACTGACCCATGGCACTCATTGCTACAAGATGCCGTGAGGGCCATTCGCTTCAATGGCTGATAGTATTTGGCCATTTCGGGCTGGTTCAGGGTCCAGAGGAAAATGCAGAATGAAGTCCAGACTGGTCTGAAAGAAGCAAATGCATGGCCTTTCCTAGGGGAAAGGGAGAGCATTCCTGTTCCCATGCAACTTAAACAATTCCCACTGAAATAATTGCCATAAGTAGAGGGGCCATGCCATCCTAGCGCAAAGCACTTAAGCAGGTGATGGACATGCAGTTTCAGGCAGTGAGAAAGGAGGTGGATTATGCAGAGCCACTCCAATGGGGGCTGAGAACTTGCAAAGCATCCTTTCAGTTTAGGGCTTTGGGTTGAGAGTTTTTATGTTTTGAATTCCCCCTTAAATCACTTCTCATGCCCAAAGCCCTCAAACTGTGTTTCGTGTTTTAATTCAAGACCGTTCAAAGGGTAAATTCTGTGGGTATATAACCTTCAGCCCTCCCACTGATGGGTCATTAGGGGCTGCCACAGTATTGGAACAGTCTGTAAAGACTTGGTGGAGAGACCTTCCTTATGGGCTCCCTTCTCTCTCCCTCCTCATACCTCATTCTGCAAGGAACAAGGAAATGTTCCTTTCTTAAAAGAACCTGTGATGTCAGAAGTCAATAGACCAAACCTCTTAATATGCCTTCCATCCAGTGGCATATTTGAAAATTCTGAGCTGGTATCAGCCGACAAGATCCACCTTTCTATCTGTTGGCTTCTTGCTAATGAGAATATATCTGCTCTATGACTGCAGCGCACTAAAACTGAATTTCCATTCGCCCCCTTCCTAATCTAATAGTCTATGAATATAGTTGGTACTTTGGAGTCTGTTTAAAACACTGGTTTGCCCATAACACAGAGGCATTGAATTCCACATGCTAAATTAAACGTCATGATACACCTGCGAAGTCGAAGGTATATAAACTCTACTCTCAATTCATTTGCCATTTTCCAGAGGAGAACCAAATGGTCTTAAGGCATGTGAGTCTTGGAGTACATAGCTACAGTGTTCCACAGTGTTGTACTATGTCAAGTTGTTTATACACTACTTAAGACGTACTGGACCTCTCTTTTCACTTTCTTCGTAATTCCTTGGATGATTCCATATCAGTAAAGGTAAAGGTATCCCCTGTGCAAGCACCGAGTCATGTCTGACCCTTGGGGTGACGCCCTCTAGCGTTTTCATGGCAGACTCAATACGGGGTGGTTTGCCAGTGCCTTCCCCAGTCATTACCCAGCAAGCTGGGTACTCATCTTACCAACCTCGGAAGGCTGAGTCAACCTTGAGCCGGCTGCTGGGATCAAACTCCCAGCCTCATGGGCAGAGGTTCAGACAGCATGTCTGCTGCTTTACCACTCTGTGCCACAAGAGGCTCTTCCATATCAGTAGAAACCTCCAAATACATCTCTGGTTTTCATTTTTGTGAGATTCAGCCACAACATGAATCCCCACTCTTATCAACTTTAGCCACTTAACGGAGAGTTTTCTCAAGAGCTCTGGATTAGCGAAAGCATATACAGGAGGTACAACCACAGCAAAACTGGACTGCCAGCCTGCATTCATGTTTTCTGGATATGCAGACTCTCCCTTAGTAAATGTCAGCACTATTCTTCCTTCCCTCTGAGCTTCCACTTTCATGGGAATTTATATTTTGTGCCACATTCAAAATCAGTGCTACTCTCTGCTGAAACTGGGTTCAGTGACCCTGAATGAAAACATTTAAGAAAATCTGCCGCTAACTAACTTCATTTCAACTCAGATAAATTACATTTATAAAGTGTTCCAACATGGAGAAGTACAAGATGTTGGTGGGGAAAATAGCAAAGAACATAAAAGATACATCTGGACAAATGAAGAGATACAAATCTGTGTATGAAATATGAATTAATGGTAGAGGCTTTAATGTGTACCCCCACCCATATTTTCACCCCATTTCTGCTTTGGGAAATACATCAAACTTATAGAGGGGAAAGCTTTTAAAATATCAAACCACTGAGACATTTCCTTTAATATGTATTTTAAAAAAAATTGCACCAGGATAGGACTACTGTGGACTCAGATTAGGATATATTTAAATACAAACTGAGATGGGTACAAAGATGAAAATATGAGCTCGAGGGATGCAACATCACAACTGTACGAACTTGGTGGGAACCGAAAGTCATGCCGTTTGCCAAACGGGGCAGGGTTATAAGAAAGATGGGACAGAGGGATGAAAACCATAAAGGTTTGGAAGCATTCGTATTTCCAATCTTGATGCGCTTTCACGGAGTTTCCAGGGCAAGAAGCAAAGGCTGCTGAAGAACTTATTTCCTAACTTACATTTTTAACCTGTCCCATTCTGAGAAGTACCGATCCTAAAACTACCAAGCTCTTGCACAGTGCAATCTGAACGTAAGAAATACAAACATTTCTAAACTCTCAATCCGTTTAAGAATGCAAGACGCCCCATTATTCAAACTTCAGCAAACTGAACATAGTTACTGGTCCCTCTATCCGATGTCTGTTTTTCAGTGGGGGGGGGCAAACAGCGGGACAGAAAAGCAAACAAAAATAAATGCAGCCCCCCACGCCTAGAAGAACTCTTATGGATCTCCTTATCCAAATATTCTATATATCTCTCAGATGGTCAGGGGTAGTCAATCTGTGGTCCTCCAGATGTTCATGGACTACAATTCCCATGAGCCCCTGCAAGCAAATGCTGGCAGGGGCTCATGGGAATTGTAGTCCATGGACATCTGGAGGACCACAGGTCGACTACCCCTGGTTTAGATAACTGTGGTTGTATTGTGATGCACACACACACACACAAATGCCTTTAAGGTGCCGTAAGACTTCTCCTTGTTTCTTCTGCAACAGGCTCACATGGCTAACCCACTGGAATTTTAATGTGTGTCGTTTAAACTTTCAAAGAAAGCTATTGTGGTGAAGGGTAGACTGGCTGGCATTTCTGTTCCATTGACAGACGTACAACGAAGTCTGTGGCTGTTTATTCTGCTTCCCCCCCCCCAAAGAAGTAGAAAGTAAAAAAGAAAAAAAAAAAGAAAGATTGAAAATGGTAGCTAAAGAGTTCCCACGGCTTGCAAGGAAGGATACGATCAGTGCCTGGAAACAATACAGCACCTTTGATCATTTCTCCCATGATGCACCCTACTGACCACATGTCAACTGAAAACAAAAATGAAATGAAGGTAAACAAGAACACAGCAACAGAACGACAAATAAATGAGAAAGACTTATCTGATGGTGTCACAGAACGGGCAGGGTTGCTTGCTAGGCCTTCCGGAAAAAAATGTCCCGAATACGAATATTTCAGGTCTAGAGTTCTGAGGTACCGAATCTCCTCAGAAAGCAGGTTGAGAAAACCACGGCTGTGTTGCCACTTGGCATTCCATCTCTCAGCTTCTGCCGTTTCCTACCCAGTTTGATGTAGTGGTTTGGTGTGCGGACTTTGGTGCCAGTTTGGTGTAGTGGTTAGGAGTGCGGACTTCTAATCTGGCATGCCAGGTTCGGTTCTGCACTCCCCCACATGCAGCCAGCTGGGTGACTTTGGGCTCGCCATGGCACTGATAAAACTGTTCTGACCGAGCAGAGATATCAGGGCTCTCTCAGCCTCACCCACCCCACAGGGTGTCTGTTGTGGGGAGAGGAATGGGAAGGCGACTGTAAGCCGCTTTGAGCCTCCTTCAGGTAGGGAAAAGCGGCATATAAGAACCAACTCTTCTTCTTCTTCTTACAACAGTCCCACAATTCCTACTCGCCGAGGTGGTTGCAGCAACTGTAAGGAGGTAGCGGCCAAAGAAGACAGCTGAGGGGGAGGCTGGTGAAGGGGGACCCAGATCCAAATAACTGCCCCTACAAGCACAGCCCTTGGGCTTACATTTCTCTACCATGAACAAAGGGAACTTATATTCATAGAACCATTTTTCAAGGTTAGTTTGTGTGCATGTGGATTGTACCAGGCAAACAGAGCGGACAGTTCATGTGCCCATCTCCTCAAGGCCTGGTTCCTCATTTATCTTGGAAGGAAGGAAGGAAGGAAGGAAGGAAGGAAGGAAGGAAGGAAGGAAGGAAGGAAGGAAGGAAGGAAGGAAGGAAGGAAAGTTCCTGGTTATGTAAATGATCTACATTCTGAGCTTGAAGGACTTCCTTTTGGGAAAGAAAATGTCTATTTGCTTTGGGCAATCACTTCTTGGTGTACAGGGTGAGAGGGGGCTGATGGGAGGAGGAAAGAAAACCAGCGGGTGTGGTGTGGAATTTGTAATGCTTACTGTTGAAGGATGCCTACAGGGCAATAGAGCATGGAAGAAAGAGAGAAAGAGAAAGAAAGAGAGACAAAGAGAGAAAGAGACGAGAGAGAGAGACAAAGAAAGAGAGAGAGAGAGAGACAAAGAGAAAGAAAGAAAGAAAGAAAGAAAGAAAGAAAGAAAGAAAGAAAGAAAGAAAGAAAGAAAGAAAGAAAGAAAGAAAGAAAGAAAGAAAGAAAGAGTTCAGTGTCTCTATCTATCCTATCGCTAGTTCTTGTGTGTCACTATGGTTTTGGAATTATAATTCAATGGCTAATTAAAATTAGGTCTTATCAGTATTCCTACAAGCATACTGGCTTCATTTCTAAAGAATCCTTATTTTCTTTTGGGACATGCTAATGACATTCCCTTTTTCCCTTTCCTGAGCACAGAGGAAATCTAATTTCTGGCCCGGTGGCAGCTGCCTCACACGGAGAAATAGCTGTAGCTCACAGAACCTGCTCTTAGATCAGAGTTGGACTCCTGAGGTACAATTAAATCAGTAACGTCTTCTCTTTTAGGGCTTGGGGGATGAACTACCTAAAGATACCCTGGGAGACAAATTATTTAAGTTAAGAATTTGTGAAAAGGAGCCACATTTCTTGACAAGGGAATATGAGGAAGGAGAAGGAAAGGGAGGCACTTTGTGAATAGTCTGATATGACTATCACCCACATCTGCAAATTCCCCCTCTCCAACCATTGCATTTTAAACCATTAACTACACTTCCACTATTTAAGAGGCTCACCTATGAGTTTCAGCCACCTGTGATTATAGACCATGCACACCTAGACCTATTTTTATTAAGAGATAGAAAGGATATCCACAATAAATGCCCTTAGCTATACTTTAAAAATTCATTCTTGACTATTTCAAACACTAGAACCTTCTTTTCATTTTCAGTTCCGTTCCTTTGCCAAAATGATTTCTTCTGATCTAAGAGATACAATTAAAAAAAAACACATTCCTTTCCCCTCATCATAGAGGCCTCATTGTTTCTCAGACTTATAACTAGTATGGCCAACCAGAGGAAGGGTTGTTGGGAAGGGAAAGTCACAGAAGAAAAATGAAAAAGAATAAGTCCTTGGTTACATACAAGGAGTTTTTATCTAGTCACTTCTGGGAAGTTCTAGGAATCTCCAAGAACTCTAATGTCCCATGGCAGGGGCTCATGGGAATTGTAGTCCAGGAGTAGTCAATCTGTGGTCCTACAGATATTTATTTATTTATTTATTTATTTATTTATATACCGCCCTACCCGAGGGCTCAGGGCAGTTTACAGAAAACACTGGCAGGGGCTCATGGGAATTGTAGTCCATGGACATCTGGAGGACCACAGGTAGACTATCCCTGTAGTCCATGGACATCTGGAGGGCCGCAGTTTGACTACCCCTGGACAAGGCCTTAAATGTCTTTAAAATTTTTCCTCCCCAGGATAACTGCACCCCATTTGAACCAATTTTCCACCCACGATTGTGAGCACAATTGTCTGCCGTAAGTGGGAAAATAAAACTATGTGCTGCATGGATAATATTATTTTATAACACCTTGCCACATTCAAATCCGGACTTAGAGGAAAGCTGTAAAGACGGGGGGTGAGTAGAGATTTTATTTACTATGCTTTCTTGGTTTCCATTTGCATTTAAAATGATATGCACGTGGAATCTGATTTTTTGTAACGATTGCGTGAAGCCATAAATTGGCTTCTAAACGCAGCCCTGGGTTGACTCCGTTTAAACCCTATCCTGGGACTCAGGATGTGCTTCGCTTTATCAGCACGAAGGCAGCCCCGATTCTTTGTGGCAGCAAAAAACAGACCCGGAGGAGCAAAATGACCGTTGCTTTTCAACTCTGTAAGCAAAACGACATGAGAACAGACAGCGCAAACCAGCTTCAGCCATTAATAATACATTCGTTCCCTCAAGAAATGTTTTCCTCATTAAATTATTTGTGCAAATGTTTGGGGAACAAAGCAAACGTGTATGGAAATTCAGCTAATGATTTCTTCCGCTTTTTCTTTTCAAGCTCTGAACACCAGCAATGAAAATGGTTCTTGCTGAATCTCGAGAGTTGGGGGCAACTCAGCCACAACTACTAGAGAGAGCTGCAGCATAGTCATAGATTGAGATTTACAGCCATGTAAATATTATGCCACAAGAGCCTCTTGTGGCGCAGAGTGGTAAGGCAGCCGTCTGAAAGCTTTGCCCATAAGGCTGGGAGTTCAATCCCAGCAGCCGGCTCAAGGTTGACTCAGCCTTCCATCCTTCCGAGGTCGGTAAAATGAGTACCCAGCTTGCTGGGGGGTAAACGGTCATGACTGGGGAAGGCACTGGCAAACCACCCCGTATTGAGTCTGCCATGAAAACGCTAGAGGGCGTCACCCCAAGGGTCAGACATGACTCAGTGCTTGCACAGGGGATACCTTTACCTTTACCTTTAAATATTATGCAGAGGAGCTATTGGGCAGTATCCTCCCCTCAATGAGTGGAAGGCAGGGTTGTCAGGTGCTTGTTGCTGGTAAAGGTAAAGGTATCCCCTGTGCAAGCACCGAGTCATGTCTGACCCTTGGGGTGACGCCCTCCAGCGTTTTCATGGCAGACTCAATACGGGATGGTTTGCCATTCCCTTCCCCAGTCATTACCGTTTACCCCCCAGCAAGCTAGGTACTCATTTTACCGACCTCGGAAGGATGGGAGGCTGAGTCAACCTTGAGCCGGCTGCTGGGATCGAACTCCCAGCCTCATGGGCAGAGCTTTCAGACTGCATGTCTGCTGCCTTACCACTCTGCGCCACAAGAGGCTTTCTGTTCCTGTTAGGAAGGTCCAAGTCCACCTTCCCACCATCGCTCTCCAGAATGGCGAAGGGGAAAGATGGGAGGCGGAAATGACATTGCGTCAGTATGCATAATCTTCTGGTGTGGACAGAGTGTTGTTGGAGACTCTTCTGTTCCACCTGTGTTTTTGGCCAGACCTGATGTCACACATCACACAATGTCATTTCCATCTCCAGACAAATCCCTAAAGGTCCCAGAAGGCCACCCAGCCACCTGGTATCCCTAACTGGGGACATCTGTGACATCACAAATGTATGACACCATTCCCTCTGCCCACTGAGCATAAGCACATTGTGTGATGTGATCTTACAGTGGTTTTAGTTTTAAAAAACATTTATCAAATAAGGTTAACAGTTCAATGCTACTTATGCATCCCTTTTAAAAGCACTAGTAGGCTGTCTCCTCTTTCTGTGTTCTCTACCATTTCCTAAACCTTGTTGTTTGTCTTCTTTTTTCTCCTTTTAAATCTTCAGAGTCTGACCACACCTCCTCTGCAGGAGAGGTACACATAGCTGCCTTTCAAAAAAGCGCAGAGACAAGACTGCCCTCCAAGGGGGAAAGACACTATTTGGGTTGGTATCCACACTACAAGGACCAAGAGTCAAATCCAGGGGCATTAGTTAGCCCCAAATAAAATATGTATATCAGAAAGAGGGATCTGTTCTGGAACTGGAGCTTTGTGAAACCACTTCAGCTTTTCCCTTAAGGCACCTGGGCTAGTCTACATCAGGGGTAGTCAACCTGTGGTCCTCCAGATGTTCATGATCTACAATTCCCATGAGCCCCTGCCAGCGTTTGCTGGCAGGGGCTCATGTGAATTGCAGTTCATGAACATCTGGAGGACCACAGGTTGACTACCCCTGGTCTACATGACCAGGAGCGCAGCCAAAGACTGCCCATGCTGTGGGGAAAACAAAACGAATGGCTGAACACCTTGGTCCAGCCCAGCAGTGAAGTTTAGAAAGGCGTGGCCTGAAGAAAAGGAAAGGAAAGAACAATTTTGATTTGATACATGGGGGTGGAACTTGAAATGGAGATGGGACAGGCATGTTCGTAAATAAAGAAAAGTCGTTTTGCTTTGAAAACTAGGCTCAGAAGTTTCCGTTGATAAATTATATTACGCGCCTGTAGCAGGGTATGGGATTATACTGCCTTGTGTGGCAAAGGCAACAAATCACTAGCAGTCAACCCTAAACCCACTGCTACAACTTGCAAAGTGCTGTTATTTCTGTACAGGCACCTGCTTCCCTGAGAAGCTACACTAGCAAGTGATCCCTAGTGTGGCTTGGAAACCAGCCTCTGGCTTTGCCTAACAAGAACGCCAAGAAAGCCTTGCATTGTGCTCCCTTGCGCTGTGGTGTGTACTTTTGCTAAAGTTGTGTCCGGTGAAAGACAATGCCATCCACGTTGTGATCAAGAACAACACAGCCATGGCCATATATTGTTTTTAACCATGGCTCTCATCAGGATAGACACCATCAGTTCTGAATGGGCAGCATGACGCAGATGAGCAGTATCTTTTGTGGAAATTCAGCACACAAAATTCCAGAGCTTTGCAGAAGCTTCAATGCAAACATGGAATCCCTGCATAAGCAGACTTTCATTCCGATGAGGGAATGAAACTTTGGAGCTGATAATTCTCCTGTCTTTTGATAAATCCACAAATCGCCCACCTCTTCAGGGAAAATCACCTCAGTATATTAGGAAAGTTCTCCGTATGTGAATCAACAAAACATGGTCAGAATGAATTCATGGTTATCACTTTACATCTATCATGCCAGCCATCAAAGAACTCTGAAGCTAATTTTCAAAATGGCTTCCCCCTCGCTATCTGAGAGAAATCTTTTCTTTTTTTTTCAACACAAAAATCAGGTAAAATTAACCTTTTTTTCTCCCCTGAAAAACCTATTCCCTTAATTCTTATTTTTGTTTACTCTCCTTTCTTTAAAAAAAATTATAATTCTTTTCATTTTCTAATATTACTTTTACCACATCCTGAGGTGGTAAAAAGAATATCGCCAAAACTCAAATGGACAAGACAAAGCAGGGGGTGTGGAGGGGGAGAGCATAATTTTGTCAATGATGACAGACCCCATGCAGGGAAGACGGGGAGAAAAGAGGAGATTTTATTTTGAAAATCCAATGGGGGCAGTTCCGTTTCCAGGAAACTTCAGAGGAGAGCCGGATCTCTTCTAGGCCACAAATGGGTAAGTTAAAACATTCAAAATAAAATGTTGTATCGACACAAGTCCATACAGCATCAGTGCAAACCCAGGTTGACGATGCATTAGCAAGCAAAAGATCATGATGTCACCACAAACATGTTTTCAAAAAAATCACAATTTGTAAAACATTTCGCCAAAAAGGAAGAGAAAAAAAAAAGATTTTAAAGGGAAAAAAACGGGCCATTTTTGTTTATATAAGCATAACTGGTGAAAAAAAAAAGCTTACAAGTTTGTGATCATGTTCTAGGTCTATATAAATTGGTGTTAACAAACATATGGGTTCAGTATGAAGATCTGGTTGAAATTGTTTCTCATACATCTGGGCTTTTCCTTTCTGTGCTGTTCCCCGAATTACTCCAGTCAGAATGACACGTACCTGCCAAATGCAACTTGTTTGTTTTGTTTTGTCTTTGCATTCCTGCCATATGTTATTTACCTGATAGAAAAGGTTTGGGATAAGGCAGGGTTGGGGGTGGGTGGGCAGGGGGAATGGGGAGAGAAATGTTTCAATGAAAGCTGCAGCAAATGGAGTAAGGATACAGTCCCTTCCAGGAAAGAGGATTTTGTGGCGCACCATTTCTCCCATAATGCATCCTACTGACCATATATCCACTAGAACAGCAGAGACAGGGAAATGAAAAGAGAAGGGGAGGGAAGGCAAAGTTAACTAAGACATTTTGGCTCCTAAAAGGAGGGGGGTGGGGGAAAGAGCAGGTTGATCAGTGAAAGCAGTTTTATGCACCTTCCATTGAACATTGAACACACACAAAAATCCTTCCAAAGACATCATAAACAGAAGTTACCGCAAGGTCCATAATACTAGAAGAGATCAACTTTGTCAGATTATTTTACTTATATTGAAAAGGTTTAGGGCTCAGACTTGGGAGGAGGAGGGCATCGTGGGTGTAAACTAATCATTCAAAGTTGCATCTAGTATATGCTAAGAGCACCCAGGGCATGACGTTTAGAGGATTCCTTGCTGTCCGGGCCTTGAGAAATCTGTGGAAAACGCAACTCTAGGGTCACGCGGTTGCACTGGTTGCCACTCCCAAGTTCTCCTACCATGTCTTCTTCTTCTTCTTCTTCTTCTTGCATTACTTCCGCTGCAAGCCAAGAGTATCCAACCCACATGAGTTTCAACTGCAGAATCCCATACTGGTGGTCCAGCCACCTGAGGAGCGATATCACAGATATCTTTCAGTGGAGTGGAGCATGTTGCCACATTATTGTAGACCATGTATGGAGGTCACATCCCAAGTACAAGGAAGCCTATTTGGTAAGTCTTTAAAGCAACTGTTGTTTTCTCCCTGGATAGGGCTGCCAGAACCCGCCCACTGTCAGGGGGGGTCCCCGGCTGCCAGGCCCCACCTCTCTTACCGATCAGCTGACTGGTGTTGTTTTCTCTCTGGTTAGGACTGACAGACCCCACCCACTGTCAGGGGGTCCCCGGTCAGCTGACTGGTGGGGGGGAATTACCCCTGAAACAAGGGAGGAACACCAGACAATTCAGAGACATGCTTAAGTGACTTCAATGTGATCTGGGAGTGACACAAGCACACTGAGGACTTTGGGACAAAGCTCTGGTTTTTGA
The DNA here is from genome assembly GCF_049243985.1 of Paroedura picta. NCBI lineage: Eukaryota > Metazoa > Chordata > Lepidosauria > Squamata > Gekkonidae > Paroedura > Paroedura picta. The sequence continues at coordinate 77,750,296 of NC_135378.1, read as the reverse complement.
ACAAAAAAATCTATGGTAGAAGTGAAATCTAACAAAGCTTTTGCCCAAAAAACAGAGCGTCACCCCAATGTGACTACATCACTCCTGGGTCACACTGAAAGTCACACGGGCGTGTCGATGAAACATACAACGAAACCCCCAACTCCCAGTAAGCTCATTGGGAGGTGCACACCTGTTCCCTCACAGCTGCATGACTGTGTGAAATGAGTTTTCTTAGGGCAAAGTGAGAGGACATGTGTGGGGTCAGACTTCCAATGCTGGTGGAAACAGCACAGAAGGGAGGAACAAAGCCGCCCCCCCCCCTCTGAGCTGTTTCGGAAAGCTAGTTTCCCCAATAGCACAGCTGCCTGGAAATGTCAGGCATATCTTATTTGGCCCATATTCTATTGTGTTCACAGCTTGCAGTATTATTTCATAGATGCAGGATCATGCAGATAACTCTAAGACGGCTTTACAAAACACTGAAAGGAGAGAAGATAACCCGCCCCGCCCCCCCAATATTGAATAAGATCTTTTTTTTAAATGCTCGAGTTTTTGAAAAGACTCGTTGACAGTACAAACACCTGTGACTGAAAGAGCGTAAAATGAAAACCACCTTATGGTGTTTTAAAAATCCAGGGTTGCCACCCCCCCAATGTAATGCAATAGTTTAAATAAAAGCATTCAGTTCAGCAGTCCTCATGCACAGCATATCTGGAATCTTCACCTTGTCTGCTCTGTAACTCTCGGGGTTCCTACTAAATGGTTGGCCACAGTGCCTGAGCAGCACCAAACCATGTCATGCTGCAGTAGTGTGGTTATTGCTGCCTGTGGCTATGTGCCATGGAGTTCTACGGACACTAGACACAGCACAGGCCTGACCAGCCTTGCGCCAGGGAAATGCTCTGCTGACTTGGAACTTCCACAGGAGCTGCTCAACCAGAACTGGATTGTTCAAATATTACCAGAGCAGTGACCACAAATGCTAGGCCTGTACTTAAAAATCCTCAGTGGTTAGGGTTGCCAGGTCTGGGCTGAGAAATATCTGGAGACTTTGGGTGTGGAGCCAGGAGTGGGAAGGATTTGGGTCAGGGAAGGACCTCAGTGGAGTATAATGCCATGGAGTCCATCCTCAAAAAGCAGACATTTTCTCTAGGGTAACTGGAGAGAAGCTGCAATTCCAGGGGATCCCCAAGTCCCACCTGGTGGATGTTTCCCTTGTCCAGTAGGGATGCCAGCTTTGGGTTGGGAAAGACGTGAAGACTTTGGGGGTAGAGCCACGAGTGGGCAGGATTTGGGGTGGGGAGGGACCTCAGTGGAGTATTACGCTATGGAGCCCCTCCTCCAAAGCGGCCATTTTCTCTCAGCCAACTGATCTCTGCAGTCTGGAGATGAGCTAGAGCCATCCCTGTCAATGGTTCCAATGAGCCTGGCAACCAGTGGGAGGGTTGGGGTGGGGACATGGGGGTGTCATGTGACATCACCAACATCACCATGTCACTTCTGGATTCAACCCTGAAGTAACCACATGTACCTCGAGGAAAAGCCAGCAAATCTTTGTGAAAAACCATAGAGTTTCCAGCAATTCCTAGACCTACCCACAATCTCGTCTGGGGTGAACCCAGAAGTGACATATCAGCACAGAGGCCGATGGTAGGCTTTTTGTTTTCCCTCCTCCTGCTGCTTGGAGTGGAAACAGGCAATAGCAGTCCGAAGGATGGCCAAGTAGACAGCTATGGATTCTCCTTCTCATTCCACATCTGGCCCTGTTCCTTGCCCCCTCCACCTTCGGTAATGTGCAGGAACGCCCGATAATTGTACAACTAATGGTGGAAAACCTGAATTACAGGATCAGAGTGGGGGGTGTGAGTGGCTGCAGTGGCCATTTTTGTCAGCTGGGTCAGGAAATGTAAAGGTGCTTGCATATTTCCCGGGTCGCCGTGGGCAAGTGAGAACCCCACTGTTCCACTAAACACCGATATTTGTGTTGTTTTATGTTCATTTCGGTCTATCCAACTGGTTTCGTCTCTTTCTCACTCCTGTTCTTTTGGTCCAAAAAACAAAAACAAATGACGGTCCCAAACCAACCATTGCTTTGGGTTAAACAGAAGCCAAGGTGATATGTTTCATTTGGGGGGAAAGGAAGGGGGTGGTGTTGGGTGCACAAGACAGCCAAAGCATGCCTGAAAGATTGAAGCAATTCTTGCTTTCAGGGAGGTCACTCTTGGCGCCTTGCGGGAACAGGGCGAAGCAAAGTGGGGGGTAAAATAGACATTGTTTCCATCAACTCAGGTGCGGAGAGAAAATGAAAGCATGAAGCCAGACTTAAACTGACAGATGGTTCTGGTAGAGAGAGAGAGAGAGAGAGAGATAACAAAGGAAAATTTTAAGCCAACTTTTTAAGGCCATCAGCCACACAAGGGGGAATGCGCATAATGCTACATCATGTACTGGTGTGTATACACCCAATGCAAATTACAGCTAAATCGCTGCAGCCAAGAACGGCAAGGTTGCCCCCTTCCCGGTTTGGCTTCTATTGGCAAATAAACACCAGCAAGAGTAAAGAAGAAATAGTTATTTGCATGTACTCAGATTGTTGAAATGGTAACTGCAATTAGCACAAGAACAACCACATGATGCCCTCCTTCAGGTAGCTCTTGGCTGGCCACCTACAGTTTTGTTTTTGAGAAGAGTCATCAAGACACAGTCAACTTGTGATGACCCCGTAGGGTTTCTAAGACAGGAGTAGTCAACCTGTGGTCCTCCAGATGTTCATGGGCTACAATTCCCAATTCCCAATTGTAGTTTATGGACATCTGGAGGACCACAGGTTGATTACCCCTGTTCTAAGAGACCATGGCCTTTTTGTAGCCAATTCTCAGCCCGGACCAATCCCATTTAGCTCCCAAGATCTGATGAGATAAAACAGGGGTAGTCAAACTGCGGTCCTCCTGATGTCCATGGACTACAATTCCCATGAGCCCTCTGGCAGGGGGCTCTTGGGAATTGTAGTCTATGGACATCTGAAGGGCCGCAGTTTGACTACCCAAGCCTGAGCCATGCAGGCCAGGGCTCTCAACAATGGAGGGTGCGTTGAATCTTGAGTCTGCCCAAGCACATTGGGAGCAAACGTGAAACTCTGGAATGAAAAGGACGCTCATTCCGCACACATTAATTAATGCACTTTCAATGCACGTTAGAAGTAGATTTTCCAGTTCTGCATGGGAAAACCCTGCTGCAAAAGTACACTGAAGGTGCATTATCCTACATGTGCAGAAAAGACCCAGAGTTCACCCTTAATTCTTCTGGTAGCAGCTTTAAGTTTCCCGATTATGGGGATTTTTTTAAAGCATTTCCCCTTGATTAATGCCTACAATGGGAAAATCTGCACCTTAAGCCAGATAACCGCTATTAACGACAGCGTTCCAAGGCAGCCGTCGGCTTCAAATTGAGAAATGTAAGGTGTGCTGCAAATGTGCCCGCATTATTGCTGAATTTAAATAACAAAGAAATCGGGTTAAAATAGCAATCTAATTGCCGGCTCGCAGATTGCAGTCAGATGTTAGTTAAGGAGCCGACACGTGCTAATTGGATTCTGGGCATTAAAATGGAAAGGCAGGGAGGATTCATGATATCCCCCCTCTGCACTTAGCGCTGAAAAAGGTATCTTCTTCTGAAGGGGAAAAGATTACTTTCGGCAGTAGCGAGAGCAATATAATGGATTTATCTCCACTGCATGCCTGGCTCTACTCTCTATAACTCGCTGCATCTAGCATAAAACATCTGTAGTCCCTACTTCATATTGTACGCTTGCAGTTCCGACTTAAAAAAAAACACACACACCACAGCCCGTAACGTCTGAGATGAAAACACTGTTTGAGCACAAAGGAAATACCTCCCTCTGCTTCCCATCCTGTTGATCGGAGAGGTTCTTTTCTGATAAAAGCATTCCGCATCGTCCATTACCACACAGAGATGCTCTTCACAGCAGAATCTCCTGCCTGCGCTTGGGACCCAAGACTAAGGGTTATAGCCACGGCTGCATTTCACTTCTTCCAAATGGACATGCACAAGCAAGAGGCACATAAACTGCCCAGGGAATGAAAGGACTTGGGACAATCCCACCACACAAACACACATGCACAACAAACACACACACATGTACACACCATTCTCTAGAATTGTATCTATTTAAGCCCCAGATCCTTTTTTAGGCATGGAGTGGGGGAGCAATATTAAACTGGCCCCTGTGATTGGCAGACAGGATGAACTCACGGGACTGGTGGGAACTGGGATGTAAATGCTAGAAGGCTGGGCTCTCCCAGAGAGAGCAGAATCTCCTTTCTCGTCTCATTTCTGCTTCAAGGAGTCACTGGAAGGAGTCTTGAATCATGGAACGCTGCAAGCTACTAACCTCTTACTTATAATGTGTCTGTTTTCATTATTTATCATCCACCTTTCTCACTGGGACTCAAGATGGGTAACCCTGTATATCCAGCCATTCACAAAGCTTTTTCCTTGTTGCCACCTTCCAAGTGACTTCAGAGCTTCATTTGAACCAGAGGCTCCAACTATTTCCTCTGTTTCTGCCAGGTCGGCTGCATCTTTTATGGAACGTGACAGGCAGGAATTCAACCCCCCCCCCACACACACACACACACTCACTCACTAAGTCTCCAATCAGCACATGCTAGGGTTGCCAACCCCCCAGGAGGGGCCTAGAGATCTCTATTGCAACTGATCCCGGGACCTCAGTTCCCCTGGAAAAAATGTTTCCTTTGCATGGTGGACTCTAGAGTTTTATATTTCCCTCCCCAAACCCTGTCCTCCCCATGGTGCACCCCCAAATTCCCAACCTGGAACAGGTGATCATAGCATTTGCTGAATTCCTGATGGCTTTTTAGCAGCTTAACTGGAGGGGGAGGAATAAACAGTAGCCTAGTTAAGGTTCAGTCTCAAAGCTTCTGTACCAGGACTCTAGTTCATGTCGTGTAATATAACAGCAGCATATTTCCAAGAAAATGCAACGTGTCTGTCCCTGGCTACTAGATAATAACACAGCTGGCCCCCCAGCTGTGAGACTGGGAGAAAGCATTTGTGTAGAAAGGCATAATGTTTAGGCATACTTGAGCCCTAGATGTACTTTTTCAGAAACTGTGGCATGTTTTCAAAGCACAAGGAAGGAAATATGACACTCGAAAGAACTAAAACTGTAAAAGATCCCAGCTTTTTAACAGTTGTTCTCTCTCAATGGGGATGACTAAGAATTTAAAGTACTGGGGAGTAGGGTCAATGTGTCAGTGATCACTAAGAAAATTCTCGGCAACCTGCCAAATGACAATCCCCAGGTTTCTTTGAGGGAAGCCCTGACATCTGTAATATGAAACCAACAGAAGTTGGTACTATAGACAGGGACCATCTATAAGGGCAAAACTTTCAGATCTGGGGTTCAACGTTTTTTCTGGGCTCCATTTGCAAGAAAACAAAGGCCCAGACACCATGGCAAAATTAGCCAAATGGTAGTTCAAAAACATTTTTGGTGAAGTTTTGGATTGAAGCTGGATATTGTCTGATTTTATTTGATAGGAATATTATGAAGCTTTTTCAAGCTAGAAGCTGGATTCCTAGTAGAGCAAACCCAAAATGGTTCCAAAGCATGACTTCCTTTGACCCTAACATTATAAAAGCAGAAAAATACATTCCTAAAAATACCTAATATTTAATATGTATCATTCTAATTCAAACTAACCCCCTTAAACTGAAACACCATGAAAGTCATCCATCACTGGATTTCATACAATTAAAAATCCTTTTGCCTTTATGAGGCATGTAGACCCTGGTTGGTTATGATTTATCATATGACAGAGTTACACACAGGAAGCATATAATAATATAAAATACATAACCAACATCAGTTGGTAACTAAGGCCTAATAGGAGCCCTATTTTGAAGCGAGAAAGACCTGGAAAGCCAGATTTCACTGGCTTCAGGCCATATCTGTAGGTCCCTAGAACCGCAATGGATGCCAGTAGTGTGACTGCAACAGATACTGCATCCAGGTTCTCTTTCATTCATTGCTTCTTGAGTTAAACAAAGCATTATAGCAAATTTGGAGTTTCCAGTTCTTTTTACCTGCAGTAATACGGGTGTATCTCATGCAACGTTTAGTCATTCTGCCCGCCCTAGCAAACTGGATACCTCCGTATGCACAGTCACAAATGCCTTCTAATTTTGCCAGCTGGTTACCATGGCAAAAACTCAGGTGCCAAATTATTTTGAATTTAAAATTTAATGGGCAGCTTGAACTTTGCCCCATCCCATGTGGTTCATCATATGCACATATATATCCTACCATTCTCCTTGTAGCCCATGCCCAAGATGACTTCCGGAGCTCTGTAATATCGCGTGACCACGTACGGAGTCATCATGAAGCTAGTGCCCGCTGTCCTGGCCAGTCCAAAATCCAGAATCTTCAATGTGCAGTCAGATTTTACCACAATATTACTTGGTTTTAAATCCTGGAAGGAAGGAAGAAATCAAACACAAGACTTACCTGTAAGACATAGTGGGTATATTGGGAATTCAGGGGGAAGAGAACATATGAAGCATGCAAAAACACACAAAGAACCCTACTATAGCCAGCAATTGACTTCTCACAGTGGCTGGTCAGATGACTCCAGAAAAGTTCACAATTGAGCCTTGAAGGAAATAGCTCTGTCCTGCAGTTGCCCCCTAATAACTGGCATTCCAAGGTATACTGCTTTTGAATATTGAGGTTTTCTTTTGCTATCATGAATAACAAAATATTGCTGGACTTATGCCCAATATCAGTCCCTCTTCCAAGGCATCCAACACAGTGGTAGCCTTACTAAGAGTTATCAAATGAGTACAGCATGAAGAACTAAGCAATTGCTACTCCATTTCATTGGGTGACATTACATTTCAGCATTATGGGAAAAGAAGAAGAAAAATATGCATATTCACTTTATTTATTTATTTGTTTGTTTGTTTGTTTATTTATTTATTTATTATTGGATTTATATTCCAAACTGTCTTTGGGAACTCCCTGTAAAACTCATAGCATTAGTAACAGTTAAAACAACTCTACAATCTACTGAATGGTTTTAAAATTAAAATAATAAAGGCAGTATTAAATAATTATTGACCACTGTGTTTTCTTCACTGGGGAGGGGGAAGTATTGAAAGCCATAACACAGGTTTTCAGTCTGGTAGGGTTGGGCAGAGAGAGCCAACAATTCTGTTATTACTGATGTTGCTTCTGGCCTCAACCATAGGCTTGTGGACCAGCTCCATTTTGCAAGCCCTGCAAAACTGCCAAAAGGTTCTGCAGGGCTTTGACCTCCTCAGGTAGAGCATTCCACCAGTTTGGAGCCAGGGTCAAAAAGGCCCTGACTCTGGTTGAGTCCAGCTTGGTTTATCTAGGGCTGGGAACCTATGCCATGCATAACTAAAAATCTCTCCCTTTTGTCTTTTTTTTATAAACTGAACAACCCAAGAGATGAAGCATCCTCTGCAAGCCAAACTCCAGTTCTGCAAACTAACCCTAGAATAAAACAAAACATGGTTGCGCTTTATATGTCTGAACCAAGCCAGTGTTTGTTTCGAGCAGCCTGCCCTGATTTTTCTTGCTGCAGATGGGAATAAAACCCAAGTCAGCCAAGGACCTTTTGCTGGCCTTCCCGGAAGCAGAAAGGATGCACACGTTTTCCTCACTTCAGTCGTTTAATTTTTTACGTCCTGCTTACCCTGTGTATGATTCCTGCGGAATGAAGATGCTTGATGCCGCAAAGCATTTGGTACAGCAGGTAAGACATTCGCTCGTGATCTAGCTCCATTTGAATCACCTGGCACAAGTTGGCATCCATCAGCTCCATTACTAAATAACTGGACAGGAGACACAACAATTACCGAGATATGTTTTCATCCCCACACGCGCCCAGCACGTTGTAGAGAACCGGTGCGGACTGTAAGCAAGATTCAAGGCAGCTTTGACCCCGGAACGTGTTTTTATTTTTCCAAAGATTTATACACTGCCCCTCTCAGAATTCCATCTCGGGGTGGTTTACGTGGTTTAACGCACCAAACCGTAAGATTAATAATACAAAATATACTAAAATTATAAAACTTACAAAACTGCAAATAGTAACTATCGCACCAGCCATTACTAATAATGATCTAATCACATTGGTCTACCAGAGTTTGAATTAGGAGGAATCAGAGGGGAACAAAGGGCAGTGAGGGAGGGAGGAAGGGAGGCCTGAGATCCCATTGGATTTTCTGTTAATTGGTTGGCCTCAACCACAGGCCTGGCAGAAGACTTCCATCTTGCAGGCTCCGACAGGCCCCTTAACGCTCCTGGGAGCTCCTTCCAGCTGGGAGGAGCCAGGGCTGAAAAAGTCCTCGCTCCAGTTGAGGCCAGGCGGATTTCCATCAGGCCAGGGATCCTTAGCCTTAGTTTATATCCTGAAAATCTTGAGGGTCTCTAAGGTGCTATGAACTTGAATCTTCTTCTACTGCAGGCTGACACAGCTACCCCCTGAGCATGAGGATAGTGGGCTAGAATCAGGGGTAGTCAACCTGTGGTCCTCCAGATGTTCATAGGAATTGTAGTCCATGAACACCTGGAGGACTACAGGTTGACTAACCCTGGGCTAGATGTCTTACATGGGTGTCTGCCTTTTCTTGACCTTGTAATTGAAGAATCTCAGAAAAATGCCTAACGAAGCCAAGTCTCCCCAAGAACACCATCTAAAACTGATGGATGTGTGTCAAACATAAGGAGAAAATGGGTTTGCCCAGGCAAGCATAACACTGTGGGACACAAACTGGGGACGGCGAAGGAAATTCACAAAAGGCAGAAAAAGTGGACTTTGGGGAAAACGTTTTTAGATTGCCTCGAATTTAATTCATGTCAGGTTTCCGCTAGGTTCCAAATAACAGTGAACAATGCTCAGTGGATACTGGCAATTTTTCACAGCATAGGCTACAACAAAATAAATATGAGAGAGGAGAAAAATGTTTCACAGCCTTCTTTTTCTTTTTTTAAAAAGGAAACTATTTCAGAGTGAATTATCCACATTTCAAAGGCCTGTATACCTCAGAGAATTTGAAAGAAACAGCCACTTCCTGAGCCAGTGAGCAATGCAAAGGAATTAAAACAGAGCTCCGTAGAGTCCTCCGGAGATTTTTGCATGTGGGCCTGTGATCTCCACTTCCTCCCTGCATTCCTTCAAGTACCCTTATTAAAATGCCTCGCACACCTTTTCCATTTCTGCTTTTACAAACGTAGGTGACGAGTGCTTTCCGAAATAACTAAAGGCAGCAGACGGGTGGTCCAAATTTACAGATTCTGCCTTGAGCCTCTCCGCCAGATAATTTCTTAGAACGAGCAGTACATCCATTCAATTATCCCTCAGCTTTAATTTTCTCGACAAAGTGCAATGCCCTCTCCTCCTTCATCTCGGCCCCCGCAAAAAATTTAGGTTTTACTGTTGCCTGCGTTACTTACACATCCTGGAATTCCTCCAGCGATTTCTGTGGTGTGAATACATTTAATAAACTGATAATCTGAAAAACACAGAGAGGAGGAAGGGAGAGAAAGAGAGAGCGAGAAGGGTAAACCATGACCACTTGATCCTGTTGGGATGGGTTGACACACTGAAATAACATTGGTGGTTTTTAACTCTCCACTTTATACTAAACAGACTTGCTATGAGAGTAACAATACAAACTTCCTTTGAGAGCTAAATGATGGACAGAGTTGCCAACCTCCAGGCAGGACCTAGAGATCTCCCAGAATTACAACTGATCTCCAGAAAGCAGAAATCAGGGGCAAATGGTTGCTTTGGAGTGTGGAACAGATGGAGTTATACCCCACTGAGGCCCTTTCCCTCTCCAAACTCTACCCTCCCTAGTTTCCAACCCAAAATCTCCAGGAATTACTCAACCTGTCCTTGGCAACCCTGTGTATAACATCGCATCACCTGGAACAGCTTAAAGCCACTGACATTTTAAAACTACCTTTATGTTCCATTTTAGTGACTGGCTACTCATGGATTTTTTCTGTCATTTCAGACAGACTGATTTTATTAGAGGAATTAATTTACCTGTTCATTATCCAAGCAGGGAACAACAATAGGTCTTAAGCAGCTTAAGTCCTCACGTGTATAGTCCCAAAGCATCTGTCAAATGCCTACTTTTGATTGGAAGCTTGAGAAGGAAGAGGTCCCAGTGCCTTAGCTAAGTGGACTAAAAGTCTTGGGGCTCACACTGAAGACTTCTTTATCATTCCCCACCCTCACCATGCTAAGTTATGTGAAGGAGGGGGGGGTGATGGGCTACCCAAGAATTGGTCTTTCTTGGGTTCTCAGAGAATTCTCAGAAGGAATCTATCTTTCCCCTCCCAGGAATTTTCTGAGAAACGTTGGAAAAGCTAAGTTAATTATGAAAGAAGCCAGAGGGAATTAGCCCTCTCAAAATATTCTGCGTACCACTAAATGCTCCATCCATCCTACATGGCAGGCTCAAAGTAATTTCCTCCACCAACTTATCCTGGGTATTAAATATTCACCAAATAAGTCTTTCACTCTTCACTGCATCTGATATCTTTGTCATACCAAGATGTATGAATGTAATATTTGATATTTCACCCTGATATTTGAACACGGCATTTCATCTTATCGGGGCATTCTAGCTGACACAAAATAGGATTCTATACTTAATCACGTTTCATGATTCACAGCCAATGGCATTTGGAATATGACGTGCTGGAATCCACAAGGGGAGGGGACACAGACCCTATTTTTCCTTTCTCTCCTCTCCCCACCTTCACTATTGCTCTTCCTCTGTCCCTTTCCATCCCAGAGAGACTCATGGAGGGGAGGTTGGCTCCCTTGCCCACCCTGTCTCCACTACTGTGCATGCCTGACCATATGGGGAGGGGGCTGTGGCTTGGGGGAAGACCCACTGCTGTGCAAGTTCAATCCCAGGTATTTCCAGTTAAAAGGGCCAAGCAGAAAGCTCCTGGAAAACCTTTGCTCTAAGATCTGAGGAGCTGCTGCCAGCTTGAGAAGACACCTCCACTATTGATGGACTAATGGTCTTATTCAGTATATGGAAAATACTTCCTAAAGGCATAAAGGAGAGGGGACATGATAGCCCCCTTTAAGTATTTGAAAGGTTGTCATTTGGAGGAGGGCAGGATGCTGTTCCCATTGGCTGCAGAGGAGAGGACACGCAGTAATGGGTTTAAACTACAAGTACAACGATATAGGCTAGATATCAGGAAAAAAAATCACAGTCAGAGTAGTCCAGCAGTGGAATAGGCTGCCTAAGGAGGTGGTGAGCTCCCCCTCACTGGCAGTCTTCAAGCAAAGGTTGGATACACACTTTTCTTGGACGCTTTAGGATGCTTTGGGCTGATCCTGCGTTGAGCAGGGGGTTGGACTAGATGGCCTGTATGGCCCCTTCCAACTCTATGATTCTATGATTCTATGAATCACCCACTTAACTTTCCTCTCTTATTACTATCAAATGTACACACTTTCTCCAGCCCCCCCCCCCACCAAAGAGAAACTTACATTTTTGTGGTTCACACACTTCATGAGGACCAGCTCCCTGTAAGCTCGCTTAGCGTGCGTTTGATTTTGAAACGGCCGGCTGAGCTTCTTGATGGCCACATTTCTGTCAAGAACAGCGTCATATGCGGCACTGGAAGATTCAAAGGGACAAACAGCGGAGCTATTAAGTAAGATCAGTTCTGCATATCAGCAACAGCCTTTTCATGGCAGATCATTTCCAAGATATTTTTTAAAATTCTTTGCCCTGGACTTCTTGTGAGAAGATACCACCCTATGGGTATTGATGGTCGATTCTCCAGCAATCATTTGCATTTTTCTGTTTCATTATAAACATATATACCCTGTGTTTTCACTCATATACATCTGTGAGATAGTTGGCGATATTTTTAACCTCTGTAAATCAGAACAAAAAGAGAACCATGGAAGGGAACCAAATACACAACAACAAAAATGAATAGAACCAAGAAAATTGGCAGGAATACCAGTCTTGAAGTTAGCTTGAACGCAATTGATCAACGAAACTCCTACAGTTCTCTAAAAAGGTACCAGCTTAGCTTGACAGCTTTCCACTAAAATCTAGCTCATTTCTTTAACTACACAAATAATTTTTTTCTAGTTTTGCGCATGGTTTCTAGAAGACCTAGTAACATCCTGGCTACTACTGGAAGGTGGCCATCAACTCCCCTGTGCTGAAATCACTTTTGTGCCTGGTTTTTGCAAAACAATGTAATGCAATAATAATAGAGGCTTTTGCTTACTCCACAGAAGCACTGCTGAGCTTAATTGAATTTCCCCCCCTATTTCACTGAAGATCCCAACATGATGAAAAAAAAATCAAACTATGTTTAATTATTTGTGCCAGGAAGGGAAAAAAGGGGGGAGGGGAGCTTGAAAAATATTGACAGTTCCTTCTGTTGAAATAGGTAAGGTAGGGAGTACCTTTATTAGAATGTACTGTTCCTTACCAGTAATAATAATAATAATAATAATAATAATAATAATAATAATAATAATATTAATAGGATTTTATGCCCCACTTTTCACTGCCTGAAGGAAACTCATAGTGGCTTACAATTGCCTTCCCTTCCTTTCCCTACAACAGACACTCTGTGAGGTAGGTGGGGCTGAGAGAGCTCTGACAGGACTGTGACTAGCCCAAGGTCACCCATTTGGCTGCATATGGAGCAGCAGAGAATCAAACCCAGCTCGCCAGATTAGAAGCTGCCACTCTCAATCACTCAATCATTACAGCCAAGATGGCTTTTGCTCTAGTGGGGATGGGAACCAAGAAAACATTCTGACTGCTGGCAAAGGAGTCCCAAGCCATTTCCCCAGATTTGGCATCCTATCTAATTCCTCAACATGGCCTCATCTGTGGATACTTATAGCCACAGACTGTGGCCAAAGACAGACACGACTGATTTTTCTACAAACCTGAGAAAAACCCCATGTTTGCAGAAAAATCTTTTTTAAGGGTTTTAAACCCCCCCCCCATATAAAACAATGACTTTAGTTGCCACTGCTAGGCAATCACAACAATATTGCCACCCTTCAAGCCTTGATTTCTGTGGCTAAAAGGCAGGGGGAGGGGGCAGGGGCCCTCCCAAGGCTTTTGCGATCTTTGAGGGAGGATCTATTGCGGTCAGATTTGCCACCAACCACCGGCACCGTCTACCATGTGGCTTACAAGACTGACCCATGCCTGACTCCTAGCTACTATTCAACCGCAGCCACTACAAGAAATCCGGTGTGACTCTCTCCCCAAACCACCAAGAATTTCCAAAGCCAGTTTGCCAACCCTAAAAATGTATATGTTCACCTGCCCACACATACCTAGGTTAAGCATCTGATGTATTCTTGTAACTGGGGAAGGATTTTTCCATGGGAGCAAACCATTCTACTAATGGAATCAGTATCAACTGGATCTACCTCAAGGTGCCTATTGCTCTGTAAGGATTCCCACAGATGCTCTTTGCTGCACATGGCTTTATCTTAGCATCTTTATAGCCGCTACGTTTTTTTCCTAACAAAAGCTGTGTGTCAGCCGCAGTTTTATCATACGAACGATAGCTTCAATGCGATATGCACTATAAAAAAATAACTTTACAGTCAAGCCCTGGCAACTGGGAGCCCTACAAATGCTGTAAACAAACTCATAATAAATTATGTTTACAGTTGGCTCAGAAGGGTAAATGTTAGTTTTCCAATAGATCTTAAAAAAAAGAAGAAGGACTAAAAGAAATCGCTATAAAATAGTCTGGTTTAATGAAGACAAAGATTGTTTCCAACTAAACACCTAAATTGCCAGTCCCAAAACATACGAAATACGTGTGAGTGTGTTTGTAAATATATAGTCACATTATCGTTCTTTAACGAGCCAAGAAGGGTGAATTTCATTGTCAGGAGAGAAATTAGTGAAACTGTGCTTGTTTTAGGAGACAAAAGATGGTGGGAATCAAAGCTGAACTAAAGGACAATTTAAAAAGAGAGCAGCAAAATTCTACAAATAAACACATACGGAGTGGGGAGGGAATATATTTAGCTTGCCCTGCCCTGTTAGAGGAAAACAGGCAAAGAAAGGCTCTGAGAATCATCCATTCATGCAGGGGTAAGTCAACCTGTGGTCCTCCAGATGTTCATGGACTACAATTCCCAGGAGCCCCTGCCAGCGTTTGCTGGCAGCGGCTCATGGGAATTGTAGTCCATGAACATCTGGAGGACCACAGGTTGACTATCCCTGCATTAATGTAAGTAGCAGATGATGTTGCCTTAGACCGAGTCATACTCTTGGCCTATCAGTCTGTACTGGCTGTTCTCACTGGTATCATCCCTCCGGGTCTCAAGGAGAGGTCTTTTTTTTAACATCACCCTCTCCCTGATCCTTTTTAATTGGAGAAGTCAAGGACTGAACCTATCATCTTCTGCACACCAAAGCAGAAGCTCTCTAACTTCTTAATTACTGTTTCCAAAGGAAAGTCATAAACGGTGAGCCACCATACACTAAAAGGGAAGGGGTTTTATTTCGTTCCCACCCTGATGACAAGGAAGCTTCGCGTCTCCGACGTGTCAGGCCCCCGACAAAGGCTCCCTGGTCTAGCGCCCGCTGTATTTAGATTACAGCGGGCTGGATTACTAGTCTACAATAAACTGAAGAGTATGGCAGTATTCAACTGTACGAACTCCTATGCGAAATCCACCTTGCTCTCATCCATCTTCTACCCATAATAGTAATTTCTTTTAAAGCAGGGAAGCAGATAACTTGCCCACCACTAACAGAAGATTTATTGGTCAATAGTTACATGGGTCTATTGGATCGCTTTCTTTTGTAAATGAAGACTATTATTGCATGTTGCCAAAAAGTAGGCATGATACCTGTCTTGTTAATCTGAGTAAAAATAGGCAACAAAATCTTGGCCAACTACTCAGTATTTACTTTAAATAACTCTGGAAGTGCCAAATTGGGTCCTGGCACTTTATCAGATTTCATCTGTCGGATTACAGATTTAATTCCTGATACTGCAAATGGAGCCGATTTCTCTATTTCTTGGGAAAGCAATGATTGAACTATGTGACTATCAGCAAATGATGTGGCAAATAAGACCATAAAATGTTTCTCCCTACATCTGGCTGAAACGTGACAAGAAAGTGAGAATCTAGAATTTAACTTATTTGCAGTCATATTCCAAAAAGAGTTTACTATCGTTTTGCCTAGAAGCCCAAATCGACCACTTCCATGTAGTGACTAAAGCAGCTCTTTTTTTGGTTGCTTGTTTTAAACAGCAGTCCTGAATTCACTTTTCAGCAGCAACATCCAATTAAGTATACCTTTATCGCTGTGTAATTTAAACCGCCGATGCATATAACGGATTGTTCTTTTAAATGCCCTGCAGTCAGCATCAAACCAATTCTCCTTGTGGGCCTGGTCAGAATGGCCCTTAACCTGCCCAGAAGATGTACTTAATGGCTGGAACAATTTTTAACAAGTTGCCCAGAGCTAAAAGGTTCCTCTCCAGAGTAAAAAGAAAGAAGATTAAAGCCTTAAGATGACTAACTTTTGGGCTAGATAGTCATCAAACAGAAAGGCTGATTTTATGAATTTAGGCAGATTTTGACTGGCTGGGCAGGAAGGGATGTGCCAGTGTTTGTCTCTTGTGGCCCTTCCTTGCATTCCCAGGGAATTGCTGATCACCACTGTGGGATGGGAGGTGAATGTCCTCCAGGCCAGGCTGGATTCTGGAGATTTATGGTAGAGGGATCACTTGGGCATGAAACTGGGGGCTTTGTGGGTAGGCAGGTAGTTGTGAGTTCCTGCTTTGTGCAGGGGGCTGGACTGGATGACCCTGGAGGTCCCATTCAACTCTATGATTCACTGTATCTGACAAAGTGTACATGCACATGAAAGCTTATACCTTGAATACAATTTTGTGGGTCTGAAGAGTGCCCCTGGACTCAAACTTTGTTCAGTTGCTTCAGATCAACATGGCTGCATACCTGAGTCTACCTTCAGCGCAAGACTGTAACCTTCCTACTTCCTCTGCAACACCATTATTCTAAGTTTATCATCAGTCTGACTTCGTTGAAAAGGTAAAACAGATGGAAGAGCATTACAACTCAAATTACTAAGAACTACTAGGGAAGAAATGGTCACTACCCAAATATATCTCCTCTCCAAAGAATCAAACTAAACAAATCAGGTGATACAACAAAATAACCACTAACCCTGGCCCCACAATGATTAAAACTCATAAAAGTTCCCTTATTACCTACCCCTAGGAAACTATTAACTGTTAATATTCCAGTGCCGGTAAGTAGAGAAGCCAGTCTTCCCCACACACTAAATTCTAGCATCCCTAGATCTTCTTGGCTCAAGAGGGAAATAATTTATGGACTGATCATCTGTGAAACTTTTAAGAAAGAGCTCCTCATATGTTGCACCAGAGGGAGCCAGGTTTCAAGGCAAACATTGGCCAGGTATCCTGTGTGAGGTGAATTCAGCCCGAGAAGGCCTTCAGATTTATTTCTCTAGGGATGGAAATATTCCCCTTTTATACACAAGATGGTCCACAGCAGTTTCTCCTTGAGGCAGTACTGAAATGATGTTCCCTTCTGCAAAGTGGCAGGCCCTACGAGGCAGATCATGAAGATTTGCTTCCTTCTCAAGAATTCAAGGAAAGCTGTGGGGAGGGGGCACTTTCTATGTAGCTAGGGTCAGAGGGGTGAGACAGCTGCCCTGAGTGGGTGTTAAGCGTTGAGTGGCACTTAAGCTATGAGATACACTCCTCCTCCAAGGCCTTACCAGAAATATTAAATGGAACAGATAGCAACAGGCAATAGGTACTAGACACTGTACTGTATAGACCAAAGTTCCCATCCATTTTCCAAAGCATCTTTCTGAAACGTGACTTGAGCTAGTTGTGAAAAAGGAATCAGAGTGTAATCTTGGCCTGTACCATGGCAGGCTGCAGATAGGGCATGGGGTGGGGGGCTCCTCTGTAAAAGAAAAGAAAAAACCCTGAAACCAATTGTTCAGCACAGAAAACGACCACCATTTGCTTATTCGGAATTCTTATATCCCGCCTTCTCCTCAGCATCAAGGTAGCTTGCGAAGCGACAAGTTGCAAGGATATAAACAACTAAACAATTAGCACAACCAAAACTACCCAACAGATTAAGAATGCAGCCAATGCTGCCAGACCAAAGCACTTTTGCATGCTCTCCTAAATATGAAGACACTCTTTGGCCTACCAGAGCAGCCTTTGCTTGATATGCTAGTTTTCTAGGTGCAGGGAACCGGGGGAGGGGTTTATGAGCTTTCAGTTACATGACCTCCCATCAGCAGCATGAAGAGGTACAGGCCAGATGCTGATTTCTAAGGTGACCACATTTTAACATTGGTAAAGCGGGACACCATTGACCAGGTGGGTTCTTGATTAAAAATTTCGTCTATATGGAGCAACAAAAAGTTTCATAGAATGCATAGAACGCAAAAATAGTACCGTAATATATATATTTTAATTTCAGCATAAGTACAATTTGCCAGGTACCCCCAGATGTCCCTTCAAAAGTGGGACAATCTGGTCACCTTACCCATGTCCCACTGTAAAAAAAAATGGCCACCAGAGCTTCAGTGTGACATCTCTTCTGGGGGAAACCAAGGAAGTGATACCAGTCCTTTCTAGGAATTGCTATAAACTCTATGGCTATACCCTTTCCAATGGTCATCCTTTCCCTGCAAACAAAAAAACCACCCCATGATTGTAATATTGTTATAAGTAACTGGAAAAATGACAGTACATGCTATATTTTTTAAAAACTTGCTATTTTCACCATGCCCTAAGTATAATTTCATAGCCGGCTCCTGTACCTCCTTAGAGGTCCAGGTGTTCATCTGCATGTCAATCAGTTCACGAATCCTGAAATCCCCCAGAAGCAGCAGGATCAGGATGCGCAATCAAGCCTCCTGTGGTCCACGGCACAATCACCGTGCACATTTTACAGCCTCTGCAGCTGCTCTGAGGTTTAAATGAATCCATCTCTTGTCCTCTGCTGGTATTTTGCAAAGATTACAGGGGTCAGCGTGAGCCTTGATGTATATCATGAAAATGGACAGGGCAATAAAACTCATTACCTTTTAATGTGCCTTGCAGGTGGCAAATGGCTGACCACAGGCCACATAAGGTGCCCAAAACTGATATCTTATAGTACAGCTGACTGTTAAACAGATGTGCAGCTGTGATCTTCAATCCATCAAGATAGCTCCTCTAGCAGGGCTTCCCAACCAGGGTTCCGGGAAACCCTGGGGTTACACAGCTGTTGTGCATGCAGCCCTGCCATGGACCAAGATTGAGGTCCGAGGCAGGATCGAGATTTGAAGCAACTGATTGGCTCATGGCTGGCTGTCTTCCCTGCAAGACTGGTCAGCTCATGGCAGGATCCTCTGTGGACCCAATCAGGTTAAACTGCCACATGTCCAATCACCCACAGCAGGAGGTGGATCTATTATCCTCTGTCTGTATCTACTGGAGGTTTGTTTTGGGGGTTTTCTAGTGTAGTTTTGTTACTCTCACCCTCCAAAAAAACTTAAGTCGTGTCTTGAAATCACAAGTATTTGTCTACTCGAATACCTTTACTTTTGACAGAGTTACATTTGATGATCCATGTTTAAGTGCCAAGATTTTTTGCAGAAAATAAATAGGATAAATGAATGTACAGACACACACAAGAAGTTTTCTTAGGCTGCATGCTTTTATTTGATTTCAGTTTCATTTCACATTGCCCCTTAGCAACAGCACAGTTTTCCCTCTGGGGCTCCTTTGAGGCCTTGATCTTAGAAGCTGGTCAGTATTCAGAAGGGAGACCACCAAGAAATGCCAGGGTTGTCCCAGAGGCAGGCAATGGCAAACCACCTCTGAATGCCTCTCACCTTGGAAACCCCACGGGGTCACCATAAGTCAGCTGTGCCTTGATGGCAAAAGAAAAAACAAACAAACAAAGCATCCATGTGGGAGCTCAGCTGCTACTGTGAATGTCCCTGGGGATTGCATGAGCCAATTGCAAGAAGAAGAAGAAGAAGAAGAAGAAGAAGAAGAAGAAGAAGAAGAAGAAGAAGAAGAAGAAGAAGAAGAAGAAGAAGAAGAAGAAGAAGAAGAGTTGGTTCTTATATGCCACTTTTCTATATGCCACTACCCAAAGGAGTCTCAAAGCGGCTTACAGTCACCCTCCCTTGCCTCTCCCCACAACAAACATCCTGTGGGGTGAGTGAAGCTGAGAGAGCCCTGATATTCCTGCTCAGTCAAGAACAGCTTTATCAGCACCATGGCAAGCCCAGGGTCACCCAGCTGGCTGTATGTGGGGGTGTGGGGAATCAAACCAGATCAAACCCGGCTCACCAGATTAGAAGTCCGCACTCCTAAGCACTACACCAAGCTTTCAATGGCAGCTCTCAATGGGGTCTGTACCCACAGCTATTAAGGCTAAGCTCAACAGGTATAAACAGAAATATTGCAGTGGTGGAATTTACAGGCCCCAGATGGAAATGCCCGTTCACACAACTAGTGACCTGCACAAAATCCCTACTCTGCCAGCAGCAACGCATGCTCCACCAATGACTGTGCAGGGCCCATAGACTGTCCGGTCTAGGGTTCGGTCTACTGATGGCAAACCAGTTTTGGTCAATTGATGGCAAACCGACCAGCAGGGAATTTATCAATTTGTGAATTCCTCCTCCTGTCCCCCTGGAAGGAAAAGCCCAGATCCTCCATGCCATTTGCCAACTTGATTGGGAAACACGTTAGGTGTAATTTGAACGCAGGCTTCTCGTTTGCCAAGGAAAACGATACAAATCTGTCAACTTCAGCACAATATTACCATCCAATATCCATTCCCAGCCTCATCTATATGCACGGTAGTCAACATTAAAATGTTATACTGCTCTTCCAACCAATTCAGTCGTGGAGTCATCTGGAGAGAAGAACTCGAAAATAATTTTGCGGGTTACTTGTTTTGCTGCAGACCCTTTGGAGAACATTCTGTACGTGCCCGAATATTTTCGGTACGCTCCCCTGCAGATGTTACGACTCCTGTCCTTGCCAATATGTGTCACTATTTGCTGAACTGGTGGCATTCAGGGTTCTTTTAAAGACCTTCAATGCTCCTCCCAGTTCAACCCGGACCAGGTGAACAAACCTGTATTATTTTTGACCATCTATTTCCCGGTTTCCCATCCGTTTCCAAAAGAGAACTTACATTGTTTTAAACAATGGTTTTGTCAAGAAGAGATTCCTTGAAGGGGTAACAAAAACCTCAGTGGCAAAGCACCATATTGGCCCATTATGCACGGCCACCTAAACGGCGATTTCGGGTCACATGGAAAATGCGGAGGGGGAAGACGCGATGCACACTGGTTATGCACGGGGCGGGGCGCGACGGCGGCAAAACCCAGAGTAACTGATTATGCACGCGACGATCCAGGCACCGCTTCTGGTTGCGCCCCGGTCACCCGGAAGCTGCGCTTTCTTCCGCGTTTCGCAAACGCGGCTTTTTCAGCGGCATGCACTGAAGCTGCGGCTGGTTGCAGCCGGCACCGTGCGTTATCGGTGATTTTAGTCGCCGCCATTCCACCCCGAATGTGCGCTAAAACCTCCGTGCATAACAGGTCATTGGCATGCCAAAGTTCCCAGGTTTGATCTCCAGCCATTTCTCCTTTATAACAAAAAGGGTCAGGTGATGGGAAAATCTGCCACCCGAGAGCCTCAGGAGGAACTGCCCAAGCAGGCAACATAGACCTGCACAGCTTCAACTGCTCTTTCCTATACAAAGTTTAAAGGTCATGGAGATGTCATTCTTTTTTTTTCTTTTTTTTAACATCTGATCAACCTCTGCATTTCATTTTGGAATGTTGGCAACGGAGCCCTTTATGTCTACACCAATTTAATACGCTGTCATGAAGCAGGGCAAAATTGTCAAGGGATGGATGCAGCCTCAGCTTTGCCCACAGAAGGTCCCAGGTTCAAGAGCAGCATCTCCCTCAGACCTGAGACCCTGCACGGCTACTGCCAGACTGAGCAAACAATGCCGAGGCTGATAACTTCTGTAGACTGTGGCTTCGTGTGATTCTAAGCACCAGTTTGCTTGCTACTTTAAATGTCGCACATCCCTTTCACCCGTGACAGCCATGGTTCTTCCCTCCCCCCCCCCCTGCGTAAATCTTGGTTTGCAGCAGTTTCCAGGCCAGCTATTTCAAGCGAAGGCTTTGCTTTTAAGCACGGAGCAATTCTAGATTTGCATAATCTGTGCTTGCCGCCGAATGAAGACAGATGCTCCGCTTCCATCCCCTGTCAGAGCAAGTGCCATCAAAACCATCTTCCATCAAGGCAACAGCATTACTCATCCTTTGCTGCAATTTCCCCGAGATAACGGCTTGGATCCCTACTTCTCCTGCTTATCGAAAGCGCCTCCGTTGTCAGAATAATGGGGAGGGGGTGTTGCTTGCTGATTCCCATCCTTCACTGCAGCCACCAAACTGCTCTGTGAGGGCAGCCCTAAGAGAACCGTGACTGGCTCAAGGTCACCCAAGTTGGTTGCCCGAGTGGGGGATCAAACCCGGTTCTCCAAATTTATCTGCCGCTGTTTAGCCGCTACACAGTGTTGGGTCTCTGACTTATGGCCATTCCATGGGGTGCTCAAGGCAAGAGACATACTGAGGTAGTTTACCATTTGCCTGCCTCTGCAGAGTGGCCCTGATATTCCTCGGAGGTCTCACATCCAAATACTAACCAGGGGGTTGGACTAGATGGCCTGTGTGGCCCCTTCCAACTCTATGTTTCTATGATTCTAACCAGGGCTGACCATCCTCAGTTTCAGGACAGCTTTAGGAACTTGACATTTTGACATTTATTTATTTGCAGTCATATAGACCAGTATAACCACTGGCACTACAAATCATAGAATCATAAAGTTGGAAGGGTCCTCCAAGGTCATCTAGTCCAACCCACTGCACAATGCAGGACATTCACAACTACCTGCCTACCCACAGTGACCCCAATTTCATGCCCCCCCTCCAAAAAACCTCCAGAATCCAGCCTGGCCTGGAGGGAATTCACCCACCATCCCACAGTGGTGACCAGCAATTCCCTGGGTATGCAAGGAAGAGCTACAAGAGGCAAACACTGGCACAACCATTCCTGCCCACCCACTCACATTCTGCCTAAGTCAAAAATACAAGACATTTCAGTTCAATAATGTACAACCTGTAGCTTAAGCGTACAGTTGAAAATTATCCAAAAAAGCATACCAGTAAAAAAAAATTAAGACATTAAAAATATATATATTTTTTAAATTCCTTGGATTCAAAATACTGCTGGACAATCTAAAACCTATATATAACAGGAGTGCTTATTTACCCTTCAAAGGTGCTGAGTCCCTTAATGCCAGCAAGGCAAAATTTGGCGATGGAAATAGTTATATGGCTTCCTCCATCATTTTGAAGCATCTTTATCTTTTCCCTTGATGGCAGGCCTGAATATTTCTCTAGACCAGGTCGTAGTAGTTTGCCTCGGATTGTATTATAAAAGGAGTAATAGAGGAAGAAATGCTCTCTAGTTCTTTTGGTATTAAAACATCATCTTGAATCTTTAGCACAATCCACAGGGCAGTGCTAGGGAAAGACAACGTTCTTACTGTTCTTAAAACCCTAGTCTCTTTCTTGTGTTTCTCAGACTTTTGTACTCCCAGGAACGGTACGAGAGTAATACAAGCAGAGCCTTCAGCAGAGGAGACAGTCAGTGAAAAACCGCCTCCCTTTCTCCCCAAACAGAGAAGTCAGTTCCTTGTCATTACTGCTGTTTCTCCCATGTAGCAACTGTTTTGGACGGAAGCCCTTGTGTTTCTTATACAGGCTGACAAGCCATGGTTCTATTTAGGTACGGATGGTGGAGGGAATCTAAATTCCTTATGACATTTCTCCATCCAATCCTGCGTAAATATTTATCCGTGCTGCCCAAGTGCAAATTGATATTTGGGACAGCGCTTCTGTCCTGTCCTTATGAGAGGTTAACGATGTTCCTGCAGCTTAGGGAGACTTGGGAGATCCAGGTGGGCATGTAAACAGCTATGCTTCCCAGCCATGTTCTGCACAATCACACCACTTCCAGGGCTTCTTGAAGGCTGAAGAATACTTCAGGGTGTTCTCCACGGTTAAAAAGTTGAGAAAGGCTGGTCTAGGGCTTGTTTTAGAACTGTACCTTCCCCCCCCCCCCATTCTCTAATGCAGGGGTAGTCAAACTGTAGCCCTCCAGATGTCCATGGACTACAATTCCCAGAAACCCCTGCCAGCATTCACTGACAGGGGCTTCTGGGAATTGTAGTTCATGGACATCTGGAGGGCCGCAGTTTGACTACCCCTACTCTAATGACTAGAGAATAGTCATTACAATCACTATTCTCTAATGACTTTTGAACGTTCAAGTCCTACAGTCCATTATGTGCACACTCTCCTTCATCTTTATTCTAATTTTATCCTGTAGTCTCTTTTTTTGTCAGATTTCCCTCAGTAGCTGTCTGCTTTATAACTTAAGCTTCTTATTGCATATAGAGGGAGGGGAGTTCTCATTCTGCTTTCTGTAAACCTCTGAGGAAACCGATCCGATTCATAATCCTCCAGTGATTTCACCCAGTTAAAGACATTAAGACATTATTGAGTAAGCACATATGAAGGATCTCTCATAGGTTTATTATCCCTGGTTAGAACAAGCTATATGACTGGAGAACCGGCATTGTGAAGCAAGTCTGAAGGGCATTCTAGAGTTTGGAATATTGTAGCAATGTCAAAACTATAAATTTATGATAATAATTTGAGAACAGAAGAAAACAACAAGGACAAGTTTATCAAAAATCATTCTATGATGATTGTGCACCCTCAGTTTAAGTTAATTCAAGTGTAGCCATGTTAACATAGAAAATATTGAGAAAATCTAGTTTAAAACCTTGAGGAAGGGCAAAGTATTATCCACTTTATCAGATGATAGTAAGATCATTAACAAGCTTGGGAAATCTAACAGAGGAATTTGAGGAGAGGTTGTGTATCAGTGGTAGAGCATCTCCTTGACATGCAGAAGGTCCCAGGTTCAAACCATGGCTTTTATAGCTCTAAGGACCAAGTGACGTGGAAGGGTCTATGCTAAGGATTCATGGCCAAAAATCATCTAGGAGAGGGGAGAATTGAGCAAAAGTGAGTGAAGAAGCTGTTTAGATCCAACCCATCCCCTTTGGTCTCCCTTCCACTTCAAGTTCACTCGGGTGGAAAGGGTGGTCTATAAATTCAAATAAATAAATAAATTACAGGGGGCGGGGCCAGAGTTATACCATCATACTCCGATCCAAAACACATGGGATTTTTAATGTAATACCCAAACTTTGTCCTTAGGCACTGGGCAATTTCGATAATTGTGAGGGACACAATTTCCCCCCTTGGAGTTATTGCGGTTTACATCTGGACTGGCATTGCTGGATAGCTTGAGGAAATTAGTGAGCTTCAGAGAGCCTTCGGTGTATACCTAGTCGTTATGAACAGCAGGGGCACAGGGAAGAGAAAACGAACTGCCGAAAGGACACAGTGGGTTCCCTCAGCAACATCACATTATCGACTTATTGCTGTCTGGTAATATGTAGACAAATGGAACGATCCCTTGTTCTGAGATAATGGAGGCCTTGGCTAGCCGTGCTGAGGTGGGTTTCTGGTGATTTGCCCACTAGATCATGCATAGCGTGTCATGGAAGGAGGAGGAGAGTCAGTCAACAACCTGAAAAGCATGAAGAGTGGCAGTTAACAGAGAAACCGCCACTTCCTGAACTCTATTCCGATGTACACAAAAAGCCTGCAAACAGCACAATCCCTGACTGTGTTAGAGTTGCCAGCTCTGGGTTAGGAAACACCTGGAGACTATGGGGGTGGAGCCAGAGGTGGGTGGGATCTGAGGCAGGGAGAGACCTAATGCTATGGAGCCCACCCTCCAAAAGAGCCATTTCCTCCAGGGGAATAGATCTCTTTAGTCTGGAGATGAGAGGATCCCTAGGTCCCACCTGGAGACTGGCACCCCTAGATGGTGTGCACAGACCCCACGCACACAAGGGTAGTTCAATGTACATAAACATGCTTAAAGAAAGTGGGATTATCTATTTTGGGTGCATTTCTATCCCTCACCTCTTCCAAGAAGATAATTTCAGAGTACCTGCAGTAGAAGAGGTGGATTCGAGTCCAGGTGGAGGGTCTAAGCTTCCGAGAGTCAAAGCTCCCACTGTCAGACACTGATGAAGGTAGCTTCGAATCTCGAAAGCTTGTACTTTGAGAATCTTGTTGACCATATCAAACTCTTTCCCTCTACTACGGCACTGAAGGCAGCATACTTGTTCTTCTCCATTTCCTCCTCACAACAGCCCCGTGACATTGGTTCAGCGGAGAACGGGAGACCTGCCCAGGGTTCAGCCAGTCAGTTTCATGGCACAATTGAACCTGGATCTCTCAGATCCAACACTCTAACCCAGCCTTTTTCAACCATGGAGGAACCCCTGAGATAATTTCTCAGACTTCGAGGAGCCCCGGAAGTGATGTCAGCAGGTCACACACACACCCTGTCATGCCCCCGGAAGTGACATCACTACTCATACCCGTTGCTCTGCTTTTGTTCCCCCTCCACCCACCTTTACTACTACTATGGCAGTTCTGCCTCACATAGTCCAGAAAGAAGAGTAGGAGCTGAGAAGACAGATCCTAACCACCCCACTTCAGAACTCCCATGGACCTGCAGGGATCCTTGAGCCCTGGTTGGGAATCCCTGCTCTAACCACTCCATTATACTAGCTCTCAGAAAGGAACTTAAGTCTCTATCACACATGCCATTTCACGCCTGAAGAACATATGGCCCAACAAGCCAACTGCAGCGCAAGTGTAGTGGCCTGCTACATATATAAGAACGCTCCTAATTTTGCTGTCTCAGGCAGACAAAGTCAAACCATAGGTTTTCCAAGCCCCAGATCGGAATGCCCTGTGTGGCTGATGTCAAATCACAATTAGGTAGGTCTCATATTAAATTAATCCGGTGAACCACTGAAATCCATAGCTGCTGGGGTGCAGACAACGTAGAGCCGCCCACCTGGACCCTTGGAAAAGCGGCCTAAAATACATAAATATGTGAAGCTGCCTTAGACCGAATCAGGCAGTATGTCTACCAAGGTCAGTGCTGTCTACTCAGACTGTCAGTGGTGCTTCGGAGTCTCAGAATCAGGTCTTTCACACCACCTACTGCCTGACCCTTTCTCGACTGGAGATTCCAGGGATTGAACCCAGGACTGAGCAGATTTACTACTGTCCCACAATGACTCTCATAAGAGTAAAACTCAGCAAACCTCAGAGATTCACACTGGGAGTTCTAACCAAGCAAGTGAAATTAGTTTTCTTTCTGCTGTGATTCAGAAGCGACCCTGGAAGATACTATAGAGAGTGGCCACAAGAGCGATGTAAATAAAACAGACTTGGTTCTTTAGTTTTGCCCCTGCTCAGAGACCGGCTGATGGCAGAAATAGCTGCAAGGATGGGAAAATTACACCTGCAGAAATGTGTGCTCCCCAAGTGCTATATTTCACGGTGCCACATCATGATCAGAAATATTTCTGCATCCCAGCAAGCAGGATATGAAGCATAAGAGCATAAATGTGAAATATGTCCACACTTTCTCTATTCCTTGATAGCATCAGCAACACTGGAGAAGGAGGCTTTATCAAATGGAAGGAAGGATTTGTCAAATAATTACGTATCAACTTTTTCTTTTTATCGCTCTACAACTCAAAGACCGAAATAGGTCCAACAATAATTCCTGCTTCAGGGTTTGTATTTCAAGCTCTTTTTCTTTTCTTTTTGTCAGTACGCGGCTTGTATCCTGTCCTGCATGTCTACCTACCATGAACACATTCATTCTATTCATTCATTCAGAAAATGTAGATCCCAGCTGACCAGAGACTTGCTCAAGGCAGCTCACAACATAAAAACAATACAATAAAACCATAAAAACAACACTATAAAAACTATCAATTACAAGCCACATAAAAACAAGCAAGCCATAAATATATACTTGTTGTGATTCACAATGATAATAAAGATGGTGACTAGAAAGCAAACAAAAAGAGATATTTTTTTCCTTCTTTCTGTTTTTTGTGCTTCTATTATACAAGTGGAGCCGATGGCAGGTGTCAGCAGCCACGGCGAGATTTGAACCATACCCCTTTCAGGAGCTGGACTGGAACTTGACCCATGGTATGCCCCTAGAAAACCATAGGCTGGTTCTCTGCCCTACTCCACCTCTTCCTACCGTTGTGATTGGTCACTGCTGTTTATATAAACCTGGTCAATCCACTATCTGCTTGTAGCACACACTCAACTCCTTATTTCTTCCTGTGAATTCCTTCGTTGCTTTTTAAGAAGCCTTGATGTTAGTTGAGAAGTCATGTCCGACCCATCGCGACCCCATGGACAATGATCCTCCAGGCCTTCCTGTCTTCTACCATTCCCTGGAGCCCATTTAAGTTTGCACCAACTGCTTCAGTGACTCCATCCAGCCACCTCATTCTCTGTCGTCCCCTTCTTCTTTTGCCCTCGATTGCTCCCAGCATTAGGCTCTTCTCCAAGGAGTCCTTCCTTCTCATGAGGTGGCCAAAGTATTTGAGTTTCATCTTCAGGATCTGGCCTTCTAAGGAGCAGTCCAGGCTGATCTCCTCTAGGACTGACTGGTTTGTTCGCCTTGCAGTCCAAGGGACTCGCAAGAGTCTTCTCCAGCCTTAGTTGCTTTTTTTCTTGCTCCTGCGAGTCATTCTGCTGTCTGCTCTCTTTCATTGCCTGGACGGCCTTTCTGTTTCTCTGGCCTAGGATACCACTTCTCCTCTTGATCAGATGCCCCCTGGAAAGACCTGAACCTGCGAAGAGCCATGGTTACCTCACAGATACTTGGAGCTGCCTTATACTGAATCAGGCCACTGGTGTACTACAATCAGTATTGTCTACTCAGACTGGAAGCAGCTCTTATTGGCCTCATAGAGACCTTTCCAGTCACGTACTTTCCAATTTTTTTAACTGGAGACATCGAGGATTGAACTTGGGGCCTTCTGAATGCCAAGCAGGTGCTCTGCCACTGAGCCACCGGCTCTCCCAGGACCCAGAAGGACCTGTGCCCCCAGGGAAGTACAGAACCCAACAGAGTGGAGAACAGAGATGAAAATCCTTTCAATAGTACACTACAAAATCTTTGTGGGTCTCTGCGCCCCATACAAAGTTGCTCTACAGGGGTAGTCAAACTGTGGCCCTCCAGATGTCCATGGACTACAATTCCCACGAGCCCCTGCCAGCAAATGCTGGCAGGGGCTCATGGGAATTGTAGTCCATGGACATCTGGAGGGCCGCAGTTTGACTACCCCTACTCTATAACATAGTAAATCCAACTTCAGCTATGAATCTTCAGACAGACAGCACTTCAGGAAGCTACCCAGCTGACCCTGCTTGGAATAGAAGCAAATTGCTCTAAGAATACATTTCCCTTAACCGCCTAGTGCATGTGATACTTGGAGCCATCTCATAATCGCCGGGTTATTTTAGAATTCCGTCCCATGCCAGCTGTCATAGACAAAATCTGCATAAAAACCTTCCATGAAGAAAGACTTCTAACTAATGTTATTATGGCTAGCCTGTGCATTAAAGGATCAAGCCAAAAGATTTGCGGATTTACCATTTCTAATACTTGGTAGGCATGACTCAGGGCTTTCCTGCATGGGTTTGTTGGTTGTTTCTGGCCCCAGACTGCTTCAGTTTATCCCAATCCTGCACATATTTCTGGGCCTTTTGCATTTATTTAGGGTTCCCTCCCCCACCCCATTTCTTTTCCAGTTTGTTTGAGACCATTTTTATCCAATTCTGAGTTGCCTTTATCCTGATCCGTAATGTTTTGGTTGGTCTTCTTCATTCCCCTCCACACACACTCCCCCCCCCACCTCCAAATCTCCAGTTCATTGTTTGATGATCAGACTTCCCTGGTCAAACCACTACCTCTTCCCCCCACCCCCATCCCAGAAGACTTCTATAGTTTCTTTTCCTTTTCTGTTCCTAAATGGTGCTATAATGTTGACATATCCCTGGAGCATCGTAACAATAGGCTTAGCAGATCATATGCTAGTCCCAGTTTTCTTTTCCGTTTAAAAGTAAGGCTCTCTCTAGCTTCATTTTTATTGGGGGTTTTAGGCATTGGGATTTTATGTATTGGGGTTTTTTATTGTGAGCCGCCACGAGCCCTTGTGGGAGCAGCGGGATAGAAATGTAAAGATAAATAAATAAATAAATAAATAAATAAATAAATAAACAAACAAACAAATAAATAAATAAATAAACCTTTCACTGACATACACCTTTTCCCTTATATCTCTGTGAGGGAAGGGGACAGGGTCTTACTTTAAACAAAAATGAAAGCTGGGGGTTTAGAGCAGGGGTAGTCAACCTGTGGTCCTCCAGTTGTCCATGGACTACAATTCCCATGAGCCCCTGCCAGTGTTTGCTGGCAGGGGCTCATGGGAATTGTAGTCCATGGACATCTGGAGGACCACAGGTTGACTACCCCTGGTTTAGAGAACCTCCCTTGCCTTTTGTTACAAAGCTCCAGGGATAGCTTGATATTTCTGTGCCCTTTTTCAAAAGGGGTGGGTGGATGCTGGGATGCCACTGATGAAGCCACCAGTGGTGACCACACCCTCCCTAGAAAGTCATTATTTGGGGTATGTGGAGAAGAGAATAACCTAACTACACAAGTGTAAAAGATGTGCAGGGAGGAAAGACTTAAGGAGCACTGTGCCCAAACCAATTCCAATGCATGTGAAATGACAAACAAGAAAATCAGGAGTGAGTCAAGCATGTGGGAAAATCCATTGTTTTAAAAATGTTGCTAACCTCTTGAGAGCCCTGAAGAAGATGTGTGCTGTTCACACACACACACACACACACACACACACACACACAACTTTCATCAAGTATAATTTGAGTCCAAAGGCCAACGAAGGTTTATTCAAGGTGTGAGCTCCCGTGTGCATACATACTTCCTCCGACGTGGAACTGGGGTCATCAAGGTGGGCAGGTAGTTGTGAATTTCCTGCATTCTGCAAGGGTTGGACTAGATGATCCTCGAGGTCCCTTCCAACTCGATGATTCTAAGTTTGCCTAGGAAAGGAGCTTCCAAGCTGAAAAGCCACCACAAAAAAGAACCACTCTCCCAACAGGCCCCAGGCCGATATCTTAAGACCAAGCACACTGCAGGCAAGTCTTCTAAACATGGAATCAGATGCCCCTGTTTTTCCAGGGTGAGCTGCAGCAAGTACGGTACAGCTATCTGTTTATTAAAATTTACATTTATAACCTGCCCCTTCATGGGCCTGTCATCCAGCATCCAGAATCCAGCAGCACATTTCAAAAGCACGATCCTGATATTTACAATTGAGGTCTTTTGCTAGTCCTCCTAGGAAGCTCTCTCTTCAGCATGGGATGAACAGACCGATAAAAACCACGCTCGCTATAGCTGCAGAACGCCAACTGCAGCCGTAACAGCATTCAAATGATAATCCTGTATAAACATCTGCACTTGGGTGGAGTTTTTAAAGACCCCAGGACCCCCACTCGCTTGACACTCAGCCGCAGTGCTGCTTTCGGCTAGAAACAAGATGAGCTTGCAGAGAACCCTTTTTTTTCCTAACCGCACCAGCTGCCACAATTAGCACATGGCGTCTACTGCCATTCCAGCAGCACTGCGTCTGATCCCCTTCCAAATGAGGAAAAAATTACAGGAGTGGAGAAGAAAGCAGCTGTTCGCTATTCCTTGGCAGGGAAACTACATCGCTAGCGCTAAAGTGTGAAAAATCAAGGAGGGCCATCCAGTTTGGGGAGACTCGCCAGGGGTAGTCACAAACTGTGGCCCTCCAGATGTCCATGGACTACAATTCCCAGGAGCCCCTGCCAGCAAATGCTGGCAGGGGCTCCTG
The DNA here is from genome assembly GCF_049243985.1 of Paroedura picta. Classification (NCBI taxonomy): domain Eukaryota; kingdom Metazoa; phylum Chordata; class Lepidosauria; order Squamata; family Gekkonidae; genus Paroedura; species Paroedura picta. The sequence continues at coordinate 77,719,160 of NC_135378.1, read as the reverse complement.
GGAATTGTAGTCCATGGACATCTGGAGGGCCGCAGTTTGACTACCCCTGGTTAAGCAAATCTGAAGCTAGCTTAGAGGACCCTGGTCAGCAAGGCGGATTTCACAAGGGGTACTGATTTGCAAGGAGCAACATTTCAGAAATCAGGGGAGTATTTGGCAAAGAAGGATCCTGTTGACCAGAGAGATTGGTGGGAGTGAGCGGATGCTGTTTTGCAAATGAAAGATCCCAATTCAGAACGCCACGGTTCAGAGGCAATCCAGCAACCCAGAGATTTTGATAACCTGTCCCATATGGTATCCATACATTGTACTGAAAAGTCAGAGTTTATTTTTCTTGTCTTTTATTTTTTTTTAAGTGAAGAAGAATGAATGGCCACCTCAATTGGGAAACCTTGCATTTTTAGACAGCTTCAAAGAGATGCCGGTGGAAACTTATTACCTGGCAGGTCTGGGGTGTTTTTAGAACACCGAGAGAAGGAATTTATTGGGTTTGCTTGGGCAGCTGCAGAGGTGACTGCCACCAACTGAGTGTAAATTCCATGTGCCTGCTAGCTAGAATCTGCAGTTCTGGGACTATTTATGAGGGGCTAGTCAGATGACCATAGGGCTGGCAGCTCTGGGTAGGGAAATGCCTGGAGATTCTGGGGGTGGAGCGGGAGTGGGAGGTATTTGGGGCAGGGAGGGGCCTCAGTGGAGTAGAATGATATGGAGTCCATTCTCCAAAGCAGCCCTTTTCTCCAGGGGAACTAATCTCTGTTGCCTGGAGCGGAGCTATAATTCTAGGTCCCACCTGGAGGCCGACATCCCTAGATGGCCAACAAATGGTGGGAATACACAGAAATACGTTGCCCTGTCCCGCCTCTGTTGCCTCATCAGCACCCTCACCTGCTCCTTTCTCAGCTCCCCTGCTGTCCTACTTGCTGCCAATCTCTCTCTCTCTCTTTTTTTTCCTGCAACATCACCATGTGAGGGAACAGTGTCCTCGTGGCACCCGCTGCTGGTAACAACAGCATTATTCTAAAGCAGGGGTAGTCAAACTGTGGCCCTCCAGATGTCCATGGACTACAATTCCCAGGAGCCCCTGCATTCGCTGGCAAGGGCTCCTGGGAATTGTAGTCCATGGACATCTGGAGGGCCGCAGTTTGATTACCCCTGTTCTAAAGAATCCAAAAAGTAGGGCCTGCCCCTTCTGCCGCCCCCCCCCCCAAATCACCCATGACCACTGTATTTCTGTCTTCACAGCCCTCTTCCTTACACAGATGCTAGACATGCAAATAGATCTGAGCTGATGCTCAATAATGGAAGGAACAGGCATTTGAACAGGTTTGCATGAGCGGAAAGATGGAAGTTTCACTAAACACAGTCTGTGACTTTCCTTCCTCCGCCCCTTTGAGACTGCCCAGCTTCTGCTTTCATGAGCAAACTATTTCAAGAGGAGGAGCTGGGCAGAGGGAGCCAGACTCGCAAAGAACACAAGAAGAGCCCCGCCGGATTAGGCCAGTGGTCCATGGAGTCCAGCGTCCCGCCCCACGCACTGGCTGACCAGTTCCTCCAACGAAAAAGCATAGAGGCCGAGGCCTTCTGAAGTTGCTTCTTGGACTTTATGCCCTTTGAACGTATCTTATTTCTCCTCCTCAGCACTGGGCCACATTGGTGTCTCGCAGATTGCATGCCCCGTTAAGGATATACAGAGGAAGGGCTCCCCAAACGCACACAAAAGGGTACGTCGTACTTACCAAACTATTCCCTGAGCCCCAGAGCCGATCGGCTTCAAGTTCTGGTAGCGCTTGAGAACTGTGAAGGTCGAGTCGCCCACTTCCACGCTGTAGAACTGGTTGTCCACTTTGCTTTTACTCATATTGTAATATTTGGCAATGTACGACACATCCACTTGTTTCCCAAATCCCTGTGGCAAGCACAAAACAAAGGGGCAAGGAGAGAAAGAAAACAGGCACGTCAGCTATCAGGATGACAACAGAACGAAGCAGACATCAAGGCAGCTGAGCATGAGCCAGGCTGCCATTTCATGCCCATCGTCAGAGAATTTAATGTCGACGGCTGGCTCTCAGCGACTGGCGCATTATCTTTCTCCACCTAGAAACGGACTCGAACCCAATTTCGGCCCTTCAGATCAGTCCAACTCCTCCGAAGATAGGGACGATGAAATGTGCTCCTGTTTCATTTGTTTTTGCATTCATTTATATTTCAAGCTCCGGCTTTGCCTGGCTGGTTTTGCAGATTTGTTTGCAGAATGCCAAACAAATGTTTGCCATTACTCATGTACCTTATACAAACTCGATGTGCCGTTTAATGGCATTTGTATGCACGAGGCAGGCAGGCCTTGTTTGCTCTGCTTACCTTTCAGCAACCAATACGGGGTGCAAGGGAACAGAAAATGGCATGCAAATAAACAATCACGGGTTCAGTTTGCGCAAGACAAGGAGAGGAATCAAAATATGAATATCCTCATCAGATCAGCAGGGATAAGAAACCTGAAATCTTCTTCTGCTAAGAAATATCCAGAGTCTGGACTGTATAGTATCGAGGCCACTAAATGTCCTCTTAGTTAAGACAGTTTGCGCATTAAGAAAGCAGAATTCAACAGCAGAACAAAGCTGGTGGTTTTCTTAGAGGCTTGTTTATGTATTAAAAGTACCATGTGGTTGGGGAATAGCCCTTCATCCGGGCTACCCGTTCCACATAATATATTTTGGTAAGGGATTGGAGGAGGAGTGTGTCTCATGGCTTAAGTGCCACTCAGCACTGAACACCCACACAGGGTGGCTGTCCCACCCCTAAGTGCCTCCTCCTCCAACCGGCTTGCCTGTCTGTCCAGCAGTCAGCCAATCGCCTTCTGTCCTCCACCCCTGACCACCCCCTCCTCCTTCCACTTCCCTCCGAGGCTCGGAGGCTGCAGATCCCTGCTGCGTGAGAGCTGCCCCTGCCGGTGAGTTCCCTAACAGCTGCCTGCAGCCTTTCCAGCTCCTGGGGGGAGGGGGACGCCGTCCACAGAGTTCTTCCACCCCACCACCTATCTAGCACCTGTTGTGTTCCTGAATGCAATGGGCTTCGCTCCTAGTATGAACAGAATCGTCATTCGCTCCTAGTATGAACAGAATCGTCATTCGCTCCTAGTATGAACAGAATCGTCATTCAGCATTCTAACTAGCAACTATAAAAAGCCATCCACTGAAATGATACACTGCCGTATTTGAGCCGGGCACTCTACCCACAGCTCTCCCACCCTCCTTTTGATTGAGGCAGCTGGTGTTTCTCCCCCCCCCCAATGTCCAGCTCATACATTGCTGATTTACTACTAGCAGAACTTTCCAGGGTGTCTGCAAACATTCTGTCTCAGTCTCAGTGATCTAATTAGAAAGGGTTGAGCCAGGAGTCAGGGTCACCATCAGAGGTCAATAGTTCCTGGAACTTTAAAGCAAAGCTCCTGGCAAGCCTCAAAAGAAGAAGAGTTGGCTTTTATGCCCCACTTTTCACTGCCCAAAGGAAAGGCTAACAATCGCCTTCCCTTCCTCTTCTTATAACAGACACCCTGAGAGAACTGCTCTGTGAGAAGAACTGGACTGTGACTAGCTCAAGGTCATCCAAGTGGATGCTGGTAGAGGGAATCAAACTCGGCTCGCCAGATTAGAAGCTGCCGCTCTTAACCACTGCATCGATCTGGTGGGCTGTTAAACACCCAACAACAAACCAAGTGGTGCCCCTATGATGCTGGAACTGCCGCAGTGACGGTTCAGTGGAGACCTGTCCAGTAGGGATGCCAACCTCCAGGTGGTGGATGGAGATCACTTGGGATGATAACTGAGCTCCAGAAAATAGAGATCAGTTTACCTGGGGAAAAGAGTAGGAATGCCTGTTCACAGGTACCATGGGCAGGCCCACCCTGCCCACTCTCAGCTCTACGCCCAAAGTCTCAACCCAGAGCTGGCAGTTCTAGAAAACAACCACTGTGGAAGATGGACTCTAGGAATCCATTGAAGTCCTTCCCCTCCATAAAACTCACCTGCCTAAACCTCCAGGAGTTTCCTACCACCATTTGCTCTAGTGCAGGAGTAGTCAACCTGTGGTCCTCCAGATGTCCATGGACTACAATTCCCATGAGCCCCTGCCAGCAAACGCTGGCAGGGGCTCACGGGAATTGTAGTCCATGGACATCTGGGGGACCACAGGTTGACTACCCCTGCTCTAGTGGTTAAAGAGCAGTAGACTCTAATCTGGAGAGCCCAGTTTGATTCCCCCCCTTCCTCCACAGGCAGCCAGTTGAGAGACCTTGGGCTCATCACAGTCCTGTTGGAGCTGTTCTAGCAGAACAGTTTTGTCAGAGCTCTCTCAGCATCACCTACGTCACAGGGTTGTGAGGAGAAGAAGGGAAGGTGACTGTAAGCTGCTTTGAGACTCCTTTGGGTAGTGAAAAGCAGGGTATAAAACCAACTCTTCTTCTTCTACTGTCCACATGTACTAACTCCAGCTATGGCCTTGGCAAACCACACAAGACCTACTAACCCCATGCCTCAGAGAAGACAAGGACATAAAACTTAAGGTCTTCTTTCCCCCATCTCTCTATTTTTTAAGACTCCTACCCTTCGGCCAAGGATCTCGGGGCAGCTCATAGAGTTCTGTTCTTCTACCCCTTAGCCTCAACATAAACTTGTAAAACAGGCTGGGCCAAGAGAGAATGCCTGGCCCAACATCACCCCAGGACCTTCCTGGGCAGATCAGTCTTCTGATCCAAAGTCCAACATGTTCAGTACGGCATAGACTTGCCAATGCCTGCTAGGGATATTCCAGGAGATGGAGGAGGCAAAGCAGGGATGTGATGTGGCTTCATCTGGAGATCAGCAGAAAAGAGCAAGCATCCCGTCAGCACCTTAAAGACTAACAAAATCTGGGGCAGCCGTGGCTCCTTTCTTCAAAGAGTGAAGACAAATTAGCAGTGACTCAAGAAAGCTCTTACCCTGACACAGAATTTGTTAGTCGTTAAGGTACTGCTGGGTTCTTGCTGTTTTCTGCTGCTGCTGCTGCAGACAGACTAACACAGCTCTCCATCTTGATCTATCTGGAGATCAGTTGTGATACCAAGGGACTCCAAGTACTACCTGGAGGTTGGCAAGCTTACCACCACACATTCTCAGAGCCATGTAACTTACTATTTTATTTAAGACAGTTCTATGCCTGTTCCAAGCAGTGGCTGGACAGACACTTATCATGAATGCTATAGGCTGATCCTGCGTTGAGCAGGGGGTGGGACTAGATGGCCTGTCTGGCCCCTTCCAACTCTATGATTCTATAAGCAGCGGCTGGACAGACAGTTATCATGGATGCTTTAGGCTGATCCTGCGTTGAGCATGGGGTGGAACTAGATGGCCTGTCTGTCCCAACTCTATGATTCTATAAGCAGCGGCTGGACAGACACTTATCATGGATGCTTTAAGCTGATCCTGTGCTGAGCAGCGGCTGGATAGATATTATGGATGCTTTGGGCTGATCCTCTGTCCCCTTCCAACTCTATGATTCTATAAGCAGCGACTGGATAGATACTTATCATGGATGCTTAGGGCTGATCCTGCGTTGAGCATGGGGTGGGACTAGATGGCCTGTCTGTCCCCTTCCAACTCTAGGATTCTATAAGCAGCAGCTGGACAGATACTTATTATGGATGCTTTATGGTGATCCTGCGTTGAACAGGGGGTTGGACTAGAGGACCTGTGTGGCAACTTCTGTGCCATCTTCCAACCCAAATAGGGATCCCGAAGCAGCAAATACCGAAAATTAAACCATTTAAAACATGGCATGTATAAAATATTTATAAAAATAACACAACAACAGAACTAGGGAGAAGGGCCAAGGTCTGAAATACAACAATGCACATGAAAATTGAATAACTTGAAAGTGTCAAGATGTACGTTTTTGATTAACTCTAAAAACTCAGAGTGTTCTCATTTTCAAGCACAAGAGCCGCTCTTCAGGGGACAAAAATATCCCATCCTTTGGTCATGGAAAGAAATCTAATTAGTCTCTTGGTCGATCCTTGATAGACAACGAATAAAAATAAATACCCTTTGGGTACCCTTGGATTGTTATGCTCTCTTCATGTACTCTGAAAAATGCTGAATGAATCATCCTTCGGATTGTACATCCGCTCCTTCATCTTCCTTTCTCCACTTGTCGCCTTGCTAAAAACCACTTTCCCCAAGACTCCAGTCTAGTTTTCTTGCTAATAACACAAGGCAAACCGGCATATGGAGACTGGGAAAGGGAGGAGGGCGGGGCAGAGGGAGCAGGGGGTTCTGTGCATTAGGGAGGGCTAAGGGGCTCCACCCATGATCAGACTGAGCAGAGCATGTTAATATAAAGGTAAAGGTATCCCCTGTGCAAGCACCGAGTCATGTCTGACCCTTGGGTTGATGCCCTCTAGCATTTTCATGGCAGACTCAATACGGGGTGGTTTGCCAGTGTCTTCCCCAGTCATGACCGTTTACCCCCCAGCAAGCAAGCTGAGTACTCATTTTACCGACCTTGGAAGGATGGAAGGCTGAGTCAACCTTGAGCCGGCTGCTGAGATTGAACTCCCAACCTCATGGGCAAAGTTTTCAGACGGCTGCCTTACCACTCTGCGCCACAAGAGGCTCTTGCATGTTAATATATTCCTGGCTAATTGCCAACGTTAGCTTCCTTAATTACCCAACAGTCAGGGGGTTCTTCTGTAAGCCACTCAACAGGAAAATGAACTTGCAGCCTTGATCTGTTGGGGGGCAACAAGGCAACCAGAAAGGACTCGGAGGCAGAGAGCAGCTAACTTGCAAGAACAGCACCGCTTAGCGCTTCTTGGATTTTCTGGTGTCATTTTGATGGAAAGAGTTTGGAACGCCTGCCGTCGCTGACAGCATTAGTTATGGCAGGTTGGTAGAAGTGAAAGGACGCCGTGAGGCCGGGGCTATAAATGCCAGAGAAAAGGGTGCCAACCGTTCACGATTCTTATGAAGGGGGGAGGGACCCACTTCCTTGCAGACAGCTTGTCCCTAAGGACAGCTGTGAATTCTAAAAGAAACAGAAACCCTGCCCCACGTTGACAGCCCAAATTAAACAATGTGCCATCTGTCAATGGAGCACCGTCCATGTCGCTGCTGGGCTCACGTCAGGTCTCCCCAGAAGAATTGTGAGGTTGGAAAGATCCAAGAAAGAAGGAACAGAAGTCAACGTCCTGGTTCAGGGGAGGCAATCTGTGACCCTTGAGCTACATCCAGTCCATCAAGGACCTTTCTTCTTCCCAAGCAGTCCTGCACCACTCCTGGATATCAAAGCTTGGTTCTGTTTGCTAAGGGTGCATTGGATGAACACATCAGTCATCTGCCCTTATGTAGCCCAACTGGTCCCCCCAAGCTACTAGCAAGAGATGAGGGGGTTGGGTTGCCGTATTCGGGTTGGGAAAATCCTGAAGTTTGAGGGATGGAGTCTGGGGAGGATAAGGACCTCAAGTGGCTTACAATCTCATAGACTCCACCCTCCAAAGCGGACCTTTTCTCCAGGGAAAGGTAAAGGTAAAGGCATCCCCTGTGCAAGCTCCGAGTCATGCCTGACTCTTGGGGTGACACCCTCTAGTGTTTTCATGGCAGACTCAATACAGGGTGGTTTGCCAGTGCCTTTGCCAGTGCCTTCTCCAGGGAAACCGACCTCTATAATCCGTAGATAAGCTCAATGCTGTAGGCTGGCATCCTTAAACCCAACCAAACGCTGGCAGGGGCTCATGGGAATTGTAGTCCATGAACATCTGTAGGACCACAGTTTGACTACCCCTGATCTAGTGGATCCCAGACTTTGCACACATCAAACGCCATCTGTAGTACAGCAGAGGGATAATGTAATGCACCACGGGAAAATGCTAACAGGCCAAAACAGCTTCAGCTTGGCTCATCCCAGCGATCCAAGTGACATTTCAACTGATTCCAGCAAATGGGCTGGGAGCTATCTTGCTTTCCCAGGAACAGAGTGATAATTGCTGCATTGAGCCGTCCTCTGGCTAGACAGAGGTTGGAAACACCTTGATAGAGCTGTGTTTGGCTCTTCTCTGCCAAGAGGTACCAACTCAGCTTGCTAATTCCTCCCATTTATAGGCATGCCGTTGTGTTCCTTCGAGCCTGCCTTTTCTTCCCCCAGATAAGGAGTTCCCGATACAAGAAGGTCATTCTCACCACCGAGTAACATTTGTCGCGTGGGAGAAGATAGTTAATCCCTCGACCCAAAGAAATGAATTGTTTTATCAACAGTAACAAATGAGGTGCGCTTGACAAAGAACATTGCACGGGGGGGGGGGGAGCTATAGAAATGATTAATAGCGATAATTATTCAGCAGCAACGGCCGCTGAATAATTAAAACCAGAGAATTGAGGCGATTGCTGAGAATTCCATCTTCCTCGTGAGCTTTACATCTGCCCAAAGTCTAAAGACAGGAGTAATTGTCATTGTTGAGGGGGTCTTATTGTATTTTACTATGTTTTATTATGCATTTTATTCTTTTATTGTGAACCACCATGAGCCGGACTGACTTCTCAGAGAGGTGGGGATGAATTACAGAATGAATGAATGAATGAATGAATGAATGAATGAATGAATGAATGAATGAATGAATGAATGAATGAATGAATGAAGGCAGAAGTGGCAAACCTTTTGAGGCAAGCACATCACAACTTGGGTCCACGGTTGTGGAGCTCTGCCCATGCATGAAGCTAACTTACACCTAGGTAGACCTTTGGGCCACCAACTTCAGTTGTTTACTCTGACTGGCAACAGGTCTATGAGATCTCAGGTAGACACCTCACCTACCACCTGTTCATTTGAACTGGAAATGCCAGTGATTGAACCTGGGACCTTCTGCATGCCAAGCAGGTGTTCTACCACTGAAGATGATGACCTGTTTTTTTATACCCTGACTTTCACCACCCAAAGCATTTCAAAGCAGCATACAAACACCTTTCCCTTCCTCGCCCCCATAACAGACACCCTGTGAGGTAGGTGAGGCTGAGAGAGCTCTGAAAGAACTGACTGAATCAAGGTCACCCAGTTGGTTGCATGTGGAGGAGGAGCGGGGAATCAAGTCCAATTTCCAGATTAGAGGCCACTGCACTCCTTTTTTTTTTAAGAATCTTTATTCAAAATCTCACAAACAAAACATACACAATCAGATTTTAACAGACTTCCAAGAAAATCTTTCACCAAGGCATACCCAACACCAATATATCCTTGCCGATAAAGTACACATGAATATACTTGTAATGTGCATGTCATGACAAACCTACAATTAAGGACCAATACCCAGTAGAGTGACCATGCTCCAGAGCAGCCGTTTTCAACCTTTTGACCATGGAGGAGCCCCTGATATAATTTTTCAGGATTCAAGGAGCCCCGGAAGTGATGTCAGCTGCCTATGCCTCCCTGCCACACTCCCCCAGGAAGTGACATCACTGGAAGTGACCTCACCACCCACACTGACACGAAGGCTGGAGGAGTACTGAGATGGGAGAGACAGGAGGCAGTTTAAAGCAGCAGGAACAGAAGAGCTGGTTTTTATACCCCACTTTTCACTGCCTGGATGAGTCTCAAAGCGGCTGTGAGGAAGGTGAGGCTGGGAGAGCTCTGGGAGAAACTGCCCTGTGAGATCAGCTCTAACGGGACTGTGACTAGCTCAAGGTCACCCAGCTGGCTGCATGTGGAGGGGCGGGGAATCAAACCCAGACTGCCAGATTAGAAGCGACTGCTCTTAACCACTGCACCAAGAAGGTGTAGGCATGCAGATTCCATCTGGTCCCAGGTGCAAAAACCAGGAGAGAACTCACACTTGGGGATGGGGAGGGACAGAAATGGAAGCAACTCTGATTCCCAAGCCGAATAAGGCAGGAGGGGAACTGCTGTTGATCCCCCTCCAGAGCTCCCACAGACCCCCTTCCAGAACTCCTGCTGACCCCAGGTTGGGAATCCAGTGCCAGGTGCGGGATACTACACATCCTAAAGCAATGCCAGTGTCTGGTTACCTTCACAACTTGCCCATTGCAATGACTAACTTCACAAAGTACTGGTGTTCAACAATTGCAAAATGTCAATGTTTTTTTTTAAGAGGTCCACCCCATTGCTTTGCATTCTCTTCCCTGGGAGATCAGAACTCTGGCTGTAAGGCCAGTAGTCGTGGACATTTGTAAAAAGCAAATCCTCTTATTGGAGGTCTCAGCGGGGCTCCTTGCAGGGTCTCTGCAGAGACCCTGGGTGGAGTTTAGAGCACCTGCTTGGTATGCAAAAAGGTCCCAGACGCAATTTTTGGCATCTCCAGTCAAAAAAGCAAGCAAACAAGAGGTAGCAGGTGATGTAAACAAACCCCAGCAACTCTACCTGAGACAGCACAACTGCCATTCTAAGGAGACAACAGACCCAAGGTCTGGACTTGGTATAAGACAGCATCATATATTTGTGTCACTTCATGAGACAGGAGTCTCCAGGAAAGCATGAATCACCATGCTCCCTTGCACATCTTTCTGTTTTCTTACGTCAGTTTTGTGAGCCTTTTATTTTTACCCATTTCTACTGCTGGACTTTCCAGACTTGTTTCCTTTGCACCGTTTCTGCCATGGTTAAACCAAACTGACGTAAAAATGACACAAAAAGTTGTATAACTAAGGAGAAAAGAGCACTGAAGTAAAAAAAAAGGCACAGCATCTCCATAAAGGGCCTGCAAGATGGAGCTCTTCCGCCAGGCGTTTGATTGAGGCCAGGGTGGTGACCCATAATGACATCAGTGGATCCCTCCCCACATGTATGATACGCCAAGGATAGACAGGATTAGGGGAAGATCTGGCTGGAACAGTCATTGGGACGATGAATGCCGTCATCTTTTTCTTGGTGTTATTTTTTAGTTTTTGTTTAACTGAAGGTTTTATGGAGTTTTAATGTTGCATTTTAGGCACCTCTTGTGGCGCAGAGTGGTAAGGCAGCCGTTTGAAAGCTTTGCCCATGAGGCTGGGAGTTCAATCCCAGCAGCCGGCTCAAGGTTGACTCAGCCTTCCATCCTTCCGAGGTCGGTAAAATGAGTACCCAGCTTGCTGGGGGGTAAACGGTAATGACTGGGGAAGGCACTGGCAAACCACCCCGTATTGAGTCTGCCATGAAAATGCTAGAGGGCGTCACCCCAAGGGTCAGACATGACCCGGTGCTTGCACAGGGGTTACCTTTACCTTTAATGTTGCATCTTATTGGTTTTTATGTATGAACTGCCCCAAGACGATTTGTCGTGAAGGGCAGTACAAAAGTTTGAACATAAATAAATAATGAGAAAGTGAAATGGAAAGAAAGGGGAATTTTGGGAGCAGGAATGGTGGGGGTTGCAAAATTTGGTAACATCACTACTCTAAGTCACGTCCTTTCTCTAGGCCAGGGGTAGTCAAACTGCGGCCCTCCAGATGTCCATGGACTACAATTCCCAGGAGCCCCTGCCAGGCCCTCCAGATGTCCATGGACTACAATTCCCAGGAGCCCCTGCCAGCGAATGCTCCTGGGAATTGTAGTCCATGGACATCTGGAGGGCCGCAGTTTGACTACCCCTGCTCTAGGCCTTTAGGAATTCTTGTTTGCTGGGTGCCTCCTGATGGGTCTTGGAGCATTTTCTTTCAAGTCTGAGTCCTTTTCCTGCATTGATGTTTGTTTTGATTTCCAGGGGGCTTTAAAACATGGTTTGAAATTAACGCAAGCGTAATTTTAAATGTCGAAACTTCCATTCTTCCAGCAGGGAAGTTTGTGAGCATTTAAAATGCTCCGCAAGCCGGAGAAAGTATGGCGGATTGAATTCAGCAGGGTTACGGTAGGAAAGAATGATGTTTATTTGCTTGGGAGGAACGTTTTTACGACCAATCATGTAGCTAGGGGAATTCAATCATCATCTATATGATTACATAAAATCCTTCAACGCTGGAGCAGGAAGTGTAGGGAAGACATAATGGAGCACGGAGACCTATAAACATTCTAAAGTAGGTGCCGCAAACTCCAGCACCCTTCACTTACTGCAAATGACACGCATGTCCAGGGAGCCTGACATCCCCCCTCCACAATAAATTAAGAGACAGAAGTTGAAGCAAAAGTATTAAAGGGATTCTCGTGGCCTTCAATTTCTACAGGTTTGTCAAAACATGTGTAGGCATCACCTTGCCGAATCTGTGGCCAGAAAGGTAAAGGTATCCCCTGTACAAGCAACGAGTCATGTCTGACCCTTGGGGTGATGCCCTCCAGCGTTTTCATGCCAGACTCAATACGGGGTGGTTTGCCATTCCCTTCCCCAGTCATTACCGTTTACCCCCCAGCAATCTGGGTACTCGTTTTACCGACCTCGGAAGGATGGAAGGCTGAGTCAACCTTGAGCCGGCTGCTGGGATCGAACTCCCAGCCTCATGGGCAGAGCTTCAGACAGCATGTCGGCTGCCTTGTGGGCAGAGGTAGACTGCATTTAATTGGGTGTTTCTTGCTCCTACAAGTTGTGCAGTGTTGGAATGAAAAGACAGGAAGATGTCTTATACTGAGTCAGGTGATTGCCCCACATTGCCCAATACTGCCTACTCTGATGGGCAGCAACCCTCCCGAATCTCAGACAGAAAAAGGTTTTTTCCTGTACATGGCGCCTTTAACCAGCTAGGCCAGAGATTGAACCTGGGGTCCTCTGCACGTGAAGCACATGCTCTGTTACACTGAGCTACAGTTTTCTATCAATGAGACATGGCTTACAGAGATAAGTGGCAGCTATCCTAGTTCCATGCCCAGATGATGCCCACCCCCTCAAAAAAACCCCAGAATCCCTGGGGTCATTGTGGTGGGCAGATGGTTATGAATTTCCTGTATTCCACAGGGGGTTGGACTAGACGACACTGGAGGTCCCTTCTAACTCCATGATGCTACGATTTGCAAAAGCTGAGTGGGAGAACCTGGATAAAAACAGATGAGATGGTAAGACACCCATCCTCTGATTTTCCCAGCACCCTTTAAAAGCTAAATTAGGGCCATTGGGGGCAGGGAGATCCTTTGACTTCGGCCCAGTATTCCAATATATTAGAACCATAAAATGTACCCATGCCAGTCGTGCAAACCTGACTGACTGGGCTGTTATGGTCCTGAACTAGATGGACTTTGGCCTGAACTTGTTGGACTCTTGTCCTTAAGAACCACCTCTGAAGTCATCTGGGCCAAACAGTGGCTCTCCGGATGTCCATGGACTACAATTCCCAGAAGCCCATGTTGACATGTACTCGCAGAGGCTCATGGGAATGGTAGTTTGTGGACATCTGGAGAGCCACAGTTTGGCCATCTCTTGTGTTCATCTCTCAGTAGCTGCTCTGTCTTCTAGACAGTGACCCAGGGCTAGATCTAATTTTTTGGCATACAACCCAAGTTCCCCTCACCACAGACATGCCGAGTAGCTTTCCACCATTTCCCCCCATCAAGCAGACTCTTTGAACTGCTGTCTGTGGGCTTCTTCCAGGAAATGTGCTGAGATTTATGCTTTTTCAGACAATAAGCCATGGTTTTGTTTTGTTTCCATCCAAGAGGTAAGTAAAAATCAATGAGGTGAACTTAGAAAGTGAAACAACCTGTATTAATGTCATCCACCGGGCAACTAATATATGCAATTGCGTTGGTCAACAGCCATTAAACTGATGTTGATAGAACGGATGGAAAAGACGTGAAATGGAAGACCCCAGTCCCAACACGGAAGAGTCCTGGCAAGTTAATGCATTCGACGTGAATAATGTGGACTGCTGCACGAGACTCTTCCATCTTAATGGAGCATGAGCAGAAAGGCCAGGCCCATCAGGGCTTCCTCTTGCTAGAGTTTAAAAGAAATGCTCTGGGGACCAAGACCATTTGTTTTCCTGCCTGCATATTGCTGAAGAGAGGAAGTGGATGATCGAAGAAATACATCTGCTTACCACTGTGACAGTGATAGCTACAATTGTGCTGAGCCTCTCTGAAACATCGGAAGTCATTTAAACTCTTCCTTTCATTTTTTTCAGCAGACCCTTAAATAGGGGAGGGGCCATGGCTCAGTGGGAAGGCATCTGTCTGGCATGCAGAAGGTCCCTGGTTCAATCCCCAGCATCCCCAGTCAAAAGGACCAGAAAGCAGGTGATGGGAAAAATCTCTACCTGAGATCACAGAATCATAGAGTTGGAAGGGGCCATACAGGCCATCTAGTCCAACCCCCTGCTCAATGCAGGAAAATGCAGGAAAAGCATCCTAAAGTAATCCTGGAGAAGTGCTACCAGTTTGAGAAGAGAATGATGGACCAGTTCAGTAGAAGGCAGCTTCATGATTGTATGTGTAGTTCTCTCAAGCCAAGGACATTCAATTCACTGGAGCAAAAGCAGATGGGGGAAAGGATAGTCCCGTGTCTTAGCAAATCTAACAGAGTTTCTTTGCCGGCCTTGATTTCTCAACAAGACGCCCAGTGCTAGCGGGAGATGGATGACTCCAATTAATTGGCTGATAGCCTACAACATAGTCTTATGTACGCTGCATATTTGAATACCACAATGTATCAACATTATCCTGCAGGTGCAAAGTGCGCAATCGGTCCCACCTTCTCCCTGGTGTGTTAGATTTCATCTCACATAAAAAATGTTAACATGAGCAGATAATTCAAAGCTATGGACTAAACATGTGGACATCCAAGATGGTACAGTTCAGGGACAGCTGAATGCTGGGCTTGGCTGCCAAGACAAGTCACTACATCCATCTCTCTTTTTAAAATTTTCAGAATCTAGGAGACAGTGACCCAGTGCAAAGTCATCAGGCGAGTTCCACAGCTCAGCAAAGATCTAAAGCTAGAAGATCCACATGATCGTATCCTCCCAGGTTATTTTTTCATGTCTGACTTAAAGTTTTACAGTAACATGCCCCGGGGGTGGCCAAACTGTGACTCTCCAGATGCCCATGGACTATAAATCCCATGAGCCCCTGACAACATATGGTGGCAAGGTCTCATGGGAACTGTAGTTCATGGATATCTGGAGAGCCACAGTTTGGCCACCTCTGTATCTAGTGGTTTTCCCACGAAAGACATCACTCCGCATGGGTGCCTACCCTGGAGGATGTTGCAGTGCTGACTTTAGCGTGCTCTTTTATGTTCTATAGGTGGCAGCAGGTGACTGAAAAAGGGTTATTCTCCACTCCATCCAGGTGCCTCTCTCAGTGTGAAATGGGAGATTGCTCCACAGCACCCTTGTGGGAGCAGGAGAACCAGCTTGGTGTTGTGCCTAAGAGCACTGGCCTGTAAGCTGGGCAACCAGGTTTGATTCCCCACTCCTCCTCCACATGCAGCCAGCTGGGTGACCTTGGGCCAGACACAGTTCTCTTCAAGCTCTCTCAGCCCCCACCCCCCAATAGGGTGTTTGTTGTGGGGAGAGGAAAGGTAGGCAATTGTAAGCCACTTTGACATTCCCCTGGTGACATTCCCCTAGTACAAGGTGGGGTACAAAAAACAGCTCCTATCTTCTTCAGATGGACCAAATATCTTTCGTCAACAGTGAGTCCTCTTTTGGACAGTGGGCCACAGAAGATATCCTATCAGGCACACTATGGATGCCAGCCTTGTATTTGTAAAGCTAAACAGCAGCTGCTGCAGTCATTCTGAATCGGACAGAGTGAAAAGCACAGATCAAAGCATGCCCTATGCATGTGGAGCCAAAGTGTTTCCAACTAACTGAAGAACACCCACTTACCTACTTTACTTCCTCTTAAGAATCCACATAAGAACAAGAACTAACTCCACCAACACCCTGCTGTAAGGGTTGCCAACCTGTAAGTGGGGCCTGGAGATCTCCAAGTTGCAACTGGTCTCCAGGCGATAGAGATCAGTTCCCCTGGAGAAAATGGCGGCTTTACATGGTGGATTCTATGACATTATACCCCACTGAGGTCCTTTTCTGCCCCATGCCCTGCCTTCCCTTTGTTCTACCCCCAAATCTGCATGGATTCCCCAACCCAGACCTGGCTGCCCTAATTATAACTGATTTCTAGAGATCTTCTTCTCTGGAGGAAATGGCAGCTTAGGGGGTTAAATTCTATGGCGTTGTACCCCAATGATGTTCCTCCCCTCTCCAAGCCCCAGTTACCACCCCCATTTGTCCAGGAATTTCCCAACCCATAGTTGGCAACCCTCCCTGTCACCGGTGCCACTTAAAACCAGAAACCACTCAATAAGTGGTATCTGAAGATGCAACCCTGTAAAGGCAAAGTTCCCTAGCATAGCATCAAACAGCACACTCCACCCACCAAGAAAATCAATGAAGAAGCCGATGGTCCTGGCCTTACTCAATGAATCTAAAAACGAAACACAAAAGCCCATTTTCACTCTGATAATGGGAAAGTCTGTTAGCAGATACCTTGTCGCTGTGCTGAGCACGTCTGCATGTTCACGGCCAACCCTCACATTTAAACAGCTAAGCCAGTGCCTGCACAACTTAATATTCAGTCCCCGACTGCTTAGCTTATTGAATTACATTCCACCCTCCAAAGTTTAAATGATCAGGCCTCACACTCTCAAGGGCAATTCATTCCAGAAGAGTAGTTGCATTAGGGGCCGCGTCATGGTACGACCCTGACATGGAGGCAAGCAAAACCAGCTTCTAAATGGCAGCTCTTTATGCTGAAGACAGACACCTCTGCAAAGTTTTCATCTCTGCACCAGCCAACTTCATTCAGAGCATCTGCATTGCTGGCAATTTTGGGGGCAAGCACAGGAAAATCCCCATGCCACCAAACAGCCCGAATGGCAAGATGATGATGAGGGTTACAGTTATACCATGAGTGCTTCCCCACAAAAAGAGGTGTCTCCATACAACGGCTCTGATCTAGATGAATCTGAGCAACACAGAGACTAAGAGAATCACTGCACCACTCTTAAGAAACTAATCTGTCAACAGGGGGAGGATGCTTTATCTAGGCATCAAATGACCACCAGTCTGCTGCCAATCCCAATTTTTCAAGGTGGAGGTTCTAACCTCTAAAGCCTTATACAGGCCATTTTGAAACTACCTGTGTATTCCATTTTAGCAACTGATTGCTAAAGGATGTTTTCTGTCATATCAGACAGATCCATTTTAAGAACCAGCTCCTATATTCCTATTCGTACAAACTCACTTACATCGGGTTAGCAAAGCGTGGTTGAGCTGCTTTTGAGGGAAATGTCTTTCTTCCATTTTCTACCCCTTCATTGCACTTCACACTTACTGGGGTGTGCGGTTAAAATGTCCGCAGAGCTTCCTACAATGCTGCCCCCCTCCCTGCCCTTGTTCACCATGTGATCTTCCCTCTGAGGGTTTTTTAAGCATTCTAAATGGAGCCCTACAGTGCTAAATCAAGATAGCCCTGAAGTGCTATAGCAGCGCTGTTAAGATGCCCTGGCTCCATTAATTTCAATGCTATATTGGTTTAGCACTATAGTGCTCAGATTAGAACTATAAAAACAAAACAAAACTCTCCAATGAAAATTGTGTGGTGAAAAAGGGTGGGGGCAAAAGCAACATTGCTTGAAATTACCACAGCGCTTCGGAGACAGCTCATTAATGGAAGGAAATTTGCTGTATGACACCCTGGCCCTTGTATGGCTTTACCCTGAATAGGGCCAATGATTAATAGCACCCAGTTCAGAACAGTAATGTAAAAACTCTCAGCGTGGGTGCTTGAGAGACCGCTGGGTTTGGCTTTACCAGCCATTCTTTGTGTGCCCCCTCACCTTCAGAGACGAGGCAGAGGCCATAAGACTACATCCTTTTCAAGGATACTCACCTCCATCTTTGCAATGGCACCTTTTATGGATATTAGTTGGTTCCCAGCAAAAACTTTTCTGTTTCAAATAGCTTTTAGATTACTCTTAGGTTGGTTTTTATCAGTGACTTTGCCGTTTCATGATTAACGGGGGGTTTATTTGCTGTTTTATATTAGGGTTTGGTTCACCAATATTTTAACAAGCTGTACACAGCTTCAGACATTGCTAGTGCAGTGTCGATATTATGAATATTTAAAATAAATAAAATAAATTATACTTGGAATCCAGGGTGGGAGAGACAGTATGCGTGTCCCAAGATTCCCTCCAAGGTTACATGACACACAGGGTACCAAGAATGTTTCCACAGCAAAACTTTATGAAAGAAAGGAGAAACTGAAGTGCAGAGAAATGAAAGTCCAGAAAAATTATCATAGCAAGATTCACAAGATAAAATATATCTTTTCATTCCATTACCACCCAGTGCCTAAGCTGGTTAATTCCATTTAAAATTACCTCATCTAGTATCCAGTATATACAGAGAGCGAGAGAGAGAGAGAGAGAGAGAGAGAAATAGTATCAAGTGGGTAGCCATGTTGGTGGTGGTGGTGGTGGAAAGTGTCACCAAGTCACAATCGACTTATGGTGACTCCGTTGTGTTTTCAAGACAAGAGACATTCAGAGGTGATTTCCCACTGCCTGCCTCTGCATAGCGATCTTGGGTGCTCTCCCATCCAAATACCGACCAAAGCCAATTCTGCCTGGCTTCTGAGAACTGACAAGATTGGACTTGCCTGCCTCATCCAACTCAAGGCAGGTAGCCATGTCAGTTGGCAAGAACAGAATCAAAGCCCAGTAGCACTTTAAGGACTGCAGAGGATAAGCTTTCGTGAATCAAAGCTCACTCGTCACATACAAATGAGAACATTTCTGCTGAGTTGAATTTTGAATCATGAAAGCCTACATTCTATAAAATTGTATTGGTCTTTAAGGGACTACTAGATTTGGACTTTATTCTATAGAGACAGACTGATGCATAAACATAGAAAGGCGGCATCTGTTTAAGATAGTAAAAATATTCCTGATCTTGAAAGAATGGGATGTCTCAAAATACTAGAGAATCATAGAGTTGGAAGGGGCCTGCCAGGCCATCTAATCCAACCCTCTGCTCAATGCAGGATCAGCCTAAAGCATCCATGCGACGTTTCTGTCCAACTGCTGCTTATAGAATCATAGAACCATAAAGTTGGAAGGTGACATCCAGACCATCTAGTCCGACTTGCTGCTCAATGCTGGATGCAGCCCAAAGCATCCAGGATAAGTATGACAGTCCATCTCCAAGCAGGGTTCGTATACCATATCAGCTTTATACAGTGTCTGAAACTGGATTCATGTTTCTAGCATGCCTGAGTTCAGCAGTACACTGCAAAACTAGAGAATGCCATAATAGTTTTTTGGGCAGTGCCCTTATGCTGTGTAAGTGATGATAAAATTCCCTGCAGTTCTTCCTGTCTTGGCCCAATGAAATCAGCATAGGATCGGCCAATAAGGCAATTATAGTTTTGGCATTGTCAAAGTAAACAGAAACGTCTGATTTCTTGGCGTTCTTTTAAAAATATTCATAATGGCTTGTTCAAACATAATGTGAAACAATGGCTTAAAATACAGCTGGTCAGCAAAATTGGGATTCAAATCCTGATTTGCTTCAATAAGGATTGGCTTAATTTCTTTCCTTCCTTAGCCTGGCATAGAATCACCGAAGAATAAACCAGGATTAAGCCAAGGTGTTCATGTTCATGCATCACACAAAACCATAGCAACTTCAGATCCTGATTTGAAGGGACAAAAGATGATATGGAATAGCCCAATCATGTCCGATCTTCCACTACACCCAAGAGTGCTAAGATCTAGCAACAAGAATTTGCTCGGGGTCCCCAGCACCAAAGAGGTGAAACTGGCCTCAACCAGGGCCTGCAAGACAGAGCCATTACACTAGGCTATGGTTGAAGCCAGAAAGAATGCCAAGAAAATGCTGTCCTCTTTGTTCAAAAGTCCACCTGTAGGCACCACTTCAAGTACTTTACATGGCCCCCAGTAAGTCACCTTAATACTTATGCAAAAAGAGGCGGCCATAGATTCCCCCACCCCCTTATAATTGCCCTGATTACATTTTAAAACCGAATTTGAGACTTTAGAACTGATATTTAAGTTTTCTGTATTTTAAGTTAGGCTGTAAGCCACCATGGAGGTTTAAAACTCTAAAAATAAAAAAAATGTAAAAATAAACCTCGGAAGCTGAGCGGGGTTGATATTGGGGAGGAAGTCCATGGCAAACCACCCCCGCTTCATCACTAGCCTGGGAAGTCAAATGAGGTCGCCCCGAGGCAGCTTGATGGCACTTTACACATGCCCACAACTAAGCCCAGTTAGTGGCTGCAAAAGATGGAAGTACTGTACCTTGTTTTACCTGTAAGGAACACACACCTGACAAAAGGCAATCTTCACATCCAGGGTAGGTTCACTGCAGAAGTACAAGAAGTGGCGGCTCATAAATACCTGCAAAATTCAGGGAAGAAGAACATGAATATCTGCCATTGACTTCCAATATGGAATTTGAACATTCAAAACACATAGCATTATATCTCCGTGACCTGGGTGGACATACTGGTTCAGACTGTGGGTACATTGGAATTAGCATTGTCTAACCCAAACTCTTTTAAATCTTTTAACTGTGGAGGAACCCCTGAATTTTTTTCCAGGCTTCAGGGAACCCCAGAAGTGGTAATATGCCCCTTCAGAGTAGTGGGCACGAAAGTAAGAGACAGGAACCAGCCAATCAATTGATCATCTACCATTTCCATGGTAAAGTCAGAGTCCAATGGCACCTTTAAGACCAACAAAGATTTATTCAAGGCGTGAGCTTCCGAGTGCAAGCACTCTTCCTCAGGCTATGAACTGACCATCATGACAGTGGGAATATAAAGCAAAAGTCAATTCTGTTAAAATAGTAAACTGTCACAACATCCAAATACAGCCATATGACAATTCTTTGCTAAAACAGCCAATCAGTCCCCTCAAATTCATCTCACCTGGAGATGCCAGGGATTGAACCTGCCATCTTCTGCATGCAAAGCAGATGACGGACCACTGAGTCATGGCCCCTGACCAACATATATGCATAACACCCAGCAAGCTCGGTGCACTGGTTAAGAGCAGTGGCTTCTAATCTGGTGAGCCGGGTTTGACTGCCTGCTCCTCCACGTGGAGCCAGTTGGGTGACCTTGGGCTCGTCACAGCACTGATGGAGCCAGCTGGGTGACCTTGGGCTTGTCACAGCACTGATAGAGCTGTTTTGACCATGCAGTCCTGTCAAAGCTCTCTCAGCTTCACCTACCTCAAAGGATAAGGAAGAGAAGGTGGTTGGAAGCTGCTTTGAGGCTCTTGGTAGAGAAAAGTGACATATAAAAACCAACGCCTTCTTCAAGCTACCCTCATCCTTCATGAAATGAGCACCAATAGTTATGAAATTGATTGCCATGCTTAAAAGTCATATTACAGAGATGCCCAGCATCCCTTGGGTTTGCAATTCCCCTTCATAGTTGTGTCCACACTAAATTCCACTTCTCCACACTTGTTCAGAGACAGTGCAGCAAGCTCAAGATGTGAGCACTCAGAATCCCCATTGGACCTGCATGGCTTGCCTTGTTGTTGTTTTTAGAAGCGAAGTTGTGTCCGACCCATTGCGACCCCACACACAATGATCCTCCAGGCCTTCCTGTCCTCTACCACTCCCTGGAGTCCATTTAAATTTGCACCGACTGCTTCAGTGACTCCATCCAGCCACCTCATTCTCTGTCGTCCCCTTCTTCTTTTGCCCTCAATGCTCCCAACAGTGAGTGCTTCCTTCTCATGAGGTGGCCAAAGTATTTCAGTTTCACGTTCAGGATCTGGCCTTCTAAGGAGCAGTCAGGGCTGATCTCCTCTAAGACTGACCAGTTTGTTTGCCTTGCAGTCCAAGGGACTCTCAAGAGTCTTCTCCAGCACCAGAGTTCAAAAGCTTCAATTCTTTGATGCTCGGCCTTCCTTATGGTCCAATTTTCACAGCTACACATCTGTCTTTAAAAACATACCAGGAAGAAAGGAGCGTTTGCTGCTCCCGGGTAGAGTTGGGGATGAGGAGAGATGGTGAGGCAGGAGGTGGCAGCAGGAGACCGTGGTCTTAGGCATTGCCCTTTGTTGACCTGCCTCTGAAGGATGCTGCATGGCTGCATCTAGGCCGGGTATGAGAGCCCAGGAAACCAAACAGGAAAATCTTCCCCAGCAGTCTCAGCCGCAGATGCATGCGTCTTTAATTTTTAATGAATGAATGAATAACCTTGTTCAAAAAAAGCAAGCGTATGACCTTTCTGGCGTGGTGCTGCAGGAGCTCCAATGGCTGTTTCGTCGCTCGGTGACTCACTCCGCAAGCTTCCCGTCCCACAGATGGCTAAATGTCTCTCCCCCTCCCTTGCTCGGCCTCTCATTTTTGTGCAGCCTTTTAATATTAATCATTGTCTCGCTGGTTTCTGGAAACCTACCAGATAATTATGCCCTCTCATGGCAGGGGCACGGAGCATCTAAGGCCCATTAAAGGGAAGTAGGATGCCTTATCTGAATCATTATCCTCATATCAAAAGGGTGGATGATGATTCAGAAAGCATCTTTCCAAATGAATGGGATTCAGGGCAGAGGGAAAGGCAGGAGGGGAAGAGAAATCCTTTCCTCTGAGGGCTGCCCATTGTAGGCTGGGTGCGCACTGTTGACCATGCATAGACTTTCCTTCCCCTACCCCCATAACTGAATAAACAGCTATCCAATACACAAGCAGACATGCTTTTCCCCCTAAGCACAAATGAATTATTGACATTGTCTTGTATGCAGTTATTCCTCCAATAAGGCAGGAAATGTGATATGTAGCAACAGCACTCATCGATGCTTCCTTTGAAAAGTCCCTATTCAACTAAGGAAATGGAATTGTGCATTGTGGGCTACTTATTTAGGGAACAATTCTTCTTAATTATTTATTTATTGGATTTATATGCCGCTGCTGCCAGCAAGCTGGCTTGCGGTGGTACACAATCACATCATCATACAAATATCCAATTCCAGGAGATTGGCCTTCCTGGGTCACAGCCAATAAAAGTGAGACGATGAGTGGCAGTTGGCTGAGTAATCTCTGCGGTCAACTGAGCCACCTGCTCGCACTCTGATGTCCAATTTGCCATATGTCTAATGAATTCACGCATCTCATAACAGACCCAGAGTACTACCTTGGGTTAATGTCATGGTGTGCAGAGGGGGCAGTAAAAATCTCCTGGTGCATTTGGACTTTATCTCATATTAAATACATAATTATTACTATCATCATCATAGAACCTTTATTAGGTGTTCGTTATAAAACAACAAACAATCTAAAACAGAACCCTCTGCTGCAGGCTTTAATCTGTGGCTTGGCCAATGTATTAAACCGAACATAAACTTGGCAGCTTCTAATCTGGCGAGCCGGGTTTGATTCCTCACTCCTCCACATGCAGCCAGCTGAGTGACCTTGGGCCACTCGCTGTCCTGATACAGCTGTTCTGACTGAGCAGTAGTATCAGAGCTCTCTCCACCTACTTCACAGAGTGTCTTTTGTGGGGAGAGGAAGGGAAGGAGATTTGGGACTCCTAGCAGAGAAAAGCAGCATATAAGAACCAACTCTACTTCTTCTGATATGGCAGAAGTGACCTACTGCTTACAGCTGCATCCCCCCCCCCCTAAAGTGAACAAACTCATAGGAACCTTGTAGCCAGAAGTCCTTTGTATTGAGACAGATCATGGAGGCATCTCGTTCAGTATTTTTTGTTCTGCTGCATTCTCCAGAACAGTCTTTTCCAATGGCAGGATACTAAATCTGGGACCTTCTACATGCATTGTGTCTGTCCTGTCACTGAGCCATGTCCTTTCTGCTAGATTGCCAAGGATGTATTCATGGGCCTCAGTGCAAAGGTTATTCCACATGCAAACAACCTGTAGGGTAACTAGAATGCCTGATGTATGAGAACGTTTGTCTCTGAATTCAGCTATGTGCTGACCCTGTATTTCCCACACAAACCATTTCCCCTCATTCTGTATCCTTGAACAACAAACAGCCCCTCCCTACAACACCAAAATTCAGCTTGTGGCTAGGACGGTAATCCCCAACCAATTGGGGTTATCCTGTAAACCTGATGAAGCAACTGCGTCACTCAGTTGATCAGATCTGGCTACGTGATACAATTGCTAAACTAGGTTAGAGTAAGGGAAATGCTTCCTAATCTCATTTTGATCAGGCAAACGTTTCCACCCATTCTCAGCCCCCTTCTATGATTTCCAAGAGCAGGGTCACATTTAGTTGGCTGAGACCATTACTGCAAAGATACCCTCTCTTTTCGGTCCACTGTAATATGCTTGCCACATTGCTAATCTGTCCCTTCCTCCATGGTTGAAATATATTGGAATCTCTCATATTATACACGTAACAACGCTATGGTATAGGCTAGGCTGATCAGAAGTAACGTGCCCAAGGTCACCCAGAAAGTTGCTTGACTGAGCAGAAAACTGAGTCCTGCTCTGTCTTCTTCAGAGAGCCAGTTTGGTGTAGTGGTTAGGAGTGCAGACTTCTAATCTGGCATGCTGGGTTTGATTCAGCACTCCCCCACATGCAGCCAGCTGGGTGACCTTGGGCTTGCCAGGGCACTGATAGAACTGTTTTGAGCGAGCAGGAATATCAGGGCTCTCTCAGCCTCACCCACCCCACAGGGTGTCTGTTGTGGGGAGAGGAATAGGAAGGTGACTGTAAGCCGCTTTGAGCCTCCTTCGGGTAGGGAAAAGCGGCATATAAGAACCAACTCTTCTTCTTCAAATCCAGAATTGGAGCCACTGCAACAGAATCCCCAAACCTTCCAAAAGGGAGGCCCTCAATGGCAGGGGTAAACCTACGAGACCCGAGAGAGACTTTCAAGAGCCTATGCCCTTCATCTTGGCTGCTCTACATCTGAGCTTGGTCAGATGGTTGAAGGCCAAAATTATTCTCTGTATCTTGTCTACTGTTAGAAAAATGAAATTATGGTTCTGTATTCCTTCTGACTCGCCCGGTGTCTCCGGTCCTGAACGATCTTGTGGATACATTATAACGGGAACATTTTATAATCTCTAGATTTCTAAAAAATATATACTTTCCCCTCAAATGAACTTGTTCCCTAGATTTACAAGCCAATTGAGCCCAATGACTTGGATTGAGGGTGACTTACTCCAGTCAAAGGAAACTATTTGTCAATGATAATCAAATCAGCTTGAATCTAATTATTCCACTGCTAGCTCTTTGGAGGAGGGATTTGAGCTGCACGGTGTTAGGAAATGAGTACCTATTTCTCTGCTGGACCTACAGGAAGCCTTTAAATTATTCTTGAAACAAGTGGCCATAATGAAAAGGGAACCTACAGTGATATTAAATAGGTAAGAACACCACTTAAATCCCGGCAGAAAAAAGTTTATCTTCCTTCAAGGAACCTCATGCTTCCAGAGAGAGAAATGACGGCAGCAAATTAAGCTCTTTAAAAATTCACAGTGCTATTCATCTAATTCTGAAAATGACCTACTAGAGAAGGGGAAGAGAGCAGTTAAAGGAGAAAAGGGCGGAGAAGGGAAACGCTGGGTGTTTGGAAGGAGCACAGTAGATTGGGAGCATAGTTTGCCCAGCAGTGGCTCCGGGGAGGGGAGTGAAAAAGGCAGGAATTCAGGAGTTCAGGCTTGAAAACCTAGTTGCCGAAGCACTAAATGTAATGCTGGACTCTTTTCTAAAGCCAATTCAGAAGTCAGATCAGTAGCTCCTCCTCAGGCTTAGCATCTGAAGAAGTTTGTGAGAAAGCAGAAGAGTTTTAATAAGGCTCTATGAATTTCTAGGAAAGGAGTTGTGAATCAGAGCGCTTGTTTGCAGATACAGGGGACCACCAAAAAGACAAATTAGTGGGCTCTAGACCAGCTAAAGGTAAAGGTATCCCCTGTGCAAGCACCGGGTCATGTCTGACCCTTGGGGTGACGCCCTCCAGCGTTTTCATGGCAGACTCAATATGGGGTGGTTTGCCAGTGCCTTCCCCAGTCATTACCGTTCAGAGCCTCTTGTGGCGCAGAGTGGTAATGCAGCCTGAAAGCTCTGCCCATGAGGCTGGGAGTTCGATCCCAGCAGCCGGCTCAAGGTTGACTCAGCCTTCCATCCTTCCGAGGTCGGTAAAATGAGTACCCAGCTTGCTGGGGGGTAAATGGTAATGACTGGGGAAGGCACTGGCAAACCACCCCGTATTGAGTCTGCCATGAAAACGCTATAGGGCGTCACCCCAAGGGTCAGACATGACTCGGTGCTTGCACAGGGGGTACCTTTACCTTTAGACCAGCTAAAGCCTGAATTCTAAGACATGAAAATGACTAAACTGAAGCTATTATACTTTGGTCATATTATGAGAAGACTAGACACACCGGAAAAGACAATAAAGCTAGGAAAAGTTGAAGCATGAAAAGAGAAAGCTGCAACATAAAATTGATTGTTTCAATAAAGGAAGTGACAGCAAGATCTGGAGAAGGTTGTTGCTATAGGATCTTTTGGGGTCATTAATTCATAGGGTCAGCAAAACTTGGAAGTCACTGCAGCATAGCACTTCACATAAACAGAGAGAGTGGGGGGCAAGCTAGGATTGTGTTCTTAGTCACCCAGCAAAGTTTCTGGCTATGTTCTGATTTCATTTGTCATTCCTTTATGTCATATTTATGTTTCTGGGTGAGTCAGAAGACATTGATTCAGCAGATGCATGCCTGACAGGCGCAGCTTCCAGCCAGAACACTTGTTCACATCACAAAGCATCCTCCACATTCAGCATTTTTGTGCAGCCTTGATTGGATCTACAAAGTTCACTTGGGGAGACCCAATTAGAAAGTATAAACATGGATTGGGGGGTGGGGGGGGAGAGAGAGAGAGAAAGAAAGAGAAAGAGAGAGAGAGAGAGAAAGAGAGAAAGAGAGAAAGAGAGAAAGAGAGAAAGAGAGAAAGAGAAAGAAAACATAATATGAATTCTTCACCCTATATCGTCTTATTTTTCTATATATAATTTTCTTCATTTCAGTTTGGGGAAGAGGGATGGAGCTACAACTGAGAAAGTGTTTCCCACTGAAACCACGGTAAATATCAGACAAATTCACCAATGACCCTGAAGGCATCACATAATGACATTAAAGAACCCAAGTACCTTTAAACCAAACAAAACAAGCCAAGCCTGAACTAAATGACTGCGTGTACTTTTGGTACAAAGATTTCCCTTCTCCTGCTTTTAGTAAGGATTTCCCTTCTCTCTCTGCCTTGACCTACATGTCTTCCAACAGCATGCAGTCATAATGATCCAGTACTTAGCCCCTGAGGCCATTTCTCAAGGGACCACAGTGATGAACTAATGTAGTAACTCCCACCCTCATCCCTAGCCTACTACGTGAAGAGGTGATAGGGCAGCACAGAGGGAAAATGTTTATCGCTTCTGAGAAGCCTGCGCATGACACCGACTGTAAACCACCTCCTCCAAAGCCACCCATTTCTCATAAATCACATGGGCATTTGTTTCCTTTCCTGGTAGTTCATGATTAAAGAGTGAAAATTGCAGCTCAGGCTTTCATAATTTCATATGCATCCCCCACTGAGTAAATCTGTGACACCCTGGAACAAAAATCAATAAAATAACCCTGATCCTTAGATAAATGTCAGTAGTAAAGACGCTCGGAGGTATCTAATGACTGCCACAGCAGGCCCCGCGTTTAATACACTCCGAGCCGAGCTGGAATGTTCCCTGCACCCAACGTGACTTCGGCTTCATTTCCTTCCAAGCATAGACATATCCCTGGTGAGCGGAAATACAACAGACTCACATATTACGCAACTAAGTCTGCACAACCTTTCCTGCAGAGCAGCAGCATCACTGAGAAACACATCTGGAGCGCTTATTTTGGCAGGTAGCCCCGAAAAGGTTACATCTACTACCTTGCGTTCTATTAACATCGTGACTGCCTTTATTTTTAAATGACCTTACCTATACTAAGCTGGAGCAGATTTATCAAATGCCAGTAAAGGTGGCCACAGATTTTATGGCCAAAACATTATGTTATTCTCCTAAAGCATTACGTTATTCGTCTAAAGACGTTATTATCTTCCTGTTCTGAATGGGATACAACAAATGGTGCAAATATATTAATGAGAAATATATTATTATTATTATTTATTACTTTTTGGATTTATAGCCCACCAATCCCCTAGCACTTCCGGGAGCCTATTCCACCAGGTAGGGGCCAGGGTTGAAAAGGCCCCGGCCCTGGTCGAGGCCCAATGCGCCTTCTGGGGGCCGGGAACCAACAACAAGTTAATATTAATATCAAAATCACAAGATGTCACAGTCCCATTGTATACGGCACTGGTCAGACCACACCTAGAGTACTGTGTGCAGTTCTGGAGGCCTCACTTCAAGAAGGGCGTTGATAAAATTGAAAGGGTACAGAGGAGAGCGACGAGGATGATCTGGGGCCAAGGGACCAAGCCCTATGAAGATAGGTTGAGGGACTTGGGAATGTTCAGCCTGGAGAAAAGGAGGTTGAGAGGGGACATGATAGCCCTCTTTAAGTATTTGAAAGGTTGTCACTTGGAGGAGGGCAGGATGCTGTTTCTGCTGGCTGCAGAGGAGAGGACACGCAGTAATGGGTTTAAACTTCAAGTACAACGATATAGGCTAGATATCAGGAAAAAGTTTTTCACAGTCAGAGTAGTTCAGCAGTGGAATAGGCTGCCTAAGGAGGTGGTGAGCTCTCCCTCACTGGCAGTCTTCAAGCAAAGGCTGGATACACACTTTTCTTGGATGCTTTAGGATGGTTAGGGCTGATCCTGCGTTGAGCAGGGGGTTGGACTAGATGGCCTGAATAACCCCTTCCAAATCTATCATTCTATAATTAATATATATTAATAATAATCACTTCAATCAGTTCCTCTATTGGAGTCCACGGTCTTCACCTAGTGGGCTGCCGTCAGGTGAACCATTAAAAAAAAATGTTGGCGCTGTAATTTCCCTTTAATAGAGGAGATGCACCATCCTCACTCATATCATACCCTCAAACTGCTTTAGTGCTAGCCTTGGTCCTGAACTCTATGTCACTCCTGTATTTCCTGCTCTGTCGCCTGTTCTCTGTTGCTGAGAATACCGCTATGACCCTTCTGCCTAATTGCTGGCAATGCTCAGGACAGAATTCCTCCTCTACTCGACCCAAGACCAGCAACTGGAATTAGGCTGGGAAATTCCCCTCCTCCCAAACACCTTGCAGCAGGGCACAGTAGAATCCTGCCCCTGCCACCAGCACGAATGGGAAGTTGTGGAATAAAGATGAGCTAACACAGACTTAGTTTTTAAAGATTGGCACAAGAATTTCAGTGAGAACCAGGTACATGTGAAATCTCAGAGGCAGTTGTAGTATAGCAGCTCAAGGAAAGCTCAGTGTGGTCTACGTGGGCTCATCCGTGGGCTCAACACAGAAGGGCACTTTTGTGTTTCATGATATTGGGGAGGAAGAAAATTCTCATCTGAGCTCTGTCTAAAAAACAAAACTATTCACCCACCAGCCGTTCCTGCGTAACCCAGATTTCAGGGCACCACAAGCATCCGAACAAATAGTCCAGACACAATTTTTATAACATAAACAAGAATTTTGCACAACCTTAAAGACAAAGAAGATTTTTATTCTAGAAAAAAAAATACTTTTGTGGACTAGAGCCCATTTCACCAGTCACATGTAGTAATTCTGACTAGGAAGGCAGGTAAACATGAATTTATGAAGAGAAAAATTATAGACAGCAGAGTCAAAGGCTGATGATGAAATGCAAGAAGTGCTAGAAGACATGCCATTGTTTTCCAAAACTCAAACACGATCATGAAACAATACTAGATCATTCCCAGTAGCAGCCATTAGCAAGCCCTATTTTTTGCTCTGCATTAGTTAACATTTTCCTAACTAAATTTTGCTGCAAGAGACGAGAGTATCAACCCTTCTGGATTTAGTCCATATTACCATAATTGAATCTTCTTCTGTTCCACACATTGGTCTCTGCAGTTCAGTAAGCAGTGGCTGATTATAAATCCTCTATGCTAGCCTCCAGCTTCCTGGCCTCCTTGCAAGCCAGGACTTATTCTGCAGACTTGGTAGGCTCTGGCACTGGCTCTAGCACCCAGGGTTTGTAGTCTTGGGAAATGACTGATCCATCAAGGTAGCCTTTTCTCAGGCCTCAATCTAAGTAGCCCGGGAGGAAATTGGCTCCAGCTGCCCTGCTGGAGTGCCTGACTCTGCATTGTGCCCTGGTATGAATCCTGCAAGGAACTACAGCACAACTCAAGTTTAACTGTGCAGCTGCATGGAGCCAATCTGGCACTTCGGCTCCTTTGTGCCACCTCAGCCTGGAGCTTATGCCAATGTTGTTCCTGTGGATAGGAAGCTACAGGTCTAGGTTCAAGTCCTGCTCAGAAGACGGTGGTGAGGTTTCCCTCACACAGCAGCCTCTGCAGCTGATGGTGCAATATTCACAGGCACTCCTGCAGTGATGACTTGCAGGTGTGAAATCGGTGTGGTGCTTAAGAGTGGCATCTAATCTGGAGAACCAGGTTTGACTCCCTACTCGTGTTTTATTGTGCATTTTATATTGGTTTATATGTTGTTGGGGTTTTTATGTATGCTATAACCCGCCTCGTGTCTTCGGGGGAAGGCAGGTAAGAAATTTCATCATCATCATCATCCACATGCTGCCAGCTGGGTGACCCTGGACCAGTCATAGTTCTCAAAGCCCTCTCAGCCTCACCCACCTCACAGGGTGTCTGTTGTGGGGAGAGGAAAGGGAAAGTGAATGTAAACCACTTTGAGACTCCTTCGGGTAGAGAAAAAGCAGCATATAAGAACCAACTCTTCTTCTTCTTCAGTGATATCAGGGCTCTCTCAACCTCCCCTCCCTCACAGGGTGTAGTGAAATAGTAGCTTAAAATCTTGTTCCTGAAACGCTGGTTCAGGCTTCGGCCCTGCAGAACCTTTAGTGGGCCTCCTGAGAAAGTCTTTGCTCTCATAGTGTAGGAATGTAGTGCCAATTAGTTGCACCTGTGCCCTTGAGAAGCTTCACACTATGCGCACCTACTGATAAGACAATTGGCTTCAGTTGTTCCCAATTAACTTGTTGTGAGAAATGGGCCTTGAGTGAGATGAGTCGACATTACATCATCTGCTTCAGGATTGGCTCACCTAGCTTGACATTAGTAACCCTATTGGTTAATTAATAAATTGTTAATTTGGATATGATTGGTTTCTGTGCCCAAGACCCCGCGTGGGAATCAGCCATAAAGGTTTTCTATTGTAACATACCATTGTTCAGATTTTGGGGGAACCCTTGTCTGTGCCTTGTGAACCTGCAACTTTGAAATTCTGTCTTGACATCCTGCCATTCTTGTGAGAATCATGTGTTAGCCAGATATATTGTACAATGTTTTTGTTTTCTCACTGCCAGTGTATAATTATATTTGTGCACTTTAATAAATATCAATTTATTTTTTAGAACTTTGTCATTTGATTCTGAGACAAGCTAAGATGAAGCCTAGCCTGCCTAACTTGTGCCATACTACCAACTAAGCCTTTTGATTGTGGGACTTGTCCCTGGACAGGGTCAAGCTCCCTAGTAAATTCCCTGATAGGCTTCAAGACTGCCTGTGGGTCTTGGATGCCTAGGGACCCATTCCGAGGTGGTGGCAGTACTACCAACCAAGGAGGATAGGCTATCTGCCTTCTTGGGTTTTGTAACTGTTTTGAGTCTGTGGGCTTGGCTTTGGGGAACTGGGTGTGACCACACAGGGTGTCTGATGAGGGGAGAGGAAAGGGAAGGTAGTTGTGGACAGCTTTGGAACTCCTTTGGCTAACAAAAAGTGGGGTACAAAAAAGCAGTCCTTCTCAAATAACCTGACAGAAATGCTGATTCTGTGAACTTAGGCAGATTGTGAGTTGGCGGGCACCGAGTTGGTGCCTGTCTCTTGTGGCTCCTTCTTGCATGCCCATGGAAATGCCACTTTGGGATTGGGAGGCAAATTTCTTCCAGACCAGACTGGTCAGTGATTCTGGCTTGGAAGGGCATCATCTAGACATGGAATGGGGGTCACTGTGGGTGGGCAGATAGTTGTAAATTTCCGGCATTCTGCAGAGGGTTGGACTAGATCAGGGCTAGTCAACCTGTGGTCCTCCAGATGTCCATGGACTACAATTCCCATGAGCCTCTGCCAGCAAACGCTGGCAGGGGCTCATGGGAATTGTAGCCCATGGACATCTGGAGGACCACAGGTTGACTAGCCCTGGACTAGATGACCCTGGTGACACCTTCCAATGATTCTATAAACCTAGACAGGAATTCCATATCACTTCCCAGCCTACTAATAGAAGCAAGTCACAACTGCCACTTAGAGCCACTAAGAGACTGTGATGTCCATCTGGCTGTGAAAAGGCATAGCTCAGGCATGATTTCAAGTGAACAATCATAGCATGATCAGTAAGTAGGTTTTAAACCACAGCTATATTGTGAAGTAGGAAGATACCAGGGAAATTGTGACGGCAGCATTAATCTTCTGAAGACCAGAGTTTTGCCAAGAGAGATAAGACAGGAAAAGGGGTAGATGTGCCAGTTGGGATAGGAGTCAAGAGACACTGGTGGGTTTCCTGCAGGATAGTATTTGGGAATATTACAGATTAATGCTATTACCAACAGTACTGGGATAGAGTGCCAAACCTTCCTATTTCCAGCTCTCTGAATATAAAGTTCCCTGCTCCTATTCTGTCTGCTGAAATGGGAATACCTCATGCTACAAGACAAGCAATCTGATGGAAAAAACCATTGAGCATTCCACGAGATATTTCAGTACTAGAAAGTGGAGGAAGGAAAGTTCCAGGGATGATTCAAACAGCAAGAAGAACAAACATATGGCATGTGTTTTGTCTAGGAAAGAATGTCAGAAGGATGCCGGATTGTTCACTCAATTCTGTGGGAATCAAACAAGGAGCAAACGGTTAAATGACAGAAGAAGAGGAGCTGTTTTTTTGTTTTTGTTTTGTTTTTTGTAACCTGTTGGAATCAAACCTGGTTCTCCAGATTAGAGGCTGTTGAGCTTAACCACCCACACAGCCTGGCTCTCTCTCCTGGGAACTAGATATATAATTTAAACCATAAAATCAGCACATCCATGGAACAGGCTTCCCACAATTGTCTGGTATGGGTTAAATCTAGCCATCGTTTTCACTCAACCTTTCTCAATCTCCCTTCCCTTACAGTCACCATCCTACATAGCTTTTATCAATGTGGACCCATGTCATAACCTCCCTGGTGGTCAAAATGGCGCCCACCTTCCTTATTGCCAGTAGGAAAACCTTGTTGGATCAAACCCTGTACATCTCCAAATTAAAATTAGATAAGCCAATCTTTCAGGTACCTGCTGAGCTTGCTGGGTCCCATCCAGGGCTACCAGGGTCCATTCCGTATACACTAGATAATGCACTTTCAACGCACTTTAGAAGTACATTTTCCTGTTCTGCACAGGAAAATCCAGCTACAAAAGCACATTGAAATTGCATTATAATAGTGTGTGCGGAATCGGCCCTTTTCCAATCATTTTAAGTGCTGGTCAGTGGAAACAAAAACAACATGCCTGGAATAGGTTACCATCTCAAGTGAAGGATTGCATTTTAGGAGTGTTCCCCTGTGTAAAAAAAAAAAAAAAAGCTCTCTGCATGTTCACAACCACAACAAAATAACCCACATAGGAAATGCAAAGTTCTAAACACTCACAAAAATGAACAGTGAAACCCTAAGCAGGGTTCTGCTGTTCTAAACCCATAATTATAATGCATGGAGGGGATCGGAACTCTGCTTGGGATTGCCCAGCTGGTTTATCGGGATAAAGGCTGCAATTTACTATTCTGTCTGATCTGCTAATGGCCTGGATGCAGGCAAGCATTCTGCGTTTTGTAGGGGGTGATACATTCAAAACCTCAGCCCCATTCCTGCACTCTGAATAGGGACAGTCCCAGAACCCTGAACCAGGTGCTGTCGCTAAACATGGTGATCAACCCAATTTAATTATGAAGACAGATGGGATAAAGAAATATGGTTACACTGATCCTTAGGGGCCC
Source organism: Paroedura picta (assembly GCF_049243985.1). NCBI lineage: Eukaryota > Metazoa > Chordata > Lepidosauria > Squamata > Gekkonidae > Paroedura > Paroedura picta. The sequence goes on along the minus strand of NC_135378.1, from coordinate 77,685,079 downwards.
GCTCAAGTATAAATCCAAAGACCTAATAAGCACCAGAGAAAAAGCTCCAGGGAAGAATTGGTCTTTGTATTATTTCTTCCCAGCCCTTTCCCATGGATAATCAGGGCTTGCAGGGCTTGATTTCCAAACAGAAACAGTCAAAATTGTTGAGGGCTGTGTGGATTCTCTCGCTGCACCAGGTAAGTACTGAAATTCTGCCAGGCTGAGAATTCAGCATCTGGAGAGCCCCAGTTTTCCTTTCTTTTTTTCGAAGGAGAATTTTTAGAGCCATGGAAAGTTAGAGAATGTAGCTAGACAGCGTGTGGGCAACAGGGAGGAAAATCCAGGAGCTCAGCAGAGAGTTTTGCTGTATCACATGACTAGCAAACCCAGAAAACATGTACAAAATAAGCAAACATACATGTTTTAACTTGCAAAACATGTCTATGCAGAATTCAGCGCAGAATGTATGCTGTTTATCCCAAGGAATACAAGCAGCTTCGAGCTCTTTAAAAATAATTGTTGTATAAGTCAAAAGTGATATTGCCTTTCCTCACTACAGTGCCTAGAACAGCCTTTCTGAACTTCTTGCCATTGAGAAACCCCTGAAACATTCTTCAGGCTTCAAGAAACCCCAGAAGTGGTGCGATTGTGCAGAATATGGTTGGGAAACAGAGCTGTGGACAAGCCCACGCTAGGGCCCTCCCCTTCCCACCCCTCCAGGCCCATCACTGGCCATTCTGGGAGGGGTGGGTGAGCCTTTGGGGGGCCAAGCAAGCTATGCAAGATGTGAACATGGCTCTTAGGATCCTCCTGCCTTCCCTCACACAGGCAGCATGATGGAAGTTCCTGTGTCAGTCAAAATCCAGCCAAACACAGTGGGGCTTTACGCACCGGGATCTTTGTAGCAAATTGGTCACTGAATGAAAAATCGCCATTTAAAATAGTGGAATTCGTCGTTATGCATACCTGCCTTTGTAGTGGAATCCAGTTGCGTTTTGTAGCGTTTCCCACAGGCTTCCGGTCTCGGCAGAAATCGCTAGAAAGGAAGCGCTATTGCCAAGCTCGTCCCGCCCCTGGCCGTCAAGCAGCCAATGGGCAGCCGTCAGCATGCTCCCAAACAGCCCCTTTCCCTTTAAGAAAGGTTTAAAAAAAAAAAAACAGACCCATTGCAACGAATCTGTGTAGATTCGTTGCAACGGAGAGACCCATCCAGCTGCCTAATGTGTTTGAGCTGTCGTTTGATCGTTGCCACGCTTCCTCCGAGTGAAAAAAAAAATCCCCCCCCCCTCACGGCCCCGATTTTCGGCTGAATGAATGTGTAAAAATTAAAGGGAAAATACATCAGCAAATGGGCTTTTCTGTGGTTTGTGCTTAGTGACTAAAGGAGAGGGACTGAAGCCAGGGAAGCCTCTAAACAGAAAGAGGCTCGCTGGTGCGTTTATCCCCGCTCGCTCGGAGAAAAAAAAATGGCGATCGCTTCACCGGAAGATCAGAGAAGAGAGCCAGGGGGAGGGACTTTGTAGAAACCGCAACAATGTTAACGCACAGGTCTTTTTCGCTAGTGTTGCAGATTGGTTGCAGGAGTGTATCGCTTTCCGGAGGGTGAATCCACTTTTGGGGATTTCCCTGAAAGCGCTACAAGGAAGCGCTTTTTGCAGATTGGTTTCAGGTGTGTGGCAGATTGTCGACGACGTTGTGCAAAACAGCAAATCAGTAGCGTTTTCAATTGGCAACCATTGTGCTATTTTGAAGGCGTGCAAAAAGCCCCAGTGTGTGAAAGCAGGTGCCTGAGCAAATCAGAATTTGGCCACATTTTAACCTGCAGCAAGAAAGTCAAAGGCCAAGAAAGCAGTTCTAATGAGAGGGGGAAATCCTTTAAGTTGCAGGCCTCAACCTCCCTGGGTACACAGCCAAGACGGTATAAATTAGCTGTCCTTCGCAAATCGCATTCAACTATGCAAGTTAATCAGTTTGCAACCCAAAAAGGGAGCAGAGAAAGCTTCGGGGCCTGTTTCTGCCGGGTGCCTCCTTAAAGATAACAACTCCTTTCAACTTTCTCTGGCCTTGAGTTGCCATTTGCAATTGCCTCTTAAGGTTTCAAAGCCCCATCGTTTCGTGGAGGTATACCGAAATATTTCATGCATGACTGACAAAATCTTAAGAATGATCATTAGGTTAATGACAGGCAACTCGGCAACTCTGCTGTGCTGGGGTTTCCAGTACATTGGCTATACAATGCTGCAGAACAAAACAGATCAAGGGTTGACTCCGGCGCCATTAAAATCAATGATAGTTTCCCCACATTGGCTTCAGTGGGCCATCGATGGCACTTAAGTACCGCTTAATGAAGGAGTGCAACTGGTCCCTTGCAGGATAAGCAATCAAATATTTTCTTCCTCCAAGGTCAAGTACTTTGTCCAACGAATAGTGGTGTGGTATAGCTGTGAAAGTTGGACCATAAGGAAGGCCGAGTGTCAAAGAATTGAGGCTTTTGAACTCTGGTGCTGGAGAGCAAGTCCCTTGGACTGCAAGGCGAACAAACCGGTCAGTCCTAGAGGAGATCAGCCCTGACTGCTCCTTAGAAGGCCAGATCCTGAAGATGAAACTCAAATACTTTGGCCACCTCATGAGAAGGAAGGACTCCCTGGAGAAGAGCCTAATACTGGGAGCGATTGAGGGCAAAAGAAGAAGGGGACGACAGAGAATGAGATGGCTGGATGGAGTCACTGAAGCAGTCGGTGCGAGTTTAAATGGACTCTGTGGAATGGTAGAGGACAAGAAAGATCATTGTCCATGGAGTCGTGATAGGTCGGACACGACTTCGCAACACAACAACAACAACAACACAGCAGTCAATTTTTTTGGGGGGGTGGGGGGGGTACTAGAACCTGGATTCAAATTCCCCACTCTGCTGTGAAACTCATTACATGATCTTGGGCCAGTCACCCCTCTCAACCTGATCTACCCCACAAGGTTGTTGTAAAAGAAAAGGAATAAGTCATGCACAGTGTTTTAAGCTCCCTGGAGAATAAAAATGCATAAATGAATAGGTTAAGGAAACTGAAGTGGAGCAGTGGGTAGATAATGGGCTGGATCTAGCCAGCTTTTCCCACTGATCCTGGACTGAATCTGCACGGAGCTTTCATTCCAATCCCAGGTCGATTCAATCCCTGCTATCCACACTGAAGACCCGCGTTGAAATCAATCTGAATTCAGCAGGCTCCACAACGGAATAAACAAAGTAAGTGCAGAATCAGCCCTGGTTTAAGTTCCATTGTTTCCAAGGGGGGGGGGATAATATCTGTCCCACATGGTTTTCATCCATGAGGGTCCTGTGATCCCCAGCACAGCCTTTTCAGTTACCAAAAGGGACCCCCCCCCATTCATCAGTGAAAAAGCTGGTGGGATCCACCCACTGGGCTGTGGTCCCCAGGTCAAGTCCTGCCTCTGTTCTGAATTCACCAACTCTCAAACAGAATTACACCCCTCTAAGCCAATTAACTTCAGTGGTGTTTAGAAGGATGTAACAGTTTAAGAATGCACTGGAAGTAACCTTATGCAAGCCAATTGCTCCCCACCCATCTGCCATTAAGGGTTAGTATTTGCCTGCCTTACAAGGTTGTTGTATTGCAACAATAGTAACATATGTAAAGCACTTGTAACATGCACAATATTATATACCACAGAAGTACCAGAAACAGCACTCACAATTTAGCTATTAAATCTGTTTTTGCCTGTATAGTTGAAGGATTTAAGTTAGAACTTCCTTGCAAGCCAGCGGTTAGAATAACATTTCGGTTAATATATTCTCTTTGTTGTTGTTGTTATGTGCGAAGTCGTGTCCGACCCATCGCGACCCCATGGACAATGATCCTCCAGGCCTTCCTGTCCTCTACCATTCCCTGGAGTCCTTTTAAGTTTGCACCTACTGCTTCAGTGACTCCATCCATCCACCTCATTCTCTGTCGTCCCCTTCTTCTTTTGCCCTCGATCACTCCCAGCATTAGGCTCTTCTCCAGGGAGTCCTTCCTTCTCATGAGGTGGCCAAAGTATTTGAGTTTCATCTTCAGGATCTGGCCTTCTAAGGAGCAGTCCGGCCTTATCTCCTCTAGGACTGACCGGTTTGTTCGCCTTGCAGTCCAAGGGACTCGCAAGAGTCTTCTCCAGCACCAGTGTTCAAAAGCCTCAATTCTTTGACGCTCGGCCTTCCTTATGGTCCAACTTTCGCAGCCATACATTGCAACTGGGAATACCATAGCCTTGACTAAACGCACTTTTGTTGGTAGGGTGATGTCTCTGCTTTTTAGGATGCTGTCTAGATTTGCCATAGCTTTCCTCCCTAGGAGCAAGCGTCTTTTAATTTCTTTGCTGCAGTCCCCATCTGCAGTGATCTTGGAGCCAAGGAAAATAAAATCTGTCACTATCTCCATTTCTTTCCCATCTATTTGCCAGGAATTGAGAGGGCCGGCTGCCATGATCTTTGTTTTCTTGATGTTGAGTTTCAAGCCAACTTTTGCACTCTCCTCCTTCACCTGCATCAACAGGCTCTTTAGTTCCTCTTCACTTTCTGCCATTAGAGTGGTATCATCTGCATATCTGAGGTTGTTGATATTTCTCCCTGCAATCTTGATCCCAATTTGTGACTCCTCTAATCCCGCCTTTCTCATGATGTGCTCCGCATACAAGTTAAATAGGCAAGGCGACAGTATACAGCCTTGCCGAACTCCTTTCTCAATTTTGAACCAATCCGTGATTCCATGTTCAGTTCTCACTGTTGCTTCTTGACCTGCATATAAATTTCTCAAGAGACAAATAAGATGCTCTGGTATTCCCATCTCTTTAAGAACTTGCCACAATTTGTTGTGCTCCACACAATCAAAGGCTTTAGCATAGTCAATGAAGCAGAAGTAGACGTTCTTCTGGAACTCCCTAGCTTTTTCCATGATCCAGCGTATGTTGGCAATTTGATCTCTAGTTCCTCTACCTCTTCGAAATCCTGCCTGTACTTCTGGAAGTTCTCGGTCCACATATTGCTGGAGCCTAGCTTGTAGGATTTTGAGCATAACTTTGCTAGCATGAGAAATGAGTGCAATGGTGCGGTAGTTTGAACATTCTTTGGCATTGCCCTTCTTTGGGATTGGAATGTAAACTGACCTTTTCCAATCCTGTGGCCATTGCTGAGTTTTCCAAATTTGCTGGCATATTGAGTGTAGCACTTTTACTGCATCGTCCTTTAAGATTTTGAATAGTTCAACTGGAATGCTGTCACCACCACTAGCTTTATTGTTGCTCAGACTTCCTAAGGCCCATTTGACTTCACATTCCAGGATGTCTGGCTCCAGGTCACTAACTACCCCACTGTGGTCATCAGGGATGTTAAGCTCGCTCTTGTATAGTTCTTCTGTATAATTTTGCCACCTTTGCTTAATCTCTTCTGCTTCTGTGAGGTCCCTACCATTTTGGTCCCTTATCATACCCATCTTTGCATGAAACGTTCTCTTCATATCTCCAATTTTCTTGAAAAGATCTCTGGTCCTCCCCATTCTATTGTTTTCTTCTATTTGTTTGCACTGTTCATTTAAGAAGGCATTCTTATCTCTTCTAGCTTTTCTCTGGAATTCTGCATTCAATTGGGTGTATCTTTCTCTTTCTCCCTTGCCTTTCACTTCCCTTCTCTCCTTAGCTATTTGTAAAGCTTCCTCAGACAGCCATTTTGATTTCTTGCATTTCTTTTTCTTTGGGATGGTTTTAGTTGCTACCTCTTGTACAATGTCGCGAACCTCCGTCCATAGTTCTTCAGGCACTCTGTCTATCAGATCTAATTCCTTAAATCTATTTGTCACCTCTACTGTATATTCGTCGGGGATATGATTTAGTTCGTACCTGAGTGGCCTAGTGCTTTTCCCTACTTTCTTCAATTTAAGCCTAAATTTTGCAACAAGAAGCTCATGATCTGAACCACAATCAGCTCCTGGTCTTGTTTTTATTGCCTGTATAGAACTTTTCCATCTTTGGCTGCAGAGTACATAGTCAATCTGATTTCTGTGTTGACCGTCTGGTGATGTCCATGTGTAGAGTCATCTCTTGGGTTGTTGGAAAAGAGTGTTTGCTATGACCATTGTATTCTCTTGACAAAATTCTACCAGCCTGTGCCCTGCTTCATTTTGTACTCCAAGGCCAAACTTGCCTGTTATCCCAGTTATCTTTTGGCTTCCTACTTTAGCATTCCAATCCCCCATGATGATAAGCACATCATTTTTTGGCGTTGCTTCTATAAGGTGTTGTAGGGCTTCATAGAACTGATCAACTTCATCCTCTTCAGCAGCAGTGGTTGGGGCATAGACCTGGATCACTGTGATGTTGAATGGTTTGCCTTGGATTCGAACTGAGATCATTCTGTCATTTTGGGGATTGTATCCCAAGACTGCTTTTCCTACTCTCTTATTGATTATGAAGGCTACTCCATTTCTTCTGCGAGATTCTTGTCCACAGTAGTATACCTGATGGTCATCTGAATTAAATTCACCCATTCCTGTCCATTTTAGTTCACTGATTCCTAAAATGTCGATGTTCAGTCTTCTCATTTCTTGTTTAACCACATCCAGCTTGCCTTGATTCATGGATCTGACATTCCAGGTTCCTATATTCTCTTTACCTTTTAACAAACACTTTTCACATTGACACGCCTGCTGTAATGCTGCAGAGGATTTTCTGCAGAATACTTAGTTCACGCAGAGATACTTCTAACATTCCCCGCTGAATTTCTGCCCAGATGCTGAAATTCCAAATTGCATGGCCTTGTTTCCAAGCTGGCAGGAAAGCACTGAAAATCCTCCTTTATTCCTTTTTTTGAAACTAAGGTTTTGTACAGAGATCAGTACATGCACTCTTGCAGTAGCCTCTGGTCCCTTCAGTTCTTTTGTGGTTTTGTAGGCCAAAAGAGGTCAAAACCTGCCCCTGATCTCATTGTGGGAAGCACTTAATTCTCTCCAAGCAAGACCCTCCAGCTCCTCGGTGGATACTGAGATGGTCATGTGCAGACTGGGGGGGGGGGGGGATGCTGAAATCAATTAAGACAGCACACAGTTCATATGTAGACCCCAACTCACCTGCAAAAGAAATGAAAAAGGCCAAAGGAGGGGGGAATCTTTTCCCTGTGCCTTTGAGGCTGTATTCAGACATTGCAACAAGCACTAATAAAGAAAGACTGGTCCACATCAGGTATGCCCCATGCTTCACTGCAATGCTTTTCAACTCTCTTCCCACCTCTCACAAGGGGAGCTTATCTACACAAGTTGAATCTGTTTACCTGTGACATCTGAAGACTACCAACAGGGCAAACTAGAGTTTGTTTACTCTCAACAACTTGGGATCCGAAGTCTGCAGTCCTGAGAGGGTGAAGGCCAAGTGGGCAGGAGTATAAATGGCTGGGCTCACAAGGGACACAACAGGCTGGTGAGGGAGTTCAGCTTCTTCCAAAGGATGCATTTCAGGGCCAAAACATGCATTATGCAAGACATGAGAATGCTCCTCAGAGAAGAAGAGCTGGCTTTTTATACCCCACTTTCCACAGCTCGAAGGAGTCTCAAAGCGGCTTACAATCGCCTTTCCTTCCTCTCCCCACAGCAGACACCCTGTGGGATAGGTTGGGCTTAGAGAGTTCTGAGAGAACTGCTCTGAAAGAACAGCTCTGAGAGAACTATGACTGGCCTCAGGTCACCCAACTCGCTGCACGTGGAGGAGCAGAGAATCAAAGCCAGTTCTCCACCACTTTTAACCACTGCACTACACTGGCTCTCTCACTCAGTATGGTGTAGTGGTTATGGGACTGCCAAATCTGTGGGACCAGTCGGCGAGGGATGGAGTTGAACTTCCTGGGAGTGGGGAGTGAAGAAGCAGGAAATAAACATGAAGTGCCAAGATCACCTGGCACATTGGGACATCAGGGGTGACGCTCTGTTTTGAGGGCCAAACTCTATGGTTTCTCACCCATTGGGGAGAAAGTTCAGGTATCAAGCATTCATGCAGGGACTACCCTTAAAAGACCATTTTGTTGCTGAAGATAGCTCCAAAAGCTGCGAGGAGAAAGGACAAGCTTCGGCCTACCATGCCATGCCATTCTCGACAGCAGTAATGTTTGTGGGTGAGGGTCTTCTCTACCTCCTCCAGACCTCCTTGTGTCTATCTCAAGGGACGTGGAGCCCAAGAAAGAGGGAAATAACTCCCCACAGCCATTTCCACGGTTGAAAAAGGGGCAGGGGTGATACCTGAAGCCCTGGCCTGCTCCTAACAGTATCCAGAAGCACATTCACTGACAGAGAAGTTTGGAAAGGCCAGTCCCCACATGTATGGGTTTCTGAGGTCAGACTGGGCATCCATAACCCAACCTGTATCCCATAGCAAAGTGCCCCCTTTATCCTCCGGACCGCTGGCCTACAGGGTATGGTTGCAAGCTCTGGGTTGGGAATTAGCTGGAGATTTGGGGGATGGAAACTGGGATAGAAGGACTTTGGGAAGGGCAGGACTCTCAACAGGATACAATGCCATGCAGTACATCCTCCAAAGCAGTCAGATGACATGGTCTTGGCCATTTGGACATCAATTATAATAGTGAAAGATCTCCAGGACCGTTTACACACTGGAGGTTTCATGCTGTGCTGCAGGCTGGAGTTTTAGTCGCGGCAGGTTGACCCACCTCTTCCTGCACCCACACAGGGGAGCATTTGGCCCGGTGCACCTCATCCGCCCTTGATTTGTGCTCCTGCATGGGAGCTGGGGCAGTGAAGTTCTCAGTGCATAAACGGTCCAGGTGTTACCTGGAGGTTGGTAAGCCATGGTATATAAGACCGTGCCCCGCACATGATAAAAGTTTTTGCAGGTATTCAGTATTCCCAAAACTTTGGCCTAAAATCAGTACAAGCCAAAATGATAACTCCAAAATTTGCATGCATTTACTTCAAACCACCCCTTATCTCTCCCTGGCATGACTATAACTCCACTGAAGCCTTAACTAGTTAATTGATGCATAAATATATGCTTAATTAGTATGTGAATGCTTTTATCCCAAACCTAACAGGGATTCTAATCATACCCACTGCTATACATTGCGGTATTTTAAAACCGGAATCATTAATTTTCATCTTTGAAATTTTTTTTAAAAAACTCTCCCGTAATGTTGCAAGTCTGTTTCACATCATGAATAAATACTTTATGTTTAATTGCGGAAAATGTTCCATTTAGGCAATATACTGTGAAATGAAACTTTCTTCTTACCCTAAAATTAGCGATTGTTCACCACGAAAACGCGCGGTCCTATTGACATGAATTGTGTAAACCCATAAAACACACATTATTTATTAATACCCACACATTTGTACACATGAATACATAATGTGTAGATTTTTACAGCCCAGGAGATAGTACTGAAGTTGGAACCTTCCATATATTTGCAGGAGTGGAAGCTCCGCTGGGTCTCCCAGCAGGGTTTGTTCCGATGTAGGATGTTCCAGCATGGAATACTAGCAAGGCTCTAATGTCTAGACCAGGGGTAGTCAAACTACGGCCCTCCAGATGCCCATGGACTACAATTCCCAGGAGCCCCTGCCAGCATTCGCTGGCAGGGGCTCCTGGGAATTGTAGTCCATGGACATCTGGAGGGCCACAGTTTGACTACCCCTGGTCTAGATCTATGAATATGCATTACTCTCTCTCTCTCTCTCTCTCTCTCTCTCTCTCTCTCTCTCTCTCTGTCTCTCTCTCTCTGTCTCTCTCTCTCTCTCTCTCATATTGCACATTTATGTACCCACAGAAGTATCCCATAGAACGTACTGACGGCCATAGATAATGCATATAAAGCTGCGCAGATGTTTACAGAAAGATTTGCAGCTATTTAAATGGTGAGTGAGATCAGTAGCTGCAAATTTCATGGGCCACTAGCCACTTGTTTTTGCAGCTTAAAAAAAAAAGAATTAGGGAATTGAGATTTTGTTACACACGCCCAGCTCCACTTCATTGCTAAAATATCACACACAACAACTCCGAAGGCTAGGGTTGCCACAGAAAAATGTCCTGTCCCTTTAACAGAGAAGGAGGAGGGAGCCCACAACACAAATTGTGGCCCTCCAGATGTCCATGGACTACAATTCCCACGAGCCCCTGCCAGCGTTTGCTGGCAGGGGCTTGTGGGAATTGTAGTCTATGGACATCTGGAGGACCGCAGTTTGACTACCGAAGGTATTCAGGACACTCCATTTGCATGGGGACAACATTCAATATCTCATCAGGACTTGCCTCGCTGGAGCGCAGCTGGCCACAACCCATTCATGGAAGAAAAGGGCCCCTTTCAATTGCTGCAAACTCACAAAGGCTGCCTGCCCTTCACCCTCTGCTCACCTTGAAAGCTCACAAATAGAGAGAGACGCTTTTGCCATGAGAATGCAGAAAGCCCAAGGCAGCTCTGACAGGAATAGGATTTTTCTGCTACCCAAAGGAGCTCTATCAGAGAGGCTATTTTATGCATTAGGAACAGGTCTGAAGGGTAGTTACCAAACGTGAACACATACTGCAAGGGCCTGATATGGCTGTCCCCAGGTATTTACGGATATCGTTTCAACCATCAGGGGAGCTGTGTGCAAAACAAATCAATTTAAATCCATTTTCTCCCCTCCCACTGGCTAGGGCAGGAATGCAATCGTTCTCACCCCCCCCCCTCCTATAATGAAGTCCAGTCAGTACATGCCACGGCAGCTGCATCCAGCAATCTGTCAAAAGTTCTGGATTTTAAAGAGCGAACTTTGCAAGGAACCATTTTTCTTCCCCCTGACATTGGGTTTCTGAATCGGGAAATACCTGGAGATTTTGGGAATGGAGACAGGAATGGGTGGGATGTGGGGCAGGAAGGGACCTCAGCATTGTATAATGTATGGCAGGGGTAGTCCACCTGTGGTCCTCCAGATGTTCATGGACTACAATTCCCATGAGCCCCTGCCAGCAAACGCTGGCAGGGCCTCATGGGAATTGTAGTCCATGGACAAATGGAGGACCACAGGTTGACTACCCCTGATGTATGGAATCCACTCTCCAAAGCAGCCATGTTCTCTAGGGGAACTGGTCTCTGTAGTCTGGAGGTGAGCTGTAATTCTGGGGGATCCCCAGGGGTGGTCAACCTGTGGTTCTCCAGGTGTCCATGGACTACAATTCCCATGAGCCCCTGCCAGCATTTGACTACCCCCTGAGGACCACAGGTTGACTACCCCTTATAAATTCTGTACCCCAAACTAGGGAAATACTGTGTACCAGGCAGGATTCTGTCACTATTTTCCCCTCCTTTGGCCAGCACATTACAGGAGACAAGTTCTGCTTCAAGCAAAAGAGGAGGAAACGGACAAAGCCCAAAGTGTAGGCACAGAACAAAACAGCTCATTAAAAAAATGTCAAAAATACAAACACTGTTCCGCCAGGCAAACTAAAAGTAGGCGTTAAAAACAGCCTGAAACTATGTGGGTATATTTATAACCAGCATGTGATAAAATCTTCCTGGAAAGAACCATTTCTGATACCTAGGGATGCCAGCCTCCAATTGGAACCTGGGGATCCCCTGGGATTACAGCTCATTTCCAGATCACAGAGACCTGGAGAAAATGGATGATTTCGAGGGTGGTCTAAGGTCCTGCCCCTCCCCAGACTCCATCCCTCAAAGGTCCAGGAGCTTCTGGATCTGGCAACCCTACCCTCCCATCCCCGCAGAGTGAGTTAAAGTGGTTTTAGTTTTGACCTGATGCTAGGTATAGGGTGCAATGACAAAATGGCCGTCACAGGAGGTGGCACCACACACAAAGGAAGCCCCAGTGCAGAGGACATGTGGAGTAATTCTAATATGTGTGTGTGTACTCATACACTCATACACATGAACTAGGAAAGAGAAGTGAGAGAATAACACAAATACTATGGTGGTAGCTGACACTGAAATGACATAATTATAATTTGCTCAGCCAATCAGATCTCCAGTGGCCAATCAGAAGCCCTGTTGGGCGGGAGCCCCACTTCACGACACCCGCTCTCCAAAAACATTGGGTGCAAAAAAGAGGCTGTGGTGCCCAAGCACCCGAAACCACCATCTTAGGGACCCTTGAGTTACACTTTCCAATCGCACTTGCTTCAGCGGACTCAGAAGGGTGCGACTCCACTAAGGTTATCGCCAACTAGCAATGCAGCTTACTGGGCAGCTGTGGAAAGTCTTTCAGATGAACCTACATCAATGGGACAAAGGTGATGGAAATGGCAAAGGTAACACTTCATACCCCAGAGCAGCCTTTCTCAATGTTTTTACCACTGAGAAATCCCTGAAACATTCCTCAGGCTTCAAGAAACCCAGAAGTGGCGTGATTGTGCAGAATCTGATTCAGGAGCATGAAACCCTGTTTGAGAAGGCCTGTTCTAGATGAGATGCAGGCAGGGAGGCCGTATCGACACGCTCTGGACTCCTAGGGCAACAGTGGAAGCTTTCTTGCATTGGTGCCTTTATTTACTGAAATAATAAGAAAGTTTCCACGAGTCGGCATAAAAAGCATCCACGACTATCAGTGAATCACTTTAACGTCTCCGAGATGAGTTGGGCATTGTGTTCACCAAAAGAACCTATGAAAGTCACAATCCCCCTAGGAGATGCAGTTTTTTATAAATAGCTAGTCAGCATTTATATAAGCCTGTGTTTTATCAGGGATAATAAAGTCCTCCAGCTCGGTCTAAATTCCCGTTAGGAAGAAGGGTTTTTATTTGCCCTGGCATGACGGGCAGGTTAACAGTGCTGGGAAACTGACCTTAGAGGGCAGTGCTTATTAAAATTGTAATAGGCAGACCAAAGAGGGATAGTCCTGCTTTTAATTGAGCTCTGGGTTTTTCGTCACAAGGGATTTGGAAAGACTGCAGCAAATGGAATATACTAAGCCAGAATGGATGCAAGATGGACATTTTTTTTACCTATAACATTCAGTGGATTTGTGCAAAATATTTCCACACCTGCCACTTAAATACCATGCTCTTAAAAGTCACTCGCTGAATGAAAAAAGCAGGACTTAGTGCTGATTAAAGCTCCCAACCTGCTAAGCCTGTTCCGACAATAACCTGGCCCCTCCGCTCTTACCAGAGTGGGCGGGAAAGCCAACCTCCAACTTGGTTGCTCACACCCCTGATCCTCTGAACATGTACAAAAGGTAAAAATCGAATCAGGAGTGGGCTGTGTAGATTCTTCCAGGTGGGTAGCTATGCTGGTTTGCAGCAGTAAAGTCCAGTGTCACCTTAAAGACTAATGACGTTATTCTGGTCTTAAAGTGACTGTGCTCTAGAAGCCCTAACTCCTCTCAGCAGTGATTTGCCTCTTGGATTTATTCCCCATCCTCTGCTGTCTCCAATCCTCTCCCCCCACCTTCAAGAAAAGAAAGAGGCTTCTGTTGCACTTGGCTGCCCCCCTTCTGAGTTTCCTTAATCATGTGCAGAACACTTTTCTGTTTCAATGGGTAGGGGGGATACAGGAAGACCTAGATTCAAACTTGATCTGAATTCAGCAGGATACACAACGGAATAAACAAAGTAAGTGCAGAATCAACCTAGGATCTGGGAGACCCATGTTCCAGTCCCAGTGCTGACATGGAAGCTTGTTGGGTGACCTTGGGCCGGACTCTGTCCCAGCCTTACTTACCCAACAGAATTGTGTGGATAAAGTGCAGGAGGGGAGAACAATGCTGCAAGCGACTGGATCCCCACTGGAGAGAAAGTGGGATATAAAGAAATGTAAAAGTTGCATAAATGCAGCATCCGAATTGGCAGGTTTTATTCTGCTACTTCCCACCACAGACAAATATCCTTCCTTATGACCAATTGTCTCCAACTTCATTGGAAGAAGACATAGCAGCAATTGGACCCAGAACGTCATGCTTAAGCTCAGAGATTGTCATACAAACGCAAAATGAGAATGGGTGAAACTCCCTTCCCATTAGCATTTACACAGCAAATCCAGAGAAGCTCCTTTGTCGCCAAGGTGAAACACAGCTACCCATCTTGCAGTAGAACAGTTAGATCTGAATCAAGTAGCAACTTAGAGACCAAAAAGAGTTTCAGGTTTTAAGAGTCAATGCTCCTTTTGTCAGATTCAGTGGAGTGGTGGGAGGGGGAGTAGCTGGTTAGTTTTCTATAGCCATTAGCACTTTTTGCGTGAGAATTGGATAATAGTGCTGAAAATATTGACCATGGGACTAGCATCTAGCTGCACTGAACTTGCCCTTTCCCCATGGAAAACATGTTGCTTTTTCCCTTTGCAATAACATTTATGCCACTGAGAACCAGAGTGGTGAAGTGGTTAGTGTTGAACTAGGGGTGGCCAAATGGTGGCTCTCCAGATGTCCTACAATTCCCATGAGCCCCTGCCAGGGGCTCATGGGAATTGTAGGACATCTGGAGAGCCACCGTTTGGATACCCCTGGACTAGGATCTGAAAAACCCACGTTCAAATCCCAACTCTCCCACCAAGCAGGCTGGGTGACCTTGGACCAATTACCCAATCTCAGCCCAAGCTAACCTCATGTGTTTTTTTTTTGTGAGAATAAAACACAGAAGGACAAATTGTGTTCGCCAGTCTTCCTTGAAAATAGAGCTGCATTTTTAAAATTGTGGTAGTGAGTGAGACAAATTGTGCAACTGCTCCTTGGGGAATAGTTAAAAAATAATTACATGCACTAAAATTTTTGGAAAGGGAATGATATCCGTAACATTTGGACTATTTCCCCCTTATATCTGAGAAAATAATGCAGAAATCATGATCTTGTCTGCCTGTAAGTCCAAGTGAAAGAGCTGATCCTGCTGTAATAAACAATTTAAAATTCCAATAACGTACCCACAGGTCTGCAAAACGTATACATCTCTAAGTTTTTTAAAGGCATTTCCACCTCCATTTGGATCCAATGTCACCCTCCCCTGGCCCAGTGCCTGCAAGCCCATCTATTGGTTTCTTATCTGTACCACAGCAATCTAGAGGTGTCAGAGTTATTCTCCCATGGCCATCCGTCTTTGTTTTTTGCTCGCCTGCTTCACTGAATCCCTGGCCCTGTGTATTTTACGTACATGCAGTAGCCTCTTAAAAACAAGAGGAGGGGGCAACGCGGTATTCCCACCTAACTGATGCGCTACAAGTGGCAGTCATAGGAGGACTGCATGCCCGGGCTAACCCAGACAAACAAGGTTCTTAGCAATGCCAAACATGCACTCCCATAACCACGGTCAACAAGTTTTCATGTTCGCCATAACCACAGAGCCGTCAGGGACAGATCAAAGTGCAAGTCCGCCCTCACCAGGCGATCAATCATGAGAAAGTCGCTTCTGATGCCCAGGCATAGGGATAGTCTGTCATTCTCAAGGGCTTCCCATTCAGGATGCTATGGCTCACTGGTAGAGCCTTGGCTTGGCATACGGAAGGTCCCAGGTTCAATCCCCGCAAACAAATCCACCAGGCATAAGTTATTTCTTGCAGTTCTGCATCCCCACTTTTCTTCCATCATGGAACTTAAAGTGGTTTACACAGAATTCCTCCGAGATCTCCCCTCTGGGTGCTGCTCGGACTTCTAACTACTTATCTTCACAAGGATGCTATATCAGGTACTGGAAATGTCTCCAACTCGCTCTAGCCACACTTTCCATCTATTACTTTTTAAATTTAATCATTCATAGTCTGTCTTTCTCACTTGGACTCAAGGCGGATGACACAGAGTCAGTAAATACAAACGACGGGTGGGCATTCTATGCAACAGAATTAGGGTTTGAAACTAATAAGAGAACTGAAGCAAATCCTGAGCGTTAATATGACATGTAAAATGATATTTAAATGACACTGTAAGCTACACAGAGTAGTAAAGATCACAGAGCCTAACAATTCATCTGAATGTGTGTGAATGGTTTACTGCAGTGCAACTCTATTGCCTGCACAGAAAAGCTTTCTTGGAAACTATCTGCTGTGGGTCTTCCAGCCTATGTGGCCATGGTCTGGTAGTTTTAGTTCCTGATGTTTTGCCAGTAACTGTGGCTGGCATCTTCAGAGGTAGGAACACAGCAAGACAGGAATCTCTCCATGCCAAAGGGTGTGAAAAGTTGTATAATTTTCTTGTTTAATTATGTCATTAATTATTTTCTTTAATAATTCAGTTTTACAAAGAAGAAGAAGAAGAAGATGAAGATGATGAAGATGATGAAGATGATGATGAAGATGAAGAACTGGTTTTTATAAACCACTTATCACTGCCCAAAGCGGCTTACAATCACCTTCTCTTCCTCTCCCCACAACAGATACCCTGTGAGGTAGATGAGGCTGACAGAATTCTGATAGGACTCCTCTTTGAGAACAGCACTACCAAGGCTGTGACAAGCCCAAGGTCACCCAGCTGGCTGCATGTGGAGGAGCAGGGAATCAAAACCCGGTTCCCCAGGTTAGAAACCGCCACTCTTAACCACCACACCATAGTTCGGAGGAAGCCAGGAAGGAAGCAGTCTTCTTGACCTCCTCAGGCAGGCTGTTCCATAAGGCAGGGGTCACAGTGGGGATGGCCCACATGCAGGCAGTGGTTGATTTTGCTCATTTGAGGGGTGGCAGCTGCAGAAGAACTTGCTCAGATGAGCAAAGCGGCTTCCTGCTCCCTTCGAGGCACCTCTCAAATCTTTTTTCCTGCTTTCGCATATTTTTTTTTATTTCTCTTACTTCAGCCAATCCACAAAGAAATGCTGATCTTTCCTTGTTGAAGCCAACAAAGAAACTATTGAAAAAGCGGTTTTAAAAACATATTTACAGATAACCTATTCCCATTCTGACAGTGATATATTATTCTCATTCGTAAGAAACTGCAGTTTGGGTGGATATTTGCAGTGACAGGCCAATGAAAGCCGAGCAGTTTTTTTCTGCCCTGCAAGAGTTCAGCAACATCAAAATCCAAATGAGAAAATGAATCATTATCAATGTACATGAAGCATGGACGTTGCACATCACCGTGATGAAAAATGTTCAATGAGCTGCCCTGGATGAGTGAGCTGCATGCAAACTCTCCCAGATTTTCTCCAACAGTGTAATTCTGTTGTACCCGACAGGCACTGCCAATGTACGATAATGCAAACCAAAGATCTGGGGAAAGGAAGAAGAGTTGGTTCTTATAGGCCACTTTTCTCTAACCGATGGAGTCTCAAAGCGGCTTACAATCGCCTTCCCTTTCCTCTCCCCACAACAGACACCCTGTGAGGTGGGTGAGGCTGAGAGAGCCCTGATATTACTGAAGAAGAAGAAGAAGAGTTGGTTCTTATATGCCATTTTTCTCTCACTGAAGGAGTGGCTTACAGTTGCCCTCCCTTTCCTCTCCCCACAACAGACACCCTGTGAGGTGGGTGAGGCTGAGAGAGCCCTGATATTACTGAAGAAGAAGAAGAAGAGTTGGTTCTTATATGCCATTTTTCTCTCACTGAAGGAGTGGCTTACAGTTGCCCTCCCTTTCCTCTCCCCACAACGGACACCCTGTGAGGTGGGTGAGGCTGAGAGAGCCTGATATCACTGCTCGGTCAGAACAGCTTTATCAGTGCCGTGGCGAGCCCAAGGTCACCCAGCTGGCTGCATGTGGGGGAGTGCAGAATCAAACCCGGTGTGCCAGATTAGAAGTCCGCACTCCTAACCACTACACCAAGCTGGAAGAGAGTCATTTTCACATGGGGATGATTCCCTGTAATCCTCACACTGCTGCATTGAATGGTGATGGAGTGTCCCCCGAGATACCCTACTAGGCATTTTGTTTGCCCAAACTGGAAAAAAATGCCTTACTGGTTTTTGGAGGGTTTGTTTGTTTTGGAAACTTCTTAGCCCAATGCAGATTCTCTAATCTGCTTCAGGTACCGATATAGATACATATCACAGAATCATAGAGTTGGAAGGGGCCATACAGGCCATCTAATCCAACCCCCTGCTCAACGCAAGAGCAGCCCAAAGCATCCTAAAGCAATACAGAAGCCTTTATTATTAACATTTAGGAACAAGATATGCAAAATATATATAATAATGAAATATGGTTATGTTAAAACACTGTAACTCATTTTCATTAAGAATTTGGAATCTACAAGGTGCACACTGACTTTGAGTGTCCATTCTTTCAGGACAGACTGTACCAAAGCACTTCTGGAGTGAGGGAATGCAGCAAAGCCAAGGAGAATCCAGAAGGTGCACAAATAAATGACAAGAACGTGCAAAGAGCATAATGCTGCACATTGTGAATGTTTCGGGTCACGAAGAGCAGCCTATTGCTGCATGTTAGGACCTTCATGTCTCAGATCCTAAAAAATCAAACAATGCTTAATATAGGCAACAAGGAGGAGAAAAGCAGGTAGGCCTCAACTGAGGCTTTAAGCAAAGATAGGAGCTGTAGATCAGGGGTAGTCAACCTGTGGTCCTCCAGATGTCCATGGACTACAAATCCCTTGAGCCCCTGCCAGCGTTCGCTGGCAGGGGCTCATGGGAATTGTAGTCCATGGACATCTGGAGGACCACAGGTTGACTACCCCTGCTGTAGATAGCTTAGTGTGCCAAGCTGTCCTGCCCCCAAAAGAAGAAGTCGAGCAAAGCAAACAGTCCAAAAGGAGCACATTAAAATTCATGGATCCAGTGGCACAAACCATGGCAACAGTCAAACATCATGGAAACATTTCAAGGGGAGCACCAGCAACTACTAGGAATAGGAATAGGCTGCCTAAGGAGGTGGTGAGCGCCCCCACACTGGCAGTCTTCAAGCAAAGGCTGGATACACACTTTTCTTGGATGCTTTAGGATGGTTAGGGCTGATCCTGCATTGAGCAGGGGGTTGGACTAGATGGCCTGTATGGCCCCTTCCAACTCTATGATTCTGTGATTCTAACTACCCTCTGGATGTCATCTGTGAGACAAGCAGAAGCCGCCTGTATCAAGAACTTGCTCCAGGTTTATTGGCTCCAGGTTTATCTGAACTGCAAAGACTTAATGCTGATACAACAGTACAAACAGGAAATTCTCAGAGAAGTTAACTTTGGTTCACTGATATCGCATTTTCGAAATACTGACAAGGGAAAACAAACAGCCACTGCCAATTATTTGGCTCCAGATTGCTAATCGAAGTAGATTTATGACTAGCAGATGTCCTTCATTCAGGAAGTGATCACGCACTCTATAGCTTCACAGCAATCCACGGCGACGCAGCTCTTTCCCACCCTTTTGCTCCACCCCAGGAATCTACAGCTCCATAAAACAGACCCTGCGTACTGATGGAGGTGACTGAAGATAAGAGTTGCCAGCTTCCAGGTGGGATCTGGGGATTACAACTCATCTCCAGACTACAGAGATCACTTCCCTTAGAGAAAATGGCTGCTTAGGAGGATGGACTGCCTGGCACTGTACGTGGAGTAGCCCACTGAGGTCCTTGTTCTTCCCAGGGGCCATCTCCAAATCTCCAGGGAGTTCCCAACCTGGATCTGGCAAACCATCCTGTACCGGTGGGCAGAAGGACCCTGGAAACCCTACTGAAGATGTCTCTGTGTCTTGTATCACCAACACATTAGCAGCAATGCTATCAGAGCCAGGCACAGTGGAAAACCGTAGCTTTGTATTTGAAGGCTATATTTACCACCTGTTTGGTGAGGAAGGATAAAAGACTAAAGTGGGACAGCTGGATAGTTTTATACTCTGGACTCAATAATCTGTGTTTTGGCTTGGAGGGTCATAAATTGTCCAGGCTAGTCCTCAATGTTCAGAACCACAATACTGACTTTTGGCAGTTCTGGACAACAAGTTCAGAGATACCAGTTCTTGTTCAGCTTTATCTATTTGCTGCGATTAGGGACCAAAGGTGACAAGAAGGGTTAGAGTGATGTACTTTTGCCACAGCCAACAGACAGAACCAAATGAAAAGACCAGCTCTTCCACTGACTCATTAAATTATCGATCTCTTCGCTCCATATTTTGTATTTTACGAGAGGACGCAGAGTTATTACGTGCATATCTGTTTTATATGAACTGTAATGTTTTCAGAGGCATTCAATATCTGAATTGCAATGGCCTACAACCGATGCAATAAAATAAATACACAGGATATGAATTTCTTATTAAGGGAGCTTACACAGAGAAGAAAATGTAAACAGAGAATTCATCTAAATACATGCATATTTTAAATGCCTGTATATGCGGGTGGGTAAGCCCCCCAGGCCCACATCAGCTCCTTAAATGGTGGTGAACTTGGGGGGGGGGGTCAAGTGTTCCACCACCTCTGGTGTTCTACCCCATGGGTGCACCTCCTATGGCCACCTGGTTTTTGACACTGTGTGATGCAGACTGTTGGACCGGGTGGGCCATTGGCCTGACCCAACATGGCTTCTCTTAGCTATAGAAGGTTGGAACTATAGCAGCATGATTTTTTATGAATCGCAGCTCAATTCTTCAGATCCTGTGATGTGACTCATGAATGCTCAGATTGAAAAAAATAATAATATTGCTATTCTTTAAAGGTGCCCTATGGAGAGGCAAGCAATGGCCAACCGCCTCTGAACATCTTGTACCTTGAAAACCTTTTTGGGTCACTGTAAGTCAGCTGTGATCTGATGGCAGTCTTCAAGCACAGGTTGGATACACACTTTTCTTGGATGCTTTAGGATGCTTAGGGCTGATCCTGCATTCAGCAGGGGGTTGGACTAGATGGCCTGTATGGCCCCTTCCAACTCTATGATTCTATGACCTGTATGGCCCCTTCCAACTCTATGGTTCTATGATTCTGTGGCATTTTCCACCACCATCGCCACCATCAGTCTTTCAGGTGCCATTGGACTTTTGCAATCACCAGCACAGGTCAACAAGATGGGTATGGGGCATGAGGGTAATATCCACCTGTCATTGCTGAAGAAGGCTGAACCATACATTTCTCTCCTGGATGTATGGAAATAGAGATGTGCTGAAATTAAGACGGGCCAGGTACTGGGAAGGAAGGCATGGTGCATGCACAGCATCACCCCACTCTCCATGCCAAAACCACCTGATACTGAATCAGACCAGTGGCCCAGCCCGGTTGGTATGTCTGCTCAGGCCAAGAGTGGCTCTCCAGAACCTCAGGCTGAAGTCTTTCCCATTGCCTGTTGCCTGGTCCTTTTAATTGGCGATGCCGGGGATTGAACTTGGAACCTTCCCAAAATTCCCTAGAAGTTATTCTAGGTACTGGGGCTTCTCTGCATACCTCAGCTAGCAACTGATGTCAATCAAAGCAAGGTGGAGTCAACCCACTGTTTTCCACAATTTTCTTTCGCTGTCTCAATGCAAGCTGTGCTATTGATAGAGCATCGGCATGATCCATCTTGGAAAGGTATTTGGGAGGGGGAGGGGAGTCTCCACTGGAACATTAGAAGGACAGCGCCATTACTTCCATAAGCTGAAGCAGATGCCGTATAAATGAAGTTCCCGTCATTAGGAGCAATGAATGGGCGGATCAAGGCTTGTTTGGCACCTCCGGTTCTCAATCAGACTTTTGCATTAAAACCAGCCACAGAGACACATTTCCACACGCGGCGGTTTCATAGCCTGCCTTGGCTGCTCTTCAATGGAGATAAAAATAAAATGACTTCCACACTCTACACCAGTTCAAGGGGGGGGGGGCTGCTTCCCCACTGCTCATGCTGGCATGATTTCCGAAGCAGTCCTTGGCTCTTCAAAGGCATGCCGCGTCAGCAGAGCATAGAGCAGCTGTTGTTGCTGAGGAGGAGAAAGCCGAAATTTGATAAAGCTGTGGAAAAGGCTATTAACGTAGCCCCGAATGAAAGCACGGTGGTGGTCTTGGGAAGTGGGGGGAGCCTCGTTCCTTGGTGACCTGCAACGCACAAAGCTTCGCATGCCGAATTTCAGCTCGGATCGCATGCAAATGTCTTCTGCATCAAACCTCCCCTTTTGTACCACCTGCTTTTGTAACCGTGAAACCAGTGAAAGGTGAGCATTTTCATGCAGGGTCTAAATAGGTGTCCGCTGAACTGTGTGTTCCGTCTACCAGCTGTGTGGCCAGCCGGGTGATTCAGAGGCAGGAGAGCAGCGGCCATCTGTTGTGGTTAGTCCTTGGGAAGGGGGCCGAGGGTCACACTTCCCACTCAACAATCCCAGGTACAGCAAAATATGGCTGTGCTGAGATGACTTTGGGCACCTTGGAATGGTGTTGGTGCATGGTGGATGCAAAGGCCTACCGGCCCTAAGAGGGGAAATCTGCCTGGCTCCAAGAAAGAGAGAGAGAAAGGGGGCTTTGACTGGTTGCTCTACCCACAGCAGAACTTGAGGATGACCCACAGAGGGATAAGGAGGTCCTTATGCCTTTTTGTTATTGTATACTGTTGCTGTGAACCTTTCTAGAACCTTTCTAGTGTTTCCTCTTTGACTACCTATTGGCGAAGAAGGAGGAGGAGGAGGACGACAATGACAATGACGTAGGGCAGTTCTAACAAGCTGAGATGAGGAAGCACTGAACAAGGATTGGCTGGAGGAAGAAGAGGAGAAGGGGGAAAAAAGAAGAAGAGGAGGAGGAGAAGCTGGGGCAGATCTAACAAGCTAAGATGAAGAAACACTGGACAAACAATGGCAGGGGGAGGAAAAGGACAAAGAGGACGAGAAGGAGACGATGATGACCTGGTTCTAACAAGCTGAGCAGAGGCAACACTGAACAAGCATTGGCTGGAGGAGGAAGAGGAGCTGGGGCAGTTCTAACAAGCTAAGAGGAGGAGACACTGAACTGTCATTGGCTGGAGGATCAGAGCAGCTCCACAAAACACATTGTGGACCCAGTCTAGGTCTGCCACAAGAGAGTCCTTCCTATGGGTTACAAGATGAAAGCAGCAGTAGAAGACAAAGCAGCCCATTTATTTACTAGCTTCCATGCTTCCTCTGTCTTGGAACATTTTAAGGTATATTATGGGGCTAAGCTTCTATTTCCTTCATCTCTACAAAAATCTGTATCCCACCCTGTTCAAAGGTCCAGTCAAACATACTGTTCTGCTTGTATTTTTCTTAGGAGACCAACGATTTCAGCCCCGTGCATGCAAACACCCTACAGCCACTTCATAACATCCTCGGAATTTTGCAATAAAATTACATTAAAGCAGTCTGGTGTGAGACAATCTACGCAACCACCAGGAACTAAAAAGCACCTTGTGGCGTAGGTTATAAAATACCTATTAAGATTAAAGGGATTGTGCAAAATGTTTATGAGATTCTTTACAATTCCAAAGGGCGTGTTTATACATCAATAAAAGCCTGAACTCAGTGAGAAGGGCAGAGGAGCCAAGTCTAACGCTCAGGCTGTCGAAAATCACCTCTGCCTCGTTTATTTATTTGTTTGTTTGTTTATCTATCTATTTATTCCACCCTCCCTCGTGGCTCAGGACAGTTTATCTAAATTCACTAGATAGGCTTAGGCTAATGCAGCACTCTGTAAGGCCAGTCTAAGGATAATAATACTGGTTTTATGGGATTTGTTCTACCAGGTAGTGCACACACATCCCACACACATCCACTGCACTGGAGAAACAGATTTTCCTGTTTCACACAGGAAGGTCCACCTGCAAAAGCACATTGAAAGTCCATTAGCCATCGTGTGCGGAATGTGGCATGAAGTATTTGGAACACTGTAAATGTTAAGTATTAATGTTCTGTGGTTACATCATAGTGAGGGATCCTGTTTCAGAAAGGGAAGTTGCTTTTTACAATGATGTTCTTTTCTAAAATGTATTTTGCCTGGCAGCTCTGCCTACAAGGGCTCATTCTGCACACAATAGATAATGCACTTTCAATGCACTTTCGAAGCAGATTCTCCTGTTTGCACTGGAAAATCCAGCTGCCAATGCTGCCGAGACTACATCATCCCATGTGAGCTGAAGGTGCATTGCCTGCTCTTTACCATAATCCTAGAATTTTTGGGGCACCCAGTGACATTGTGTTGGAGGGAAGGGATCATGGCATAGCCTGATCTCATCAGAAGCTATGCAGAGTCAATCTTGGAAGGGAGGCCTCCAAGGAAGACTTTGCAAAGGAAGCCAATGGCAAACCATCTCTGCTTCTCCCTTGCCTTGAAAGCCTCTTGCTGGGGTTGCCATAAGTCTACGGCAGGGGTAGTCAAACTGCGGCCCTCCAGATGTCCATGGACTACAATTCCCAGGAGCCCCCTGCCAGCATTCGCTGGCAGGGGGCTCCTGGGAATTGTAGTCCATGGACATCTGGAGGGCCGCAGTTTGACTACCCCTGGTCTACGGTGACTTAATAGCACATTACATACAGAGAGAGAGAAGCTCAGGGGCAGCAGATTCAGGATGGGCAAAAGAAAGCCCTTTTTAGTCAATAAGAAATTTGGAATTAACTGCTAGTGAACGAAGACACTCCGTGTTGGAGTGCAGAGAAAAATTTCGCACCCAATTGAACATGGGACCCAACGTTTTCTAGTTGTCTTCCAAACTACTGACTGCATGCTTGCCCTTTCACCAACAGGTCGCCCTTGAAAAATGAGCCGACGGAGAGCATGAAGGTCTTTCTCTTTCAACACCAGTTTTACATTCTGGTTTGCCGCTGGAATCACAGGGGCTCTGGCAGGCAACCCTTTCCTTACAGCAAGGTGCAGCCGAATGCGGTGTGAGATGTTTCTTTAAAAGTATGGCAAAAACAACAGGAGAGGGAAGATTCCTGGAGGTGCCCGGAAGGTGCTGCGCCTTGATCACAAACAGAAGAAAGCAAAGCCGAGCCTAAAGACAGATCATGTTGCAAGTGGCAAATCCGAGATTCCCTACCTTCAGGCAGCAATCGGGTGCGTGAGCCACCTTAAGCCCTTTAGGCAGGATCAGCGTTTAAAGATGCCTTGACTCATTATACTGTCCTAATCTTTTAAGCCACTTGGAAGTCAAAACCTGTAACTAAAGGGATGCTATATTGGGGTGGAGGGGCAGGGCCAGCACATTAACTCAGAAGGACCCACGGAGAAGATGAAAAAGGCCTAGCTCAGCGGCTTTGCACCCAGAAGGCCTTGGGTTAAGTCTTTGGCATCTCCGGATAAAACAAAGGTATCAGGCAGAATGCGATGCAGAAAACTCCACCTGAGACGCTGGCAGGGGCTCATGGGAATTGTAGTCCATGGACATCTGGAGGGCTGCAGTTTGACTACCCCTGCATAGAAGCAGGCTAACCAGCTTAGAGAATTTCTGCAGGCTTTGGGAGTAGCTGTGGCCAGAATCACACTTTGCTCATTAGAGGTGTTGGCTCGCTTTTTGGGGGAAGGACTCGCGCTGCAATCCTCATCATGTATACTCAGATACACATCCCACTGAATTCCATGGGACTTACTACCTAGTAGAGTTGCTTAAATCTGCACCTATATGCCGTTGATCTCTGGAATGCCGACGATGCTCTGTCTAGATCAGGGGTAGTCAACCTGTGGTCCTCCAGATGTCCAGGGACTACAATTCCCACGAGCCCCTGCCAGCATTTGCCCAAGGAAGACAGCTTGGAAATTCAGCTATTGCAGAGTTCTGGAGCCGGTCTTGTCAGGAACCAGGTAAAGGGAGCAGCCGTTGATTTTTTGGGGGAATATCGATATATGTTTATGTCGGAATCTCAGGTGTGTTTAAGAAATCTCCACATTGCAAAGAGTCAATTTCTAAGCATTGTTTCCAGGGGACTTTGCCCAAGGTACACGTGAGCTGCAAAGTTTTCAGCAGGCGGAATAAAGCAGGTAGAATTAAAAAGCAGGAGGCTGTTCCTTTGATCACTGTCCGGTATGGCATAGAGTATATTTGCCATTAGAGGGAGACAGAGATCCTGCCTCCTTAATTCTTTTCCTCTCTGCTCTCTTCTGCAAGATCACCCTGTCTTCTGCAATGTCCTTCCTTTTTTTGCCTCGTATTTCAAGGCATTTAAAATGGACATTACTCAGCAACAGATTAATATTAATGCAGTTGCCGCCTCAGACAGCTCGGCAGAAATTCCAGTTTGGAGGTTTTGAGCTCTATTCATGCGCTGCTGGTTTATTCTGAACAAAAGATTACAAAGTGCCATTATAGATTCATTATAGCTTGCACTCGAAAGCTCACGCCTTGAATAAATCTTTGTTGGTCTTGAAGGTGCTACTGGAGTCTGGTTTTTAAGTGCCATTATACTGAGCCAGACAAAGGAACTTCCTAGGGGCAGAGTTTACAGAAGGTGGAAGGGGTGGAAACTCAGTGCAGAAGTGATGCTGTAGAACAGGGGTAGTCAACCTGTGGTCCCCCAGATGTCCATGGACTACAATTCCCATGAGCCCCTGCCAGCATTTGCTGGCAGGGGCTCATGGGAATCGTAGTCCATGAACATCTGGAGGGCCACAGGTTGACTACCCCTGCTGTAGAATGCATCCTCCAAAGCCCTTGTTTTCTCCAGGGGAACTGATCTCTCCTGATTGTAGGAGATCTCCAAGCTCCACCTTGAGACTGGCCACACTGTGTCCTCTTTAGCACAGGAGTAGCCAAACTGTGGCCCTCCAGATGTCCCTGGAGGAGAGCCACAATCTGGCCCCCCTGTTTTACCGTAACAATATCTGTTCGCACTGGAAGAAGTTT
The DNA here is from genome assembly GCF_049243985.1 of Paroedura picta. NCBI lineage: Eukaryota > Metazoa > Chordata > Lepidosauria > Squamata > Gekkonidae > Paroedura > Paroedura picta. Next base: position 77,658,463 of record NC_135378.1, on the reverse strand, counting down.
CCTGTGGTTTCTCAAGACCTGTTCCATCAGATCCAGGTGCCAGTGGCGTCTAGGATCGCCAGCCTCCAGGTGGGGCCTGGAGGTCTCTTGGTTTTGCAATGACTCTCCAAACTAACACAGCCACCCCACTTGGTCTACGCAGACAGAAGGAGTGAGCCTCAGCAGAATACATTTCACAATGGTCTAAGCCAGACTTTTTCAACCTCTCCATGACAGAAGTACCACTGAAATATTGTTTAGGGATTTGAGGTACCTGGAAGTGATGTCAGCTGGCCACATCTACCTGCCTTGCCACGCCCCTAGGAAGTGAGAAAAGGCTTGGGCACTGGCTGGGAAACCTCCCCTTCCCACCCCCTCCAGGCCCATCATTGGCTATGTTGGGTGGAGGTGGGTCAACCTGCCCAATTTTTTTTTAATTTTTTTAAAATTAAAACCTCTTTCTTTCCTCTTCGTTCAGAACCGAAAACTGCAGGAACCAGGTGCGTGGGCAGTCCTTGGGGGGGGGGGGGCATTCATGGTACCATACAGTACCGTGGTACCGTGGTTGGGAAACCCTGGTTTAAACACTGATTATGCTGTTTGGAATTAAGCAGGGCTGAGCGTGGTTAGGGCCTGGATGGTTTAGGGTTAGAGCACTATGCAAGCTGCTCTGACCTTCCCACACAAAGAGTGGCAAATGTGTGTGTGTGTGTGTGATACAGCAAGCCAATGTTCCATATCTGACTTGCAGTAGCCAAGCTTTCAGACTTTGCTTTTGGATGAAGACAGGGGCCTCCCACGCCTGAGAAGTTACAACAAAAAGACAACGAGCAGAACTCCAATATTCCATAGCAAGGGCATCGTGGAATCATGACATCAATCTTCAGAAGGCCACTGCAATCCGAAACACCGCTTCACCTCAAAGACGTATTGCTCACCCAGCACTCGTTTTCACTTGAGCTCCCCCCGCCACCCCCTTTGTGTCTCAAGAATTGGAACAAACCTGTCAAATGCACTCGGTGTATTTATACATCGGGAAAGCAGCGATACCCTGGACAAATTTTTGATCTCCCTCCACCCCTGCAGCAGAGCAAAAAATAGTTTTGGGGAGACAGAAAGTCTATCCACAGGGCAAGTTTCAAAATTTTATTGGCAACAGGTGATGAGAGATACATTTTCGCTAGCTCTTTTCCATCTCTGGAGCGTGCTCCCTGCTGGCAGTTTATCCGAGCTCTAGCCTGAGTGTTTTCCTAAAGTGGTAGGCAAGCACTCGACGGGCAGGCTGAAGCAAGCCAAAAGACCATTTTAAATTCACAAGCGCTTTGCTTTATACCAGGGGTAGTCAAACTGCGGGCCTCCAGATGTCCATGGACTACAATTCCCAGAAGCCCCTGCCAGCATTCGCTGGCAGGGGCTCCTGGGAATTGTAGTCCACGGACATCTGGAGGGCCGCAGTTTGACTACCCCTGCTTTATACTATTCACTTCCGTGTATCTGAACACCGCCCGTGGCGCCACGGGCGCCACGGACTAAATAAAAGAGTAAGGCGTTCTGGGGCGGGATGTGTCCGGGATGAGGAAGGGTCCGGATTGGACCCTTCCTCATGACAGACAATCGGAGGGAACAATCGGCAGGCGCGAAGCGCCTGCCGATTGCTCCCTCTGATTCCCAGCCCCAGCAACTGCGAGCCGCGCGCAGCGCGGCTCGCAGTTGCTCCTGGCCTGACGCCCGAGGGAACCCACGCAGGCCGCAGCCCCCGCGCACCACCCCCTCGCCCCCAACTTACAATGGTCTCCGCCGTCCTCGCAGCCGCTCCCGGTTCCAGGAAGAAACAGTCCACCAGCGGCCCTGCCAGCAAGCGGCCCGATGTGCGGGCGCGGCTCGCGGGCGCGGCTCGGGCGCGGCTCGCGGGCGCGGCCCGGGCGCGGCTCGCGGGCGCGGCCCGGGCGCGGCTCGCGGGCGCGCCTCGCGGGTGCGGCTCGCGGGCGCGGCCCGGGCGCGGCTCGCGGGTGCGGCTCGCGGGCGCGGCCCGGGCGCGGCTCGCGGGCGCGGCCCGGGCACGGCCCGTGCCGGTCCCCAGCCTCAGAAAGGTTGGGGACCACTACTTAGGCAGAGAGCCGCCGCCCGACAAGGTCAGTTTCTAGCGCCCGCTGTATTCGGCATACAGCGGGCTTAATTACTAGTCTCGCATAAATCAGAATACATCTTCTTGTTTTGTATACTTTATGCAGAGCTTAGACCAGGCTTTCTCAACCGGGGTTTCAGGAAACCCTGAGGTTTCCTGACAGCCTGGAAGGGTTTCCTGAATGGGTAGGAGTTAATTCATTTTAAAATATATTTTTTGAAAGCGTTAAACATTTATTGGGTGATGTGACCATCTATGGTCATGTTTGGCCCCCTTCCCAAAATGGCCAATGATTGGCTGAGAGGGGATGGAAAGGGGGAGGCGCCCAGGACAGGCGCATGCACAGCTATGCTTCCCAACCACATTCTGCCTGGTTGCACCACTTCTGGGGTTTCTCGGGTCCTATTTCTTTATTTATCAGTGGGGACCATGCAGCTTACTTCATTGCCTCTCTTGAATTTTAGCCTCACAACCACACTCTCAGGTATCTTTGTTTCCTTGAGTGAACGGATTACTCTTCCTTTAGCTCTTGTTTTAAACACACACACATACACACACATATCTGTTGTTCTAGAATCATAGAATCATTGAGTTGGAAGGGGCCATAAAGGCCATCTAGTCCAACCCCCTGCTTAACGCAGGATCAGACCATTTCTAGCAGGAATGTAAAAGCATGGACCCCATGCATTGGGTGAAGCCAATTGGGGAAAGTTGACACTGAAATAAATGCCATTGGTCTTTAGGGCACCATTCAGGTCCATTTATATAATGCTCCTTAAGTGTTCAGCACATTTCCCGTGCACCATCTCAGTAATCCCTACAAGTATGTTAACCAACCCAGTGTTCTTACCCCAGTTTTGCAGGTGGGGGAAGGTGAGAGGGGAGGAGAGTGTTTAGAAATTGCTTAATATGGTGTCGGTAGAGGCAACATGTGAATCAGGGAGTTCCTAAATCATCCCTTTAGCTGTTGGGAGACACATTTAATTGTATTAAGCAATCAACTATAACCAATTGTTCAAATACTTGTAAACACATGAATGTGCTTAACTCTATTAACCAGGGGTTAAATAGAGCTGATACCTTTCTAAGCCACTGCAGGTGTTGAATTGCATAATGCATCGAGGCTGTTTAACTCACTGTTCACAATTCTCGCTGTTTGCTCTTCTGTGTACACGCAGACTAAGATTGCCTCTCGTGTATTTGACCAAGTAGGCCCTAGCTTAAGCTTCAACAAATTAGTTAAGTCTTCAACGTGAGAGCTGGCATAGTGGAGTGGCTAAAAACAGCTCTTATCTGGAGCACCAGGTTTGATTCACAAAAGTAGCTCATCAGGCCTTTTTCCATCTATCCCAGGTGAAGCTGCTACCCCCTACCTAGACCCAGAACACCTAGCCACAGTGATCCATGCAACAGTCTCCTCCAGGCTAGATTACTGTAACTTGCTCTATGCAGGCCTAATCCTGACCCAGAAGTTACAGTTGTGCCTGGGTCCATACTAGGACTCCATGGACAGCCCACATTCAACCTATGCTCCAGCAGCTACATTGGTTGCTGGTTGGGTCCCGGACCAGGTTCAAGGTGTTGGTTTTAACCTCCAAGGCCTTATGTGTTCCGGGATTTACGTATCTCAAGGACCGTCGGATTACACTCCCCAAAGAGCACTTTGATAGGTAGTTCCAATTCACTGGTGGTCCCCAACCCCCAAGAAACAAGGCAGGTCTCCGCCAGAGTCAGGGCCAATGAGTTGCCAGCAGAGATCTGGGCCAACAGCACTCTTCCGCTGGGCTTACAGTTGAGGCCGACACTAGCACTTTGCCATCTGAATAGGCCCACCTGCCCTCCTCCCCCCCCCCCCATCTTAAGCCTGGGTGCTTAAATCAGATCCATCTGCTCCCAGGTCACAGGGACGGGGCATGTTCTTAGGTAGTTGCTTTAGGTAGTTGCTTTAACTCAGCAAATGCTGGCAGGGGCTCATGGGAACTGTAGTCCATGAACATCTGGAGGACCACAGGTTGACTACCCCTGCTTTAACTGATAGTGTTTTATATTTTTGTATGAAATTCTAGACTGTTGTTGGCTGCCCTGAGACTGCCGCTGGAGATGGATGGATGGGTGGATGGATCGATCGATCGATGGATGGATCGATGGATGGATCGATGGATGGATTGATCAATCGATGGATCGATCAATCGATGGGTGGGTGGGTTAGAGAATAGATGAGACAGAGGAAGGGAAGGTGATTGTAAGCCCCTTTGGGTGGGTGGGTGGATCGATCGATCAATCGATGGGTGGGTGGGTGGATGGATCGATGGATGGATCGATGGATGGATCGATCAATCGATGGATCGATCAATCGATGGGTGGGTGGGTGGGTTAGTGGATAGATGAGACAGAGGAAGGGAAGGTGATTGTAAGCCCCTTTGAGACACATGTGGCCTGCTGGGTGACCTTGGGCCAGTCACAGTTCTCTCAGAACTCCCTCAACCTCACTCACCTCACAAGCGATGGCAATTGTAAGCTCCTTTGAGCCTCCTTAAGATAAAGAAAAGCAGGGTATTCTACCAGGCTTCTTTGTTTATGGTGTACAAGTTCTACTACTATGCCCTGCCTTGAGCCAACACAGCCCTAGCACTGGGTTGTGTATCCTTATAAGGATGAATTGTTTGTTTTTTTAATTTTGAATATGTGTGTGTGTGTGTTACTGTATGTATAAATGGCAAGTTATAAAAAAAAAAAATCCTGCCTCAGTAACTGCGGCTAGCTCCTCCATCAGGAAAACATTAACATGACAGCCTTCAGAATGCATTGTTTCGTTTGAATATAAAAAGTCATCTTTCTGCAGAACTGCCCAGAGACTTGGCATGGGGGAAGGATGCATGGATTAAAGAGGACTGGCACCTCTAGAACAAAAGCCTCTGCGGGAGAGCGTGATCCTTTCCATCAAAGAGAGGGCCTTCTTTTGTGCCAAGGCCAAGGGCTCGAGGAAAAGGTAGCCGTTGCCATAGGAACAGTGGCTGAGGCACGTTGGTGGCCGGGCTGCAGTGGGATGGGCTCCCTGTTTCTTGAGGGCGTCTTGTTCACAATCAGATCAATCGCATTTGCATTCATTTGTCTGAGCCAGAAATTCAAGAGAATAGATATACCGAGGGTCTCCCCTTTTTAGCTTCACGCCCAGTCTGTGTAGGAAAACAGGAGGAAAGAGCACGCTTGCTCACAGCTCACTCAGTGACTGGAGTAGGTTTTTAAATCCTTCTTCCCCATTCCAAACCCTGCGTATTTCCCACTAACACAGAGATGCTGTTAAGGGATTGCAGTCTATTGCACCATTTATTATCTGTTCCATTTAATATTTCTGGTAAGGCCTTGGAGGAGGAGCGTGTCTCATGGCTTAAGTGCCACTCAGCTGTTCCGCCCCTGAGTGCCTCCTTCTCCAATAGGCTTGCCTGTCTGTCCAGCGGCCAGCCAGTTGCTGTCCGTCCCCCACCCCTGACCACCCCCTTCCACTTCCCTCCGAGGCTCGGAGGCTGCAGATCCCTGCCGCGTGAGAGCTGCCCTCTGCCGGTAAGTTCCATAACAGCTGCCTGCAGCCTTTCCAGGTCCTGGGGGAAGAGGGAGGCCATCCACAGAGTTCTTCCACTCCAGCCCCCCAATCTAGCGCCTGATTCCTGAATGCAATAGGCTTGGCCCCTAGTAGGTTATAATTATCTTGCTCTTCCTGACCTGTCATTTTCTGTGTTGTTTCTGGTGTGTCCTTTCTTTTTTTCTACATCATCTTCCAATTTTGCGATCCTAGCCCTGTGCCAATGTTTGACTGGAGAGCCTTGAGCTTCTTGGGGAGAAACTGTGTTCAATTCAAGCAAACGTACACAGCCCATTTCATGCCATTCCTGTATCCCACACTGAACCAGAGGAGCTAGCGACGACATAAGAGGTTCATTTGTCTCTTCCTCAATAACATATGTATGAAGTAGCCTACGTAGGCCAATAGCAAGGTTTGGCATACAACAAGGAAATGCTCAAGTGGACGTTTTGGCGGCAAGGATGAGTTCATTAGAGCTGGCTGGGGGAACACAGAGTGATCCTGTTTGGAGACGCTAAGTAAGGCAATCCAAATGCTGGATTTAGCTAAACTTAAATAGGGGCAGTACGAAGGTCTATGCAGACCTGCCATACGGAAATACTAAATTCACTTTGCTCTTGTTCTTTCTGAATGTATTTTGCACAATGTTTCTGCACTTTGTAATTTCATTTTCTGCCCATTTCAGTTTGGACATCTCTGCATTTCAGCCACCACGTTTACAGTTGCCCAAGCGACCTGTTCAACCTTCTCAAGTTCTTTTCCTTCAATGAACCCACAATCCATCTCTTGGGGTCAATTCATTGTTAACAGAACAAATCAACTGGGGTGTTTACAGATGCAGCATTCCCAGTTGCAATTGCCGTAGGTCCGGACACAAATTTGTCCATATCTCTATGGTCAAGACTATAATGATTGTCAGGATTCCTAGAGCATCACCTGAAAGTGATGTCACATTTTCCTACCATGCACTCAGAAATGATATCAATTTCAGGGAACACTCATATTAAAGACTACAGAGATCATTGGGATTCCTAGACTGTCCCCTGGAAATGATGTCACTTCCTGCTGGAAAACATAACATCACTTCCAAGTGATTCTCTAGGACTCCCTACAAAATTTGGGGAAATTCCTAGAGGATCACCACTGATACTATCCCTTCACTCATTCTTCTCACTCTTTCAACTGAGGATGTGGGGAATTAGGGCCAAAGAAAGGGGTTTGCCCACTGCAGGTGAGCAATTGGCAAACCTGAATGTGGGCTAGTAACAATCCAACAGGATTTGTGGGTATGCGGTGCTTGGTCTTAGATTACTTAGAGTACTTAGAGCATGGCCATGTCCATCCACTTTAAAACCACAAGTTTCTGTGACAACTTACATGAGCAAGAAGTAGAAGTTGCAAAAGGCCATGAGGAGATGGCCTTTCCGCATCCCTATTTTCTAGTGATACATTTGCAACCTCAAAATGGGCAGAAAGCTTTCTGCATGATAGACTGCTTCTGAAAGTACTCTGCCAGCCATCATAAAGTCCTTGTTAATATGGGAACAGGCCTAAAGGCCTCACTAACAAATGTGACCTTTAAAGATGGCAGCTGAAATAGGCCGAGCACCCATTAAGCCATGTGAAATACCCATCATTCATTCATCTCTCTGTGCTGAGCTTCATTGGGCGCAGGTAGACTAACTGTTTTCAGCCCCAGGGCACATTCCTGAGCATTGTTTCTAGTCCCTCATCATTCTCCGGTTCAGACATCATACGTCAATCGAAACGGTTGGCAGACGGGAGCCGTAAACTGGAGCCAGTCTGATTCGGAAGAGTGCAGAATGGACATAAAGTGCAGTAGTGTTACGGTAGATGCACAAATGGCCATTTGATTTCCTGGGGATTAACGCTATAAACCACATGAAGTACTGCTCTAATAGTAGCCGTTTGACACACATTAATAGGGCGTACAGAAGATCAATTAGTATGGATTGTTTATCTCTTTAACAGACTCGCAGTGCCGTCCTGAGCAGAGTTACACCCTTCTAAGTCCATTGGAGTCCATGGGCTTTGAAGGGCGGAACTATGCTTAGGTTTGCAGCTTCATTTTTGTAACTTATAGTCAAGGTGGTTCAACAGATATAAACAAGGCATTTATAAGCCTCGCTCGCCAAAAAGAGTACCTGGGGAGGGGGATTTATGGGGGATTATAAAAAGAAATTCCACATTAATGAAGATTTAACACGTGCAAAAACCTGTAGTGTTTACAGTTCTTGTGTAAACGGTTAGTAAAAGGAGAGAGGAAGTAATCCTTTGACCTTGGCTTTTCCACAATGAAAAAATGCAAATTATGTCACAGATTCCAGTGATGGAATTACCATTACATTACCTGTGATGGAATTACCATTATCATAAAGGAGAGAGGGTCTGCATTTTAAACATAGGAATGTACCTTGAGGATGGTATTCACTCTTAACTGGTTAACTATTTTTTAACTAGAATTATTTTCTGGAACATCCTAGGGTGGCAGGATAACTAAATATAGAATGTGATTACATATGAATTGGATGTGATGTGCAGTCTGAGTAGGAGCTTTGTGTGGGATGAAGATTTGTCCTAGTTCCGCACCACTGGCTCCTATACCTGACCATTTGAACACCCGAAACAGCCTTCTAAACCAGAAAACTGGCCTGTCCAGGACTTGTTCTGCACATGTTGGATAATGCAGTTTCAAAGTGATTTTGCTGCTGGATTTTCCAGTATGAACCAGGGCCCATTCTGCACATGTTGGATAATGCACTTTCAATGTACTTTAGAGGTAGATTATCCTGTTCTGCACAGGAAAGTCCAGCTGCAAAGCACCTTGAAAGTGCATTATCCAAAGTGTACAGAATAGGCCCAGGATAGTCTACTTCTAAAGTGCAATGAAAGTGCATTATCCAACGTGTGCAGAATGAGCCCAAGTCAGTATTATTTACGCAGACTGGCAATGGGTCCCTAGAGCAGGCTTTTTCAACCAGGGTTTCGAGAAACCCTGGGATTCCTTGACAGCCCTGGAAGGGTTTCCTGAATGGGTCAGTGTTAATTAATTTTTATATATTTATTAAATTTGTTAAATATTTATTGGGTGATATGACCATATATGGTCAGGTTGGCCCATCCACCCCTCTCCCAAAATGGCCAATGCTGAATCTGGAGGGGGTGGGAAGGGGCAGGGCCCAGGGTGAGCATGCACACACTCTGCTTCCCAACCCTATTCTGCACAATCGCGCAATTTCTGGAATTTCTCAAAGCCTGAAGAATGTTTCTCAACAGTAGTAGCTAAAGATCTCCTGCTATTGCAACCGATCCCCAGGTGACAGAGACGGCCGGTTTGGAAGGTAGACTCTATGGCAGGGGTAGTCAAACTGCAGCCCTCCAGATGTCCATGGACTACAATTCCCAGAAGCCCCTGCCAGCATTTGCTGGCAGGGGCTTCTGGGAATTGTAGTCCATGGACATCTGGAGGGCCGCAGTTTGACTACCCCTGCTCTATGGCATCGTTACCCATTGAGGTTCCTTTCTCCAAACACGCTCTCCTCAAGGTCCACCTCTTCCACTACATCCCCCCTCCAAAGACTATTAAGGTTATTTGACCAAAACCTGCCTAGGATCCCCTGCCCAAATGAAGTGAAATTGGCCTTGACCAGGACCAGGACCAGGGCCTTTTCAGTTCTGGCCCCAGCTTGGTAGAACTCTCTACTGAGAGAGATTAGGTGCCTGCAGGACCTTAACCAGTTCCACAGGGCCTGCAAGACAGCTGTTGCACCAGGCCTAACCAGGCTGAGGCCCAAACAGGCCATCCAGAAGAGCTGTCCTCTGTGCTGAAACAGAATATCTGCCCTCTTAACATCTCCCCCCTCCCACCCACTCAAATTAGGCACGGGCAACTATATTCTATAAAAATGTTTTTAATGTTAATATTTTGCTTACAGCATGTTGTTAGCCACCCTGAGCTATCTAGGAACAACAGGATACAAATTATTATTATTATTATTATTATTATTATTATTATTATTATTATTATTATTATTATTATTATTTCCCAATCCAGAGCTTGCACGTCTATTGGCAGGGTGCGTGGTAGCTTCTAAGCCCTGAATCAGCACCGTTTCCTCTCTTCATCCCATTTCTTACAAATTTCTCGTGCTCATTATCACTTGTTGTTCTTTTAATTAAGGGCTGCCAAAGGAAATTATGTTGAAGCAAAAAATGCAGGACTCCCCACCTCCCATTAGGAACATGGACGTCTCCCAAACCCTTTTAGTTATAAAAAATACACACTTCAGATTGGATTTTATGAGACACTGGAGTTCATTTATTACCTGCGCCTGGTGAGTTATGAGGCCATGAATATATATTAAATAATTTTATGTGGAACTACTTAATTATATTAAAATATCACCAGACTCTTCTGCTTACCTCACAGAGGGATGTGAAAGGCACGTGAACAATGACCTGCGTCGGACCAAAAAGATCTGAGGCCGACTGAGAACGACCAGATGTAGACGCTTGCAGCTTCCTGGACCTTGGAACCCTTCCGCTTTCGGCCAGTTGTAATGTGGTCAGAGAAAGCGCAGCCTCAAAGCACATGTCCATGGCTCGGTTTTGATATCTTAACTACACTGGTGTCCAAGGTCAGGACTTCTGGGCAAACAAGGCCCAGGACCATTTTGTTAAAAGAAAAATAACTCAAGCACTGGTTATGTTTATTTGTTTAATTGTTTATTCATTAACTTCAGCCTTTCTACACTTTTTTACCACTGAGAAACCCCTGAAACATTCTTCAGGCTGCAAGAAATCCTAGAAGTGGCACAAACGTGCAGAATGTTAATATTTTGGGAAGCAGAGCTGTGGACACGCCCACCTGGGGGCCCTCCCCTTCCCAACCCCTCCAGGCCCATCATTGGCCATTTTGGGAAGGAGGGGTGGGTGGGTGAACATGACTATATGTATCACCTAGTCATTTCACCTGATACATGTTTAACAAATTTTAAAAAAATATTTAAAAATTAATTAACTTGTCACCCATTCAGGAAACCCTTCCTGGACTGTCTGTAAACCCTGGGGTTGAGAAAGCCTGATTTTCTGAGAAGTGGGGGATAAGAATGCAGCCTCTGAGCTGAGGGCAGCGCAAATACTTGGTAAGGCAATGGAAAGATTTCTTTGTTGCTTCTCAGGCATCTACTGATTCAAACCCTTCCCCACCCAGAATGCATCAGGAAGAAAAAAAAACTGGGATGCAGAGAGGTAATTTTCAGGGTCTGTGCATCACAACAACATGGCCTCTTGTCCAGCCTGAAGAAAAACTGAGAAACAGCATTCTGACCACCCCTGAAACAGTTCTATGGGAGCTGGTGGATATCATCAGATGGAGCCAGGAGACATCACAGAGAAGAGCTGGCCAACATAAGGCAGCCATCTTGGGTCCTGCATCCCATATGGTCCACCTACCTGTACTGGGCACTCCTGAAATGTTATGTAAATGCATTATTCTTGCCAGTCCCACCTCGCCAGTTGAGGTGGGAATTCCCCAACAGCTGGCTAGCTGGGGTGGGGGTGGGGATGGGGACGGGGACATACCAGGCCATGTTGTCAATATCACACAGTCAGAAGCAGGTTTTGCAACAGAAGTTTTTGCACAAAGCGGGAGCGTCACTCGGAAGTTGTTGACATGATGACATCACTTCCTATATGATACATTAACATTGACCGAGCCTGTCACTTTCTCCTGTTAAGTGCCCCCCACCCCCACTGGTTGCCAAGAGGGACTTGGTAACCCTAAAACACACTCATAATATTCTCCACTCTGACAGAGAAAATTGCGTATGAATGGTTTGACAGCCTTGTACGGATCCAGGAGCTGCCGTGTAACCATTCCAGTTTTAAAATAGGCGAATCATTAAGCTGGGGAAGGGGGGAGGAAGTACAAAATGCAGAACTGAAAACAGAGCCCATGTCAACTTCTTTTGATTAATTCTGCCTGTTTCTATTAAACATCGAAAGAACCCTGCTCTGTTCTGTGTTTTTTTTTTTTTTTCTGAAACGCAGAACTTGGGTCAGTAATCAGAAACTCACCATAAACCACAGCTTGTGCTCTCTGGCATCACAGAGAAGTCAACAGAAGTTAATGGAACATGTTTGCTCTCCGAATCTATCAGTCCACAGCCTGGGTGAATGGATTAACGGGAAATTACACAAAATTCCTTAAGAAGCAACTCTGCAATGCAGCAAACAGGATTTTTCCACGCCACTTTCTCATGCCTTCCCAAAGCCTTGTTTACAGCTTCATCTTACGCCTGTTTTATTATACACTTATAATCCCACAGAATTCAACAGCACTTTCAACTCAGAGTGCGTTGGATCGCAGCCTAGATTGCTGAAATAGGCTCCAAACACAACGAAACACTGCTTTGGGCTGATCCTGCGTTGAGCAGGGGGGTTGGACTAGATGGCCTGTATGGCCCCTTCCAACTCTATGATTCTATGATTCTAAATAATATAGTATCTGCTACTACAGGGGTAGTCAACCTGTGGCCCTCCGGATGTCCATGGACTACAATTCCCATAATATAGTATCTGCTACTACAGGGGTAGTCAACCTGTGGTCCTCCAGATGTCCATGGACTACAATTCCCATGAGCCCCTGCCAGCATTCGCTGGCAGGGGCTCATGGGAACTGTAGTCCATGAACATTTGGAGGACCACAGGTTGACTACCCCTGTGCTACTCTGTTTTAGACACAGCATGTGCCTTCGCCTAGCGGAACATTTGTTTGTCTGATTTTGTTTTGGAAACAAACACACAATCCATTTTTCCCCCGTTGAAAAACTGTACCAGAGCCATGAAGGGAAAGCAGTCTCTTGACATCCCAGGGTGCTCACCGTGTGTACGGCCATGACCCTCCACAAAAGGCAAGACAAGAATTCCCCCCAATGTAAACTGTAAGAGAAAACTGCTTGCCTGAACAAAGATTGTGTGTGTGTGTGTGGGGGGGGGGGGGTTGCTTCCATAAGAAGACCATCCCTCAAATTATTCCAGGGCACATACAGCCGTTTTGTAGCAAACCCCCCCCCCCAAAGCGCCAGTATTTTAAAGATGAACAGATTGATCAAAACATAAACACATAATATATGTCAGAAGGAAACAACAGAGACACACGCTTTCTCACAGCCGCACTTACCTCATAATTTATGTTGGGTTGTCAGCCTTGGTTTGGGAAATACCAGGAGATTTTGGGGGTGGAGAGGGCAGGGACCATTGTGGCACAATGTCACAGTCTGCCCCCCAAGGAGGCCATTTTCTCCAGGGGAACTGATCCCTGTCGTCTGGTGATTGGCTGTAAAAGTGAGTTTTCCAGGCCCAATCTGGAAGTTTGCCCCCCTGCTCAGAACACTGTTCTGAGGATAAAAGGGAATACCTCCATATCGGCAATTCTGAGATCTTTATTTAATGCACATTTAATCTATTTCAGCTCGGGATTCTACAAAAAAGGACTTCATTGGCTCTCGTGCCTTTAGCCAGGGCCAAAATAAAATCTGAAAACAAAATTCTCCACCGTTTTCTCCTTCTGAATCCTCCTTTGGCAGCTTTCTCGGGTTTTTTCAAATGCATCCTCATGGCCGGAATGCATCTACATTCTACAGAACATCTAGTGAAGAAGAATAAGCGTCAAGACTAAGAAAATCTGCTCAGCTAACATGGGTTGAGATCCAGGCTCTGATTCCGCTTCCTGGCTACAGCTCAAAGGAGAACTTTTTTCCCCCTGTGGTACATCCTTGTGAGAGGAAAACTAAAAACCCTTGGAGATTTTGGCCCACACACAGAAACTCTTCCTCGTGCGCCCATGTGTTATTGTTCCACTGCCCCACATATGGCTCAATTTCTTGCACCAGTGCTTGGCACTCCGGCACAGAACTGCCTGAGCTGTTTTTCCTCTTTTGGTGGCAGCCCTTTGAATACCAGCCAAAGGCTATTTTTTTTCGAGGCCTGCATGTCGACTACAGGAAAAGCGATCTCTTTTATGGGACCAGCTTCTGTTGTCGTAGAAGTATGCAGGCACTTCAAATTACAGGCAGTCAGGCAGTCATACGAAAAATGAGCCTTCCCCACTTCACAAATGAATCGCAGACAAGCATCCTTTACCTTGCCTGCAGCTTGTCATAGCTCAGCAACACACACGCACACACACACAACACCCCCGGAAAACTATTTTTAGCAGACCACAGCCTGCCGTTACGATTTAGTCAGCATGTTATCTGACTGCAGATGATTTCTGAAGTGACTTTCTTTAAAGCAGATGAGGCTTTGAGCCTGCCAACAAGAAGTTCTGTGTACCTCCTTAATGCAGTACAGATGCCAAAGGGGGAACAAGGGGAACCTGGCTGGAGAGCATCGAATGGCAGATGATTCAGGATGGACAAAAGGAAATACTTCTTGACACAATGTGTGGCTAAAATGTGGAATTTGCTGCCAGGGGATGCATAGATGGCTTTAAGAGGGGTTAGGCAGATTTATGGGGGAGGGATCAGTGGAAGCTCCACACTCAAGGAGCAGTCAACCCCTGAATCTGAGAGCCAGGCAGCAACATTAGGGGAAGATCTCAGCCTCTGTGCCCTGTTGTTGGACCTCCAGAGGAACTGGGTGGCCGCTGTATGAGACAGGATGTTGGGCTCGATGGACCACTGGTCTGACCCAGCAGGGCTCTTCTAATGTTCTTATGGGTGAGCGACAGGGCTGGTTTATCCATGTAGCGCGAGCAGCACACATGATACAGGCCCTGAACTTTCAGGGGTCCCACAAGATGGATCAGGGCTGTAGCCTCTCTCATTTCCCTTTTTACCTCTTTAAGTGATACCCCTTTCCACTGTGAGGGAACACCCACAAATCCTTAAACTGGCTGTGGTGCTACGGACCCCACAAATCTTGAAACCTCTCCCAGCAGGCCACCTAGTCCAGCATCCTGTTCTTCACAGCAGTCCCCAGACATCTGACAAAACAGAGACATTTCAAGGTATCTTGTTGCTCCAAGCAAGATACATAGTTCTGCCACGCCCACTCAACCGTTATCAATGCTTGCTTTATAGGTCTCCCAATTCTCTTCTGAAGAACTTTGTGCATTTCAAGTGCTCAGTGATGTCATTTTCACAACAGCCCAGCAAGACTGGCCAGAACATAAGACGCATCTGTCACATAGATTACATTGCTCAGATCAGTAACGACTACTTTAGCAGACCGTGACTATCTGAGATCCTTAGCTGGAATTGCCAGGGATCGAACCAGGGACCTTCTGCTTCACGCAAAGTTCTGCCACCAAGCTGTGGCCCCTCCCAGAAGAGCAGAATACAATCCAGACATTGGACAACTGGCCACATTCCGGGGGAACTCCTAGTGCCTTTCTGCATTTGGCCTGAACCTCTTTTATCATGAATTAAGACTGCTTACTCAGGTGCAGTTAACACAGTGTGTGGCTTGGAATTGGGATCCTCCGTGGTGTGGGTGGGTGGACTAAGAAACTTGAGTTCAAATCCCTGTTCGGCCATGAAACTCTTTGAACTTGGACCACCACTCTCTTGCTTGTTCTCTCTCTCTCTCTCTCTCTCTCTCTCTCTCTCATCTCCCTCCCATGTTGGTTGCAGACGTGAAATGAGGGTGGCCAGAACCTTAATATACCACCCAGAGCTCCTTGAAGGTACATGAAGTGTGCTTGTGCATGAAAGCTTATACCTTGATTAAACACTTTGTTGGCCTTAAAGGTGCCCCTGGCTCTAGCAGAATTGGGGAAAGAGCTACAGTAGAACAGAGAGGAAGCCAAACAAGGGATCATGTGAACATACTGGGGAAAAAACAAAGGCGACATAGTTAGTAAAAGCATCAGTACTACTGCAGGTGAAGTAGGCAAATGTCATGTATCCCTATGGCAACACGCACATACCTTGGGGTCTAAAGGCAGGCCAAATGAGACAGAGACCTTTTAGAACGCTGGTGCTTGGCCACCTATGGGTAGGAAGACTCGAAGCTCCGTAGCGGAACGCCAGCTCCTCCTGCCGCTCTCCCTCCTTAGGTTCTCTTGTCTGCAAAGCCTCCGCTTCATCTGGAGTTCAGCAAAAAGGCAGCACAGGGAGGGTCTGGAGTCCCAGCTTCACACCTGCCAAACAGTCGAGAAACCAAGAGAGGTTGGTTGAAGGCCCTCCAGGTGGCCGTGCAGGAACAAAAGTCCACCCACCCAACCCATGACAAGGCCTTAATAATCATCAAAGCATGGAATAAAGCACTTTATAGCAGGGGTAGTCGACCTGTGGTCCTCCAGATGCCCATGGACTACAATTCCCATGACCCCACTGGCAGGGGCTCATGGGAATGGTAGTCCATGGACATCTGGAGGACCACAGGTTGACTACCCCTGCTTTATAGGACAATATAAGCCATCCCTGGTCAACACATTTGCAGTTGAAATGCAAAGGGAGCTATTTGTCATGAAGTATGATCTGGGTATGATCTCAAATCAGCCCCATTCCACGTGGGTTTGGGGATCCGTTTGTGAACAATGGTCCTTCACATCTTCCTCCTTTCCTTGTCCCTTCCTGCGCAGGACACAACTGAAGGTTTTGTAGTATTGGAGAGGACAAGCCACATCCGTTCCCATCCCAGCCAAACAGGGATTAGTCATGATCTCCAAAGGAGGTCACGTTGAAAAGTAGGTCTGTGCAGACATTTCTGCTTAGGAAACAACTTAAGCCAGGCATGGGCTCTTTGTTCTTCAGGTTTTATTATCAGCAATAGGTGAGCTGGAAAGGGGGTTTGTTATAAAGATCCCAGGTGCTTGCATCTGAAATAACTGAGGTCCAAACTAGACGTGACAACATTCACAGGTCGGCCTCGTGGACACTGCTGCCATTTTAAAGAAATTTCAAAATGCCACAAGGGCTTGATGGAGTCTGCAGCCCAGCAGACTGTAGCACCCTTGATCCCCTCCCCCTTTTCCTGGCCTTTTCAAGAGCCGAAACAGCTGTGGGGGAACCACCATTTCAGCACCTGGGAGAGGGACACAAGACTCCCCTCTCTCTGCCACACTGCATTTTTGCATCCCTTTAAAAAGGTGGTGACATCTTTGGTTCGTGCCCATAAATGCAAGGCCCAGTGTGATGCACTGGTTAGAAGTGACACCTGCAGCATGGCACCCTGGCATCAGGACCCCACTCAGCCAAAGGGAGAGAAGAGGAGTTGGCTTTTTATGCCTTGCTTTTCACTACCCAAGGGAGCTTCCAAACACCTTTCCCTTCCTCTCCCCACAACTAGAAACCCCAGACCCCTCAGTTTTACAGCTCCTCTCCAGGCCACAGAGATCAGTTCCCCTGGAGAAAAGGGCTGCTTTGGAGGGTGGACTCCATACCACCATGCTCCACTGAGGTCCCTCCCCATCCCAAACCCAAGCCACTACCCATTCCACCCCCAAAGTCTCAAGGGATTACCCAACCCAGAGCTGGCCATCCTACCCACAGCAGACACCCTGTGAGGCAGGTGGGGCTGAGAGAGACAACTGCTCTCTGAGAACAGTTCTAAGAGAAGACTGACTGGTCCAAGGTCACCCAGTTGGCTGCATGTGGGGCATGTGTGGGACAGATCAAACCCAGTTCTACAGATTGGAATCTGTTGCTTTTAAGCATTAACCTCTGCTGACTCTCAGTGGACGAGAGGTCACAGGGCAACCACAGCCCCAGCCACAAAGGCGTCGTGAGAGCAAAAGCAGAGGGACGCCGCGATCCTTCTTTCTCCTTCTTGAAGAAAGGGCGGGATTTAAAAGATGGGAAGACTGCCTGATAACAAGTGAATGGAGGAGATGAGCTAAGGGGGAAGGCAGACGAGTGAGCTTTATCTGTGCCAAACCTACACCCGGCCTCAGTGCCTCGGAACATCCAAAGGGATAAGCAGGGTGGGAAATCCCTTGGTAAACCAGGCTCGCAAGGTGTCACACTTGAAGAGGTCCCTTCCCCACAGCACATCCGCTGCCACGCTGGGGGGAACCCAACCCAAATCCTTGCTCTCGACAAACAGCCCGCTCCTGTCTCCCCGCAGCAGTTCCTCCCTCGGATTCATGGGCAGACGCTGACAAGTCCCAAAACAAGCCACGTCTAGCCTTGGCTGCCTGCAGGGACATTTATTCAGACAGAGGGGCCTTTGAGGACTTGGCACAAAGGCACAAAGAAGGGAGAGTATGACTAAGCCCTCGAGGCGGAGAAAGTTGGAGGAATCGGGAAATGGAAGGGGAGTAGGGGAGATAAGATTTTGTCTTTTTTTTGAGCTGGGAACAAGACACGCAGCCTCCTCCAAATAGAAAATTCAGCAACAGCTGGCCACCTCTTGAGCAAGAACACATCAAATGGTGTGATACCGTATCCATCACTGATCTAAGGAGGTCACAGAGCCATGGTCACCGAGCAATGCTATGTAGAATGCTATGAAGCCTATCCTCTAAAGCAGCCATGTTCTCCAAAGGGATTGATTTCTGTAGTCTGGAGATAAGTTGTAATTACAGGAGATCTTGGAGGTTGGCAACCCAATATTCTACAGTTTCCACCCGTGGAAGCTACCAGTTTCTCCAAGTGGAATGGATCTCTGTAGTCTACAATTCGAGGAGAACGCCAAGCTCCACCTGGAGATTAGTAACCCCTTGGTCCCTTCTATCATGAAAGAATCACACTTCATTGTCATCTCTGAGAGGAGAATGATGAAGAGAAGTACTAGGGAACATCTTGTGGAGCTCCCCCAAACCAGGACATGACAGTGGTATGTATAGAGCCATGGAATGTTCCCTGCCAGAAGAATGTGGGTCTGAATCCCAGACAGGGTGGTCAACCTGCCAGTAGGGCTTAGAGGCCTTCCAGGATGACCACTGATGGCCCCATGGCTCAGTTCCCCTGGAGCAGCCTTTCCCAACATTTTTATCACTGAGAGACCCTGAAACATTCTTCAGGCAGGGGCTCCTGGGAAATGTATTCCATGGACACCTAGAAGTGGAGCAATCATGCAGAATATGGTTGGAAAGCAGACCTGAGGACACTCTGTGGGACCCCTCCCCTTCCTGCCACCCCCTACAGGCCCATCATTGGCCATGGAGGGGGGCAGGGCAGCATAACCATATGCGTCCATATCACCCAATATATGGTTAACTGATTTTTAAAATATTTTAACATTTAATTAACTCCCACCCATTCAGGGAAACCCTTGTAGGGCCATCAAGAAAATCTGCCTTGGAGAAATGGCTGCTTTGGAAGGTGAATTCCATGGTATTATGGACCAATGAGGTCCCTCCTATTCCCCAAAACCCCACCCTCCTCAGGCTGTATCCTCTAAGCCAGGGGTAGTCAAACTGCGGCCCTCCAGATGTCCGTGGACTACAATTCCCAGGAGCCCCTGCCAGCATTTGCTGGCAGGGGCTCCTGGGAATTGTAGTCCACGGACATCTGGAGGGCCGCAGTTTGACTACCCCTGCTCTAAGCGGCCAGGTAGTTCCCAATACAGATTTGGCAACTCTATCCCCTCCCTTGCTATGTTTCGCCTAAAAATTTCGAATACGGTGATCAAGCCATTCACCGCCCTCTGGGACCAGCTGAAGGTCAAATCACCTTGTAGATAAGCATTAAGGAACTCTGGGCTGAGGTTTTTTTCAATACTTGAATGGAAATAACCCCCTTGAGCTTTCCTGCTGCAGAAGAAATCCATTCATTATTTCT
The DNA here is from genome assembly GCF_049243985.1 of Paroedura picta. Taxonomy (NCBI): domain Eukaryota; kingdom Metazoa; phylum Chordata; class Lepidosauria; order Squamata; family Gekkonidae; genus Paroedura; species Paroedura picta. Next base: position 77,639,025 of record NC_135378.1, on the reverse strand, counting down.
GCAGAGACTCCTTTCATGTTGCAAACATCATTAATGACAAGAAATTGGATTTGGAGAAGCAAACAAAGAAACAAGTCGCTTTCCCCTCCCGACCCCCCCCCCCTTTTGCTTTCTCCTAGCAGGAGCACGTAAAATACTCAGCTAAACATCAGCACAGGATGACTCTGGAGGGGAGGGGAGGGGGGGGCTTGGGGCTGGGGCTGGGGCTGGGGCTAGGGGGGGCGGGGAGAAAAAGAGTGCAAATCTAGAAATAGATTCGATAACGTAATAAGTGGGTAATAAAAGCATAACAACAATGCACTCAAGATAAGGTTTGTTTTCATTGCTGTTATGCCACCCGCGGTCATATCTTACAATGGCTCCCAATTTATATGCTGTTATTGCTCATTCAGAACAGAAAATGGGGGGAAAAAAATAAGGAGAGGAGAAAACAGACGTGGTGCACAAAAAGCAACCCCATGTCTGAGCGGCTTATCGAGGAGGCTTCATTTCCACGCTTCACACAAACACGCTGGAGTAAATGGAATTTAGCAGAGGCCAGGAGAATTGTTGCGTCGTAAAGCTGCGGTAACGGAGAGTCGGGGCGGCTGGGCAGAACACGTATGCGTAGTTGGCTGCTATACCAAGAGAGGGGAAAGCCACGGCTGACCCTGCTTAGCATCCAAGATCTGATGAGATTGGGCTATCCAATGTTGCCTTCCCTCCTGGACTATAAATTAAATATGCAAATATAAATAAGTAATTCCAAAATAGCACAAACACTGATCCCCGATACCACTCATTCATCTGCAAGCACAGCTTGTGTAGGAACAACCCCCTGAACAACTCTATATTGCCTTCTGTGTTGCCTTCCTCCACAAAGTCTCCTTAGGTGGTCTCCAATCCAAGCACCAACCCTACTTTAGCTCCCAAAATCTGATGGGATTGGTCCATGATGCCTTCAACATAAGTACAATTTGCCAGGTGCCCCAGGATGTCCCTCCAAAAGTGGGACAATCTGGTCACCTTAGGGAAGTGTGTGATGCAAATGCTTTTGAAAACTATCTGTATCTGTAGTCAGGGGAGAGTGAATATTGGCCAGAGATCAAAAGGCCCACTGATACTTTCTCTTGCCCCAAGCAACTGATTTGGTCAGAGGACACCAGGGAAATCCATACTATGCACAGCTTAAAACATCCCATTCCCCCAAGACAGGGCTGTGGAAATCCCACTTTACAAAATGATGAGAGCTTTCCAGGTAACCGGAAAACATTTAATATTTGAATTCCCTGGAAGACAACCATAGAAATCATGTCTTCTCAAAGGCGATGTAATTTTAATGACACGACGGACTTGACTGTAAAACCCTTCTGCTGGAAAATATGCCAGCTGGGTTTCTTTAAAAAAAAAAAAAAACAGAAAAACACATGAAATGTGATATTATTTACACTGCAGCTGAATTTTAGGAGACAGCAGTTATTGCTGAGAATAACAAAGCTGATAGGAACTGAAACAAATATTCATGAACTGTTGTCTTGCTTAACAGCACACTAGTCTAAGTGCTGCACTGCATTTCTAGGAAAAAATAAGTCTTCAAATCTTAAAAAAAGGGGGGGAATGATATTGCTGTAATAATATATATTTCAGTAGAGGAGCTGGAACATAACTGGTTTTTTTTTTTTAAGCGTTAGCATTGGGGAGTCCCTGTTCTTAAACATAATGCCATACAATGGAAACTTTCTTATTAATTACCCTGGAATTTCCACAGTCAGATTTTCCCCATGCTAGTTACAGGAACCAAAGGCTACATTTACATTCAATGTTTGCTGGGGATGTATTCCTTGAGCGGTTACTCCAGGAACTTCGTTTAAATGCGGTGCTGGCAAAGCAAAATCAGTCACCTTATGTGAGTGTCCTGCATAGTGCAGGGGGTTGGACTAGATGACCCATGAGGTCCCTTCCAACTCTATTATTCTATTATTCTATGAGGTACTCTGCACTAGCCCAAAATCTCATTCAAACTGGATAGCTAAGCAAAGAATTTTTGTTTATTTGTTAATTGTTTTTGCTGAAATATACCTTGTTCTATATCTTGCTCAAGTGGAAATTCAAGACAGGATACGGTCGTGTTGACTTAGCTCAAGAGCTACTTGGGGTGAATTTGATGTGTTTCCACAAGTTCAAGAGCTCTTGCACAAGTGGAATTATCCCATGGGACCCAGTCCAAAGACCCATGTTCCTAAAGCTGGAACTCTTGAACTCAGAGGGAATGAACACAAACAAACCACAAGATTAAAATTCCCAGTGAAAAAATAAACCACAGTCCAATACCGCATGAAATGTCAAGTGACACTGAACTCAGAGGCACAAAGAGCACTTAACTCTATAGTGAACTTCGTAAAAGAGAAAACATTATCCCATAACTATCCAACAGTATCTGTTGAAAGCTCTCCCAAGCTAGATCATAATAAGCTACCTTGTACTTTCTTTTGAAAGTATATAATGATTCCTAAGATCACTATCTCCAAGAACTGATGAGGCGGGACTTCCCTTTGCAGAAGCCATGTTGGTTATCCCTCAGCAGACTTTGTTCATCTGTATGGCTAATAATTCTATCTTTGATTACAGTTTCTACTAATTTGCCTAGAACCGGCATTAGGTTAACTGGCCTGTAATGTCCTGGTTTACCTCTGGACCCTTTTTAAAAATCAGTTTAACACTTGCTACTCTCCAGTCTTGTGGTAAAGTGGCAGAATTTAGTGATAGGTTACACATATGAGTTAGCAGAGCAGCTGACTCATATCTGAATTCCCTAAGTGTTGTATATGTGGATTTCAAGATACGTTGAGCTTGAGACTGGGATCCTGCACCTTCACTTGGGAATTGCCAGCCGTGGGCTCTTAGCCAATCATGGAACAGATTTATAGACCAATCATGGGTTAATGGCTAATCATGTGTCTTGATGGGAGGCTTATGTACCTAAGTTCCACAATTCTTTGTCTGGTTCTAGTAAAGTGTTTGGAGCTGAAGTGTCCATGTCTTCAGTGAAACCACAGATTTAATACTAAGGCCTCTTGAGTGTGTGTCATAATGACCTGGAGACTTATTGGGTTTTAATTTCCACAATAGGTCTAAAATTTCATTTCTCATCACCTCAGTTTGATTCAGTTCTTCAAACTCCCTCCTCGAAAATAGTAGCCGTGGCATGGGAACATGCCCCAGACTTTCCACAGTGAAAACATAGGCAAAAACATTATTGAGCTTCCCTGCTATCTCCCCATCTTCCCTTAGCAATCCCTTTATTCCTTGGTCATCCCAAGGCCCGACTGCTTCTCTGGCAGGTTTCCTGCTCCAGATATGCTTAAAGAAATATTTATAGTTTGTCTTGATTCTTTTAGCTATCTGCTCCTCAAATTCTCTTTTTATATGCCTAATTATTGATTTGCATGGCCTTCTCTGTTCAGTTCCTTGTGGCAGACCTACTTTTTAAAATCCCCTTTACTTTTTATAGCTTCCTTGACGTGCATAGTTAACCAAGAAAACATTCTTTTAGACGTGGCAGTGCTTTTCCTAACCTGTAGAATGCATTATATCTGGGTTTCAATTAGTTGTGGCTTTAGACAGCTTCCTAGCATCCTCAAGGAATTAGACTTTCAGTTTCCTGTTAACTATTCCCTCATTTTTTGTAAAATTCACTCTTTTGCGATCAAATGTTACAGCTTTGGACTTTCCACTGAGCCCTGCTCAGAACCGATTCAAAGATCACGACTCCTCTGGTTGCCTCTATGACCAGTGTACAGTCAGCTACGATGTCTAGGAATCTCATTTCTACAGCATGACTCGAGCTCATGTTTCCCCAGTCAATACGAGGGTTGTTGAAGTCTCCCAGGGTAATAATATTATTTGCTTTAGGCACCTTCCTTCTTTCCTTCTGCATCTCAAGAGCAGCCCCAAGGGTTTGATCAGGTGACCCACTTATAAGTAACTTGCATTTCCTACATTGACCCCACTTATAAGTCACTGTTAGGGCCCATTATTTCTACCCATATCACTTCTGTTCGAGCTCATGGCAAACCACTGCATCCCAGGTAAGTCCAGGAGAAGATCTAGCCCCAGGCACTGCTCAGCACTGTGATCAGTATGCACGCTCAACACTGAAAACTTAAAAATTTGCCCAGAGACACTGCTCCCGCTCAGCAAAACACACTCCATAAAAAAAAAAAATAACACAAAAAAATCAATGTTGCATTTAACTACTCCGGCATTTTGATTAGGCCATTATTTCCCATTAACTAAGAATTAATGCATCTCACATCAACGTTAAGATTGTTTTGAAAAAAAATTATCAGCCAGGAACTGCCAAAGCTGATGAAACATAAAACATGTGTAAGGAGATACAGCTGCTGCCAAGCCATTTGGTATGCAAAAAAGAAAAAAGGAAGAACAGTTTTATTGACAGAGAGTGAAAAGGCGACACCTAATCATGACTCCACTCTGAATCGGATCCCGGTGAAGGATAACGCACAAGTAGGAGTCCACTCAGACATTACTGGATGAGTACAAGAATTGTTTCTCTAGAGCAGGGGTAGTCAAACTGCGGCCCTCCAGATGTCCATGGACTACAATTCCCAGGAGCCCCTGCCAGCATTCGCTGGCAGGGGGCTCCTGGGAATTGTAGTCCATGGACATCTGGAGGGCCGCAGTTTGACTACCCCTGCTCTAGACCCACGCTGGCTTAGTAATGTCTATAAAGTCCAACATGAGTTGGCAAATGTAGAGGCTCCTTCTTTTGTTTGCATCAAACGCTTCAAGGAAGCCAGTCACGCTGCTATGGAACAGAATCCAATCGTTCAGCAGATTGCACCATGCCTCTTTCCAGTTCTGATTCACTGGAGAGTTGCAGAGTTGCAGGGAAGCAAAGGGCAGCTCCAAAACAACTAACCATGTGTCAGGCCTCTGTTTTGCGTGGTGACCAGCAGCTGGCCCCATTTGCAAGGTGGAATCTCAGGAATTGTTCACAATACCTGCAGATTTCCATCTCAACTTAGATGATACAATCCAAGTGGCTCAAGACAAGTAAAGTTTCTAGTCCTCGTGAAGCAACAGCTTCAAACGGACCCTGTGCATTCAATAATCTTTGCCTTTCGATCAATGACAAAGCAAGTGGTAGTCATGAACTGGGTAGAATTCACCATCCTGATTCTGAGGAGGTTCAGTACATCTGAGTTACAAGACTCCTTCCCCTGATGGGCTTTTGCATCTTTGATATATTGTGAGCCCTGAGGCCTCAGAGGACAGACATATACTGCAAACCCCCACAATCATCTCATAGCTTGGCACTGCCCTTAAACCCTATTAAGGCCAGCATTCAGATTCAGTATAAGACAGTTTTTATGTTCAGCTTAACTATTGCCCTAGTCCTTTCCAAAGATGATTTTTTCACATTCTGCAGCATGCTGCTAAGTGCTGACTAAATAAAGTGTTGCCTATGCATTTTTGGGTGGTTCAAAATGGCCCCCTTGATACTGGGGAGGAACCTTATGCCGAGGTTACAAATAATCAAGGCTCAGGAATTTTAACACAGCACAGCGACATCTAGTGGTGGCAACTGCAATAACGTCTCTGACAGTTGCTAAACACACATTATTAACCCACGGAAGATGATAGGATTTGGAATCCCTTTGGCAATTACTGGAGTACATACTGGTCCTAATTATAAAATCAAAACGTGGTGTGTTTTCTGTGATCTAAATATCATTCAAAACGACAAATAAGAGGAAGGAAGGAAGGAAGGAAGGAAGGAAGGAAGGAAGGAAGGAAGGAAGGAAGGAAGGAAGGAAGGAAGGAAGGAAGGAAGGAAGGAAGGAAGGAAGGAGAAATGGCCAGGGGAGATACAGGAAGGAAGGAAGGAAGGAAGGAAGGAAGGAAGGAAGGAAGGAAGGAAGGAAGGAAGGAAGGAAGGAAGGAAGGAAGGAAGGAAGGTGGGGTGATATATCTAAAATGAAGCTTTTGTGAATCTTGTGTATAAGAAGCACCATGTGAGCTCTGCAAACAAATTCTATATCAAATATTCTTGCATAAATTAGGCTAGAATCTGCTGGTAAGTGCAGCATACGAAAGCATTCAGGAACTTACGGCGTCCGAACTCCGATCAATAAACAGATGAGCATTTATTGATAACCGGAGCCAAGTTTAGCGGCTGACACAATGACAGTGCTATCAGAAGGAAATTATTCTTAAATGGGTAGTCTGTAGCAGCAAAAAATTTTAAAAGTGACAAGTGGCACTTCAGAATCTAAACAGAATGTATCCTAGAAGAAGCTTTTGCAAGTCAGAGCTGACTTTATCAGATGTACGAGAGGAGAAATACTTCCAGCATGTGGGGCTTAGCTGAGAGCAACCAACCCCTGGCACGGGCAGCCGTGGTGGGTGGCACACCTGGACAGGGATGGGGGACCCACAATCTTAAACAACTGATTGACTATGTCAGTTTTCATCTGCCTTTCCCCAACAGAGTTCAAAGCAGGTCACGGTGTTAACTTAAAAACATCATAAACACACTATGATAAGTAAACAGCAGAAAACCTACACAGGCTGGTTAATCTAGTATTCATAGTTTGTTTTATATCCTGCAATTGGTTTTGTGTCTCAACAAGAAACGCAGACTATAAATTTTTGGTGTAAAGCGCCGTCAAGCTGCAGCCGATTTATGGCCACCCAAGAAAGGGGCTTTCAAGGCCAGGGAGAAGCAGAGGTTTACCTCTGCAGAGTCTTCCTTGGTGGTCTCCCTTCCACGTACTGACCCTGCTTAGCATCAAAGATCTGACGAGACTGGGTTACACAATGTTGCCGTCCCTCCTGGACTATAAATACAAATAAACAATTCCAAAATAGAAGAAAACATTGATCCCTGGTGCAACAAATACATCTGCAAGCACAGTTCTTGTAGGAATGCCCACCTGAACAACTCTGCAATACACAGAGGTGACTAAAAGGCAGCCATGCAGGGATTGTTCTGAAATATCTGAGTGCCTGTTCCACCAAACTGAGGGGCCATCACTGAAAAGGCACTGGGGGGGAGGGCATCAACAAATTCACTTGCCTAGAAAAAGGAGTATGACTCCAGCTCCTACAGCTCAGCGTGACCCCATCTCTCCAACGCCATTCTCATGGCATGTAGCAAAGTACCCTTTTTCTGTATCAGTGGCATCATCTGGTCGGCAAAGGAAGTCACTTTCGGTTCACATGACAAAGGCAGCTTCGGTTTACAGTGGGAGGGTGGAAAACTCATGACAGAGATGCTCTTTGCAGCGGCATTCAACATGCAGATCAAGTCTCAGCATACGGGCGGCAAATTAAATCTGCATTAGGCAGCCATCATCTCCCCGGGATACAGTCCCTGCACTTTGACGATTAAGCCCACCTACCCAATGAAAGCAGAACAGCCCTGCGGATGGCATTATGGGAGACGGTCTCCTAGCACCTAAACCAATTAATTTTAATGTTTTTCTTTTTAAGACGCTACTTCCCCATCCTTGTTCTTCCCATATGATTTATCACCTAGGTTTCAACGGCATTCAACGGCAGCATTCGCAGGGCGGTAATTAATATTCCAGAAAAGCAACGCCGGCTCGCTTGGATCAGGAAATGCAAAAGACAGACGTTTGGCAGCCCTGCCTGAAGTTCACTGCCGATGTCAGCCACATCCAAGAGAGCAGACAAGGCAGCCTTTCTCGTAGCCGTTGAAGCGGGACCGTGAACCGTGAAAGAGTCTCGGGCGCTTTTTCCTGCACTCCGATGGTTTTGAAGGAAAGCTTTTGTCTTTCTGGAAAGCCTTGCAGAGGTACAGGAAGCGAATGCTAAACCCTTGATCTGGTGGTGCTAATGCCACAGGCAGCGGAGAGTGGCCAGTGTGGGTGTCAGAATGACACGGGGCTTAAAGGGATCGGGCATCATTCGAATCCACGCCGGTTGTCAACTGGAGAATCCAGAACCACAAGTGGGTGCAGCACAACCCATTCCTAAAGTGGGACTCAAGCACTGTTACCAGATTCAAGTAGGAGGAAGAAGAAGAAGAGTTGGTTCTAATATGCCGCTTTTCTCTACCCGAAGGAGGCTCAAAGCGGCTTCCATTCGCCTTCCCTTTCCTCTCCCCACAACAGTCACCCTGTGAGGTGGGTGAGGCTGAGAGAGCCCTGACATTACTGAAGAAGAAGAGGAGTTGGTTCCTATATGCTGCTTTTCTGCGGCTTACAGTCGCCTTCCCTTTCCTCTGGCCAAGTCACAATCTACTTGGTTGGTCACAACCAGCTTACAGCAAACCCAGCAAGGGGCTGTCAAGCCAAGTGAGGAGCCAAGGCGGTTTGCCATTGCCTTCCTCCTCTGCAGTTTCTCCCTCGGTGTTCCCCCGTCCAAGCACCTGCTTGGCTTCGAGATCAAACTATAGTGCACCATTCCAGGTGCAGATTCAGTTATTTAAACTACAAGCAAAAGGGGAAAGTATTCTGGTGAAAGAGGAAAGTTTTCAGTTTAAAAAAAAAAATGGGTCTCATGGTGCAAGTTGGGGCTAAATGCTGACTTTGTTCAGCAGATGCTGGCCACGATCCCTCTAGTCCAAGTCTTTATTCAGCACCACATGAGTCTGGAACCATAAGCACCAAAGAAGCAGCTTCAAGTGACTCTGTTGGATGGACCACAGGGTACTGAACTGGGTGCTTTGCAGGTCCTGCTCTGGTTCCATCTTTCTTGTACCTCTGGCCAGAAGAGGGGACTTAGAAGCATTTCATGCCAAGTGGCGGCTCCTAATCTGGCAAGCCTGCTCTTCCACATGCAGCCAGCTGGGAGACCTTGGGCTCGTCACGGCCCTGATAGTGGTGTTCCCACAGAGCAGTCCTGTTAGAGCTCTCTCAGCCCCACCTGCCTATCTACACACACACACACACACACACACACACATGTGGAGCTGCCATATCTAGAATCATAGAGTTGGAAGGGGCCATACAGGCCATCTAGTCCAACCCCCTGCTCAACGCAGGATCAGCCCAGAGCATCCTAAAGCATCCAAGAAAAGTGTGTACCCAACCTTTGCTTGAAGACTGCCAGTGAGGGGGAGCTCACCATATATAATGAAGAAGAACATCTGCCTATCAAGGTCACAACTGAGACCACAGTAACGTGGCCCCTTCATCCATCCATTACCAAAGCTACACGGGGAGGAAATACATGGAAATCCAACCACGCCTCTGGGAAGCCTAGTCCTCTGCATAAACTATGCAAGTAGAAACCCTAAAAAAAACCAGGTAGATTCATGCATTGGGGTACAGCCGTTTCAGGTACAGCTGTTCCTCAGCTCGCTTGGATGTTTCCCTCACAATGTCGGGAAAGTCTGCCTCCCCTAAATTCTTAAACTCATGCGCTGCACTGGGTGGGGGGGGGGGGAACAGAGCTGCTGAACTCCCTTTGCCGCAGAGCCGGCCACGTTTTATTGGTAAATGAAGCACTCCTTTTATAGTTTGTAAAACACTTCAGACTCATTAGGCGTGAAAAGCTCCTGTATAAAAAATCTTGGATATTAATCACAGCCGTTTGCCTCCAAGTTTCAAGCACTTCTTTGCCGGAGTTTGAACTCCTTTTCCTATCACCGCCTTGAAATGAGTTTGAGTGCAAATGAGATGCGGCTCTCGGATTCAAAGCTCGGCTCGGGAGAGTTCACGGCATCCTCGAGCCCGGCAGGGAATCCATTTAATTCTCACATTTGCGGCTCATCCAGCTCCTTACGGTGCACAGAGCAGCATACATGGGAAGGATCATCTCACTGTACCCATACCATGAGTGGGAAACTGGAATGCCTGGCGATAACGGGGCACCTCCCAGCATCTTGATTCGTTGCTTGCCGGCACTTTAGGAGCCAGCAGGAGGAAACAGGGGCCAACATGTAGCATGCAAGGGTGGTGCTCCTGTGTTTACATCAGGTGCTATGGTTAAAAGATGGGCTTTTAAGTGCTGGAGGGTCCACCGACATCAGCCTGGCAACACAGTGGTAAATAAGGGCAAGAAAATAATGGGTTTCCATAAAGCGAACATGGTTTATAGTGTGGCGTGTATAGTGTACCCAGAAGATTGTCCGACAGCCAGGCAAAGAACGTTTGGAGGTGGCTTGCACATCAGGATCCCCTTGGTGTAGTGGTTAGGAGCGCAGACTTCTCATCTGGCGAACTGGGTTTGATTCCCTGCTCCTCCCACGCATGCAGCCAGCTGGGTGACCTTGGACTCACCACAGCACTGATAAAGCTGTTCTGACCGAGCAGGAATATCAGAGCTCTCTCAGCCTCACCCACCTCACTGGGTGTCTGTTGTGGGGAGAGGAACGAGATGGCAATCATAAGCCGCTTTGAGACTCCTTTGGGTAGAAAAAAGCAGAATATAAGAACCAACTCTTCTTCTTCTTCTGCAGTAATATCAGGCCTCTCTTAGCCTCACCTCCCTCACAGGGTGTCTGTTGTGGGGAGAGGAACGAGATGGCAATCATAAGCCGCTTTGAGACTCCTTTGGGTAGAGAAAAGCAGAATATAAGAACCAACTCTTCTTCTTCAGTAATCTCAGGGCTCTCTCAGCCTCACCCACCTCACAGGGTGTCTGTTGTGGGGAGCGGAAAGGGAAGGCGACTGTAAGCCGCTTTGAGACTCCTTCGTGTAGAGAAAAGCGGCATATAAGAACCAACTCTTCTTCTATTATCCTCTCATCCAAAGCTCAGGGCATGCCAACTTTATGACAGCATCTAAGACTTCAATATACAGCAAAACACAACACCAAATGGGTTAGTGCCTTTGGGGATTCCTTCTTCATCATGGCCAATGATTGTAGAGGAAAGGGGTTGCACTGGCCACCCTCTGAAAATGTTTCCCATAACACAACACTCTGTTTGCATGTGCTTGAAATTCTCCTGGCCTTTGTGCACAATGGCACAGTTCTTGGGTGGAGGAAGGTGCATTTTCAGTGGCAGCAAAGAAGGCATTGTCCTGCCCCAAACCTTGCTCTGCCCAGGCTTTACCCTGATATTTCCAGGTATTCCCCAACCCAAAGTTGGCAACCATGACCCTTTCACAAGACATCTTCCCTTTTGTCTCATAATACCGCAAGAAAAGGATGCTGGAAGAAGCAACTGAGGCCAGAAACGGGCGTGTGTCTGTAGGAATGAAATCCAGTAGTTATTACCAAACTTGTTAAGGTCAAATTCTCTCTCTTTTTTTTTTACGTTGAATCGCAGGAGAGTTCATCCCTCCTGCACCCCAAAAGTCTGTAGGGCACAAATGACTTTTCTGATCGTCTGTGGAAGAACACTTATTGGACGTTCCCCCTCAGCCTAATAAAACCAGCTCGTCGAATGACATTATAAATGTCAAGCAGGAAAGCTGAAATACTACAAATACATCTCTTTATTTTACTAGACTCTAAAAGCGCAACCTGTATACAGTTTAGTGGCGCTTTAAACCTGTTTTTTTTATCACGGTAAAACTTGCTGTGTTAAATGGTTCATTATCTGTTTCATTTAGAGCTCTGCCAATAAAATATTGTTGAGGGGAAGAAAAAAGAGATTCCTCGTTTCTTGTTTATGTTTAATGAGGTGTTCTTTTTTGTTCTCCGGCACGCATGCAGGTACAGCAGCCGAGGTCAGGTGAATAAAGTACATGATGAAAACCGAGGCACTTCATTGCAGTGGCAAACCTGGGTAACGGCGCTTCATGAGCCAAGGGTGGTTTCTATAAGAAGAGTTCCAGTAGGGCTGCGGATCTGATCCACCTGTATTTGGGCGTGGCTGGTAATGTACAATAATGTCCAGAGGGACGGACCAGATCCAATGGGATTAAATTAATTCAAAAGAAATTCCGTCTAAACATCCGGAAGAAGTTCCTGACAGTCAGAGCGGTTCCTCAGTGGAACAGGCTTCCTCGGGAGGTGGTGGGTTCTCCATCTTTGGAAATTTTTAAACAGAGGCTGGATAGCCATCTGACAGAGAGGCTGATTCTGTGAAGGCTTAAGGGGGTGGCAGGTCACAGTGGATGAGCGATAGGGCTGTGAATGTCCTGTATAGCACAGGGGTTTGGACTAGAAGACCCAGGTGGTCCCTTCCAACTCTATGATTCCATGATTCCATGATTCCATGATTCTATGATTCTATGAACTGGCCCCGGAATTTTTTATTTAATCTATTTTTCCCTATCCTTCTTCTAAGGATCTCAGGGTGGCATATGTTGGTCTCCCTTTCTTCTTTTGGCTAAAGATCACCCTCCAAATTTCACACCATGATGATCATCATCTGGGTCAATCAGTCGCGAATTCTTCCTGAAAACTAAAGTGACTGAACAGAACTTATTTAGTTTGGTCACATGACGAGAAGCCAGGACTCACGGGAAAAGACAATAGCGCTGGGGAAAGTTGAAGGCCGCAGGGAAAGACGCAACATGGAGTGGATGGTCTTAAAGGAAGCCATAGTCTTCTGCATGCAAGACTTGAGCAAGGCTGTTAACAACAAGACACTGGGGAGGCTATTCTTTTTTTATTCTTGATTTATTTCTTGGAATTGTATCCTTCTCGCCACGGCTCATAGCCATAAAAACCAGCACAGTCAATAAAACAATTCCAATAAAAACTTCAATTTACAGTAAATAAAATATATGTAAGCTTCGTCACATGGTTTTCGTAATGGGGGGTTGCTGTTATATAGAAGAGGGTCCATTAGATGGTAACAACATTCTGGCCTCAATCGAATGCCTGGCGGAAGGGCTCCGTCTTGTAGACCTTGTCGAACTTGCTAGCTCCGACAAGGCCCTTCGTTCTTCCAGGAGCTCATTCCAACACGTAAGGGCCAGGACCGAGAAGGCCCTGGCCCAGGTTGTCTGTGAAGAATTGAAGAACAAACAGAGCAGTTTGATGTTTAGGAGCATCACCTGTTGCAGGCTTCATTGGTGTGAATTTAAATGTGTTTATATCCTCCCTTTCTTTCTCTGTGGAACTGAAGGTGGCCCAGATGGTGCAATCTCTAGAAAACTCTGCAATCAAGCTTTTAGAGGTCTCCTATCCAGGCATCTGGCTGTGTCTTTCAGGTCATTCCCAGAGGCCATCTATCCATGCCTCTGAGTTGCTGGTCTAACCTGAATAGATCTGGCAGGCCTGAACCTGTCAGAACTCCAAACTTAAGCAAGGCTGACCCAGGCTACTGTTTAGATGGGAGACCTCCAAGGATCTGAATGGTGTTCTTCCAAGGAAGAAGAAGAAGAGCTGGTTCTTATATGCTGCTTTTCTCTACCTGAAGGAGTCTCAAAGCAGCTTACAGTCACTGCAATCAAATCCAGCTCACCAGATTAGAAGTCTGCACTCCTAACCGCTACACCAAGCCGACTCAAGTTCTGAGATGCCACTTGGAGACTGGCACCTCTACGTAATGCAAACGTTTTGGCCCAAATAGAGGTGCCCGATGGTGGAGGAGGAACCTAGAAGACTGCTCGTCCCCACAAGCCTTTTTATGCACAAGAGCATGACGGACTGTCATGCTACCCTTTCCTTTCGCTGGCACAACCCCATGTGAATTTTTCACATTTTTCACAGTCAGAGTAGTTCAGCAGTGGAGTAGGCTGCCTAAGGAGGTGGTGAGCTCCCCCTCACTGGCAGTCTTCAAGCAAAGGTTGGATACACACTTTTCTTGGATGCTTTAGGATGCTCTGGGCTGATCCTGCGTTGAGCAGGGGGTTGGACTAGATGGCCTGCATGGCCCCTTCCAACTCTATGATTCTATGATAGAATACTGGGAGTGCTCTTTTATACACAATGCCGAGGATAATACGGAGCCTCGATGAAGCCCGAAAGTTGCTGATCAATGCATGTGGCGTATTGCCTCTTTGCATTAGCGACTCTCATGCCTGCTCCATTAACGGTGTGGCGGCATTTGCAAAAAAATATCAGCAAGCTGCACCGAGGGAGGACTTTAAACTTGGAAATGGCAGCCACCCGCGGATGCACAGAAATATTCTTCTCCCTCTCACCTCCAGACTCCCCACTCCTCATTTCCAAGGCAGCCTCCACTTCCCCAAGTAGCTATTTATGATAGCTTGGCTTCTCCACCCTCCCCGCCTAATTTCTCACTGCGTGACTTAATAGATTTTCTCTTCGAGGATGATTCTTTATTCCTTCCCTGCTGTGGAATGTTTTTCACAGAGGCAGACTTAATTATTTATTCCGCACCTCATGCTGCAGCACAAGATCGGCCGTATTTCTTAAGGTGGTTGGTTGATGATGCATCTTTTCCCTTTGCTGACGCAAGGCGACAAGGGAAGTTGGGGAGGGGGTGTTTAATGGCGGGTTTGGGGGTTCTTTAAAAAATTAGAAAAAGGCCACACTTGCAGGCCGGCATTAGGGATGCCGGTCCCTAGGTGAGACTGGGGATCCCCTGGTTTTGTGGCTCCTCTCCAGGCAACAGAGATCAGTTCCCCTGGAGAAAATGTCTACGTCACCCCAAACCTGCCTATCCCCAGCTCCACCTCTAAAGTTTTATTCATCCCTCTCCCAAATGAAGAACTTTCCTGAGCAAGACCCTTGTCTCCACCAAGGAGGACCTGGGCTGGTTGGTCTGTTTGTGTTTCTTGTGGCTCAGAGTTGGCCACTAGGGTTTCTATGGTTGGCTTAGTCCCTTTCAGTCTTCTGACAATTTGGGGTGATGTTTGGGATTTTCCCTTCTCTAATTTTGGACAGAAAGCTCTTGTATGACCCTCTGGCTGACAGTGATAACACACTAACCCTCCCAGTCTGTTTTGTGGGGGAACGTCACACCTTGGAGGGTTCAGATTAGATGACTCAGTTTTTCTAGATGGGAGGTGGAAAAAGTGATTGGCAAGATGGCGGAAGTGTGGGAAGAGACCCCCCCCCCAAGTTCCCCTCAATCTAATCTAATAGTGGTGGCTTCAGATACTGTTTTTTTGTTTTGTAACCCCAAGGAGACATCTGAATTGTGAGGGAAGTTGCCTCTAGAACTGTTCTTAAGCCTATTCGTTGCTTCAGTTCTTCAGATTTTGTGCCTTTACTCCCCTCAACCCATCTATTCAAGGTTCTAGCTCAATGACAACCTAGGTGGCCACATGTTTCATCTTGCTTTCTTTTAATTTCCCTAAAGACTTTTCCACTTTGTTCTCACTTAGGGATTCCAGCCTCCAGGTAGGACCTGGGGATTCCCTGGAGTTACAGCTCCTCTCCAAGCAAAAGAGATCACGTCCCCAGGAAAAAAATGGATGCTTTGGGGGACAGACTCTATGGCATTGTGCCCCACTGAGGTCCCTGTTCTCCCCAGGCTCCATCCCCTACTCTCCAGGAGTTTCCCAGCCTTAATCTAGAATCCCTACTCACACACCCCATCTATGGCAGGAGGTCTTGGGGGACCTGGCATCCCCATCAACCCTTCAGTGCCATTCCTCATGAGGGCCAACCCTTCCCTCCCCAACACCTCCCCATCCAGTCCTCCAGCTAATATGGCAGATAGCATCTTGTCCACACACCAGCCTCCCAAGAAGAAGATGCAGTGGCCAAGAAGCTGCCCAACAACTGCCAGAAGAGGCAGCCATTAGAACTCCTAGAATCATAGAATAATAGAGCTAGAAGGGACCTTCTGAGTCTAGTCCAACCCCCTGCACTGTGCAGCACACTCACAACCCTATCGCTCATCCACTGTCACCTGCCACCCCCTTGAACCTTCACAGAATCAGCCTCTCTGCAAGATGGTTATCCAGCCTCTGTTTAAAAATCTCCAAAGATGGAGAACCCACCATCTCCCGAGGAAGCCTGTTCCACTGAGAAACTGCTCTAACTGTCAGGAACTTCTTCCGGAGGTTTAGATGGAATTTCTTTTGCATTAATTTCATCCCATTGGTTCTGGTCCGTCCCTCTGGGGCAAGAGAGAACAACTCTGCTCCATCCTCTACATGGCAGCCTTTTAAATACTTGAAGATAGTTATCGGATCCCCTCTCAGTCGCCTCCTCTCTTGGCTAAACAGACCAAGCTCCCCCAACCTTTCTTCATACGTCTTGGTCTCCAAACCCCTCAGCATCTTCGTTGCCCTCTGGCAATCATCCCCCAAAGTCCCGCCTCCCCTCCAGGGCTCTGAACCAATTGCCCCCTGTTTTAAGTGTGCCGTCTGCCAGTACATGGAAAGACGATTATTACTCTTCTATGCCATTGCTTAGAGTAGCGGTGGGCAAAGCATGCTGCTGGTAAGAGGCCGCCTGCCATAGTAGGAGGCCTGGCACCGTAAAAGCATCCATTTTTGTTACCAAATCAGGAAGCAGATGGACGGGGAGATACGTCATCACAGTATAATGTCCAAACCGTAGTAGGGAGCACCTCAAGCTTTTTAATTCCAGTGTCTACAAGAGCAGATGGCTAAAGAAGCATGTTTATCTCCAGAATAATTTTAATAACAGGTTGCGTTGGGGGGAGGAGGGTTCTGTAACGTGGTGCGTGTAGGTATGTCATATAACTGATAAAAAGAGCATCTGGACAGGAGGTTCACAACGCCTTGGGGAGCCACACGGACTGCAGCTCAGCATCCAACTGTTAACGCTCTGACATGCCTAGGAGATGAAGCATCGTTTGTGAACCATTCATCCTGCAGGGGCAGCGTAGGATGTCGAAACACATGCTCCTTGTTTGCCTTCACGTACCCTGGACTCATCCTCCAGTCCCGTCTGTCGCTCAACTTTCAGAATCCCTGGGAACCGACCAACTGCCTCCTGACCTTAAAAAATGATTCAAATGCTACCTTTGCTGCAAAGGAACAGCTGTAGCATTCTCCAGACCCACGCCACTCCATTTGTAAAGAGGCACGGCGTGGGCGGGTAGGAAGATGGTTATTTCTCATGACACTGGCAAGATGGCGGAAGTGTGGGAAGAGACTGTATCCTAGAATCATAGAGTTGGAAGGGGCCATGTAGGCCATCTGGTGCAACCCCCTGATCAATGCAGAATCAGCTTAAAGCATCCATGATGAGTATCTGTCCAGCTGCTCCTTGAAGACTGTCAGTGAAGGGGAGCTCTCCACCTCTTTAGGTAGTCAATTCCACTCCTGAATTACTCTGACTGTGAATTTTTTTTCCTGGTATCTAGCCCATACCATTCTACATGCATTTAAACCAACTACTGTGGATCCTATCCTCTGCTGCCATCAGGAACCACTTCCTGCCCTCCTCCAAATGACAACCCTTTAAAGCCATAAATGGGGCAATCCTGTCCCTCTCCACCTCCTCTTTTCCAGGCTGAACATTTCCAAGTCCCTCAGCCTTTCCTCATAGGGCTTGGACCCCAGGTCCCAGATCACCCTTGTCTGTCTCCTCTGAACCCTCTCAATTTTGTCCACATCCTTTTTGAAGTGTGGCCTCCAGAACTGCACACAATATTCCAGATGCACTCCGACCAATGTTGTGTACAACAGGACTATAACATCTTGAGACTGTGATGTTATGCTTCAGTTGATACAGACCAAGACTGCATCTGCCTCCTTTACTGCTGCATCACACTGTCTGCTCATATTTAGCTTACAGTCCACAAGTACCTCAAGATCTCATCCATATTCACACTACTACCAAGAAGTGTTTCTCCCATCTGGTATGCCTGCTTCTCATTTTTGTAACCCAGATGTAGAACTCCGCACTTTTCCTTATTGAATTACATCTTGTTCTCATTTGCTTACTTTTCCAGCATGTTCAGATCTTGTTGATCTGTATCTTCTGGGTATTCACTAGTCTTCCCAATTTGGTGTCATCTGCAAATTCAGTGTCCCTCTACCCCCACATCCAGTTCATGGATAAAAATATTGAAAAGGAATGGACCCAGTACCAAGCCCTGTGGCACCCCACTGCTGAATTCCCTCCAATCTAATGAAATACCATTCATTACTACTTTTGGGGAGAACCCAAAATCTAGTCATCCACTGAGTGTGATCTAATAAGCCTGTTCCTCCTCTAACCCTGTCCTCCTCAAGGTCCACTCCAAAATCTCCAGGTATTTCCAACCTCAAGGTGGGAATCCCACAAAATGAAGGAATTTTTGTTTGGACACTCTCTCTCTCTCTCTCTCTCTCTCTCTCTCTCTCTCTCTCTCTCTCTCTCTCTCTCTCTCTCTCTCTCACTCTCTCTCTCTCTCTCTCTCTATCTATCTATCTATCTATCTATCTATCTATCTATCTATCTATCTATCTATTTGATTTCTATACCACCTTTCCATATGTCTCAGGGCGGTTCACATACAACATGGGGGGATACATGGAACGATTTAAGCCTAAACTTAAAAAATAAAAACAAAAACAGTCCAAACAGGGCTCAAACTTGAGTCAGTCTAAAGAGAAGTGGGCTCTTAGAGCAGGCTTTCTCAAGCAGGGTTCTGTGAAACCCTGAGGCTCCTTGATGGCAGGAGTTAAATAATTTCAAATATATATTTAAAATGCGTTAGACATGTATTGGGTGATATGACCATATATGGTTATGTCAAACTCCCCGCCCCCCCCTTCCAAAATGGCCAATGATGAGCCTGGAGGAGGTGGAAAGGGGAGGGGCCCCAGGTGGGCGGGTCCACAGCTTTGCTTCCCAAACATATTCTGCACGTTTGTGCCACTTCTGGGGTTTCTTGAAGCCTGAAGAATGTTTCAGGGGTTTCTCAATGGTAAAAAAGTTGAGAAAGGCTGCCCTAGATAGTCGTCTATTAAGATGGTATTGTTAAGAGGGTGCCCTTGGCACGTTTTGGGTATCAGAATACAGGCAAACGGAGAAAAGCAGTTTCTAAATCTTGGTGAACCTAATTCAAATCTTATCTTAAATATTCCGTTCCAGCACCTGCACAAATTAAAATACCGTCACAGCTTCTTCTTTTAAATCTCATTCATTCTTTTCTCTTTTTTTTTCAAAAACAGAGGGAAAATCTTTTCTTCCCTTTGAAAAACAACAGAAAGCTTTGCAAGGGGAGGATTAGGAACGGCAAAAGTATTTACTTCTGAGGACGGTTTGGGCTCTGTAATGAAAGAATTAAGCACACACAGAAAAATTAAGTATCCCGAGGGTAACACATGTGCCAAAAGATGCGTCTCCTCCAATGCTGATGTTTTCCTAAATCTATCACAAACAAGCTTACCGAACATAAGTTCTGCTACTTATGTACACAGACGTGCAAAGGCATACAAAACATCTGACTCATCTTCAGACAATAAAAATATTCCCTCATTTTAGCCTATTTATCCTTCTGAAGCTTCCCTCAAGGGGTAAATCTCCATACAATCTGCTTAAATGAGGCCTGCTTATAAATCCTTCTAAAATAGGATAAATAACTGGGACTGAATCAGTGTTCCTTTAAAAAAATGCGTAAGAGGGAGGAAGTACAGTCTGTACAGCGGAATACGTCTCCCACTCCTCCAAATTTGCCTTCACCCCGAGGAATTATCACTGACTCAAGATGGCAGGGCAAGCCATGCCAGAGGAAACATTTTTTTTTTTTTTTGCAGCTGAGGAAGAGAACAAACAAAAAAGCTCTCCCAAATGGTCCTCTCCCAAGCCACAAAAAAATAATAAAAATAAAAATGACAGATGCCTAAACGGATGTTCCACAATAGGAACCTAAAATAAACATCTGCATCTGTAAATAGGATTCCAAGGGGAACAAGGGAGATTTACATCTCTCTCTCTCTCTCTCTCTCTCTCTCTCCCTCCCTCCCTCCCTCCCTCCCTCTCTCTCTCTCTCTCTCTCTCTCTCTCTGCATTTTTAAAAGATGGTTGGTCAAGTGACGTCCCCATGGCCTAAATCCAGCTCTCGCAACCCAGTCAAGTCCTCAATCCTGAGTCCTTCTTTGGGTCAAACCAGCGCTGCGGTCTCTGAGGTGGATTTGGTCATCCCCACTCAGAAGTTAGAGCATAATCCCAAAACACAACATAGTAGACGAACAAGCCATTTAGTAACCAATACTATGCAAATTTCACTGTGAGTTAATTAGTATGCTCCACTTGGGAAATTACTGGAGACATGGAGGCAGTACCCGTGGAAGGCGGAATCTGGGGAGGGAGGGAGTTCAGAAGGGAGCCAGGGGCTGGAACCGGCCCATCCAGGGTTCTTATCTGGCCTGTGAGCAATTATTAAAGGCTTAATTAATTATTAAAGGCTCAACCAGGGTTTCGTGAAACCCTGGGGTTTCTTGATGGCCCTGGAAGGGTTTCCTGAATGAGTGAGAGTTGGTTCATTTTTAATATTTTTTACAAAATTGCTAAACATTTATTGGGTGATGTAACCAAATATGGTCATGTTGACCAACCTGCCCTACAAATTGGCTTATGATGGACATGGGGGGGGTAGGAAAGGGGGGGCGAGTGACCATGTACACAGCTATGCTTCCCAACCATATTCTGCATGATCGCACCATTTGGGGGGATTCTCAAAGCTTGAAGAACGATTCAGGGGGTTCTGAATGGTAAAATAACTGAGAAAGGCTGGATTATAATGAGGGAAGGTGAGAGGCTGCTTGGGGGGAGGGGAGTGGGCACGTGCCCCCATGTGGGTGGTTGATGCAGTCAAGAAATAGAAAGGAAATTGCTAGGGGGTGGGACTAGGAAGCTGAGGTGAAATACTATGCATGTGTGTGGGGGAGAATGGCAAAGGTGAAGAAAACAGAGGCATGGTGTTCGGAAAAAACGTTCTATTGGGGGCGGAGCCAAGCAGCACCAATTGGCAGCCTCTTTCCCCTTCTCTCGGTCTGTAAGGGAAAGGGGGCTGCAGAATGAGAAAAAAAACACCCCTTGGAGGTTTCTCCATAAGGTCTCCCTCTCAGGGGGGATAATAACTGGGGTCAGTGTAGTCAGGGGAACAAGGTTCATACCTGCCCCTCCCGAGCTAGGACCCAGCCATCTGGGTCACCTGGGACTGGTCGCTCAGCCTGGCATGCCTCAAAGTGTGGTTGGTGGTAGTGGTGGGGATGGGGTGTTGGAGGGGGCAGTCCAGTGAACCTCCTCTAGATCTTCAAAGGTAGGATGGGGGAAGAGAGGATACAAAGAGTGAGAGATGGATCATAGCCATGCTTGGCTGCTGAGGCTGGGCCTATGGAGGAGGGGGGCTGAAAAACTACCTTATTTATTTATTTACTACCTTATTTACATGCAAGGAAGAGGACCAATCTCCTAAAAGTGCTCTATATACAAAAAGTAGCTCATTTGTCCAGCAATGTAAAATACTCTCCCTTTTATGGTGCCCCTTGGGGAAAAAATTAGTCTTGCATATGATTAAATACATTGGGGCTTTGTGGGTTCCACATTAAATCAATTGCTTTCACTCCCAGGAACCTATTGCTCTTGTTTGTATTTTGCATTAAAAATAATCTTAATTGGATTTGCCATGTCATTTGTAAAGTTAACATCTCCAGTATCTGGCATTACATTTTATGGCAAAAACGACACGGCTTGACAAAATAGCATTTATGTCAGATCCAGCCCTCACAATAAATGAGTTCAACATTTCTGCACTAGAACATGTCCTCCGTAGCTGTCATTTCCTCCAGAAGAACTGATCTCTGTAGTTAGGAGGAGGAGGAGGAGAAGAAGAAGAAGAAGAAGTTGAAGTTGATTTTTATATGCCACTTTTCACTACCCAAAGGAGTCTCAAGGCGGCTTACAATCGCCTTCCCTTTCCTCTCCCCACAGCAGACACCCTGTGAGGGAGGTGAGACTGAGAGAGCCCTGATATTTCTGCTTGGTCAGAACAGCTTTCTCAGTGCTGTGGCAAGCCCAAGATCACCCACCTGGCTGCACGTGGAGGAGTGGAGAATCAAACCCGGCTCACCAGATTGAAAGCCACCACTCCCAACCCTGAGGGAAACTACTATTTGCCCAACCAAGTAAGCTTACGAGTAACTTGTTAGCTCATGCAAGTTTCACCAGTGGGTCACATAATTGGTCCCCGGGGGCCATTTCATGTTGGTGCCATAGGGAGCTTTATCTCGCCTCCCCAAGTGCTGATGTCTTGATCTGAACTGGACCCACACATGCCTGAGAATTAGGTTTCAAGAACTCCCTTAGACTGTCCTGATAGGACCTGTGGCAGACCCATGGGGGATTCTAGGGCTTTGTAGCACATTAGTTGGCCCTGAATAAATAAACATAGCATCTGTGACATACTGTAAGTGAAGATGAGTTTAAAACCCACTGTGATTTTAAAACGTTACTTCCTTTAAGTATATCTTTTCCTCTGAGCTTTTTAAAACTCCTGTACAGACTTCTGCAGACTCCATGGATCTACTAATTAACAGTTCTATTAATTATTCCAGTTTCAAGCCACTGAAATGGAGTATCTCTGTATAGGATAGTTTCAGAGAGTAGCCATGTTTGTCTACAGTAGACGATCTCCATTCCAGCAACACCCTAGAAACTAGTACTGTTTGGGGAGTATAAGCTTCCAAGAGCCCATGCTCCCTTCACCAGACACAAGTAAGAACTGAGATCCCTAAATTCTTATATCCCCATCGGTAGGTGGGAGAGATGTTGCAAGGGAAGGAGTTAAGATGCAAAGATACAATGCAGACTCTTATGAGCTTAATTAGAGCATGGAGGAAGTTATTAGAAAAAAAATTGGTCTCTAGGGTTGCTACTATATTTGAATTTAGTGCTGTATAGCAGTGGTCCACAACCCCCGGTCTGGGGACCGGGACCGGTTCGTGGATCAGTTGGTACTGGGCTGCGGCTCCTCCTCATCTTCCTCCCTGGCTGCTGCCTTGGGGGCTGCCCTGCCACTCTGCCACCGGCTCACCTTTGGTGCTCTGCTGAGGCCATCATGGCTGGGGCTCCCCCTCAGCATGGCACTGCACAGCTGCTGCTGGCAGCGCCCCCCAGCGGGCAGTGGGAAGTCAGGGGCACCGGCGGGAAAGCAAGTGGAGCAGGGGCTCAGGTGGCGGTGACGTCCCTAAGCAAAAGTCTACCCCACCCTCCCGGGCCTCAGTAAAATTGTCAAGCGTTGACCGGTCCCCGGTGATAAAAAGGTTGGGGACCACTGCTGTATAGGATGATTCTAGAAAACTCTTATATTTAAGGATCTAAAATTATTTGAATTGGACGACCAAAAGGTACCATCTTGAAATTACTTAAAATTACTTGAATTGGACAACCGAAAGGTACCATCTATAAACAAGGATGGGTCAACTCTACTGTTTACATGGCATATTCAAGGCCATGTGGAATTTTACAAGACCAACCTACACCCATTAAAGACAGAATGCTGTGAGGCTAGAACGACAGTGGAATCAGGAAGAGCCCAATTATTTTTGTGGAAATCCTCTCTTTTCAAGCATGCAATATCTCATAGTGATCATATTCCCGGTGTTGTAGAGCAGTGGTCCCCAACCTGCAGGCCGTGGCCCGGTGCCGGGCCGTGAAGGCCATGGCACCGGGCCGCGGTTCCCTCTCCCCGCCCCCCTCCACAGTAAAAAACTTCCCAGGCCGCAAGCTTGCGGCCCGGGAAGCTTCTTACTGCGGGAGGGGGGGAGAGGGAATCAGGGCTGCGCCGCGCATTACGCATGCACGGCCGAAATCGAGCATGCGTGGCATTTCGCGCATGCGCGAGATTGCCGCACATGCGCGATTTCGGCCACACCTGCGCAATGAGCAGGCGCGCATGCGTGATGTGCGGGCGCGGGCAGTTGCCCTGCCGGTCCCCAGCCAAAACAAGGTTGGGGACCACTGTTGTAGAACTTTTTTATTCCTTGCTTTATTATCAGAGCCTGTTAGGGGCAGTTCTTTCCTGTTGCCCCCAGATGCCGATAGGAAATGTGTACTCTGCTGATTTAGAACGAGGGCCCCGCGCTTGGCTTGCTTGTTTGTTCTTTTTTCAGATTTTTCATTCTCTAGGCTGTATCGATTAAACCGAATGGATATTAAATGCTGACAAATAATTCTGCCTTGCTCACGAGGTAGATTTTGTTTCCCAAGGTTCCACACTTCATTGCTAAATAACCTTAATGCCAAGGACCTCTTCTATTAGCAATGCTTCTGCCTTCTCTAACACAAGCACCTTTTCAATCAACCTCTTGGGTGCAAGTATGTAATAAATAGCCATCTTAGGTCAGGGTTTCTATTGGTTAACAAGCCAAGCATAAGAATATTTTCAAGGCTAAACCATTGATAATGTTCTAAACAGGATCATTAATGCCACAACTATGGGCCACAAAAAATCCATACAACCCGAACAGATGAAAAATAGCTTCTGGTCCGTTTGAACGGACTGTATGCAACTAGCCACACATATGGCAAAACTCACAAAAATCGTTTACGCACTGGAGGTTTCATGCCGGGCTGCAGGCTGGAGTTTTAGATTTGGCAGATTGCCCCACCTCTTCCTGCACCCACACGGGGGAGCATTTGGCCGCAAGCTTGCGGCCCGGGAAACTTCTTACTGCGGGAGGGGGGGAGAGGGAATCAGGGCCGCGCATGCGCACATGTGCGCTGCGCGGTGGAAATCACGCATGCGTGGCACTTTCGCACATGCGCGATTTCGGCCGCGCAGAGCGCATGTGTGCATGCGCGGCCCGGCCGTGCATGCGCGCTGCGCGGGCGGGGCAGTTGCCCTGCCGGTCCCCAGCCGAAAAAAGGTTGGGGACCACTGCCTTACCACTAAAGGGGGTGGCTGAATATAACCCCATACCTAGTAATGTACCAGTAAATTTTCATTGACAGAAGCACCAGAAACTACATAGTGCACAATCCTGGACTATGAAATGCTTAGTCCCTCCTTGTGTTCACAGGATAAATGTGATTGTTTCATCCTGGTTTGAAGCAGAACAGGTAGGTCCCAGTCTAGTAACACCTTATAATCCACCCAGGGTTTCAGGGGATGAGTTTTCAAGAATCAAAGCTCATCTCATCAGATATGTGTAGATTACATTTCATTTTGTTCATATTTTCTGAAAGTGTTGAGCGCATGGTTAAAGGACAGAAGGCATGTCTAAACAACTGTATTCCGCAGTTCCGGTTGGATCACTGCAGCACAATATCACCAGTGTGGGAAATGTCTTATCCTCTCACCTGGGACATCGTTTTGTATCCATTAAAACAGGGGTAGTCAACCTGTGGTCCTCCAGATGTTGCTGACAGGGGCTCATGGGAATTGTAGTCCATGAACATCTGGAGGACCACAGGTTGACTACCCCTGCATTGGAAAACCAGCATAGCCTTTGTTAGTTAGTGCTTCTTTCAAAGAGCATCACAATTTGTTCCACACACAAATGAAGCTGACACACTGAATTGGACTCTTGGTCCATCAAGGTCAGTGCTGACTATTCAGACTCAGAATGGCTCTTCAAAGTCTTAGGTAAAGGTTATTTCACATCACCTCCTACCTGATCCTTTCATCTGGATCATCTAGGGTTCGAACCTGAGACCTTATGCATACAATCACAGGCTCTTCCATTGAGCCACAGGCCCCTCCCCTGAGCACTCTATCTAACACTACCTGGGCTGCCAAATTCCTCTGTATGTAAATGTGGATGTTAGCCATCCAGTGTAGGCTTACAATGCACGGATGTTTTCCCTTGATGTCACCATGTCATCCTGTATTTATTTTCCTCCTTTCAGCACAGTTTGCTTTCTGGTCACTGTTTCCCCATGTTTTCTGTGAATGTTTGGGTGCAGATTTTTTCCCTTGTTTTGCTTCCAAGCCAAAGGCAATTCAAAAGCGTACAGATTCCCTTGGATCTCCCTCCAACCTTTTGCCACTGCTTGAAGGCCACTCCCCATCCAGACTGAGGTCGTTCCACCCCTCTGCACCTTCTACCATCCTCCCCCCTTCATTGGTATACAAGCTCCTTTTTCCTCAAATGGTTTTAATTTTTACAAGCAGCATTAGTCTAGTAATGTGAGACTATCACTAGCCTGGTATCTCTGAATTAAAATAATTTAAATGATAGGGGAAAGTTTAAAAGGAGCTGTCCAAGGTTTAGTTCCCTGCTGGCATTGTCTTCAAAGGAGGATTGGAGAGGAGGCAAATGACAGCATTCCCAATGCAAAAAAAGGGGGGGGGGGATTTAAGTGCTGCATACAAACAAAATAAAAGGGAAAAATTGTTAGTGCTGAATGAAATTGACGTCAGATGCGAAGACAGTGAGAAACTGGGATGGTATGCCTAAAGCTTTGAAAACATTTTCCCTTTCATGCTTCGGTGAACAAAGTTGAGGAAGAGAACTATTTGGGCAATCTCTGGAAGCCTAAAATTAAAATGGCGGATGAGACCCACGGACCTACTGCTAACAGCTAAACTTAAGAATTGCTTGGGATTGATCCATTTGGAGACCGGTTCTAAAAAACTGCCAGTGGACAGGATCCAATTAGAGAATCACAAAGGGAAAAAAAACACAAATCTGCAAGGAAGGGCAAGAAATTAGTATGACTATGCAGCAAAAATACCCCTCCAAAGAAATCAATTTAAGGGGATAAGTCTAAAAGAACTCCTCACCCAGGAAATTACTGCCCGCTGCTTTGGGAACAGCAAAATCTGAGAATCTGACTTTGTTGTTATCAGATACCGATCCATAAATTTCTAATCAAGTTGCTTTATTTGCTCTTGCCACTAGGAAAATTTGGCTGAACTATGTAAACAAGATTGTGTTGTCTTAATAATTTTAACTCTGGTTTTGTATCTATTAGTCAATCTTAACTTTTGTCGATTTTAGAATGTATGCTTCTTTTTTATTCTATATCCTTTGTATATCCAGTATATTTGGTAGAATTGTGAAGGCCAATAGCTAATGCAAGAAAACTAACCTGAATCTGAACCCTCCCCAGTACAGCCCTGTGCAAAGCATGGTGGAGTTGCCGCCGACTACACAAGCACGTGCACACAGACACATGTTGCCAATGGTCAGAGCTTGCAAAGCCAGGGTCAGGTGGTTCCACCATGCATTCTGTACACTCAACATGTCCCCCCATATGATGTGATCATGGGACTGAGAATACCATGGTGACCACTGTGATAATGCAGCAGAGAATCCCCCATAGATCGGCAATATATTAAATGGGTCTTCTCCATTCCAATAAAATTCTGGTCAGTTTCAACATCGGGTTCCCTTTCATTCAATGAACGAAGGCTAAAATGCATGTGCTAAACCTGAACTGCAAGGAATTAAAGGGCAGGCACTTGCTGGATGCTATAGGCAATTGCAGAATTTTTTTTTAAAAACTTTGGACACCACTTCCCAGATGTCACAAGTGATGTTCCACCCCAAATTAGAAAAGTGCATTTTTTAAATTGCAGCTGCAGAATAAATACATCAGAGGAAAAAGAAAGATGCATAAGGTGGCACAGAACACAAAGTCTTCCTGCTCAAAAAATCTGCAGTAAGATGTGTTAGTGCAGGTCTTTGGTTGAGGCCAGGTCTCTTAAGATCATTGGCCTCCCCTCAGGTGACGTTATGTCATCAGACAACCCTCTTGATGACTGTGGGGAGGACTGGAGGGTTTGTGTT
This sequence comes from Paroedura picta, assembly GCF_049243985.1. Lineage (NCBI taxonomy): Eukaryota > Metazoa > Chordata > Lepidosauria > Squamata > Gekkonidae > Paroedura > Paroedura picta. The sequence continues at coordinate 77,611,534 of NC_135378.1, read as the reverse complement.
TTTTTGCCATTTGTGGTTTTTGGTTTTAAGATGGGGTTTTATCCTGTAAGCTGTTTTGATTCTAAGGAGGAAGGTAGACTAGAATTCTAATGGATGGAGTGGGGTGGGGTGGGGTGGGGTGGGGTGGATGGATGGATGGATGGATGGATGGATGGATGGATGGATGGATGGATGGATGGATGGATGGATGGATGGGCGAGCAAGCCATAGGTTGCTCTGCTTCTTGTACCTGTAAATACATTGCTGAAGATTCTAACTCCTGTCTTTAGAATCCTTTTTTTAAGAACTTATAGTCCTCCTTCTTTGAAGTCATGAACTGTCCCTGTCCAAATGACAGCCAAATCAAACAGCGGCTGTTCACCCACCTCCACTGGGCGTGATCCCTAGGATATATTATTATTTCTACCGATGTTTTCCTAAATTCACCTAGAATTGATGGACAGCTGATCTTGAGTGATGCTAGATATCTCCATGAATGTATTTGTAATGCCTGGGTACAAAACGATTCATTGAGAAGACTTAAGTTGACCATACAGCTGGCAAGAAAGCGACCATGTATAATCTATCGGAACTTCCTTTCTTTAAAAGGCAAGACATTCAGAGGCAAAGCTAGCTACAGGAATGCAACACAAGAGCAAGAAATTAAGCCGTACAAAAAAAGACAGCAGGAACATAGGAACTTGGAATCACTTCACGTGGCCACTGCATGCCAAATGTAAACCACAATGATCTGAAATAGTGTACTGTAGTCAACTGTGATTTGGTTTGGCATCTGTTATGGACCATTCTATTATGTTATGCAGAGCCTAGAAATGGGTCTCTTTCCACAATTATCTAATCTACTAGCTGAAGAACAAGAGGCATATCCTTAAAGATCGTAAATGCTCCTGTGATAAAAAGCTTTACATGCCCGGATTAGTGCCAAAGATCTCAACTGAAAATGGTGATAATTGGGCCTTCACTCTATATAGGCTATCTTTTCGTTGACTGGCAGAGGAGGAAAGAGAAGGAGGAATGAAGAAGACTCACCTCCCAAGCATGGGGTCATTAAGGGATAAAGAACTGAAGATGACTCTTCCCAGGAGAAGGTCAATAAGCAGCCAGTGTGCCACCTAAAGTCTAAGCAATAGAGCTGCACGTGGACAAAGGACAGAGTAAACACAAAAGGAAATAGGAAAGCTAGGGGTTCTGCCTGGTTGGGGACCAAGGTGGAGATAGTCAAACCTCTGTGTTGAAGAAACTCTTTGGCTCTTACCCATTCTCACACTCCAAGGAATGGCCATGCTGAAGCTGACATCACTTGAGGCAAACCCAAAATGCTAAATAAGAAGAGTAGCTGGGGGTTTTGTACTGTGCATTTTACAACCCAAATGAATCCCAAAGCGCCTTCCTCTCCCCACAGCAGATGCCCTGTGAGGTAGGGGAGGCTACGTAAGCTCTAAGAGAACTAGGACTGGTCCAAGGTCACCCAGCTGGCTGTATGTGGAGGAGGAATGGGGAATCAAACCCAGTTCTTCAGATTACAGGCCCCCACTCCTAACGACAATACCAAGCAGGCTTCTCAAGTGATAGGTGATCTCTAAATGTTTGCAACATCAAGACTTAAACAGCCTATCCTTACTCAATTAACACAGATACACAGTTTGCAAGAGCAATCTTGACAGTTTTAAACTCAACAGAAGAAAACACATATTGACTTTTTGGATCTGGTTGTTCAAAAGCCGTTTGAGGGGGTCAGGCTGTTGTGGCTTTTGCTGATTTCGTAATAATACTGATAGCCTTTGTGCTAAACAGCTTCCTATGTGCCTGTACATCTGTAAATAAATACTACAAAAATACCCAAGAATCCAATTCTCCACCCTTATAGGAAAACAAGTCTGCAAAGCAGCCCTGGAACATCCTAACATTCAGGGAACTGGGGAGCATCAAATGCTACAATTCTCTCCTTTGTCTATAATCTAGCTTGTCTGTATGTTCATTACTTAAGTACAAAAGCTACTGTTTGGCACAAAAACGCAGCATCGCAAAACCCCGAGCTTTTATCCAGCTCACATGAAGAGCATGGAAACATATGGGGTTCATGATAATTGTCTATTTTATAGAGAGCGCTTGCAATCTCGCTGAGATTTTCATGCCCTGCTGAAACAAAACACAGAACATTGCTGTGAGACTCCCAGATCCTGTCTCGGAATCCCTATTTTGAAAGTAGCACAAGTTGCAGATCCTACGGCTGAATTCATCCGCTCCTGTCTGGGGTGATGGCTACGAGACCTTCTAAATTGCAAAGTCCTTAACATGATTGTGATCTGACCGGCACAGGTGCTTTTCAGAGGCTGTGTTGTACCGTTCGATAGAACTGAACCGGAAAAACTGCACGGATTCTGGAATTTGGACAGCTATGAAAAGGCTGCGAATTAACCATTTTTTATTTGGAACATATCATATACGTAATTCACTTGTATGTACCCAAAATGTAGGGAAACAGCTACCTCTGAGGCATTCACCCAGATTCATCTGGGATTACCGGCATGAACCTGAAAACGTTGAACATTTATCACATTCTGGTCATATATTTTTTAAAAGCCCTCCCTTTTCAGCCCCATTTTACTATGTCTTGCTAGTTATCTGTAGCCAGCCAGATGCACATTAAGAATTCTGCTGAGCATGGCCGCTGACCTCAATTTCAGCAACATTAGGCCTTTTTGAGTGACCTGCATAGAGAGGACGGGGAGGCATAGTATCCTATACAAAAGAGGAAGACAGACTTTCTCTCCTAGGAGACATGGCTGAAGAGAGAATAGGGGGCCACGACAAACCCAATACAGGCACCTCCCTTCTTCTTTTTAATTGAATAGATCACTATCATAAACAAACAACCGCAGAACATTACGATGCCACTAAAAGGAAGCAGCTCTAATAAACTTCCAATATAATACTGGGTTGGATGATCCAAACAGCACTTTCTGCTAATGGAAGGGACTTCCACTAATTTCTGCTAATTCCCAAAGTTGTAGCCTGTGGTGCCCTGCTGTCCAGTGATGCGTTTCCTGGTGCCTGCTTGCTTTTTCTATAAAACACCTCTTCTCCAAGAAAAGGAGCCAAGACCTCCTGGCTTTTCACCACCTCAGTAGCAGGTGCTTTGAAGGCTTCCCCTTCAGAGCTGCAGGGGGCGCCCTTTCAGAAACAGCCGCTCTGTCATAAAAGGATGCTCTTTGTCATTGCCCCTCTGGAAGCCATTTTTTGGGTAGCATTCCATTGTTGTTGTTCTTCCCCATCAAGGCACAGCCAACGTCTTGGGAACCCTGTGGGGTTTTCAAGGCGAGAGATTGTGATTCTGATTCTGGAAGTGGGTCATGAGCCTGTCCACAATAATAGCCACCACTGCTCTTTCTACTGCTTTCTTTGGTATCTTACAAACCAAGGACTAATCCTAGGAGAAGTATATTCCATGTCATATATTAGCTGGGTTTTTTTTTTCATTACATTACATAAAAGGTAAAGGTCTCCCCTGTGCAAGCACCGGGTCATGTCTGACCCTTGGGGTGACGCCCTCTAGCGTTTTCATGGCAGACTCAATACGGGGTGGTTTGCCAGTGCCTTCCCCAGTCATTACCGTTTACCCCCCAGCAAGCTGGGTACTCATTTGACCGACCTTGGAAGGATGGAAGGCTGAGTCAACCTTGAGCCGGCTGCTGGGATTGAACTCCCAGCCTCATGAGCAGAGCTTCAGACAGCATTTCTGCTGCTTACCACTCTGCGCCACAAGAGGCTCTTACATTACATATATACATGATAATCATGTAAAACATATCCTGATGATTACTAGAGTGAGTTACTTAGAATCTTAGTGGGGGGTTAGAGGCAATGATGGTGGAAGAGAGAGGGCTCAGAGGCTAGAATACAACCTCTACATCAGGAGTAGTCAAACTGCGGCCCTCCAGATGTTCATGGACTACAATTCCCAGGAGCCCCTGCCAGCGAATGCTGGCAGGGGCTCCTGGGAATTGTAGTCCATGGACATCTGGAGGGCCACAGTTTGACTACCCCTGCTCTACATGAAAGGCTGTGTATGTTGGAATACAGCTGGCTTGGGTTCATCGGTGGGGGGCAGTTGTGCCCTTTAGTTCATGATTGTTGGTTACTCAAAAAGATCTGGTTAGCCACAACAGAATACAAAATGCTGGACTAGATGGGTGTCAAGGTCTCAGATTGCCTAGGGCACGAGAAACCATGGATGGGTCACTATATCAAGTCAATTTGGAATTGTGGGTCACCATATCATGGTCTAGCTGCACTGCCCTAGACCATGGAAGGGCTCTCCTCCTTTCCTGGCTGAATATTCCATGCATCCAGTCTAAAGATCTTTGCATGCAGAATGGATCCTGGCACAGAAGTCAATTTGCATGTAAATGCAGGATTCTGCTCGTGGACTGCCCTTAATGGACCAGGATGCATGGCTCTGTATGTGTCACTGAAGATAACAATTTCTGCCAGCAGAGCAGTTTTGAGGTACCCCAAAGTGTATGTAATATTTTCTTCCCTGGCAAGTACAAGAAAATGTGTGCAACGCAGGCCAGGTTTCCTAAATTAGGCGCAATTCGCTGCATGCAAATTGTTATTCTAATGAGCATCTTCTCTGGATTTATGCGTTATTGTCCCTCATCTGATGCAGCTGCACTGCCTTTTTGCCACATTGTTACGGCATGAAGGATATCTGGGAGATGTTTCTTTCTTAATGCGCCTTGATAAATAAACGTATATTCAAATTAATTTTAAAGACAACTGTAAATCAGGCATTTATAATGCCATAAAGTATCTGTGCCTGCACACTGATGACTAAAATCTAGCCCCAAAATTAATGCAGACATTTAAACAGCATTATAATTTGCAATTAGGCCATGCTGATCTATTTCAGAAATAGCTCAAAAAGAAATTTATTTACCAGTTTTTAAGAGCTGCGGCACATCTTAATGAGAATGTAATTTCTCCCTTTTTCCCTCCAGTTGCTTTAGCTTCTTGTGTTTGGGGTAGTAAATATATTCCCATTGATTCCATAACATATACTCAGCTACTTAATATCTCCACTACAGAGCATGCGTAGAATATTAGGTGCCATGATTGCTAAGAGTCAAAGGGATTCTTTAGACGAGCTATGAGGTTTAATCCTTCTGCGAACAGATGAATATTTTGGTCCTACCCTTGTTAGATTCCAGGGCTGCCAATTATATTTTAAGGTCAACATTTTTATTTTGAGCCAGTTCACCGAAACTATATGCAGACGAGAAAGAAGCCCATTTCACTGAACGCTGAATTGGTGATCTTTGGATTAGGAAGAGAATTCCCTCACCCTAAGAAAACACTGTTTTGATTTCTTCAGTCTTGTTTGAAATTGCTCTCCTTGGCTCCAATCCAATACAAATGCACTTAGGTTATTTACCACATTTACAGTTCACTCTTCTTCCAAGAAACTCGGTACATGGCTCTTTATGTAAGTAAATAACTAGCCCAAGACTAAACATTGAATTACATGGCAAGCAGGGGATTTAACCCTGGATCTATCTAGGCTTTGTCCACTATGTCATCTACTACACCACACTGGCTTAGGGGCACAAAGATCAGTGGACATAAGGGTTCCTAATTCTACTAAATAGTGGCCCTCCTCTAAAATGTTACTGTCATGTTTGCTTTTTTCCAGTCCCTGGTTGATTCTTCAGTACAAAGAACAGGAGAGTAACAAAGGGTGAATGTAGATGAGCCATAGAGAACACAGAGACCACTATGGAAGCTGCTTCACCATGTTTAGTTCATGTAGGACTCCCTGACCTGAACAGCTCAAGTTAGTCCAATGTCATTCAATCTTGGAAGCTAAGCAGGGTCAGCCCTGGTTTGCATTTGGATGGGAGACCAAGTAGAGTCAGGCACTGGCAAACCACTTCCCAAAGTCTCTCGCCTATGAGGTTGCCATAGGTCAGTTGACAGCACTTTCTACCACCGTCACCAATACAGTCATAGAATCATAGAATTGGAAGGGACCTCCAGGGTCATTTTGTTCCAACGCTCTGCAGAATGTAGGAAATTCATAACTCCCTGCCCACCCACAGTGACCCCAATTCCGTGCCCAGATGATGGCTCCCCAAAACTAGAATCCCTGACCAGTCTGACCTGGATGAAATTCACCTCCTGACCCCAAAAAAGTGACTTCCCTGGGCCTGCGAGAATGGGCCACAAGATCCAAGCACGGACAGAGTACCTTCTTGCCCACCCACTTACGGCCTGCCTAGGTTCACAGTCTCATGGTGAATTCTCAAATACCTCATTGGCTACTATCTGTATTATCTACCACCTGAGATCATTTCTGCAACTCTTTTTTTGGAAACAAAAAAGTGGGTGTTTAAAAGAATAAATCTATAGCAAGAGGAGGAGAAATGACTGTCAACCTGAATTATTTGAGGAAGGGCAAGAGTCACAGCTGAACCAGCAGCTTCATTTGCTAATAGGTCCACCTCCCAAGTCAGCTGTGAAATTTAGTAGACATGCTGAATTATATACCTCTTCGCCAAAAGCACAAATCAGCAGCCATCTCTTTGTGTTTCAACTTTACCCCTTTAGGAATTCTGTCCCACAGCCCATGATGAGGATACTTCCCAAGACACCATGGCAGGAGGAAAGAGAAGGCCAGAATTCCTAGAGAGGAGCTAAAATATATGATATCAGCCTTCCCAGTGCTGCCCAGTATGTTCTCCCTACTACACACAAGCTGCAAAGTACAAAATAAGAAGTGGGTTCAAAATACAGAGACAACAAACATGTTTTATTAATCTGCCTCCCTGAGTCCTGCTGGGCAATCTTCCAAGCAAAGTGTTTGTATATTGGGTATATATCCTTTATATTTTTCAACTTCATGGGTGGTGGATGATGGAGCAGAGTTCCAGCCTACCATACTGTTCAGCCCACCAGTTAAGATACTCCTCCTATGTCCCGTGTTCAGTGCCACTGCCTGGGAAGAGTGGAAAGTAGCATCCAGGGCTTTTTCGGAGATGACACCTTCCTCTTGGAATGCCCAGCATCTTCAAGCTCACCTGGCATCTACCTTACTTTTTTTTTTTAGGTGCCAGGCTAAAACATTTCTTTTAACCTAGGCTTTAACTGAGAAGTTCCATCTTTAAAACAACTGTTTTATGATCCGCTTCTAGGCTAAGGGTGGTTTTACCAATATTGTTTTAGACTACGCAATCATTTTTTTAACGCCGTCTTTAATGGTTTCTTTGTTTTTCTGTTTTATCTAGTAAGCCATTTCGAGCACATCTCTGGCGAGGTGGTACATGTGTTTCCGAAACAAAATAAATAAAGGTCACCGTATGAAGCATTTACTACACTGAGTCTCTCTTTTCATCAGTGTTGGAGAGGTTCTTAAGTGAAAACAGTCTAATCTAGGCTAACCACCAAAAAGGAATTTATTTCTGCTGGATAGGAGAACTGCTTATGCATAATACAAAGTAGGAGAGTGTCATAATGGTAACATACAAAGTTTTGTGTTTTGCGGTTGCTTTTCCTTGTAGACATCAGCAACCTCCTGAGTCAGAAATTAGTGTGGGAAACATTTGTATAGCCCAGCATGACTGGACACCTGAAGGATGCAAAACTTCCATCGTAGCGTATCCCAACAACCTGATTCTGAAAAAAAAACAGTCATTGAACTACGCTGATAGTTGTATGGTGAAAGCTACCTCAGCTCCCAGGATCTCTTGTTACTCTGTATTAAACAAATTGTCTCAAAAGTCAAACATTTTAGGCTTAGCCTAATGATGCAATTGCCTCCAGGAATGTGCCGGGTCTGTGTCCTAGCCCAGATTCACAGCAACTGATTAATATAATATAATTTATTTGTGAAGCACCACAAGCCAATTTCTGGGAGCGGCAGTATAGAAATACATTGATAAATAAATGAATGAATAAATAAATAAGCTGCCTTATGGTAGGTGACCTCCAGAAAATTGCAGCATTTGCCCACCAATGCTCACTTGGTTAGCGGGTGTAATCGTCCTGGAGAGAATTAAAATAAAAACAAGGGCTTGTTTAATTACAGGAAGTTCTGACCATAGAGTTTCCAGCAAATCCTAGAGCTACCCAGAAGTGGCAAAGAATGGCTCTAGGAATCACCATGAACTCTATGGTCAGAAATTCCTGTAAGTAGATGAGCCTGATTTCTCCACAGGTCACTTCCTTACACACACACACACAATGCTACTTGCTAGGTGCTACCTGGCAATCTTATTTATACTGGGTCAGGCAACTGGTCAGTTTAACTTAGTGCTGCCTATTTTTGGTTTGCTGCTGGTCTCCAGGGCATGAAGCAAACAAGGGTCTTGCTCAACAACTTGCAACAGATGTACTGCAGCTGGATATGCCGCCGGGGACCTTCTCCATGCAAATCATATCACTAAGCCATGCCTTACCCCAGTATATTTGTGGTCCACAAACCAGCCTCAATTCACATAACCACATGAGGTTGTTTTGGAACCCACCATCGTCATAAAAACATCAGCACCTATGCATACAGCCTCCAGCGTGGACGTTATTCTTCATAGAAGTGTCACTTCTATCCCCATCAGACCACAAGCCTCCATGCTCTCCTGGAGAACACCGTATACTAACCTTTTTCAACCCTTTGACCATGGAGGAGCCCCAGAAAGAGTTTTCAGGCTTCAAAGAGCCCCAGAAACAGCCCAGAAGTGATGTCAGGTGGCCACACCTTCCTGCCACGCCCAAGGAGGATTGAGGGGAGGAAAGGAGGTGCTTTGAGGCAGGAGTAGGCGTCCAGGTTCCACCCCCATTCCCAGGCATGGTAACCACGTGAGAACACCACCCCCAGGTCAATGGAAGCAGCTGGTTCTCTGCTTTCACAGCAATGTCAGGAACAGTTTGTTGCTGAATCCATTAAGACAGGATATAAATGAAAGGTTGGGGGCTCCTGGGGAGATCTCACAGAGCCCCGGGGCTCCAGTTCACCTCAGGCCATACGTGATCAGGGCCCAGTGTATCTGAGAGACCACCTCTCTACCTATACCCCCAAAAGAGCCTTATGCTCCACCACCTCCAACTGGCTGTGGATCCCTGGCCCCAAAGAAGCACGTGGGACCTCAACATGGGCCAGAGCCTTCTCGGTCCTGGCCCCCATCTGGTGGAATGAGCTCCCCGAAGAGATCAGAGCCCAGCACGAACTTCCACAATTCCGCAGGGCCTGCAAAAGGCAGCTTCTCCACCAGGCATTTGCGTAAGGCCGACCGACTCAAACATCTGCTGTTCCCCCCCAAAGACGCCCTTCCCAGACTGACCAACCTGCCCTGCCCAGGGATTGTCATTGTTATTGTTCTGTTAATAATATTCTGGCTCCCAAGTTATGTTATGATTGTTATTTATGACATTGTTACAATATTCTATGTAAGTATTCCACAAAGTTTAATGTAAACTGCCCAGAGCCGTAGGGAAGGGCGGTATAGAAAACTGAATAAATAAATAAATAAATCCCTGCTCTATCACGAACTGAGCCTCCAGGCAGTGCTGAAAAGTCGAGTGCATGCTTTCCAGCAACTCCCGTATTAATCTATTTCCAAATTCAGCAATGAATATGGACAGAATGTTTTGTCACTCTTCTGCCTCTCTCCCTGCCTACATAAAGAGTTTCTACATGAAATCTAAGGAGTAATTGGCACGGAAGGGGTTTTTTGGGTTTTTTTAATGAACAAGATTTCTAAAGGTCACATTATGGCAACCCAAATTAAGCCATCATGAATGGTTTGTGTGGTAATAAGTACACTCAAGTTAACATGGGCATGGAACATGCAAACATTACATACCTAGCATATCTGACATGGATTCAACTATATACTATGGGGGGGGGGGAGAACTATTGAGGAGAAATCACAGAATCATGGAAGGTACCTCATGGGTCATCTAGTCCAACCCCCTGCACTATGCGGGACACTCACAACACTATCGCTCATCCACTGTCACCTGCCACCCCCTTGAACCTTCACAAAATCAGTCTCTCTATCAGATGGAAATCTAGCTGTTTAAACATTTCCAAAGATGGAGAACCCACCAACTCCCAAGGAAGCCTGTTCCACTGAGAAATCGCTCCGACTGTCAGGAACTTCTTCCGGATGTTTAGACGGAATTTCTTTTCATTCCATTCATTTCATTCCATTCTGGTCTGTCCTTCTGGGGCAAGAGAGAACAACTCTGCTCCATCCTCTACATGGCACCCTTTTAAATACTTGAAGATGGCTATCAGATCCCCTCTTAGATGTTTCATTATTCAACTGGGACATACAACCACAAGGTTTTATTAGGGAAGGGGGTGTGTCGGATATTTACATTTTCATTAGTTCAGTTTTATTCTATCTACAGCCAGGTCGATTGTTCTCACTGTCGGATTTCACTCCATTACTAGATTTCCCACAGACAATAAAAAAAAACAGGGGGAGGGGTAGAAATCAGCATTTTGCATGCAAATGGGCATTGGCAAAACCTAAGCAGGCTTTTGTAGATGCAGATAATTCCCTGATTTGCAGGGCTAAATGCCAGCTTGAAGAGCAAAATGAAGGATTAGAAAATGAACTATTTACATGTCCTACTCAGGAGTCCAGATATAAAATTAAGTACAGTTGTGGTAGCAAAACATGGGTACCGCTAGCTGTAGAGTAACCCATTTCATTTCAGAATATTGAGAACATGCTGCAAAAAATTAACAGGACACTCTCAACCCTATCACTCATCCATGGTTCTGGTCTGTCCCTCTGGGGCAAGAGAGAACGACTCCATCCTCTATATGGCACCCTTTTCAATACTTGAAGATGGTTATCAGATCCCCTCTCAGTTGTCTCCTCTCCAGGATAAACAGACCAAGCTCCCCCAACCTTTCTTCATACGTCTTGGTCTCCAAACCCCTCACCATCTTTGTTGCCCTCCTCTGTATTCATATATCAAAGGTATTAATATAGCTATGGATTATCCCTTGGAAAGGGATGCAAGAAATCGACCTCAAAACAGGGGTTTATAACTCAGCTCTCCAAGTCATAAAAGATGCCCCAGAGTTCACTGGGCCCATTCCCAATGGACATGAACAACACATTAGCCTAGGCTTTCTCAATCAGGGTTTCTCAATAGCCCTGGAAGGTATCCCAAATCGGTGAGAGTTAATTAATTTTATATATATTAAACATTTGGTGAATATTTATTGGGTGATATGACCATATATGGTCATGTCACCCACCCCTGCCAAAATAGCCATTGATGAGCCTGGAGGGTGTGAAAAGGGGAGGGGCCCCAGGTGGGCGTGTCCACAGATCTGCTTCCCAACCATATTAGTCCTGATAACTCAATGTCTAGGGGTTCTCTAGGCCTGAAGAATGTTTCAGGGAGTTCTCAATGATGAAAAAGTTGAGAAAGGCTGCATTAGCCAAACACGCTTGCAATTGTTAGCTCTAGAAACTAGGCCAAGAGTCTATCAGGTCCCACTGAAATAAACTGGAAGGACGCAATATTAAGCTGTGAGACATTAAAGGTAATAGCTTTAATGTGGCATGAGCATTCATGGACTGCAGGGGCCAAAAGCATTGCCCTGAGATGGCAGATTACACACACATGTGGGTAATGAGGGCAACCCTTCCTAACAGAGGGTCATTTGTGACACTTCCCCACCATGCCCAAGTGTCTCAGTGCTATGACCAATCACAACAACAGAAATTGCTGGTAACCCAATCTTCCTAGCACTGCCCAGTTAATTTAACACTTGTAACAGGAGAGAGAGAGAAAATATGGCCTTATCGAAACCAGGACCTTCTCCCTTGTACAGGTGTTAATGAAACATCACAAACCTAAGCAGATTGTGTTACCATCAAGTTACTACTGCTGTGAAAAGGTCATTGCACTTATCTTGTACACAGCTGAGTGGAGTCAAATGTACTCTTGCATTTCACAATGTTCCTACAATCCCTCCCCCCCCCCCCCGTAAACCCCTCTACTAATTTACAGTACCACTTTCTGCATCTGATAGAGCACAGTCTAGGCCAGTCTGAGCTTAAATCCTCAGTAAACCCATTCCTCTTTATTTATTTAAATAACTTTCTCACTTTTTCTACCCAGAGTTGATCCAGAGAAGATCACAGCATTATCTGCCCATTCTCTACTTCGGCAACTATGTCAGGGAGGTTAAGATGAGGAAAAGGGACTGGGCCCAAGGACTCTCAGCAAACTTCCATGGCAGAAGGGTAATTAGAACCTGGGTCTCCCTGATTTTGGTCCAACACACTAACCATTACGTCAAAATGGCTCACAAATTAATATGCCTCCTCTCTGGAATGCTCTATTGTATACATATACATCGATGCACACAAAGAGATTTTATTGTGATGCTGAAGATGCTATCGGTTCTTAGCTAAGCTATACAGAGGTGCAAGGTAAACAGATGGATCAAGAAGTAGTAGTCAGAGTAGTTCAGCAGTGGAATAGACTGCCTAAGGACGTGGTGAGCTCACTGGTGGTCTTTAAGCAGCAGCTGGACAGCTACTTATCCTGGATGCTTTAGGCCAGGGGTAGTCAACCTGTGGTCCTCCAGATGTTCATGGACTACAATTCCCATGAGCCCCTGTCAGCAAACGCTGGCAGGGGCTCATAGTCCATGGACATCTGGAGGACCACAGGTTGACTACCCCTGCTTTAGGCTGATCCTGCATTGTACAGGCGGTGGGACTAGATGGCCTTTATGGCCCCTTCCCACTCGGATTCTATAAGCAGCGGCTGGACAACTTTACTGGATGCTTTAGGCTGATCCTGCATTGAGCAGAGGGTGGGACTAGATGGCCTGTATAGCCCCTTCCAACTCTATGGTTCTATGATTCTAAGCAGCATTTGGACAGATACTTATCATGAATGCTTTAGGCTGATCCTGCATTGAGCAGGGGTTGGACCAGATGGCCTATACGTACCCTTCCAACTCTATGGTTCTGTGATTCTGTAAGCAGTGTCTGGACAGACAATTCTCCTAAATGCTTTAGGCTGATCTTGCATGGAGCAGGGGGTTGGACTAGATGGCCTATATGGACCTTTCCAACCCTATGGTTCTAAGAAGAAGAGGTGGTTTTATGCCCTGCCTTTCACCTTCCCTTCCTCTCCTCATGACAAACTGTGAGGTAATAACCATTGGCTTAGCTGTTAGGGATGCCAGCTCTAGGTTGGGGAAAACCCTGAGCCTCCGGGGAGGGCGGTATATAAGTATGATAAATAAATAAATAAATAAAACCTGGAGACTTTGGGGGGCTGGAGACAAGAGTGGTTGGGATTGGTGGCAGGGAGGGACGTCGGTGGAGTATAATGCTATGGCATCTACCCTTCAAAGCAGATGAGATTCCCAGGTCCCATCTGGAAACTGCCATCCCTTTTAGCTGCCCTATTTCTACACAGCTATTGGACATTAGGACAAGTACAACCCATCGATAGCTTGGCTGAGACTGGACAGGCCTTCTGTTTTTGTAGTGTCATGTTCTATTCCCTCCCTCTGCCAAGTTTTCACTGTAAAGGAGGATTAGTAAGCACTTGCTGACTGCCATACCTGATCACTGTGGGCTGAATTCACCTTGAAGGTAGTAACTAGCAGTCACTTGGTAATCTAAAAGTTGTTTAGGCCTATACAGAATACTGCTGTATGCCACTGGCAGAAATGATCGGGCTCTATAGAAGGTGAAAAAAAAAGAGAGGCGTAGTAAAAGAGAAAGGAAACCAAGGAGGCTAAAGCACATGGGAGGGGGAGGGACTACCAAAGGACAATGGTCCAAGTTTGGTCCTTTCCAGTTGTCACAGTCATGTCTGCCAACTACACATAACAGCGTATGCACAGTACGTATAACTATGTGGTCGCCATGTGCAATGCGTATATTTCCCATGCACAATACAGGTTCAATATGCACCCACTGAATGTTGGGTTTTTCGGTCCAGTAGCACCACTTGGAGATTGGCAAGCCTATACACATCACTTACGACCTAACCCTTTAAACTGGAAAGGCCGGGAAGTTTTTGCGTGCAAAACAGACGGTCTACCACTGAGCCACAACACTTTTTCAGAATAGGTACTTCTTCTCATCACAGAAACAAAAACACTCATAATAAAGCACAGGTGCACATGCTAGCCCCCACTGGAGGCCTTTATCCCACGGTTCTGGTACCCTCAGGTGCCTTTGAATTGCAACTGGGGATGGGATCCGTCCTCTGAGAGTGCACTGAGCACCATTCCTCCTCTCAGAGCATCATGTGTGCTGATTTGGTATCAATGTACCTTATCTGGACAGGACGGCCTCTACAGCTATGTGTGATGCCCTGAGGAACTGCAGGCAAGCTTAGGTTTTCATTACGAAACCTGAAATTCTGCCAGATGTCTCGGAAATGGGCTCAGAGCGGTCAATCGGGCAAAAGCATCTCCGAGGCTCCCAAAAGTTCTAATCCATCCTCAACGCTATTCATTTTTCTGGAACAGATAGAACCCGTGTGTCCAGAAGATTTTTTAAATCTATGCATATTTAATGACAGGCCTCTCTCGGCCCCATCTTGTTCGGAATTCTTCCAGCTATTTATGGAACGAGAGCTACCCCCACCCCCCGTCTTCAACTGTTTGACTTGCAGAATCATAGATTGTTATTACATTCAATAGCTGTCAAACGCACAGGGTCACTGCTTGATCTCTTGCAACCTTCCAGCCTGTTTTGAAGATGCTGAAACTTTACGACCCTCGTGTTTCGACACAAAGCCGTTTTTAGAGGGGAATATGAAATCAAGTCACCCATGGAAAATAGAATATGCATACAATGCAAACCGAAACCATCATAAGGGGCCCTCCTTATAGAATCATAGAATCATAGAGTTGGAAGGGGTCATACAGGCCATCTAGTCCAGCCCCCTGCTCAACGCAGGATCAGCCCAAAGCATCCTAAAGCATCCAAGAAAAGTGTGTATCCAACCTTTGCTTGAAGACTGCCAGTGAGGGGGAGCTCACCACCTCCTTAGGCAGCCTATTCCACTGCTGAACTACTCTGACGTACCGACTTAACGTAACCGACTCCCCAAATGGGAGATGGGGAGGCAGAAACCTACAGCTGGGGTGATTATGGAATTTCAAACTACTTTTAACTGGTTTTAATTGTAATTCCAAAAGGGGTGGTATATAAATGTAATAGTAAATAAATAAAAATAAAAATTTCTCTTGAGGTACGCAAAGTAGATTCCTCATAGAAATGTAGATAGGTTTGCAGACAGAGCATTCAAAACGTTTCCCATGCATTGTCCTGTGTTATTCCCTTAGAACAGCCTGCACGGTACGGTCATTACTATCCTGTATGCATTGATGGTGGAGCTAAAGTGGAAAGATAACAGCCTGCCTATGGCCAACAAGTTCCAGAGACAATACATTTGCAGCTCAGTTTTCTCCTTTTATGCCACAGAGATTGATGGAGGGACCATTTGAATCAAGGTTTCACTGTAGATTACCTTGTACCACATACAAGGAATGACCCACTCTTCTTAAAAGGTAAGGGTATCCCCTATGCAATGAGCCTCTTGTGGCGCAGAGTGGTAAGGCAGCCGTCTGACAGCTTTGCCCATAAGGCTGGGAGTTCAATCCCAGCAGCCGGCTCAAGGTTGACTCAGCCTTCCATCCTTCCGAGGTCGGTAAAATGAGTACCCAGCTTGCTGGGGGGTAAACGGTAATGACTGGGGAAGGCACTGGCAAACCACCCCGTATTGAGTCTGCCAAGAAAACGCTAGAGGGCGTCACCCCAAGGGTCAGACATGACTCGGTGCTTGCACAGGGGATACCTTTACCTTTACCTTATCCCCTGTGCAAGCACCGAGTCATGTCTGACCCTTGGGGTGACGCCCTCTAGCGTTTTCATGGCAGACTCAATACGGGGTGGTTTGCCAGTGCCTTCCCCAGTCATTACCGTTTACCCCCCAGCAAGCTGGGTACTCATTTTACCGACCTCGGAAGGATGGAAGGCTGAGTCAACCTTGAGCCGGCTGCTGGGATTGAACTCCCAGCCTCATGGGCAGAGCTTTCAGACTGCACGTCTGCTGCCTTACCACTCTGCGCCACACTCCTAACCACTACACCAAGCTGGTTGAGAAGATCCGATCTCAGCTCCTCACTTTTACTCTGACAACAGATTACAAAGGCAGCAACTCTCCATGTGAGACCTGGACACAGTAGAATCTTTCTCAACATGTTCAGCAGATATGCCAGGAAATGAACTTGAAATTATTTGCATACAAAGCAGATCGTCTATCCCTGGGCCATATATCCCCCCTCTACCCATTCCAACATTATGAAAACACAGACACAGATATTTCAACCTCTTTTCTATTTTTACTTTTTAACTTTTATTTTTTAGCTTTTTTTAATACTTCAGGTCCAGTCTTAATTGTCCCATTTCTAAAATAAACGCCACAACCTCTTTAACCTTTTTCTCAGACAGCAGATGCTGCGACCCCCTGGTTATTTTAGTTTTACAGCGGAATCACATGAGAGGTCCTAAATGATATGCCGAAAATAAGAGAGTGGCCACGTTAGGGGGAAAGAGAGGCCTTTGAAAAGGATGCTTACAATGAAATCCACCCAGGGGTTGCAGTAGCTTCACTGGAACTCTTCACAGCTTGTGCTAGTCTTTCATCTACCAGAAAAGGGTTCAAAGGGATCTGTTTTGTGGCTGTATTCAGGGAAGGTTACCTGCTGGTGATTGAACCCTCAAAGGCAGTCCGCCCACAATCACAAAGAAAATGCTGCAATTTTATTAGACTCCGTTTTTATCTCCCTAGCCAAAGAAAACTTAAAAACATTTCTGAAGCCGAGAGAACTGAATAGCAGAATCTAGACTACAAGGATACTCATCATTAATATGAGGCTACCATAGAGCCAGACGGATTTAGAAAGGACTCCTGAAGTATGTTAAAGACCCTTGAAAACGCAGTGAGTGTCTATAGAGGGCAGTCCCAAAGAAACAATTATGTCTTTCAGAACCTGCTGACTTCAACTGACAAGGCTGTCTCTTTTTTTTTTTTCTTATTCTTGGGGGAGGTTAGCTGTCACAGGTATTTTGCTTACCTTGACAGTTCCTCTTAATAGAACATTCCACAAAAGCAAAACTTTTAATTATGTAATTATCCAGCTCCTGGGTTTTGCATTTTAGGTTTCCGCTGAATGAAAAGCCGGGGCAAACACGTATTAATAAATACCACTGCTCACTTTGGACTGTGTTCTTCTATCAGGTGTGCTCTGTTCATAGGGAACCACTGGAGTACATGGTCTCTGCTCACACAATTTAAGATCCAGCATGTGGAGAAAAAGGGGTGTCAAGGATAACAGGGAACAGATGCCCATCCAATCCCCCACGTAGTTTGATTTTGTTCCAGTAGGGGATTAGGATCAACAGGTTTAGCCAAAGCCTTCTCAGAAAAGGTGGGTTTTGAAGGGGTGCAAGAGAAGGAGGTGGTATTCTGCATACACAACTCAATGCCAAAGGTCTTAAGCAAGTTCCTGTTATAAGAAGCTGCTTTACAATATAATTAATCTGTCCAGTGCAGTATTTTGCTGCTGCGACTGATGCTGAGCCTCCAAAATTTGGGTTAAGGGCATTTCCAGGTCTGTTGCTTCTAGTCCAGTTTAAATGGAGATTCCTGTGATAAATATGTTATACATTTCTATACCACACTCCCCTAAAGCAGTTCACATGGAATGTAGGGAACTAAACACTGAACTGTTTCCATGTCAATAAGCAACAAGGCAATAATGATAGCAATAACAATCACAACAGAGAATAACAATTTAACATGGTAATATGGCAGCCTTATTTCACCTTTTGACTGGGGAGTAACCCCTGAAAAGTTTTGCAGGGTTGGAGATAGCCCTAAAGCATCACATGGCCACACCTCCCTGCCACACCTCCCTACACACCTCCCTGCCACACCTCCAGGAGTGGCATGCCACCCCTCTGATTCCCTCCAACCTACCCACTCCCCAAAGGTAAACAAAAACCAAATATACCACCTCAATCAGCCCCAACAGCACTCACCCACCTGGAGAGCAGCGGCCTGCTTGGACTCAAATAACAAGCTGCAGCGGCAAACAGGTGCTAGGCCCCAGTCCCCAGCCACCCATCCCTAAGTGGTCCAGCGATCTGCTCTGTTGGGCTGAGCCTGAGGCCTGGGCAGGACCCCCTCTCTCCCTTGAAACCACTCACAGTAAAAAAATTAAAATAATCCACCCACCCAACCCCAAGAGGACTCATCACGCTGGACTCCAGCTGCCACTAACAGATTGACCACGACAGAATCTCAGCCAGCAAAGGTTTGTATGGCCAGGATCCCTCCCCTTCCCACTCCCTCCAGGGCCATCACCGGCCATATGGGGAGGAGGGTGGGTCAATGTGTCCAAATAAGGTGAAAAACACCCATGGTCCTTTTAAAAATATATACTTTTAAAAATTAAATCCCTTCCCACAACCTGTGGAACCCCTCTAGGGCTCTTGAATAACCCTGGTTGGAAAATGCTGGCATGTGGCATAAGACTGACCTAGGGACTGAGTAACCATGGGATCTACTTCCGTTCTGTCTTCCATGGAAGAATTCACTCATGGCCCTTTCAGCGTGCCAGTGAGGAAGGAAAGCCAGTACTCCTGTTCCACCACCGAACGATCAAGTTCCTTTCCAGGTTTTCTCTACAGAAGAGCTCTTTTCTCTGCTGCAGTGCAGATCAGCTGCCTACAACTGATGTAGCCACGGGACTCTTAAGAAGACTTGCTCAATTGTGAGAGCATCAAGGCTGAGAACGTCCAAGGCAACATTCATTTGAACTAAGTAAAAAAAGAACAGCAGCTGTATTAAAGCACAGCTCAGAAAGAACTGGGAAATCCCTCATTTTAAATCTACTTCAGCTGTCTCCAAGCCTCAGTCTTCCCCAGCCTTGCATCTGCAGAACAGAGATCACAATTTCAACTCAGGATGCCAAACTCCAGGTAGGATCTGGGATCCTCCAGAATTATAGCTCATCTCCAGACTACAGGGATCATTCCCCCAGGGTGGATTCTGAAGCACTGCACCCCACAGAGCTCCCTGTTCTCCCCAGGTTTCACCACCAGATCTCCAGAAGCTTCCCAACCTGGGGCTGGCAACCCTATGCTCCCCACCCCTCACAAGTGGCGGGGGGGGGGGGGCTAGCAACCCTAATACCAACCAACCATGCTGTGTCCTTGTAAACACTACTGAGGCAATATGCCATTATTTTGCTATGCTAATTTGTTGACCTAATTTTATTGACCTGTAAGCCACCACGAGACACTTGAGAACAGCGCTATATAAATATAAGCATAGATAAATAAATATATATGTATACACACACACACAGAGGAGGTTTTTTGAACACCCTGAAGTGCTAAACAAATGCAGAATAAAAGTAACAAGTCCAAGGTTCAACAAAAATAAAAACTGGTGACTGGTTTTGAGACCGAACTACATTTACAAAAAGTAAAGCAAAACAGAGGATTTTGGGATCCCCCAAAAATCTCTCATTAGTTATTTACATTTCCCCCTGTGGTTGTGAAAAAGCTGCAAGACATTCCAAGATACTGAAAAGGCATGCTGGGGTAAAATATTTTTTTTGAGGTAAAATATTTTTTATTAAATTATCTAGCATTAAGCACTGTTGGGTTTACATGCCCTTTCAAAGACTATTTCCCCCAGAAGTTCTCCATCTCTGTAGATGCTGCTACGGTAAGCAGGGGGGGGAAATGAAGGTTTCAGCAAATGCAGCCTCATTTTGATTAATATAAAAACCCAGCCTCTTTGCCAGGCCTTTTAAGTAAATGTGCCTATATAAGAACGCTGAATACAGGCTAAAGGAAGGCCTCAATGATAAAGACTGGCCAGGATGGTCTAAAAGAGAAAGATCTCGGCCTGTGCCGTGGCCTCTGCATTGTTAAATTATACAGGCCTCAACCCGGTCGGTACCTGGATGGGAAGCTGCCTAGAAACCCAATTCGTGATTGCTTATTCTTCTGGTTCAGCGGAGGGCTCTTCTCTTCTTTCTGCCTGCTACCCCCAACGGCTCAGGAAAGCAGCAAAAATGATATCAGAATACTCGTTCGTATTGGTGTCACGTCCACAAGGCCTTCTATAAAGACACACACACCCCTGCTTGTTGCCAGGATATTCTATTTATTTCCCTTTCCAGCCCAATTCCCTCCCCCCCCCCCCGCCACTCCACAGGCTCAAAGCAGTTAACATCAGCTTAAGCAATAAAAACAGAGGATAATGCATAAAAAGTTACCCCACAACGGCCTGAAATCTGGGGAATTAAAGTGGATGTAGAAAGTGATTTCCCACCCCCCACCCCCAAAAAGAAAACAATCAGCATAAACCACGCTACGCAAACCTCCGTTTGGATTTTGTGCTGATCTCATAAAGCTGACCACTGTGTGTGTGTGTGTGTGTGTGTGTGTGTGTGTGTGTTTGCCTACCAATGGGTGTTTTTAATCAAATGTTTTATGCCCTGCCCTTCTTTCAAGATGCTCAGGGCATAACAGGTTCCCTCATTTTATCCCCACAACCCCATGAGAAAGATTAGGATGAGCTATTGACTAGGCCAAGGTCAGGCAGTAAATTTTACAACCCAGCAGATACCTGCTCCTGGGTCTCCTTGGTCTAAGTCCAGCACTGTGTGGGCCTGCTAACATTCATCCATTTCCACCACTGACATATTCCCTCTCCCGCCGCCCCCCCCCCCTCTGCAGCCCATTTCAACACAGGAGACGGAACTGGTGCCTCCAAGCTCCTTATCAACTCTACGATTCTCTGAGGGACATCAAAATATCTCCGTAAGATTGCCACACACAGCTAGGCCTTTGGCATGGTGCCCAAAATTTCTGTATTCCTATTTGCAAACAAAGCCCAAGCATAAGTTTTCCTTTAACCATAATTTTTGCCTTTCCACTATCAACCCTGTTCGAGGAAAGCATTAAAAATGGCTACAAATAATGCCTCAAACACACACACACACACCCTTCTGGGAGCCGGTCATAAACAGCTTCTCCCAGCACAATCTCCAACAACAAGAGAGAGAACGGGAGAGATCAGTGTGGTTCCCCCCCCCCCCCAGTTGTCAGCATGCAAGCAAAGATAGCCAAAGGCAGCTAGTACTTCTGTGCTAAACGATTCCCCTCCCACCTTTCCCAAATCATTCTGGCACAGTGAAGCCTCTTTGCCATATGCCACAGCAACAAAACAGGATGCATGCAAAAAGAATCCATGCCCCCAAACAGCAGAACTGAACAGGGGTCCACCTGGGAAAGAAAAGAGGAGGGCCAGCTCCTGATTGAAAAGCTCCAACCAGTCCAGGTCATTCAATAACAATGGAAGGGGGGGGGGAGGCGGGAAGGCAAGCAAATCAGTCTGAATCAGAAGATGAGCAGGTATAATTTAGGGCTGTCAGCTGTCCCTTGTTTTCCTGGCATCTCTTACCCTGAAGGGCAGCCCTGTTTCGAATCATCCACTCTCTGTAGCTTTCCTTTGTTTTGAAATTCTGCTCGGGCAGCCCTAAAAAGGCTGCTTTCTGGAGCAGAAATTGACATAGCAAAGGAAAAAGGAATTAGTCAACTGTTGGGGATGGGATAGAAGGATTGCAAAACACCAGTGACCATTATACTCATTCTCCCCCCCCCCCCGGAAAAAAAACAACAACCCTGTTTTGATTGCCCCAAAGACCTGTTCGGTCGCTCAGTGAGACTGTTTGCATGAGCCCAACACAACCGCTGTCTGTTTTTTTCCCCTGTCCAACAAGCTCTCTCACACCCCCATCTTGATTGGCCTCGCATGAAGGAGACGGGGCATCCTTCAAGCAGCCAACCCGGCGTTGTATTTTTAAAAAGTGCCCAACATACAAACCTGCACCCTCCGCGCTGCTAACATCTTTCTTCTCTTTCTTTCCCAGCCATCTTCCTGTTCTCTCTCGGCCAAAAAACAAAGAGAGACACGGTGGCTGTTTTATAGGCAGGGGTTTGCCATTCACAAGGCTCTTGTGGGGGGGGGGAGTTACGGAGAGCCGAGTGAGAAGGATGGAGGGAAGCGCTGCATTGAAGGACCCGGTGAGGCTCTGCACCAAAAAGGCACCCATGTAAACAAGACTATGGAGCCCAGGTCTGAGCAGACCACAAAGCCGGCCGGAAAGAGGGATGTGCAGGGCTCTGACCTCCAAGAGGCAGGCAAAAACAAAATGTGTATTTTAACAGCAGCAATCGCCACCATTAGCCTGGCCGCTGCAGAAATGCTATTTTGAACATTTCATCCTGTTCCAGTCTCCGGGTTGTCAGAGGCCATTCCTGCAAATCTACATTGATTTCACTGCAGTCTTCATAAGAATTTGTGGGATGCTCTCCCCCCCCCCATCCTGACACGTAACCAATCTGCTTCTTTCCCTCCCTTCCCCCCCCCCATCCTAATAGCATATGGTATTCCTATAAAATGTATCTTGGGCTCAACATGAAAGAGTTATGCAAGACAGTGAGGTTTGGGGGGAGGGGAGGGGAGGAACCCCCCCCCAAAAAAACCAAAACAGCTTCAAATCTTCACCCTCCAGCCATAGACCTACATATCCCACCAAGATAGTTTCCGAGACATGCACTTTTCACATTTATCACTGCTCAGGGGGGTGGGGAGAGGGGAGAGGGGAGTCCCCAGCATTCTAGGTAAATTGAGGGAGGCATAATAATAATAATAATAATAATAATAATAATAATAATAAAATTATTAATAAACTGGACCCCAAACAAATGACAATGATAGCACAGCCCATTTTCACTGGGTTGGAGGGGGGTTGGCTTGACCCCCAAAGCAGCACTGTTGACATTTCCCTCCCTCCCTCCCTCCCTCCCACCCACCCACCCGGCGGCCAGGATCTCCGCATCGCCCCCTTCCCCGCCCGGGAGGCCTGGCCATACGCACCCAAACGAGGGAAGAAGGCAGGCTGCGCCTCCAGGTTGTTCCGACGGCGAGCTCCCTGCCTCTGCCGGCGGTTCCCTTCCCCAACCTGCCTCCCTGCTCCCCCTCCCCCCGGCCACACACACACACACTCTCCTCCCCTCCTCCCCCCTCCTCCCCCCCTCCCCCGGGTCTTGCTCCACAGCCCTCCCTCTGCATCCCCCCGCGCCGCCGCCGCCCCTCACCTACCTCCCCTTCCGCGCCGTCTCCCGGGGCCGGCCACCTTTACGCCGCCTTCGGGCGCCACATCGCCCCCCTGGCGAAGCGGAGGGGAAAGGTGGGCGGGGGGGGGGAGAGAAGAGGATGCGGGCGGGCGGGGGCGGCGGGGATGCGCTCGAGGCGAGGGCTGCAGGTGAGGGGCGGGCGGGCGGGCGGGCGGGGTGGGGGCGCGGGGCGCGCGCGTGCTGAATCACCCTCGCCTAGCGCCCGGCGAGCATTGTGCGCGGCGATGCCGGCTGTACCACTGGGGAGCCTACCCGAGGAGACGGGCGGAGGGCTCGGGGACCGGCGCTGCCATGGCAACGGGAAGGAGCGCCCGTGACGTCAGCGAAGGCCGTGGGGGCGGGGGAGGGCCGAGAGGCAGGAGGAGGAGGACGAGCCTCGGCTGCAGCCCGCGCGGCCGCTCGAGCTGGTGGCCTCGGAGCGCGCGCGCCAGCGCCTGGCCGCCGGATGGGGATGGCACGGGCGCCCGGGGCAAGGGGGGGGGGGGACGGAGGGATGGAGCGGGGCGCGCTGTTGGGGAAGCTTTGGGCGCTCCGGCCTCCTGCGCTTCTTCCAGGGCCCAGGCAGGCAGCCGCGGGCAACTCGGGGAGGCAGAGGGTGATGTGTTGGCAATGGAGGGGAGGCTTCGAAGAAGTCACCCTTCAGCATTTCGACTCATCACCTGGTGATCTCCGAAGTTCCCCTGTCCCTTGAGCCCGAATCAGTTGGCCACTGGCTCTGCAAATCGATTCCGTGAGCTTTTTAATTCTATACATACCACTTCCCCCCTATTTCTTTATACCCCACCTTTGGGGACCCAACGTGGCTGACATAATTTTGTTGTTGTTGTTGTTGTTGTTGTTGTTAGGTGCAAAGTCCTGTCTGACCCATCGGGACCCCATGGACAATGATCCTCCAGGCCTTCCTGTCCTCTACCATTCCCCGGAGTCCATTTAAGTTCACAGCGACTGCTTCAGTGACTCCATCCAGCCACCTCATTCTCTGTCGTCCCCTTCTTCTTTTGCCCTCAATCGCTCCCAGCATTAGGCTCTTCTCCAGGGAGTCCTTCCTTCTCATGAGGTGGCCATAGTATTTGAGCTTCAACAAAACTCATTCTGCCCTTTGTTTTATCCTAACAACAACCCTGCGAGGTAGGTTAGGCTGAGTGTGACTGGCCCAGGATCACCCAGCAAGTGCCCATGGAAGAATGGGGATTTGAACCCAGGGCTGTCCAGCTGCCCAATCCAGTCACTTGAAACTGACCAATAGCACACATTGGTGGGATGCTCCGTTTGTCTTCCACAGTATATTTATTTTATTTATTTATTACACTTATATACCGCCCTCCCCGGAGGCTCAGGGCAGCTTACATAGAACATAGAAACTATACAAGAAACAATCCATATATATAAAGAACCATAACATTAATACTACTAACTGATAATTATAACAGCGGTAACAGTAAGATAAAGGTAAAGGTATCCCCTGTGCAAGCACCGAGTCATGTCTGACCCTTGGGGTGACGCCCTCTAGCGTTTTCATGGCAGACTCAATACGGGGGGTGGTTTGCCAGTGCCTTCCCCAGTCATTACCGTTTACCCTCCAGCAAGATGGGTACTCATTTTACCGACCTCGGAAGGATGGAAGGCTGAGTCAACCTTGAGCCGGCTGCTGGGATTGAACTCCCAGCCTCATGGGAAGAGCTTTCAGACTGCATGTCTGCTGCCTTACCATAGTGCAAACAGGTCCAGGAGCAGAACGCATTGATGGATTTCTGGGAGGGAGGGGGCACGGAGGGAGCAGTTGGGAGTTTGCAGGGGGTCGTGGTTCAGTTCTCCATTCTACTTGTACCATGCTGGGGTCTTAGTAAAGGGCTCAAATCACTTCCAGTGTCCCTGGCCAACTCTGAAACCTCCCATTTAACAATTTGGCTTCCTCCTCATATACCTTCCCCCCCCCCTCTATAAAGGGAAAGCCTCAGTAAGCATAGGTTGGTTTAACCAAATAGGTTTGAGTGTCTAGTTCTTTTCCCTGAAACATGGAAATGCACTCTTGATGTAGAGTTAGGCATAAGCTGAGAATGGTGGCCTCAGATAATATATATTTTAGAGGGTGGGCTCCAAAACAGATATTTGAGAAACACCATTCATTCATTCATTCATTCATTCATTAAATTTTTATACCGCCTTTCCATACGGCTCAGGGCAGTTTACATATAACAACAAGGGGGGATACATGGAACGGCCTAACATATAGTAAAATACAACAACAATAATCAAACAGTGGTTCTGAATAACACAATTTCAGTCGTCTTAAACAACAACAATATAACAGGAATGGTAACTTAGCTAAGGCCCCCAGAGAGGAGCTCCACCTAACAGATTTTTCTTTGCCCCCCCCAGCAGGCCTTTAGATTTTGATTTTCTACAAAACACAATGATTTGACCACTGAGGAAGACCCCCGTGGGTCAAAACGTGTCCTGTCAAGTGCAGCTAGATATGTGTTGTTTTTCTTTGTTTTTAATATATATCACCGGTGCACTTTGCTTAATAAATATTTGTATTGATTTTTTAATACTGTTTTGCAGCTCAGCTTTTGGGTTCCTGACTTCTGTTCAGGCTGGGTTCCGGTTTTCTTTTTTGGTTTTGCACAGATTCATCGGTGACACCTTTGCATCAACCGCAAGAAAGATTTGAGCCAGCCTTGTGGCAAATACGGTGGATTTCTCAAACAGCTGATGAGCAGAGCGGGGGCGGGGGGGAGGGATAAATGCAAGTTTTATTTTGCTGTAGCTCTGCTGGTCTATGACCATAATAAAGATCTGATCTGATAATCGCCATAGATTTGCAATTGCCATGAACTTATCTAATGCTTTGCACAATTTTACCGTGCATTTGATCTTGTGACGGCCTGCGGCCTAGAGCAAAAAAGTCTGCTTGCTAGTTCTTTAAATTCGTTTAAAATGTATTTATATATTAAATGTTGGATGGTCTTATTGCTTTTAAACTTGATGTGAGCTGCCCCGAAATGACGGGTTCAAGAGGGGCAGGCTCTTATAAATATAAATAAATAAATCCAGGATGAGCAGCTTATTCTCCACTCTCCCCCCCCCCCCATCATGCTTATGGATGTGACTACATTTCTTTCAGCTGAGTTCAGGCCAAGGCCCATCACTGGCTATTTGGGGAGGGGGCAAGTCAACCTGCCCAAATAAGGAGAAAACCCCAGGTAAACATTTAAATCTTTTTTTTAAATATATTAAAACATTAAATCCCTCTCCGTAGCTGACATAACCCCTCAGGGATGCTGGCATAACAAAAGTGGGGTGGGGAATGGTGGATCAAGGCAGTGCTTTCAGAACGATATTCCCAGCCCCCTTTTTAAAACCCTTTAAAGGGATTTTCCCCCCTGCTGAGCATCAAACCCCCAGGGTTCGAAGTATCTCCATTCTCCATTGCCTTGGTTGGTAGGGGGTGGAGTGGTACTTTTTTTCCGCCATGTTGGGAATTTTAAAAAAAGTATTTTAATGGGAGTTTTAATGTGGGTTTTAAGACTACTGTTACCCGCCACGAACTTATTAGGGAGTGGCGGGAAATAAATAATAATTATTATTAACATCATCACAGCAGCACAGCTCAATTAGGAAAGGGGGGTTCTGGACTTGGGGGATCAGTGAAATCACCCTGGAAGTAGCAGCTGCTGCTGCCATAGGGAGGTTGCATTACATGCGCCCATGTAGCTGCACCCTACGATGGGGCTGGTCCTGTGTGATCTCCCATTGCCACCGAGAAGTCATTGAGCCATTGGGGGAGTTGGTTGTTTCTGTCATCTTGGAATTTTTGGAGTTATGGTATTGTTCAGATTCCACAGTATGTTTTAGGATGTTTTTAGATTACTGATGTATTATGCTTTTATTGATTGCAAATATAAATATAATTACTAAAGAAATAAATTCTGCCGATCCTCAGATGGCATGAGTGCGTGCACCACCAGAATAGATGCTTCTGCAATGTCACCTTCAACTAAACATCTCCAACCCTAAAGAGACTATTGACTCCTTATCCCAACAGGACTCTACAAGTCTTGAAAGGGCACAAAGTTGAATGACGGGCCTGCCTCCCCCTCTCCGCCCCCCCCCCCGGTTAATGCAAAACTGCTCAGCATTTAGGCTCACGGGTTAATTTCACTGCTAATGCTCAAAACCAATAGGGTCCTCTCTTGTTTTTTCTACAGGAGACTTTTTCCCCCTCCTTCCTTTGCCAACGACGCTGCAGGGCAATCTCTTCCTAACGTTCTGGCTGAAGACCAGCTGGGGTTCTACCACCAACACAGCAGCCCTGTTCACACGTTCGCCTAAGGCGTTCTGCACCGGAGGCTTGGTAGAGGACGTTATCAGCACACACAGCCCTATCGCATTAAGGAACAGTGAGGTCTTCTAGCATTTGAGTTTCCATGGTTACCTCGGGGACAGTGAACTGGATCGTCCCTGGTTTAGTGAGGCTAGCTAGGGCAACCTGGGCCATCCACTTTCCTAGCAGTTCTGTGCTTAACCCCCATCTTAATGGGAGGACGTAAAAGACGTGGCCGACGCCTGTAGTCGTACATCCGTGCCATGGCCATGGGGAGTTTATCTGAACCTTGACAGCATTACTCACTTGGATGGATGGAAAATACTTCGAGCTAGTCCCAGTTCTAAGCGTGGAGCTACTCAGAAAACCCCCTAGCAGAGGCTCCGGAAGTAAATGCAGTTGGCACGCTGCAATTAAGGGCCAGCCTTTCCTTCCCCCTTTTTCGTTCCATCCATCTCAAGCCGCGGCAAGGAAAGCAGCACTCAGCAAATTGATAAGTTAGCCAGAAAATGCTAGGAGACAAGCCAGCCGTCTTGCAGCAAAGGGATGAAATAGGGGCTTAACATCCAGGGTTGGGATCCCCCCTCCCCTCTCTTTTCCGTTTTCAAATTGCTTGAAATTGATGGGATAAACAGAGAATTGCTATTATTGGCTACCCCGCCCGTGTAAATAAAGAGCAAGAACTGCTTTTTCTACTCCAGCCTGTCGAGAAGGTTCGGGACCGTTCTTTCTCTGCTTCCGGGGTTTGTTGGGCAGATGAGTTGCAGAAGCAGCCTGATTCAACAGTGTTTTTAGGGTATGGTGACCAAGACTCGTGCCCTGGATTTCATGAAGCCCCCACAGGCAGTGGGAGCCACATACCCCAAGTGGCCGGCACTCAGTGATACCCATAACGGAGGACAGCTTGGCAGCATATGTGCTGGCCACGAGCAGCCTGTCCCCTGATGCCGCAGATGCAATGCTGGTGGTAGTGGCTGCTCACAACGGTGTGATATCTGATGGCCACTCAGTGCAAACCCTGGGATGCTTTGGGCTGATACTGCATTGAGCAGGGGGTTGCACTAGATGGCCTGTATGGCCCCTTCCAAATCTGTGATTCTGTGAAACCCCCACAGACTTCCCTCTAATGCAGGCCACCCCTCCCAACAGCTCCTGGCCCCCCATCTCATCTTCTCATCAGCAGGTGCAAGCCAAGTGACTCATGGAGCAAGGCAGCCAGCCCCTCTACTGCTGTCCTTGGTGGGGGCAGCGGGCTGTTGGGCAGCGAGGGGTGCCATTTGTGGGCGATGTTCTTCTCTGCGGAGGCCCTGCTCCCAGTGTCTGCATCACCAAGCCCCACCCACCTACTCGCCCCGGGTGCAAAATAGTATAAATATGCCACTGACCTGATTGTTAAATTATTGCGTGGGGGCATTAGCCATACATAGGTCACTGGGGGTGCTGCCTTTTGCTGGAGAGGAGATGTGGCTTGGTGGTGGTGCATCTGCTTGACGTGCAGAAGGTCGCAGGTTCTATCCCCGGTACTTCCAATTAAAAGAATAAGGCAGGGAGGAGACCACCAAAGTCCCAGTTTGTTACTCAGGGGCAGGTAATAGCAAACCACTTCATCCCAGGTTTGCCAACCTCCAGGTGGTGGCTGGGGAACTCCCAGGATTACAGCTGATCTCCAGGTGACGTGGATCAGCTCACCTGGACAAAATGGCTGCTCCTGCCTTTCTACCTGCGACCAAGTCCCCAAGGCTTTGTTACCTGGGGGAAAAAATGAAGGGCCTTATTCCGCTGACTCAGACATTCTCCAGTCTACCTGCAAAGTAACAGGCACACACACGCCCCGTCATTTTGTTGTTTTGTTGTTCCTAGTGCGTAAATGTTGACTACCCTTGGACCAACAGAGGAAAATAGTTGAGTATTAGCCAAAGGGGTTAACTGCCTTCGCCCGATATACAACAAAATGGATTATATTTACCAGCCCACTTATAATCGACAAAAAAATAGCTGGGAGACGGAGCCTAAATTCTTTCGAGGGTAGCAAAAGCTCCCGAAAGTAATTACAGTATTTGTCTTCTTGAACAACCGGGATAATAGAAAATAGCATCTTCCCAGTGGCTGTCTTTAGCGATAAAGGCATCGTGTCTCCCCCAGAAGCCCACAGCCTTATCAGCATTGCAGTCCGTGGGCATCTCTCAACAGCAGGCTCCACTTCGCTTCTTATAACGCTTTCCTGAGATGAACAGGTGGGCAAGGAAGAGGCTTAGAGGTCCACTCGCTTACTGTGGTGCCGGCTTTTGAAAATGCACAAACCAGACCAGTAGGGTAGGGGTGTGCACAGATGTTGCTCCTGGCTTGATATTAGTGCAGTGGAGATAGCGGAGAACTGGAGGTGTCCTGAGAAATCAGGCAGTTTTCCACAATAATCCTCTGTACCTAATTCAGACTTACACCTGAACCAAGCCAAACGCCACGAACAACAGTTTGCTCATTTCCCCCTTCCAGTTTGGTGTAGTGGTTAGGAGTGCAGACTTCTAATCTGGCATTCCAGGTTCGATTCTGCGCTCCCCCACATGCAGCCCGCTGGGTGACCTTGGGCTAGTCACAGCACTGATAAAGCTGTTCTGACCGGGCAGTGATATCAGGGCTCTCTCAGCCTCACCCACCTCACAGGGTGTCTGTTGTGGGGAGAGGAAAGGGAAGGCGAATGTAAGCCGCTTTGAGCCTCCTTTGGGTAGGGAAAAGCGGCATATAAGAACCAACTCTTCTTCTTCTTCTTCTTCTTTAGATTTGGGAGAACCTGCCTTTAATAGAAGCAGAAGCAGAGAAGAAGAAGAGTTGGTTCTTATATGCCCCTTTTCTCTACCCAAAGGAGGTTCAAAGCGGCTTCCAATTGCCTTCCCTTTCCTCTCCCCACAACAGACACCCTGTGAGGTGGGTGAGGCTGAGAGAGCACTGATATCACTGAAGAAGAAGAGTTGGTTCTTATATGCCACTTTTATCTACCTGAAGGAGTCTCAGAGGCTTTCATTCGCTTTCCCTTTCCTCTCCCCACAACAGACACCCTGTGAGGTGGGCGAGGCTGAGAGAGCCCTGATATTCCTGCTCGGTCAGAACAGCTTTATCAGTGCCATGGTGAGCCCAAGGTCACCCAGCTGGCTGTATGTGGGGGAGTGCATAATTGAACCCAGCATGCCAGATTAGAAGTTAGGATGCCACACTCCTAACCACTACACCAAAATGGCCAGGACAAGAACTAATCAGATAACACGGAGAGTGCCCTTGATGGGTCAGCCCTACCAAGGTTAGCAATGGCTGATTAAGAATCCAGTAAGGACTCCTATGGCGTGGAAAGCTGAGAGAGCCTCCACCAGTGAGGACTGTGTCTGAGAGTTGCCAACCTCCAGATGAGACCTGGAGTTCTTCCAGAATTATAACTCCTCTACGGATTAGAGCCAGCAGTTCTCCGGGTACAAATGGCCACTTCAGGGGACAGTTTCTGGGGTATAAATTAGATCTGAGGTAAAATTCTTCCTCAAATTTCTCAAGATTCCCCCCTCCCCCATATCTCCAAGAATTATCCTGGCCAGAGTTAGCAACTCAAGTCTGTTGACTGGTTCCAGGGAGGGGCTGTTAAGCTATCACCCACTTACCTGTGTAAGAATTGGTTTCCTTGTTTTTATACTTATCTGCTGCTGTGTAAGCATTTCAAAGGGAAATTACAGCATGAAATTGCTGAACTCCAGTTAATTCTCAAGTTCAGAACAATGGACCTCCAGGGCTGAATAGAGACGTGGGATTTTTATCTCATTAGAGTTGCTCATTTTTTGCCTCCAAGCACTTCTCCTGTGTTCTAATCAAGCTGATTACAATATACATGATAACTATGCGTTCTTTGTTTGTTTACTCTTGTATTTGTATGCTTATTTTTGGTAATCTTGACAACTGCCTTAATCCAATCTCAGCTATTATCACCCAGTTTTTTATTAATCTTGACTCTAGCTAGCCCTTCCTGGAAATTAAAACTCCCTTCCCCCTCTCTACCTATCTGCAATGGTTGAGGGTGTTCTGTTTCACAGTATCTGACAAAATGTGCATACACACAAAAATGTATGCTTTGAATAAAATCTTTGTTGGTCTTAAAAGTGTGACTGGACTCAAACTTTGTTCTGCTGCTTCAGACCAACATGGCTTACACCTGAACCAAGCAATCTGTGCAACACGCCTCCCTCATTAAGAAGAAGAAAAAGAATTAGTTCTTATATTCTACTTTTCTCTACCCGAAGGAGTCTTTAAGCAGCTTACAGTCACCTTCCCTTTCCTCTCCCCACAACAGACACCCTGTGAAGGAGATGAGGCTGAGAGAGCTCTGATATTACTGAAGAAAAAGAGTTGCTTCTTTTATATGCTGATTTTCTCTAACCGAAGGAGTCTCAAAGTGGTTTACAATCCCCTTCCCTGTCTTCTCCCCACAACAGACATCCTGTGAGGTGGGGGAGGCTGAGAGAGCCCTGATATTACTTAAGAAGAAGTGTTGGTTCCTATATGCCGCTTTTGTCTACCCGAGCTGGCTGCATGTGGGGGACCACTGAATCGAACCTGGCTCACCAGATTAGAAGTCCGCACTCCTAACCACTACACCAAAAGACTCGGACAAGTATGTGTCCAGCTGCTGATTGAAGATTTATTCTCCACTGCTATCAGAGAACTGTCTCCGGCGGGTTGCATAATAAAAAATATAAAACCCCACATAAAAGTTAGAAGCCACAGCCCACCCCCACCTCCCGTTATAAAGCACGGTGGGAGAAAAAATAAAAGGCCAACCTCCTCCCCCATACTCACAGCACCCCCCCCCAAAGTGCCTTAGGGGAAAATACAGGGGAGCCTTAAGATGAATCAGTAGATGTTTAACCTGAAGGGTCCCCTAAATCTTCCATGTCCTGGCCTCAACCAAGGACCTAGTAGAAGAGCTCCATCTTCCAGGCCCTGCAGAACCGCGAAAGCTCCTGCAGGGCCCTTAGCTCTTCTGGGAGCTCATTCCATCAGGTCAGGGACAGGACAAGAAAGGCCCTGGCCCTGGTTGAGGCCAGGCAAACCTCCCAAGGGCCTTCTGTTCACCTTCCATGTATATGGCATCTAAACAACCCCACAAATCTTAAGAGTGGGGAGTGGCCTAAAGAAAACAGGGGAGTGGCTTAGGGGAGTGGCCTAAAGAAGACAGCTCTTTGAAAGAAGTTCCTGACAGCGGATTCTCAGTGGAACAGGCTTCCTCGGGAGGTGGCGGGTTCTCCATCTTTGGAGATTTTAAACAGAGGCTAGATAGCCATCTGATGAAGATGCTGATTCTGTGAAGGCTCAAGGGGGTGGCAGGTTACAGTGGATGAACGATAGGGTTGTGAGTGCCCTGCATAGTGCAGGAGGTTGGACTAGACGACCCAGGAGTTCCCTTCCAACTCTATGATTCTATGATTCTGCAAACTCAAAGCAGAAGAGCAGGAACAGTTCTACTCTGTGCTATACTATGCATGGTAAAGGAACGGAAACTGTCAGAAATCTGAAAAGTAGGCAGCTTGGCTCCAAAATGCTTATTCTCCATCATTCATTTCTTCAGCTCAGAGTCTGTTCATACATGTAATTAAAAGGTAATGAAGTAGACAGAAGATGTATCTAGATGAATAACCACATGCTGAATAAGACAGAGGATCCCAGAAATTAGATGCCAGTGCTGTTCTCATGTTATCCCACCAGCCAGCTGCAATCCTATATACACGGATCCAAGAATGAGCCCAATAGAATAAATCCAAGTCGATAAAGAGTCAAGTGGGTAGGCAAGTTGGTTTGAAGTAGCACAACAAAATTTGAGTCCAATGGCATCTTTAAGGCCAACAAGGATTTATTCAAGTAAATTGGGATGCATTTCAAGCATATTTTATTCTTATTCTATTTGTTTGATTTATAGACTGGCCTTTTTCTATTCTAGGGGCAGTTGGCAACATAGAATCATAGAATCATAGAGTTGGAAGGGGCCATACAGACCATCTAGTCCAACCCCCTGCTCAACGCAGGATCAGCCCTAAGCATCCTAAAGCATCCAAGAAAAGTGTGCATCCAACCTTTGCTTGAAGACTGCCAGTGAGGAGGAGCTCACCACCTCCTTAGGCAGCCTTAGCCAGCCTATTCCACATAGACATTCAAAACAAGGGGGGTGGTTTCTAAAAAGAAGGGAAGGGAAGTTATTAGCTAACATTGAGAGGAGAGCCCGTGATATATGAAAATCCTCAAAATGCATTGGCAGATGAACCTTCCCTCCACTATGTTTCTCATAACTTGAATGTTGTTAACATTAACAATTTCTGACATTTTCCGTTGCCCAGGGTCCACATGAAGACTCCGGCAGGGCAGGCTAGCCTTCCACCATCCGCTCGAAGCAAGATATGAGGATTTCTAATTGCTTTTGATGCCCTTCCAGTCTGTAAGGATAGCATGAGCATTAACTGAATCCGGTTCTTGGCTTATGTTCTGGGTTTAGCAAATTAATATGAGAAACACTGCGGAGAACCGTGGGCAAGGAAAAAGCCCAGATTTGATCCTAGATTCGGTTTGGCCCATCTGCGTCATTTATTCACTACATTCTTGACATGATCAAGGGCCATGGTCAATCTAAGTGGATGACCCCCGAGGCGTAAGAGGAGTATTTTTTCTCCCCTAAGCATTTCTGACATTGCTTTCTTGTATCATTGCCATTCCCCACACAATGTGAACTTGCAAAAAAATACATTTCATGGCGACATTTCACACATTTGGCACAGAGTTATCAAAGATGGATGGATAAGTTACAGGCTGTGCCAACTGGCATCTGTGCGAGCATATTGTGTACTGATTAAAATGCAAGTGTTTCTTGGGCCTGATCCATGCTTCCTCATGACTAGGGTCCCCCTGGTTACTGGTAGGGTAGAGTTGCCAGATCCAGGTTGGGAAACGCCTGGAGATTTGGGATGGAGCCTGGGGAGGACAGGGACCTCTGTGAAGTACAATGCCATACAGTCCACCCTCTAAAACATCCATTTTCTCCAGGGGAACAGATCTTTGCAGTCCAGAGATGAGCTTTAATTCCAGGAGATCCCCAGGCTCCACCTGGAGGCAGAATGACGGCTCTGGTTAACAACCACAGGTCAAGGATTCATCAGTACATCAGAGGTAGAACCCGAAGGTTCCTCTTGCACCAAGGGGCCAGCGTGGTGTAGTGGTTAGGAGTGCGGACTTCTAATCTGGTGAGCCGGGTTTGATTCTGCTCTCCTCCTCCATATACAGCCAACTGGGTGACCTTGGGCTCGCCACAGCACTGATAAAGCTGTTCTGACTTCTCTGTTCTCAGCCTCACCTCCCTCACAGGTGTCTGCTGTGGGGAGAGGAAAGAGAAGGTGATTGGAAGCCGCTTTGAGACTCCTTCAGGTAGAGGAAAGTGGCATATAAGTACCAACTCTTCTTCTTCAGTAATATTAGGGCTCTCTCAGCCTCACCTCCCTCACAGGGTATCTGTTGTGGGGAGAGGAAAGGGGAGGCAACTGTAAGCCACTTCGAGACTCCTCCGGGTAGAGAAAAGGGGCATATGAGAACCAACTGTTCTTCTTCAAGCACCGGGCATTCAGTTGATGAGAGACCCAGTAATCTTCACAGACACAAATCAACTCTTAGGGTTTTATCCGAAGATGCCTGCCTGCAGTTTATTTCTGCATCAGATGACTACAAGCTGTGCCATTTACATGCAGATATGTATGTAAATTCTAGATTTCCCAGCTAGGGATGCCAGTCCCCAGGAGGGACCTGGGGATCTCCCAGAATTACAGGTCATCTCCAGACTAAAGAGATCAGTTCCCTTGGAGAAAATTGATGTTTTAGAGGGTGGACTGTATGGCATTGTACTTCACAGTGGTCCCTGTCCTCCCCAGGCTCCATCCCAAATCTCCAGGCATTTCCCAACCTGGATCTAGCAACCCTACCCTCCATTCCCTACCAGTTGAAGACTCCATAGCATTATACAACACTGAGATTCTATCCTGCCCCAAATCCTGTCCACTCCCAGCTCCACCCCCAAAATCTTCAGGTATTTCTCAACCTAGAGCGGGCAGCCCTATCTACAGTTGGTCCCTAACTAACCCCAGAGATGGGTGGTAATCTACCTCCCAATTTCCATAAGTTTCCAATAGAGCGTTGGCCCAAGTGTACATTATGGGCCCTGGGCCCATTCCACACACATAGGATAATACAGTTTCAAAGTGCTTTTGCAGCTGGATTTTTCTGTGCGGAACAGGATAATCTACTTCTAAAGTGCATTGAAAGTACATTATCCAATGTGTGCAGAATTTGTATTCGAATTCCGTGTTTGTATTCCTGGGGAAGATCTTCTGCATTATGTACACAGGCTGGCAATGGATTGTGTTCTGCAATGCGGAATGAAGAGCTGTTTATCCCAAACTATGGATACACCCAGAACAAACCCCACTAAATATAATGGACTCCTCACAGACTCTCCAGGACAAACATCACAGTGGATAGGCCAATGGAAGCATCGATTCAGTATGCGACAACAGAAGAAAAAGACACATTCCAGGCCAAGGAGTATTAGGAAAGAGAGGGAAAGTCTGTGTCCATATAGACAAAAGAAACGACTTGTTAATTCGATGAACCATTTGTTTATTGAATTAGCTGTGACAATATATAGCAACAGCCCCTCCACTTAAGTGGCTTTGGATGGGTTCAACATATTAAGGGAGGACAGGTCTGTCAGTGGCTATTGACCATAGCTAAATGGAAAATCCAACCTAGGAGGCTAAATAACCAATTTTGTGGGTGAAACAGCAGAGGTCTTTTTTGGGCTTCCTGGAGACAACAGGTTGGACCCAACCAGCTTTTTAACTCAATCTCTAGTCAACTGCCCTCCTTATTACAGCCCATGTAGCTTTT
Source organism: Paroedura picta (assembly GCF_049243985.1). NCBI lineage: Eukaryota > Metazoa > Chordata > Lepidosauria > Squamata > Gekkonidae > Paroedura > Paroedura picta. Next base: position 77,574,961 of record NC_135378.1, on the reverse strand, counting down.
GGTCCGTGCTGGTTCCATAATCCTCAGAATATTCTCCATGGTGGTTCTATCAGCAGGTTGGATCCAACTAATGGAAAAATGGACCCAACTAATTGGAAAGCAGCTGCTACATTAGATGAAGCCTCATCTGATTTAGCAGAACGTACGCACCCTAGTTTCTGCTGCTCTTAAATCATTTGTTGTTCCCTAGTTCCCGTTCCAAGAGCCTCTTGTGGCGCAGAGTGGTAAGGCAGCAGACATGCAGTCTGAAGCTCTGACCATGAGGCTGGGAGTTCGATCCCAGCAGCCGGCTCAAGGTCGACTCAGCCTTCCATCCTTCCGAGGTCGGTAAAATGAGTACCCAGCTTGCTGGGAGGTAAACGATAATGACTGGGGAAGGTACTGGCAAACCACCCCGTATTGGCGTCACCCCAAGGGTCAGACATGACTCTGCGCTTGCACTGGGGATACCTTTACCTTTACCTTTAGTTCCTGTTCCAAAATGCTTTAACCCCCATAGAAATACACTCTCAGGTTGAAGGCACACATCTAGGGACCTTGAGAGGGATCCAACCCAGCTCAGTTGGCTGACCACCCAAGTGGCCAATGATTCAGTTCATGCAGCTGAATTAGAACCTCTTGACTTCATCCACAAATGACTCCTCCTTTTGTGGACCTCACACTTAAGTATTTTAATTGTGTCGGCATCTCGGCATCCTGTCTGGACCCTGAATTGTGCGACCACACACGACCGTTACGCTCCACAGATGCACGAAAGGAAACTCTCAAACCTATTAGCTCTGCATCACACCTGTTTACTTGTGTCAGTAGAAATTACAACCATGTTGGAAACGGTGACCTTTTCCAGCTTCGTGTCAGATTAGCACAGGGCCATATGTTTATATTGGTCCTGGCATGAACTAATCGTCAGGTGACAATTCTTATGCAAAAAAATTACCGGAGTTGGAAAGGAGCATAAATCCCACCACACTGCAGCTTGGAGGCATGAATGAAATTAGTTATCCAAGGCAGAAAATTAAATGGCTTCATCATACCATTCCCCACGGATTCACACTCTGGTTCTAGCCCTTCAGCCGAATTACAGTGGCAGACTCACAACACAGAAAAGCATGAACGAGCATTGCCTGGTATTTTGCCGGCGCTTCGTACTACTAGCATGATTTGCGGCGCACGCAAAGAGCAGTTAAAGGACCCCACTTTTTAAAGAGGATTTCAGCAAACGGACAAACAGCTCAACCATGCGGAAATTTTATCTGTATTAGGGTTGTAAAGAACATTTTGTGGATGAACCCTCTGATTTTAATTAATTAGAAGATTACCTACATAAAAATGTGCAAGACCCAGTGGTTGGGGGCACCAAATGTATTGCCTAGTTCAGGGGTAGTTAACCTGTGGTCCTCCAGATGTTCATGGACTACAATTCTCAAGAGCCCCTGCCAGCATTCGCTGGCAGGGGCTCATGGGAATTGTAGTCCATGAACATCTGGAGGACCACAGGTTGACTACCCCTGGCCTAGTTGATACTAAAATGCTCAGGACTGTCCCTGTGAGACATATCCCATTGCCTTCCAAAACAATTATATACAAGAGCCAGATTGGTGAAGAGGTTAAAAGTGGTGGTCTCTAATCTGGAGCATTAGGTTTGATTCCCCACTCCGTCCACCCAGCGGGGTGACCTTGAACAAGTCACAAAGATACCTTCAGGGCTCTCTCAGCCCTACCAACCTCACAGGGAGACTGTTATGAGAAGAGGAAGGGTTGGCAATTGTAAACCACTTTGAAACTCCTTTGGGTAGTAGAATCATAGAATCATAGAGTTGGGATGGGCCATGCAGGCCATCTAGTCCATCCCCCTGCTCAACGCAGGATCAGCCCTAAGCATCCTAAAGCATCCAAGAAAAGTGTGTATCCAACCTTTGCTTGAAGACTGCCAGTGAGGGGGAGCTCACCACCTCCTTAGGCAGCCTATTCCACTGCTGAACTACTCTGACTGTGAATTTTTTTTCCTGATATCTAGCCTATATCGTTGTACTTGTAGTTTAAACCCATTACTGCAGTGTGCAAAAATCAGCTCTTCTTCTTAAGCTCCACCCGGAAACTCCAGAGAAGGGTGGCATACAAGTATAAAAATCAATTAATTAATTACATTTTCACAGACCCAAGAACCAGAGATTTCCAGTCCAAGCATGGACTCACAGAGACACAATCTTTGGTATTGGGCTACAAGTATGTTGAAGCCATCAATACATTTCCCAGAGTAAACTCAACTATTTCAGGTTATTTCTGTGTTCTCATCAATGCGATCTTTTGTACTTCATGTCTCAAGGTTACGAAGCCTGATGTAGCAGCATGTTTGACTTTGATCACGCAGAGCTGCTTTTTTTGATCGTACAACTGTTTTAATGAGTGTGATTGCTGGCTCTGTTCAGTTTTTTTTTTTTTTTAAGTATTCCAATGACATGGAAAGTGGGTGTGTTGTAGGGTTGTCAGGTCTGGGTTGGGAAATACCTGGAGATTTTGGTATTAAAAAATAATTCACTCCCACCCATTCAGGAAACCCTTCCAGAGCCTTCCAGAAACCCCAGGGTTCCATAAAACCCTGGTTGATAAAGCCTGACTTCTGGTGGTGGCAGCAGGAAAGAGACCTTGAAGAAGAAGAAGAAGAAGAAGAAGAAGAAGAAGAAGAAGAAGAAGAAGAAGAAGAAGAAGAAGAAGAAGAAGAAGAAGAAGAAGAAGAAGAAGAAGAGTTGGTTCTTATATGCTGCTTCTCTCTACACGAAGGAGTCTCAAAACGGCTTACATTCACCTTTCCTTTCCTCTCCCCACAACAGACACCCTGTGAGGTGAGGCTGAGAGAGCCCTGATATTACTGAAGAAGAAGAAGAGTTGGTTCTTATATGCTGCTTTTCTCTACCCGAACGAGTCTTTGATATTGCTGCTTGATGGGAACAGCTTTACCAGCTGGTTGCTTGTGGGGGAGCACGGAATCAAACCCGGCTTGCCAGATTAGAAGTCCGCATTTTTAAACAGTGCACCAAACTGGCCATGATTTCCATTCTTCCCTCTTTCCCTGGTGCCTTCAATGCTACAATTGTAGTATTCTAGGTATCAGGGACCCTGGGAAATGCAATTCTCCAGGTCTGCTGTGTTCAAAGAAGGGATGCCAGGCAGGCTCGAAACTATATGACCTTGGGAACTTTACACCTGCACTGATCAGTATTAGGCCTCCCTCTTTACCATTAGAGGAAATGTCAGTAATAATACTTGGATTAAGGACTAAACTGGAAATTCTTCCCATTCTAATTTTAGCCACGGCTCTCATGAGCCAGCAATAATGTTCAAAAGTGTATTCAAGAAAATGTATTTGGTTTATCTCTACTTTAGAGGCAGGGGGAGGGCAAAAATCTCCATGCCGTTGCCCTAATCTACGCTGTTATATTATCTTCCAGGCAGCCTTGCTCATTAGCAGTGCCTGCTTCAGGGAAGGTCTTGGAAATGAGATGTAAAGCTCAGGGGGCTTGTGCTGGCAAAGTCTGAAAAATGAAAGCAACTCGAGAAGATTTGCCACAAAAGCCAGCGGCAGCTGTGCATAAGAATCGCTGCCAGTTCCAAAGAGCTCTTTCCAGCTTCGCGGTTACACAGCAAAACATATGCTTAATGGAGAGAAGAGTCAAGCCAGGCTATCAAGATAGAGTGCAAGAGAAATGCAGTTGTTGCTCAGTTGTTGCGCAGGATCCCAGTCGGTACCATCCAGGAAGCACTTCAGTGGCGAAGGTATCGTATACGGTATTCCTAGTCCTCCAATCACAATAATGGGCCGATTTTTTAAGAAATAGGATTCTTCTCCACTTAGTAATGCCTCCTTCCTCTTTGAAATGCTATAAGGAATGCAGTGAGCATAGGGTTGCCAGTTCTGGGCTGGGAAATACCCAAAGAACTTAGGGTTGCTAGTCTCCAGGTGGGACCTTGGGATCCCCTGGAATTACAGCTCATCTCCAGGCAACAGGAATCAGCTCCCCTGGAAATAATACCTGCTTTGGAGGGGGGACGCCGTAGCATTAGGCTCCACTGAGGTTCCTCCCTGCCCCAAATCCTGCCCAATCCTGGCTCCACCCTCAACGTTTCCTGGTATTTCCTAACCCAGTGATGGCAACCCTACTGGGGATTTGGGGTTTGATGAAAGTGGGGTTTAGGAGGGGAGCGACTTCAATGAAATATATTGCCATAGTCCACCTCCCAAAGTGATCGTTTTCTCCAAATGCCTTGATCTCTGTCACCTGAAGGCCAATTGTTATCTCAGGACCTGGAGGTTGCAAATGAAGACCAGTCGAACCCAGCAAGTTGCAAGAGTGGGAAAAAGGCTGATTGACAGACAAACATTAGTATCCAATTTCTTAAGTGACCATAGTCTACAGAACTGAGCCAAAACAGGTTCCAGATTTATTTCCGTTTTCAACAGAAACTGTTTTCATCAGTAGCTTACTCCTTCTAATGGAAATGCTGACAAGGGATCCTCCAGAAGAGAAGTTGAACCTATGGGATATTATAAGGAAATATTTAAGACTTTCAAACTTAAGAAATATTCCTGGATATTAGGGTTTAGAAGAAACAAGTTACTGATGAAAACTGTTTCTGTCAAAAACGCGAGTAAATCCGGACCCTGTTTTGTCTTGGCTCTATAAAATAGGGACACTTAAGAAATTAGATATTAAGTTGGTTTATTAATCAGCTTTTTCATTGATCCTATTCTTTGTCTTGCAACCAGTTGGAGGTTGGCAACACCATTGACAACTCTGAGTTGGGTCATTTTGGGACGGAGCTCGACGAAGGTGGAGTATTGGAAGGGGAGTTTGCTCATTGAGGATATGATGCCATAGAACCTGCCTTGCAAAAGCTGCTGTTTCCTCCAGGGCAGCACAGCTCTGTAGTGCCTCCCCTCCTCAAAATCTGCCCTCCTCAGATTTCAACCCCCAAATCTCCAAGAATTTCCAAGCCAGAGTTGACAACTCTAGCTGTATCACAGATTTAGGAGAGCTTTGATATGGTGGGGTTGAGGTCAGGAGCAGGAAATTCTCATGCAGGGAGCACATGTATTGAAGGGGGAGGTATTGTGAGTCACCCACTATGTTTTTATAAACATGCATTTTGCAAATGTATTTTATAATATGTTAAATGTATTTGTTTGCAGTGTCTGGCTTTGCATTCCATGTTAACTGCACTTAGGGTGCATGCATACCTCTGATACATAAAATGCATGTATGTTAGACAATAATTTACATGAGATTTCCATCTTATTATAAAACATTGTACGTAATTTTGCATAACTAAAGGTAATGGACTGGAAAAGCGTGCAATAAAAATCCCAGTTTTATTTGATCATAAATTAAGTCCTTCATTTTTTTTTCATATTTGCATAGTGGCATAAGAGTTATAATTTGCTTTGTTTTAATTTAGCGTCAATAAAATTGAATCAGACATCTGTTGCCAAGACAGAAAAAAGTGTTGAATTTCCAACATGATTTTTTTTAAAGGATTGTACGCTTCTTTAAAAATTATGCCCCAGAAATTTTGCATCAAGCAGCAAACCGGGTAACTTGGAGGGTTCTATTCTCTCCAGTTAATTAACTCTGGCCAATATTTTAATATCACTGCTTGGTATTAAGACTGCCAGCTTGGTGTAGTGGTTAGGAGCGCGTTCTAATCTGGCAAGCCGGGCTTGATTCCCTGCTCCCCCACAAGCAACCAGCTGGATGACCTTGAGCTCGCCACATGACTGATAAAGCTGTTCTGATCAAGCAGCAATATCAGAGACTCCTTTGGATAGATGCCAATCCCCAGGTGCGGTGCCAATCCCCGGGCAGAGCCTGGAGGTCTCCCAGAGTTACAACTGATCTTCAGACTACAATGATCAGTTCCCCTGGAGAAATGGGCAGTTCCCAAAGGCTGACTCTTTGGCATTAGACTCCTCAAAGGACTTTCCCCTCTCCAAATTCATGCCTTCCAGGCTCTGCCCCCAAAATATTCCTGGCAAGACGGAAGCAGAGATGGTTTGCCATTGCCTTCCTTTGGTGGCCCCCCATCCAAGTACCAACCCTGCTTAGCAATGTTTCATGTCAGTGAATTCTGGGGATGGCTGGAGCATCGCTGCAATGTGTGACTTCAATTCCAGTTATGTGACTGGAAGTGACATTGTGGCCTGGGCGTAACATCAGCTTTGTCCCCCACAATTCAAAGTTTTGGTTGGAACCTTTAAGGCCCTTCGCAGTCTGGAACCCACATATCCAAGGGACTGCCTATTGCCTTATGCCCCCACAGGGCACTGTGCTCTGTGGGTACAAATTTGCTAGTGGTTCCCGGCCCATGGGAGGTATGCCTGGCCTCAACCAGGGCCAGGGCCTTTTCAGTCCTGGCCCTGACCTGGTGGAGTGAGCTCCTGGAAGAGCTGGGAGCCCTGTAGGAACTTTCTCGGTTCTGAAGGGCCTGTAAGACAGAGCTTTTACACCAGGTCATTGGTTGAGGCCAGAGTAATGAAGATCAGGGGGCCCTCCTCATTTTTAATTGGAACAACAGGTTTCCCCACACCCATGAGATGGGGGGAGGTTTTAGTTCACTGCTGGGTTAGAGTGGGCTTTAATGCTGGCATTTTATTTTTTATTGTGAGGTTTTATTGTTGCAACCCACCATGAGATAGCTTGCCGGTAGCGTCAGGTAAGAGATCCATCTGTTCCACTTAATATTTCTGGAAAGGCCTTGAAGGAGAAGCGTGTCTCATGGCTTAAATGCCACTCAGCGCTTAACACCCACTCAGGGTGGCTGTCCCACCCCTGAGTTCCTCCTCCTCCAACCAGCTTGCCTGTCTGTCCAGCAGCCGGCCAATCGTCTTCCATCCCCCACCACAGACCACCCGCTCCTTCTTCCATTTCCCTCCGAGGCTTGGAGGCTGCAGATCCCTGCTGTGTGAGAGCTGCCCCCTGCCAGCAAGTTCCCTAACAGCAGCCTGCAGCCTTCCCAGGTCCTGTAGGCAGGGGAAGGCCATCCACAGAGTTCTTCCACTCCACCACGCTAATCTAGCACCCATTGTATTCCTGAATGACAATGGGCTTGGCCCTTAGTCCAATAATAAAATTAAATTCCTCCTGCTACTGCACCAGGCAGACACGGGGAGTGGAAGAGGGAGACATGTTGCCCCTACAAAGCCATGACATTTGGAGGGAAGCAAAAGTGATTACAACTTTTTTATTTTAAAGGAAGTTGATGCAGCCTTTCAAACACAGTTACCCGACTTACTGTCATAACACAATTCCCACTAACCTGCTCACTTGTTTTCCCAGGTCCCCCCCCCCTTCTTGCCACCAGCAGGGTTGGAGGCTGTAAGGTTTCCAGCTCCAGACTGGGAAACTACTAGAGGTTTTGGGATGGAGACTAGGGAGGACAAGGCAATGGAAGGAAGGCAGAGTCCCTAAAACTCTAATTTCAGACCATCGGAAAGTCAATTAAATAACTATGATTAACTAGGATAACTAGGATAACATGAAACAAACTTAGGAATTATTTTTATTTTTGCTTTACAGTCATTTAGGATAACAAAAACATGCATAGCACAAAAAGAAAATATTTTTTTTAAAATCCTCTAGATGCCAGGATTTTTAAATCACAGATTCTGGGATCAAGCTGGATTGAAAGGGGAAATGTTTGCTATTCCATGTTTATCTTTCTTAGTAATGTGGCAATGCTTTCCCTGTAGGCCACAGAAACACACGCCTTCTTCCTTCCCCCACTAAGGCAGCTCTGAAATGAAAGGTGGACATGGACTCACACCCCTCCCCCACACATCTGTTTTTGCCAAGTATGTTAATATATGGGCTTAATCTGTGGCAGGTTTCACTCCTGGAGCCATCTGAGTTCAATACCAAATTGTATCATTATAATAATAAAGTCCCTCTGGATGCTGTAATCGTATTTGGAAAGCAGGCTTGCTTCCCCCGCCCCCAACATTAACTACCCATAGACCTGTAGATTAGATTAATTTAGGCAGCAGAATTTTTGGAAGAGGTGGCATTCACTTCGAGCAGCTTTACATTTCTGAGCACTTTCCTTGGGAATGAGCCCCTGGACCCTTGAACAGATACAGAATCCCTTTTCCATGCACTCTGGATGCACTGTGCACTTTAAAAAATTCGGGACCTGAGGATACAATTAGAGAGCCCGTTAATGTGAAATGTGAGGCATTTCGTGCACTGATAACTTTATATCCAAATAGAGCCACGTTGATATTTGACAATACTTGTTTGTTTTGTTTGTACACGGCATTTTTCAACATCGTTCCACCATATTTTGCTTTAAGCCTCCAGGTGGTGGCTGGAGGTCTCCCACTTTTACAATTGATTTCCAGGCAGCAGAGATAGATTTACCTGGAGAAAAGGTGGTCTAGAGATCAGCTGTAATCCGAGGACAAACCCTGCCACCTCCTGGAGGTTAGCAACTCTATGGTTCACATGTCCTAGAAGTAAGTTTCCCAGCTCTGGGTTGAGAAAAACCTGGAGATTTGGGTAGGGGGTAGAACCTAGGGAGGGCGAGGTTTGTGAAGACAAGGATCTCAGGAGAACTGATCTCCATAATTTGGAGACCAGTTGTGATATCAGCAGATCTCCATTCACCACCTGGAGATTGGCATCCTTATGCAGAAATGAGAGGGGAAGGGAGCTAGGATTGCAATTCCTCCTCTCTCCATCCCTCTTCCTTCCATGCTCAGGAGCAATCAGCATGTCTTCATTGTTGGCTTCCTGCTCCCCTTTAAATACATCCGCATAGGACTGCATTGGTCGTATACATCAGTGGTCCCCAACCCCCGGTCCGGGGACCAGTACCGGTCCGTGGATCAGTCGGCAGCAGGCCGCAGCTCCTCCTCATCTTTCTCCCTGGCTGCTGCCTCGGGGGCTGCCCTGCCACTCTGCTGCCGGCTCACCTTTGATCCTCTCCAGTGGCCGCCATGGCTGTGGCTCCCCCTCGGCATGGCACTGGGCAGCTGCTGCTGGCAGCGCCCCCCAGCGGGGGGCAGGAAGTCAGGGGCGCTGGCGGGAAAGCAAGTGGAACAGGGGTTCAGGTGGCGACATCTCTCGGCAAAAGACTACCCCCCCCCGGGCCTCAGTAAAATTGTCAAGCGTTGACCGGACCCTGGAGATAAAAAGGTTGGGGACCTGATGGCCAGGTGCTGCTTGACCACGCGCAGGGGATGGGGAAGTAGGGTTGTTAGATTTAAGCTGGGGAAGTCCTGGCAATTTGGGAATGGAGCCTGAGGAGAACGAGGTCCTCTGTTGGATACAATGCCATTAAGTCCGCTCTCCAAAGCATCCATTTTGCCAGGAGAACATCTAGTCTGGAGATGATCTGTAGTTCAAGGGGATCCCCAGGTCCCACTTGGAGGCTGTCATGCCTCTATGTAGCATTGATCTTTACAGCTGTGATAGAGCAAAGGTTTATTCTCTAGTTTGGCCTTTCTCAACCTTTCTACCATTGAGAAACCCATGAAATATTCTTCAGGGTGCCAGAAACCCCAGAAGTGAAAAAAATAAGAAAAAAACTCTGGCTAATTGGCTGCTCTTAATTCTCCTTACTTTTATTTATATTTTGTTCTTTTAAATGTTCACAACTTGAGATTCCCTTATAGGGAAATGTTGATTCTTTCAAATAATATAAAGTATGAACCGAACAATAGCCACCAAAATGGATTCCAGATAAATTAAATGACTCTATTTCCCGTTTAGAGCCTCTTGTGGCGCAGAGTGGTAAGGCAGCAGAAATGCTGTCTGAAGCTGTCTGCCCATGAGGCTGGGAGTTCGATCCCAGCAGCCGGCTCAAGGTCGACTCAGCCTTCCATCCTTCCGAGGTCGGTAAAATGAGTACCCCGCTTGTTTGCTGGGGGGTAAACAGTAATGACTGGGGAAGGCACTGGCAAACCACCCCGTATTGAGTCTGCCATGAAAACGCTAGAGGGCGTCACCCCAAGGGTTGGACATGACCCAATGCTTGCACAGGGGATACCTTTACCTTTACCTTTTTATTTCCCATTTTCAATTTCTTTCTTCATCAGTGGTATTATCAGATATATCCTGAGTGGCTCAAACCTTCTGTGAGGTTTTCTATGAATTCATGGGCTTTGAAGTAATCTGACCAGCCTTCTTTGCACCATTAGAAACGCCAGACGTGGCACAAGTATGCAGAATATGGTAGGGAAGCATTGCTGTGTATGCCCACCTAGGGTCCCTTCCCTCCCCCCCCATTCAGGTCCATCATTGCCCATTTTGGAAGGGGGGGATCAATGTGAACATATATGGTCATATCACCCGATAAATGTTTAACAAATGTTAACAATATATCTAAAATTAACTCCCACCCATTTGGGAAACCCTTCCACAACCCCCAGAGTCCCACAAAACCCTGGTTGGGAAAGCCTGGACTAGTTTGTAATTTACTATAACTGCTTCCCAGTCCACAAAAGTAAAACAATGTTAGGAGACTCGTTTGCTTAATTTTTTTTTTTTTTTTTTTTTGCAGAAACATGATGATTCTAGCAAGAATTGTTTGCTGACCAATGAGGTATATTAACAGACTTGTCAAGTTAATAACTACATAAAATTGATCATTTATAAAACCTTATTTATAAAACCTCACTAGTCGATCATGCAAAGCCAGCTGGCACTGAGTGGTAAGTGAACACATGGCCAAGTATCTGTTTTAAGCTTTGTAATACAACTATTTTTATTTATGGTATATGCCTAACGGTATTCTCCATTACTATGTGTGGATGTGAAAGTTGGCTAATAAGCCAAACTGACAGGATGAAAGTTGATTCATTGGAAACGTGGTTTTGAGAGAGCATTCTATGGATACAAGTAAGTGGGTTCTAGATCAAATCAGATTTGAAGTCTCCCTTGAGGTTAAAAGGACCAAATTGGTTACATTATGAGATGATAAACAATAATCACTGGAAAAGATAATCATTCTAGGAAAGGCATGAAGGCATGAAGGAAGAAGAAGAAGAAGAAGAAGAAGAAGAAGAAGAAGAAGAAGAAGAAGAAGAAGAAGAAGAAGAAGAAGAAGAAGAAGAAGAAGGAGTTGGTTCTTAGATGTCGCTTTTCTCTACCCAAAGGAGTCTCAAAGCCACTTACATTTGCCTTCCCTTTCCTCTCTCCACAACAGATGCCCTATGAGATAGGTGAAGCTGAGAGAGCCCTGAGATTACTGATCAGTCAGACCAGCTTTATAAGTGCTGTGGAGAGCCCAAGGTCACCCAGCTGGCTGCATGTGGGGGAGGAGCGGGGAATCAAACCCAGCTCGCCAGATTAGAAGCTGTGGCTCTTAACCACTACACCAAGCTGGCTCTCTTGGAAGTCCCAACATGGGATGGAATGACTCACTAAAAGAAGCCATGGCTCTCCTCCATTTGCAAGACCTGAGAAAAGCTGTTCACAGGGCTGACATACTTGATGGCACATAACACATACACATATATCCATGACCAATGCTGCTCTTGTCAATTCATTCCAGTGCCTCGAACACAAATGGCATCCACGCATACAGAGGACTTGGTGGACAGCAAGACTTCTTCTGTTGTAATCCCAGGAGGTCTCCAGCCACCCCCTGGAGGCTACCAACCCGACGCTCAGGCCAGCTACCCAGTATTCATCAACACAGCAAACTATTTCATTTTCTTCTGCCTTCCCTCTTTGATTTTGTTGTCGTCTCCACGATCGATGTTGTTTTTTATCGGTAATCGTTTGAGTGAGTTTATGACGGTTCCTTCTATTTTATAGCTGATAGGAAATTCTTATTGTTACGATTAGTATTATTGTGAGCTGCCTTGGGAAATTTGTGCGGCGAGGCAGGAGACGAACGCACTGAAGGGAGGACGGAGAAAGAAAGAGCATTCTGCCTCATTTTCCTTGCGTTCAGACTCCTAGGCTGACAGTTACTGAAGTGAGAATATCCACCAATTAGAGAGGACAGTCAGGGCTGGAATCACCAGGCCTGAAAGGAAGAGCCACTGGTTAATCGTTTCGGGGCCTCTCTATAAGCATGGAATAAGAAGCAGAGGCAGGATGAGAGAAATGAGCTGTCAGGTTGTCAATACCTCACACGTCACTGTAGTCATTCCAATTTGCCAGCCTCAGTTCCCTCCGAGTCTCTGGGGCAGAGAAGCTGGTTGGTAGAAAGGAGACGTTGTGGGAGCTCAAGCATTCTCCTCAGGCAAGCATTAAACAGCATCGACAGGACATTGTTTTGTGGGGAAATATGGATTATTCCAAGGCAACACACCAGGCAGCCAGTGCCTGGTTAAGAAAGGAAGGGAATCGGCTTGCTTCTAAGACAAGATGTGTGTGTGTGTGTGTGTGTGTGTGTGTGTGTGTAGGAAGTGCTGTTTTCAAAAGAGAGCATCATAAATTCCAAGGCAGCGGATGAAGCTTCAGGTTCAGCAAGAGGGAAAGGGGAATAAAAATGTGGGGGGGGGGAAAGTCCCGAAACAGCAGGGGTGTGCAATTTTGAATGCTAAATCAAAGCACATTGGTCAGTCTATTGTTACCTCAGTGGCCAGTAATGGCGAGTTGGCGTCTTTCATATTTTCCCTGCACAGTTAGAACTTCAAAAGGCCGCAGCTGTGCTTGAACTCAGGAATCCTCAACCAATTAACTCAATCTCAAAGCCATTCATTTTGATGGAATGAAGAGTGCAGGTTCAAGAATACAGGATAATTCCAAAGGTGTAGCCAAGGGGTAGTCAAACTGCAGCCCTCCAGATGTCCATGGACTACAATTCCCAGAAGCCCCTGCCAGCATTCGCTGGCAGGGGCTTCTGGGAATTGTGGTCCATGGACATCTGGAGGGTCGCAGTTTGGCTACCCCTGGTGTAGCCATCTTAGTCTGTTCAATCAAGAATAAATATGAATCTTGTGGCATGTCAAAGGCTAACAAGTTTATTTCAGCTTTTGTAAACTCAAAAGCTCACCTTGTCAAATGTACGTCATCGATGTCCAATATACTGTTGTTTGTTTATTGTTCATAAGCTCATATATAAATGTCCGCCAGTAAGGAACTGCAACATGCATGGAGAAAAGGAGGTTGAGAGGGGACATGATAGCCCTCTTTAAGTATTTGAAAGGTTGTCACTTGGAGGAGGGCAGGATGCTGTTCCCGTTGGCTGCAGAGGAGAGGACACGCAGTAATGAGTTTAAACTTCAAGTACAACGATATAGGCTAGATATCAGGAAAAAAATTTCACAGTCAGAGTAGTTCAGCAGTGGAATAGGCTGCCTAAGGAGGTGGTGAGCTCCCCCTCACTGGCAGTCTTCAAGCAAAGGTTGGATACACACTTTTCTTGGATGCTTTAGGATGCTTAGGGCTGATCCTGCGTTGAGCAGGGGGTTGGACTAGATGGCCTGTATGGCCCCTTCCAACTCTATGATTCTATGATTCTATGATTCTATGCATCTGATGAAGTGGGCACTAGACCACAAAAGTTTATGTCGAAATCAAATCTTGTTTGTCTTTAAGGTACCAATAGACAACTGCCAGGGTAACCTGAGCTCATCCGACCTTGGAAGCTAAGGATGTTTGACCCTGGTCAAGTAAAGTAACGGTCTATTACTATCTGTCAGATTATTATTGTCCTCTTCCTCCTAGAAGCTATATAGAGTTGGTAGGCCAAGCCAACCAGCAGGAGGGTGAGGGATGAGCTCATTGTAGGGGCTACGGCTGCCACCCCTTTCAGGCAGTGGCTCTAGGAACTGCTTGAAGCTTTATGGTAAAAACAACAGAGCTGGGGAGGAAACATAAAAACTTCGCTGGAGTTGCATGGACCTCTAGGAATCGCTGGAAGCCAAGTAGTAGCCAGACCCAGCGACTTCAAAGATCAGGCATGTTCAGGGCGCTAAGGTCAGGAATATTTATCTCCTTAAAAAATGATACTATATTTTAATGGCTTCTCCAAATATTTTGCCAATTCTCAAACTCGTCCCTGTTTTCAAACGGTTTGAACTGAGAAATGTGTTTGGTTGTTAATAATCTTCCGCACGGTCAATTTTGCTTTACTTTGTTCTCAGAAGCCAGGAAGAGAAATGTGCATTTGGTTCGTGGCGCGGATATCACCTGCTTGTACAATGAGCTTAGAAGCCAATAGAAAACAGAGAAGATTTGCATTTATATGGGACAGATAAGTACCTCCTTGAAGAATCTGGAATATTTAAATCCAGTATTCACATGGAATCTACTGTGTAAGAATTCATTTCCTCTGCAAATTTACATCAAGAAGCATAGCAATCAGCAATGCCTGTTATCGGTGGACCGAATCTATTTTCAGAGCATGCCATTCAGAGCTGAAACACATTTTTTTTTCCCTGCAGACTGGCAACCTTCTGCCAGTCGGCTGTTTTCCTCTGACAGGGTTTTACATTCCCAGGGGCCAGGAAATACTGGTATCTGATTCAGCTCTGCTGAAATCCTTGGCACAAGACATTTCTGTTCTCTGGGTTTCATGCGTTCAAGACATGGCGCAAGGAAATGAGAGAAACCACCTTAATTTCCTGTGTGGCAGGCAGCTTAATGGACAGCACAGACAGCACCATGGTGCCAGCCGATGACAGAGGATTCGGCTTAGGCAGGAGGTGGTTTTAGATGAAAGGTACGTTTTTCGGAACAGAGCCACCAGCTTTTGGAACTTATGACATTCTCTCCCCCCAACTCGAAAATACGAGGCTTACTGCAGTTGTGACAGAACAGCAGCCCATAGTGAACATTTGATCAAATGCTCATTTTGTCTGTTTTCAATGGGATGAATCCTCTTTTTTTTCTCCTTTTTGCTTTGTTTCTTCTTCTCAGCAGGCCAGGGGCACATTCTGGAACTAGCTGGCCACATCTAATGTCCAGCTAAGCATCTGCCTTAAATATCATGGTCCGAAAAATGTATTCTACTCCCCTCTCCCATCTAGGCTTATTTTGTTTTCCAGCTTGATGAAGAGTACTGTAAAACCTGGAAGACTGCACGCTGTTTTATATCATTTTGGTTTGTCCCAATAAATAGGCGTTTGTTTTTTCCCCAATTTGAACAAGGCCTGCATACCATAGACCACTGGTGAATGTCAGCTCCTCATATTTATGACTAGGTAGTTAGCAAACCAGAATGGTTATTGTGTCCCTTATAAGCTGTCATGTGTAAGTGGTAGGCAGAGCTCAGCTTTTGCTGTACAGATGAATGTCAGACAAACAATTCCCAGTGTGGCCCTGTGGGCACCATGGTCTCCTGCCCCTGTACTACCAGACCCTTTGCACACTCTGTCCTTATCCCTTTTAAAAATCTCTTTGCCCTGGTCCCTCTTCATGCTCCCTGTCTTCCTACATTCTGTTTTACTCCTCCCCCCCATCCCCCACTCCCTGTATTCTTGCCCCGTTCTTCCCCGAGGACTCAGGTGGGCTACATCAGAATAAAAACATACAAACTTAACATTTCATAGAACCTAAATATAAGATCTAACGTTAAATTATTTACAAATATAAACTCTAACATATAAAAGACCGGAGCATAACTTTACAATATAAAGCAACACTGTTTGCTCAGATTCTGCCTCCTGTCTGAGGGGAGATGAGGGGCATTGTATAAAGATGCCAACTTAGTGGAATCAGGCAGGGAGGCCAGCTGAAAGCAGATTTACCCCAAGTCCTCAACCAAAGGCCTGGTGGAATATCTATCTTACAGGCTCTGCGAAACTGCTTAAGGTCCTGATCTCATCAGGTAAAGTGTTCCACCTGGCTGGGGAATAAATATTTCATATTCAGGCTTTATTTCCTCTTTCTCTGCCCTTCTTTCCCTTTCTCTAGTTGGCTTTAATGAAGCTTTTGTCAACTATTTGACCATTAAGAACCCCCTGAAACATTCTTCAGGCTTCAAGGACCCCCAGAAGTGGCACAATTGTGCAGAAAATGGTTGGGAAGCAGAGCTGTGGACATGGTCACCCAACCATTGTAATTATGGCTTAATGTGGCATCCATGAATATGTCTTATTTTTCTCCACATAAAACAACTTCCTGAGGTAAATTGACCTAAGGCCTCCTTACCTACACAATATATCGGGAGTTCCAGGAACAGAACACCCAACAACTATGTTACCAGGCATGTGGGGGCCCAATCTGGGCCATGCTGGAAGTGACATCATCGCACCACCACAAAGATTGCTCCACCCCGTGTAAGAACCAATTATACTAAGAGACAGTGACAGGTCCAAGGTCATCCATGGCTGAATAGGGATTTGCATACATTTCTCCCCATTCAGAATCTAACATACTATATATTCTATCGCCTCTCTGTGCAGCCTGAATTATAATAAACTGATCAGGGAAGCAATTTAGAGATGGGATTAAGGGAAGAAAACCCAAAATTCTCATTACATTTCGCTTTCATTTTTCTGCCTTTATCTGGAATTTCCCCACCCCCACCATCCCTACTGTTCCTCTAGTTAATTGAATTTCTTTTCTCCCTACATACACATTATTGGAATTTGCTCTTTTTCATTTTTCAGGCATTGATCTTTTTAAAAATTCCCCGTGTGCTTCACTTGAAGCTGAAATGAGTAAAATGATTAGGATGCACTGCCTTTTTATTGCCCATGCTCCATCTTCAGCTATTTATGGTGGGAAACCACCCAAGCATTAAAGTGCTTCCAATCCCACTGAAATGAATGAGACTTGGCTTAGCAGAATGCTTTGAGGACTGGAATCCTAGCTACAAATGGATTAATGGAAAGATATTTAGAGTGCCGTCGGGAGAGATCACCCCACAGATCCAACTCTTACACCAAAACAGACTAGTGACCCAGCTATTGTCTGTTTTGACTGGGACTTGCTGTCCAAGACCTCAGGCAGAGGAATTTGCCTGGACTTCTTTGGGTTAGGAGAGATGGTGGTGTGCTATGACCCATTCTTCTCCAATCTCGGAAGATAAGCAGGGTTGGTACTTGGATGGAAGACCACCAAGCACAGTTCTGCAGTTGAAGGCAATGACAAACCACTAAGTCCTTGAGATATGCCAGAATATATGTACTGTACATTTTCCTGACACCCTTTCAGTTAAGGATACCAGAGACTGAAGCCGATGTCTTCTTTGTGCTCTCTACCATTAAAGAATAATGGAATCATGCAGTTTGAAGGGAACTCCAGGATTATCTAATCCAACCCCCTACTTTATGCAGGAAACTCACAACTACTGGAGGAAATTTGTCTCCCAACCCCAAAGTAGCAAACGGAATTTCCCTGGGGATGGAAGAAAGGGCCATAAGAGCATTGATACGGCCCTTCCTGCCCACCCACTCACAGTCTGCCTCTTGCATTTACACATGAACCTAGGGGCCATTATGTGGTCGTCTGTGACCTGTTAAAACAGTGTCTGAAAGCCATTACGGCTGATCCTGTATTTAGCAGGGGGTTGGACCAGAGGGCCTGCATGGTCCCTTCCAACTCCATAATTCTATGATTATGCATTGGCTAAAGATGAAATTAATGTACTGAAACCGATGCAGGGATGCCCTGCATGGCCAAGAGGAAGTCAATATACTTCTTTTGATCAGGATCACAAAAAAGATCAGTGACATCCTCAAACCTTCCTCCTAAGCATACATGTACCGGCATTGGTCGAGTATATATGTGTTTTTAACAGTCATATCTGATGTGCCAGCTGGGTGCTTCCCGAAGACTAAAGACCTGCCAGTTATTATTCATGCTTTATTAGCCCCAAAGACCAATGCTTGCCATGTGCTCTTTTTACAGGACTGCCTTTGAAGATTATCTACAGCCTGCAGCATCCACTGGCCAGAGACAACAGCATATCACATGCATTCGGTTATTTGCCACTGGCCGCCTGGTCATATCTGAGCAGGCTTAAAAATCCAAACTTTCCTATACTTATTTGTGTTTCTTCCTACATTTAATATACTTGATTGATTGATTGATTGGATTTCTTACCTGCTGCTCAGGGCTGTCTCGCAGCAGGTTACGATAAAGTATGAAACCCCAAGGCACAAAAACATTTAAAAACCCAATAACAACATGCCCCAGCGATGAGAAAAATGAAACCCCCACCCCCCTCCATCAGCACCTCAAGGCCCAAATCCCCAAGGGGTGCTGACAGTCGTAAAGGGGCCCTTTCGATCTCCCACGGCCTAGGCTCATCCAAATACCAGCCAGAGCCAACCCTGCATGGCTTCCAACATCTGGCCACATCAGAATAGTCTGGACCAGGGATAGTCAACCTTTGGTCCTCCAGATTTTTAGGGACTACAATTCCCAGGAGCCCCTGCCAGCATTTTCTGGCAGGGGCTCCTGGGAATTGTAGTCCATGGACATCTGGAGGACCACATGTTGAATACCCCTGGTCTGGACCATTTGGCTCAGGGCAGGTTTGCAGAAAGCTCAACATAATTCTGGGTGGCCCCATTGTGTGGGATTTTTGATCCACTAGGAACACACTGGGAACATAACTGTAAGATATACAGACAGGGAAAGCTCTGTTCAATCTTCCCCTGTTAGGACAATAAATATGGCTTCTTCATTGGTGAAGCTGTGTATCGTAGGATGCGTATCCTACAAAGGGCTGCAAAAATCCCAGATTATCTGCTTTTTGAATGCAAGCTAAATATTTCTGTTCAAGAAGCCTCTCTTATGCATCAATATCTAGCGTGTTTATGCCTCAACAGGTATTTCATATAGTTGTCTTTGAATACATAAGAAGCTGTGTTATATTATTGTCACATGCAGTATTCTTTAACATTAATATATATATACTGTTAACCGCTATGAATCTCCCTCCGGGAAAAGAAAAAGAGATAAATTGTATTATAAGCAAATAAAAATGAATTAAAAATCTGTATATATATTAGAGACTACTGACAATTACAGACAGGCATACTTTATTTGGTCCAGCAAATTGGAAATGCAGATGTGTGTTGTTGGTTTTTAAAAAAAACACACCATTTAATATATTCATTGGAAGAAAAATTGTCTAAAATAGTAGGGGCTCATAGCACAGGATGGAGTTGAACATTCCAAATTGGTACCACCTTCCGGTGCTAGAGAAAAATCATAGCCTGTCCTGCATTATACAATGAGCAGATACTGGGAGTCAGAGATGTTGGGTTTGGGGTTAACTGCAGCTAACGTTAATCTTTCAAGATGGGTCACCCTGTTAGGCTGTCTGTGACAGCAGAGAAGAGCACGAGTCCAGTGACACTTTAAAGCAGGGGTAGTAAAACTGCGGCCCTCCAGATGTCCATGGACTACAATTCCCAGGAGCCCCCTGCCAGCGAATGCTGGCAGGGGCTCCTGGGAATTGTAGTCCATGGACATCTGGAGGGCCGCAGTTTTACTACCCCTGCTTTAAAGGCTGACAAAATTTGTGGCAGGGTAAAAGCTTGTGGGAGCAACGACTCTCAACAACTCATGCCTTACCACAAAATGTGTTAGTCTTTAAGGTGCTATTGAGTTCTTGCTCTTTTTCCACTACTACGGACAGACTGGCAACCAGATTCTTGCTCTTTTCCAAAGTAAATGCTGACAGATAGACAGATACCTTTATTTCGGTCAACAACCAGTTGTTGTTGTTGTTGTTAGGTGCAAAGTCGTGTCCGACCCATCGCGACCCCATGGACAATGATCCTCCAGGCCTTCCTGTGTCATTTTGCCTTTTGAACTTGTCCATTGGGTTTTCATGGCAAAGATACTGGAGTGGTTTGCCATTTCCTTCTCCAGTGGATCACCTTTTGTCAGAGCTCTCAGCTATGACCTGTCCGTCTTGGGTGGCCCTGCACGGCATAGCTCATAGCTTCACTGAGCTACGCAAGCCCCCTTGCCATGCAAGGCAGAGATCCTTGAAGGGGACAACAACCCGCACAAAATACAAAACAGTAAAACACTATATAAGATTGAAAGTAAATTCTTTCTTTCTTTCTTTCTTTCTTTCTTTCTTTCTTTCTTTCTTTATTTATTTATTTATTTATTTATTTATTTATTTATTTATTTATTTCCTTCCCTTCTTCCCTAGCTCCCTCCCTTCCTTCACACCCCATTTCCAATCTCCTTCCTTCCTTCCTTCCTTCCTTCCTTCCTTCCTTCCTTCCTTCCTTCCTTCCTTCCTTCCTTCCTTCCTTCCTTCCTTCCTTCCTTCCTTCCTTCCTTCCTTCCAAGTTCTCCTCTCCTTATTAGTTTTATGAAGATGATTTTGTAAGATGACCTGCATTTATTATCCTTTCCTCTTGACGAGGATGGAGAAAGTAAATGTTGCTCGGAACTCCAGAGGTGCCACTTATATCCTTCCCGTGACCGGGAGGGAGTCCCCCTCCTCGTTTCTCTGTTTGCTCCCAGCTGGTTATGTCACTTATCATCTTGGCCCCAAGTGTGCTCAGGATAAATAAATCCTTAATTAAAAATGAGGTTTTGAGTGCCCCCAGATGATCGATCTAGGCAAGCAAATCATCACAACACCTTCAGGTTCCCATTTTCCCGCGGAAAACCTTGGAGAAGTAATCACACTCCCAATGGCTTTATAGTCGCTAGACGGGTGATAAGGTGTGTGCATTACGACATGGCAGTTCACTTTCTGAAGATAAATTCTCCCGCACACATACCAGAGAGAGAGAGCACAGAGGCAGTGAGAAGGTAAAAATAATCCCTTTTGATGCCGAGGTACAACATTTTGTTCCCACTGGCCTGTCTTTCTGTGTAGATCCATATAAAAAGCCCATTTGGTGAAGCCCACACAAGGTGTGTGTGTGTGGGGGGGGGGTTGACAGTGGTTTTAGTTTATGTTGTTTCCTTGAAACCTTCTGCCTAATATGTGTCAATTGTACAGTTGCACATCTTGGAAACACACCCATAATCTCAGATTAAAAGCATCAAGGGGGGATGAATTGTGACTCTACCATGCATCAGCATCATGCCAGAGCTTCCGAATGAGTGATCAGCAATCCCCCGCATTTAAATCACCTGCACTTCCTCAGTGGTGTTCATAAGAATCTATCTTTTGTGCCAAGGCCAACTGCTTCCCCTCACCCATATTGTCCACCAGAATTAACCATGTCAAGTTGCAGCCATTGCATATAGACCATCATAGGCACACCTTGTGGAGGGGAGCTGGATACATGACGAGCCTAATTTTCATACTGAGTTTTTCTAACTTAAAATGAACCATTATGTCCTGCACAGAGTCAAACCTTTGGTCTAGCTCAGGCTTTCTCAACCAGGGTTTTGTGAAAGCCTGGGGTTTCTTGACGGCCTTGGAAGGGTTTCCAGAATGTGTGGGGGTTAATTAATTTCTATGTTTACTTAAAATTTGTTAAATATTTATCGGGTGATATGACTATATACGGTCATGTCGACCTGTTTCCCCCCTCCCAAAATGGCCGATGATGGGCCTGGAGAGGGTGAGAAGGGGAGGGGCTTTGGGTGGGTATGTCCACAGCTCTGCTTCCCAACCATATTGCTTGTTGTTAAATAAAAGAGCTGGTTGCTGGAGATTTGCATGCACGCCTTATTGAACACACAATTCAATAGTGACTGTTATATCTGTGGGCTGTCCTAATCCTGTTAGAGCTGTTCTCACTGAGTAGTTCTGTCCGAGCTCTCTTAGCTCTACCTACCTCTTTTGTAGGGAGAAGAAGGAGAGGCAATTGTCAGCTGCTTTGAGACTCCATCCGGTAGTGAAAAGCAGGGTATAAAAACCAACTCTTCTTCATCTATAACAACTACAATAATAATACTGTATACCCGTGCATGAATGGGTATAGAAGGAGCCCTACTAAATCCAGTCAAAGGTTTATCAATCTTATGTTTCCCCCAATGACTGAACAGCTATTTCCCAGGTTCAAGTCCAACAGTACCTTAGAGACCAAAGAGACATCCTGGGTATGAGCATCTGAGTGTCAAAAGTCCCTTCATCAGATACAATGACTCTAGAAAGCTCATATCTCATTGATCTTGAAGGTCCCACTGAACTTGAATCTAATTGTAAGACCAACATGGCTACCCTCTGAAACTATCTTCATGAAAGATGCTTTCCTGATGTTAAAAAGCCAAGTAGGAAGGAAACAACCCTCAAGTAATGCTGCCTCCACCCTGGCAACTGGTAACCATTGGCATGCTGCCCCCATACATGGTGGTCCCATCGAGTTGTCATTACTAATAGCCACTGATAGACCCACTTTCCATGAATTTGTCTACTTCCCTTTTAAACTCTCTTAAGCTAGTAGCTATGACCACATCTTGCAGCATAAATTCCATAAATTAATGATGCGTTGCATGATAAAGTGCTTTCTTTTCTCAATTTATGGAGGGTGATCTCATCTGTCTGTCTCTTGGTTCTGTGTTATGGCTTAAGGTCGCTTCTCCCGAAATGTTATGTGCTTTCATACAGGTACTTGGTCACATGTTAAAGCATGAATCTTTCAAAATGCAGCTTTCTCCTTTGAAATATACAGAAGGGGCAAGTTGGAAAGAACTGAAGCGTTTCCCCCATGAATTTTGAAGGAAGTCCGTTAGAAACATATGGCTTTTATACCATAGATGTATATTTTATATTCAACAATGAGTACCTGAGTTCTGGGAAGGGAGGTAGCAGAGTATAACCCGATCTTGGAAGCTAAGTAGGGTTGGTACTTAGAAGGAAGACTAACAAAGAAGACTCTGCAGAGGAACGTAGTGACCAACTACCTCTGCATCACACTCACCTTGAAAGGTGTTTTCTGGGATTATCATAGGTCAGCTGCAACTCTATAGTACTTTCAAGGTATTGTGAAAATCAACAGGCATTCCTCTGGACCACAACATTACTTCAGTGGGACTATGCTTTGGGCTGATCCTGCGTTGAGCAGGGGGTTGGACTAGATGGCCTGTATGGCCCCTTCCAACTCTATGATTCTATGATTCTATGATTCTATGATTCTATGATATGATTCTATGATTCTATGATTCTATACTGTGGGAAATGTGAAGACATTCCTTTTGAGGCCGCATTTTTGCCTATAGGGAGTTCAACAACTCAGCAGCAATCTCAAGTCACTCTCTAGCAATGCCCTTTGCTCCCTTACTCCCTTGTAACTCCTATTGACTACTAACTATATCTACCACCATGACCCAATCATAAGGGCCTTTCTCCCACCGGAGGATTGGGATTTCAGCAATCGGGGATGGAAATTATCAACCTTCCTCATCCCCTGGCTTTTCCTTTGGTCAGTGTGGCTAAATCAGGCATAGGATGGGTGCAGAAATCAGAATGCTAAAGGTTCAATAAAAGAATAAGTGTACATATAACTCAGTGTGCAACAGAACTGAGCAAAGCTTAAAAGAAAAAGAAATGCCACCCCCCTAACTTTGTTCTAAACTTGTTCCATGTTGGGTTTTTTGCCATCAAAAATTATGACTTATGGCGACCCCATGGGCTTTTCAAGGAAAGAGAAATTCAGAGAAGGATTGCCTGCATGTGCACCATGACTCTCGTATTGCTTAGGGGTACTACGGGCCGATGCTGCCTCTCTCTGAAATGATCCTAGGCAAGTAACTCTTATAGCTGCTTTCCCAAAGCAATGTGTAATGATATTTTCTCTCTCTAGTGAGCAATGGGATCCTGCCCCAAATTTTCACTTGTAGGACAACTCCTGCATAAGGAGAAACACGAGTTGAAGACCACGGTAGCTGTTTGCACAAAGTCCATTTTGTTATTTTCTATTTGGGCAAGATCTTGTGCAACCAATTTCTGGGCACTATAAAATATAGTGTGGAAAGCGCTACGGGTAGCATAAGAAGAACTGTGCTGTGTGCGTTTATGCTTCGATTTGTGCACCACTGGATCCATTCTGATGGTTCTTCTGTCACATGTGAGAGAAAAGAGAGGAGGCACAGTGCCAGAGCCTTCAGCCACTTAGACGGTTTATAGCAGGACAAAGGTAGGAACTGAAAAGGGGGAAGACTTACTACATCAGAGGGCTGTAATAATAACTCCCTGGCTTTTGTGTTAGCCCATTGAGCTCCTGCTGTCAGGACTTCTTAAAACCCACTTCTGTCCATTCTCTCCTTTGACAAGCATCCATACATAACCTCACTCACACCGGCAGTCCAGGCTGCGTTGACACAAGGCTTACTCTTGAAAGATGGCTGACAAGTGAATATTGTGTTGGATGCATTTGTCAAGCTCAGCTGTGTTCTACAGTGGTAGCCAGACTACAGCCAGTCAGCAGGTCTATTCCGTTCCAAAAACCTTTGCATTGGGTTTATTCAAAGCCCTCTCTATGGGAAAACATGGCTGATCTAAACTGATATTAGCAGACATTAACATTGCTAAGAACATTCTAGATCAGAGGTCTCCTCTTCTGGAGCCCAACAAATGTTTTTAGAATGTGGGCAGGGCCTGGTAGGTGGGGCCTTTGCCCAGCAAGTTTTCTTATTGGGCACTGGATACTTGATTGAGTGTTCAGATTTTTTTAAATGTTGCTCGGGCAGCAGCTGTTGCCACAACACAAGGAGCATCACTGTGTGACTGATTGGTCTGAGAAGCCTACTATGCTGTGTCAGGATTCCAAAAATGCCCACAGACTCAAGAAGGTTGGGGATCCCTGACCTAGAGGAAAACTGACTGGAGGAATCTGCATCTATTCACGACTGATATCTATGATGTGGGGCTGATTTAAACTGCCTGATGAATAGAACAGTGTGCAACAGGGATGGAGTAGAAAAAGGACACCATCGGGCTGCACGAGAAGATGCATGCGTGCCTGCATGCAATCTGACTCCACTGTGCTAAACTATTAGGAAGAAATTACAGGGAAGCGAACTGCTGAATAGCCAACAAACAAAAAGGAATTCCCTGTTTAAGAGACATTATATCATATCTTTTTGGGTGCAGGCCTTAGGCAATAGACTACATTTATCATGAGTCCTTGCCATGCTGACAGGGGCTCATAGTAACCGTAGTCCATGAAGATCTGAAGAGTCACAGTTTGGCCACCCCTGCAATATATTAATTCTCAACTTTGGCCACTTGGGTTGGACCTACTGGAACATTACTGCATGCACCATGGTCCTTGTCCTACCAGAAATGCTAACCTTACTCCTTGTTGTGACAATGATTGTATCTCCGTTATGTTTTCTACACACGCAAGACATGGCACCAGAGATGCCTTCTGATAAAATTTCCCAATAGAATTAAATACAATCATGCAACTCCATCTGTTGTGCAATCCATTGCGCCAGGTACACATTTGGTATTTCGTCAAAAAATTATATTGGATCGCAATGGGTTGGATACAGTACAAAATTCCCACTTACATTACAGGACTTTTGGAAGATGAAACACAAGAAAAAGACTGCAGCATTTGTTTGCCTTTTTTTGTTAGAATTATTATTCTCCAACTTGCATTCCCACTTGTACAAGATGTTGTGTGACCAATTTCTGGGCATGACAATATAGAAAGCAAATATGTGCTAACGCCTTTTATGTTTCCATTTGTGCATCGCGGGATCCAAGCCTATGCGTTGCTGTATGTCCACTCTTCCTTACACAAGCTGAACTCTGCTAAGTACCCTTCCCTTTCTTCTCACGCATCACTGGATCCAGCCTTCCTTATGTGTAATAGGAGGACTATAACATTGGTTTACCTTAGAAGGTAAGAGCCTCTTGTGGTGCAGGGTGGTAAGGCAGCAGAAATGCTGTCTGAAGCTGTCTGTCCATGAGGCTGGGAGTTCAATCCCAGCAGCCGACTCAAGGTCGACTCAGCCTTCCATCCTTCTGAGGTCGGTAAAATGAGTACCCAGCTTGCTGGGGGGTAAAACGGTAATGACTGTGGAAGGCACTGGCAAACCACCCCGTATTGCGTCTGCCATGAAAACGCTAGAGGGCGTCACCCCAAGGGTCAGACATGACCCGGTGCTTGCACAGGGGATACCTCTACCTCTTAACCTGGAAGGTTACAGAAAAGGTTGCTATACCACGCTGGCTCTTACCCCAAGGAATCCTCTTCTCCCAAGGTGATGCTAACAACGATGCAGCAGAGGAGAGGAAGGTGGTAGACACAGCTGAGGAATGAAGATGGGGGGGGTGACCTCCAGAAAAATGGTCCCCAACTTTTTTAGTATGGTGACCCACAGGTACAAATGAGTAAATGGCCACTAATCCTGGGTCAACTCCAGATTTTTTGGCATTGGAGGTGAACTGTGACTTTGTTGCCAATCCAGTCTAGCACTGCACTTCCTACAGGGGCAAACCAGATGTTGCTGCACAGCTGCCCCCGAGCAAGTGAAGGAAGAAGACAAGCTGACGAAGGTGAATACAAAATAGTCTTTAATATCACATAATCTCTAAGCAGAGCCAAAATGAGCCCCAGTACAATGCTTATTTTTGAAGAAGAGTCGTTCAGTGGCTCTCCAATTGAAGTATATTCTTTTTCCGTATTTAATAAGACAATATATCACATGTATGTATGTATGTATGTATGTATGTATGTATGTATGTATGTATGTATGTATGTATTTATTTATTTATTTATTTATTTATTTATTATTTAAACTTGTATACCGCCGTTTGAGTACCCAGCTTGCTGGGGGGTAAACGGTCATGACTGGGGAAGGCACTGGCAAACCACCCCGTATTGAGTCTGCCATGAAAACGCTAGAGGGCGTCACCCCAAGGGTCAGACATGACTCGGTGCTTGCACAGGGGATACCTTTACCTTTACCTTTACCTTTACCGCCGTTTGCCAAAAGGTCTCACGGTGGTTCACAATAAAACATTAGAATCACAATAAACACCCCATAGGTTCCCATTATATGTTACACAATAACAACAATGTAACATTCACTGGTACCATTGTAGACAGTCTCCACCGATCCCCACATTCTACATAGAATGTTTTGACTCTGTTGGGCATTGTTATACTTGTTGGAGAAGGATTTGCCCGCTTCAATTTTCTGCATGTGGATAGCCCGGGGTGTAAACTGCACGGAGCTTTTATTCCAGCCCCAGATCAATTCAGTCCCTGCCCTCTACACAGAATGCAATTTCTGTTTGGATTTGGGGCGATTTAAAATTTCCTTCTGCAGCAAGAAGGATTGATCCGGAGTGACCCTACCTTTATTGTGCGATATCTTAGAGTGATTTTAATCCTGAATATATTATAAAATCGCATTGTTTTGAATCTGGGCTCTCCTCCGTGGTAGAGGACCCGTGATTGGCCACAGGTGGTCATGTGATGAATTTGCCTTAAAGGAGAAGCCCCTAATTTCTCTCAACTTCTGTCGGTCCTGGATTTCTTCTCCCTTCTCTGCCTTTTTCGATCTTCTCCCCCTCCCCTCCAAGAAAAGAAAGAGGCTCCCTGCCTGGCTCCTCTCCCCCTCCCTTCAAGAAAAGAAAGAAAGAGGCTTGGCTCCCCCCCCCTTCTAAACTACCCTAACCACGTGCAGAAGACTTTCCTGTTTCAACGGGGAGGGGGGGGGCAGAGGAAGACCCGAGTTCAAAGCAATCTGAATTCAACAGGATTGACAATGGAATAAACAAAGTAAGTGCAGACTCTGCCCAGGTTAGCCTCATCTTGTCAGATCTTGGAAATTTAACAGGGTCAGTGCTGGTCAGTACTTGGATGGGCGACACCCCCCCCCCCCCAAGTTCAGGGTTGCTAAATAAAGGCAGCCAATGGAAAACGACCTCTGAATACCTCCAACCTTGAAAGCTCTATGGGCTCACCATAAATCAGCTGTGACCTGACAGCAATCCCCCCCCCTGCCCCCATAGATCCGGTTGAAAGTTTGGAAGAGGCTGAACTTCCCAGGGCAGCATACAAAGGCTCTTGCCTTCCGCCCCTTGCATATGAGCGGCTGATCTCAAGGATAATGGGAAAGTAAACAAATACTTCACCTTGTCATAAAGCCATGCTAATTACAGTGCATCCCATTAGAACGTGTGATGGAACTCTAAGAGCTATTATTATGTAGGATCTGACATTGGACATCCTGGTCGTTTGCGTTATACGGTTCCAAGGGGAGCCATGCAAACGGAAGCCCATTACAACGACGGGTATGCACATCAGCCCGCCCGTCAGCTGCCAAAATGGGCAGCTCGGCGAATTTAACGACCCTCCTCCCCTATAATGGGGTGACTTCTTGATAAATCTTACTTAGGGATGCCATTGTAATGAGGTCGATAAATCTGAGCAGTGCCGGGCAGCATGCTAAAGACTATGCCAGAGCAAGGAATGAATTTGACCCAGCATGACCGGCCGTAGTCTTTTAGAATTCCACAGCCAATATCTGACAACCGTTCAGCCAGATGGTAATCATTGCTAGGGCAGGAGGCAGGTTTTTATTTCTGCCTATTTCGTGTTGCTCCTAAGAGTTTCCCCTAAGGCTGGTCGGCCCTGTTTGCTCCTGCCAAGAGAGCATGGACTTATGTGGCACATTTAGAAAGTATCTGCATTCTAGGGCAGCTGGCAGTGGCAAGGTAGTCTGTTCTGTAATTCTCTCCAGGGCCAGTG
This sequence comes from Paroedura picta, assembly GCF_049243985.1. Lineage (NCBI taxonomy): Eukaryota > Metazoa > Chordata > Lepidosauria > Squamata > Gekkonidae > Paroedura > Paroedura picta. The sequence goes on along the minus strand of NC_135378.1, from coordinate 77,546,415 downwards.
TAACACAGAAGGCATGGGAGAGTCAGAGTGGTTTAGTGATTAGAGCAGGGGTAGCCAAACTGCGGCCCTCCAGATGTCCATGGACTACAATTCCCAGGAGCCTCTGCCAGCGAATGCTGGCAGGGGCTCATGGGAATTGTAGTCCATGGACATCTGGAGGGGCGCAGTTTGACTACCCCTGTGTCCTCGGAGACCTAGGTTCAAATCCCCACTCGGCCACGGATGCTGGCTGGGTGATCTTGGGCCAGTTGTCCCTTCTCAGTGTAATCGAACTCACCAGATAAAAAAGGGCAGTATCACCTTGGTATAGTGGTTAAGAGCAGGGACTTCTAATCTGGTGAGATGGGTTTGATTCTGTATTCCCCCGTGTGCAGCCGGCTGGGTGACCTTGGGCTCACCACAGCACTGATAAAGCTGACTGAGCAGGAATATCAGGGCTCTCTCTGCCTCACAGGATGTCTGTTGTGAGGAGAGGAAAGGGAAGCCGACTGTAAGCTGCTTTGAGACTCCTTCAGGTAGAGAAAAGTGGCATATAAGAACCAACTCTTTGTCTTCTTAAAGATTAAATTAGTGGCAGGGTATGAACTCATGAGCAGTGACTCACAAAAGTTCATTCCCTGCCACAGAAGTGAACAGTGACTCACGAAAGCTTATCCCTTGCCAAATATACTGTGAAAAGTGCCCCCCCCACACACCTTGGAATTCCCCAAGCTGAAGTTGGTATGGAGCAGTTATATCTGCAAGGGAGCCATACAGCTTGCCTTTCCAGAAGCTGGACTTGCAGGACAGTGAGCATAGTCCCACAGAGAGAATGCATGCAAATGCCCCTTCTTTGGGTATTTCTCCCTGTGGGGAGAAAGGCAGGGTAGAAATTAAGTAAATATGGAAAATAAATAAATAATTCCAAGTGGTTTATTCTCATGACAGCACTGTGAGATAAGTAAAGCAGAGCGTGTGTGCCTGACCCAAAGACACCTTGGCAAATTTGCAGGGCAAAGTGAGGATTCGAACCTGGGTCTCCCTGACCCCAATTCAACACTTTAAACCACTACACTACTCTGGATTCTGTCCCGGATGTTTGACATCATGCCGAGACATAGCTAGGTGACTGACAGCACCAATATAAGCAGATTTGCACCCAACAACAACAACAACAAGCCTTTAATAGCATATAAAAGTACAATATAAGGAGGGAAAGTGCAAAAGGATCCACTGCTAGTGAGAACAAAGGCAAAGATTTAGGGTAAGACATAATACATTCACAATTTCTCATGGCAAGATGTAAAAACTTTGCAACTGGTTCAATTATATCAGGGTTCTGGGATGTCAAAAGAACCCGAGTCTTACGTTCATCCGAATGCAGTTGTCTTTTACACAGCAGTGAGTTAAGAAATTTAGCTCGGACCGAGGATTAAAATGGACAATGGAAGATTTGCACCCTTCGACTCCCTTTGACGTCAGTGAACTGGGAATGGTGCAGCTGAACAGGGTTGCACTATTGAACTAGCCCGGGAAAGAAGAAAAAGAACTGGGTTTTTATACCCTTATACGCTTTTCACTACAATCACCTTCCCTTCTTCTCCCCACAACAGACACCCTTGGAGGTAAGTGGGGCTGAAAGAGCTTAGTTCTAACAGGACTGTGACTGGCCCAAGGTCACCCAGCTGGCTGCATGTGGAGGAGGAGCGGGGAATCAAACCCGGCTCGCCTGATTAGAAGCTGCAGCTCTTAACCACCACACCAAGCGCCATTTGCCTGAAGCCTTGATTGAGCTGTAATTACCGTCGCTCTGACCGTGGCGCGTCTGTACTCTGTATCTCGTGTGGAACATCTGAAGTCCTATCTGTGCCTCATTCTAATTAGACATGAAAAGACCACCGTGTAAGGAACCCGCTAGACAGACAGGCGTATACGAGTTAATCATGCGCGCAAGTCAGGTGAGACACCTCACAATGAGAATGACATCCATTTCTTAACACCGCTGCAAGCAACGGCCCAACACCCGCTCCGCCTGTCGTCCTACATTTGCTGGGCGTAATGCAAAACCGAACTGCCAGGAGTGCATTTGACTTTGTTGCCAAAAACACGTACTCCTCTAGAGTTTATTTCAATCACCCGAACACATTTTGAACTTGCTAGTAACGATTGCTGATGGTGAGCCAATTACCGAAGGTGTCACCATTGGGGCTCATGGGAATTGTAGTCCGTGGACATCCAGAGAGCCGCAGTTTGGCAAACTCTGACATTGGCCAAAGAGCCATTGAATAAGCAGTGCTTGGGAGGTAGTGGGGCAAGCCTGTGACCCCTTATTAGATCAGGGGTAGTCAAACTGCGGCCCTCCAGATGTCCATGGACTCCAATTCCCAGGAGCCCCTGCCAGCGAATGCTGGCAGGGGCTCCTGGGAATTGGAGTCCATGGACATCTGGAGGGCCGCAGTTTGACTACCCCTGCCTTAGACCTTACTGGCTTGTGCAAACAGGACAAATCAGAAGCTATGAAGGGGACGTTTTTAAACGGCCTGCAACAACCTTGTTCTGACCTCACTACCAGACAGTCTGGATTTTACTCAGGATGGTTATAAGTGAGCCGGTTTCATCTGGAGACAGTAATGAGGAGAGCCTTTCGGGCAGAAGCAGTTCCAAAAGACGGCAAAACCAGAATCCAATTGGACATCAGACTCCACGTTCCGAACTCACAAGGGAGAGAGAGGATAAATTTACATAAGGTTAATCCTCTTCTGTCTCATCTACTTACAGTTCAGAGAGTGTCTGGACTTTAAATTAGCTTCTTATCCCAACAACGGGAGAGGCTAATTTCTTTTACAACTTTCAACAGACATAATTTGGCGATAGCAAACAGACTGACAACTCTAGCTGTCCAAATTGTTCCAGGAGTTCAAAATGCGAAAGTTTGCTTGAAGAGCGACGAACGCCTACAAGAACCGTCTCACTGCAATGGGAGATCGGCTCAGTTTGGTTTGGGTTTTGCTGTCAAGTTGCAGCCAACTTATGGTGACCTCTTAGGGTTTTCAAGACAAGAGACATTTAGAGGTGCTCTGCCATGGCCTGCCTCTGAAGACTTCTTGGTGGTCTTCCATCCAAAAACGGACCAGAGCACTGCACCCCAAAGAAGCGACTGCACCCCAAAGAAACATTGTAAGGTAAAGGTAAAGGTATCCCCTGTGCAAGCACCGAGTCATGTCTGACCCGTGGGGTGACGCCCTCTAGCGTTTTCATGACAGACTCAATACGGGGTGGTTTGCCAGTGCCTTCCCCAGTCATTACCGTTTACCCCCCAGCAGAAAGCTGGGTACTCATTTTACCGACCTCGGAAGGATGGAAGGCTGAGTCAACCTTGAGCCAGCTGCTGGGATCGAACTCCCAGCCTCATGGGCAGAGCTTTCAGACTGCATGCCTGCTGCCTTACCACTCTGCGCCACAAGAGGCTCTTAAAAGAAACATTGTACCTCAGGCAAAAATCTATTTTGAAGCTCCAGATGTTTGGATGCTGTGAAATACCATGACTTCTGCCACTACATGAGGAGAAAAACCTTGGGACGTTTTTTACCTCACGACACATTCAAAACTTGGGGCCATTTCCCACGGCTTAAAAATAGCACAATGGTTGCTGATTGAAAACGCTACTAATTTGGCATAACGCACGACGTCGCAAACAATCTGCAACAATCCTGAAACCGACCCGCAAAAAGCGCTTCGTTGTAGCGCTTTTAGGGGAATCCAGAAAACTGGATTCACCCTCCGGATAGCGATACACTCCTGCAACCAATCTGCAACACTAGCGCTAAAGACCTGTGCGTTACCATTGGTATGGGATAGAAATATACCCCGGAATACAATTTTTAAAGTTTTTTTTCTCTCACACATTTGATAGACCGTTAAAGGCTCCTAAAATATTGTACATGCCAACACTTTTTCAATTACTGTTTTCTCTGGACAATAATTAATTGCAGTGGCTCCCACAGAGATGCTATCGATGATAAAACCTGGAGAAATTCATTTTGGCCTTTTATAAAAAACATAGACAGGCAGCTGCTCCAAAAAGATAAGATATTGCATTGATTCTATATTTGATAACAAATCTTTTGGACAAGTCTAGAGGAATTAGGGCTTCTTTTATGGATTTTTAAAAATTGCAATTTTTTAAAAATTGCCCACGTCTAATTGGCAGCCATTTTTCTAAGCTTGTGCTGTTCTCTTTGTTCCCGCTGTAGATTTCATTGTATTTTTGGCAGTGGCTACTAGAATTTGCTAGTCGATGAATACATTCTTGGTTGCAAAGGGGCAGTCCCCAGGGGACGGTAAGCCTTGTGCAGACAGCTGGGGTTAAAGTGTACAGTAGCCTGAGGCAATTCTCTGTCTTGGCTGGGCTGTCAAAACATTTAAATTTCTGTCTCCACTTCTTCGTCCCAGCTCCATCCCTCTCAGGAGTCATTCGCCCTTAAACTCTGCAGGAGAAGCGACCCTGCTAGGTTCAAAAATCCTATTCCATTTTTTAAAAGATATGGGGGATTTGTGAAAATATTGACAAAGGGGACTCAACTGAGGTAACGCTGAGCTACTGGAAGTGTTAGCCAGAGTAGCACAGGGGTTAGAAGGGAAGCAGGGCCTGATCCAGGTTCTGGAATGCTCTGGGCACAGAGTTTCCAGGGTCCCGTCCCTCAGGTCCTGATCATGCCTTCATTCTCTCCCAACCACCCTCTGTGTCCTTCCCTTGCCTGCCTGCAAGACTCCCCCTACCCACAATCACCTGTTTTGCCTAAAGCCCTTTCCCTGGTAAGAGTGCTGGGTCCCTCTTGGCAACTGGTGGCGGGTGAGGGAGACGAAGGCCTAAGCTACATTGCTGGCAATGTGGTGACATCACTTCTGGTGCATACAGGAAGTGATGACATCATGCTGGGATGTCACAGCAACCCTTCCGTATTTGGGCAAAAGCTCTGTGGTAAAGACGGCTTCGACTATAGAGGTTTTGCCCTGATACTAGAGCACCACCATGCCATCGACAACATGATGGCGTCACTTCTGGCACGCATCATAAGTGGCATCACCACGTCACCAACAATGTAGCCTGGGCTTCCCTCCTGCTCCCAGTAAGTCCTCCCACCAGCCAGCTGAGCAGTGGCAGGGGGTAGAGCCTGGTGGGGGAGGATCCCCTGACTCCAATGGGGGAGTGCAATCCCAATTATTGCTGGGATTCCCAGAGCACTTGCACTTGAGTAGATGGGGGGGGGGGTTAGTAGCAGCAATGGGCCTCCTAGAAGCTCTGGGCAGCTGCTTCACCTGTGCCCAAGCCACTACTGGCCCTGAATGTCCGACTGGGGCCTGGGAGTCATGAATGTGCACCCCACTCTGCCATGAAGTTGAGCTAGCCACTGTTTCTGTCTTTCTCCCTCTCAGCCTAACTCATAGGTTGTTGGGAAGGGAAGGTATCTTTGTAAGGGAAGAGAACATAACCACACACTCCATGCTCAGTTTCTTAGAGGAAGGGTGGAATAAGGACAGACAGCTCCAAAGGCCAAGTGCCTCAGTTGCTCAGAGCCATCTAGGACTGGCTTCAGGGAAGACGTCTTTGCTCCGAGGCACAGAACAGCGAGTTGATTCTTTAAAAAGCAACAATCTGCACATTTACTCATGGCTGTATTTGAAATACTGAGGCTTATATCGACTCCAGGATATCACGGGGGAAAAGTGGGGTCACCACGAATCAATCATGCGTGTTGCAGAGGGAATATTTAAAGCACCCAAAATCAAAATGGAAATTGAATTCAGTGTAGACTGCAGGGATTTAGTCGATCTGGGAGTGGGTAAAAAGCCCCATGCGGACTATACCCAGGGCAGTGGTCCCCAACCTTTTTGAGGCTGGGGACCGACAGGGCAACTGCCTGCCTGCGCATGCTGCGCATTGTGCATGCGCGGCCGGGCCAAAATCGCGCATGAGCGGCACTTTCGCGCATTCGCGTTTTCGGCTGCGCATGCGCGATTTCGGCCGCCAATGTGCAATGTGCGGGTGTGGCCCTGATTCCTTCTCCCCCCCCCCTCCCGCAGTAAGAAGCTTCCCGGGCCGCAAGCTTGCGGCCTGGGAAGTTTTTTTACTGCGAGGGGGGGCGGGGAGTGGGAGCCGTGGCCCGGCGCCAAGGCCTTCATGGCCCGGCACCGGGCCGCAGCCCGCGGGTTGGGGACCACTGACCCAGGGGACTCCATAAACTGTTTTTGCTTCCTTTCTAAAACCATAAAAACCAGAGAGCTGTTAAGTACGCACCCTGGTACACATGAGTGGCTACCTTCACACTGGTGCTTTACAAGCGACACACTATTACTTTCCCCTCATTTATAAGTTTTAAGAAGATACAGATGTCCAGACTGAAAACTGAACACATTATTTGAGGGGTATATCAAACACCAAGTTCATCCTATTCAATCTACTTGGCCAAGATGTCTTAAAACCCCCATTCACTTTGTGTCAGGCAGCGTTTTCAAAGATGTTATTCAAAAAAGACCTTCCACTTCATGAAACATACTTTAATCAGAAATCTATTGTTAAACACATTCAGTTTAATATTCAGTCCTTTTAAAACCACATGCAGCCCCCAGTAATTGAATTCAACTGCAATCACTTGGAAAATGAATGTTCATTTTCCTCCAGTAGTTACTGCAGACCAATTTTGCGTGTGTGCATGGGCCTCTAGTGAGAATAGTAAGGACACAAATAGAAAGCCATTATCTAGCTGACCAGATTCAGGTGATATAGACTTACAGGAATTGATCTGCTTTCTGGCAAACTGAATACATTTCCACTGCGCGACAAAATTGGGCAAAAATTAGCAATGAGCTTGCTTCAGTTCTGTCATTCTCTTACAGATGCAGCCACCCTGAGTATCTGTAGCAGCAGGAAGGTGGTTTCAGGTGAGTAGACATGGTGTTCTGCAGTAGAAGGGCTATGCTCAAACCTGGTAACACCTTAAGATTGGGTGGGGGTTTGGGTGCGAATCCCAATTCACTGTCACCAAGTCCAAATGGACTCAGAAATGCTAGATGGCAAGATAGAAGAAGAGTTGGTTCTTATATCCCGCTTTTCTCTACCAAAAGGAGTGTCAAAGCGGCTTACATTGACCTTCCTTTTCCTCACTCCACAACAGACACCCTGTGAGGTGGGTGAGGCTGAGAGAGCCCTGATATTACTGAAGAAGAAGAAGAGTTGGTTCTTATATGATGCTTTTCTCTACCCGAAGGAGTCTCAGAGCGGCTTATAGTCGCCTTCCTTTTCCTCACCCCACAACAGACACCCTGTGAGGGAGGTGAGGCTGAGAGAGCCCTGATATTACTGAAGAAGAAGAGTTGGTTCTTATATGCCACTTTTCTCTACTTGAAGGATCTCAAAGTGGCTTACAATCTCTTTCCCTTTTCTCTCCCCACCACAGACACCCTGTGAGTGAGGTGAGGCTGAGAGAGTCCTGATATTATTGCTCATTCAGAACAGTTTTATCAGTGCCGTGGTGAGCCCAAGGTCACCCAGCTGGCTGCATGTGGGGGAGCACGGAATCAAACCCGGCTCGTCAATTAGAAGTCCGCACTCCTAACCACTACACCAAGCCACAAGGGTACGACTTTATCTGGCTTCCACTAGCTCTGGCCTGCATTTTTGCAGCATAACAAAATCCTTTTCCTCCTGCAGCGGCAACCACAACTCCGCAGGATAAGCAAAATGATGGTAAAACCCTCCCTCTGCAAGCAAACTTTGCCTAGATAATTGATATCTGTTTTTAATGTAGCATCAGTGAAGCGTGACAGAAAACTATTTTACATTTATTATACAGGCAGCAGTAGAACTAGCTGTGGAGGCCCGACTGCCAATTAACGTTTCCTGCATTTCTAAAGAGTTCTGCCATTCTTCCCCATTTAATAAAAGCAACTTCAGGATTGCACATCCTGAATGCAGCTAACCAAACCTGTTAGGGGGACCCAACAGGTTATGAGAACTGCTTAGATCGCAGTGCACAGCAGGCTGTCAATTTCTTGAAACGCCACCGAATCTCTTAGCCACATTACTAAATAGCAATATATTTGGGGACAGCGTTTTCTATCAAAACATTTCGTGACAGTTTGAACTTTTTGCCCCAATGCTCCCAACTCCGTTCACACAAATTAGGTTTGCCAACATCAAGATGTGGGCTGGTGTTCTCCTGGAATTACAACTGATCTCTGGATTATATAAATCATGTGTTCATTTCTTTAAAACATTTACTCCGCCTCTCCTAGAGAAAATGGCAGCTTTCAAAGGTGGATTCTATGACTTTATGCCCCACTGAGGTCCCTTTCTTCCCCGAATCCTACTCTCTTCAGGTATTTCCCAACCTAGAGCTGGCAATCCTGGTTGCCCCACATTAGAAGCCTAGTAGCCGAACCGTCGATTCCTCCAAGTACTAAACCCAAACCAAAAGGAGATCTGTAGGCTAAATAAATGTTCTAAACTAATTTACGATACGACCCCAATGCTTACAGGCAGGAATCTATGAGCATAAGCCTATGTGATAGCCAATAAAACTGAGTATTAAGATTAACAATCACTGACAAAGGTGCAGGTAAACAGGCAGAATACCTGATATGGTTGATCATATTTAAGAAATGGAAAATATGAAAATAGAAATCTTGGGACTTTTGTTGATTAAAATTGTGAAATCATAATCACCTTCAAGGCCATACGCGGTCAGGGTCCAGTGTACCTGAAGGACAGCCTCCCTGCCTATGCCCCCAAAAGAGCTCTGCGCTCCACTGCTACCAACAGGCTAAAGATCCCTGGCCCTAAAGAAGTCCGCCTGGTCTCAACCAGGGCCAGAGCATTCTCTGTACTGGCCCCCACCTGGTGGAATGAGCTCCCAGAGGAGATCAGGGCCCTGACGGAGCTTAAACAGTTCCACAGGGCCTGCAAAAAGTAGCTCTTCCGCCAGGCATTTGGTTGAGACCAGGCACAACCAACAGCGACTGAAGGGCCCCCGCTCCCCCCTCCCTCCCAGAACTCCACCAGAGCGCTCTAGACCTGTTGCGCTGTTGCACTGTTGCATTGTTTGTACTATTATATTGTTATACTGTTACAGCCATTGTTACCAATAGTATTGTATGGTTGTTAATATAGATTGTTTCATGTATTGTTCATATGTTCTATGTAAATCACCCTGAGCCTCTGGTGAGGGTGGTATATAAATAAATAAATAAAAATAAATAAAAAATAAATAAATAAATAACAATGAAGAAACAAATAAATAAATACTTTAGAACAGGGGGAGTCAACCTGTGGTCCTCCAGATGTTCATGGATGTTCAGCAAACGCTGGCAGGGGCTCATGGGAATTGTAGTCCATGGACATCTGGAGGAACACAGGTTGACTACCCCTGCTTTAGAACATTTATTTAGCCTACAGATCTCCTTTTCGTTTGGGTCCCGTACTGGAAGCCTATCATGACCGAGGGAACGCTCCTAAGAAGGACTACTTGTGAATAAAATCCCATTTTATCCAAGCTGCTGAATCCCAGGAAAATGTTCTTGGGCGTCCAGTCTAAGAGGCAGATGAACTTCCAAGAACAATTTTAAATTAGAATATTTATTATTATTACTATTATTACACATTCTTGAGAGGTGGGGGGAGGAGGGATTTTGAAATATGTCATTTGCCTAAGTTCCACCAGAGGGGAGTAAAGGTACATCTGAGAATTCCATGTTGAAAGATGAGCTTCAAATTTGCTTGGGCAGAAGATCATCTCCGCGAGAACTGGAAATGTCTCGTGCTGCACAGAAACAGTGCATTGATAATCTTTAGAAATAAACTCTCCCTCAATACATTTGCAGGGTCCTGTGCAAACAAATTCAGAATTTATGAACCAGACAGGTTTTCTGTAAGAAAATCTGGAAGGGAGGACCAACAAAAAGTCCTAATTCTAGGTAGTAACTGTGGTTGCTATGAATAAGAAGAGGAGCCTCCCCCCCACACACACAAAAAAAGAGTGATGAAGCAGCTGTAACTTCCCCACTGAGTTCCTTTGCTTTTTTGGTTCCCTCTTAACTACTGAGATGAGCAGGACTTCAGGTATACTGGACAGAGAAATGAAGTAGGGAATGGAGGAAAAAATCAGGAGTAAATTGGCAGGAGAAGGAGCAGCTTAATTGCTCTATGCTGCATCCTGGCAACATTTCCTGTTTTACAGATGGCATGAAAAGGGGGATATGCAAAGGACTTGCAGTTAAATCCAGTGATTTTCTGCATGTAAACACACCCAACTCATTGTACCTGTGTCTGTGTGTGTGTGTGATAAAGAATGCTTTCTCTAGACTGGGACATTTCTGGGGATTTGTAGAGGTAAAGTGTGGGTGGAGGGATAGGGAAGGTGGTATTTGCAGAGAGAAGGGACCTCAGAATATACGATGCCATATATTCTACCCTCTTGAGCAGCCATTTTCTCCTGGGGAACTTAAATCTATATTGTGGCAATCGTAGTTCCAGAAGATCTCTAGCCCCCACCTGGAGAATGGCAACCCTTGTTATAGTCTAGCTGCTCCTCTTACTGGGTAACAGTTGCTCTATCAGAGAAGGTACATGTGCATTCGGGTCTCCCCAAGCTGAAAATATATCCCCCAAATACTCTATCAATATTTTTTTCTGGAGTAATGTATCCCGGTTTTCTTGGGGAAACTGGGGGGGGTTGGTGGAATTCTGAGAAAATCCCAGATATATTTGGGAATGACTACTAGACCCAACACCAGTAGAAAAGCATGAGCAGATTGCTCCCACCTCTCAGCTGTTTGATGGACTTCTACTGCAGTTCCTTTGAAGTGTAAAGGGACTGCAAAAGGAAGCCCAAGGATCAGCTCTGCTGGGGGGAGTAGACGGTTCCCACAGGCTTGGCTTGGGGTTGACTTCTCATTTAAACTGGGGTGCAGGAGAAGCCACACCCAGAAGCTGCAGCACTGCAGGGAATAATAGACTAACTGCAACTCAGCATATCTTGGGGTTAGCTTCTCCTGCAGTATGGTAGTCAAACTGCAGCTCTCCAGATGTCCATGGACTACAATTCCCCTGAGCCCCTGCCAGAGTTTGCTGGCAGGGGCTCATGGGAATTGTAGTCCATGGACATCAGGAGGGCCGCAGTTTGACTACCCCTGGTTTAAACTGTACTGTATGAGAAGCTATGTCCGCTAGATCTGCCTGGGGCAAGGAGAGACCTCCCCAATACATACAAGATCCTGGGGTCACCTTTTCCCCAGCCAAGCATGCTGGGAAAGTTCTCCTTGCGGTATTAGCCAAGGCAGGCTCTGTTGGGCAATCTGGTTAAAAGGGATCACCCAAAAAAGCCCCAGTGGAGAAGCTGCTCCAGGGGTTTCAATCCAAAAGACCCATCAGTCGAAGAGAAGCTGAGCCAAGAAGAAACTGATGAGGCATCAAAATCAAACTAAATAATCCAGCTTTATTGTTTACAAAACAGCAGCCAAAATGAGATCCCAGCATGAATGACTCATTTTCGAGGAACGCTCCTTTGTCAGTGGCTATTATATGTACTATCTACATCAGGGGTAGTCAAACTGCGGCCCTCCAGATGTCCATGGACTACAATTCCCAGAAGCCCCTGCCATGCAAATGCTGGCAGGGGCTTCTGGGAATTGTAGTCCATGGACATCTGGAGGGCCGCAGTTTGACTACCCCTGATCTACATAAACAATCATTACATGTAATGCATCCAATCTTATACTTTCAAAAATACTGCTGTAAAAGTAGGGGGGAATACAGAAATTGCCTCCAATTAGCTGTTCTAAATGCACATACTCCAATCAATATACAACCTGTATCCAATCAGTATTAACCTCTATGAGCAGAATAGAATAAACAATCATAAATGCAAAATCCACTCTTTACCTTTTCCTCAATGTACCAAAAAGTGCAATGAATATGCTCCACCTTTAGCATATCCAGTTGAATGTTGTTTGACAGAATGACTCAAATCTTATAATGCATTTTTAACTTTATAAGGGGAGGATAAATGTCACACAGCCTACACCAAAGACATTGTTTCCTGTGATTGGCCTCTTCAATTGGATTAATTGGAAGTTTGAGCTACCATTATTTAACATGGGAATCCTCCACTGTAGTTTTGGGGATACTTTTTGGAGGTAGGCTGTGCATAGAACACAGATATCAATGTACCAAGAATAAAACCCACAGCAACCAACCAATCGCTGGTTTGGTTTAAAAAAAAACCACCCAAAACTATTCAGTGGAACAGGCTTCCTTGGGAGGTGGCGGGTTCTCTCCATCTTTGGAAATTTTTAAACAGAAGCTGGATAGCCATCTGACGGAGAGGCTGATTCTGTGAAGATTCAAGGGGGTGGCAGGTTACACTGTCAGCGACAGGGTTGTAGGTGTCCTGCATGGTGCAGGGGGTTGGACTAGATGACCCAGGAGGACCCTTCCAACTCTATGGTTCCATTCATAGCCCATGATGGCACCAAAAAATAATAGTTTGAAAATGTATAAAAGTCTTGTGAATCTCAAAAAGCCAGAAGGGAATGAGATCAGGATTCCTAGCTTTATGGGGAAAGGTGTCAGCCCCTTAGAGCTCTGCTCTTTCTTGTGATTAGGAAAACAGGATTTATTGATACAGATGAAGCAGAATGTCTACATTTGTATCACGTACCTTAGACTCCACTGACTTCTAAAGTGCAAGGAAAGGAAGATAAAATGGTAACAGGAGAGCTAAGGTCAAACTGCTCTGGGAGAATATTAGGCCCACATATAAAATGTAGAAATGCATCTGCAATTTCTCTGGCACAGTCTGCTCGCTATACAGCTGGCACAAGCTTAGAAAAGTGTCAAAAGGGATGAGAAAACACTTTGTACGTGTGCAGTTTTATTTTTCAGCTGCGGGACTTTGTTCATTCTTCTTCATTTTAACATTGGAAGGAAAGGAGCCAAGGGTGAAGAAGGGGTTTCCTTTGTTTATTTTTCAGAGCAGAACAGATGTGCATTCGGAGACAATCCGTCATGTGGAACAGAACGCAGCTTGAACTTGCGGCACAGGCAAGATTGCATTAGAAAAACCATCCCAGATTTTGTATTTGCCTTTCTTTGTACCTAGCATGCTCAAGCTGCAAAATGGGCCACTGCTGTCACTATTCAGAGAGAGAGAGAGAGAGAGAGAGAAAACAGTTCCTTCAAAATAGATAAGAGAGATGGGCTCAAACAGAAATCTACCTAAGCAATGCAAACCTCAGACTTCTGCAGCCTCAATTTGCCCTGATACCATGTAGAAAAAGAAAGGGGAGGCTTAACCCTTGGCTGGCCCTCAGTTTCAGTAATTGAAAGCAATTTCCCTGATCAGTTATGAGAGAGCGAATGGGAGCTTAAAAACCAAGTATTTGGCTGTTAAATGCCTAATAACAAAGCTGGGTTTTGATTAGCAAAACTGGACAGAAGGGTTAAGCTCCCTTCCCTGCCTGTCCCTGAAGAAAAATGAGATTGCATATGTCTGCAAATTGCATTTTATAGATGGGTGGAATTCACCTCATCTTCGTCTCATCTGTTTTTGAACACTAAAAATTCGTCATTGTCAGAGTTCACATCCTGGAAACTGTCACTAGGAAGGTCAAATTCAAATAGAGGCTGTACGAAACCAGGGCACTATTCCATAGAAAACAAATAAATCAATATTTTTATATTATTATTTATGCTTCTATCCTGTTATTTATTTAAGCTTCTATTCTGCCATGGCTCTGTGGGCTCGGTGGGCTCACAACAAATTAGATATAAAATTCTAAAAAATACAAAAATAGATATCCAAAGTTATCTCAATTAACGTTCAAAACATCACAAAATTAAAATACTAATATTAACATTGCTTGTGATCATTTGTTCATCACATGGGAAATGGGGGGGGGTGCTTAATAATGCAACCCTAATCTTTTATCTCACCTTTCCCCTGCCAATAGGACCCAAGATGGCTGACAGGAAATCACCTACAGAAGCCATGACACTGCACTAAAAATGTATCCTGAGAAGCCTCAGTCCCTTTTCCCTGGTTGGAACATCATATCACGAAGCTGCTCAATACTGAGTCAGACTATTGCCCTAAGCACTGTCTGCTCTAACTGGCAGTGGTTTTCCAGGATTTCAAGCAGAGGTCTCTGACATCATCCACTATCTGATCCTATTAACCACAGATATGAGGTATTGAACCTGGGATGCCAAACAGATGCTTTGGCTGGTTTCTGCATGTACCACCCTGCTCAGAGTCCAATCATGTGCTTCTGTGTGTGAAGGTGTCCCTGTGTGAGGCATCCTTCTATTATGGGCCGCCTCTAGGGTAACACCTCTTTCACTCAGTAAACTTCTGAAACCGGCAGGAAGTTGGAGGTGGAGAGCTGACTCCTTACTAAGCCCTTCCTGGCTTAAGGCTGCCTCCTGATTGGGTCTAAACTACCTGGGTGGGCCATTCCTGGATGAGGGCCAATCAGGTAGTAGGTGACTTGTCAGTTTGGGTTTTATAAGATTTACTGATAGCTTGATGAAAGTGTCGACCCAGCATGCTGTAGCAGTGAAAAAGGAAACTCTATGCTACGGATTATTGGGAAAGGAATTGAAAATAAAATGGCTAATATTGTAATGTCCTCGTATAGCTAGCTATATGGTGCGGCCTCATTTGGAATACTCTGTCTACATCATCATTCTCCTGGAATTACAGCTAATAATCAGACACCAGAGTTCCCTTGAAAAAAATGACAGCTTTGGAAGGTGAACCCCATGGAACCACCAAGTTCCCTTCTCATTCTGCCATGTCTAGCCAGTGCCCCCAAATCTCCAGAAATTTCCCATGTTTGAGTTGGCAATCCTAGCTACAGCCTGACTCTTGGCTGCAGCAGCAGTGAAGTCCTAGGAACAGATTCTCTGAGCCTCAGGAATAAGGGAGCAAGACTGGTGTCAGTATGTGCTTAAATGGGGCAGTTGCCAAGGTCTAGAGCAGGGGTAGTCAAACTGCGGCCCTCCAGATGTCCATGGACTACAATTCCCAGGAGCCCCTGCCAGCAAATGCTGGCAGGGGCTCCTGGGAATTGTAGTCCATGGACATCTGGAGGGCCGAAGTTTGACTACCCCTGCTCTAGAGCCACAGTATGGCCACCCCTGGTCTAAACCTTCCAGTAACCTGCCCAACCCCACTCAGAGAAGGGCATTCAGGTGATTCATGTGGCTAGGGCCACAGGTGACAGGGAGTGCTCACGGAGAAGGTTATATGGTTGGGCAATGGTGGAGAGCCACATAGAGGTCCACAGGTGTGTGTGCAGAGCATTTTCTTGGATGCTTTAGGATGCTTTGGGCTGAACCTGCGTTGAGCAAGGGGTTGGACTAGATGGCCTGTATGGCCCCTTCCAACTCTATGATTCTGTGATTCAGAGGTGCAACCAGATGATGGCATAAGGGAGGGGATCCTTTTTGCCCAGGTCCCCCTCCCCTTAAAAATCTGGATCTGGACCTGCATGAGAGGGTAGAACTGAGGGGCTGGCTGTAAACAACCCCCCTTCCCCCACCAGTTACTTTACAGTAGAACGAAATTTCCTTTTGGCCTTTCTTTATGACAGTGGTTAGATCAGTCAGCCTCCGAATAAACTATTGGCCAGAGTACAAAGAAGGGGCATAAACTTATGTAACTCAGCTGGATGCTTTCGCCACAAAAGGCCCCACTGCTGAAGTAAAAGAACTTAAAAAAATAATAAAACTGAATACAGCTTGTCTCTTCCCCCAGTGGGAACTTTTGTGGAAAAACTGAGGACCAGTTTATGCATTACAAAAAGAGCTTGTTTGTTGGGAAGGAGGGCCGACAGAAAGATTTTATATCACACACGCAATGGGAATTTTAGTCTCCCAAATACATATCGGCCCTTTTTTTTTTTTTAATTTAGATTTATATACCGCCCTCCCCGAAGGCCTGAGACCTTGGCCTACAGGGGAAAGCAGCATCGGCCTTCCCCTTGTTTATTTATTTATTGCATGCCCAAGAGATTTGAGGATTGTCAGGCAGCCAGGCAAGGGACGTTTGGAGATGGTTTGCCATTACTTGCCTCCATGTCATGACCCCTAGTGTTCGTTGGAGGAACTACAGTTTGGTGTAGTGGTTAGGAGTGCGGACTTCTAATCTGGCATGCCAGGTTCGATTCCTTGCTCCCCCACATGCAGCCAGCTGGGTGACCTTGGGCTCGCCACGGCACTGATAAAACTGTTCTGACCGAGCAGGGATATCAGGGCTCTCTCAGCCTCACCCACCCCACAGAGTGTCTGTTGTGGGGAGAGGAAAAGGAAGGCGACTGTAAGCCGCTTTGAGCCTCCTTTGGGTAGGGAAAAGTGGCATATAAGCACCAACTCTTCTTCTTCTTCTTCTGCCCTTCTACCACCTAAATCCTTGGAGTCCCCCATCCAAATACTAGCTGGGGTCGGCCCTGTTTAGCTTCTGAGATCTGACAAAATGAGGCTCATTTGGACTATCCAGGTCAGGGACCGCCTTCCCCCAAGTCAATTTTGATCACCTCAAACTGCCAACACCAGGGGTCCCCAACCATTTTGAACCTATGGACATCTTTTGAATGATGACACAATGTGGAGGGTGCAAACACAAGATGGCCTTGTGGGGACTAGAGCCAGCCACACGTAGAAAGAGGAAGCTCAAGTAAATTTCTAAAATTCACTGAGAAAGGGGAGTCAGAGAGAGAATAAAACGAGTGACATGTTATTTTAATTTGCACAGCCAATCAAATAATCACAATGCTCTTGGGCACCACATTGGGGATCCCTAAAGGTAAAGGTAAAGGTATCCCCTGTGCAAGCACCGAGTCATGTCTGACCCTTGGGGTGATGCCCTCTAGCATTTTCATGGCAGACTCAATACGGGGTGGTTTGCCAGTGCCTTCCCCAGTCATTACCGTTTACCCCCCAGCAAGCTGGGTACTCATTTTACCGACCTCGGAAGGATGGAAGGCTGAGTCAACCTTGAGCCGGCTGCTGGGATCGAACTCCCAGCCTCATGGGCAAAGTTTTCAGACGGCTACCTTACCACTCTGCGCCACAAGAGGCTCAGGGGATCCCTAGCCTCAGCACATATGACGGAATGGCTCTCCACACGCTCTTCCCCACACTGAGGTAAATTTACCCTCCAAAATGAACCTCCCAGCCCCACCCTGTCACCGTTCAGTCTTTTTGTTTTGTTTAGCCCTGGGAGCATCGAGGAAGGGGAATGGCCGCCTTTTATTAGAACCCTTCAATCAGAATGGCACTGAGACCTTTTCAAACAAACAAACAAACAAAAGATATTATTTACAAACAGAGAAGGTAGATGGAATATAGCTTTTCTTGATACAACTCAGTTCTTATTCAGTTAAGAGTTCTTCAGATACAGGCTGCTCTCAGTTCTTGGACTTTTCTGTCAGATTTTATGTTTCTTCTTTTAACAGAGAGGTTTCCTTATTGTGTTTATACACAAAACATCTTGGTTTTACTTTGATCTTAGTGAGTTCCACTGAGCCACCCTCTGTTCTTAGAAAGTGGACATTCTTAGCTAGTGTCACAACTTTGTCCCTTTCTGAGGTGAAGAGTTCTTCTCCTCACACAGGTACGTTGGGAAATACACCTCTCATTTCTCCTTTCAACTAGGCAGGGCTCCACCTTCTCTTCCCTGGAAGGTTTCACCTCACACTTTGTCCTAATTTTGGAGCCTTCACCTAACTCCCCAAGTTCTCTCTGCCAAATGACTGCTCTAGTGACCTGGTACTGTGTGGATTAGCTCTGATCCAAAATCTCTTTTCACTCGAGAATCTCCAGAGGAGTGTTTCAACTAAGGATATGAACCAGACTTTTCTCTGACCAGCCTCAGACTGAACTCTGACTGAACTCACTTCCCTCCAGCCCACAGCTAATATAACAACTCCCCCCTCACCTGTGGCTAGTCAAGCACAGGGCTGCAAACCTGTTGGCCTGACTCATACAGCTTAGGGAAGGCTTTAAACTCTGCCTTCCCTGTTCATCACAGGACGCAATGAGGATACGAAACCAGCTTGCCTAACAAAATCAGGCTTCTTCTGCAGGGTCCTTAAGAAAGGGTCCTTATTACAATTTGATAAATGCATCTTAATTTAAGATTTCCAAAAAACTGTTTATCCATGTGAGAATTAATTGCATTACCTGCCCTGAGCCAACCAGAAAGGGAAGAATATAAAAATAATGTTGTTGTTTTTAATCATGATAATAATGGTGCTGGGGGAAGGCTGAAGTTGCATCTCTCTAGGTTTCACCGTCTGGAGCAGAAAAGGGCCGGTGTTCATATGGAATACATAAAAATCCCATCGCATATCTGGTACAAAACCCTTCCAACAAACACAAGGCCTTCAAGAAACAATGCCAGCACTCTTCTGCGTACATATTTCTATTTTCTGGATCCCACTCATAGGCCAGTAAGCCTGTACACTATACTTAATTTCAGAATATGGCAAGGGAATATGCATATGGGCCATGGATAACATCTGTAGGCCACCTGTTCAGGGGCGAAAGTCCTGGTGCGTGTGTGTGAGTGGGCCTGCAAGACGTATATTACCTGCCTTTGGCACAGGGAACTCAAATATTCTTTGATTTCAGGTAAAATATTGGCAGCATCAGGTGTTAGGGATTTCCAGTCATTGCTTGTAATGGCGCCCATGAGCGCATTACTCCCTGTGCATCTAGAGCAGATTACAAGAAGAGAGGAGTCAGCAGCACCTCCACAGCAGAGATCTGGAAGGTATACTGCAGGTTCTTCTTTTAGCAAGATCAGATGACCTGAGCCTCTTACACAACTGCTGGCTTTGCCTGACATCCTCAGTTTGAGCAACTCATACATTGCTGGCCTCTACCAAGCCAACCCTAATAGGTACCACAAACAGATGGACCATGTATTTAAAGTGTGCTGCGCTACTTTCAATGGAAAGTTATTCTTAGGGTTAAAGTAGTCCTGGATTCCCTCCCCCTATGATGGCCATGGGCACCGTGGCAGCCAGGAAGTGTTTTTAGAAAGTGGACGGGGCCAAGTGGGGCTTCTGCTCCATAGGGCTTCTGATTGGCCGTTGGAGATATGCTTGGCTGTGTGGATTAGAACAGCATAATTGTGGCAGAAGCTGCTGCCACAAGATTAGTTCTGGTCCCTCTCTTCTTTCTCCTGCTGTATTTTTAAAAGGTCAATTTGTGTCTCCTACACCTGGGTTTCCTCTGTGTGAGTGTGTGATGTGTGGTGTGTATGGCTTAACATCCCAAGGCAGCTGTTTGTGGTTGTGCCCATTACCCTGTGTCAGAATTCCAAAGGCTCCCAAGGGGTCCGAATGGTTGAGGACCCCTTTAGCAGCCTCCTATCAGGCCAAATGTCTCAGAGGTCTGTGGTGGAATCAGCTTAATGCCAAAATAAAATGTACAAAAATTCCCAGCTTCAAGAAATTGCCTAGAAAAAAAATTGGCTTTGCATTAAAGAGGCTTTATGATACTGCCAATCCAACTTGCTCCCACCTAGAGGTTGGCAACCCTATGAGTTGGGCTATGACTCTTAAGGTCCTTGGAGTAGTCCACTTTTCTCACCTCAGTGCCTTGCTTCAGGTCAGGTTTGCTGTGATAGTTGCCTACCCACAGCACAAATATGTAGAAGCTGCCGCTTTGCATGCCAACAACCCAGCAGCTGTCTAAAGCAGGCCAGTTTTGGGCACAGCCTTTAATCATCTGAATTCATTCAAAGTGTGAGTCACCACCCTATGCTATAACCTTGCTAGAAAATGGGACATTTCCAATTAGCAAAATGTAGAATTGGTGCTATTCTTCTCTAAAGAAGAGCAGCCATTCCCTGGAATTTTAGGGAGAATAGAACTTGAAAATTCACATGATCCTTTATGGCAAAAATAGCACTAAGTAGAGAAAAGGAGAATTTCCATGACAATGAAGCCAACAAGGACTGAGCACTCAAGGTCAGATGGCTTTGCCTTCTTTGTGAATTTTTTGCAGGTTCTTGAGAGAATCCAAATATTAAGAGCACCTTCAGAAATCCTGCCCTAGTTGCCCACCACTTTTCCAAAAAATAATCACTGAAAAAAATCAACATTGTTTGAATCACCACACTACTTCTAAGGAAAACCTGGAAGCACCATATAGAATCATAGAGTTGGAAGGGACCTCCAGGGTCATCTAGGCCAATCCCCTGCAGAATGCAAGAGATTGACAACTACCTGCCCACCCACAATGACCCCAATTCCATGTCAAGATGATGCTCTCCCCCCCCAAAAAAACCAGAATCCCTGGAGGAAATTCACCTTCTGACCCTAAAGTGGTAATCAGCATTTCCCTGGGCATGTAAGAAAAGGCCACAAGCTCAGAACCAATCCCTTCTGCCCATCCACCTACAATCGGCCTAAGATATGGTAGCTCTAGGAATTGCTGAAAATTCTATAGTTACCATAGAGTTACTGGTGATTCCTAGAAGTATCGCACATCAATCACAGGCAGGCTTTCCCTAGAACTCATTTAGAAGCACAGTTCATGGTACACCTCCATGCTCTCCCTCTCACCAGTTGCCAGAAGCCCTCCCTCTCACCAGTGGCCACTCTGTATCACTGAATTGAGATAACTGCCCAAAAAAGGCAATTTTCTCTGGGGTGGTACCTTCATCATGGAATACCCTCCACACACTTATTCAAGTTGTGCTGAGCCTTTGCGTTTCTGGTCCTGAATTAGGACCCAGGACTTTTGATGGATGTATTGGATTGGTCTTAGCAAGACTTTTTCCGAAGAAGAGTTGGTTTTTATACCCAGCTTTTCACTTCCAGAAGGAGTTTCAAAGCAGTTTACAATTGACTTCCCTTCCTCTTCCTACCACAGACACCCTGTGAGGTAGGTCAGGCTGTGGGAGCTCTGAGAGAAACTGCTCTGTGTTAGCAGCTGTAACAGGACTGTGACTAGCCCAATTCACCCAGCTGGCTGCATGTGAAGGAAGAGTGCGGAATCAAATCCGGCTCACCAGATTAGAAGCCGCCGCTCTTAGCCACTACACCAAGCTAGCTTTAATATCTCATCTGAATTGTTCGGACGTTTATAAGCATTTTGCTGCTTGATATTGTACTGTTTAATCTTGCTCTGGTTTATGAAACACTTTTCTATTTTTAAATGGATGGGCTTCTCCTTTTATTTTCATGCTCTTATGCTTATGCTCTCTGTTCCCATTGATTATGTCTTGATATGTTTTCAACGATTTCATGAGACCAGACTAGATAAGAAAATGCGATAAAAATAATTGAAATATGTGACTAAAATGGATAAATAACGCTTCTGCCTTAGGCTTATTGATTTGCCATCTTTGTAATGCTGCACTGTCAGTTTTAGCTCCTGAGATGGTTGCTGGCACTCAGATGTTAAAACAAGTAAAATACAGTCTCAAAAGGAATTAAATGTAAGTATCAACAGGTACTACCAAGTCAACTATAAGCACAAACGCCAACACAACACTGTAGAATCAAACTACCGACAGTAAAATCAGAGCTAGTCAAACTGCAGCCCTCCAGATGTCCATTGACTACAATTCCCATGAGCCCCTGCCAGCGAATGCTGGCAGGGGCTCATGGGGATTGTAGCCCATGGACATCTGGAGGGCCGCAGTTTGACTGCCCCTGGTAAAAATAGTATATTCTGACTCCCACAAATACTATCAGGAAGCAGATAAAAGCCAGAGATGAAAGAAAATCAACAGAATGTCGGGTGGGGTATTCTTTAACATGGAACCTAAACACAAACAAGATAGTACAATGAACTGTTGTGCGTGTGCGTCCATATATGCAAGGAGTTCCACATTTAAGGGGCCACAACCAAGAAGACCCCAACTCTGGTTCTCACCCCTCTAACCAAGAGCACACAAAGCAAGGCATTTGGAGAGATCTGGCAGGCTTGTATGAGAGCAGGCAGCTATTCAGATAACCTGTATTCAAGCTGCTTACGACTTTATTGGTAATAATAGCACTTTCACCTGTTCTTTGTTCGCCTATGTAGAGATTGGGAAGTATTAAATTGTTACGTTGTCCTTACCGTTTGTGAAAGGTGGAGTTTCCAAACAGCCCTTGAAGGCAGCACGTTGCAGGAATCTATCTGTACAATTATCCAAGCATTGATAACTCAGGCTATATCTCTAGGAAGGCTGGCATCTGGTGTATCAGCCAAAGATGACTAGGGCACCTTCCACAGAACAAACTGTATCTATCTGTCTTCTGTCTAGGCATCTACCCTTCTCGGGGTTATTCCTTCCACCAAGTCAGAGCCCCACTAAAAGATTATACTGTCCGTGAAATGGACGAGGAAGTGGATTGATAAGCAGAAGAAACGCAGCACCACAAGTTTTTAATAATTTTAACTGCAATTTTATAAATAATGTGCATGTGACATGTTGTAAAACACCCCAAGACTGCTTACAGGGAGGGGTTATATATTAAAATATCTGTCCATTCATTTTTATGCAACCCTGAAGGAAGCATAAACAGTTCCTCTTCCTCATCTATCTTGTGAGGTACATTAAGCTCCAAGACAGAATTAACAACTACAAGGTCACCCAAAAAGCTGCAGACCAACCTTGACACACTAATCATTATAAGGAATTCCCCTCCACACCCTTTCTCCCTCATTTTTCTTCGTGCAGTCTCAGAGACAGAATAAGCTCTAGTGATTTTCTATGTGGTTGAAATTTTACTGTGCAAATTATAAGTTGACTGTTAACACAATGCTTTATTTCCATAATTTTAATTAAATTAGCATTATTTATGAGAATTCAGTAATATCCTTGCTTATTATATACTACAAATTCCCCTAAAGAAGCCTGTTGATTAAACGCATGGAGAATTTTGAGAATTTTAACCGAGTAATAAAAGTATACTTTTAGTTTATTTTACACCATCGGCCTTGGCCTTAACTCTGATCATTAGATCATATTGCTCTGTTTGGTCACGGCCCTTAAAATAATCCAAAAATGCCATCTTAACTGTACATAATTGGCCATTTTGGTGGTGGTGGTGGTCAATATGACCATATATGATATCACCCAATAACTGTTTAATAAATTACATATGAACTGATTAACTCCCATCCATTCAACAAACCCTTCCAGCGCCTTCATGAAAACCTGGTTGAGAAAGCCTGCTCTAAGATGTACACATGAGCGGCCGGTCATTAACCCAGGAAGAAGAAGAAGAAGAAGAGTTGGTTCTTATATGTCACTTTTTTCTGCCTGAAGGAGTCTCAAAGCGGCTTACAGTCGCCTTCCCTTTCCTCTTCCCACAACAGACACCCTGTGAGGGAGGTGTGGCTGAGAGAATCCTGATTTCACTGCTCGATCAGAACAGTTTTATCAGTGCCGTGGCGAGCCCAAGGTCACCCAGCTGGTTGCATGTGGGGGAGTGCAGAATTGAACCCAGCTCGCCAGATTAGAAGTCCGCACTCCTAACCACTACACCAAACTGAGGAAGTCCTGCTCAGCAGCAGTCTGAAGCCACGCAGAGTCTTACACTGCCCCGTGCCTATTTTAAGATGACAGCAGTTCTATTCTGCTCAGGATGTGAACAGCTCTGCTCAGTAGAGAGAGAAAACATTAGAGGGGACTTTGGTTGCCATATGTTGGTTGCAACTTGACAGCAGTTCTGCACATACTAGATGGAAAACAGAAATATTACAGACCCGGAAACACAATTAAAATATTTCCAATAAAAGTGATTGGATCTATATACAATTTTGCAAAATGTTGAGGGACTTAAGACGCAAGCTAGTGGATGTCTTGCTCTATCGCAACAGATTGTTCTGAAATCCATAATTTCACAACGCAAAGGGGAGGAGCGGTGCCAATGCGCCAGCCAGTGCCCACACAGAGGCAGAGAGTTCTGTGCCTGCATGCGGGCGCTAGCTGGCGCACCATTAGCACCTCTCCATGCTGCTGGCCGCCTTTGGCTTCCATGATCGCCAAAGCGGCCAGAGTGCGCGACCCTATGACCCCCTTTGGGTCACTGAGGCTACCGCTGCACCGCCACACTAGGGGCAGGCTCGGCAACACCCCCAAAAGGGTCGATCAACCCCCCGAGGGGTTGCGACCCCCATGTTGAGAACCACTGTCTTAAAGTGACTGTGCTCCAGAAGCCCTAACTTCTCTCAGCAGAGATTTGCCTCATTCTATTTCCCTCTCCTCTGCTGTCTCCAATCATCCCCTATCCCCTTCAAGAAAAGAAAGAGGCTCCTGCTGTGCTTGGCACCCATCCCTGCTCTGAGCTTCCCCAATCAAGTGCAGAACACTTTCTGTTTCAATTGGGGGGGGGGGGAGATAGAGGAAAACCCGAGTTCAAATCGATATGAATTCAGCAGAATCCACAATGAAAAAAACAAAGTGCAGAATCAGCCCAGGACTCCCGTCCCTCCCATTTTCTGTATTAGACTGTTTGAACAAGCAGAAAGTAACCTACAGAGTAGGCTTGAGCTAAGCAAGAACAGCTAAACTGCTCAACAAAAACTCAGCTCCCTCCCTGCTCACATGTGTCTGGCATTCAGCCCCAAGCAGGGGCTTCAATAATAAGTTGTTATTATTATTTGTTATATTTTTATTCTGCCTTTCTTCCACTCAAAAGTAGCTTGCAACAGACTTCTAGGAGGTCTTCAGATCAAATGCTAGCTAAATTCCTACCTGCTTAGCTTTAGCATAGCTGCTGTATTACAAGTCCCAAGGACCAATTATAAGCCAGCACTGACATCAACCCTTCCCTCACATACACCCAGTTCCTGTTTGCACTCCTCCTCTGCTTCCAGGTAGTCCCAGAAGAGCGTTGCTTGAAACGTCAGCACATATTACAAGACATGAAGAATAGCACATCGAGCACTGTGCAAATTGTTTACAGGAAATTCAAGAGGAATGAGAATATTATTAGAGCAAAATGAAGGTTCCTATTTGTTTCCCTAGAAAACAGGTTTCATACTTGGGGTCCAAGCACTGCACGGGTCACCTTGCTAGCTAACTAGCTTCACTTTTTGGAGGGAGAATTTAGGATGGATTTTGCCACGACTAATTCACAGGCTAATAAAGCATAATTCCTGTGGCATCTTAATGGCTAGCAAAATTTATTCCAGTGTCAGCTGTTGTGAGTCAGACCTTCCTTCCTCCCATGCATACGATTGCGTGCCCATTATGTCAATGCTTTGGCAGGCCTAACAGAAAGGTGGATTTGTGAATATTAATGCATTGATCTAATGGATGCACACTCCTCTGTATCTGATGAAGTGAACTCTGACTCACAATAGCCACCAGGCGCCTGCTCTGTTTTGTTTCCCCAAATTAACACAGCCAACCCATTTGGAATGAGTATAAAGAATGTTTTCCTCTCTCATGTTAACTAGCACCAAGTATCAATTTTAAATGGTTACAGTGCCACGTAATTTTGCTGTCATGGCTGAAAAGCCAGGTGTGAATGATCCAATAACCTGACAATTATTGGCTGTGGGAGTTCAGAATCAATTTACATAAATGATTAGTAAAGAAATGAATCAATTCATTAAGATTACCATAATACGCTGACAAATTCCAAACAAGAAATAGGAAACCTCATTAAATCTGACGTTCTGTAGGCTGTAAGTTCAGCACATTCTCCTGTATTAGCTTTATTTTAAATCCATCTCTTGGTCGACTATACCTACGTACACACATGCTGTCAAGTCACACAACCCCAGCAAGGGGTTTTCCATGCAAGTGAGAAGCAGAGATGGCTTCCTGTGACTTCCTTCTGCAGAACAAAATCAGAGCCCAATGGCACCAACAAAGATCAACAAAGATCTATTCAAGGCGTGAGCTTTCGAGTGCATGCACTCTTCCTCAGACTAATGAACTACCATCATAACAGTGGAAATATAAAGCAAAAGCTAATTCTGTTAGTTTCTTCTGCAGAGTCTTCTTTGGTGTCCTCCCAACCTTGCTTACCTTCTGAGATCTGGAAGGATTGGGCTATACCACAATGTCTTCTCGCTTTTGCCTACTGTAAATAGAAGGGAAATAGGCTCTTCCATTTGACTGACAGCATTGGTGGGGAACCAAATGTGCAGACTTCGAAACAACCACCATCTTTGATATAGGCAAGGCTGAAAAAGAGAAAGAGTGACTGACTCAACGCCAATCAGCAACTTTAATGCAGAGTGGAGATTCAAACTCAGGTCTCCCAGATCCTAACTCAATAGTTTTAACGACCGTACCACAAAGGCTGTCTTATAGCAGGGGTAGTCAACCTGTGGTCCTCCAGATATTCATGGACTACAATCCATGAATTGTAGTCCATGAATATCTGGAGGACCACAGGTTGACTACCCCTGTCTTATAGCACATAGCTACTGTATCACATGCACCCATATAGTCTACAATTGACCAAGCTGTAGAAGTGCTGGCAGGGATTCATGGGAATTGTAGTCCATGGACATCTGGAAATCCAGTTTGGCTACCCCTGGAATTTGGGTTTCCTCTTATTTGTGTAAGTAAGAACAGATAGTTTGTTTATGATTACACGTTCGTTTCTTATTTGAATCACTCCTGCTATTTACACAAGAGTGCCTGCCTGCCCATTTCTCTTGAAATTATCTAACCTAGGCCTTACATGGGAATCTAGAAAAGTCACCATGAGATTTGTGCATGTAACAAGAGATAGGTTTTGTATTATTACATTTATGAGGGGAGTCAATCTGCTATTGACGCAAAACTGCCTACCTACTAATTTTTCAATCCTAACTTAGACATTACTTGAGAGTCTAGAAAAGTCACCATGAGGAAATGATGAAGAACCATTTCAGTTCATACAAGAAACCCGTTGCTATCATGCTGTGAGACCTTGCACTTCCGATACCAGAACAAACTTCTGAAAACAACGCCAGGAGCCTTCGTAATCTGATTAAAAAATATACTCAAAATGAAACCATGATACTCCAATACAACAGCAGCATTCAACACATAACGGGTACAGCAAAAAGGAATACTGGAATGATGGAAGAATCGAAAGAGCACAGTCCTTGGGTAAGCGATATTTCCTACCACTAAACGAGAAAGATTATCTCAATGATAGAACAAACTGAACATTTCTATAGCTTCAGCCAGATTTGCTTTCCTGACTCTGCCTACAAAGACACTGAGACAATAATTGCATTTACTGCTGCAAAGGAAGTTATTGAGTCTGTATTGCTTCCTCTGACGCCCAAAGCATTGAACAGATGACCCTACTTCTAGTTTAAAATAAAGGTTTACTGCTGAGGAAATATAGAGCCTCTGTCTATGTAAACAAATCGTTCTCCTTCTTTCATTTGATGAACTGTTTCTTAATAACATATATCAACCCCGGAGAAGCTGTATAATAAATGTTTTTGTTTGCGTTTTGCCGGGAGGGGGGGGAGCATTCCTACGCCAATGTACAACCCTTCTAAACCCTCTGATTTGCAATCTGTAGATTTGCTTTATGTCAGCTCGATCACACCCTGAATTGTCAGAAAGATGTTAGACCACCAAGAACTGCAGGCAGCACCTCAGAATATTAGTATATGTTTGTGCTCGGTTACTTCCAATTTACAACTGTAAATAATCCAAAACATTAAACTCTATTAATATCCACTGTCAGATAGGATTATCAATGGGCTTGGAGGGGGGGGAATGTCCTATCCCTTACTTCTGGGTGGAAAAACTTTTTGTGGCATGGAGGTAAATATGAAAGGGACAGAGTTTCTTTTTTTTTCCCCTTGGGCTAGTAGGTTGGGTGCTTCGACCCAATCTTTACACTGCTACATACCCAAGGCTGTAAACCAGAGACTTCCTAATCTGTAATGTGCTTTTAGGCTCCAGGGCCACCTTGCCCACCAATGTTCCTTCTGATGTGGAAAGATTATAAAACTCAGGCTGGGATTTTGCTGGGGCCACAGCAGTCTTCTAGAAATCCTCCAATTTTATTTAAAAATTGCTCACCTTCTTGTAGTGGAATCTTATGACTCTCTTCTGTTCTTCAAACGAGAAAGATTTCCTCTAAAGAAGAATGACGGTTATCTGAAGCAGAAAGGCTTCCTCTGATGGAAAAGTCTTTCTTGGCTGAAAGAAATCTCTCTGTCCAGACCCAACTTCATCTTGATTTTCTTGGCAGGCAATCCAAATTGTAATCTGTTGGACATGCTTCTTCCACGCATCTGTCTTCCTTGTACATTTTCACAACTGTGGAGTTAGTATATATTCTTCAACAATGAGGATTTTCTTCAATAATAAGGATTTTCAAGGGTGGGTGCTGTTGCTACCAGTGGTAGTGCCACAACACCCCCTTTTTTAAGGGCCCTAAAATATCCATATATTGATATAGTGTTGCAATAATAGTTTCAAAGGGTTCTCTGAATTCTCAGCTTTCTTTTTTTTTAAGTAAGTCTCTATCCTCTTCCATCAAAGAGACGTCTTTTTCCTTGTATCTTTGCAAAGCAAAGTGATAGATGCTTACTTTTAAAAATGAAAGTGGGGAATTCATAGAACCTGACTAAACTATCATTACAACACCATATCAATATGTAAAATGACCATAGTACGATCCTTGAAAAGTGGACTGGAGGTGCATGGGTGTAGGTAGATAAAGAAAACCAACAGAAACTTTGTACACGAGGAAAAAGTCAATTAAAAATCAGCTTCCAGAAAAAGATTAGGTAAAGGTAGTTACAAAAAAAACAAGAAAAGTCTAGGGAATAACCAAAAGAATAAGCAAAAAAAAAGTTACATGAAAAATAAAAGCACAAAAGGCATGCAAAAATCGGGGGATACATTGTAGAACAGCTGAAGCAGTATGGGGCCACAAACAGTGTGTGTGTGTGTGTGGGGGGGACATGCAGAAAAGTCCTCAGTGGAAGAAACTCAAGGGTCTAGTCCAGCCTTTCTCTTTTTACCATTGAGAAACCACCAAAACATTATTCAGGCTTTAAGAACCCCCAGAAGTGGTGCAATTGTGCAGAATATGGTTGGGAAGCATAGCTGTGTACACACACACCCATCCAGGACCATCCCCCTTCCAACCCCCTCCAGGTCCACCACTGGCCATTTTGGGAGAGTGGTGAGTGGGTTGATATGACCACATATGGTCCTATGAGCCAATAAACATCTAACAATTTTTGAAAATATATAATAAATGAACTAACTCCCACCCATTCAGGAAACCCTTCTAGCACCATCACGAAACCCTGGTTGAGAAAGCCCAGTCTAGTCCAATGTGTCCAGATTTCCTTTTTCTTCATAGAGTGAACATTATTGTATCTTGAATGCTTTACTGATGGCATGTTAGGTCTTGGAGGGTGGAAAGAGAAGGGAGTAGATAGCCTTCTCAATTTCAAACACCTTCTTTTCATTGATTGTCATTTAAGACGACAGTACTGGGTAAGTCCATGAGAATCATCTTTACATTTATGGATTCCTGCCAAGGAATCCCAAACTATAAACATTGACTTGCCCACACACATCACTCCCATTAATGACAAACAATGTAGTAAAAAATAGAAGATAAAAGAGAGGCAAAGTTGACATAATGGCCAGCATTTATCTCATGTAGTTTTTACTACTAGTCTACACAAGCTTCTAAACGGAGAGCCAAACTGTGTCAAACTTCGAGTGTTTATTCTATTGCCAGGTGCGGTGCATTAAAACCAGCCTAAAGTACCAGGTGCCAATCTTTATACAAACATATACAAACCATAAAAACAGCAACTTGCTTATATGAGTTCGTTTTTCACAGCCTCCCCCCCCCCCCGCCGCCTACATGCGTTTTTCATCATCACTGGATCACAGTCTTCTCCTAATTGACAATGGGCTGTCTCTCTTGTTCTCCATTCAGCCTGAATCTGTCATGAAGACACCCAGAGACTCAAGGAGGGCTGGATAGGAAAGAAGCTATGCCATAAGTTTTTTTCCCTGCAACTTTAGGAGTGGCCTTATTGATCCACAAGAATCTGCCACATGAGGGTCTGAATACAGTCAAACATGTGACTCACAGTGAACATTTACCACTTTTACTCCCTGAGCGCCGAGACACTGGGAGAATCCATCTGCATACTCTCATGAGGATTTTGCCATGCATCCATATCAAATGAGGAATCTAAGGAAGTAAGGGTAGGGTACAATTGTCATACCATTTGGGCTGGTGCCAAAGATTATCAGCCTCCCAAAGGGGTGTATACCCGGTGTTTTATTATGTGCAACTATATTTACCTAGAAGATACCTCATATTGTTAGTAAAATGAGGTCATCCTGATTCTAGTAGTGTCTGAACCATTATAATATGACTGGATTAGATGGGATGGGGGATACCCATGCATTTTCCATATGCCCACCTACCTGTGGCTTAGGCAAAGGGAAAGGATGCCAGCCTACAGAGATCCCCCAGAATTACAACTAATCTCCAGACTACAAAGATCAGTCCTCCTGTAGAAAATCAATGCGTCAGAAGGTGAACTTTATGGCTGAGGTTCCTGTCCAGCCCAGGCTCTACTCCCAAATCTCCAGGGATTACCCAACCTGGAGCTGGCAACCCTACTCCCCACTGGCAAACTGGGCAATGTTAGCAAACGTGAGTAAGGTCCATTTGATTTTTAAGAAAAGGGGGTGGGTGAAGCTAAGCTGTGCCCCTCTCCTGATGAACCAAGTTCTACTCTAGGCCAGAGTTTTTCAACTAGGGTTTTGTGCCCCTCTCCCTGGATTTTGTGAGCCCAGGAGGGAAAAAATAATTTTAAAAATATTTTTACTGATTTTTAAAATCTCCTGGTTAGATGACCATAGATAGTACAATCCAAGATGGCGGATTAGTTGTTCAAGGCACTCTTTCCTAGCATAACAGTTCTATTTTTTTTTTATTTACTTCTTTAATACCTTCTCTACCTCCTCCCAGGACCCAAAAGCGTCTGACGTTATTCTCCTCACCTCCATTTTATCCCCATAACAACCATGTGAGGTAAATTAGGTGGGAAATGTGTGAGGAGGCCAAGGTCACCCTGTGAGCTTCCATGGCAGAGCAGACATTCGAATCTGGGTCTCCCACATGAATGTATGACAACTTTCCCCCTTAACAAAGAAAAGGTTATATGCAAAACGTATTTTATATTATCGAATATAACTGTAACTATATGCAGATTTAGTACAGCATGTGTGGAGAGGGCAACAACCAATCGTCCTTTCAGGTAAACCAGGTAAATAAAAAAAAATAGCTGTGCAGGCCATTGAGATATGGGAGGAAGATAGCAGGTTGTATAATGTTTGGTGCCTGATCCTACAGCAAGGCATATGTTTTTAGCTTTCTAGTACGCCACACCTCTTTGCATTTAGATTTCTTCCTCACCAAAGTTTCCTGAAAATCTTGTTGGTCTCTAAGCTGGGCCAATTATCTTAATCTCATCAGTCTCAGCATCTGGTCCTGGAGATGGTTTAACTGACAGGGTGATTATAGTGTGTATTAGTTTAATTTTAAAGCTTGTATTGTAAACTTATTTATTCCGCTGTAAACTGCCCTGAGACTGAGAAAGGAGCCAAAGAGAATAGCCACAGCTACGAATTGGAAGGGGAAATTAGACAATGCATTTGCAAGATTTTGAATCACTGCATAGAATTAGCTCTAATTACACTCCCCAGACATTCCCCAGGTCAGCAGAAGAATCCTACTGGAACCTGGCCCCAATCTCTGGGTTTTTCTGTCTACATGCAAGCCAGGTTCACAATTAGATACAGGCTACATCAGCCAAGAGCACAGCTGTGAACGATATGTAGTGAAATGCAGGACTCAGAGGGCTACTTCACAGATTACATTTTTTAGGATATATAACATATGTTTGAAAGCACATGTGTTATAGAGTTACACTAGTATAGATATGCAATTAGGTTAACTTTTTATCAGTACTTTCAGCGACAATTAAGCTTCTATATAATGTGTGAAAAAAAGAGGATGCTGGGGAAAAACTGCAAAATGTAAATACATGTCTAACAGATACAACAAGTTAGGTGTCCTAAGGACCAAATTATTATCATAAGACAAAAGAGCGTGTGTTAGTAGCTATGGCAGGGGTCTAAGCAGGTATTAAGTGATGCACCTTAACAAAGGCATCTGTCCCCCTGAAAACTTTTGGCTATATGCTGTTTCTATGGAGTTAGGTTATTAGGCTTTTTGCACTGCAGTTCTTTATATTGCATTTAAAACAAGCTTGTGTGGATGAATCGATCTTAATGTATTCACTACATACTTTATTCTTGAGAGAATTTGTACATTCCATGTGGACAAGTGTTTGAGAATGATTTACAAAATGTAAATTATACAGTAATGATAACTTCAATAGATGGTAGTCATTTCTTTCTGTATAGTGATGCATTTATAAATTTATTTCATTAGTTATGCCACTGAAGAAAAGAAATTTTGAAAACGTGATTGTAATTGGTTTACATTCTGGCATTTTTACTATTTCTCTGCAAACAACCAGAATTAAAGGATGCCTTTGAGTTCTTTGAATCTTCATGGAGCTTCACTGTCAGCATTCTCAGCTTTTCCACAACCTGATAGGACATTTCTCTTGGAGGCTGACAACCGTAGATTCCTCCCGGATGGGATTCTAGAGCTATTCCAGTGCTGTCCAAACACCCTCCTGTCTGTGTATCATTTTGCATTTGTAGATCCTTCTTTGTCTTGTGCACAATTGGTGCATTCTGCAGTGTGGCTTACACTAGAGATGCTCTCATATCTCCTCAGCCTCATAACTCTGCTTCTGTCAACTAGCTACTGGGGAAGGCTATCCCCTCCTCTTCCTATTTTTTCACTTTTGGTTTCACAGCACTATTCAGTAACACTAGACATCATCATCATCATCATCATCATTCGATTTATTCCCTGCCACTTCTGAAACCGGCTTGTGGCAGGTTACAGAGTCTTATAAAATCCCCATTAAAAGACATAAAAAGCCCAAGATGGTGGAAAAACCTGCTCTCAACCGCCACTACTAGAGGGATGGAGAAGGAGGTCAAAGCGATGTACTACTCATAACCGAAGGGGGGCGTTGATCTACCTCGCCGACCCCAGTCTCAACCGTAGACCTGGTGGAAGAGCTCCATTTTGCAGGCCCTACAGAAGGCTGAAAATTCCCGCAGGGCCGTAGCTCACCCGGGAACTCATTCAACCAGGTAGGGGGCAGGACCGAAAAGGTTCCGTTTGTGATTTTATCAGAAGCCATGCTGTTCATTGTGTTTTGTCACATGTGCTGAATCACAAACAGGATGCCAAGTCATGGTGACGGTTCTTCTGTAAAACAGGCTGCATCACCATTGGACTCAATGCTGGCTTCCATCCACAGCTTGACTCATGGAAAAGAGTAGCATAGATCCAGGTGGTTTGCAATGGACAAGTTCCAGCACCGGCGGAGCACCTCAAGGGTGTTATGCGATTGCCGTCTACCTGATACAGGCTGCTTTCACAGACATGAAGATTGTGCAAGCCAAAGATCAGGCCCAGAGCTCATGTGCAGCAATAGAACACATGCTTTACAAGCAGGAAGCTAAGGGATGCCAGCTTTGGGTTGGGAAATCCCTGGAGATTTGGTGGCAAAGCCGTCAAAGAGAGTAGTGTGTGTGTGTGTGTGTGTGTGTGGGGGGGGGAGGCTCATCAGCAACATTGTGATGTCAGAGAGCAGGGATGGCCAAACTGTAGCGCTCCAGGTTGATAAGGGCTCATGGTAATTGTAGTCCATGGACATCTGGAGAGCCACCCTTTGGCCACTCCTTCAAAGTTGGTGTTTTCTTTGAGGGAACTGTTCTCTGTAGTCTGGAGGATCAATTGTGATGCTGGAAGAACTATGGAATTGGGTTAAGGTCTGGCACTTCCAGGGCCCATTCTGGACACTTTGGATAATGCACTTCCAATGTGCTTTTCCGTCTGGATATTCTTATGCAGAACAGGAAAATCTATTTCCAAAGTGCATTGAAAGTGCATTATCTAATGTGTGCAGAATGGGCCCAGGCAAGGAATCTGAAGCAGAAGGTGCTTAGAACATCTTCTCCAACGGAGACCCTGAAGAACCACTGCCAGTGAAAGCAGGCAATACAAGGAACCCAATGAAGTGTGCTGATGAGGGTTGCAAGAATCAATGTTATTATAACGTTTAAAGAGCAGCCATTGGTTCAGATGGGTTGTATTGCTCAGGGAAAGGAGGTTAACCCTTCCCCTTTAGAGTTTAGATCTGAGTCACATACATGGCGACTATATACCATACTCCCTTCTTCAAAAAGCCAGCAGCTCTGGAACGGAGGAGGGATTGAGTTTGTGAAAAGAGATGGGGAAAATGGACAATCCCCGCCTAATCACAAGTGATCTCCCCACCCCAAAGTTGCCCTGCTATTTAAAGTGGGAAAAAAGGCAGAAGAATGCATTCGCGGATCTCAAGTTGGAATGTCTACCATGGCCTTTAGCCATCTCCTTATCTTTGGTTCCATTTTTGGACATGGCTATAGTGTGTGACAGGCTGTTTTCACACTATTCCCCAGAACCATCTCAAAGTTTTTGATTTCCAAACAGCGTTTTTGTTCTTCCAACTGTTCTGGAAAGGTCAGCCACTGAGAACTGAACTGCTGCCAAAACGACATTTTGCAAATGAAACCTGTGGAAGACTACACAACTGTGAGTCAACATATCTCATTGTAGAACACCCCCGTGTCACACATACCTAGCTCTACAGTGTTATGGAAAAGATGCATCTAAACTCCCCATCTTTCCCAATATGATCCCCCCAACACACTTTAAAACCCCCAAACCTCTCTTAAGCATACTTTATTTCCCGTTTCCTACAAAAAGTTGGATAATTCCACCTGATTCCCTCATTTCAAGGTGTTTTGTTCCTGCCTGTCCCACATTCAGACAGCTTCCATCCATCTTTTAAAAATTCCAGGGACTCCACAGATGTAATCTCATCTACTGTGACCGTTCTTGTTGAATATTCTTTGGCCTGCAGAATATGGTTTCTAGCCAAAGACTTGCCTGTGCTTTTTTGACAGCACCAGTTACCTGTTGGGGAAGGGGCCCAGATTCAGGTATCTCTGCCTTCCAAACAGCTGAGCTGGCAACTGTGAAAAGGCTTCCTGCGATGACCTTTGGATTATCCTACGCAGATTGGTGTACCAACAGTGAAATTTTACACTGCACAAATGGTGCTCCTTTGTGCATACTGGACCCAATCCACATATGGAAGCCTATTTTTGCCCAAAAAATCAGAGGGGATATTGAGACAAATGGTTGAAAATGTAGCTTTGAGAGAATTCTGGCAGTTCCTTTTCCATTAGGGTGCTTGAGGGGAAGTTAGAGGATAAGTCAAGTTGTGAGTCTTCCATCGGGGAAAAAGTACGGCAATTTTCCGAGGGAAAGGGAAATAATCTCAAAACACTTTGTCCTCTTGCTTTAGCCACGCTCTTATAAAATCAGATCCTGCATCATGTTTACAGTAAAACAGCTTATACAAACATCCTCCTTGTTAAAAAAAAAATGTTTCATACACGATGTTTAAGTTCTGACACTATGACGATTCAAGATGAGAAACTTACTTCCTGAGTTAAAACGTACGGTGCAACCAAAGGATTGCAAATAAAGACAAGTAAGGGCTTTTTGCTGGAAGAGATATGCACATTTTGAAGCCATATTACCACGTTGACTTGAAAGGAAGATGATCCCCAATGTAAGACAATCCGCTTTTTAAACGACTATACAAATAACTGCAACTTGTATGCAAATATAGTACAGCCACCTCTTTTTCTTGATGCTATATGTGGGGGGGGGGGTGGGCGAAACCTTAAGTACTCCTTTCAGGGTTAATAGGTATTATTTCCACCATAACATTTAGGGTGGGAAGCTGTATTTTTAAACAATATGCACCTTCATAATAAGATAGTCACAATTATTACGGTATAACAGCTTACAAACTAGGGATAGGAGAAAATAACTTGTCCAAAGTTAGTTTATACTGGTCATCCTTATTTCCAAAGAGATATTTAGTCATTATCATCATCATCATCAACATTATTAGACATTGCCCACCACTCTCATGTCTCACTCATGGCAGGTTACAGTGTGTCCGAAATTAAAACCCCATTAAAACCCCATTTAAAATCATACCGGACATATCAATATACACAAGAGCCTCCAACAATAAAAACCATAGCTGACTATATACTTCTAACACCTCTGAAAAACTAATATAGGAGCGGGAAGAAGGAACACAGATCTCCAAGTAAGTGCATGCTCTTAACACTGTTGGAGAGCTTGGACAGAAGGACTTTTTTTTTGGGGGGGGGGGGGTCTGCTACACTCCCTATGTCCTGAATCCAGCCTCCTGTGTACTGCAAAGATATTTCCCCAAGGTTCCATACCACAATTCTCCTAACTCCAACAGCAGGGGCCTGGGTCTTTCATTTTACCCAGACCTTGTCCCCCATCCCCAACAGGATGTCGATTCGAGAACTACTCTGGACAACTGGACAAAGATGGTTCCTGGGCTTCCTCCACTTGTATTTCGAAGAACACAAACAAGTTATTTCTGTAGAGCAATGCTCCTTTTGCGATGGCCAGTAGTAGGCTCCCAGAGTGACCCAGGGCCAGGAATTTGACACCCTTAGGCTGAATCCACAAAACATTGGATATTGTGCTCCCAGTCTCTGACAGCAATAATTCACTTCTTGGATTGTTTTGTCCAAGTTGGAAGATCCAGTTATGCATGATTATTCAAGCACAACAATGCTACAATCAGAATCATACAGAACTGGAAAAGACCACAAAGGGCAGTCCAGTCCCCTCCTTCTTGGAGACTCAGAAATCACACCTTCCTGACAGGTGCTCATCCAAGCTCTTCCTAAAAACTCCTAAGGAAGGAGACTCCACTGGCCTTCTAAGGCAGCATACTCAATCTATGAACAGCCCTCACCATCAGAAAATGCTTACTAATAATTAGGTGGAACCTCCTTTCCCGTAATTTGAACCCATGGCTCCTAGTCCTGGGCCCTTTCTGCACATGTTGGATAATGC
This sequence comes from Paroedura picta, assembly GCF_049243985.1. Classification (NCBI taxonomy): domain Eukaryota; kingdom Metazoa; phylum Chordata; class Lepidosauria; order Squamata; family Gekkonidae; genus Paroedura; species Paroedura picta. The sequence continues at coordinate 77,509,284 of NC_135378.1, read as the reverse complement.
ACTTCTAGTGCACTTTAGAAGTGGATTATCCTGGTGGTCCCCAACCACCAGGCCCGCCCGGTGCCGGGCCACGAAGGCCCTGGCACTGGGCTGTGACTATGTGCCTACGCAGGGCTGCGCAAGCACATTTGCGCCATGCGTGGCCGCAAACGTGCATGTGTGGCACTCCCAGGCATGCACAGCATGCGTGGCACTCCCGTGCATGCACAGCATGCGTGGCACTCCCGTGCATGCACAGCATGCGTGGCACTCCCGTGCATGCACAGCATGCGTGGCTGGGCGATCGCCCTCCCCGCTGCTGCTGGTCCGCAGCCTGAAAAACGTTGCGGACCATTGGATTATCCTGTTCTGCATGGAAAATCCAGCTGCAAAAGGGCATTGAAACTGCATTATCCAATATGTGCAGAATGGGCCCTGGTCTCTAAAGCTGCAGTAAACAAGTTGGCATTCTCTTCAACATGTCGGCCTATTCCGTAGTTAAACACAGCTGTCATATCACCACTTGCCCTCCTCTTCTCCAAGCTACATATACTCAGCTCTTGTAAGGCATGGTTTCAACCCCTCAACCATCCTAGCTGCCCATCTCTGAACATGGTCCAACTTGTCAAAATCCAGCAATGTGTGGATTCAGCCCTGTTCTCCTCCCCAAAACTCCAGGGATCCACATTGCCATTGATCATCTTTCCTTCTTCATGAGGATCTGGTCCTTTCAGATATCTCTGTCTCTGAACGGAAGAGGAGCAGACCAATCTATGCCAGCTGGTGGCAACGGAAAGACTCCTTTCCCCGAAGCTGCTGAAATAATGATAATGATAATAAGTAGTAGCAGATAGATTTTATTGTATTGGCCAAAGGCCTCCGCAATGAAACAGGAATTATACATGTAATTCAACTAAAAGGATAATAACAGATCACATTCCGTTAGGCAGGATAATAACAATTCACTTGCAGGCCGGGGTGAGAATAATTTAATTTTTTTACTGAAGCAGAAGATTTGGCCTCTTCCTTTCCAGCCTCATACCTCGAGCCAGCATGTGATTAATAAAAGTGAAATGCTTTGAGCAATGTTAAACATGAAAACTGCCCTGAACTGCAAGCTCCAGGCTAGTCTGGTCTTGTCGGATTGTGGAAGCCAAGCAGGGTCGGACCTGGCTACCATTTGCATGGGAGGCCTCCAAGGCTATGACGCAGAGGCAGGCCACGGCAAACCACGTCTGAACCTGTCTTGCCTTGGAAGCCCTGCAGGGTCACCCTAGGCCAGCTGATAGGATGGCACTTTCTATCGCCAAGTAGCAGAGTTCCGCCTCCTAAGCTCACTCCCGTGAGTCTATAGCAGGGGTAGTCAAACTGCGGTCCTCCAGATGCCCATGGACTTCAATTCCCAGGAGCCCCTGCCAGCATTTGCTGGCAGGGGCTCCTGGGAATTGTAGTCCATGGACATCTGGAGGGCCGCAGTTTGACTACCCCTGGTCTACAGCTTCATCTATAAACAGTTGTGCAGTGCACACCCATGACCTGCCTCTGATAAAATGGGATCCAAACCCAAATAACATCCACGGGTCCCCCTCAGACATCCCCTCCATGGCCTGAACCGGTCTGACCTCTCTAGGGGCCTAGGTTAAATTACTGTTCCTGTTGTATTGTTGTTGTTTAAGACCACTGAAATTGTGTTATTCAGAACCACTGTTAAGATTATTGTTGTTGTATTTGACTACGTTATACGTTAGGCCGTTCCACGTATCCCCCCCGTGATGTTATATGTAAACCGCCCTGAGCCATTTGGAAGGGCGGTATCAAAATCTAATAAATAAAAATAAAATAAAAAATAAAATAAAAGGTTATTATTGTTGTTATGATTGTCGAACTTTTACTGGACAGTAAAAATTTGCCCCACCTGGAAAGATTCAGGGCGGATCACGACGGTAAGGTCAGACGGCAGAACTCAAATTCTCCAAAATACAAATCAACCCCTTTATTCATTTAAATTCAGATTGAAAACAGCGCAGGATTCAAGGACCAGCACTGCCCGTGGAAATGATGCCTCGCCTTTTTTTTAAAAAAGGACAAAATATTTGACAGTGTCAAGCTGGGAGCCTGCCACAAATGTAACTTGGAAGAAAAAACGCCCATCCCCACACGGCCCAACCCGGGGGCGTCACTCCTGCTAACTTCAGGGGTCTTCCCCAGGGTTTCCTCGCCTCAGCTTAGGACGGCGGCCGCGCCAAGTGCCGGGGATGGCCGGGGGCTGAGGAAGGGCCGGCTGGGCTCTGTTGCGAGGAGGGCGCCTCTCTCGCTCGCTTTCTCCTTTGGCCGCCGCCAGGCAGCCAGCAGGCCCGGAGGTTGGCTTAGTAACCAGAGACGTGCCAGGGCCCCCGAACGGGGCGGGCCGGCGAGCGAGCCAGCGAGCGAGGGAGCGAGCGGGGCTCCTCCGCCGCCAGTGTCAGCAGCTTCCCCGCGGGCCGAGGGGCGTGCGCGCCTGAGTGGCAGCCCAAGGAGGGTTCCAGCCCTGGCGAGGCGGCCGCGCTAGAGACGCGCGCAACGCGCAAGGCGCCCCGGGGAGCTGGCCGCGCTCAAGCGGCGGGGCGGCCGCGAGGGAGGAGGAGGAGGAGCAGCAGCAGCCGCCTGACCCCGCCGCTCGCCGCGTCCCGTCCGTCCCGTCCCTGCCCGCGAAGGCTTCTCCTCCGAGCCACGAGCAGCAGGGAGAGGGAGAGAGAGGGAGGGAGGCAGCGCGCAAGGGCGAGTTGGGACGGCGGCGGCGCCTCCTCCTCTCTCCCTCACTTCTGCTCCTGCCAGCAACGCGGGGCCGGCCGGCGGGCGGGCGGGCGATGGGGGCGCCGGGGCTGGCCAGCTAGCGGCCGCCAGGAGATGCTGCGCCCCCGGCCGGGGCTCGCGTGCACATCCCGGGGGGCCCCGCGGAGGGCGAGAGGGACGAGGCTCTAGCGCAAGCGGCTGGTAAGTGCGGGCTGCGCCGGAGGGGGCGTGCGGGTGGGCTCGGGCCGGGGCCGGGGCTGGGGCTTCCGCCGCCTTCCTTTGTCCCTCGCCATTGTGCTCTTGGGGGGCGCCTTGCAGCTCCCCGTCGGTATCGCGGGCACAATTCCGGGCCACTTGGGGTGTGGGGGATGGTGAGAGTCCCCCCCCCCTGCGGAGGAGAAAGTGCGGGGCGGGGTCCCCGGGCCCTCCAGCAGGGTGAGACGTGGGGGCCCCGTCGGTGGCGCAGGGAGGCCTGCGGGGCGGAGAAGGTCCTGGGGGTTTGGGGGCGCTCCAGCAACACACTTGCCAGTTTGCCGCAGTTCCCATAGGGGAGTTGGCAGGTCAGTTTCGGAAAGTTCGGAAGGAGAGAGAGAGAGAGAGAGGCGCGCGTGGCTCTCCTCGGCGTCTGGAGGAAGCCGTGGACTGGACGGGACGGGTGGGGGTTGGCAAAGGTACTGCGGGGCAGATGTGGCTGCTGCAGAGAGGGGTGGGGGTATGTTCTCTATCCCCCCCCCCCATGCTTCGGTTTGCATCTGTGTCTTTAAAAGAGCACGACCCGCTTTCGGGTGCCTTTCTCCCGTTTAAATGGCTGTGGAAACGTCGGTGCCTCTTCAGAAGAATGCAAGGCAAGGGGGGGGGGGGGCTGTGCAATTTGACGCGAGCTCTTTTCCCTCTGGCGATTATGGTGTCCCGCTATTTCCTGCCCAGAATCCTCGTAGCTGACAAAGCAGCAAATGCACAGCGTTGCTTGTCGAAGAAGAACTTTTCAGCTGGAGTTATTGCTCAGAAAGAATTCTCTGCCTTTGCTGTTTGGGCACCCAAAAAGTTTATTGCAAGAAGAATCCTCAATCCTTTCCAGCAGACTTTTTTTTTTTTTTGGAAGGCTGCCGCATGCCTAGATTTTAAGCTGCAGGGGTAGTCAAACTGTGGCCCTTCAGATGTCCATGGACTACAATTCCCATGAGCCCCTGCCAGCGAATGCTGGCAGGGGCTCATGGGAATTGTAGTCCATGGACATCTGGAGGGCCACAGTTTGACTACGGCTGGACTAGAGTGACTTTATGGGGACTTGCACTGTAAATCATCTAACTCGGGAGTAATTCTGCTGAAGTCCGTGCAGAACTAGGCCCATTCTGCACACACAGGATAACGCACTTTCAATGTGCTTTGGCAGCTGGATTTTCCTGTGCGGAACAGGAAAATCTACTCCGAAAGTGCATTGAAAGAGCATTATCTATTGTGTGCAGACTAGGTCCTGGAGACGAGAGACGACTGTGGGAGAAGGAGGAGAATCGGCGGAGAAATCTACTTGGGGAGTGATGAGAAATTACACGGGTTTCATTTTGATATTTATCTGCCTGTGATCAACACCTCCGCAAAAACCACAGCGTAATCTCTCCCATATTGGCAAGTGTGTCATCCTCTCTAAATTGCATGTTTGAAACAACAAAGGCAGGGACTTCACAGAGAACTGCCAGGAGCTCTTCTGTACAGCTCCAGTCGGTTGGGAATTTAAAAAACGGGGCAACCGGTTTTGTGTGTTGGGTGGATCCAGAACTAATATGCAGGGCGGCCAAAGCTGTGGGGCTGGAACTGGTTGGCGGCTGTCGGTGCATTTGGAGCATCTTTATGGAGTGGGATGAGCTTGGTGTGTTTCCCCAACTCTTGAAGTAGGAATCTGGTGTGGTTATGGGCTGTGGTTACAGCATGAGTGGATTAATGAGAGTCACCGGGTTGCTTCCAGACCCTCTGCTGGTGTTTGGACTGTTTGCATCTGGAGAAATTCAAGATGGATTTTTAAATGGAAAAAAACAACAACCCCTCATTGGGGTTTGCAGACTTAATTGACAAGAGAGTCGGGGGTATTTTTCGTTCCTGGCGGTGTTCAGATCAATCCATTGAGTATATTTGGGTCTTGCCTTTTCTCCAGAACTCTTAGGTAGTGTATGTGGTTCTCTCTGGGTCATCTAGTCCAACCCCCTTTTGTGACATGTGCTTACAACAGCCCTGTGAGGTAGGATAGGTTGAGCAGCTGACTGGCTTGAGATCATCCAGCAAGTTTCTCGGCAGGGTGGGGATCTGAGCCCATGTCTGGACATGACCACTAATCTTCATCTCTTTAGGAATTTACTTCCTTAAAAAGAAATATCTATTTATTAAAAGCCTTTATCAGCTGCTTTTCTGCCTTATAGGTATTCAAGGAGGCTTACAATCTCAGTAATAATAAAATACATTTTTTTTAAACCTAGTTAAAATAAATCCTTTACAACTACTAGTAGGCAGAACCACTAATTAAATGCCTTCGTGAATCAAACTGTCTTCAGCTGCTTCCTAGAGAGCCAGGTGTGTGGGAGCCAGGTGTATCTCCCTGGGAAGGTTCTTCCATAACCATGGGACAGATGCTGAAAAGGCCCTCTCTTGTGCACCATCCTGACAAATACGGGGTTAGGGTAAAAGAGACTTGGAAACCAATGCCCAAAGCCCAAGTCACTGGTAAGCAGTTGTGTGAGCAGTCATTGGAGAGCCAGTTTGGTGTAGTGGTTAGGAGTGCGGACTTCTAATCTGGCATGCCAGGTTCGATTCTGCGCTCCTCCACATGCAGCCAGCTGGGTGACCTTGGGCTCGCCATAGCACTGATAAAGCTGTTCTGACTCCCCATGGCCATTGATGGGCCCAGAGGGGATGGGAGGGGGCCCAGGGGGGAATGTACACAGCTATGCTTCCCAACCAAATTCTGCACGATCACACCATTCCTGGGGTTTCTCGACAACGGAGACGACAACGTCTTGCTGAGCATGGACAGAATGCTTCTATCACAGAAGAAGAAGAAGAGTTGGTTCTTACATACCACTTTTCTCTACGCGAAGGAGGCTTAAAGCGGCTTACAATCGCCTTCCCTTTCCTCTCCCCACAACAGACACCCTGTGAGGTGGGTGAGGCTGAGAGAGCCCCGATATCACTGCCCAGTCAGAACAGTTTTATCAGTGCCGTGGGGAGCCCAAGGTCACCCAGCTGGCTGCATTTGGGGGAGTGCAGAATCGAACCTGGCATGCCAGATTAGAAGTCCGCACTCCTAACCACTACACCACATGCAAAAGCAGCCCTAACTTTAGCCAGCAAAGTCAAAACAAAGGGCTGATCACTGATGGCCACACTTGTTTCCATAATGATGTAAACAATGGATCCCTGAAGTCATTTCAGGTCAGAAAATGCCCCTTCTCCCCACAGTCCCAATCTAATTCTGCCTTCATACACCTGGGAATTAAATTCTCAAAGGGGGGCATCTGCAGTGGGGCATCTGCAGGGATAATTAGGGAGCATTTAACCTTTTGCCCACCAGGTAATCGTGCCCCGTGAGTCCTCCACCCCAGCTCTTTTAGATGCCTTCCTTCAACAGGCTCCATAACCCAAAGAAATCAGCCAGGCTCCAAAGTAACAGCAAAGTACCAGGGGAGAACTGGAGAACATACATGGGGAACGGGGGAATCAGCATGCATGGCATACGTAAAATGCTTCTCTTGCTGGTCACTACTCCCTGCAAATCTTTCCTGTTCCCTACAGGAGACTGGGACACTCACATCTGGAAACATGTCGATGTTCCACACTATTAGGGCTGCTTTTGCAAGCGCATACAAGAGTACAAGCACATTTTAGCTGCTGCATGATGCTCCTGCAAGCACGTTTTTTATGGATGGAGGGGAGAGATTTTGTATATAGCATACAGGGAGCAGATCTCTTGGACACTGTGACTGGGGACAGGGTTGTTTATCCCTTCAACAAATGGCTAAATGCACGTTGTCATGCAGGGGGGAGAACCACAGGGGAGAGTGCAGTCTCTGAAGGATTTTTTAAAAAATAAACAAAACTAAAACAAAAAGTTCACCCAGTGGTAATTTCCTGTCCTCGCTCACAATAAGCAATCTTGCTGAATGTGCTTGTGCAGCAGAGGGAACTGGATTGAAACTAGATTGGAAACAAAAGCGATGTTTACATGTGGGTGCATGTGTGTAAGGGGGGGTGTGTGGGGGGGAGGGGGAGATTCTTGAGGTTGCCTGTTCACTAGGAATTCTGTCCCAAGCTGTATTTAGTGGTGGATGTCTTTGGCAATTGGCATTTTGTGCAGTGAGCATCGTAATTATCAAGAGAAGAAACACTTTCCCCTCTAACCCGCAACTGCTTTTGAATATTTTCCACACCAAAAAGGTAGGAAAGAGGTGCGGACCAGGTGGAATATATATATATATGTTTTTCCTTGAGAAAGAAGCTGATTCTGCCGAATGGTTTAGCAGAAGAGTAGTGAATAGTGCAGGGGTGGTCAAACTGCGGCCCTCCGGATGTCCATGGACTACAATTCCCATGAGCCCCCTGCCCCCCTGGCAGGGGGCTCATGGGAATTGTAGTCCATGGACATCCGGAGGGCCGCAGTTTGACCACCCCTGGAATAGTGGGCCAAACTGAGCACCGGGAGAAACACAGGCTTTATAAGCTACATTTCTGATGTTAGTATGAATAGTTCCTAGCAGGGACGAACTTAGAAGGGCCTCACCAAACACCTCATTCCCACAGCTTCGACAAATTCCATATCGAGGCCAACTGTGATACTTGGTTGGTTCAGAGACAGTGGGAATCCCTGGTTTGTTTATTCTAAGTGTAGTTCACATGATTATTGAGGGTACTGCAGTCTAGCTCATATGATTACTGCAGGGTATGGTGCCCTGGATGGCTCAGGTTAGCTTGATGTTGTCAGATCTTGGAAGCTAAGCAGGGTAGGTCCTGGTGAGTATCTGGATGGGAGACTACGAAGGAAGTCCAGGGTTGTGATGTGGAGGCAGGTGAAGGCCTTTGAACATCTCTTGCTTTGAAAATCCCATGGGGTTGCCCCATGGGGTTACACCTGCCACCACGAAGATCCATCAAACCATGGTTTGAAGGCTGTTTAATAAACCACAGCCAACTATCTCAACTATAGCCTTGTGTGACATGTAGACAAACCTTGCTTCATTCTGGCTTGTCCCCTCACATTACCCATATGTCCTTTAATGAGATGCCTGACCAGGGGAAAGGTAATGGAACCAAAAGCACTCTAGGATTTGAGCAACTGTCTGTCTGTGGGTTGACTCCCGACCTGCATGTCCATGTTGTTGGACACTGTGGCCATTGTTCACAACGCTTGTGCGGACAAGGCAGTCCCAAGTTGTGAACGACTGGTCTTGTGCAGCAATAATCCAGTATCCGGCCACCTGTGAATGCTTCACAAACAAACCAGAATTAAAATAAAGCCGTGGATTTCTGAACGGAGCCGATATCTAGTTCTGCCTTCTGTGACGATGCTGGTCTGTCTCTTGGCCCCTTGCTATGGAATTGGCACACGGACAAAAAGTGTAAATATTTCAGTCATTAGTTTAGTGGTTTGTCTGCTGACATGGCGCTGATAGATGGGATATGACATATCTTCCCATTCATTGCAAAGGTTGGGATTAGAGAAGAACAATAGCTTCCAGGAGTAAAGACCCTGGTATTAGAACCAGAAAACTAGCTGACTGGCAAGACGCAGTATAGTTAAAGGTCCAGAAACGTCTTCTTTGACTTTGGCCCTTTCGGCTGTAATTCTTCGACCTGCGGCTTAATGCTGCTCTTTTCAAGACCAATGGTTACGGAACCACAAATATACTTTTTACATATGGCCAAAGCCGGTGGTTTCTTTTCATGAAGCAGTTTTAATGGGGCACAAGAGAAAAAAGAGACAGTTGAGCCATACACTTGGGAAGTTTACAGAAGCAATATGAGACACCCCCACGAATAAATCACAATAATTGGGATTATCTTTTCCATTAGCAAACTAGATGACATACAATTGCAGAAATATTAAACATGCCCAGAAGGCTGTTTCTTACTGTCTTGATTCCTACTTTCTCCTCCTACAGACCACAAAAAAATTGTTTCTGGGGGAGTCAGTGGTCCATCAAGGGTAGTATAAACCGTAACGTGGGGGGGGGGTCTTCAGTGGGAAGGGAGAGTCCAAGGAAATAGATATCCCTTCTTCCCCTGAAGGAAACGGCTTTCCATCCTTAGAACAAAATGGTTAGGTTTAACAGGACCTGGCACATTTTTCTTCAGGTTTTGAAGGAGCCCCCCCTCCCTTAAATTTAGAAGCCAAACTGATTTTTATGCCTTCAGGGTTTTATGTTGTAACGAAGATGTGTTGGAATCATTATTCCTCCCAAACGTAACTCTAAACTCTTCACAAGTTGCTTGACATTTTTGTTTAAACTGTATATAGATAAATACAGGATAACCTGGGTTATCACAACAACAAAAAAGCTACCTCTGTCTCTGGTCTAAACAAGAAATGTACCACTATTGAAAATCACCAAGAGGCAATTGCAAGCAATGGACTCATGCAAATGCTAGGTGCCACAGTGAAATTTCTAAGTGCCAGGGTGCCTGGAATCTGTCAAACGCTGCTTGAGCTTTCTCTGTAAGTGTGAGCATTTTTTTTTTTTGCCCACAGCAGAATTTTTCTCAACATGGTAGCCATTTAAAAAACATACCACAAAGAACCAAATTGTAATAAACTACTTTGTTTTGTTGGCATTCCCTTAATGATCCCTCCTTCCTAACCTAATTACTGTTTTTGTGCTTTTCATGCATTTAAACACTACTTTTAATGGTCTTAATTGTGTGTATTGGGCTCCTTGAACTGCTGTTTGTCTCATTCGAGCAATTTTTGTGTTTTCCCCAATAGTAAGGGCATGCATTTGGAAAGTGGCTGGCATCCTTCATCCTTGCCCACTGCTCATGGTTCCTTAACTCAAGTCCTGAGTATTCTAGGAGAATGGTCTTCCCCTCATAGTTGATATGGTTACTTAAGGAGGCACTTGTATTTACATGGTGCCACTTTGTTTGCTTATTTATAATATTACAATCCCTTTCCTCTCCCCACAACAGAGACCCTGTGAGGGAGGTGAGGCTGAGAGAGCCCTGATATTCCTGCTCTGTCAGACCAGCTTTATCAGTGCTGTAGCGAGCCCAAGGTCACCCAGCTGGCTGCATGTGGGGGAGCGTGGAGTCAACGCTGATCCTGCGTTGAGCAGGGGGTTGGACTAGATGGCCTGTGTGGCCCCTTCCAACTCTATGATTCTAAACCCAGCCCGCCAGATTAGAAGTCTGCACTCCTAACCACTCCACCAACTTGGCTGCACTCCACCAAGGGAGAAGGCAGTTTCGCAGTATTTGTTTCTGTCTGCATGAAATTGATTGGCAGGGGCATTTTTAGAAGAGATCTAAGGCTGTTTGCAGACTTCTTCTCACTAGGGCTGCCTTCATGGATTATTTTCAGAGTGAGTCTTGCTGGGGTCAGGTATCCATCCCAAACCCCTTCCTGGGATTCCAAGGAAGTTCTAGGGATTTTGGATAGCTCCTCATGAGAGGATGCCAAAATGTACTGACACTGCTTTTCCCTGGTATGCCACCTTGGGAAGGTATCCAGAAACTCTGGCATGGAAACAAAAGTTATATGGGAAACAGTGTCCTCTTTTACTTTTAACACAACTTTTTGAATTCCCATTGTGCTTTCAAAAAAACACTCTGCCTTTTTTAAGAAAATGTGATAAGGAAATATGAAAAGATAATTTTGCAATTGCTTGCATGCTGTTGTGCAATCCAGGTTATCTTTCATGCAAGCAAATGCATCAATTTACCTAGCGTGAATTGCATTCCATGAAGCATTTCCTCCTCCACTTGTAGACAGCAGTCTGTGGCTTTTCCATATAAGATGTATTTTAAGAAAAGGCCTTAAGTAAGAAGTTAAAGGAAGGTGTTTGCTTGTTGGGTAACTTGTATAAATTAGCGCTTTTTGATAGATCTGCTTTTTTCTCTGTTCACACATTATCTGAAAGCAAACCCGAGTTTGCCCCAGAGAGGAGCAAAAAAATTCAACCTTTCCTTATCCTTGTACCTGATTCCTGCAGTTGTAAACACAATTTGTCCCTAGTTGGTGTTCACATTTATGCTTGCAAATCTATCACCTGAAATACCTTACATGTACTTCAAAGAAGGCCATATCTTAATCTGCAATGGTCAATGTAGAACCGATTCATGCAGAGGAGTTTAGCCTGGAGGTATATTTCTTCACCAGATGGCACAGAATCAAGAATCGGTCAGTTGTGGAGTGACCACTCCTAAAACCTTCATGCCCCTTAGCTGCAATGTTCTTCCTATTATGTCTGACATAAAATGTACCCACCACATTAAGCAGACTGAGTGGGCAGTAATTAAAAAGGTCTAAATTCACTCCCCCAGTTGCAGTGTATGGCTGTGAATGTATGGTTGCGAAAGTTGGACCATAAGGAAGGCCGAGTGTCAAAGAATTGAGGCTTTTGAGCTCTGGTGCTGGAGAAGACTCTTGCGAGTCCCTTGGACTGCAAGGCGAACAAACCGGTCAGTCCTAGAGGAGATCAGCCCTGACTGCTCTTTAGAAGGCCAGATCCTGAAGATGAAACTCAAATACTTTGGCCACCTCATGAGAAGGAAGGACTCCCTGGAGAAGAGCCTAATTCTGGGAGCGATTGAGGCCAAAAGAAGAAGGGGACGACAGAGAATGAGGTGGCTGGATAGAGTAGGTGCAAACTTTGCATGGAAAATTATAACTATAACATTATACAATTTTCAATTGAACGCCACAATCTATCAGTAACAATTACAACCCAACACGAATAACAACAACGCTGGGGAGATCAAATTGTTCAGTCACGGAAGGGTGTCTGAGGGGGGGACCAGCAGATTTTCCTACTCCGTCGGCTGCAAGAGAATGCCTGGTGGAGGAGCTCCCTTCATCGATTAGCCGCAGAATACCCACAGGTGGCTTGTGAAAGAGCCAAATAAGGCTCACGAGCTCCTCCTGAATATCACCGACCAAGGGGTTCAGGTCACGCTGAGAGTATGTGAATGCCCTGAGGTCTCCCACCAAACCTCTGTGGAAGAGAGAGGGTTCAAACATGTGTCTCCTAGAGCCTGGTCTGAGATGCTATCATTAACAATGGTGTTTTCTCCCTCCGCAATTATAATAGGACGTGCATGGGCACCCAGCTAATTTGCTGAGCACTAGATTCAGGACAGACAAAAGGAAGCACTTCCTCACCGAAAGGGTAATTAACTTGTGGAATTCACTGCTGCAGGATGCAGTAATGGCGTCTAGTTTTGTAGACTTTAAATGAGGCTTAGATACATTTATAGAGAACATGTTTGTCAGTGGCTATTTCAGCACTGGGGGGCTAACAGCAGCGCTAAGCTCTCTTGTTTGCAGGCATTCATTTTTTAAAATCTGCTTTATAGCCTGTTTTTCTTGCTGAGCCTCATGGCTGAAATGAGACGTGGACCATCGGTTTGATGTATCACAGCTGATTTTATGTCCTTATATGAAGAGATAGTCTCCATACTTTTTACTATACTACTTGATTCTCTGCACAGGTCTGTGAAATGGGATGTGCATTGTTCAGGCAAGACGTACTTCAACTGTATTACAAATGAGAGTGAATTTTGCAAATTGTCTGTTTTCATTCAAATAGCTCCACTTCACTTTCATTTCTCCCTTGTGAAAGACTAATGCATGGGGAGGCGTGGTTTCCCCCCCCCCCCTTCTCAGTGTTTTCTGTTTCCTTGGGTTGAATTCTTTCTTTTAACAATTTTTTTAGTGTTGTTTTTGTGTCGGGTTTCCAGTAAATCTATTTGATTTGATAAATTTCATGGTATCAGTCAGCCCTAAGGGTCTCGGGATGCTGAACTACCTAAACCAGTGGTTCTCAACCTTCCTAATGCCGCAACCCTTTAATATAGTTCCTCTTGTTGTGGTGACCCCCAACCATTACAATTATGCAAGGGTTCTTTCACATAAATTAAACCAAAACTGACCAATGGCGTGAAGATCCATCGATTCATGATTCTATATAAATATTTTTCCCCCGAGGTTTCTCAGTTCAATTCTGCCTCTTGTCCCACCATGCTGATCTCACTCTTTTCCGCTGATGAACGTTCTATCTCGATCTACCCCACAAGGCTGTTGTGTGGATAGTACCCCCCTCCCACCGGGCAAACTGCTTGCCCTGCCGCAACCCCTGTGAAAGTGTCGTTTGAACCCCCAAAGGGGTCTCGACCCCCAGGTTGATGTCAGGATTGTAGAATCTCTGTCATAAATTAGCCTGAGTTCTTCCATGTCAGTTATACTGCTTAATTGAACCTGGCGCCTGCTAGCCCCGGCCTTGTAGTTTGTAGCAATAAAATAGAATAGTGATGTTATTCTAACCTTATCTTGTTATGGGCACACAGGGTTGTTGTCAATTCTCTCAAGGATGGGAGTTTGGAATCCTGTTGTTGTTTCACATATGTCTTTTCTCACTAACCCCCCTCCTTGGGAACTGTCAAGTTTTGGGCGGGAGAAATGTATTGATAAGCTGAGGCAAATCTGGCTTCGAGTCAGATTTGACTTTCAGTCCAATGCGTATAGTGCTAATCAATAAAACTATTTTCTTTTGAATAAGTTTTGTTGTGAGTTTCCTGTGCGTCTGACATCAAGTCAAATCTCACAACTCCTTTCACCTGCAAAATGCAGGGCGAGGGACATACTTTTTCTGAGCAGGGAGAGGGCCTGGATTGGGACCTCTCCCAGGGCGACGGCGCGAGTGCCGGCCCGCACAGCTCGGGCATGATGCGGGCAATCTCGGGGACAACCCCGGGGCCCGAGGAATTTTTGGAACGACACGTCACCCAGCGCAGGCGATTGTCAAAATACGACCGCCCTACTGGGGACGAGAGGTGGCCGGAGCACCTGGGACTGCCTAGCTACGCGCTGGAGCCTGTGGGTGAGACACAGGACTTGCAGTACAAGCTGGACAGGGTGACTAACTGGCTGCAGGATCTTTCGGGTCGGTTGGATCCGGAGGAGAAGCGCCGAACGCAACGCCTGCTGAAGGAAGTGCGTGGTGGTGGTGCGCACGATACCAGCCTGCGACGAGTGAGTGGTGGGCTTGCACTGCGGGAGCACGGCATGGCGGACACGCAAGCGGCAGCGGATGCTGAGGCGTTGGCCAGGGCCAGGGCGCAGCTGGAAATCGAGGCGGAGGCAGAGGCTCGAGCAAGAGAGCAACGCGAACAAGAAGGCGAGGGCGAGGAGCGAGAGGACGAAGGCGGCGCGGGCGGCGATGGAGCCGGAGGAGACGGCGCGGACGGAGGCGAGGACGCAGCGGCGGCGGCAGCAGCGGCGGCGGCAGCGGACGTTGCGGGAGCCGAGGCGGCGGCGGCAGCAGCGGCGCGCGAAGCGGCGCGAGCGGCAGCGCGAGCAGCGGAGGCAGCCCGGGTGGCGGAACGAGCAAGAGCGGCGGCGGGGAGAGGACGAGGCATCGGCCGTGGTGCAGGACCCCCAGCACCGGCCCCGGCACCGGCGGATTGGGGCCCGGGGCGCCTACCAGCCCACCTCCGGGGTGTGGAGATGCGGAGCACCTATAAATTCAAGGCTAAGTTTTCCGGAGACCCCTCCGATTTTCCTACGTTTCTGGTGCACCTCCAGGCCTACATGATGGAAATGGGGTTCACTTTCCAGGATGATGCTGAGAAAGTGCGCTTCGTGGGCCAAGCCCTAGAAGGCAAAGCAGCCAAGTGGTTTGTGGACTTGTACCGCTATCACCCCCAAGCCATTCGTGACTACAACCATTTCATGAGAGCCCTGCGCCAGATGTACGTGGAACCGTTCGAGCGAGAGACCGCGGAGAAGAAACTCAGGGCTCACCGCCAAGGGAAGTTGTCAGTGGTCGAGTACGCCAGGGAGTTTAAAGAGCTGGCTTCCTCGGTGCCGGACTGGACGGAGCCCCAACGTGTGCTGTCGTTTGTGGGGGGCCTCAATCCTACTCTGGCAGACAAATGCCTCCTCCTGGAAGACCCGCTTACAGTCGAAGGTTGGGTCCAATTGGCTGGGGAGATGGAAAATCGATTGGAGCGAGCTTCGATGGTGCAAGTCCTGGCAGGCAAAACCGTGGCGAAAACTTCCACCCCGGCGAAAACCAAGCCCCGAGCCAAGTTGGAGCCGTCTGAGCGCTCCCGGCGCATGGAAAAAGGGCTGTGCTTGGGTTGTGGCCAAGCGGGGCACTTTCTCGCAAACTGCCCCTCAAAAGCAACAGCGACCCCGAGGGCCGTGAGCAGCGCCCCACCGAAAGCCCAGCCTGCCAAGAAACCCACTCCCAAGAAAAGTGCCAAGTCTCTTCTGGCGCCGGTGACTGCCGTGCCAGCAGTGGACGACTCGGAGGAGGGAAGCGGGCTGGAGGACGAGGATCAAGCCGAGGAGCAGTCGGGAAACGAGGACGGTCTGCTGTAAAGGCGCCCCGCCAGCAGGCCGCCAACAGGGGCAAACGCGTGGTGAGTGATTCCCCCTTACTACTCCTACCTGCCAAGCTCTCCAACCCCAAGTCGGGGAAAACAGTGGGAGTCCGGTGTATCGTGGACTCAGGGTGCACCCAATCCCTAGTGAGCCCAGCACTGGCCGAGACTTTGGGGGTGGGAAAGGTGCCGCTGAGGGAACCCTTGCCCATCACCCAATTGGATGGGAAATGTGCTCCCGGAGGGGAGGCCACGGCGAAAACGCGCCCAATGGACTTGGACATAAAAAAACATTGGGAGCAAATCCAGCCTTTGGTAGCCCCTCACTCTGCCTTCCCTTGTGTGTTAGGGTTGGATTGGCTGAAGGAACATGACCCCCTAGTGAAGTGGAAAGAAGGGACCGTGGACTTTACCTCTCCCGCCTGCGAGCAGCACGCTCGACCGCGGGATTCCCCACTGACGGGGGTTGTGGCCGCTTTGGGATCGGGGGGGACAGCGCTCCCTCCTGAGTATCGAGACTTTGCTGATGTGTTCGCGGAGGTAGAGTGCAACCAACTGCCCCCCCACCGTAAAACTGACTGTGCCATTGAATTAAAGAAAGGGGAACCACTCCCCAAAGCCAAACTTTATTCCATGAGCCCCCGGGAAATGGCGGAGCTTAGGGAATTTTTGGATAAGAACTTGGCGAGGGGTTTTATTAGACCGGCCACATCTTCATTGGCGGCCCCGGTCCTTTTTGTAAAAAAGAAGGACGGTTCGCTACGTTTGTGTACTGACTACCGTGGGTTGAATGCGGTCTCCACCTGCAATGCCTACCCGCTCCCCCTGATAAAAGACTTGTTGGGCCACTTGGGGAAGGCACGAATTTTTACAAAATTGGATTTGAGGGAAGCCTATTACCGAGTTCGGATCAAGAAGGGGCACGAATATCTAACGGCTTTTAACACCCCCCTGGGGCAATTTGAGTACACCGTAATGCCGTTCGGCCTCGCCGGGGCTCCGGGCGTGTTCATGAATATGATTAATGAAACTATGCATGATTTATTGTACCAAGGGGTGTTGGTTTACATTGATGATATTCTTGTGTATTCTGAGAATGTTGAGAGTCATGCTGATCTGGTACGCGAAGTGCTCAACCGCTTGCGAAAGCACCAATTGTTTGCTAAACTGTCTAAATGTGAGTTCCACCGCGATGCGGTGGAGTTTCTGGGGTTCCGTGTCTCCCAAGCGGGGATTGAGATGGACCCTGGCAAGGTGCGTGACCTGCTGGCTTGGGAACCCCCCCGCACCAGGAGGCAACTACAAAGTTTCTTAGGGTTCGCTAATTTTTACAGGACTTTCATCCCCAATTTTGCCAAAGTGGCGCTGCCCCTCACTGACTTGTTGAAAACCAAACAAGGGGGAAAAACGGCGAGCCGCCCGGGGACGCCCCTTCTGTGGACTCCCCCCTGTCAAAACGCATTCGACAAACTAAAGTTATTGTTTACGTCCGAACCCGTACTGGCCCATGCTGACCCTTCTAAGCAATTTACGGTACAAGTAGACTCCTCGGACGTAGCAATGGGGGCCGTGATCCTCCAAGAGGGGGAGGACGGAAAGTTACACCCGCTGGCCTATCTGTCAAAGAAATTCTCAGGGGCAGAGCGAAATTGGGCAATTTGGGAAAAAGAGGCGGCTGCAGTAAAATTGGCCCTTTCCACCTGGAGGCATTGGCTAGAAGGATCCGCGATCCCATTTGTAGTCTGGACGGATCATAAAAACCTTCAGGCACTTAAGCAGCCCCGATCGCTTTCCGCCAAGCAAATGAGATGGGCAGAGTTTTTCGCCCGTTTCAACTTCTCCCTAAAGCATCTGCCGGGTAAAATGAACTTTTTGGCAGACGCATTATCGCGCCTGCCCCAGTACAACAGCAAACGAGACCCATTGGTGGACACCGTTTTCACTCCCGCCCAACTAGGGATGGCCGCTGTGACGCGCAGCCACGTAAAGACTGATACGCCCATCCCAGGGGGCTGGGTCCAGAAGGAGATGTCACAAGATCCGGAGTTTTGCTCCCTCCGCCCTGATCTGACTGAGAAGGGGGGGCTCTTTTTTAAGGGCGAGAGACTCTTTGTTCCTGTGGCGGCCAGGGGAAAAGTTTTGAAACTTTGCCACGACGCAAAAACTGCTGGACACTTTGGTTTTGTAAAAACTTTGCACCTAGTCAGGAGACAATATTGGTGGCCGTCCCTACGCAAAGATGTGGAGAAATATGTGCAGGGATGCCCTATTTGTATTGCCTCAAAACCGGTTGGAGGCAAGAAAAAGGGGCTATTGCAACCACAGCCCACCCCCTCTCGTCCATGGACAGATGTCACTATGGACTTTATTACGGACCTCCCTCCCAGCCATGGGAACACCGTTATATGGGTGGTAGTGGATGCTTTTTCCAAACAGGCTCACTTCATTCCCTGCACGGGGGTGCCTTCAGCACCAAAATTGGCTTCTCTTTTCATTGAACACGTGGTACGTCTGCACGGGATCCCGACACGTGTCCTGACGGATCGGGGCCCCCAGTTCGTTTCTAAGTTTTGGAGGGAACTCCTGAGACTTTTGGGGGTGGAGCAAGCCCTCACTTCAGGCTATCACCCTGAATCAAATGGCCAGACCGAAAGGGTAAACCAAATCCTGGAACAGTACTTACGTTGTTTCATCAATCACCAGCAGGACAATTGGGTCTCTTTATTACCGATGGCTGAATTTGCCTACAACAATGGGGTTCACGCCTCAACTGGGGTGTCACCTTTCAAAGTAGTGTATGGGACTGATTTAGCAACAGCCCCCACCTGGGAGCTCCACTCCACTGAGGCTCCTGACATAAATAAATGGGCAGCCACCATCAGTACAGGTTGGCCAGAAATTGTAGCTAGCCTCAAGGAGGCAAAACAAGCCTATAAAGCTCAAGCGGATAAGAAAAGAGTACCTGCACCTGACTGGAAAGTGGGAGACCTGGCCTATTTGTCTACTAAGAACCTGAGGTGCCAACAGAAGTCAAAGAAACTTGGCCCTAAATACGTGGGGCCATTTAAAGTGATAAAACTGATTAATACTGTGACTGTTGAGCTAGCTTTACCAAAGACTTATAGGAATGTGCATCCGGTTTTTCATTCCAGCCTGCTGCGGAGAGCTCCGGTCCCTGACGAGTGGCACCCTCCTCCAGACCAGCCTGTGCCAATTTTCATCGATAAAGACACCCACTATGAAGTCAACCAAATTTTAGACTCTCGTTTGCACAAGGGTCGCCTTCAATATCTGGTCGATTGGAAAGATTTCCCCTCGGGGGACAAAGAGTGGGTGGAGGCAAGGAATGTGAAGGCACCCCGCCTCCTCCGGGCTTTCCATCGGGCATTCCCGGATTGTCCTCGCCCAGTAGATGCCGGCTAGATGGAGGAGTGAAGTTAGTTTTAATGCGGAGGGATGTCAGGATTGTAGAATCTCTGTCATAAATTAGCCTGAGTTCTTCCATGTCAGTTATACTGCTTAATTGAACCTGGCGCCTGCTAGCCCCGGCCTTGTAGTTTGTAGCAATAAAATAGAATAGTGATGTTATTCTAACCTTATCTTGTTATGGGCACACAGGGTTGTTGTCAATTCTCTCAAGGATGGGAGTTTGGAATCCTGTTGTTGTTTCACATATGTCTTTTCTCACTAACCCCCCTCCTTGGGAACTGTCAAGTTTTGGGCGGGAGAAATGTATTGATAAGCTGAGGCAAATCTGGCTTCGAGTCAGATTTGACTTTCAGTCCAATGCGTATAGTGCTAATCAATAAAACTATTTTCTTTTGAATAAGTTTTGTTGTGAGTTTCCTGTGCGTCTGACAGTTGAGAACCACTTACTTAAACCAATATAAAAAGAATAGTGTATAAGTTTTTTTTTTTTTTGTAAACCACATCCCCATATTTTGGAAAGCAACAATAATAAACAGCCTAAAAGGCTGCCTAAGGAGGTGGTGAGCTCCCCCTCACTGGCAGTCTTCAAGCAAAGGTTGGATACACACTTTTCTTGGATGCTTTAGGATGCTTAGGGCTGATCCTGCGTTGAGCAGGGGGTTGGACTAGATGGCGTGTATGGCCCCTTCCAACTCTATGGTTCTACCTAAGGCTTCTTAGCCGCTGGGTCAGCAGGAAGCTTGCCAGTCCCTTGATCAGTGAGGGGGTTTCCCTGCCCCCAGATTCTGTTGCCTGCTGCTCCAAGAAACAGTGGGTGGATTTTTTTTTTTTTTAGTGATGCTGCTGGCTGTATGGCTATGTCACTTATGGTAAAAACCTTAAGTGACAAAGGGGAGTTCTAGGAATCACCGTAAACTCTATGGTTAAAAACAAGGAGTGGCATAGGGATGCAGCCCAGGTTGTGTGCTCTCCCCTGTTTCCACTCCCAATCTGCCAAGCAACCAGAGTTGAAAACCACTTCATAATTCTGATGTCTTCCAGTATGCCTACAACTGTTCTAACTTTATAGTAGATCATAACCAGTGTAAAGAAGAGTCAGGTTTTCCTGCTAAGTTATTCTATCACACGGCATCATTATTTCTTCACCCTCTTCTACCCTGAGAGGTGTATACCCACAGACATGCCATTTAAACCACCAAACCAGGATCGGCTCTGCTCCCAACCTCCCATCTCTGTTGCATTATACAAGCTTTTGGCCAGTTTTGTGGTTCTACAGGAAAGACAACTGCAATTTCAACTTGCCCATCCTCAACTTTTGCATTTATGTTCGCGTTTACACACTCTATTTGCATATAATTAACATTGTGTAATTTTTGCTTCTGCTGGTCAAGAACTATGCACCTTTGCAGGGTAATGGAACTCACCCTTCGTCCCTCTTCCTACAAACAATCATCTGGCAATCAGACATTGCTGGAGTTTTTGCAGCCTTAAGGGCTAGAAACTTGATGTCTTTTTTAAAAGTTAACATTCTAAGGATGCTGAAAGAGAAACAAAGGTAGAATTTAAAAGGCTAATCAATGAAGTAGTCTATTTTCCCTATCACGGAAGCTAAGAGCTGGAAAAACACTTTGACTTTTCTATATAGATCTTCCTAATTTAGTGGTTTGTTTGTGTGAGAGAGAAAATGAGAGAACTAATAATTAACACAGCTATCCAAGTTTTTTTCAAAGGCAGAACTTGTCAGAAGTGTGTGTTCTTCTCCCATAGCTCAAAGGCAACAGAATGTGATTTTTTTTTCAAAAAACAAGGTTGCTCATCTTGTTTCTCTCAGTCACACTGATGGAAATGCAAGTTTTCATGTGTTTGATGCTACGGTACTCCAAAGCGTCAGCAGCATTGCAAGCAGTTGGACGGGCCAGGGCGGGTCCTGACGCATGGCTTCACATCTCTGAAAGCAAGTCACCAATATACACTTTAAAATGCTGTTGCTTCTGACAGCCCTGCTCAGATCTTGCTTTGACACCTGGGTGCTTTCAACAGGGGAAAGTTTGCATGATTTCCCCATAGCTGAGACGGCTGCTGATAAAGGAAAATGGCAAGGGGGCATCCTGGAAGGTTTTCTCACAGTTATTCTGCCTCAGTGTGCCAGCAGAAAACACGGCCTTTCTTGAGCCACTGTTGCAGTTTTTAAACGCAGTCCTTGAATATTGACATATTACTGTAACAACGTTTTTGCGAAGTAAGTCCCTAGGTGCCACCATTCCAGAGATGTGCCTTTTCATTAAATCTCTCACGCAAAAAGAATAGAGACTAACTTCTTTCTCCTTTAAAACAAATGTTGGGAATTCAGAGGATCTGTTCTGCTTACCGTGTCAATGGCATATTTCTAGACCGATATTCTAGTGCCGGTTTTCCATACAAATAAAAAGGCCCAGCCCAGTGGCACGGCAAGGACATGTCTTTATGGGCTCAGGGTCAACGTGGCTGTTTTGTAAATGCCAGTTTTCTCATGCATCTGGGCTTTATTATAGTTCCCCCCCCCCAAAAAAAATTTCATACCAAAGTTGGTTTCCGAAAGATCACAGAAAAGTTGGTGTAACCCAAATGTACCACAATGTTATCGAATCATAGAGTTGGAAGGGGCCATAGAGGCCATCTAGTCCAACTCCCTGCTCAGTGCAGGTTCAGCCTAAAGCATCCAGGAGAAGTCTCTGTCCAGCCACCACTTATAGAATCCTAGAGTTGGAAGGCGCCATGCAAGCCATCTAGTCCAACCACCTGCTCAGTGCAGGTTCAGCCTAAAGCATCCAGGATAAATATATGCCCAGCTGATGCTTGAAGACTGTTACGGGGAAAGGGGTGGGGGGGGGAGGCTTGCTTGCCTGATGAAGATTTAAGCCTCTATGCGTAGCAGATAATGAGGATGGCTAAATCATTGGAATTGGAGGTGACCTCCAGCAATCCAAGATGTCAAGATCAAGATCTTAGGTGAACTTTACACTGAGTCACCGGGCATAATAACTTTTCCTGTTCTCTAGGGTATTGACAGTCTACATAGCATTGTAGCAGAAACCAGCTGGCATGGCTGCCACTTCCAAGAAGGTGAGAAATCTATGTAAAGTGCAGCTGGAAAGTCACCCCTATCTATTTTGCCATCCTAAAGCTTCATCCCTCATAGTTGACGCAGGCAATACAACCTTTAGGTGTACACTTGTCACCAGCTGCTAGAGAGGATTGACGTATTTAGCAGAAAGGTCTACTCTTGACCATCCACGATGCAGCCCAATCATGGGAGGATGCCAGTTGTTCTTCTGGGAAAAGAAACATAGTGTTTCTGCCTGAAGAAGGCAGACATCCTGCTGATGAATGTAGAACAAATTAATGTAGGCAGACATTCTGCTGGTGCCGGAACCAGGGTTATGGCTGCTTCTCGATCGTTGAGGACTAAGAGAACAACGTGGAAATCCACACAAGAGAATGTGACAGGGAAGGGAAAGAACGTGTGGCTCAATACATTTTATAATTAGCTGAAGAATTCTTGTGTTCCTACTAGACGTTAACATGAAGCACGGAGAGAAGTTCTTGTCTTCAGGGTCTTTAATATCATATAAACAAGACGAGACTCCTAGTTAATGTTTTGTTTTATTGTGAAACTTCTTCGCTGTATAATAACGGTTGCTTATAAATAACCCAAGAATAATATGTCATTATTCGCTTGCTGAGACAGAATGTAAAAACAAGAGACAAAACAAATGTACGTATCCCGTGCCCCCAAACATTCAAAGTCTCTTGGGAACAGAACAGAATAGAGGGCATTGACGAGTCGCAAGGCAACAGAAGATTTATAATCTGAAATAGTCTAAGCTAGTGTTGGAGTTCATAGTGTTCATAGGTGTGCCCCACGGTGTGCCCCATAGGTGTGCCCCACAGCTCTTCTTCCCGAGCCCATGTTAAGGGTGGAAGACTTTCCATTTGAGGGAGCAACTTTATTTCCTTGGTCGGTGAATGATCTTTTATCCCAAATTAATAAGAACAAACAGCACACGTTCCCTCCCTCCTTCCCCACTGCGAGTTCATCAGATGTAACTGATGACATGACCCTTGTGGAGCTCCGGGGACTGCGGGAGAGAGGGGCCCCTCCCTGCTAGCCTCTAATGGACTCTGTAGGGGTATCTTGTTTTTAAAAATTAGGAAGTTCAGCTTTCCAGTAAGCGAAAGAAAGACAAAGCAAACACATCTTTTCTGGGGAACTGGGGAAAAACTCCTGTGAATGAGAACAATGAGTTTGTGGCAGTAACCTGAACTGGGCATTGAATCATTACTGACATGTAATGAGTCAATTTTCAAAGGCCACATGTGCATTGTACCTGCTTCCGGGAGAGAAAGAATGAGCGAGACAGAGGCATGTCCAAACCTGTCTAGGTGTTTGTATAAAAATGTCCGGCGTTGAAAGACATTCTGGGTAGCTAGGCTGCCTGGGTACAATTATGGGTGAACTGATGGTATACTATAAACTGAAAATGGGATGCAGCAGTTTTAATGGAGTACAAACCTGTTTTATCTCCTTGTTAATTCTGTTTCCCAGCTCTGTTAAAGATTGGGTTGGGTGCCATGTACAATGAGGTGCGGTTATGCAATCTTTATCTACCACCAAAAGGTCTGGAGTTTATGTAAAACACAGTTCCTCTCTTTTTCTCATTCTCTCCCTCCCCCCATCTCCAATAATGGTGGTGGAAGGTGCCCTAAAGTCACAGCTGATTTATGGCAAATCCCATGGGGTTTTCAAGACGAGATGTTCAGAGGTGGCTTGCCATTCTGTGCTTCACTTGAGATTCATTGGCGGTCCCCCACCCAAATAGCAGCCAGTACTGATCATGTTTAGTGTCCAAAATCTAACGAGATCAGGCTAGCCTACCCTATCCAGGGTCTAGTCTGCACACAATAGATAATGCACTTTCAATGCACTCTTGTAGTAGATTTTCCCGTTCCGCACAGGAAAATCCTGCTGCCAAAGCACATTGAAAGTGCATTATCCTATGTGTGCAGACTAGGCCCAGGTCAGGGGAATTTCGAATAATGCATCCATGATTTTCTTTTGTTCAGAAGAATGCCTGAAAAAGATGGCGAATTCTCCTTTAATCTAAAATGGCTATGATATTCCTAAAACAAACATTTTCCAAAAAATGGTAAATTAAGCACATTTAAAGTTGAATGTTAAGGGGAGAAGCCAGTTGTTGTAACTTTGAGTAAACAGGAACTTAGGAAGCTTTGGTGAACAGCAAAGAATTGGTGGTTCTTACACCAAACTTTTGTAAGCTTCTCCCACAGCCTATGATGTAGGAACTTTATCCTGTATGTTTGCCATTCTTTAGATCCTTGTGGGTAGTCAAGTATAAAACAGGAAGAAGGGAATATGAGATACTTTCCATATGCTGTACGGAAAGTATCTTAATTGAAAGTATCTTAATTAACTCTCACCCATTCAGGAAACCTTCCAGGGCTGTCAAGAAACCCCAGGGTCCCCCAAAATTCTGGTTGAGAAAACCTGGTCTAAGATCATCATTCCCTTTTGCCCAAATCTTGACTTGAAGATAGGAATGTGTGCAGCCCTGTGGATGTTTCTTGGGGTAAGCAGCCAACAGCACCTTCCTAAGGGGACCTATATATTTCTCAGCTCTGCTCAGGATGGTGATGTAAGATGGGTAATATGGGGAATTCTCCATCCAGACCTCGTTCTTGCCCTGAAGAAAGTGGGTTAACAAATCTTACAACTCAACTCACGTGGAAGAGAATAGTTGAGAAGCATAGTGCTGGTGGTTACTACTTTGAGCTGGGGACTTGGATAGCTACAAGACTGGTACCCAGTTGGTACTCCTTGAGTACCTGGGCTGCTGGTTGTGCATGCCGATGGGCGGCCATGTTGGTCGGAAGCTACTGAACAGAATATTTAATTCTGAGTATAACGTTTGTGTGCATACCCAGTTAATACCCAGAATTAAACTTTGTTGGTCTTAAAGGTGCCCCAGGACACTCTGTCCTGGTGTATATGGTTATGTTCAGGATTGTTCTTAATGTTGCCTGAGGAGGGAGAAAAGGTGGACCAGCATTCGAGTATGCAACTGTTAATACCTTGAGCAGACAGAAGGTGATTTACATCGTCAAGATTATAAGATACTCTAATTTTCAGTTTCTTGTTTTTGCAGCAGAACCTGTTCCAGCCATTAAATTCTGTGGTTTTTCCTCCCCCACTTTTTAATGTAATTAGGGAATTTCTTGTCTGGGCAGAAGGATAAACGTAGGCCTGCCCCAGTCCCTGCAGATTATTCAAACTAGCATTGACAGCAGTGATTGGTGCAGAGAAAGATTTACTGATAAATTTTGTTGGGTTTCCCAGCACTTTGATACAGGTGGAAAGCTAATGAATAATACATACAACTGTCGTGGGGGGGGGGGGGAGACCCAGGGACTTTAATTTGTTGTTTGCAATCCAGTATGTTTGTGACATTTTTGTGTTCATGTTGTTTGGTTAAGGCTGCTGTTTGCAGGAGAACTGCTAAGTTACTTTTAATTAAGAGCCAAGGTGATGAGATGGTTACATCAGCCCCTCTCAGCCTTTTTACTGTTGAGCAACCCCTGAAACTTTCTTCAGGCTTTGAGAAACCCCAGAAGTGGCGTGATCGTGCAGAATACGGTTGGGAAGCAGAGCCCTGGACATGCCCACCCATGGCCCCGCCCCTTCCCAGCCCCTCCAGGCCCACCATTGGCCATTAGGGTGCGGTCAACATGTCCATATATGATCATATCTCCCGATAAATGTTTAATACATTTTGAAAACGCATTAAAAATTAACTCCCACCAATGCAGGAAACCCTTGCAAGGCCGTCAAGGAACTCCAGGGTTTCATGAAACCCTGGTTGAGAAAGCCTGGGTTACATCCGGAACTTTTTGTTGTGGGTGTCCTGCCATAATAAACTACTTTTGGGAGTGAATTCATCAAGAAGAGGCTTTCAGCTAGAATTATAATTGCCTGCTACAATATCACCATCAGCATATGTTGCTTGCATAATTAGCTGTTAAGTGCTGGTATGATTACGGTATTGTAGGATTTTGTTTAAGGAATACAGATTTAAAGCTGCGGCATACTTTGGTGCTTTTAACCCACTTTTGCTGAACTTGTGTCGTTTTCTTGCTTTTGTAGGGATTAATCCTACTGATTACGTAAAGATCAGCCTTTCCCGATTTTTTTTACCATTGAGAAGCCCCTAAATCATTCTTCAAGCTTCAAGAAATCACCAGTGGGGTGATTGTGCAGAATATGGTTGAGAAGCATTGCTGTGTACCTGCCCACCAAGGGCCCCTCCCATTCCCACCCACCCCCAAGCCCATCATTGGCCATTTTGGGAGGGGGAGCGGGTCAAAATGACCACATACGGTCATAACACCTAGTAAATACTTAACAAATTTTAAATATATATATAAAAATTAACTCACTCATTCAAGAAATCTTAGGGTTTCAGAAACCCCTGGTTGAGAAAATCTGGTATAGATACATAACTGATTTGTTGCCAGGGCCTGAAAATAAGACATATTTGTTCTCAGTTACAGGTATATAATATTTATATAGCTGTTGCAGTGATGAAAAAACTTTCCATATTCTTTGCATATTCATTTTACTTCACTTATATCCTGCCTTTGTCCTTAGTGGGGACCCAAAGTGCCCTACAATTTCCTCCCGTCCTCCATTTTTTCCTTGCACCAATCGTGTGAGGTAGGTTAGGCCAAAAGCATGCGACCGGCCCGAACAAGCTGTCAATCTTTTTGAGCCTGCAGTCACATATGGAATTCTGATACAGCACAGGGCAGGCAGTAACAAAATGGCCACCAGAAAATGGCTGTCGCAGGAGGCGGAGCCAATCACCAAATGATAGCCAAAGCTTAACTCCAGTAACACAGTGCAGATCCTTGTGCTGTGGTGGCAGCCGCTGCCAAAGCAACATTTAAAAAAAAATCTGCACAGCCCATCAGAAGGCATGGCCCACATACTTAAAAACACTTGGTTTTAGCATTCACCACTGCATCCATGCATACCACGCTGGGGAGCCCTGCTCTCACCACTATATTTCACTGAGAGTGTTGTATGGTGTTGAACTTGTGAAAACAACCCTGTGCTACGTAATTGTTTCTGATATTGGGGTGAGGTGGGGCGTGAAGAAAGTGGCTTGCCAACTCTTAATGCCCAGGGTTTTTCCAAATTAGTATAGCTGTAGTCCTGCTTGTGTTGAAATACAGTTTCCAGAATGTTTGAAGCCTTAGGGGGCGGGGGATCAGCGCCCGCCCTCTTAGCAGAGGGGGAAACGTGTGGGAAAGATACATATAATATTTATTTTCTTATCAATCCTAAATGTAATTTATCATCTCCACGAGATTAAATGCCTCATTTATAACTTTGCATGTAAAATTGTGTTACTTGGCATATTCATTTCTTGCTTGCTTAGCATGTGAAATTGCACTGCTTGGCATATTTATGAGATCCGAAACTGAATACACCTTATGAATGTGTCCAGGATTAGAGAGAGTGTTGTTACATCCTGTGATGCTTTTGCTCATGCATGTTAGCTTTTGCTGTCTGAGAGGTAGGTAAAGAAATACAACTTGGAAACATTAATTACAAATCTTGTAGTAAAAGAAAGTGTATGCTTTGAACGCAAGTAGTAGTACAAGAAAAGGTGCTAATTTTATACCCCACTTTGCACTACCCAAAGGAGACCCAGAGCGATTTACAAGCACCTCTCCCTTCCTCTCCCCACAACCGATATCCTTTGAGGTGGGTGGGGCCGAGAATGTTCTAAGAAAACTGTTCTGTGACAACAGCTCTAAGAGAACTATGACTAGCCCAAGGTCACTCAGTTCTCCAGATCAGAATCCGCCACATTTAATCACTACACCAAGCTGACTCTGATGGAGAGGCTGATCCTGTGAAGGTTCAAGGGGGTGGCAGGTCACAGTGGATGAGCGATAGGGATGTGAGTGTTCGACATAGTGCAGGGGGTGGACTAGATGACCCAGGAGGTCCCTTCCAACTTTGTTATTCTATGATTTGCTTTTATGCCCTTAACTATTAAAATAATTAAAAATGCAGTCTTGAAATTCCTAGAGAGAGATGGAGGCACATGGAGAGGGTGGCACTTGTTCTGTGATTTGTGATTCAGTAAATAATGTAATCTACCTTGAGTCCCACCAAGGAGGAAGGCGGACTATAAGTTTAATAAATAAATATATAGTAAATAAATAAAACTTGCTGATTTCTCTTACTGGTTTGCACAGCCACTGAAACCCTTTATGATGAATGTACAGATTATCCCCTTGTAAAGAGTTGCTATTAGATGTTTGTGTGTGTGAGTTCCTTAGCCCAGCCTTTCTGAACTTTTTTTCCATTGAGAATCCCCTGAAACATTCTTCAGGCATCAAGAAACCCCAGAAGTGGAGCAGTTGTGCAGAACGTGGTTGGGAAGCACAGCTGTGGACACGCCCACCTGGGGCCCCTCCCCATCCCACCCCCTCCAAGCCCATCATTGGCCATTTTGAGAGGCGCGGAGAGGTCAGCGGGACCATATATGGTCATATCACCCGATAAATGTTTAACAAATTAAAATATATATATATTACAAATTAATTAACTCCCACCCATTTGGGAAACCTTCTCAGGACTATCAAGAAACCCCAGTCTTTCACAAAAACCTGGTTGAGAAAGCCTGAATTAGTCTATCACACATCCTGTTTGAGAAATTTATACAGAGTTTAACATAAAGGATCTAAATGGTGAAAAAAAAGAAGAAGAAGAAGAGTTGATTCTTATATGCCGCTTTTCCCTACCCGAAGGAGGCTCAAAGCGGCTTACAGTCGCCTTCCCATTCCTCTCCCCGCAACAGACACCCTGTGGGGTGGGTGAGGCTGAGAGAGCCCTGATATCACTGCTCGGTCAGAACAGTGGCGAGCCCAAGGTCACCCAGCTGGCTGCATGTGGGGGAGTGCAGAATCGAACCTGGCATGCCAAAGTGAGGTAGTATTTAATACATTGGCTTTGTTTTCTCATCTCTACATATAATGTCTCCTCAGAATTAGGGGTGCCAACTCCAGGTGAGGATATCCCTGAAGATTTGGGCGTTGAGTCTGAGGAGAATAGGGCTTGATGAAGGGATGGCCCTCAAGTGAAGTAAGTACCAGAGAGCCCACCTTCCCGTGTAGCCATTTTGTCCAGGAGAACTGACCTCTGTAGTCTGAAGATCAATTGTAATTCTAGGGCAACCCTATAATACTACCCCACCGATTACCATTAACCCCACCACAAAATTAGGTGCAAACTTAAATGGACTCCGGGGAATGGTAGAGGACAGGAAGGCCTGGAGGATCATTGTCCATGGGGTCGCAATGGGTCGGACACGACTTCTCATCTAACAACAACAACAACACCACAAAATCTTCAGCAGTGAGGCCTGCTTTACTTTTAGCAATCCCCCCTTCCACAGCTTTTGTTTGTTTAAGTGTGTTTAAATAAACTGGATTCTTTGAACACTGTGTCAGGCAGCTTCTCTTGCCTCCCCCTTTTTTCTGCTGTCCTACATCAGAGTGAAGTTCTGTTTTGGCTGGCTCAGTGCCTCATAGCAAGTGGGAGTTCCCAGTGGGTGCCGAAAGAAAGAGGAAGTGGGAGGCTTAGATCTTCAAGACATATTGAGCCCACCGCTTAATTTATCTGTTGTCATGATCAAAATAAGAAACCTTTGTGTGACAGAATCGTACATGGAGTGTGAGCATTAGATCACCCATTCCTAACTGTTTTTGGGGCCATGGTGCTTTTAGGAGCTCTTCTCAATTTCCAGGGCTCCGTGCCGTAGGCTGGCCTCTTGCACAATGAGCTAGGCTTAAAAAGGCCTATGTTAAGAGTGAACTAACTATACTCAACATACCCTGTCTTATATATATATGTGAGACAGATTTCTAGAATGTTCGACCAAGGGAAACATCTGCATTAATTTTTCCCTTGAATGCATTAATTCAAGCACACACAAAAGAACAGATTACGTGTTTTCTTTTTCTTTCCCTTGACAAAGGTAGACCTTTCTAGCAATTAATGATGTCATACGTGACCAAAAAGAGTATTTTGTTGGTTCAATTAGCAAGGCCCCCCACAAACCCTTTGAGCCCCCCTTCTCAAATCTTTCAGTCTGTGGCCCCCTTCAAATGTGTAAGAGCCCCCCAGGGGCAATACGGCACCGTTAAGAATGGCTGTGTTAGATCAACAAATGAATAGCAGTGGAGAGATGTGAGAGTTTCCTCTAGGTTTACAAGGAACTATGTCAGAAGTCCTGAGAGTTGGTATGGGTGCTGGGCGTTGTCATTAGGCTCTACGGGTGTTTGTGGGCCAGTCTTTCGCTTTGTTTGAGCTATTTCCACAAGAGATAAAATTGGGAAAGAGAACCACATCCTCTTCTTCTGAGCTCATTGGTGGAAGTGTAGAGTTAAAATGAACTAGATGGGTGGAACTTTGAGATGCCGGACTGTGATCTTTTGGAGAGATTTACATTGTCATGAAATGTTGGAGGAGGAAAGACTATTTAGACACGCATAGTGCAGGGGGTTGGGCTAGATGACCCATGAGATCCCTTCCAACTCTATGATTCTATGTATGAGCCCACAAAAATGTGACTGGTATGTTCATATGTTCTACAGCATCTGCCTTCTCCTTAGCATTCAAATATTTAATAATGATAGAGACTTCTTCATGAAAGCATATTTTGCGGCATTTCTTTGGCTTATTTACTGTTCCTTTCTGGCTCTTCTGTGGTGACCGCAATCGCCCTGTCTAGCAGTCTCACCACATACTCTTCTTTTCCATGACCACAGTTGCCACATTTTGGCTGCACCGCAGCATTTCCTCTTCCACTTTTATTTTATTTTATTTATTTATTTATTTATTTATTTATAAATCGATGTATATAGCGCCGCTCTCGGACTTGCCGTCTCTTAGATAATTGGCTGACGAAGGTTATAAAAGAGGAATGAAATGTTGTTCATTTTTTCCTCCCTCTAAGGATTTGGAAGTTCGTTTAGAAACAAGATCCTGCTATTTTATGTCCTCACTGTGCAACCCGGAGCATAATGTGTCCCTTTGTCCAGTCATTCTAATAATATGAAAGAGTTTATCATCTGCATATTGGGAAAGTTCCATGAACTCTGGTTTCTGGCGACAGAACATTTGGCTTTCCATCATAAGAGGAGGTTCTGCAGTCTTATTTCTTCTCTCGCTTTCTGGCTATACACTTTCTTTTCTGCCAACCACACAGTGTTTGAAGGGCATTTTGTTATTTTGAGCATTTGCAGTATAAAAAAAGTTCAGCATCCATGCAAGCACATTCTGTTTTCTCTGATTATTTCATTTAGCTGTTTGATCATTGGAATAACCTAATTCCTAATCAAGTGTCAATTCAGACATTATATGGTTTTATGACAGGCTAAAACGTGTGAACAAGCCATTCATCTGAATTAGCAGTGGGTGTGCAGTGATGCTTTGATCATCAATTAATGGGTCATTTGAAGAACACAGCAGGACAACCCTGTATATTCTATCCTGAACTCCCTGGAGAAAAAGTAAGCTAGGTTTCCTATAAATCAAGAAGTACCTAAAAATCCGGAAATATCAGTAATATAGGTGTGACCTGCAGCCTTTCCACTGAGCTGCAAACGCGTTAGGATGTCAAGTGAGGGGGAAACAGATTTGATCGCCATCTTAGTGTGTTTTAATGGCATTTTAATCTCCGCAGCCGTGATAGAACCATCCTGTTAAAAAAAATAAAATTCTTAATCTTGGGCTTGTATTATTGATGAAATTCTACCAGTTTCTAATGGGTTCCCTTAACTTGAGTGCCAGTCTGGTATAAGAGCGGGGGCCTCTAATGTGGAGAACTGGGATTGATTTCCCATTCCTCCTCCACATACAGCTAACTGGTTGACTTTATTTATTTACTAACGGCCAAGCACGTTGCATTCAGGAATACAACAGGCACTAGATTACGGGCCTAGAGTGGAAGAACTCTGCAGACAGCCTCCCCCCTCTCCGCAGGATCTGGAAAGGCTGCAGGCAGCTGTTAGGGAACTCACCTGCAGGGGCAGCTCTCACGCAGCAGAGAACTGCAGCCTCCGAGCCTCAGAGGGAAGTGGAAGGAGGAGGAGCAGGTCAGGGGTGGGGGACGGAAGGTGATTGGCTGGCCGCTGGACAGACAGGCAAGCCGGTTGGAGGAGGAGGCATGCAGGGGTGGGACAGCTGCCCTGAGTGGGTGTTAAGCACTGAGTGGCACTTAAGCCATGAGACCAGCTCCTCCTCCAAGGCCTTACCAGAAATATATTATGTGGAACAGATTATGTTTGTATCAAACTCAGTTTTTTTATACCGAATAGAAATAACAGAAATGGTAATAACAACAACAGAAGAATAACAGTGCAACAAAACAACAATCAAACAAGTCCATAGTTCTTGCGCCGGTCCCAGTTCTCTCAGAGCGGGAGGAGGAAGGCAGGAGAAAAAGAAGCAGCAAAAAGTGAGGATGGGGAGAGGGGGTTGCCAGGAGGAGGGTACAAGGAAATAATGTGGGGAGAGGCATTCAGATGTGTGAGCCCCTCTCCAAGGCCTTCAGGTTCCCCGCCATGCAAGTGAACCCAGCTGCTAGCACTTTGCATCTTGGCCAGAGTTTTTTCTGTGTGAAGGCTGAAGAGGGAGGAAAGGCAGGAAGTCTGGATATAGGGATATATCAGTGCAGGTTGTTTAGTGGGTAGGAAGGAGACAAAGAAGCAGGGAAAAAAGGAGAGATTATGGGAGCTTTCAGAGAAGGCAAAGAGGAAATATCTCTCACATGTCATATTTATAATGCTTACCTTAAACATTAAAGGTATTTTCTCTTAAACAGAAAAGCAGCCTTTAATTCCCTGTCATGAGGGTCATAAGCTGAATTTTTAACCCAGTTTATTTAGGAAAAGTGACAATATAATCCAAGCTTCCAAGAAAAGTATGCTTTTTCTTTAACAACCTCCCCCATTTCTGTTACCTGCACCTTCATTGCCATAGTCATCCAGAGTCCCCAAGTAGCTTTCTCAACTAATCTGGAGTTAAACCTCCTAATTGCAAGATTTAAGCTAGACGGCATAAGCCTCTGATAAAGGCTTTGTGTCTATAGAAGTCATTAATGGAGCCAGATATGGATTTATTCTCTAGCAGCCCAGCCAACAGACGTTCTTAATGATGCATCTATCTCTCTGAAGTGCTATTTAACGATACCTTGAACGTTGGTATCAATGTGTTCTTCCTTCCTGATGGATTAACAGGGTTGGCCAAACTGTGGCTCTCCAGAAAGCCACGGACTACAATTCCCACGAGCCCTTTCAGCATGTGCTATTAAGTTTCAGACGACTTATGGCTTCTCAGAACTGGTGGCGAGGAGCCAGACTACACATTACGTTTTTTTAATGAGACAGATTGGGCTTACCCAATCTTTCTTCCTTTATGAGCAGCCAGTCTGAGGAAGAGTGCTTGCACTCGAAAGCTCACGCCATGAATAAATCTTTGTTGGTCTTAAAGGTGCCAGTGGACTCTGGTTTTATTGTGCTTCTTCAGACCAGCATGGCGACCCATTCGAATCTATTCTTTTTCCTGCTGTTCATAAATCCTTCTGGCTGACCTTGAGCCAGTCACGGTTCCCTCAGCACTCCTGCAGCTCAACGTACCTCATAAGGCTCCTGTTGTGGGTAGGAGAAGGGAAGGCGATTGTAAGTCGCTTCGAGATTTCTTCAAGACACTAGTTTCTTCCCCCCCAATGCGTATTTTTTTCTCCCTTTAGGCATCCCTTGTGTGTGATTTCCCCCCTTTCCTTCCTTTCCTCAAAGATACGATGTATTGTATTTAAATCTATCCAAACACTATCATGAGAGGATGGGGGAGAGAGTTGCTTTGTCCCCTTGGTCATCTTCGACCAGTGGTTCTCAACCTTCCTAATGCCACAACCCTTTAATACAGTTCCCCGTGTTGTGGTGACCCTCAACCATAAAATTCTGCAAGTGTTCTTTCACAGAAATTAAACTGAAACTGACCAATGGCATGAAGATCCATTGTTCATGATTGTAGATAAATTGGTTTCCCCCCTGGGGTTTCTCAGTTCAGTTCTGCCTCTTGTCCCACCATGCTGATCTCGCTCTTTTCCGCTGTTCCAGACAGATGGACGCTCTATCTTGATCTACCCCGCAAGGCTGTTGTGTGGATGGTGCCCCCCCCCGGCCAAGCTGCTTGACCTGCCACAACTCCTGTCAAAGGGTTGTTTGACCCCCAAAGGGGTCCCGACCCCCAGGTTGAGAACCATTGTCTTTGATGAATGGATGTTGGAAACAAGGGCAAAACAACTTCAGTCCTGTCAGACATCAATGAATCCTGTGACTGTTTCACCTGTATTATAATTCCCTTAGAACAGGGGGTAGTGAAACTGTGGCCCTCCAGATGTCCATGGACTACAATTCCCATGATTCCCTGCCAGCGAATTGAGAATTGTGGTCCATGGACATCTGGAGGGCTGCAGTTTGACTACCCCTGCCTTAGAAGAATATTCCTTACGTTGAATTGTACAGAAGTGACTGATAACTGTGCTCTGACTTCAAAACCAAGTTGTCTGTAAAAGAATATTGTACTTACAGTGTGGTAATCAAGGTGGTGAAAGCCTCGTTCTTCTCAGCAAAGGGAAATCCGATCCCACCTCTCCTTATTCCATATGGTGTTACCTCCAAGTTACTTTAAAAGGTACAAATTTCCTGCTGTAAATCTGTCTTTGTTCCAAAACCTTAATGAGATTTCTAGGATCCCCTTTATTGCCAGCAGCATCCCTTCCTTGACAGGCCCTAAAATAGTTGCACAATCCTGACAGATTAAAATTCCACCTGCCCTTCAGGAAATCTCCATTCTTATTCAGCCAAAGAGGGAAAGGCTTTTCCTACCAGGTAGAAACAGTTTGCAGAGCGAGTGGTCATCACTTCCTTTAAGAAGATGAAAGGGAATGGGTTTGCGAAGTAATTTGTAAGAATCAGCATCTTGTCTGTAGTACCTGCTTTTTGTTACATAGACAAGAAAAATCCAGTCGGAGCTTGCCTGTGTGATTCCTTGGAGGCATGCAGACTTCTGGCAGGCCTCCTGATTTATCACAGGTCGCCCACAGGAGAAATTAAGACTCTTCAAAAAAAACAAGAATATTCCTTATATAAAAATGAATGTACTGCTTAGCAGCCAGTCTAGTTTCTAAAGAAGTACTGGTAGGATTAGTTAACTATTCAAGCTGATCCCAACTAGCAAATTACTGCACGTGATCACAGCTACTAGTAATACAGAAAAAACACAGGTGTACATTTGTGCTTTGGAATAATTTTTTTTAAAGGAAGTCTTTTCTGCTGTCGGTAGTTTTACTGATAACTCTATCTGCTGATAAAGGTAAAGGTAAAGGTATCCCCTGTGCAAACACCGGGTCATGTCTGACCCTTGGGGTGACGCCCTCTAGCATTTTCATGGCAGACTCAATACGGGGTGGTTTGCCAGTGCCTTCCCCAGTCATTACCGTTTACCCCCCAGCAAGCTGGGTACTCATTTTACCAAACTCGGAAGGATGGAAGGCTGAGTCAACCTTGAGCCGGCTGCTGGGATCGAACTCCCAGCCTCCTAGGCAGAGCTTCAGACAGCATGTCGGCTGCATTACCACCCTGCTGATAGTTCTCCATATTTTTCTGCTAGAATGAGTTTCTGCAAGCATATCTGTATCGTTCCTGATTTATGTAAACTGCCCTAAGCATTTGGGAGTGCGGTATATAAATATTTTTATATATGGGCGGTGTATATAAATATATATACATATAGTTTGCTGGGGAAGCAGGCAGTGTGTAAATATTATGAATAAAAAGACTGAAACACTTTCCAAGCATGATTTTCTTCCTTCCTTGTTATAGTCCAGAGTTTATAGCTGAGCATTTGTTTTGGACTTGTGTAAATGTCCTCCTTCACAGAGTTATTGTGGGAATGAGCAAAATAAGGAAAACCTAGTTAAAGGAAAACATTTAATAAATTAACAATAATTAACACATTTTTTCCTTTAAAAATAATCATTCTTTTTGTTGCACTTGTACATGGTCACCAAAGCAACAGCTGAGTTATTAATGGAAGTGAATTATTGCATCTCCTGAGCTCACCTGCCTATTTAAATTGGGTTACCAGAGCTAACCAGCTCTCTGAAATGCCATTAGTCACTTTCTGTTATTGGATTAGCCTCAGTGGCAATTCCTTGGACATGCAAATTAGAAATGAAAGTAGGGAAAAGGGGAGCACCCATCTAAAAAGACAGGCCCTTTCACATATAGCTGTTTCAGACAGCCATGCTAATACAGTGGAGTAAGATCGCCCAAAAAACAAGGATTATGCCTCTGATGGATCATGCTGAAGATTAAGTTTAGGACTGAATACAAGACTCACATAATCATTTTGAAGGGTTATTTACCCTTATTTATTAAGTTTGCTCCATCTTCTTTCATGCCAATAAAGCCTTGTTGCTTGTTTGTTTTTATTCGATTTTGTAATTTGTGACCCTGACTGAATAGCTCTGGAGGACAAGGCATGATTTTTGGTTTGGCTGAGACTTGCTTCAAACAACGTTTTTCATGGTCGTATTAAAAAACAGCACACATGTAAAAGATTATTGTGAGAGCAATTGGAAGTTTTGATTCACGTGTGCCATTTGGTTTTACACGGCTTGACCAAGAAACAGGTTTGCGTGGTTTCTGGGTGCCTCCAGAGGTGAAGTCAATAAGAACATTGTGAGGATGATGGTCATCTTCCGTTGTGAACTTTGGTGAGCTTGGTTCTGCATCAATGGACCAACTCATCTGTTTGAGAAACTCATACCCATGAACATATGAAGCTACCATATACCAAATCAGACCAATGGCTCACCAGGATCATATTGTTTACTTAGATTGGCAGCTACTTGCCAGTCCGAGGACTTTCATGGATACTGTTTGGATGGGAGATCACCAGGGAAGTCCAGGGTTGTAAGAGACAGGCAATGGCAAACCACTTCTGAACATTTCCTTCCCTGGAAACCCTGCAGGGGTGGCCAAACTGTGGCTCTCCAGATGTCCATGGACTACAGGTCCCATGAGCCCCTGCAAGCACAGTGCTGGCAGGGGCTCATGGGAATTGAAGTCCATGGACATCTGGAGAGCTACAGTTTGGCCAACCATGTATGAGTTCACCATAGGTTGGCTGAGACTTGACAGGACTTTCCTTTACCACCACAGTGGCTGGCTGTACGATTTCAGTTCTTTGAGAGACATAACTTCGGAGAGAGTAAGGCTACAAACAGGACATTGTTTGTGAATTTAGTTATGAATTCACAGGGAATCCGCGTCCGTTCCTTTTTTGTAAAGAGTTTTAGACCTGATGGAGATGACAGCTAGAAACTTCTTTCACTTCTTGGGTTTCTAAGACAAGCAAGTTTTAGCAGGCAGCCTAAATGCACCTTGGGTAGGTCTTTGTGTTGCTCTCCATTTTTTGCAAGAGCAACTTCAAAACTAAATCCGGATGATTTAGAACACAATTAAAACACTTGGAGCATTTATTTTATAGCAGTGCATTTTCTCACGTGCATTAGATCTGATGACCCTGAGACGGCTGGTTCGAGAGGGTGAATATATCGATTCCAAAAATAGATGTATTTTCTTATATCTAAGGGGGAAATTATCAAAGCTGTTATTTGGCTGAATAGAGGTGTATTTGTCAGATCGATGATTTTCATGACTTCTGGCACATCTAGGCAGCTACACAGTTCTTTCTCCAAGAACACATCTGTTGCACACAGTTCTTGGCAGGACAAGCTGACGGGGATTACAGGCAACTATGAAGCAGCTCCAAACATTTAAGTGAACTCAGACCATTAAGCTAGAGCATTTGCTTCTCTTTACTAATAGCAGTTCAGACCTTTGGACCAGGACAGGAGGAGAAAGCCCAGACTTGGACTAAAATCTCTGATAGACACTGAATTCTCTCTGCCACTATTGCCAAACAGAAATCAGTTTTGCATATTTTTTGAAAAATGGCTAGTCCTGCAGGAATGTGAATTTACAATCACCTTTCGACTTGCCTGAACTCTACGTGACACCCGTGGACAGATTGTTTCCACCTGAAGTACATTTTTACATCATCCACCCACCACTCTTCTTTAGAATAGTATACATTTGGGAATGGCTTTTTCCACATCTTAACCTTTCCGCCACCTACAGAAAAATGTGTGTTTGTGGGAGGAGGGGGTGGATTTAGAAAAACTGGGAAATCACCTTTCCCACTCTTTTTCTTGCTTTGTTGCTTCTGATTTGAAGGCCAGGAGGAGAGTTATTGTTTTGTAGGTAGGGAAGGGGAGTGAAATCTCAGAAGCCAGAGCTGTGGTTGGATTGTATCTCCAGTAATCAGGGACAGCAAAGCCTCAGTGTGCATGCACA
Organism: Paroedura picta; assembly: GCF_049243985.1. Taxonomy (NCBI): domain Eukaryota; kingdom Metazoa; phylum Chordata; class Lepidosauria; order Squamata; family Gekkonidae; genus Paroedura; species Paroedura picta. The sequence continues at coordinate 77,470,959 of NC_135378.1, read as the reverse complement.
AAAAGCTTATACGCATAATTAAATTTGTTGGTCCTAAAGGGGCCACTGGAGTCAAACTTTGTTCCATGTTGTTACTTGTGCTGATCTTTTATGGGGTGCCCATAGCTCTGGCTATAATGTGAAGAAGCTGTTGAAACATCTGGATTTAGATTATTTTAAGATGATAATGTTTAAGAAGATCTTGTCCCTAAAATCTCTTGCCAATAAGGTAATTATGTTGGGTAATAAGGTTTAGCCCTGCCTTGGATGGTCCAAGTTAAACCAATCTCATTAGATTTTGGAAACTAAGCCAGGTCAGGATGGGAGACCACCACAGACGTTCAGAGTCGTTACCACCTCTGTCCCTCTCTTGCCTTCAGAACTCTCTGTGGTCACCATAAGTTGGCCGTGACTTGATGGGACTTTACATCCACATACACAAATGCCCCAACATCTCATTTGCACATACTGCACACAGAAGTGTATCTCCCATCTAGTGCACATGATTCTCATTTTTGTGAGAACTCTGCCCTTATTGAATTGCATCTTGTTTTCATTTGCCCACTGCTGACCCATCCTGACCTGGATAGCCCAAGATAGCCCAATCTCATCAGGTTTTGGAAGTTAAGCTGGAGACCAGGGAAGAATCCGAGAGTCACTATGGAGAGGCAGGAAATGGCAAACCACCTCTGAACATTTCTTGCCTTGAAAAACCCCAATGGGGGTCGCCTAAGTTTGTTGCGACTTGATGATAAAGAAAAATATTGAACCAGATGTTCAGTCCATCTAGTTGTCGTCTGTTTGTCAGTTCTGACAAGCTATAATTTCCCATGAGCCCCGCATGATGGTGACACTTTCAGGAATGTGAATGATGCTTTTTTGGAAGGCAAGTTAGAACAGGTATGCAACAAAGCAATCATTTGCCTTCCGAGCGAAATTTCACCTGGATTCTCTGGAGATACTGCCCCTAAGAAAGAAATTGAGCAAAGGATGAGTGAACTTTCTGAAAACAAGTCATCTCTTGTTTCCTTAGGTAACATGCATGTATCACTAGCTGAAGCCCTTGAGGTTCGGGGAGGACCGCTACATGAAGAAGAAATATGGGCTGTATTGAATCAAAGCGCCGAAAGCCTTCAAGAATTGTTCCGTAAAGGTAAGGCAGAATAATTGGGCTGGTAGCCAGAAATGCTAGGGTGAGGTGGGCCTCAAGGTTTACCTGTGGAGAGGGGAGAGTACTGTCACAGGTTTATATAAAAGAACAAACTTTTCACTACAAGCAGTCTTGAAACTTTGAAAGTTATTTAATGTTACATCATATCTGTCTGTTGGGATCCATTGACTCCCTTTTGACTGTATCAGCTTTCAAGGAAAGCATATAACTGTTGCAGAAGGGAGTCATGGAACCCAACAACTGAAGGGTTTTGTTTCATTCTTTCTTTCTTTTATTTTATTTTTATTTATTAGATTTTTATACCACCCTCCCATACGGCTCAGGGCAGTTTACATCTAACATCATGGTGGGATACATGGAACGACCTAACATATAACATAGTCAAATATAACAACAACAATCTAGCAGTGATTCTGAATAACACAATCTTCAACAACAACAACATAACAGGAGCGATAACTTGGCTAAGGCCCTCAGAGAGGTCAGACTGGTTCAGGCCATGGAGGGGATGTCTGAGGGGGACCTGTGGATGTTATTTGGGTTTGGTCAGCCTCCAGCAAATGCCTGGTGGAGGAGCTCCCTTTTGCAGGCCCTGCAGGCGGAATTGTGGCAGTTCAGGCAGGGTCCTGATATCTTCAGGGGGCCACCTGGTGGATTTTAATGTAGTGGGAGCAAAATGGCGGGTTGTTTTTAGATGCTGTGCTTATTGACTAGGCTTTTTCTTATTGGTCTGTTAGGTAGAATCCATTCACATTTTTATCCCACCCTTCCACCAAGCAGCTCAGGGCTGGGAAGGGTTAACGGGGGACGTGTTGCTTTGCAGGCATGATGATGTCCCTTCCAGAAGCAATGGTGATAGCTCTAAGAATTGCTTGGAATTTCCATTAAGCCCTAAAGCTACCGCCATCCCTTCTGGGTTTTTCTCAGAAGTGATGTCATCACAATGAGAATTTGGAGCTAAGCACAAGGGATCCACCTCTCTTATATGGGGCTTGGCAACCCTGTTCTCCTATGATTAATCTTCACAACAGTCCTGTGAGGTGGGCGATGAGAGATTGACAGGCCCAGCAATGCAGCCTGCCCATCTTTCTCTTTTATACATCCACAAAAAGTTAAGAAAAAAAAGTAAGCTGAGCGTATACAAGGATCTGGTTTCTACAACCTCCTCCGCGCTCCTCCTCAACTACAAGACTTTATAATATTAGTAACAGTTGACATTTGCATCAGCACTGTGAAAAATTGAACTGGATAAATGGTTGGAATAAAAAGTTCCCATTCAACGCATTTGGAATTCTGGCTTTGTAATGACATATTTTGGGGGCAGAGTCAGGGGGCAGAGGGTGAGGCCTACTCTCCTCCTACTCCCAACCTCTTGAAACAAAAAGGAGTCTCAAAGGTCAGACTTTTTTGCAGTTCTGAAACCATTCTCTGCTGGAGTGCATAGAGGAGAAAGTACTGTGGGGTCAGGATTGCAGTTTATCTGAATAATTGTGCGAGTATGGGTTTCTGTTTTGCTTTGAGAAGCACAGTTATGTACTGTTTCTCCTTTTCTTTCCTTCTTCATTTCTTTGTGACATTTTCCTTCTTGCTGAAGTGGATTCTATGTAGCCTGGTAGTATTGAATTCTTAGAGGCAGGGAAACTTTGTGCCGAGCCTTTTGCCCGCGTCAGGATTAACTTTTGTACTCTCTGGAAAAGAGCCTCTTGTGGCGCAGAGTGGTAAGGCAGCCGTCTGACAGCTTTGCCCATGAGGCTGGGAGTTCAATTCCAGCAGCCGGCTCAAGGTTGGCTCAGCCTTCCATCCTTCCGAGGTCGGTAAAATGAGTACCCAGCTTGCTGGGGGGTAAATGGTAATGACTGGGGAAGTCACTGGCAAACCACCCCGTATTGAGTCTGCCATGAAAACGCTAGAGGGCGTCACCCCAAGGGTCAGACATGACCGGGTGCTTGCACAGGGGATACCTTTACCTTTACCTTTACTCTCTGGAAAGGACTGTGAAAGAGGGGAGGACATATGACTTTACGGTATATCAGTCTTCCCTGCGGTCGTAGAATTATTCAGCATTTATGTAACGTTGTTGAGTATGCAAAAGCAGTGATGCTTACAAAATCATCCGCTGAATCTTTCTCCAGATTCTGGAATTTTGTCCTTACCAAGCAGAATGTTGGAACCTGGAGTTCTTTTGCAGTTATATGTTTCAGGCTGCACATGCCTACAGCGGAAACAATTCTTCAAAGGTGCCCTGCCACCTCAGTTGTTCCAAAATTAAATCATTAATTGCAAAATTAATTAATTTTATGCTTCCAAAGAGCACAAATGATGGCATATGCAGCCCACATGGAGTTTGTTTGAAGGCCTTTTAAGTCTTCTTTCTGTGGCAAAGCACATTTTTCTACTTCTGTGGAAAAGCAATTAAAAAATCAAGTTGTCCCCCCCCCCCCTTCCGGGAAAGCTGAATGAGTTTGATAATAGGAATAATTTAATTTTCTCCTGTGGAATTGGTTATCCGCTTTCTGAAATTCTCCTCTTATTCTTTGATGAAAACCAGAAAGGAGCCGAAAATGCAGTAGAAACTATGATATAATCGACCAGTGGAACTGACGCTCAGCTCTCCTTAAAAATGCTTTATATGGGATGATCACAGCAATTATAATATAAGCTCTGCTGGATCGGACCAGTGATCCACCTAGTCCAGCCTCCTGTCTCACACAGTGGCCGACCAGTTCTTCTGAAGTTTCAACAACAGGGCAGGGAGGTTGAGGCCTTCCTCTGATGTCGTCTCAGAGGAATTCGGAATTCTGATGCTGAATTCTGATGCTGAATTCTGATGCTGACTTCCTCTGAAAGCAGAGCCATTGTGGGTAGTAGCCACTGACCCATCGTCAGTGAATCAGTCACTCTAATCCAGGGGTAGTCAAACTGCGGCCCTCCAGATGTCCATGGACTACAATTCCCATGAGCCCCTGCCAGCGTTTCATGGGTAGCCCCATGAAATAGCAGCATTAGCCACATATCGTGCATAAACCTTGAAGCATAGTGGCTTGTCTTGGGATAAATAAGGAAATCTTAATATTTAGAACCCTCTCTATCCGAACGTAAAGTGACAATAAAGTATAAGACACATAAATAATAATCAGTAAAACATTGGTGTTTCAGCTGACCCCAAATAGTTTTGGTTGTGGGATGGGGGACGGGGTCAGGCCCGTGGTGTAGATACCAGCTTGGTGGTTAAGAGTGGCGAGCTGGATCTGAATCCCTGTTCCTCCACTTGCAGCCAGCTGGGTGACCTTGGGCTCATCACGGTGATACAGCTGTTTTGACCAGGCAGTCCTCTCAGAGGTCTCTCAACTTCACCTACCATACAGGGTGCCTGCTGTGGGGAGAGGAAAGGAGAATGTAAGCTACTTTGAGACTCCTGGTAGAGAAAAGTGGCATATCATCATCATCATCATCATCATCATCATCATCATCATCATCATCTTCTTCTTCTTCTTCTTCTTCTCCTCCTCCTCCTCCTCCTCCTCCTCCTCCTCCTCCTCCTCCTCCTCCTTCTCCATCTTCTTCTTTTCCTTCTTCTCCCTCAATTTCTGGCACTGTACCAAGCTCATAGCAGAAGCAAGATTAGAACCAGGGAATTGCTGTTTCATGGGCGGTCACAGTGCAATCCTAAATAAAGTTGTGCCCATTTAAGCCCACTGAGTTCAGTGGAGCTAGAAAGGTATAATTCCCTTTAGGCCTGCACTGTGAGTTACTGTCAGTGACCTCCACAGATTTAGGCTGAAAAAACTCTGCATGGCCTGTTACGGTAGCCCTATGTGTGTGGTGGAATGATGCCCAGATCTGAACCATAGCTTGCTGGCAATACATCTGAGGTTCTTTTCCTTGCCTCTCCACCCATCCTTTGGATTGGGGGGGAAATGCTTTGCAATCTGCACAGTTACGTTCTGCCAGGGAATTGGATTGCAGTGCCAATAATAATTTTAAAGTCTTCTTTTGCAAGCGCTGGGAGTCTCCTCCTGTAAATAACAGCCACAGCAAGGCAGCTAATTGGATAGAAACATTAGTCTCTAATCTGAGATAAGAGAGGCAGGGACTCCCTGCTGGGCCAGAGGAAGCCCACAGGAAGACCTGCAGGTAGAACTTTGGTGTAATCCAGCAAGGCAGGTCTTGATTCTACGAGAACCCCATCAGTGGGAGATTCTGAGCTGCAATCAACTTGCTGAAAGACCACTCACCTCTACAAAAAACGGGACCTGCTGTGTTGCTACCCCAGAGGTCTAGATTGGCCATCTGCAGGTTGACACTCATCATTTCCTCTTTGAAGACATCCTGCAGAAAATTGATTCCTTTCCACCCCCAAATTCAATTAACTCTTGGTAGTTAGCTCCAGGTTGGAGGGAAGTAAGGATCTGTGCCACGTTTGTTTATTATTCAATTTATATGCCGTCTTTCCCGGAGGGCGCAGGGCGGCTCACAACATATTGTTCCTATTGTTAAGAATGCCTTTTGACTCAGGCTCCTATATTCAAAATAAGGTGTCTGTTGTATTGTACTGTTTTCGCGAAAGTTCCAATGTGAACCACTCTGAGCTGCAACGGAGAATGGCATGTAACTATCTGTAGCCTGCCATGAGCCAGTTCCGGGAGTGGTGGGATATAACTACCCAAAATAAATAAATAAAATAAATAAAGTCCTCTGAAAGCCCCTTGCAGAGGGTACCATAAGTCTGTTGCAACGTGCAGACACTTTATTTGTTTGTTTTTCATGTTTCTATAGTGCCCCTCATGACAAATCGTCTCAGGGCAGTTCACAGCATAAAACCAATAAAGCGCCGCATAAAACCCCCTTAAACATAAATAGCTGAAAATAGACGCCAAAGGCAAGTGGCAGCATACTTTTCCCAACCCAATAACTGCTCCAGCCAGGTCAGCATTGATGCTCCTATAATCCTGTCTGTCCAGGGGCAGATCATACTCATGGGGGGGGGGGGGTCCACAGATGCCATCTCTGGTCACCACCCTGGCCTCAACCAAACGCCTGGTGGAAGAGCTCCATCTTGCACACCCTGTGGAATCTAGCAAGCTCCTTAGCTCTTCTGGGAGCTCATTTCACCATCTGGGGCCAGGGCCAAGAAGGCCCTCCCCTGGTTGAGGCCAGGTGAATGTCCCAGGTGCTCAGGACAAATTTGTACCCGCAGAGTGCAAGGCTCTGCGGGGGGCATAAGCAGATAAGCAGTCCCTCAGATATAGTTATTGCAATCATGGTTCGGACCTAAGTGGATCATGTAATCCCAGCCCATCTCCCAAAATCCTGGCCTTAGTTGTTGGACTTTCTCCTGATAGACCTGACTGCTCTCCCAGCTTCTTAACTTAAATAGATTCAGTCTGAATGGGAAAGGATATCTGTGCTATGAGAAATTCTGGGGCAGGGAGTTTGCATTCCCTTCCTCTAGATCTAGTTTCCCCTGCCCCCACATGTCTGTAGTCTAATAAGGGCGATGAGGGTGCATGTGAAAACTGCTTTATTGCTGAAACGGGGGCAGGCAAGACAGCTGGGGTTCCGCTGGCATTACTTTTCATCAGGGTTGGGTAGATGGAAGATGTCCCCTTACCGGGTCCAAAAGAGATCACAGACAAGGATGGAGTGAAGAGTTCATTGCAATTCAGACCTGGACAGAGGGCTGGGAGATTTGGCTGCTAGTGGGAGGCTACTGAAAGCTAGAGCTGTTTAGCTTTTGACCTGTTCTTTCCAGGTGACTCTGGACAGGACAGGTCCAGAGTGTCAGTGTGAAGATAAACCAGGATTAAATGAGGGTACCATGTTCATCCATAATGCAAAATCGTAATTGAGACTAACTGTGTTTGATAAACCACCTTCAGATCTTGCCTGGAGGTGTACATCTTACCATACTGAGACCTGGCTTGATGGCACAGGTTGAGATGATCAATTGATGATGGCCAACTACACAGACACCCCAAGCTCCCCTGGTATCATCAGGTTTTGGAAGCCAAGATGGGTCGGCACTGGTCAGATTTTGGGAGGGGAACCTCCAAGGAATCCCAGGGCTATGACACAGAGGCAGGCAACTGCAAGCCACCTCTGAACGTGTCTTGCCTTGAAAACACCCATGGGTGGCCATAAATCAGCTGTGACTTGACAGCAAAACAAAAAAAAGGGACATAGAGGTAAGCAATGGTAAATAGCTTCCGAACATCTCTTGTTTTGAAAACCCTACGAGGTCACCATCAGTTGGCTGTGACTTGAGAGCATTTCCCGCCATTGTCAATTGAATCAGATTGTGTTTTCCTGTTACGTCTGAACCAGCCCTGTAAAGAAAACCTGATCCTGCATCTGCTGATTCCAAACTGAGTCCCACTTTGCTCAAGCGGCTTCCAGTGGAGACTCAAAGGACTGCAGCTTGTTTGAAATTGTTGGGAATTAGCTGCATTGGAATTTTGTTTGTTTGTTTGTTTATTTTGTGATTTCTTTCCTGTCACTCCCCGAAGGTTTGTGGTGGGTTACAAATGTCAGATGTAATCTAAAAAATCCCATTAAAACCCCTGACATAAAAAAAAACAACATAAAATACAACAATATCAGGCAGTATAGAACAGGGGTAGTCAACCTGTGGTCCTCCAGATGTTTATGGACTACAATTCCCATGAACCTCTGCCAGCGTTTTCTGGCAGGGGCTCATGGGAAATGTAGTCCATGAACATCTGGAGGACCACAGGTTGACTACCCCTGCTATAGAATAAAGATACGGCAGAAACATCATCCCATCCCTAACATCCCCAGCAATACCTCTAGGGTGGGAGGCGAAGGGTGAGGAGGGGTCAGATGGAACTTGTAAGCCGCTGCTCCAAAGTTTACAATGACCTCCAAGGCAACTTGATTTTTTTTTTTTGCATCCCTAAAGACCTTTGTGAATTCAGTCATCTCTTTATAAACGCGATCTGGTTTTGAAATATCAGAATTGTCTCCGAAATTCTTTGATAGAACTGCACTGATACGGAAAGAATTGAATGTGCCTGAAGCTTCTGTCAATAGGGTTTTTATTATGAAATAATAAAATCAAACAAATGATCTTAAATGTAGTTGACATTCCCCCCCTCCCCCTTTCCCTGCATGTGTGTTACTGGAAAAGAGTTGCTTGTGAAATGTTGTTGGTGTTGATTAATCACTCTGGAGAGTTTTTACCACATCAAATGCAAGCCTGCAGCTACGAATCTTTATTAACAACCTGGGATGGGATCAGGAAATATTGTTATCCATCCGCTTCCCTTCAGCTGGGTGAAGGATTTTGGTTTGCATGATCTTGGTATTTTAATCATTTTCCTGACATGCATTCACGAGCATGTGGATCAGGCGTTCTGTAGCGCCAGGGGTACAGGAATCCACATGGCGCATACATTTAAGTGGTCCAGTGTGCACTAAGTTAGCAGCTCTTTTGTATGATCAGAGGCACCCTCTTATGCCACATGACGACTTTTGTCATTTCCCCTACACACACACACACCTTTCTTTAAAAGAAAAACGTTTTGTCCTTCCTTCATAAACAAGTTCCGTGTTAGGATATTCCATGTATGCTGTTCAGATTCCCTTTTAAACCCAGATAATTTAGAACAGAAAATTACTGTAGCAGAAACTTTAAATGAAATATAATTTTTAATTTGAAACAAAAAAAACAACAGATTTTTTCTTCCACCCTCGTTAGAACACCTCCCCTGTCAGCTCCCTAGCAAGTAGTGTCAAATGCTAATTCTTCAGAACTTTTATGTGAGAATGCCCTTAAGCATGCCAACGACTTACTTAATTCTTGCTTCTAGAAGATAAGAACAAAGGCACCACTTTTGCCTGCTGAGGTTCCCAGACTACACCTCTGAACAAGAGTGTCACACATATCCGAAATCCACAGCTATAACACGGTTTCTGTCCCAATGTTAATTTTATATTCAATTTTTTGGTTTTTTTTAAATCAAGTTGTAATCTTTTTTTTTTCTAGCACTAGAATATACTGGTTATCCTATAGCTGGCTAGGAGGGCAGTCGGTAAACCTACTCTAATCCATGCTGGATTGAAATAAATTCTGAGAGCTGCATTTCAAAAATACTATCCTGATTTGGATACATTTAAAAAAAATAGTTTGAGAGCTGTTGTTCAGGCTTTTAGAGATGTTGAAACTCATGATTTATTTATTTATTGTACTTATATACTGCCCTTATACTTGTATACAGCCAGTATATATTATACTTATATATATATTATACTTATATACAGCCAGTTTGGTGTAGTGGTTAGGAGTGTGGACTTCTAATCTGGCATGCCAGGTTCGATTCTGCGCTCCCCCACATGCAACCAGCTGGGTGACCTTGGGCTCGCCACGGCACTGATAAAACTGTTCTGACTGAGCAGTGATATTAGGGCTCTCTCAGCCTCACCCACCCCACAGGGTGTCTGTTGTGGGGAGAGGAATGGGAAGGCGACTGTAAGCCGCTTTGAGGCTCCTTCGGGTAGGGAAAAGCGCCATATAAGAACCAACTCTTCTTCTTCTTCTTCTTCTTCTTCTCCTCCTCCTCCTCCTCCTCCTCCTCCTCCTCCTCCTCCCCGGAGACTCAGGGCGGTTTACATAGAACATATGAACAATACATGAAATACAATCTGTATTAATAACCATACAGTAATATGTGTTCATTCAGCTTCAGTTCTTTCATTTGTAAAGTAGAACGTTAATGGCCTGCCTCAAAAGGTGGTTTAGTGTTACAGAACTCTTCATGATACAAAATCAGAACCTTGGTATTCGATATATCTTTGCAGCATGCTGTAAAATGATCCAACATAACATACCTTCCAACCTATTGAAATTTGGGAGGTGGGATCGGTATTAGTGAGGATATTACTCAGGGCAGGGGTCTTCTACCTTTTGGAGTATATAGGCACCTTTGGAATTTTGGGAGAGGTGGTGAGCGCCACCCCCAAAATGGCTGCTTTGGGAGGTGGAGCCAACCCCTAATGGAGGCAGAGCCAAACACAATATGTTCCTCCTTGGCTTGCAAAACAATTGTAAGGCATCCATGCTGAACATGTGGAATGGCCTTGTTCAGAATCCCACGGTTGGTCTCTCAAGGTTAGCATTATCTGCACTTTGGGAGCATGGCCGAGCCGCTTAGAGTAGCGATCTCCAACCTGTGGGCCACGTACCACATGTGGTCCTTCGACTAATTGGAGGTGGGTCCCGAAGGACGCCTTCTCCCCCCCCAGGCCCGTTACTTCATCCCCCCCGGCCCTTTACAACACACTTCAGGTGTCCTTGTCTCCCATCACTCCCAGATGGGACTATCTCGTTGCAGAGAAACAAGCTCAGGGTTCCCATTGATTTGTCATTGTCATGAGTTAAAATTTCCATGAAAATAAAATGTTCCTTATGTTCATTGTTGTGGCGTGTCTGTATCTTATTTTGAAGGGATGTTTAAACATGACCATAGCGACCAGAGAGCATTAGGGCAGTGGTTGAGAGTAGAGGAGTCAACTACCCCCCCACCGGGCCTCAGTAAAAGGCGTTGAGTGGTCCCCGGTGATAAAAAGGTTGGGGACCACTGGCTTAGAGGACAACAAGCCTGGAAAAGTAGGGGATGAAATTCTACTCTTGAACAGTTATCTGCCCTCATACAACAGCCCAGCTCCGTGGACTCTAAGAACAAATCTCTCTCTCTGCTTTCCAAAAGAAGTTCTTGAGGCCTGAAGGGAAACGGAAGCACACACCTAAAGAAGTTTCAGGTGATTATCAATCCTAACCCTCAGATGGATGTGGCTAGAACAACAGCCATGGGAAAATCCTTTCATTTGAATGAGGGCAGCCAACAACAAACCGTGCCATACAGTGGCTGGGCCTGCTTTAATGAGGCACAATGTGCTCCCTTCTGCTGTTATGGAAAGCAGATATAAAAAGATTCCATTGGAAGGATACTGGTGCCTCTGTTGTGACGGGAATGTTGAGACTCTAGAACACATCATCGTTGATTGTAAAATCTATAAGCAGGTTTGTGAGGCTCTCATCATTCCTACAACTCAAGATTTCCCCGGCAGATGGAGAATGTGCCACTTCTCCAGTACGTTATCCGATAGGAATAAAGAATTAATTTTTAAGGAGACCAAGTTTGATATCTAGGCTCAGAAAACTCTGGAATAAATGAGGGAAGGAATGGTTTTATTCTGTAATTTATATATTTTATACTCTTTATGCTGCTTTATATTATATATATATATATATATATGCTAGGGGCCAAGCTGGTTGCATTCAGGAATACAACGGGCGCTAGATTAGGGGGGTGGAGTGAAAGAACTCTGTGGACTGCCCCCCCTCCCCCCAGGTCTTGGAAAGGCTGCAGGCAGCTGTTATGGAACTAACCAGCAGGGGCAGCTTTCATGCAGCAGGGATCTGCAGCCTCCGAGCCTCAAAGGGAAGTGGAAGGAGGAGGGGGTGGTCAGGGGTGGGAGATGGAAGGCGATTGGCTGACTGCTGTAGAGACAGGCAAGCTGGTTGGAGGAGGAGGCACTCAGGGGCGGGATAGCCGCGTTGAGTGGCACTTAAGCCATGAGACACACTCCATATAGGTGTAGGTATAGGTATAGGTATAGGTATAGGTATAGGTATAGGTATAGGTATATAGTGTGCATGCCACTTTTGTTTTGTATTCTGGAATCCATTTTTGTTTGCTGGTCTTGGACCATAATGATAAATCAATTTGTACCTTTGCTTTCTAAAAAACTTGTTTGGTGCCAAGGGAAGTAGTCATGGTTGACATAATGCCCACAGGCGTCACGCTGGGGCACCTTGGCTCAGCATGTGAACACACTCTGAGCAAAATGTTCAAGGATCAGTTCTGGTATCTCCTGTTAAAGAATCTCAGCTTGCTGGGCTAGGAAAAATTCTTCCTGAGACCCCTGTTGATCAGAGTAGCTGGTAAATGAAAGGTTAGCTCCTAGGAATCTAAACTAAAACGTGTTCTGTTAGGTAAAACAAAATGCTAATGTAATCCTACATGGTGTTTTCAGTAATAGGCAGGTATTTTGCACCAGAACTGCCCCCGTTATTGATCTCCGTGCCTGGTAATCAGAGGAATTCTGTCTCTGCACACAGAGTCTATACTTTCATGTGTCTTTCCTGGATCACAAATTACCAAGTAGGCTTTGTGCAGCAGCTAGATGATAGGCTTTTGATTTCCAATTTACAAGAGTAATCAGCACAGTTAGATTCGAGTCCAGAAACCCACAAGCTTTTGAAGGTCTAAGCCAGGGGTAGTCAAACTGCAGCCCTCCAGATATCCATGGACTACAATTCCCAGAAGCCCCTGCCAGCATTTGCTGGCAGGGGCTTCTGGGAATTGTAGTCCATGGACATCTGGAGGGCCGCAGTTTGACTATCCCTGGTCTAAGCTTTCAAGAGTCAAAGTAGTATCAGGTATTGCCCTATGTTAGTACAGGGAGGAAAAGGGTGCTGGTTGCTGGCTGACATTTCAGCCTCTAAAAGGAGGGTTGTGTGCATTTGGTTAATCTGTGCAGAGATAATGCTGCGGCCCTGAAAATGCCGGTCGTATTATTCCACCTGTTTTAATTACTCACGTTAGCACTTGTCCTATGGAGGGTGTATCAGCTGTCCGTGCGTGCTGCATCTTGCATTGTGAAGTCAGAAGCAACAAGTCTTTCCAGTGATCCGTGGGTATTCAGGCAAGTCGAAAAGCAAATCTGTGCCTTTCATTCTCCAGGAAAAAAACAGTATAAATCTGATGTCACCTATTTCAACTGGACAGCTTGCAGAAACGATGCATGCTAAAAATAGAAGGCATCCCTCAATGTCATACAGGTTGTCTTCACGATGCATAGTGGGTTCTTACGAGTACAATACGGTGCGTCACTTAAGTTCACCAGAGCGGAGCCGAAAGCCAACAAACCAGTCCCTTAAAACCAAGGCAGGTGACACAGGAGAGAGGCCGGTGTGGGAGACGCAGCGTATATTTGACTAATCCAATTACAGCACCTTCCACTTGGGAAAATGAGAGGCAAGCAAAAAAGCACAGGCCTTTTTGTAAAAAATATAAATGAGAAAGCTTCTCTTGCTCCTTGGCATACGTGATGGTTTCGATTACAGAATCGGTCCTATTGCACCTGTATGTGCAACCTGAAATTTTTTTAAGAGTGCACATCCAATCAGTGTTTCGTTAGGATGTGGTTATGCACCAGTCCCACTTTGACTGTTGCATGAAAGATATGGTAATACCTCCTCTGTGAAAGCTCGCTGGGCGCCCTTGGGCCAGTCACACACGCTCAGCCTAAGCTCCCTCGGAGCGATGTTGTGAATTAAAATCAGAGGAGAAGAGAATGATGCAAGCTGTTCTGGGTCCCCATTGGGGAGAAAGGCCAAGTATAAATAAAGTAATTTTCTTTTTCCTGAGGAGGTCCAGTTCTCCTTTGATGGAACAGAGGGGTTTATGCAAACAGTACAGTCTTAGTTGTGGAATGTAATAATAAAGGAATACAAGACAGCTTGGCTCATCCTTTGCAATACAAGCCTTGCCCTTCAGGTCGAGCTCAGGAATGTAAGCTTCAAGTGGACTCCTAAATATTCACTTCAGTGGATTTAGATATAACTCTGCTTTGGATTGCACTGTTGGTCTGTTTGGTTGTTTCACTGATTCAAGAGTAGCTTCCACTAGTGCCTGTGGAGATCTGTTAAACTAGCGATCCCCAACCTGTGGGCCGCGGACCACATGTGGTCCTTCGACTAATTGGAGGTGGGCCCCGAAGGACGCCTTCTCTCTCCCCCCCCCGGCCCTTTACTTCATCCCCCCCAGCCCTTTACAACACACTTCATTGTTGTGGCGTGTCTGTATCTTATTTTGAAGGGATGTTTAAACATTACCATAGCGATCAGAGAGCGTTAGGGCAGTGGTTGAGAGTAGAGGAGTAAACTACCCCCCCCCACCGGGCCTCAGTAAAAGGCGTCGAGTGGTCCCCGGTGAGTGGTCCCCGGCATTGAGTGGTCCCCGGTGATAAAAAGGTTGGGGACCACTGTGTTAAACCATTTCTGCAGTCCAGACTGACTGATTTCTTGCACCATGTTGGACAGGGGTAGTCAACCTGCGGCCCTCCAGATGTCCATGGACTACAATTCCCAGAAGCCCCTGCCAGCAAATGCTGGCAGGGGCTTCTGGGAATTGTAGTCCATGGACATCTGGAGGGCCGCAGGTTGACTACCCCTGATGTTGGATCCTCAATGTTTACTTGGCTCTAGTCCTCCTGTTGTTGTGCCTTTCTCTTTGACTTCTCCTCTTGTCTTCCAAGATGCATTTTGCTGCATGCTCTCTGCATTTGTCTTGGGACTCTGTAAAACCCCATCATGCTTTCTTTTGTTGAGCGTGCACACGTGTGAATGTTGCTGCATGATAACGCAGTGAAATTGACAAACCGACGCACTATGGCGCAACATGTCTCCTGCCATTGGCGGATGAAAGAACACATGGACAACGGTCAACATGGAGGGCACTGTTTTTTAAAAAATGCCAAACAAGTTGAATCCTAGTTTTCCTCACGAATAAACCTTGCCTTGATAGTCGTAGAGGATTTAACATTGTAGCGTCTCAGGATTCGGATACCGTGAGGTAGGGGAGCATGGAATTGGATTTTACTCTCGATCATGAGGATTTTGCTGAAGAAATTGAGGGTTTGTTCGGACATGTGCCAGTAAACAGCACTGCGGAAACGGTCTTAGATGAGATTCACTAATCACAGGATGCCAACTGACAAATATCTCCACAATAGACAGCCCATGAGGTTGGTGAGGCTAAGAGAGCCCAGATATCACTGCTCAGTTAGAACAGTTTTATCAGTGCTGTGGCGAGCCCAAGGTCACTCAGCTGGCTGCATGTGAGGGAGTGCAGAATCGAACCCGGCTCGCCAGATTAGAAATCTGCACTCCTAACCACTACACCAAACTGGTACCTCTAAAGAACTGATTGCTATAACGGTACCTCTAAAGAACTGATTGTTAACCTCCTCTCAGTATTTATTTGTTTAATTTATTTATTTAATTACATTTTTATACAGCTCAGGATGGTTTACATATAACGTCGCGGGGGGGGGATGCATGGAACGATCTAACATATGACATAATCAAAAATACCATCAACAATAATCCAACAATAGTTCTGAATCTTAATCAACAACAATATAATTGGAACAATAACAAGCAGTCCCCCAGAGAGGTCAGACTGGTTCAAGGCATGGATGTCTGAGGGGGGAATCTATGGATATTATTGGGTTTGGTTGGCCTCATGCAAATGCCTGGTGGAGGAGCTCCCTTTTGCAGGCCCTGCGGAATTGTGGGAGTTCAGACAGGGCCCTGATCTCTTCAGGGAGCTCGTTCCATTAGGGGGAGGCCGGGGTAGAAAAAGAGCCGGGAACCACAATGTGCTAATCTGGTCCCGTCCACAGTGCAAAGTGGGTTGATACAGATTGTGTGAATGGCATGTCTTCTGTCCTTGTGTCAGCATGTTCTGGTGGAAGCTCTGGGATTAGAAATACTCCCAGAGTCTGCAGTGAGGGATGACAGGGCTGCCACACAGGGAGGAACACTTGGTTGTCAGAGAATTCTCCTGTGGCTGGAACGTGAAGAGGGATCAGGATTAAAGGGCAGCAAGACGATGTTTACGGTGCTGGAGGTTAGCGGCATCCACAATAGTGTCTGTACTTCAAGGACTGGCAGTAATTACAAGTTGTCTAGGATGTTTCAGTGTTATTGTCACAGCAGAACTGATTAACACCCCCACCAGGTTTTTTCCTTTATACCACTGCCAGAACAATGTGGCGGAATTGGCTTCATAAGAGCGTGTTGTGTAGGAGCAAAACAGACCACACTCCTTAGCTGCTTTCTGGCAATGCTCACGAAACTCCCAAGGTTTCTTTCACCAGGCTGCATAGTTCTGCAGCTTGCTCACCAATCTTGTGGCAGAGTGCTGAAAAATGACACGCAGCTGACCAGGGGCTCTGGAAAGTAGATTAAAGTTCTGTTTTTGTGGAAATGCCCCATCCCCAGATTTTGAGTTGAGTCGAGCTAAAGGCGACCTTGGGTCTTCCATTTAGCAATGAACAGGTTTTTCTCTGGAGGAGAGAGACCAGGGGCTGGGATGTTCAAAAGCAAATATTCAAAGTCTCAGACAGAAGTGATGATTATTCCCGAGGAGGACTCACCAGCCACATTCTACATCTGCGTGGTCAGTCTGGGGCATCAAAGGGCTGCTTTGAGTGGGAGGGTCCAAATGCTAAACCCATTTCATTTGTCCTCGGTTGCTTTTAAGGATGCAAAGTATAAAACGGAAAGTGGTTTCTTTGGGCGTGTTCCGTGCCTGGGTCCAGCTGAATTACAGAGTACAATCTGTCCACAGCCTTAACACAGCATAACAATGGGTGGTTTTGACAAACATGGGGTAGGCCTACTGCTCCCTGAGGAGGCGAACTTATACCTGGGCAGCAAATATTCAGATATGAATGAGCGTTCCTCCATGAAGAAACCTGGCATGTCTAAAAAGTCTACTCAATGTGTCTATAAGAAGGGATATATATGCCATATAATGAAGATGTTTGGTAGAATAACAAGCTGAGTTTATAAAGTTATCAAGATACCAGTCCTCTGGGTTCCACTCCAGTTTGAAAAAAAACATAGTGGAGGAAATGAAAATGTCCAGATTAGTAATTAATGGCAAATGCATTCCCAGTTGCAGAACAGAGTAATTAAGAGACCTGTAAGTAGCCCCATCCATCTCCACCCAAGGATGGCAGCATCCGCACACGTGACAGGCTGAGTTAGGTCTGGTTAGTAGTAAACTAGTAGGTAGTCAGAATACAAGCTGTTGAATTGCGGTGGACAGATGCAGGTTGGTCAAGGTTTGTTGGATCCATATTGAGGAATGATCTTAGGTAGTGTGAAAACCCTAAGAGGCAGAGCCACAGAACGACACATCAGGAAATCCTTGTCAACACCAAAATTCTCATAGCCAATCAGACATTAAGAAAAGCCATATTATATTGTATCCTTTTTAGGATTAGGATTGTACAATCCCGAAGGTTTCTGAACAAGAACTGTGTGTTTCCCTTCCAGCCTGCTAGAAATAAAGGCTTTGACCTAATCTTTCTCTCTGGTATGACAGCTATGTGCAGGGAGGACTGTACCACGCAGATAGATGGATGGAGATACACATATTCTTTATGTTGGAGCCGGCGCTTCGTGACTAGCTTTTGTAATTTATCCCTGTGAGTCATGCAAACTGTCTGCCCTTCAGAATTTTTGAGTGAATGAGAGAGAAGGGATTTTCATAATTGGTTCTCTACTTCCCCTCCTACGCTTTATTGTTATGACCCTCTTTCAGATTGTTTCTCAAGACGTTTGGCACAAAATTGTCTCTGTTTACTTGATTTCACAGTGCAGCACTGCAAAGCCTTCACGGTATTACTTCTAAGGCTTCTCTGGCCCAGAAAAAGACCCACCCCTACTCCCCCACCCCTCCCCTGGGTTGCTAGCACTGGGATGAGAAATACTTGGAGACTTTGGGAGTGGAGCTCGCAATACACGGGATTTTGGGCGGGCAGGGATCTCAGTAGAGTATAATGCTATGGAGTCCACCCTCCAAAGCAGCCACTTTCTCTAGGGAAACTGATATTTGATGGTTGGAGATGAGTTGTAAAACTGGGGGGTTCCCAGGTCCTATGGCCATGGAGAAAGTTACATGTACTGATGATGTATATGTAACTTTCCCCATAGGGGTAATAGTAGGCCCAGGGGCTATTTCAAATCTGGAAAACACTGCGGAAAGGCCCTTGATGTGCCTTGAGTGCCACGGTCCCAATACTAATTGGGGGCCCCGCATGCCTAAGAACCCCAGAACCCCTCCCCTGACCTGACTCATAGATTCATAGAATCATAGAGTTGGAAGGGGCCATGCAGGCCATCTAGTCCAACCCCCTGCTCAACGCAGGATCAGCCCTAAGCATCCTAAAGCATCCAAGAAAAGTGTGTATCCAACCTTTGATGGAAAACTGCCAGCGAGGGGGAGCTCACCACCTCCTTAGGCAGCCTATTCCAACTCCTGAGTTGACCAACCTTTGGGATCACAATTATATGTTTAATGTTGCTACCGCCAGTGATGGAATGCTAGGAAACCACTGTTATATGTTATTACAATTGTTTATTTGATGCTTAGTTGAAGACTACTGAATTGCCTTTAACTATACTTATATTCTATGTTCTGTGTAAACCGGCCTGAGCCTCAGGGGAGGGAGGTATATGAATATAATAAATAAATACATAAAATAAACACGAATGGATGAATGGAACATATTTAAGAACACAAGAAAAGCCAAAATGAATAATCTAGTCCAGCGTCCTGTTTCACACAGACCATTTATGCACAGCAGCGGCTGCACTGGTCCACTGCTGGGTCCTTGCAGCAGGGTGGGATGCCCTGCCTCATCCCGAGAACAGATGGGGGATGGAATCCCCCCGTGCACTTGGACTGCCCTGACGTAGCATGTGTGCACGCACAACACTGGGGCCTGGAGAGCCCAGTGCACTGTGCAGGGGCAGGGGGAAGCGGGGGGGGCATGGGAGCCCCACCGCATGCTGGCGGGAGAGCAGCATGCCGCTCTCCCACCAGCTTGGGGGTAGGAGAATGCCCTGTACAGCTGCGCAGCTTCGCAAAGCTGACAGGGGCGTTTGGTTTCCATTATGCACAGGGCTGGCCCAGCAGGGCCACAGATGGCGCCCGCAGCAGCAAACAAAATGCTGGAGTTTCCATGTTTGCTTACTGCGGCCCATCTGGAGCACTGTGCCAGGCCAGGGCCGGGATAGTGACAGTGTCATACATAATTGGGGATTAGCCACACTGCTCTGCTGCCACCACCCCAGACTATCTGCCCCGTGCATAAGACCGAGGTCTTCCCCTGATGTTGCCTCGTGCCTCTGGGATTCAGATGATCAGTGCCTCTGAATGTGGAGGTTCCCCTCAGCCCCCATGGCTAGTAGCCATTGATAGAATTTCAGCTTGGAACTCCTAGCAGATATCTAGTTTGATAAGACTCAGAGTAAACCTGGAAACAAGATGATATATAGTCAGGCCTTTGACATAGCTACCCTACTGACAATAATCAGCCGTGGTTTTTACTCCTGATGTGTCATCTACACCAGGGTAGTCAACCTGTGGTCCTCCAGATGTTCGTGGACTACAGTTCCTATGAGCCCCTGCCAGCGTTTGCTGGCAGGGGCTCATGGGAATTGTAGTCCATGAACATCTGGAGGACCACAGGTTGTGACTACCCCTGATCTACACAGCTGCTTGGGGCTACTGGTCCTAAAATGGTTAACAAATCTTTTTGTTTCTAATGGGAAAATATATTTTTTAAAGTATTGTGTATGTATTTTCACATTTTGCTGTGCCATAGAACAGACTTACTCAACCAGGGGTTCGTGACACCCTTGGGTTTCTTTACAGCCCTGAAAGGGTTTTCTAAATGGGTGCGAGTTTTAAATATATTTTTGAAATTTGTTACACCTTTATTGGGTTATACGACCATATACAGCCATGTTGACCCATTTCCCCCCCCCCAAAATTCAGTCACAGGTGGGTATCTTGCAGTCTGTCTCCTGAGAAGGACAAGATGTCTTTGAGCTGAATGGGCTGAGGGGATAACCTTTGACCTTTTAGCAGTATGGGGTGTGGAGAAAACCACCGAGACTTACTCTCAGACTGCACTGCAGTTTGAAAGTTAGAACAGCAGTTTCCAGCCACTTAAAAATGGATTTAAATGCTGTCTGAAATTCCCACATCATATCAGACAACTATAAGGCAGCAGTGATTAAAAAACAGGATAAAAACAGTGATTAAAAACAGGATAAAATTCAATGTTACTAAAAGGCCAAATAGACATTCCAATAATTGTGTCGTTGCCGCAGAAAACAGCAAGTGCTAATCTAACTTGCCTTCATTCCCTTTTCATAATTGTAGAATTTTATGCACCTCATGCTATCATAATGTTCCATGTTTACTTGGAGAAGATGCCAGGAAAATGCAGAATGCCATAAAATAGGTCCCACTAGAGACTCTCTGGGAAAAGCAGGTGCATGATGGCCAGTTTGGGGCAGTTACTACATATGTCTGCAGTCAAAATCCGTTTCTCTACCCAGCTGATGACTGTACTGTATCAAGAGTCTATTGGCCTGTCCCATCATGTCCCATCCTGTCCCTATGAAGATAGGTTGAGGGACTTGGTTATGTTCAGCCTGGTGAAAAGGAGGTTGAGAGGGGACATGATAGCCCTCTTTAAGTATTTGAAAGGTTGTCACTTGGAGGAGGGCAGGATGCTGTTCCTGTTGGCTGCAGAGGAAAGGACGCGCAGTAATGGGTTTGAACTACAAGTACAACGATATAGGCTAGATATCAGGAAAAAAATTTTCACAGTCAGAGTAGTTCAGCAGTGGAATAGGCTGCCTAAGGAGGTGGTGAGCTCCCCCTCACTGGCAGTCTTCCAGCAAAGGTTGGATACACACTTTTCTTGGATGCTTTAGGATGCTTAGGGCTGATCCCGCGTTGAGCAGGGGGTTGGACTAGATGGCCTGTATGGCCCCTTCCAACTCTATGATTCTATGATTCTATGATCAATGGGCAGTATCTTTTACGCACATGTGGTGGGTAACTCCAGCATTGTGAAACACTTCATGGGAATATGAATGGTGGTTTTGTTATATTGCTTCCAGAAAGTTTTAGTGTTTTCTAAGGGTAGGAGGTTTCCTGTCTCAAAATGTCAAATGTAGGCTGAATCAGCTTGGTATTTGTTTTTCTTTATGGCAACATTATTCACAGCCCATGAATGGGGGTTCTTCGGTAGAATACAAATGGTTTTCTCGTCACATAGTGGAGTCGCTGTACCAATTAACTTTACAGCTTTCTGGAAAAAATTAGTCTTGAAAATGAGGTAATTGTAGTAGGTTTTTGAGGATAGAAGCTTGGGGTTTTTTTTTTTTCGAGAGAGTACTTGAGTGAGTGAAGATCTTGCAGTTTGCAAGGTTGTGTACTTCCGTTGATGCTTGATAGAATCCTGAATTATATATAACCTTATCTGGTTATTACACGTGGAGGAATGAGTCAAGATTCCAGGGAACTCAACAAGAGTCCTATTCATTCTTTAGCAATATTTATATTCAGTGTTCAATATGACATCATGGAGGGAAGCATATTTTTGTGAAACCATCCTTCACTCTGATCTTAAAGAACTTTTCATTTGTGCAATGAAGCAGTCTTTCATTTCAATTTTGTTGCTTGATGCTGCCATGCTTTTTTGATTTGCCATTTAACTGCTTCTTGGGCTTTCCCCCTCTCCAATACAGCTGACCCTTCTGCACTGAACTTCATCATTTCACCCTGGTCTTTGTTGCTGCTCCCATCTGGAAGTGTCTCATTTACAAACGAAAATGTTTCCAACCAAGATCTGCGAGCGTTCACGGCACCAGAAGTGCTACAGAACCAGCTGCTTTCCTCTCTTTCTGACGTTGAAAAGGTATGCGTGTTTCTTTTCTGCAGGACTTTGTTAGGAAAATACACTTTTAAGAATTACAGTATAGGTTAAGTTTTTTGCAAAGCTGCAGATGTGTGTCGTACGCCACCCAGAGCCGGGCTACTGGGATGGGCAGTATAAAAATCTAATAAATAAATAAATCACCCATCCCATCCCATAGGTACAACTGATGAATCATGGAAGGAAAACCCTTTGTTCTGCAATCACCTTCCATTTGCAGAAACCCTCCACAGGATCTAACCCAGTGAATCGCAAAAGTAGACCAAATGGTCAGGATGACAGACTAGGATCTTGAAGACCCAGATTTGAACCCCCAATTTGCTATGAAAGCTTGCTGAGTGTCCTTGGGCCAGTCATATGCTCTCGCCCTGTCCTACCTCACACGGTTGTTGTGAGGATAAAATGTTGGAAAACAATGGAAGACACTTTGGGTCCCCATTGGGAAGAAAGAAGAGGTGTCAATGAAGTGTGTGGCTAATATATAAAATAGTAGTGAAATTGTTCTCCTCTGAATAGCCAGAGCATCGGTCTACCCTTATTACATCTTCCCCCAAGGTACAGGTTCAGTGGTTTGATGAGCGAGAGGGAAGGGGTGGACAGGGATAGGTTTGGTTTTATTTTCACCACTGGGGACTCAAAAGAGTGCTGAAATCAAAACAAATTCTCATTTTGTAATGACCTCTTAAGACCCAGTGACAGGCTTGCATTGTGACTCTGGGTTATGACTTCATTCCCAGCCCAAAGGGATGAGGTACTTACTCAGTGATACATTTCTGGCCAAGCTGTAGGACAGATAAAAATAACGCCTTGTTAGTCACTCGTTAAATTTGAACTTCTCTTTTAAAAGTAATTGTATTAACTCTGGTTTTACCAGAAATACAATTCCGACTCATTTAACAAACAGTGAGTTGGAAAATCTGGAGGGGGGGAGGGTCATTGTAAAGCACCAGAAACTTTTAATAAAACACAAAGAGCCAAGCGATCAATCCTCTGTGTTCGTTCTGAAGAAATGCACATACACTTGCCAATTCTGCAGTCCTTTATGTAAGAAATGATTTCCTGTAGCAGCTGTTTCCCATAACCACATCTTTGGGAGGCTGAAAGCCTTATTGGGGTCTTTCCTGGGGCTCCAGCAGGATTCCATCTTGTATCACTCCCTCTCTTCACAAACAACATTCTAGCCAGATAATTTGTGTTTCAACTCTAAGAGTGTCTCTTGTTGCATTGCAGATTCATGTTTATTCTCTTGGGATGACACTTTATTGGGGAGCCGACTATGAAGTTCCGCAAAGCCAGGTAAATAGTAAAGGTTCATTATCATCTTATGTTACTGCAGCAGAGGGCAGAGCTATATGTTACTGATACCCTTGTGTTGGTCACTGCTTCTCTGCTGCAATGTAGGCTATGTGGATGTTGGGCATATGCCCATTAGGCATGGCAGTAACCTTGGCAGGGAGGGAGCCGGTGCGAGGGCTCCTTGCCCGGTCCCGAAGCCAGGATCCTTGGCTGGGAGGGGGCCGGGGAGAGGGCTTCGGGGCCAGGCATGATGTGCTGGCCCAGATTCTTTCCCGGCCCCGAAGCTACGAGCCTTGGCCAGGAGGGGGCCGGGGAGAGGGTTTCGCGCCAGGGAGGGGGGCGCCCCAAGGGGGGCTCCTAGCGCCCGCTGTATTTAGGGTACAGCGGGCTTAAGTACTAGTAATTGTATGTACCTCTATCGTGTCTCCTCTCAAATCTGATATAAAAAAATTGCAGAGCTATGGAGAAATCTTCCAGGATCTAAAGCAGGGGTAGTCAAACTGCGGCCCTCCAGATGTCCATGGACTACAATTCCCATGAGCCCCTGCCAGCAACCGCTCATGGGAATTGTAATCCATGGATATCTGGAGGACCGCAGTTTGACTACCCCTGATCTAAAGCTTACTGTTCTCCTTCCAAAAGAGGAAAAAAACGTTCAAAGGAAGAATCCAGCGCAGTAGTGGGGTAGAATTAAAATTCACCAAGAGATTCAATACTACTCCCCCTCGATTGGAACAAGGACAGGAGTTTCCTCACCTACAAAGTGTTAAGTCACTCAGCATGACCTATCTTTTACATAGGTTAATTAGTTCTGCTTATCATATTTTAGACTGCAACTTTCTTGGTTAGAGTTTATTGTGTTTATCTTACACTGTGCATCTTCTACAGGCAATCTACTCAGTATACATAGATTTCTGCCTATCAAACTGGCCTCTATTTGTAATGTATAAGTACATGATGTTATGCACACTAGACTTTTATTTTTTTTTTCTAAACTGTGCCCTTCTCCAAAGTCCTTAGTCATTTCTTATAGATATGTGTCTCGACTCTTTGATCTTTGCTTTAGGATGCTTAGGGCTGATCCTGCGTAGAGCAGGGGGTTGGACTAGATGGCCTGTGTGGCCCCTTCCAACTCTATGATTCTATGATTCTATGATCCCTTTGGTTGCCCTTTTCTGCACCTTTTCTCATGCTACAATAACCCTCTTGAGATGCGGTGACCTGAACGATACATGGAACCTTTTAATGTAGCATGTAATATTACTTGCTGCCAAGTGAGTCTATAAAAGGAGAAGTATATTATTATTATTATTATTATTATTATTATTATTATTATTATTATTATTATTATTATTATTATTATTATTTAATTTTTAGACTGCCCTTCTCTAAATAGGTCTCAGGGCGGTTTACAACATAAATAGTTAAAACACAATAAAATCCCCATAAAAACCCCAATTAACATATAGAAGGAGAGCTATGGGATTAAAATCAGTACTGCTGGAAAGAACTAGGTTCTCTTTTCTTTTTTCCCCCTGCACTTTTTGTTGTTGTTGTTTATGCGACTGCTGATGAGTAAAGAAAATTTAAACAACTTAACTGCTACAAGATGCGAGCCGTACATGACAGGGCATGTCACCAGGAGATAACCACCCACTATGAAAGCTGACGATAAGGTGCACAAGCCGAAATCCAAATGCCTATGGGAACTGGGAAGTAACAGTGCCATGGCAGGTGCACACCCTGGAGTATGTGTGTTTTTCAAGCAGAATACATAACGTGATTGACTAGTAATACAGGAAAAAAAGAGAAGTTCTCAGCCATATGGGTGTTGTCAGATGTTGGCAAGACAGGGCTAGCTTTTGCTGTCCAGTTAGTTCACTTACTTCTTCTTTCTTTTGCCATCAAGTCAAAAGCTCACTTATGGCAGCTCCATAGGAAAAGAGACATTCAGAATTGGTTTGCTGTCCTCTGCCTCTGTGTTGTGACCTTGATTTTCCTTGGTGGTCTCCTGTCCAGATACTAGCCGGGGCCAACCCTGCTTAGCTTCCAAGATCTGACGAGATCGAGGCTTGCTTCCTTAGTCCTGATTCCTTACTAGAGAGCCAGTTTGGTGTAGTGGTTAGGAGCATGGACTTCTAATCTGGCATGCCGGATTCGATTCTGCACTCCCCCACATGCAGCCAGCTGGGTGATCTTGGGCTCGCTACAGCACTGATAAAACTGTTCTGACCAAGCAGAAATATCAGGGCTCTCTCAGCCTCACCCACCTCAGAGGGTGTCTGTTGGGGGGAGAGGCATGGGAAGGTGACTGTAAGCCGCTTTGAGCCTACTTCGGGTAGAGAAAAGCGGCATATAAGAATCAACTCTTCTTCTTCTTCTTCTTCTTTTAGTAGTGCTTCTGAATTGAGGAGATGTTCATCCTGATAGGACTCCTTCACTTTTTGAGTGGCATGATGAAATGCATGTCCACCACAGTTTAATTGCCAAAGGGAGAACTTCTGTACTGCCCTTGACTCCTAGAGCTAAAAGAAACATGTCCATCACTGCTGCCATTTTAAAGCTTCAAACAGGCCATTAAAAAAGGCTGGATTAAAAAAGGCAGTACAGCTGGATATCTTGTTCCTCACCCACATACCCTTTCGAGTATCAAAATGACCATAGGGGGGAACTTGAAAAAGCTGAGAGAAAAATGAGTGCTATCTTCTGCTGGGCTGCAGGATATTGGCCCTTTTAAGGCTTTAAAATGGTAGCAGCTTCCTAGTGCTGGACAGGATCCAATCTGGCCCTCTCTTCTGTAGGGACATTGCACATTCAGATGAAAAGTAGGCGGATAATGGCAAGTCACCTCTGTGTCTCTTGCTTTGAAAACCAGGAATGGGCACAAACCACATGACGGATCAAAATTTGTACCAACTTCTGTCCAAATCAGGGCTCAGGAGCCAACATGTGTCATACATTTGGTCTCTGAAGAAATCTCTCAGCTTTTGAAAAACAAAATCCACCCAGAAAAAAACAGTAGGGGTGGTGGTGGTGGTGATAGTGGGTGTTGTCCAGTTTTGGAAACACACAGCTTGACAGGTACTGCTGCCTGCCAATTATAGAGTTCCAATTTGTCGCAATAGAACTCAAAACCATATAAGTGTAGGATGAGTGTGTGGTCCCTTTGTTGGTGTTGTAGTTTTGGGCAGAGAGGGAGGACAGAAAGAGCTTTGCTGCTGGGTGTGGTGGGAGAAGATTACTTAGCTAATTTACTCAGTCAAGGGCTTTGGTTATCCTTATCCCATATGACATTGGAATGAGCTATTGATTGCCCCTACTTTAACAAAATTATCTTCTACTAAAGACAATGTAGTCCCCTATCTGATGGCGGATAGAGATCCAAGGAATATGCTGGCTGTTGCCAAATATCTCTCCTATGCATTTCATGTTCAGCTTCGCCAGGAGGAATATATTTTTAAAAGTCCTTTCCAATTTAAATGGAATTTAAAAGTACATTCTCCCTGATGAAATGCAAAACGCGTAAGGCTTATTCCACTCTTAAAGATCGTTTTCCTTTTGCACCATTTGTTTCTTTCTCCTTGACCGTTTATGCACTGGGAACTTCACTGCACCAGCTCCCGGGCAAGTGCACCGGGCCAAATGCTCCCCCGTGTGGGTACAGGAAGAGGTGGGGCAACCTGCCACGACTAAAACTCCAGCCTGCAGCCTGGCATAAAACCTCCAGTGCGTAAACGGTCCTTGTTTCTCCTCATCAAATATCTGCCATATTTTCCGTAAAGAAATAAAGGCTCCTTATTCGTCACTCAAGATCACAGGGTCAAAGGAGCTCGAAAGCAAGGAAAGAAATCCTATAACTACGTGAATGTATGTCTAAAAAGTGTGACGGTTGTAGGATCAGAAACAAAAAATCCTTTTTCGGTTTTTCTGTCTTGGGGCTGCAGGAAGGCTCCTAAAGTCAGCCTGCTGTCATGTCTTCAACTATCTGTTAATTTTGTTGCGGGTGTGAGAAGATACTTTCAAGCTACTCATAATGTTACTATGTTTTGCGAGTGGTGCAGATATTAACGGGACCTTCTTGTACTTTTCTTCCTGAAAATCAGCCTATCAAACTCGGAGACCATCTAAACAGCATTCTTCTTGGCTTGTGCGAAGATGTTGTTTATGCCCGCTTGTCTGTCCGAACCATCCTGGATGCCTGCAGCGCTCACGTACGGAATAGTAACTGCTCACCTTCCTTCTCATATGTGAAGCAGTTGGTGAAGCTTGTTCTGGGAAGTTTATCTGGGGTAAGTGCTTAAAAACACATGGGGCGAGAATTAAAATTGTTCAAGCTGATGGGAAACGACAAAGGAATTTATGTTATCCTCTCTGTCTTCCTTAAAAATCTATTTCTGGGAAAAATAAAAATGTCTTTTTTGCTGCCCTGAATGTTATGTCCCTTGGGGGTTATGTAGAACAGGGGTAGCTAGCCTGTGGTCCTCCAGATGTTCATGGGCTACAATTCCCATGAGCCCCTGCCAGCGTTTGCTGGCAGGGGCTCATGGGAATTGTAGCCCATGAACATCTGGAGGACCACAGGTTGACTACCCCTGATGTAGAATATTTTCGTGAACATTTTGACTGCGAAACTTTTATAGACTGATTACTTATCGTAATTGTGGGCCTTCTGTGCAAACTGAAGAAGGAGCGTGTCAGATTTATGTGATGGATTCCGTCTTTCTGCAAATGGACCGAATTTGTATAGAGGATTTTTACCCCACCCCCATTGCATGTATGCCCCCTGAAAAGACATTCTTGAGGATCATCGTAGGAGGTCATGGGAGTTGATAGACATTACACAAACACTCCCTCGTCTTTTTCAAACTTTTGAACATGGAAGAACCCTGGAAATATTTTTCAGGCTTTGAGGAACCCCAGGAGTGGTGACATGTCCCTTCAGAGAAATGGGTGCAGAAGTAAAATGTAGGAGACAGCCTATGAATTCATCAATCATTTACAATTTCCATTGTGGAGTAAGAGACTAGGCCTGTAGAGCAACAGGGGAAGTAGCTCTGCTGACATTTGATGTCAGCAACCATCCAAACATCTGGGAAAGGCCACGTAACCCCTGGGGAGTTCTCACATAACCCCAGGGTTTCCCAGAACTCTGGCTTGGAATCTCTTGTGTGAGTTTTTGCTCTGATTGTAGCATTTACTCCAGTTGCATAAGAGCTTGAGGGGGGCAGGGCTAGTGTTGATTTCCTCTTCTTGCTGCAGACTCCTGTGCTGCATCAAACGATGCAAACTCTCCCACTCTGTTTACAGAAACATTGAATCTTACCTTTTTGCCCCATTCATTATTCCAGAGAAGATTAAATATGTCTACATCACCAGGTCCCTGTCTCCCAAAATGGAATCTCAGCCAGAATATCTAGATCTGAGTCCAGTAGCAGTTTAGAGACCAATAAGATTTTCAGGGGTATAAGCGTTTAAGAGTTAAAACTGCCTAGGAATTCTTTTTCTTTCTTTCTTTCTTTCTTTCTTTCTTTCTTTCTTTCTTTCTTTCTTTCTTTCTTTCTTTCTTTCTTTCTTTCTTTCTTTCTTTCACTCTCTCTCTCTCCCTCCTTCCCTCCTTCCTTCCTATTGATTTTTTGTTCACATTTATATTCCACTGTTCCGATATATTTAATATAATAATTCATAAAACAATAAGACAATTTTTAAAACCCCTCCCTTTCATTCTTTCATGCTTTAGGATGCTTAGGGCTGATCCTACGTTGAGCAGGGGGTTGGACTAGATGGCCTGTTTGGCCCCTTCCAACTCTATGATTCTATGATTTCTATGATTCTGATCCAGCAAGGCTCTTCTCATGTCCTCAAGCAATCCTCCGGCATGTTGAGTCTCCCCAGTCCTAGTCCAGCAAGTAATATTCTCCTTATGTTATGCAAATCACATCATTGATCAGGTGCCATCCTGTGGCTGCCGATGTCATTTTAGACGCAGTCCATATAAAGAAACACAATTGTTTTCTTGTGGAAATGTCCCCAAAAGCAAACGAAACCAATAGGCAAAAAGTGGTATCTTCTTTACATTTATTAAATGCGGTCCTAGGTTATTTAAATGTTTTTCTAATGCACCTTTAATCTCCGTTATTTCCAAATCTAATTTTGTAATTTCATAATAAGACTGGTCAATAATTAACAACATTAAATCAAAAAAGCATTGTGTCAAAATTGAAGCCCATTTCTCTTTAAATCAGTGGTCCCCAAACTTTTTATCACCAGGGACCGGTCAACGCTTGACAATTTTACTGAGGCCGGGGGGGGGGGGGGTTAGACTTAAGGGACAGCTGTTCAAATCTTAATGGCCGCTTTTAGCAAATAGCCTGGAGCTGTGGCCCGGTACCGACTGATCCACAGCCCAGTACCGACTGATCTACGGACCGGGACCGGGACCGGGACCGGGACCGGGACCGGGACCGGGACCGGGACCCGTCTACAGACCGGGGACTGGGGATTGCTGCTAAAATAGGAAATTTTTAGATACTAAGACCCCTAGGGATCTGTTTGAGTTTTAAATACTCATTCAAATAAGCCGCATGTAAATGCGTTCTAATCTTCTTATTGCAATACACAAATTGGTCCCAGTCACTCAACTTGCCTCCCGTTGCCAAGATGAATGGGAGGTAACTGTTGTTGGATCCGTTCTTTCTCCTCAATAGAATATGAAAATCCAGATTGCCACAATGCCATCTCAAACGCAGTCCATATAAAGAAACACCGCTGGTTTCTCATAGAAATGTACCCAAAAGCAAATGAAACCAATAGGCAAAAAGTGGTAACTTCTGGAAATTTATTAAATGCAGTCCTAGGTTATTTAAATGTTTTTAACCAGAATGGGGTCCTGGGTATTCAATCCCGCTTTCTGTTTCTTCTGTTTCTTCTTCTGTGGTTGCAATTATGGTCTGTCTTCTCCTTACCAGTTGGGCTTGAGTCCTATGGATGTTACTTCTTTTCAGTCTTTCTAGTCATGGGTATTTTAGGACTGGCCTTTTTAATAAAATACCTCCCTGCTGTCTGTTGCTTGAATGGCATCTGGTTTTCGAGGGCTTCACATGCTTTTCCTTTCAGCAAATCCTGACTGGAGGCCAACAGAAATCTTTGGCTTTGTAAACTTTGCATTGCTTTTTCATCCCCTCGTTCCCCCTTGGAACTTCCTAGGTTGGCTTCAATTGGGCCTGCTCAGAATTCTTGCTGCTTAATTTGATGAATTGAAGCTGGGGTTGTAGCAATCCCCTTAAAGGAGGGCTTTTTCTTCTAGAGAAGACAGTTGATGACTGTTTGCTTCTTTCCTTTTTGTTTCCTGTTTTCACCCTTAGTGCCGATCTCATAACTGCACAGTTCTAGGATATAGGTCTTCCTAAAATATTAGCAATGAGCAATACTTTGGTTCTGGATTTGGATAGATGAATTCTGTCCCCTAAATATATGGAGGTAATTCATTTGATAACATCAGAGGGTTGTTCTCATTCCATAGCACTGCCCCCAGACTTACATTGGCACCAATTCACTGCAGATAAACTGGATTGAAATTTTGCCTGCAGCACCTTGCCTTTTAAAATTACACACTGGAGACATGCGGCTGATAAGATCAAATAATTGCACTTCTTACTGTTCTGTTTGCTTAAACTGGGGAATGATACAGACTCCCAAGTACAGTCAGGGGCCCAGGCCCATCAAACAAGAAGACGGCTGCACAAAGCCATGTGTCATGCTTATGTTGACACAGCCATGAGTCTTCGCAACATATAGCTCACCTGTAGCCTCCACAGCGTTACAGCTCATCTTCTGACTCACATAGCACAGTTTTTGTTGACCAGGTGAACAAAAGACTTAGTGGCCATTTTGCCCAAAGTTTGGCCATTTGGGGCAAAAACAAAGACCAAATTTTGGGCAAAAGTCCCTGTGATATTACAGTTAATGCTTAAATTTAAGTTTCCTTTAAAACCTGAGAACACATTGCTGAGTTTTTGTCCAGAAAAGCTGCCGCAACAAGCAAAGACCTTTTTTAAGCTACGACAGCAGCCAGAATAATTCTAGAAAGAGAATGGAAATTGTCAACCTTACCTTTGATATTGGCCTGGTTGGACAAACTTGCGGAGCTTTCAAAAATCGCTAAACTAACTAGTCAGGTCAACAGGAGATCAACGCAAGAATTTCAAGAACAATGAAATATTTCAAGAATAATCCAATATTATCTGGATTTCCTTAGCAAATAGAATTAAGGGTGAAGAACACTGAATCAAATTCCCTATGGTCCCATTGGGGAGGCCCCCATCTTTTGTATTCTTGCTGTATTTCTTATGTATTATTCTCTTTTCTATGATATATTATTAATAAAAATTTAATTAAAAATAAATTAAAGACTTAGTGGCTTAAATAGCAGAACAGTTCTAAGCAGGTCAACTCACGATACTACTCAGGTCTATTTGACGGGGCTTACTTAGGTTGCATAGTTGTATGGCCTATTCCAATTTGGTGGTAGTTCTGTATTTCTGCTGCCACCCACCCATGGCCTGCTGCTGACATTTCCTATGTATGTGGGAACAGTTGTTAGGCATAAACAAAACCCAAATTCCCCTGCTTGTGCAGGATGGAAAGGAAGCACAGGATGTGCACATATGTTTTCCTCCTTTGGAATTAATGAATAAAAGATTTGGGAAGACCCTGGTGTTTCCAGCCAGTAATACTGATGGTTTATCTAAGCAAAATGGGCAGAAGGATGAAAGGCTTCCTCTAAAATTGCAGCGCCTGACTTTGATAGCTCCAAGGCAGGTGAGTTCATGGAGATGTAGTCCTTCGGATCCCAGGCCAAGATTACGTGTTGACTGTATAATTTCAAAACTAGCAATTGTATGTAAACAGCCGCCATTGTGTAAATGTGCTGCTGCATTTGCACCAGTCTCCCAAACATCTTCCAGGGAAGACCCACAAAAAATTAGGGAGGCAGTTTGAGGTGAAAAGTGAGGGTGGGAGGAGGAGAAAGAACGGGCAGTTCTGGTGGGCTGGCCTTCTTTGGCGCATTTAAATACGGGAAAGGTAAGAAGCAGACCTAAGGGGCAGCCAGAGAAGGATGCAGGTGGAAGGGTGAAAAAGAAAGAAAATTACAGTCAAAAGGTACTTTCAATGTGAGGGAAGTGAGAGAGAAACCTGGAATGGTTGGGCAGGCATTGGAAACTGCAAGTGGGGAAGAGGGATGAAAACTTCACATTTAAGAAATAAATCCCCGTCTTGATAAGAAAGGACAGAAGGACCTGGGATTTGGAGGGAAGGGTAGAGAAGAGAGAAAAGATAAACTGAAACTTATTGAATGTGTGATAACATGACAGTGGTTCCTGTTGGCTGTCTTCTCGTAATCCTAGACATTAAGAAAAAGGGATGAGTGGAGCATAAACACTTCACACCCCTTTCAACTCTCTCATCCACCCATTTTTGCTCCTTATCAGCAACACCCATTTGGATACAGATAATGCCACCCCCACTTTACTCCTCCCCTCACAGTCAGGGTTCCCAGTTCTGAGTTGGGAAATTCCTGGAGACTTTCAGGGGGGAGCCAGGAGTAGGTGGGATTTGGAGCCGAGAGGGACCTTGGTATAATTCTTTGGAGTCTACCCTCCAAAGCAGCCATTTTCTCCAGGGGAAATGATCTCTGTTGCCGGGATCCAGGGAATCCCCGGATCCCACCTTGGGACTGGCACCCCTACTCACAGATCATTGTGAGGTGTCTGTCCTTCCTAAAAGAAATCAGCTCAGGAGATCAAATGCTCTCATGTGCCTGCCAAATGTTCCCTTGCCCTGAGGTCTTTGGGTATATCCAGTCTTTTCCTGATCCCACCCGCCCCCAGTCACTAGAGCAGGGGTTGTCAACCTGTGGTCCTCCAGATGTTCATGGACTACAATTCCCATGAGCCCCTGCCAGCACTGGCTGGCAGGGGCTCATGGGAATTGTAGTCCATGAACATCTGGAGGACCACAGGTTGACTACCCCTGCACTAGAGAGACAAAGCAGCTTTCCGTTGGCTACCTGGGGAGTGCATTTGTGTGTGAGGAACAGTTGTTTTGAATGTGCTGACCTTCCCCCCTCCCCACCCCAGTACTTTCCTGTAAACTTGCTAGCACCACAGATGCTTCAGGTGTGCATGATCTGTCCTTTCTACAGGTGGATCAGCTTTCCTGCATTGGGGACAGAAAGCAGCAGACTGATAGGAGCCAGGCCATCCGGGAGAGGCTGAGAGGAAAAGGTCTTCCCACAGGTAAATGTTTGGCAATTAAGGGAGTATTCCTGTCTGTGAAATTTTAGTCTGCGTTTTAATCTTCTGCCTTCCAGATAAATGTGGAGGTAAGCACTCCTCCTTACTTGCTGACTAGACTGACAGGTTTTTGCCTCAGAAGGCAGATTGTTGCACCTCTTTGGCCAGGTGCCACAAATTTATTATTTGGGGCCTTTATTTATAACCCACCTTTCTCTGAAATCAGACTCAACAATCCAGAAAAAACTAAACAAATGTCATGTAATTAAGTCGATAGGGCACTCTGAAAAGCCAGTTTGTGGAATTTCAACCGCGCAGAAGTCTTCAGGAAGGCTGTTCCCTAACACAGGAGTAGCCTTTGGAAGAAAGTTCTAGATCTAACATCCCTTAGGAGAAGGAGGAACCAGCTGGTGTTAGTCTGAGGAGTGAAGCTATTGCGCTGGTTGGTACTGAGGGCCCTTATAGAAGTGACAAGCATCCCTAAGTTTGCCTTGGGGATACAGTACCATTCTAACATGTGAGTTTTCAGATAGATAATGACTTTAAAGCAGGGGTAGTCAAACTGCGGCCCTCCAGATGTCCATGGACTACAATTCCCAGGAGCCCGCTGGCAGGGGCTCCTGGGAATTGTAGTCCATGGACATCTGGAGGGCCGCAGTTTGACTACCCCTGCTTTAAACTATGTTGTGGGGACCCAGTTTTGGTCAGGATCACCAAAGCATGCCTCTCCCCAGTTTCTGCCCCAGAAACTCCCCAGTTTCTGCCTCTCCCCAGTGCCCTTGTCCTTCCTGAAATCATATTGGGGGATGGGCAGAACAGTGCATGTGGGGGGGGCAAGATCCCCACCTCCCTCTGATCCTCAGTGGCCCCTACCAGAATTGGATGCCATTGGCACTGTTTAAAGTGAGTTATTGGCAGGGAACTCATGTTTTAAAATGGCAGCAAATCCCTAGGTGAAACCAGGGTGGGGGGGATGATTAGATGGGCCTTGAGAGAGCCAGAACTGCAAGCAAAAGTAAGAATGGTCTTGAAGAACAGCACTGCGTAGAGCGCTTTGCAGTAGGACTGGGATGGATAATACATGGAAATCTGGCCAGATTTTCTGGGCGGAAGTATGAGGTTTCTGAACTAGATGCATCTAGTACAAAGCCCTTTTTGCTACACCCTCAAACTGTTTCTCCAGCAAAAGAGATGAGCCTAAACCCACTCCCAAGCTCTTCCCCTATCAAATTTTTCTGACAGGGAAAATCTTACCCAATCAAGAGTAGACAGAACAATCACTTCCAGAGTTCTAGTTGATGGTAAGAACCTACAAGAAGCCATGTTGGATCAGGCCAGTGGCCCATCCAGTCCAACACTCTGTGTCACACAGGAGCAATCAGGAGATCCACCCAAGAGGCCAGGCCTGAATATACTTGGGGGGGGGGGGGTAAACAAACTCACAGTGAGTTTCTTAGCTTCTTCACCACTGTGTGTGTGTGTGTGGGGGGGGAGATGTGGACATTTATTAGCAGAGGTCTCCAGAGAGATAATGGCAAACCAACATAGTACATTACACAATATGTACTGCACTTCCATCCTAGACCGCCTTGTTCTCAGCTAACCGTATTTGCTATTATATCTAAAGTGGGCCACACTTAGGCTAGACCTTGCTCTTGGTAGAACTGACATCATAAGTTTGGTTTTGTGTACCGTCTGGCTTCTTGAGAGCCAGTTTGGTGTAGTGGTTAGGAGTGCAGACTTCTAATCTGGCATGCCGGGTTCGATTCTGCGCTCCCCCACATGCAACCAGCTGGGTGACCTTGGGCTCGCCACGGCACTGATAAAACTGTTCTGACCAAGCAGTGATATCAGGGCTCTCTCAGCCTCGCCCACCCCACAGGGTGTCTGTTGTGGGGAGAGGAAAGGGAAGGCAACTGTAAGCCACTTTGAGACTCCTTCAGGTAGGGAACAGCGGCATATAAGAACCAACTCTTCTTCTTCTTCTTTAACAAAGTATTATGAAGATGGAACAGCCAGTAAAAGCAGAATAGGTTTAGTTGTTAAGATAGTGTAACGCTCAAAACGCTGGGATTTACAATGAGCATCTACAGGCTTATGACAAGCTTCTTAGACAAATATTCCATATTAAGAATAGTTTAACCTCTTTTCTCTTTTCTTCCCGAGGCAAGCTGTGTTAAAATATTTAGCTAATTATTGATAGCACGCTCACTACAATAGCACCTGCAGGTTTGAATGACAAAACTGTGGTGGGGATGGCGCTGTTAAATTCGTGCAGGTGTTCAAAGGACTATAAATAATGTAAACAGCACTTAATACTTTAATTGTTCAGATATACGGTGTTGTGAAAGTCGCATGAGAAACTCCATAAATAAATTCCCTCGAAGCATAATAAAACAAATGAGCCAGGGGATTAAAGAACTAAGGGTGAGCATTGAAAAAATAAATAGAGTCATCAGGAAATAAGGAGAGTGTGACCTTATAACGTGTAAAACCATTGACATTCCCGAAATTATTCTGAAGAACCTGGTCTGATTTTTGAGGCTGTAGTGCAGCAGCGTTAGCGAAGGCAATTGATTAGGTGTTACATAACAGCATGTCGTCAATGTGCTTGATCTTTGACAGTTTGGGAATAATGGCTATATTTATCTCTCCGAGAGAATTGTGTTCCATCCCTTTAATGCAACCCCTTCACCCTTGTCATTTGTTTCCACGTAGAAGCAAAACATTTTCATGCCCATGCATATAAGCTTCCCTCAAAGTTTCCATCCCTGCTAGCCGTAATTGGAGCACTGCATCGGAACAAAGTTCAAGGAAAACCCAACAATTCTTAGTATTGCCTGGCTGAATTAATGCGGATGAATCTGTTGGGACATTTTGTTAGGGGTGTGGGCAGGGTTTTATGAAGAAATTGCATTTTTTAATCCTGTGAGAGGAACGTGAGAGAGCTAAAGATGAGACAGCCAATGTAGCCTGTAGGATTCCTTCCTTCCTTCCTTCCTTCCTTCCTTCCTTCCTTCCTTCCTTCCTTCCTTCCTTCCTTCCTTCCTTCCTTCCTTCCTTCCTTCCTTCCTTCCTTCCTTCCTTCCTTCCTTCCTTCCTTCCTTAGCATACCAAGTGTGTATCCTGATTCCAGGCAGCCACATTCTGTGTCCAGCAAAAGAATTCTGCACAGGATAGTGTCAAAGAGGCCTTAAGCCTGTGGCCTGAAAGGGTTTTTTTCTTTTTCTTTTTAATTCATCTGTGTCCTTTAGCATTCAGCTTGATGAGCAGTTCTGAAGAACTGGAAAGAAGCTTGCCTGCTACATGGTGTTATTTTCGCTGGACAAAATTAAAGTCATTCCATGGCTGGTTTTCAAACTATTATTGTAGAGCCCCAGCTTCTAATTCCCGCCTTGGGTCATTTAGGACTAAACAACAAGATACGTGTAGTTCCCTGGGCCCAACTTACTTTCCCTGCATCTGCTGTTCATTTAAAAAAGTGGCAGGAGCCCAACATGGCTTGGAAGGGAAGCCTGGGGGAAGGAAGGGCTCCTGCCTCCCCACCCACACCCTTTCCCAAAGCCAAAACTGCCCAAGCAGAGAGAGTTCACGCAGTTCTAAAATTGGGGAGATAGCCCCCCCCCCTGAGTTCTTTTGCCTTGGGAAAGTGGGCTAGGGGATGGGGGAGGCAGACGTTTTGCTGCTGGTCACCTTGGCCACTGACCTCCTGGGCACAAGGGCAACTTGGGTAATCACAAGTCCCGAAACATCGAACCTGATCTTGGTTGCATCCAGCCGCTGTTGGATATGATGTCACCCTACTTTATTTTTATTCATTGATTTTCACATTTATACCCCCACCCTTCTCCAGAGGCTCAGGGCAGCTTACAAAATGTGAAACATGTGACATTAATAAATAGATTTTTAAAGCTCTAAAATTCATTAATTAAGTTTAAAATCCATCCTGTCTATTCCACCTTCAGATCTCCTCCTCTTTGCAGGAATTACAGAATCACAGAATCATAGAGTTGGAAGGGGCCAGACAGGCCATCTAGTCCAACCCCCTGCTCAATGCAGGATCAGCCTAAAGCATCCAGGAGAAGTATCTGTCCAGCCGCTGCTTATAGAATCATAGAGTTGGAAGGGGCCATACGGCAATCTAGTCCAACCCCCCTGCTCAACACAGGATCAGCCCAAAGCATCCTAAAGCAATTAGGATTTTGCAATTAGACGGTTGCAAAATTGGGGATGGGGCATATAAGGCCTTAGAGACCTTGAATGGGGTGAATCATCAAGCAAGGAGGCCAGCATCTTGATGTTATTTCTAGGTCTCAACCACAAGTCGGGCCTTCAGTGCAGACAGGAAAATCCAGGAGATCAGTGATCACATAGGCACACGGTTCAGTGATGTCTGGAAACTGATTCTATCTGCATAGCACCTTCCTGGATTTTGCTTCTTGCTTTTAATGAAAGGTCTAACAGAAACAATTTCCCTAACATGCATTCCAACCAGGGTTACGTACCTCCAGGTGGCACCTGAAGATCTCTTGCTATTACAGTTGATCTCCTGACTACCAGGATCCGTTTCCCTGGAGGAAACAGCTCCTTTAGAGAATGGATTCTATGACATAATAACCTGCTTAGGTCCCTCTCCTTCCCAAACATTGCCCACACCAGGCTCCACCCCCCAAATCTCCATGTACTTCTCAACCCAGAGCTGGCAGCCC
Organism: Paroedura picta; assembly: GCF_049243985.1. NCBI lineage: Eukaryota > Metazoa > Chordata > Lepidosauria > Squamata > Gekkonidae > Paroedura > Paroedura picta. The sequence continues at coordinate 77,432,893 of NC_135378.1, read as the reverse complement.
TACTTCAAAGCCTCCTTTCCCAGCATCATGACCAAGAAACAGAACCTGGGACGGGGTAATAGGCAGAGGAGCTGATCAGCATAGTTCAAAGGGCTGTGCTTGACCCCCAATTGGAATAGGGCTGCAGTTTTTTAGATCTTTGAGCACTCCTTCCTGACCCCAAAGTGGCAAGCGGTATTACCCCGGGCATAGAAGAAAGTGCGCCAAGAGCCAACGACATCCCTCCCTGCCCTCCCGCACATGCTCTGCCTAAACTCATAGTGAGTCACAGGATCGGCATTGCTGTCAGATGGCCAACCTCGCCTCTGCTTAAAAACCTCCAAGGAAGGAGAGCCCACCAGCTCCCGAGGGAGCCAGTAATTGTTTGGAATTGTGTTTGCCTGCAAGTACCTGGCCAACATTTTTTTTTAAAGCAAGGCTCATTTTCCAATTGTATAGTTTCCACAGCTAATAACATAGATGTATCTGCCCTGGGTACAACTGCCCATCTTCAGGATCAATTCTTCTCATTCCAGGAAGAAGTTCAGCCGTTGATGCTCCGGACACTCAGAAGAGGCAGTTCTCCCAACTGGCTTCGTTTAACAAGGGACTTAGCAAGTCGACCGGGGTGTTATCCATCCGAGGCTCACAAGACGAAGAAGAGTTTTGCCAAGGCCTCTCCTCCAGTTACCACTCTGGCCACGAAGATGCCACAGATACTTGCTGCCCCTACCGGTGTAGAGCTGCAGACTTGGAAAGGAAAGGCAATGTCGGCGCCGATGCCCGTCCCAAACGGAAAGTTTGGGCTTCCTCTTCAGACTTGCTGTCCACGACGGACTCCGTGACTGAGAGGGACCGCGCTGGGGATTGTCACAGGCACCGTTACCACCACGCAGAGACAGTCGCGGCACGGACGTCAGCAGCCGCTAGAAGCAAGGAGGGGAGATACTCCGACGGGAGCCTAGCCCTTGACCTCTTTGGTCCTCAGAAACTAGACCAGGTGCGCCACGGGCCAGAGTCCTCCACCTCTGTGGCCATTTCAAGTGCCTTCGACAGGATCCGAGAGAGGCAGAGAAAACTGCAGCAGCTGAGGCAAGCCATGGAGGCGGAAGGTCAGTGGGTTTTCCCAGATGACACATTCAGTTTTATTTCATTAAGTTTGTTAGCCTGTTCTCAGAATGGCAAAGGAGTAGATGGTGGAGTTTTCCAAAAATGTGGGAGTACAGAGTTCAAGAATCCTAAAATCATTAAGACGTGACAGTTGGATGGGCAAATAATTAAAGGGCCAAAGTTCACTTATTGAACTCCTTGGGAGAGGGGGTGTTTGAACCCGGGTCTACACAGCCTGATTTTCAATGCTTTTAACTACAGCAGGGGTAGTCAACCTGTGGTCCTCCAGATGTTCATGGACTACAATTCCCATGAGCCCCTGCCGGCTACAGGACTGCGCCGGCCGTGGTTTTGTTGCTAATTGTCTGACTTCAAATCTAGCCATGCGTAATACCAACCGATCTTAGTTTGGTCTAGCCAATTTTGCCTTTACATTCGTATTACAAAGCAATTTAGCTTCTCCAAGAGTGTGAGCCGGAAGTCGTCGACTCCTATATGAACTCATGAGGTGGCTTAACACAATCAGGTGTTCTTTGTTCCCTGTCTATAATATGGAGGTAATGTCCGTTTTCAATGGAAAACAACTTTCCTCAGTGGGAAGTCCTCCAGTTCAGGGGTAGTCAACCTGTGGTCCTCCAGATGTCCATGGACTACAATTCCCATGAGCCCATGCCTGCAAATACTGGCAGGGGCCCATGGGAGTTGTAGTCCATGGTCATCTGTAGAACCACAGGTTGACTACCCCTGTTCCAGTTAGTCAGTGTTCATAATGCAATGGATCACTATCCAACAGCTTGTTTTAAACCTTCTTAGTAATCATATACAAATGGCCAACGGCTCTTGACAGTACGGGAAGAACGTGTAAATTACTACTAGTAATTATTTCCATGGAAAATGGACATTACCATTATGCCGTTCTGGTAGAAGTCCTGACAAATAAAGAACAAGCAAAGAAAGAACACACAAGAAGAGGCTGCTCTTGTTTTTGATTTCATAAGGTTGATTGTTTGCCTTATGATAGGTTTCTTGTTCTGTTCTAGTATTCACTTTGAAACCGTCCTGTTTTGCTCCTGTTATAATACGGAGGTGACGGTATTGACTGAACTCACAGGGATGTTGCAAAGATTACCGAGAGAGCATAAGAAAAGTGATTTGGATATGCAAAAGTGCTGTATAAAAGCAGAGTATTGTTTAGGTCTCTAACTCAGGCTTTCTCAGTGTTCTTACCATTGAGAAGCCCCTGAAACATTCTTCAGGCTTCGAGAAACCCCAGAAGTGGTTGTGATTGTGCAGAATATGGCTGGGAAGCATAATGTGTACTTGCCCACCCAGGGTCCCCTCCCCTTCCCACTTCCTCCAGGCCCATCACTGGCCATTTGGGGGTCAACATATCCACATATGGTCATATCACCCGATAAATGTTCAACAAATTTTTAAAATATATTAAAAATTAATTAATTCCCACCTATTCGGAAAACCCTACCAGGGACTGTCAAGAAACCCCAGGGTTTCACAAAACCCTGGTTGAGAAAGCCTACTCTAATTAATGAAGCCAGTCCTGTCCGGTCAACCCCGCCCTTTCCCCTCTCCCCTGAGCTAGAATTAGAATGACTAGGCAGCAGTGGCCATTGTGTGGTTTGCTCCCCTTTCTCTATGTATTGTGGCAATGGGCCCCTGGGGAGATGGTCCCTTTTCTGCATTAAAAATTTGGGAAATGGTTTCATTTTCTGTCCTTCATTGTGAACTTCGACTCGCCAAAAATTCATGCTTAGTCTTTAAGGAAGAAGCAGAACAGTTGGTTTTTATACCCCACTTTTCACTACTCCAATGAGTCTCAAAGCAGCCTACAATCGCCTTCCCTTCCTTTCCCCACCCTGTGATGTCAGTGGGGCTGCGAGAGTTCTGAGAGAACCCCACAGTTCAAACAGGACTCTGGTTAGCCCAAGGTCACCCTGCTGGCTGCATGTGGAGGAGCGGGGAATCAAACCTGGCTCTCCAGATTACAGGCTGCAGCTCTTCACCATACGAAGCTGGCAGAGGCAGGTGAGCTAGAATTAATAGGACTCAGACCAGTGGCCAACTGGCCACCATTCACTTTGCTGTTTTTGCTCCCGGTATTGTGGCAGTAGAGCACCAGAAAGAGTCCATTGCATGGCCATCTTACCACTGTTTGCCTCTCTCTTGAGACAGCTATTAATGTAAATTTCCTCCGTCATTTTGTGCACGTGTAGTTTGTGAAACTAAGGAGACAACCACGCCCAGTATTTAGGGCGAGGCAAGAGAATCTTACTCTTTAAAAGTTTGACGTGTATGTGTGTTTTGTGACTAAACTTACAAAGGCTTAGCCCAACCTTCTGATGAGCAACAATTTGATCATTCCTAACTCACACAAGTTTGGGAATGCCAAAAGCACACGCTCACGTCTTTTACCCCGAAACCCTTCCTGATTTTTGCAAGTGTCTGGAAGTGCAAACCGAAATCAGGCCTAGATCTGCTGGCTCTTCCTGTTGGAACAAGCTTGCCGTGAGCATGCAGCCGTGGTTATGGATTTAGTCTACACTATCCACAATTAAATCCCTGACTCCAGTTCCATTGTAAATACAGTGCTTGAGATATTTAACATACGTTATAGCTTTTAAAAATAGCCAGTTTATCACTGTGTAATGTGTAGTGTATTCCCAGTACAATACACTAGCAAGAGAGGGAAGAATTGGGACATGAAAGGGAAACACATTGCTGTAATTTTAATCTTTGCCAACTCTAGAAAGATACTCCCAACCTCTGTCCATTGCTGAATTAGCCATGCTTTAAAATACTCCGTCATCATGGTGTCTACCCAATTCCCCTCCTCTCCCAGTCACTGCATGGTGATATGGGGTTGCCAGCTCTGGGCTGACAAATATCTGGAAACTTTTGGGGTGGAACAGGGAATGGGCAGAATTTGGGGCAGGGAGGAACCTCAATCTGGTCTAGTCCTATGGAAGCCACTCTCCAAAGCAGTAATTTTCTCCAGGGGAACTGATCCCTGTCACCTGGAGATGAGCTGTAAATCCAGGGAATCCCCAGGTCCCACTTGGGGACTGGCATCCCTATGGGGAAAGTTAAGTCCTCATCGTCAGACCAGAAAAGACACAATATGATTCTTAGAGCTATTATATGCCTGATTGTATATCTAGAGCAGGGGTAGTCAACCTGTGGTCCTCCAGATGTTCATGGACTGCAGTTCTCATCTGGAGGACCAGAGGTTGACTACCCCTGATCTAGAGGATACGATCTGTTCTTATGGCTTAAGTGATGGTTGGGGCCTACATTTGAATGTCATGGCCCGTTGGAGCTTGTTCAAACTGGGAAGCGTTCAATGAAGCCAGAGCAGCAGGGAGGGGGCCACGCAAGCACAGCAAGCAGGGTTAGTGCCAATGCCAAGGGGCCTCTGTTTAATTAGCGCTTGTTGTGATGTCTGAGTGCAGCTGGTAGCCAAAGCAAGGAGCTTCTTTTTCACAAATAACGTTTGGCTGGATGCTTCTGCGGGATGCAGAGTCAGGCGCTCAGACCCTCCCCTCAAAACTTGGCTGTCGTCCCAGTTTCTGCGGCAGACTTCATCCCTTTGTGTCACGTCATCTGGTGCATTCTAATGTGCGGTGAGAGCCAGGTTGGCCCGACGGATGTTGTCAGACTGGGCCCCACGGAGGGCATTGACTTTGTGTTCCGATTTGGGCAGGCCTCGGCTCCTCTTCCGCAGAATGACCTAGTTGTACTTGCCACGCTGAAACCAAAACAGTTCTCTGCATGGAGAAAAGTGGAGTGCCTTATCGTGTCTATTGCAAACAGGTTTGCTTATCGGTGATAATTTTGTACAGTCTATTCCGCATCAGCTAGTTGAAAGGTGGGGCAAATGCCTGTGCAGAGAATTAGAGCCCTGGTGGAGATGAGCCTTTGGCAGTTGTGGAGCGAGAGCAGGGGTAGTCAAACTGCGGCCCTCCAGATGTCCATGGACTACAATTCCCAGGAGCCCCTGCCAGCATTCGCTGGCAGGGGGCTCCTGGGAATTGTAGTCCATGGACATCTGGAGGGCCGCAGTTTGACTACCCCTGGTTTAGAGCCATGGAAGGAACTGAGCATGGTCATTATGACAGCTTCCCAGACAACATTCCCGTCGGTCTTACCCCTGGAAGGCTTTATAACCATTCCAGGTCAGGAAGAGCCAATAGCCTGGGTGGGAGGGGCCAGTCCAAACCTAGACACCCTTTATTGTCTGGACAGTGGATTGCATCCTATAGATCAGGGGTAGTCAACCTGTGGTCCTCCAAATGTTCATGGACTACAATTCCCATGAGCCCTTGCCAGCGTTTGCTGGCAGGGGCTCATGGGAATTATAGTCCACGAACATCTGGAGGACCACAGGTTGACTACCCCTGCTATAGAACATTTCAACTTGGGCAAGAACCCTTACAACAGTGTAAATGAAAAGTTATCGCAGGAAGCCTTTGTGCTAGGGCAACTAGACTCATGTTTCCTCTTGCACAAGATACAGGGACTTGTAGTTTAATGACATCCACCCTTGGCTGATAATGACTTTCTTCTACAGAATCGTCTCGCAACTCCAGATTGCATTGTAATGACTACATCAATAGCCTTTTACCTTTTCATCTTTTGTACACAGCAACCCTGACTGGAAGTAAAAAGAAATCAATGCTTGTTCTTATAGTAATTCTTTCTCAATGTCTCGAAGAGACTGAGCTTCCTTAAGTCAAACTTCTCATCCGCTATAGGATGGCGGGACCCAGCCTGCAGTTTCAGCCTGGAGTCGTGGTGGGTCACCACTCAAAGCAGTAGATCCATGGGTTCTCATGTAGCTCGTTGCCACTGGCAGATCTGCTTGGTCCACTGCTTGGCCATAAAACAGAAATCCTCTGTCTACTGCCAAATATATTCATCTGCTTCATGGTCACCCCCCTGTAACTGCACTTGCTGATATTTAAGCCTGGTTTAAATGACCTAGGTTAGCTCTGTTTCTTCAGATCTCAGAAGCCAAGGAGGGTCAGCCATGGTTATAGTATTTCGCTGGGAGGCCACCGAGGAAGTCTAGGTTTGCAGTACAGAGACAGAGAATGGCAAACCTATCTTTGAACATTGCTTGCTTCGAAAATCCTTCAGGGTCACATAATTTGTCACTTTCCCCTTTCTGCCTCTCCGGCTCTTCTTTCTCCCACCCCGTCTCAAGGGATATAAATATCCTTCATACCCTTTCTCATGGAGAATTGTATGTTTCCAGATCTTTTGGCCTGGGGAGCTGTTCTTTTCCTTTTCCGGCTGGTGACAGAGGAATCTGTATAAATTTTTGGATACCGTACAATTATATAAATCAGTGGAGATTAAAAGATGATACACTAAATGGATAAAATGTCGAATTGGAGCCAGCTAGCTTTTCCACCGGTGGAAAGGGGAGGGAGAGGAGTCTCTGATCACCAAAAATGATGTTTTCATGAGTTCTGCATGGACAAAACTATGCAGGAGGGGGCTGTAATAAGGTGGGTAACTGGCCTAGAGGGAGCAAAAAGCTAGCTAGAGCCATCCAATCCCTTGGCTGTCTGGAGGAGTTTGTTTTGATTTTGTTTCCCAGGATGCAGAATTCTACACTGTATAACAATATCTGCCCTTGTGTGGTACTGGAATTGAACTGTGGCCTCCACACAACCTTGCCTAATTTCTACAGCGGCTACAAGGACAAAGGAGAAATTTTTGCAAAACTCTACTAGGGGCCAAAGTAAACAAGAGATCCAGGATCTGTAGCTAATGAGGGACCTGCTTTGTAGAGAGGGGTAGGGAGAGAGGTTTTATCTCTTTTCTTCTAAGCCTCTTCCATAATTTAATGTGTGCCTGCATAGTTAGTTTTGTCTAAGAGGGAAAAAGAGATATATACATGGGTGAAGCTGACTCGCTCTATACCTCCCTGCTTATCCAACTGCAACTCTGAAGGGTGTTTTTTAAGTTCTGGAAGAAGCCTGGGAAGGGGGGAAAATGAACCCAGTGACCTTTCACCTATCTTGAAAACTGCTGCTTGAGGCTGCTAATTAGTTTTGCTTTTTTTTAAATCCATAGAAGGATCTAAGAATGGATCTTTGTTCATTTTGGCCCTTTGATTCTTGTTGTTGTTATGTGCGAAGTCGTGTCCGACCCATCGCGACCCCATGGACAATGATCCTCCAGGCCTTCCTGTCCTCTACCATTCCCCGGAGTCCATTTAAGTTTGCACCTACTGCTTCAGTGACTCCATCCAGCCACCTCATTCTCTGTCGTCCCCTTCTTCTTTTGCCCTCGATCGCTCCCAGCATTAGGCTCTTCTCCAGGGAGTCCTTCCTTCTCATGAGGTGGCCAAAGTATTTGAGTTTCATCTTCAGGATCTGGCCTTCTAAGGAGCAGTCAGGGCTGATCTCCTCTAGGACTGACCGGTTTGTTCGCCTTGCAGTCCAAGGGACTCGCAAGAGTCTTCTCCAGCACCAGAGTTCAAAAGCCTCAATTCTTTGACGCTCGGCCTTCCTTATGGTCCAACTTTCGCAGCCATACATTGCAACTGGGAATACCATAGCCTTGACTAAACGCACTTTTGTTGGCAGGGTGATGTCTCTGCTTTTTAGGATGCTGTCTAGATTTGCCATAGCTTTTCTCCCCAGGAGCAAGCGTCTTTTAATTTCTTTGCTGCAGTCCCCATCTGCAGTGATCTTGGAGCCCAGGAAAATAAAATCTGTCACTATCTCCATTTCTTCCCCATCTATTTGCCATGAATTGAGAGGGCCGGATGCCATGATCTTTGTTTTCTTGATGTTGAGTTTCAAGCCAACTTTTGCACTCTCCTCCTTCACCCGCATCAACAGGCTCTTTAGTTCCTCTTCACTTTCTGCCATTAGAGTGGTATCATCTGCATATCTGAGGTTGTTGATATTTCTCCCTGCAATCTTGATCCCAATTTGTGACTCCTCTAATCCCGCATTTCTCATGATGTGTTCTGCATACAAGTTAAATAGGCAAGGCGACAGTATACAGCCTTGCCGGACTCCTTTCTCAATTTTGAACCAGTCAGTGATTCCATGTTCAGTTCTCACTGTGGCTTCTTGACCTGCATATAAATATCTCAAGAGACAAATAAGATGCTCTGGTATTCCCATCTCTTTAAGAACTTGCCACAATTTGTTGTGCTCCACACAATCAAAGGCTTTAGCATAGTCAATGAAGCAGAAGTAGACGTTCTTCTGGTACTCCCTAGCTTTCTCCATGATCCAGCGTATGTTGGCAATTTGATCTCTAGTTCCTCTGCCTCTTCGAAATCCTGCCTGTACTTCTGGAAGTTCTCGGTCCACATATTGCTGGAGCCTAGCTTGTAGGATTTTGAGCATAACTTTGCTAGCATGAGAAATTAGTGCAATGGTGCGGTAGTTTGAACATTCTTTGGCATTGCCCTTCTTTGGGATTGGAATGTAAACTGACCTTTTCCAATCCTGTGGCCATTGTTGAGTTTTCCAAATTTGCTGGCATATTGAGTGTAGCACTTTTACTGCATCGTCTTTTAAGATTTTGAATAGTTCAACTGGAATGCTGTCACCACCACTAGCTTTATTGTTGCTCAGACTTCCTAAGGCCCATTTGACTTCACATTCCAGGATGTCTGGCTCCAGGTCAGTAACTACCCCACTGTGGTCATCAGGGATGTTAAGCTCGCTCTTGTATAGTTGTTCTGTATAATTTTGCCACCTTTGTTTAATCTCTTCTGCTTCTGTGAGGTCCCTACCATTTTGGTCCCTTATCATACCCAACTTTGCATGAAACGTTCTCTTCATATCTCCAATTTTCTTGAAAAGATCTCTGGTCCTCCCCATTCTATTGTTTTCTTCTATTTGTTTGCACTGTTCATTTAAGAAGGCATTCTTATCTCTTCTAGCTTTTCTCTGGAATTCTGCATTCAATTGGGTGTATCTTTCTCTTTCTCCCTTGCCTTTCACTTCCCTTCTCTCCTTAGCTATTTGTAAAGCTTCCTCAGACAGCCATTTTGATTTCTTGCATTTCTTTTTCTTTGGGATGGTTTTAGTTGCTACCTCTTGTACAATGTTGCGAACCTCAGTCCATAGTTCTTCAGGCACTCTGTCTATCAGATCTAATTCCTTAAATCTATTTGTCACCTCTACTGTGTATTCGTCGGGGATATGATTTAGTTCATACCTGAGTGGCCTAGTGCTTTTCCCTACTTTCTTCAATTTAAGCCTAAATTTTGCAACAAGAAGCTCATGATCTGAACCACAATCAGCTCCTGGTCTTGTTTTTATTGACTGGATAGAACTTTTCCATCTTTGGCTGCAGAGCATATAGTCAATCTGATTTCTGTGTTGACCGTCTGGTGATGTCCATGTGTAGAGTCGTCTCTTGGGTTGTTGGAAAAGAGTGTTTGCTATGACCATTGTATTCTCTTGACAAAATTCTACCAGCCTGTGCCCTGCTTCATTTTGTACTCCAAGGCCAAACTTGCCTGTTATCCCGGTTATCTTTTGGCTTCCTACTTTAGCATTCCAATCCCCCATGATGATAAGCACATCATTTTTTGGCGTTGCTTCTAGAAGGTGTTGTAGGGCTTCATAGAACTGATCAACTTCATCCTCTTCAGCAGCAGTGGTTGGGGCATAGACCTGGATCACTGTGATGTTGAATGGTTTGCCTTGGATTCGAACTGAGATCATTCTGTCATTTTGGGGATTGTATCCCAAGACTGCTTTTCCTACTCTCTTATTGATTATGAAGGCTACTCCATTTCTTCTGCGAGATTCTTGTCCACAGTAGTATACCTGATGATCATCTGAATTAAATTCACCCATTCCTGTCCATTTTAGTTCACTGATTCCTAAAATGTCGATGTTCAGTCTTGTCATTTCTTGTTTGACCACGTCCAGCTTACCTTGATTCATGGATCTGACGTTCCAGGTTCCTATGGAATAAAAATCTTTACAGCATCGGACTGTCTTTTCGCCACCAGTTACTTCCACAACTGAGCGTCCTTTCGGCTTTGGCCCAGTCGCTTCATTCATTCTGGCTCTACTCGTACTAGCCGTCTGCTCATCCCCAGTAGCATATTTGACACCTTCCGACCTGAGGGGCTCATCTTCCAGCGTCATATCGTTATGCCTATTGGAACTGTCCATAGAGTTTTCATGGCAAAGATACTGGAGTGGTTTGCCATTTCCTTCTCCAGTGGATCACCTTTTGTCAGAGCTCTCAGCTATGACCTGTCCGTCTTGGGTGGCCCTGCACGGTATAGCTCATAGCTTCACTGAACTACGCAAGCCCCCTTGCCACAACAAGGCAGCGATCCTTGAAGGGGGCCCTTTGATTCTATTGCCATGTAAATGATGCTAGGGGTACGGTCTCTATACCAATCTCTGGTCTCTTCATTTTGTTTGTTTTCTTCTGTCTGAAAAAAAGCCTCCAAAATAAGGGCCGACTTTGAGGACTATATTTATCAAATATGATAACTGCTCCTATTGTGTTGTAATTCATTTCTGTAAATATGTTTTTAATTAGATCTAACATGCCAAGCTTTCTTGCAGTCAGGTCTGCGGAGGCCCACCAAACAGGGGTTGAGTTGTCCTCTACAGTCCTAGCAACTTGTCTGAATTTAGCCCCAAATCATCCCCAAATATGAATTTATATTTGCCCTTATTCTTTGTGGCTTTTGCAAGCTTAAGAATAATGTCATCCAAGTCGTATCAGTAGTGGAGTTTGATCCATATTGAGCAGGGGATGGGACTAGATGGTCTGTATAACTTTTTCCAACTTTATGATTAATCCAAGGGTCATCAAGAACCAACATCATTGTCCACCCCCAAACAGCCCATCTAGGTATTGGTTTGGAGCCATACGTCAACAGGACTTTAGGTAGCATTTTGCCCTACAAAATACAGCATCCTGTGTCATAGCTGTGTATGTGTTCTTGGACTCTCTGTACACCCCTGCTTGCATATGGACCTACCTTCGCTTTTTTTCCCTATAAACTGCTGGTCATTTTGCTGCTGCTTCTGTGGGCTTCTTTATGTTGGGACTGGTAATATTGCCTTCCCCCAAATTCTCTATCCCCTCCCCCTCCCTAATTTTCTCTTACCTAGCCTTGTGTGTGTTTTTCTGTGTGTGTGTGTGTGTGTGTGTGTGTGTGGCTTATACCCCTTTATTTCCCCTCAATAAACTTTCCAGTTTAACGTCTGACTAGTTATTTTGAGAGTTTTCTAAAGTAACAATTCCCATAAATGTTAGTGGAGATCTCAGTTACCCACCTCTCACAACATCTCCTTTAAGCTACTTTCCCCAATCTTATTAGGAGACCATCTTTTTGGGGACACTCTGAAGTGGCATGGTATGGGAGGGGTCCAGGTTGTATTTTCAGCTCCTACTCTTCTTTCTGGCCTACATGAGGCAGAGATTCCATAGTAGTAGTAAAGGCAGTGGGAGGGAGAAAAAGGAGGGCTAAGAGTGCAGGTAGTGATGTCACTGCTGGCAGGGGGTGTGGCCAGCTGACATCACTTCCGGGGCTCCTCCAAGCCTGAAAAATTATTTCACGGGGTCCTCCATGGTCAAAAGGTTGAAAAAGGCTGCCCTTAGGCCTTAAACCGTGTCAAGTTAAAGAGAACCCATGGTATTTTAGTAATTCTTAGCGATTGTTTAAAATGTTGAGTTAAATTGTAATTCGCTGAACTTGTGCATAAATCCAGCTGTTTACTTCCACATACTAATTTGCTTCTTTTGGTGCCGTTTTAGAAGGGAAGTCCTGGTTCTTTTTATGCTTCTGTGTTGCTTCTTGCAAGAACAAACACGGCACCATGCACACAGTTCTTTGGTTGCTTGACATAATCTCTGTGCTTCAGATATATAATTTTATAAATCCAGTGTTCTCCAGATCAGGTTTTCATGTGGTTTGTGTGGTGTTTTGTCAGGTCATGGCAATACCCAAAACATAGTGTTTTGCTGAATTTGAACAGACTTTGGGGCACTGCTCACTGTTGCAAGAGAGGTTGTGGAAGAACATGTGCAAATTGTTTTTCAGGGGAAACCTCTTGCTGTTCCAGGTTGCAGGATTTCGGCATGATCTTTGTCCCTTCCTCCTTTCCTTCTTTCAAAGTCCTTGACAACAGCAGTATTGGAGCATCTCTGACGAGATTGGGCTAGTCTACGCCAGGGGTAGTCAACCTGTGGTCTTCCAGATGTCCATGGACTACAATTGGGGCTCATGGGAATTGTAGTCCATGGACATCTGGAGGACCACAGGTTGACTACCCCTGGTCTACGTTATACAGGTCCCTGCAAAGCATTGGACTGTTCATCAAAAAGGCATTTGTTAAGAGTCCCTTTGTACCTGCCGGGTTCAAAGTTGTACTTGAGTCTGATGCAAAGGTAGCCCATGAAAAGGGCAGTTGTGAATCTGACTACAGAGAATGCATGTTTACACACATCGAAGTAAGGGCTCACTACAGAGATCTGAATTCTTCTGCAGCAGCTGAGTTGGTTGTGGCTCAGAGGGCATGCTTTGCATACTGAAGGTCTCTTCTTCAGTCCTTGGTGTCTTCGGATTAAGCACAACATGTGCTGAGATAGATCTTATTTTGCTTGGTGGTATGATGTAAGCACGGGGTTAGTGTGCCGTGCATTTTGCGACCAATGCTGCGTCAGAGGAGTCCAATGATGTTGTAGCGGGAGTACAGGCACAAAGATTCCTAGTCAAACATGCACTAATATTCCCAGTAAAATAAAATATGTAGGTTAAGGTGACCAGATTTTAACATTTGTAAAGCGGAACACCATTGACCGGGGGGGGGGGGGGTCTTGATTAAAAATTTGGTCTATATGGAGCAACAAAAAGTTTCATAGAACGCATAGAACGCAAAAATAGTATTGTAATATATGTGTTTTTTTATTTCAGCTTAAGTACAATTTGCCAGATACCCCCAGATGTCCCTCCAAAAGTGGGACAATCTGGTCACTTTAATGTAGGTGGACTAGGGTTATAGAACCCTGGGGGGCGGGCAACCAGTGCATGCACTGCCCCCCCCTCATCCCAAATTCTATAAGCATAGTCCAGCTGCACAAAGATTTGACCGCTCCAAACAAAATTCCTTCTAGACAAGGCTCTAAGATAGATGATAATTTGGTCAAGTGATTTTGTTTATTGACTTTCCTTTTCGTATTCCATAGAGTGAATACCTGTCCCAGATCAAATGAATATACCTTAGCAGTCTTCTTGAGAAGACACTTACCCTCCCTCCCATCCTGAGTTAGCCTCACACTGTTGCAAACCAGTAACCATGGTCAAGGCCCATCTTGTGTTTGCCTGAAGCTAGATTAATGTTCTTTACCAAGTAGTCTGCTGGTGCCTGGTTGGTCATGTAATCAGTTTTATGCCTTCCTGTGGTCTTCAAAAATTTGTTGAGAATTTGAAAATATTTCCATTTTTGCTACTTTTTTTTTTAAAGGAAATAAGGATGGCTGGTTAATTTTGCTTCCATTTTAAAAATTGAAGTATTTATTTATTTTTCAATGTATTACCCGCCACTCCCACTCATAGTATAAGGAATAGATTTGTAAAATCTCTTTATTCTTTAACATATTATCATATCTTGTGTTGCTTCTTCGCTAACACTAAACAACTCTTGCAATACAAGTTTCAATACCCAGCATAAATCATAATCTCTTAAAGAGCCATGTATGCTAGGGGTAAGTAACACATCCTGTGGCAAATTAATTCCAGAACAGAGGTTTGGTTTGTACAGGTTTCCCTTCACTAAGTGGGAGGTATATGGAAGGATGCTTTCCATGAATGGCAGATGGCTCATGTAGCAGAAAGATCCAATCAAAGATGAGTATTTTTTTCTGCATCTCAAAATGGTGCAATTGAGGTGGTAATTCGATTGTTATTAATATTGTTTGGGTTAACCCTGCTTCTTTCTTTCTTTCTTTCTTTCTTTCTTTCTTTCTTTCTTTCTTTCTTTCTTTCTTTCTTTCTTTCTTTCTTTCTTTCTTTCTTTCTTTCTTTCTTTCTTCCTTCCTTCCTTCCTTCCTTCCTTCCTTCCTTCCTTCCTTCCTTCCTTCCTTCCTTCCTTCCTTCCTTCCTTCCTCTTTTTTATGCTTTAAAATCACTTGCAGAACATGGACGAAGATACAAATCTTACCACAACGATGTATACAGTACAGACAGTGAAAGCCCGTCCTTCATTTCTTCTGACACAGATTTTAGACAAGGTACAAATGGCTTGTTTATTAAGATGTACAACGGTGGGCTCCCTAGAGTGCAAATTCTCAGATAGTGGGTTGTGAACTTACTTGAGGTGAGTTACCTCAGTAATGTCGGTTCAGTTTTTATTTTTAAAGGTTTTGGGGGTTTTTTTGCTACATTTCTGTACCACTTTTCACACTCAAAAATACTGAAAGTCACATTAACAGAGGAAAATTTGTAGAAGACATAGTGGTTAGAGCATCAGATAGTGACTTTTGACGATTGGGTTTAAATCCGTCTTTGGCCAAGAAATCTACCGGGTTAGTATGTACCAGCAACTATCACTCAGTTGAAATTACTTCACAAGATTATTGTGAGAACTAAACTGGAGGACGGAAGAATCCTGTAAGCTTCCTTGAGCTCCATTAGAAGTGAAGAAGTGAGCTCTGACTCACAAAACCTTATCCTGGGATGTATTTTATTAGTCTTTAAAGCAGGGGTAGTCTAACTGTGGCCCTCCAGATGTCCATGGACTACAATTGCCATGAGCCCCTGCCAACGAATAAATAAAATAAATACTGTAATGCCATAACTTATTCTTTTAAATCTATTTTTCTGTGTCCAATGAAATCTCTAATGCTTTGACAATATTTTTGTTTATGTAACCTAAAGTCCATTTTATCTCGTGTTTTCTTCGTGTTCCAGTGAAAAGGTCGGAAGGTTTAAAGAGAGACGACTCCAGCGGCCCAAGTTCGGATGATGTTTCTCCACCAAATCAAATCCAGGGGAAAAGATCAAGGTAAAACATGAGAAATTATTCTCATAACTAACTTCTTTACCAATCTTGATTCTCAATCTGCAGAAATTCATACCTACCTGCCCCCCCAAGGACCCCAATTCCATGCCCAGATAATGCACCCTCATCGTTTTAGAGGATGGTCTGAAATAATATTCCAGGAATTCTGAATACAATAAGAAGGTAAAGCTGTCAATTCAGGATATAGTTCCCTGACTTGAAAATATTTTTAGCATATTTTTATTTACACCATTCTCCTCTCCTCTGTTTTATTCTCACAACAGCCCTATAAAGTAGGGCAGGCTGAGAGCGTGTGATTGGCCCAAGGTCACCCACCAAGGTTCCATGGACCAAGTGGGGATTTGAACCTGGGTTTCTCAGATCTTAGTCTGACCGGTTGACCTGTTCTCTACACTGGCTCTCCATAAATGGATATTGTGAGTCCTAGGTTCCATGCCAAAAAAGTCTTGTAATATCTATGAGCCATGAAAAGTGTGGATTGAAGGGGAACAAGAAATACAAATACTTTGCATTCCCTGGGCACATAATAGAACACCTATGCAGATTTCCAGTGAGCAAGGGCAGCTAGCATGGTGAGAGCCAGCGTGGTGTAGTGGTTAGACATGGTAGCCTCTAATATGGAGAACCAAGCTTGATTTCCCGACTCCTCTACATGCAGCCAGCTGGTTGACTGTGGGCCAGTCACAGTTCTCTTTGGGCTGTTCTCACCGAGCAGTTCTCTCAGCCTCACCTCCCTCCCATGATGTCTCTTGCGGGGAAACAAAGGAGAAAGTGTTTGCAAGCTGCTTTGGGCCTCCTTTGGGTAGTGAAAAGCATTATATTAAAAAAAAAACAGCTCTTCTCCTTCAGCGGATTTCTTTGCAAGGGAGAAGATGCAGAAATCATATGTTGGGGAATACGAAGGAGTACAGGAAACAGGATGTGTGTGCTTCTCGTTGTCCCCATATCTCCTAACGTCCACACTTAGTGCTGATTTAAGCCAAACCCAGTAGGCGTGCCTGCCAGCAAGAATGAGGCGGGGGGATTCCTCAATTTCATTGAGGGTTCTGCTGCCTTGCCTAACTGCTTAAGCAATGTTTTTGCTACAATTAGGGACTGTTTCCTAATATCCCACCTAAATCTGCTTTGCTCCAACTTGAACATCTCAGGGTTTCATCGGTCTGTGGCAGAAGTATTTGTGACTCATGTCTTAAGATTTGTGTGGGCGTGCCTAAACCCAAACTAATCTCTTATATTTGAAGTGTTGTTTTAAAACACACAGACATTCGATTGTATCATATATACAGGGGGGAAAGATAAGTGCCTGGAAATTACAGGGATTACGTGCATCCTAATAAGCCTTATCCAGTCATCTGCTAGTGGCTTTGTTGTCACAATCTGAGCCTGGAGTGTGTATCGAACTGACAGCTCTGCCTGCATTTCCCATAGTGGTGCAGGAAGAAGAAGAAGAGTTGGTTCTTATATGGGGCTTTTCTTTACCCGAAGGAGTCTCAAAGCGGCTTACAGTCGCCTTCCCTTCCCTCTCCCCACAACAGACACCCTGTGAGGTGGGTGAGGCAGAGAGAGCCCTGATATTACTGAAGAAGAAGAAGAGTTGGTTCTTATATGCCCCTTTTCTGTACCCGAAGGAGTCTCAGAGCGGCTTACATTCGCCTTCCCTTCCCTCTCCCCACAACAGACACCCTGTGAGGTGGGTGAGGCAGAGAGAGCCTTGATATTACTGAAGAAGAAGAAGAGTTGGCTCTTATATGCCCCTTTTCTCTACCCGAAGGAGTCTCAGAGCGGCTTACAGTCGCCTTCCCTTTCCTCTCCCCACAACAGACACCCTGTGAGGTGGGCGAGGCCGATAGAGCCCTGATATTCCTGCTCAGGCAGAACAGTTTTATCAGTGCCATGACGAGCCCAAGGTCACCCAGCTGGCTGCATGTGGGGGAGTGCAGAATCGAACCCGGCATGCCAGATTAGAAGTCCGCACTCCTAACCACTACACCAAAATGTCCACAAGAGAGAAAACGGGAACAAGCTGGGTATGTCATGAGAATGGGCATCCTTTCCATCTGCTTCTACAAGGCTGGCTGCTAGAACAGGAGTCCGTTTACACCCCAGCCTGGAAGCAGCTGTGGTTAACGCTACACTCTTGTACGGACCTTTGCTTAAGCTTGTTTGTAAGAACGTGCCTTGTTATTTTCCAGTGCTGTTTTTCCTTGTCACAGAAGAACCAGTCTTTTCAATATCTAACAGGAGAATTACCAGTGTAGTAAGTTTCTAGCTACTTAAAAAAAAATTGGTGCCAACACAAATAGCTGTGAGCTAAATAGACTGGAGGGCTGTCGTCCCCCCCCCCCCAAGATGCTGCACCCTCTTCTTCTTGAAACCAGCCCCTCCCTTTTTCTCCTCCCACAGAATCTGTCCCGTTGGCTGCAACCTTTCCTCCAGTTCTTAATAATTTCTTCACTGATTCCGGTGTTTGACATCTGCTAAGTTAATGCTCATCTTATTATATTTAAAAAAACTATCAGCCCATTTGAGGAAGGCCTTGCATAGATGTCAGTGTTTAGAAACAAATCATAATTTCAAGGGTGTTTTTAATCCTCTGCAGGGACAGATTCTGTCCGTTCTTCGCTTCAGAACGGTAAAACAAAAAAGGCTTTGCATGGTACATAGAAGAGATTTAGGAAGTCTTCAGTCAGTCCAGTTTATTGTAGCTAGCCATTGGTTGTCACAAGGAAGACGGCAAAGCAATCGTAAGTGTACAGATAAATACAGATGTAAACAAATTTTAAACATTATGTAAAAAGTAGTATTAGAGCTGTAAACTAGATAGTTAATTCCTTCTGTGGAATCTAGACCTAATTTTTTAAAGCAAATACGAACAAGGAAACTGACACAAGGAAACTGGACATCTGAAAACAAATACGTTATCTTCTCAGTGTCTGAGTATAAGTTTAAACCAGAGAGGATCCCTGCCAGAAATTAAGCCTTAGGGATTGTGTATAAAGGACAAAACAATACATAATGAGGCTAATCCTCCAGAGAAGAGGAGCCCCACATGATCCCTAGGGATTTGCAAGTAATGCCCAGTCAATATTTGCCAATGGCATAGTGTGAAATTGTAAGGATGTAAAAGACACATTCAGGTTTTTATTTGAAATGTTGACTAGGGCCCATTCCGCACATATAGGATAATGCATTTTCAATGTGCTTTGGCAGCTGGATTGTCCTGTGCGGAACAGGAAAATCTACTTCTAAACTGCATTGAAAGTGCATTATCTGTGGTGTGCAGAATAGGCCCAGGTAAGGAGTTCTACAATGGTCATTTTAAAATAGTTTGAACCAGGGCGCCGCTAGAGAGTTTGCAATTAATGGTCGATCAATTAGTGCATCAGAGTTGTAGACCCGTTCCTTTTCCTGGCAGAAATCCCTAAGGGATCGTCAGGAATGGAGTCCTGGAAAAGAATCTTATTTAAAAAGGCAAGATGTTTTGAGTCTTTGAGTCAGCATACCGGGAGGGGTGGGGTGCAACTAGAAAAATAAATAGTAACAATCACAGTAGATTAAACAGCTGTTGACTTAACAAATTAGAATCCATAGCCCTAGATCTTTTCCAATGCTTTAAAAAAGCTGAATACACCTGTGCCCTAACAGAAGGGAGACCTGCTTCAGCCCTCATCAGCTGGAGACCCTTTAGGGAGCATTGGAATGTACCTTTGTAATGTTTCCAAAGAAACAGCGATATCCTCATCCTATCCCCAAATTTCTACCCCATAAAGGAGGTAGGGAATGACCTTGCTTTTAAATAATTGTATAATTGGGTCTATAATTGGGTACCAAACTTAGTGTAGAGAAAACTCAAGATAGCCCCCACGAGTTTTAACGTTGAAGATCTTGCCGCATGGTTTTTCCACAGAGAAAAACAGAACCTTTCCAAGGCAATTGGTACAATAAATTTTATATATCAATAATTTTTTAAGGACCAACCAAATCGGTTTCTAGATATACTCCGTTTTCACAATTTTTCTTCAGGGGTTGATTCAGGGGAATGTTTTTTGACTGACATTCCCCACAATACTTTACAGAGCCGGTGGCCTATCTATATATAAAAATTGGTTGATAAGAGTATAAGGAATCAACCACTGAAGAAAAATTGTGAAAACGGAGTATCTCTAGAAACCGTTTTGGTTTCTTTCTCTGTATGTTTTGAACCTTTCTTCCTTTTTCGCATGGTTTTTCCACGACAGATTCACTCTACAAGTCACACCAAATCAGTTCTACTGATTAATGCGATTCCCGTGATGAATACATCAGTTCTCTAGCTCAGCTCTTTTTCTAAAGACCATTCCTTTGGTCTTTTGCTTTAGGTAATGGAAGGTTTAGATCTCCAGGCCCTGCACAACTTCCTCTGAGCTCTTAATGGGCCAGAGACTCTATTTCCTCTTTCACAGAACACCTGTAACATCCGATAGGTTAAATCTGCACCTCTTCCCTTCACAGTGTCTGGTCCTTCCCCCATCAGTTCTCCACCTGAATCTTCTGCTTCACTTCTTGTTCTGCATTCCCTAAACTTTCTTTACCCTGGCTTCTTTCTCCTGACCCTGGTATTCAGCATCCCTCAGGTAAGTGCAGCGAATGAAGTTTTGCCACGGTTCTTGCGTTTGCCCCAATCCATTTTCCAGCCGACTGGTTATTCTAGTAGCATTAAGTTAATGAGTAATTCCTACAGACTAACTTAAGAACAGAAGCCAAGAAGCTCAGGGGTGAAGGTGACCTTGAGGCTTTTAGACCATGTTGATAAAAGGTGACATGGGTACATCCCTTACAGTTATGACTGTGTACATAGACAGAAGGTTGCTTTACATGTTCCAGAATTCATAGGCCAGAGGTGCTCGTGAGTAATTACCAGTATGCAGCCCAGATGTCAGTCACTGCAAATGGTGATCTCTGAGGTTTGTTTTTCAAGTGTGCATATGTCTTGGAAAGCCATAATTAACTTCAGCATCCGGCCTGTACCATATGGTGAAAATCAAGTCTTGTATTTGCAGAAGATGGTCTGACTTCACATGTTGGGAAACATTACTTTGTTTGATTTTGGAACATTTGAAACTGACCCTGCGTGTCTTCCTTGGTCAGGGAATACATTGTGCTTCCTCAGTATCCAGAATGTGGACATCTTCCTAAAAAGGAAAATGTTCAGGTGCAAACCGGAGGAGAGGGGGATAGAGAATACAACCCACTTATTCTTCTTTTCCTTTCACGTGTTTGGCCTCACAAAGTCGCTCTTGGATTTTGAGGAGATTCTGTAAAACCAGATCTTGGATTTTGCATCATCTTCTGCAGTAACAAGTTCTGGACATCGTGTTTTGCTCCAACTGAGATCTAAAACTGCACCTTTTTATTGGAGCATCCGCACACCTTTGCCCTCCCTGTCATCACTTCCATGATTTCCCCTGCTTTGATGTGGTGGTCCTGAAAACTGATTTGGTGCAATCTTTCTGGAAAGGTTGTATTCCAAGCCGGTTTACCCACCATGTGGGTAGGAGGGCATGGATTTTCAAACTTCCCCACCCCCCTCAGCACCATTTTGTCCTGTGCCTACCACCTACCACCCCAGTCAGTTTTCTGCTGGCTTTTGTATTTAAAATTGGAGTCGCTGTATTGCTATAGTGCCATTGTGCAAAGTGCTATCAAGTTGCAGCCAGCTTATGGCGATCCACTGGGTTTTCTTCAAGGCAAGAGACAAAGAGAGGCGGTTTGCCTTTGCCCACCTCTGCATAGTGACCATGGACTTAAGTACTAACCAAGATTTGATCCTGTTCAGCTCCTGCGATCTGAAGAGATTTGGCCAGCCAGGTCAGAGCATAGTGTCATTATTTCGCTATAGCAACATAGCTACCACTTAAAAAAGAAAAGCTGGTAGCAAAAGAGAAGGGGTAAATTGCAAGTGGAAGGTGAAATTGCATCCAAATCTATATTCTCTGTCACCGCAGCAACTGCTTCTGCATTCACATACACCAGGCTGTCTCAAAGAGGGTTTCTTGAATGGATGAGAGTTAATTAATTTTTTATATATTTTTTTTTAAATGGCCAATGATGAGCCTGGAAGGGGTGGGAATGAGAGGGGTCCCAGTATGCAGCTAGCATATTCTGCACGATCATGCCATTTCAGGGGTTTCTCAATGGTAAAGAAGTTGAGAAAGGCGGACATACACGATGGGGAATCATTGCAGCGTGGAGGAAACCTAGGATGTACAGCACTTGCCAGGCAATACCTTCCCCCCCTCCCCCCATGGCATTGACATTTCCCCTTTGCCCATCTTATTTTCACCTCCTCAATGACAGGCAATACGAAGCATCGCTCGACGGCAGCCTGGTAAGCCAAGAAGTAATGCTCAAGCGACAGGAAGAGGAAATGATGCATCTGCAGGCTAAAATAGCCCTCCGGCAATCTCGGCTGAGCCTCTATCCTGGAGAGATGGTGAAGACGCCCATTCTGGATATGCCCAGAGATCCCCTAAGAGAAATTGCCTTGGAAACAGCCATGACCCAAAGGAAACTAAGGGTAACATTCAGACCGATTTAGGCAGCCGTGCCGTCATTACCTGAATCTCTTCTCCTCCTCCTCCTCCTCTGTTCTACCCCACTAAAGAACACCTGTCTGAAAACCATTTGCCTTAAAGTGTTTGGCTGCAGGTTTGTAATTTGTACATGCTGGTATGAACATCTGCTTGTATTTGATGGAGATTGATGACCATTCCCAATTACGACCGTGTCTCGCTTTTCTGCAAATTCCGGCTTTGCACCCTGTGTTCGAAAGAGCCCCATGTCTTGTTTTCAAAAGGCCTCCCAGTTGGTCGGCGCCCTTATCAGCAGCCCTGGGGCTTGTCTCTTTAAAATGTCATCCTCGTTGACTTGCCGTGTACTTTTAGGAGGAGGCCTGCGTGTCCCAACAGCAACAGAAACAATTAGGCAAAACAGGTTGGGAGGACTACCTGTTTTGAGGCAAGCCGGCCACAGCCATTGTGGTGGCAGACAGCAGACTTCCCTTAAGTACACTTTTGCAACTTATCCCTGTGAGAAACGCTCGCAGTCAATGTGATGCATTGAACAAACAGGTGTTATTTCCCTTTCTTCCTTGCCAGATCCTTTTATCTTTCACAAGGAGGCTCAGAACAGTGAACCCGTAGAGAGCTTCTGGGGCCAAAGCAGCTGATCCATACCATGCTGATGCTATACAGCAGGAAGCTGAGGTTGGGTGGAGCTCTGGTGGCCCCAGAAGGGCTGTCGAGCTTCCTTGAGAGGGTCAAACCCTGACAAAAGGTTGGGAGTGGCAGAAGGAAGAGGGGGGGGGGGTACGTGTCAGGCCATACCTTCTTTAAAAGCGGCAGGGGAGGGACTGCTTAGGAGGCGTTAGACTGTGTAAGGGGTAGTCAAACTGCGGCCCTCCAGATGTCCATGGACTACAATTCCCATGAGCCCCTGCCAGCGAATGCAGAAAGGAGTTGTTCCCCTCTCCTCCACATGCAGCCAGATGGGTGACTTTGGGCTAGTCACAGTCCTCTTAGGGCCATTCTCACAGAGTAGTTCTCTTAGAGCTCCCTCAACTCCACCCACCTCACAGGGTGTCTGTTTTGGGGAGAGGAAGGGAGAGGTGTTGGTAAGCCGCTTTGGGACTCCTACAGGTAGTGAATTTGAATGATAAGAATTAGGGTTGGGCACTCCGGCATCCGAAGCGCCCAACCCTATAATATTGATTAAGGAGCAAGTCACTGAAGTAAGCTGAGTCTTCTCACGATGAGTGTGAAAATCTGGACCTCATTCTATCTGCGGGATTTTTATACAATAAAAACAAGAGAGTGAACTTTTTGTTGTTGTTTCAAGAGACTTTAACACACAGCTTCATTGCCGCTCTTCTGTTTCATCTTCATCCTCGTGGGTTTGGCTAGTCATTTCTGGATCCCCCAGTTGGGGACTGGCAAGTGTATTCTGTGTGTGTTTCAAAGAGTGTTTTTGCTGCACGAAAAAAGGTAAATCTCAGAAACGGTGATGGAAAGGGGGGAAAAGATGCCTTTATTATTCTTTCATCGCTGCATGATTCATTGAGTCAACAGATTTATCAGTAGTGAACCAAACAGGGGAACAAAAGCACCCAGGTCATGAATCGTTGGATCGACTGAAAATAATTTGGTTACTATTATAAGAGATCGCACAGTGGCTGCTTTTGCTGCCTCCGCGTTTGTTTATCCGTACATACACGCATACATATGGATGAATATAATGAATTGATGGGTATGGGCGTAGGATAAATTAGTGCCACTAATTTATTCTCAATTAGGGGAGGCAGAAACCAGATTTTTAGTTACAGAATGTGGCCTTTAACCATATATTTGGAAACTCATGGAAGAAATGTAATCTCTGCTTATTAATTACATTTGGTCTTCGCTGCAAATAACTGAATTAAGCTGCATTACATTGCAAAATAAAGAAAGCTGCATGGTAGTGAGGGAAGAATTTGAATGGGTTGGTGTTTCTGTTGTTATAATGGATGCTTTTGTGTATCGTGGGGGGAGGGGGAAGCTGTCCGCTTTCCTCTCCCATGAGGCATCCTGTGAACATCCTGACTGCTGCTGCAAGTCTTTTGTTGCTTGAACACGAAACACTAATGCGGACATCTGTGATTTGCAGAATTTCTTTGGTCCTGAATTTGTGAAAACAACCATTGAGCCATTCACCTCCCTGGACCTGCCAAAGTCAATTCTGGTAAGTTCCTGACTTAATTAATGTGCTTTTAGTCCTAACAATATATTTGAATGGTGGGCTGTATGTGCAGCTCCTCTAACTTGTTAACCTTTGCAGTCTCCTTCTCAGCGTTTGTCTTCTCTACATGCCCAATGACTCTGAATGTCATTGGCTGACCTGCTGTGATGTCATAGTGGAATCTTTCAGAGAGGGTCCTCCTAGGTACCGTTGTTTTAGGTTCTTTGATATCACGGGGACAAGGGGCGCCTTAGGACTTGGAATTCTAAATTCCATGGGCGATAGTGATTTTTATTGCAAAACTGGGTGGTGAAATGGTCCTCAAGTCATCGCTGACTTATGGCAGCCTGTAGGGTTTTCACAGCAAGAAACATTCAGAGATTGCCATTACCTGCCTCTGGATAGCAGCCCTGAACTTCCTTGGCGATCTCGTTTGTTAGTCGTTAAGGTGCTCCTGGACTCTTGCTGTTTTGTAGAGCTAATGCTTCATAGCTTCCAAGATCAGACTAGCCTGAGCCATCCAGGCTAGGAACTGAAAAATCACTGCGTAGCTTTTTAAAAAGTTGCTTTGATTCATTGTTAGTTGTCTCCCATTTTTGTAGAGCTAGCCAGGCTCCATAAATGTTAAAAAGAGATTATAAGATTAACAAGACAATATTTGTTGCTTACTTTATGGCAGTGGTTCTCAACCTTCCCAATGCCACGACACTTTAATACAGTTCCTCATGTTGTGGTGACCCCCAACCATAAAATTATGCAAGGGTTCTTTCGCATAAATTAAACCAAAATTGACCAATGCTGTGAAGATCCATTGTTCATAATTGTATATAAATTGGTTCTAAATTGGCGGGCGCCTTCAGGAGGAGCAGCAACAGTGCCCCCCCCCCCACCGGCCAAGCTGCTTACCCTGCCGCGACCCCTGTAAAAGGGTTGTTTGACCCCCAAAGCGATCCTGAACCCCAGGTTGAGAACCACTGCTTTATAGAGACCTTAGAATCATAGAATAATAAAGTTGGAAGGGACCTCCTGGATCATCTAGTCCACCCCCCTGCACCATGCAGGATACTCACAACCCTCTCGCTCATCCGCTATAACCTGCCACCCCCCTTGAGCCTTCACAGAATCAGCCTCTCCGTCCGATGGCTCTCCAGCCTCTGCTTAAAAATCTCCGAAGATGGAGAACCCTTGGCATGTTGCTCTGGGGATGACTGAGATTCAGTGGCAGGTTACCTCCTTCCCCTGCAGGGGTCTCAGGTTCTGTCCTCTTTATCTCCAATAAAAGAGCGTCAGGTGTGAAAGATTCCGCTCTGAGATTCAAGAGAGTTGCTGTTTGCCAGGGCCGACAACACAGAGCTTGATAGGCCAATGCCTTAATTTGGAATAGCGGGAGGTCCGTGTGTTAACGGACAGCGCTTCCTCTTTTGAAACACAGAACAAGAAAGGGAAGAGCGAAGAGAGCCGTCGGAAAGTGAACATCTTGCTTCTCACTGGCCAGAGGTTGGAGATGACCTGCGACACCAAGACGATATGCAAGGATGTGTTTGATATGGTGGTGGCCCACGTTGGCTTAGTGGAGCACCACTTGTTTGGCTTGGCTTCTTTAAGAGGTGAGAGTGCGGGTGCAATTCACACGTGGGCTGTCACTGAAGAAGAAGAGCTGGGCTTTTTGTACTCTGCTTTTTCACTACCCAAAGGGGATCTCAAAGCAGCTTACAATCACCATCCCTTCCTCTCCCTACAGCAGACACCCTGTGAGGGAGGTGGGGCTGAGAGAGCCCTGACAGAACTGCTCTGTGAGAACAGGTCTAAGAGAACTGGGACTAGCCCGAGGTCAGCCAGTTGGCTGCCTGTGGAGGAGGGGGAATCCAACCTGGTCCTCCAGATTAGAGTCTGCTGCTTTTTAACTGCTTCTCCATACTGCACACCACTGGTGTGAATGAGACCATTTGCAAATCGGTCATCGCGGAGAGAAATTACACCTTGCTTTCAGTGCAGGGGATTCATTCAGCACGGGCTGGGTAGTTTAAAGATCTGCATGCAGGTCTGAACCAGCTCTTGTGATGTTTTTGAAATTATTTTTTATTATGATGATATATGATTTATTTTATTTTATTTATTTATTATATTTATATATTGCCCTCCGCAAAGGCTCGGGACGGTTTATAGGGAACAGGACAAAGATACAGATAACATATGGTAACAGGTGATAATAGTAATAACGTTAAAGGTAAAGGTAAAGGTATCCCCTGTGCAAGCACCGGGTCATGTCTGACCCTTGGGGTGACGCCCTCTAGCGTTTTCTTGGCAGACTCAATACGGGGTGGTTTGCCAGTGCCTTCCCCGGTCATTACCGTTTACCCCCCAGCAGCAAGCTGGGTACTCATTTTACCGACCTCGGAAGGATGGAAGGCTGAGTCAACCTTGAGCCGGCTGCTGGGATCAAACTCCCAGCCTCATGGTCAGAGCTTCAGACAGCATGTCTGCCGCTTACCACTATGCGCCACAACATTATAACAACAATAACCTTAACATGATCACAACAATAACATTAGAAAATGGCGGAAGTGCAAAAGAGCCTCAGCTCAACTCTTATTGATGATTACGAGAAATGCAAAAGGCCAAAAAACCATTAATTACAACATAGAAAACGAGACCCTTCCAAAAATATAAGACGGCTGGGATGATAATGGTCATTTTATATATAAGAACATGTTGCTTTTTTGCTGTTAAGTCTCAGCTGACGCATGGGGACTAGGCTTACGCACTTTGGCACGCTTTGCTCCCCCCTTCAGTTGTCTCCCTCGTGGGCTCAGGTGTTTGATTTTCAGGGCTTTGTGTCCTTTGGGTCTCCCACATTTAATGAGGACGGTTAAGGGCCACGTACAGGAAATGGCTGCCCATTGGATATAAATGATGGGGAAACCCAACTGCAGCTCAGCGCAATAAATCACCTGATCGATGGGTGCTTTATTAATTATCTCCCCCTCCTCTTCATGGCAGAAAATGAATTTTTCTTCATCGATCCAGAATTAAAACTAACAAAAGTCGCTCCTGAGGGATGGAAAGAGGAGCCGAAGAAAAAGAGCAAGAACGCCGTCAACTTCACCTTGTTCTTCCGCATTAAGTTCTTTGTGGATGATAGCAGCTTGATACAGTGAGTGCCGGACATTTTGCTTTCCGTGACGGGCGTTTTTATTATTTTATTGTAAACCACCGCGAGTCTTTGAGAGCGGCGGTATATAAATCAAAGAATAAATGAAATAAATAAATAAGCTGCCTTTTGCTATTGGCCCAACAAGCCTGAACTGTCTATTGACTGGAGTGGCTGCCTGGGGCTGCCTGGTCCTTTTTAACTGGAGATGCTGGGGATTGAACCGGGGACTTTCTGCATGCCAAGCAGAAGGGTCTCCTCCTGAGCCACAGCTCCTTGTCCTCTTTCCATGAGCCAGGGCTGTTTCTTAGGGCTAAGACGCACTTCATATTTTATCATTTATGGGCCCTCCAATGGCTCCTGGTAAGGACCCGTTCTGGATCATTTGAAGTTTCAGGATCAGTCTCAAAGGCAGCCTGTTGTAAATCGAGTCTTGGATGCTCCCACGAGGTGGTAATTTTCTGTAAAGCTCTTCTTGCTGCTCACATGGAGAGGCACTTGCATCAGTAACAATGCTTCTACATAGCAATTTTCCGCACATGTTCCTTGCCTTACCCACCCACCCACCCCACTTCTGCGCTGTCATCTCTACCCGCCATTGCAGGAATAATTCCAGCTTTAAAAAAAAGTTGGTAATTTTTACATTGCTATGGTGCTGTGGAAATTACCGATTTTTAAACCGTCTCCACACAAATCTCAGATGACAGGCGGAATCACAGGGGCCTAGAACAAGGGAAAACCTGTGTGGGCCTGGCCTGAATAAATCTTCATTTCCCAGTCCACGGTTGTGCAAAAGCATTTGGGCTGCAGCCTTAAAAAAAAAAAAAAAAGATCTTCCTAAAACTGGAAAAATTGCAGCCAACCAGGAAGTCCCTCTCCGCACCATTCAATGTTTCACTAAAGTGACCATGCAGGAAATGTAGCAAGTACTCCGTTACTACCAAGTGTTATTAAATGGCAGGGAAGCCAGTTTTAGTGAAAACAGAACTATTGCCGTGCTTAATCCATGTGTAATTGCTGTCTCCACACCGCATATCCATTCTTGTGCTTTGCTCTTTTTCCCCAGACATACCCTGACATGTCATCAGTATTACCTGCAGTTAAGGAAAGATCTCCTGGAAGAGAGGATGCACTGTGACGACGAGACGGCCTTGTTGCTAGCATCGCTGGCCCTCCAGGCTGAATATGGAGATTACCAAGCAGAGGTAAGGGTGGCATTTAGTGCGAGACCTCCGGTTCCGTTTCTCCACATCGGCCTCTTTGGAAGCTCAGCAGGTCATAGAATCATCGAGTTGGAAGGGATCTCCTGGGTCATCTAGCCCAACCCCCTGCACTATGCAAGACACTCACAATGTGTGTAGCTCACCCCTTCCTGTTTTAGTCTCAACAATTTTGAGATGCTGGCCCAATATCACGGGCTTCTTGGCGGAGTGGTGGATTATAACCTGGGCCTCTCTGCGCTCCATCTACCGCACCACTGAGGCTTGCTGGGATCAGATGTAGGCAAGATACAAGGCTGGCTAGATCCCTCCTGTGTTTGCCATGTCCAGTAATGGCCCCAGCATAGCCATGGGGAGGGCCAGAAGGCAGCAATACGCCAGGCTTTCTGCCCATGAGCATTGTAGCCCACCCTGAGATCCATTGTCCTCATGCCATTTATTTTACCTCGATGCTTCTCCCCACAGGTGCATGGCCTGTCTTATTTCAGACTGGAGCACTACTTACCCCCGAGAGTGATGGAAAACCTGGACCTGTCCCATGTCAAAGAAGAACTGCCGAAACTGCACAGCTCTTACGTCGGCGCTTCTGAAAAAGAAGCGGAGTTGGAATTCCTGAAGGTTAATACGGATAGCTCCGTGCAATGTCCATGTGCTTTCTCCAGTGTGTCCCACTAATGCTAACACCCGGAGACATTGGGGTTGGAGCCAGGAGTGGGCGGGATATAGGGAAGCATAATGCTATGGAGTCCATTCTTCAAAGCAGTCACATTCCTTTGGCTATAGAGCCAGTTTGGTGCAGTGGTTAGGAGTGTGGACTTCTAATCTGGCATGCCGGGTTTGAATCTGCACTCCCCCACATGCAGCCAGCTGGGTGACCTTGGGCTCGCCACGGCACAGATAAAACTGTTCTGACCGGGCAGTGATATCAGGGCTCTCTCAGCCTCACCCACCTCACAGGGTGTCTGTTGTGGGGAGAGGAATGGGAAGGCGACTGTAAGCCACTTTGAGCCTCCTTCGGGTAGGGAAAAGCGGCATATAAAAACCAACTCTTCTTCTTCTTCTTCTTCTTCTTCTTCATCTAGCAGCCCAGATAGTCCAGCTTATCCTGGGCTTGCTGGCCTTGGCCAGTCAGACGCCCTGCTGGGGAAAAGCCGTACAGCTCTGATTGTATTCATGTTTTTTGGTCTTTTTATAAACGCTAAACTAAGATTGTTTATTCATTTTCTCTTTAGCTTTATATGTCATGCAGATGCATCTCTCTCTCTCTCTCTAGATTTGCCAGAGACTAACGGAATACGGGGTTCACTTTCATCGTGTGTTGCCGGAGAAGAAATCTCAGACTGGAATCCTGTTGGGTGTCTGCCCTAAAGGAGTTCTGATTTTTGAAGTTCACAATGGTGCCCGGACTCCTGTCCTTCGCTTCCCGTGGAGAGAAACCAAGAAAATATCATTTAGTGTATGTCGGTAACATTTGCCATTAACGGAAAGATTGCACAGGTTTTTCCAACTCTTGACACCCACGTCCCCTGAGTTGAGTAACGCACATTCTTTGAAATACACTCGGGCCAAAAGCAAAGGACAGGACAGGACAGGACAAGATGCTCCATGCAGAAAGTGCTTTTAGTGAAGAAATCCAGGTGGCTTGAGGAGTAAGCCAAGCTGCACCGTACAAGAGAACCAGAAGTGGAGATCAAGGCGAAACTTGAGAGTTGCTGACAAAATATTCTTTCTGGGTGTCAGGGAAATTTTCATACACTGTAAACAGATCCACACATCCAGAAATGAGATCTGCAGCAATCCTCATGGGACCACTGCATTTCAAAAGGTGGATGGGAGGGATTGCATGACTGATCCACACCCACCTACTCCCCATTTTAAAAGCACCTTGCCTGAGGAAAGCTAGCATGTCAGGGATCTATCCTAGCCTTCTCCCTGAGTAACTACTTTTCTACATTGTAAGACTTTTGGTTTTTTTTTCAATACAAAAAGCTTTCAAACACACAAGAACATAACAAGAGTCCTTCTTGATCAGACCAGTGAGGGTCCATCTAGTCCAGCATCCTCTCTCACACAGGGCATAAAGACCAAGACCTTCCCCTGATGTTGCCCTCGTGGCTCTTGGATTCAGAGGTTTCATGTCTCTGAATGTGGAGGTTCCCCTGTTGTTATTTCAATTAGAGTGAGGTATGCAAGAGAGACTCCGGGGAATGGTGGAGGACAGGAAGGCCTGGAGGATCATTGTCCATGGGGTCGCGATGGGTCGGACACGACTTCGCACCTAACAACAACGACATGCAAGAGAGATGGACACAAGCCTTTGAATTGGGGTATTGTTACTAAGCTCTGACCTGGGTAGCCTGATCTCATCCGATCTTGGCTGCTAAGCAGGGTCAGCCATGGTTAGTGCTTGGATGAGAGACCACAAAGCAGGCAATGGTGAACCAAGCCTTGTAAACCTTGCGGGGCCACCAAGATTCAGCTAGGTCTGATGGCCCTTCCCATCATCCATTGTTACTAAGTTCTTTCTGATTTCATGTGCTGAATAGTGAAAAGGGGAATGTTTTTGGTTTATATGCACTAGATGAGTTCCAATCTCATTTATCAAATTAGTTTTATAGGAATCATCCATGCGTCGCTAGATCATAAAGGTCCCTCTGATCCATTGTAGGGCCTTACCCATATTAGGGATATTGCTTAGAGCAGGGGTGGTCAACCTGTGGTCCTCCAGATGTCCATGGACTACAATTCCCATGAGCCCCTGCCAGCATTTGCTGGCAGGGGCTCATGGGAATTGTAGTCCATGGACATCTGGAGGACCACAGGTTGACTACCCCTGGGTTAGAGTGTTATTCCCCCCAAGCTGGAAAGCTAGCTAGTCGAGTTTGGTTTTTTTTTAAATGCTCTCTATGGTTTTCACATTGCAGAAGAGGAAAGTCACTCTGCAGAACACCTCCGATGGAATCAAGCATGCGTTCCAAACGGACACGAGCAAGACCTGTCAGTACCTGCTGCAGCTGTGCTCTTCCCAGCATAAATTCCAGCTGCAGATGAGAGCCAGGCAAAGTAACCAGGATACTCAGGAGATCGGTAAGCCCGGACAGACGGTCGACACTTCTCCTTCCACGCGTTGCTCTACGGCAGGGCATCCAGCCTCTTGGGGCCTGTGGGCTCCTTCGGAATTCTGACCCAAGGTGGGTGGCATGATCACAAAATGGCTGCCCCAGGAGGCAGGGCCAGCCACTCAATGCCAGAGAGTGAAAATGGCACCTACAAGGTAGGACAAGAGCCAGCTTAGAATCATAGAATAACAGAGTTGGAAGGGACCTCCTGGGTCATCTAGTCCAACCTCTGCACTATGCACCCCCTTGAGCCTTCACAGAATCAGCCTCTCCGTCAGATGGCTCTCCAGCCTCTGTTTAAAAATCTCCAAAGATGGAGAACCCACCACCTCCCGAGGAAGCCTGGTCTAATGAGATACCGCTCTAACTGTCAGGAACTTCTTCCGGATATTTAGATGGAATTTCTTTTGAATTAATTTAACTCATTGGATGGATGCAGCCAGCTGGGTGACCTTGGGCTAGTCACAGTCCTGTTAGACCCAGTTTCCTATTCCCCTTGACCGTGAAGCACACTGGATGACCTTTCAGAACGTTCCCCTGAGCCAAATGGCATGTTATGTTGGATCTGGGGTGAGTCATCTTCCCAGCTACATAGAAGCCGCAGAGGAATAGCCTAACTTGGCTCAGAATGACAACATGGCAGGAGGAAGGGTTCCTGCCTTCCCACCTCCGCTGTGTTTCTGTGCAGATACTACACGGAGGTGAGTTATTTTGCTACTCCGTGTTCATATCGATCTCATGTGGAGCAGCAAAATTATTCATTTTGATGATAGAAACGTTGCTGGTGCAATGAATTATTTGTAGGTTTCACGAACACACGAAACTTCCTTGGTACCGAATCAACTTGCTGGGTACCGATGACATCCGAGTCAGCATGGTTTACTCAGACTGACTGCGTCTCACCGGAGCCTCAGGGCTGAGGTTTTCCACCTTACCTGCAACCTGTTCTTTAGTGGAGATGGCAGGAATTGAACCTGGGCCTTTCTGTATACCCAGCAGATGCTCTGCCATGGAGCCACTCCACCTCCTCTTCCACTCTCTTTATAATTTGCATGAACCAATCTCCTTTGCTTGCAGAAAGAGCGTCATTTAGGAGCCTCAACCTCCACACGGACTCCGTGAAAGGATTTAACGTGGGCCGGGCCATTAGCACAGGCAGCCTGGCCAGCAACACCCTGAGCCGCCTGGCTGTCCGGCCATTGTCCGTTCAAGCCGAAATCCTGAAGAGGTTGTCCTGCTCCGAGTTGTCCCTCTTCCAGACCCCCCAGGGTTGCTCCAGAGACAAGAACGAGAAGCAGTCATGGGAAGAAAGACCCAAGATCATGAGCAAATCCTTCCACGATTTAAGCCAGAGTCAGATCTCGGTCAGCCCTTTCCGGAAAAACGCCGTTGGAGCCTCCGACATTTCTTCACAAAGGGTGGAAGAATTAATGGGGAAAATCTTCCAACCAGTGCCAAAAACTGAGGCCGAATCAGGGTCTGGAGCTGCAAAGCTGAATAAGTAAGAATCTTTCTTATGGTCTCACTAAGGGCGCATTTCCAGGTTGCAGTGCCCATCACTAAGCCACACAAACAGCACCTCCCAGGGCAGGTTATTAATCCGTAGGGTTGCTGTAAGTCGGAATGACTTGACGGCACTTAATACACATACACCGTTGATCCAAAATGAAGCAGAATTCCATTTGAGCTTTTTATTGGTAAAGATGGCTGGATGGAGTCACTGAAGCAGTCGGTGCAAACTTAAATGGACTCCGGGGAATGGTAGAGGACAGGAAGGCCTGGAGGATCATGGTCCATGGGGTCACGATGGGTTGGACACGACTTCGCACCTAACAACAACATTGGTAAAGAACTAGAAGCTCTGGAGCGTTCTACCTTAGCTCAATGCACATGTGCTCCTGACCGTGCCAGTGGTCATTTCCACAGGGACCACTGTGTTTAAGCAAGTGCAGAATTGCAGTGTTCCATTTTCATCCCATCATACTAAAATCTCCTTGTGACCAGGTATTTCACATGGATTCCCCTGTGCTCTGTTTCTGTGTCAAATAGAATGAACTATTCCATGTCACGTGTATTTCCACCAGTGTATGTTCTAGTATGGCGTCCCCCAGGCTTTTGAGCCCCTGAGGACCTCTGGAGTTTTTAGGCAAGGTGAAGGGTGCAAACACAACACAGCTGCCCAGAGAGGCTGAGCCAGACACAGGCAGAAAGAAAGCTCCAGCTCAGGGGTGCAGAAGGGTAATTTTGCACAGGGAGAGAGGAGCTGGAGACAGAACAAAAGCAACACTGTGGTGACAGCAGAAATATTTTTAAAAATATGCGCAGCCGATCAGATATCCAGTGGCCAGTCAGATGTCCTACTGGGGGAAAGCCCTACCTGGCCCCACGCTCTCTCTAAAAATACTTAGTGGGCACCGGGAAAGGTGCTGTCAGGCATTATGGCACCCATGGGCGCCCTGTTGGGGACCCTTGTTCTAGCACAAAGCAGCATGCCTTTTTGTACCAGCTTTCATTCGTGCATCATATTTTTATTTATACCATTATCCCTTTTTCCCCCTTTGTGTCCTCCTGCTTTCTCCTTCTCCACCTCTTTTCTCCAACCACTCTTTAGTTCACAGCCTCATGCAGGTTTAAATGCCAGCCTAGAAAGAAAGAAAAATGAATCGGACTCATCCTCCATCGAAGATACTGGCCAAGCCTATGTTTTAGGTCAGCACTGTTTGATTCAGTTTCTTTTTTGTTAAAAAAAAATGACTACAGTAAAAATTTCCTATTTACACCTCGTTCTCTCCGAGTTTTCCACTGATTGTTGGTGATTCTCTTGTACTTTCTTGCTCCTTCCATAAAAATGGTTTGAGCCTCTTCCCAGGCTATTAGGCAGTACCCAAAGAGTTCCTGCAGTATAGTGATTAAGGGATCAGCTATAATTTGGTAGTACACAATTCAGATCTCAGCTGTGAATCCATTTTAAGGATATAAGTTGGGAGTTGACTTTGCCACCCCAACCCCACTTCCGTCCTCCTTTAAATGCATTCCTGCAATCTGCATGGGAGGTCTGAAAAGGGGTTACGCCTGTATACAAGCAGGTATTCCCAGGGAGGGGAGGCCCAGTGCATCATAAGAATGTACCGTGAGAAGAACCATCTTGTCCAGCATCTTGCTCCACATGTTGGTCAGCCATGTGCAACAGAAAGAGCACAGAGGTCAAGGCTGTCCCATGAGGTTGCCTGCTAGCATTGGTACATCCAGGTTTGCTGCCCCAGCATGTAAGGGATCCCTTTAGTGACTCTGGCTGATATATCATCAGCATGACGGACAGGAGGACAAGGTGCTGCTCCTCCAGTACCCAGCGGCCCTTCATTATGCATGAAGAAGAGGGAAGGTAGAAGTATCAGATCCTAAGCAGGGTCAAATCTTGGAGGTGGGACTAGCAAGGAAGACTCTGCAGAGGACGGCAATGGCAAACCACCTCTGCTTCTCACCTGCCTCGAAACCCCTTTGCCAGGGTCACCATAAGTTACAGATAAGAGAAAACCAAAAATCAGCAGGCCAAAATGATAAGTCTCACAGCCACTCTTGTTTGGTGTATAAATCATATAGTTTCTGGGCAATCAGAATGGGCTCCTAGGTATATTTTTCTCCGTTTTCAAATACTTCTTCAATTATGGCCATGCAGAGCCTACAAATACAGTAATATAACAATTAAGACGTATCTCTCAGTCTTAATTGATATATTACTGTTAAATGGATTACAGGTACGTTGGCAAATGGATCGAGTTTGGTTTGTATTATTTTGTACATTTCATGACATCTTGTTATTTATTATGAAAACATTTATTTGTAGACTCTGCAGTGGCAATCATTGAAGTAGTATTTGAAAATGGGAAATATATACCTAGGAGCCCGTTCTGATTGCCCAGAAGTTATATACACCAAACAAGAGTGGCTTATCATTTTGGCCTGCTGATTTCGTTTTTCTCTTATCTGTAACATTGGGAAATCAACGGGGTAGTTCCTTTTCACTGAATTCATCAGGGTCACCATAAGTTGCTTGTGGCTTGACAGCTCTTACGTACGTAATGTGTGAAGCAGGCCACCTTTCATGTCTAAGGAAAGATGCCTTTCTGCAGAGGATTCTGCAAAATCTTCGAGCTGTTTAGACTTTAAGCTGATAGATCGGTGTACATTTTCAGAATAGATTTTGAGCAAGTACCTCCTTGTGCTTTTCTCAGATTTGGGGTTAGTATGTTGTTTTAATGGGATTTTATTTTGGGGATTGATGATACCCATCACGAGCCCCTGTGTGGGAGTGCCGGGCTGCACATCGAAAAATAAATAAAATAAGATGAATTCTTGTCTGATTGCACCACCCCAAGAAGTTGTTTTACATAGGAAAATAAGAGCATTCAATCTTAGTGAATGACTAGAATGTCTAAATAGCGATTAGGCCTACCGTCAATAGAGTCGCAGGAAGAGTCCTTTCTAATTGCATAGTGAGTCTAAACCCAAGCTGACTTAAAAGACTTTGGGTCATGTTCTAGCACGCTGGAAAGCAGCTCACCCCCATCACATCTCTGAGTCAGGGTTTTTGTTTTCCCCCTCAGCAGATGTCGTAAAAACAAAACAGAATGTGATTTCATTGCCAGAGAGGGAGATCAACTTGGTCAAGTTGAAAAAAGATGAAAAGCACGGCTTAGGTAAGTGTGTGTTGTTTTTAGAAGCCCTTCGTAAATGGAAACAAAACCAAGATAAAATGCTCAGGATGATGGGTGAGGCCTACCAGGAACATGTCTTTGTTCAGTAGGATAAATGGCCCGATCCCTGAGGTAACTCAAGCATACCCAACCCAAACAGGCGACTACTGAGTTTGCAGCATGATTCTGACCTAGTTAACAATCCCTTCTTCCAACTAGAGGGAGCCTATTCCCTGGACTCCTGTATCATTCACTAAAATGCAAAGTTAAGGTCGCTCGATTTCTGCTTCCAAAATGGCTGCCGAGATTCTCCCGGAACTCATAAGTAGGGTATTGTGGTCATGGATATCCCCTTCTTGGCTGCCAGCAGCAGAGACCCCTGTTTCAGAACGCAAGGGTTCTAGTTGGCTCTAATGACAAACAACCCCTGAAAATAAGACCTCTCCTTTAATAACTTGGTATTAGCTATTTTTAATAATATCCTGTCTTTTGGTGGTGTATTCCATACAGTAATTATGCATTGTGTGATGATAGGATGGAGAAATCCAATAACTGGGATGCAGTGGTTCCTGCCACTCAACTGAACAAAATTTATTCATTGATTCATTCGGTCATTTATTAAAATGTTTATACCACACCGTTCATTTTGATGCGGGTTCCCTCCGGTCTGCATAATCTCCCTCTAATTTAAATAGCTCTTGTGTTGTAGTTCAGCAGTGGAATAGGCTGCCTAAGGAGGTGGTGAGCTCCCCCTCACTGGCAGTCTTCAAGCAAAGGTTGGATACACACTTTTCTTGGATGCTTTAGGATGCTTTGGGCTGAACCTGCGTTGAGCGGGGGTTGGACTAGATGGCCTGTGTGGCCCCTTCCAACTCTATGATTCTATGATTCTAAGAGCTACCTAAGTTGGAAGAAAGCTACTATTGTCAACCTTTGAAAAACATTGTCTTGGGCTATATCTTAACACCGCCCGTGGCGCCACGGGCGCCACGGACTAAATAAAATGGTAAGGCGTTCTGAGGCGGGATGTGTCCGTGATGAGGAAGGGTCCGGATTGGACCCTTCCTCTGGACAGACAATCGGAGGGAGCAATCGGCAGGCGCGCAGCGCCTGCCGATTGCTCCCTCCGATTCCCAGCCCCGAGCAACTGCGAGCCGCGCGCAGCGGGGCTCGCAGTTGCTTTTTTGTTGCCACCCGCAAGGGAGCCCACGGCAGCCGCGCGCAGCGCGGCTGCCGGGGGCTCCCTACAACACAAACCTACGAAGAGCGACTAAAAGAAAAAAGAAAACCAGCCAAAAAGCCCCTACGAGCCGCAACACAAGCCGCCGAGGAGCGCCCCTCCTCCAACGCGTGCGCACAGCTCACCTTCCGGGCCCTCCTTGCCCTCCTGCTTGCAGAACAAAAGAAACCTCTGAGTAGCCACGGAGAGAAAAAAAAGCAGCCAAAAAGCCCCTACGAGCCGCGTCAGCAGCCGCCGAGGAGCACCCGTGAAGAGCTGCGGAGGCGCCGCCAGCCTCCTCTTACAGGTAGCTTCAGTCCCTCGCCTGCGCCACGCATCGGGCCGCGCCCGCGGGCCGCGCCCGCGGATCGAGCCGCACCCGCGAGCCACGCCCGCGGATCGGGCCGCACCCGCGAGCCACGCCCGCGGATCGGGCCGCACCCGCGAGCCACGCCCGCGGATCGGGCCGCACCCGCGAGCCACGCCCGCGGATCGGGCCGCACCCGCGAGCCACGCCCGCGGATCGGGCCGCGCGGGCGCGGCCCGGCCCTGATTCCCTCTCCCCGCCTCCCGCAGTAAGAAGCTTCCCGGGCCGCAAACTTGCGGCCTGGGAAGTTTTTTACTGCGGGGGGGCAGCGGGGAGAGGGAGCCGCGGCCCGCAGGTTGGGGACCACTGTGCTAGAGCCCATTGTCTTCTTTATACAATGGGCTTTTTTTACTAGTATATCTATAAAAGCAATCTTCATACTTTGGCCAAATGCAATAAAATCTACACCTTTGAAAATCAGCTTACAGATGATTGCTGTGAATGTTTTGAGTTACTGACCAGCCGTTTTCAACAGGGTTCCAGATCACTGGTGGGGAGAAGACCGGAAAACTTGATCTTGGAATTTTTATACGTTCCGTAACTCCTGGAGGACCGGCTGATCTGGAGGGGTCATTGAAACCAGGTATACCTTCTGTTACCGTGTCCAGCTTGGTGTAGTGGTTAGGAGCGCCAACGTCTAATCTGGCGAGCCGGGTTTGATTCCCCACTCTTCCCCCACATGCAACCAGCTGGGTGACCTTGGGCTTGCCACAGCACTGATAAAGCTGCTCTGACTGAGCAGGAATATCAGGGCTCTCTCAGCCTCACCCATCTCACAGGGTGTCTGTTGTGGGGAGAGGAAAGGGAAGGTGAATGTAAGCCGCTTTGTGCCTCCTTCAGGTAGAGATAAGTTGCATATAAGAACAAACTCTTCTTCTTTTTCTTCTTCAGTAATATCAGGGCTCTCTCAACCTCACTTCCCTCACAGGGTGTCTGTTGTGGGGAGAGGAAAGGGAAGGCGAATATAAGCCGCTTTGAGACTCCTTCGGGTAGAGAAAAGTGGCATATAAGAACCAACTCTTCTTCTAAAGACAGTAATAGGGACAAGAAATTCCTCACTTCCGTTTTCACATTAGTAATTCCATGCCTTCCTGTCCAGTGTGGTTGATTTAAAAAATTGCTGGAGGCTATTCCTTTGAGAAACATTTGGCTTAGGAAATGCTGTACTATGAACAAAACAGAGGCCGATCGCTTAATGTAAGGAAGAGCTTTCAATGCCATCTTCAGGTGGTGACTGCAGAAATTCTTTTACTTTTGTGTTTAAAAGCTCAACAGTTTGTCTTAGAAAACTGAAGCTCCGGTGCTTTTATCAAAGGCATAATGTTACAGGAACTGTGATGGAGCCTTCCCAAGGGTGCCACAGGGCTCTGTTGTTGGGTTCAATGCAGAAATAAACAAGGGTCCCTTCCGAGCGGGGAGCTTCCCTTGGTCTCACTGGCCTGCCCTCCCACCTAACAGCAGCCACATTCTTAATAGAAGAATACACAGCCAGATAATCGTGCTCCTGGTTGCAGTTTTTGTGCTGGGCATCCGATCTGGTGTCAAATTGGGGGTGTCCTTTTGAACTCTGATAGCTGATTGTTGAGGGGGAGCAGTTTGCCAGCACAGTTGTGGTCGTGAGAATTTTGCCGGGAGCATAGGAAGGAGCACGCTAAAGAGTACTTGAAGAGAGTTGGCTGTCTTTGACCAAGAGGAGTCTGCTCTTCAGAGAGCACCAGGGAAGGGGCCACACCAGCAGCATGATGGGATGCAAAAAGGCAGGGAAGAGATACAAAATGTAATAAGTACGGTACATCCCAGCCCTGAGTAACCCAATCTCATTGGATCTTGGAAGCTAAATGCGGGGTCAGCCCTGGATAGTGCTTAGATGGGAGACCACCAAGAAAGTCCAGGGTTAGTACACAAAGGCAGGGAGTGGGAAACCACCTTCGTCTCTGGCCTTCCAATGGAGTCAATTGTGACTTGACGACTCTTTACACCAACACCACCTCAATGGATCCCTTCCATCAGTTTAGGCCAGGGGTAGTCAACCTGTGGTCCTCCAGATGTTCATGGACTACAATTCCCATTTGCTGGCAGGGACTCATGGGAATTGTAGTCCATGAACATCTGGAGGACCACAGGTTGACTACCCCTGGTTTAGGCCACCAACTGAGTTTGAGTCCCATGTCTAAAAAAGGTCCTTACCCAGACTTCAATGCAAGGGAACGAGAGGATCTTTTGACGAGATTGTTTTCCTCGTTCCCTGTTCCATGCCTGAATTCAGCCCCAAGGATAGCAAGAACGTCACTTGAAAATCTCCAAAATAAGAAACACATTTGGAGACTGTAAAAATAACAATGCATTGTATGTGTCAGATTGTTAGCTTGTACCCTCCTTTGTAAATTAAATCTGCTTTTTGCAGCTGCGGCTCATCTTTTCCATGAGTATTTCTAAATAAGTAACAGTTGCTTGGAATAAGGAGCTGATGGCACACTCATGGGACTAGGGCACAGCCTTAATTGGGGCGTTTCATAGCCGCTTGCGGATGTGAGGGCAATCTGGCTGCGACATCTGTCACCCCATTGATCGCCAGAGTTGATTCGGCTGATCTGGCTGGCCATGCGGGCGTCCCCTACCTCCCTCACTGCTCCATGTGCATCCCTCCCGAAGCTGTGTGATCGGTAGAAGAGGACGACCATCCCAGATAGAAGGAGTGTATCGTTCTTCGATAGCCACTTGCATCCCCATGTTGACTGACCACACAGAGGGGGAGAGTGGCACAGGTGCATTGGCCCCACTTCAGCAGTCTCAGGATTCAGTGGGTAGAGCCAGCAAGTTTATGCCCACTGTCTCTTCACGCATGATTAACCAACGTGCAGATGGGTTATTCTGCAAAGGACTTATGTCAAACTGTAAGATGATCGGGAGGAATTGGGGAGGGGGAGCCTTTCTTGACTGTGCATTTTGTGCACTTCTTTGCCAGTGACATGACAAACAATTCACAAAAAGTTCCAATTCATTCATTTTAGGGGAGGGGCTATGGCTCAGTGAAAGAATATTTGCTTTGCACACAGAAGGCCCCAGGCACAGTTCCTGGCCTCTCCAGTTTATCTGATAGTAGGTGTTGTGAAAGACCTGAACCCTTGGAGAGCTGCTGACAGTCTGAGTAGACAGTACTGTCCTGGGCCCATTCCGCACACATAGGATCATGCACTTTCAATGTGCTTTAGTAGCTGGATTTTCCTGTGCAGAACAGGAAAATCTACTTCTGAAGTGCATTGAAAGTGCATTATCCTTTGTGTGCGGAATAGGCCCTGGATGGACCGATGGGCTGATTCAGTCTACGACATCTTCACCTGTTACATTCCTCCTGCTATTCCTAGTGGGCGTTGCCCAAAGATCCTAGTGCCGTTTAACAGGAATTGGGGCTGAACCATTCTTGTTCATATCTGTGAGGCCTTTATTAGGAAGGTTTCCACCACGTGCAACATTTTGGAATTGCAGGGAAGCTGCCTATCTGCAGGGCTTGATAAAACACTTTAATAAGGCCTGGCCTTGTAAATGCTGGGCTGTTGATCCTTGCGTTAATCTCTCCCCACAGGAGACCGCCTGATATCGGTGAACAGCATGAGCTTGGAAGGAGTCAGCCATCACGCAGCGCTCGAAATTCTCGAGAGAGCTCCTGACGATGTGACCCTTGTCATTTCCCAGCCTAAGGAGAGGCCAGCCAAAGGTGCTCCTGGATTATTGCATGACAAAATGAAATCTTTGGGTAGATTATCAATGATAAATAAACTAAGTCAATAAATAAACTATGTGATAAAATGAAATAAAAGCAAGAAGTCATAATATTTACAGATAGGCTACAGGTCAAAATGCAGTATTCTTTTTTTTTTAAAGCAGGCTATAAAATGGACACCCCAATTCAAAACTATTTGACCAACCCCTTTTTTGATAGATCCTTTTGTTTCTTACAGACTGTAAACCAGAATTTTGCTACCGCACATGAGATGGTTGTCTTTTTATTTTCTAGCAGAAATTTAATCTGAAGGCAGTCACAGGTTGCTGAGTGCTTTAAATGTCTAAATCGATGTCACGAGGAACCAAATATGCGATTGCTATCCTCATCATAAAATTCACACTGTAGGAGAGTGTGGGGGAGCATTTCTACCACATTGGCAGAGCACAGACATTTGCAGAATTCTTTGGGTTGATTTTGAAATCTACCAAAATCTACCAAAAAGGCCTACAATAGTGTCTTGAATATGTCTTTTTATGTAAAAGGAGCCAACGGCTATAACAATTATTGTATTTATTGTATACTTTATATATGCTAGTTTCATTTGTTGTCTGACCATTGATAAAGGCGGTAATGCTGAAACTCACCTGGTCAGTGGAGGAATTAGTAGGTATCTGTTTTTTGTATGTACGTATGTATTGATTTTATTGAGTCTGTGCTTAAAGTGAGTCACGGAATCAGTTTGGTGTGAACTTAAATGGACTCCGGGGAATGGTAGAGGACAGGAAGGCCTGGAGGATCATTGTCCATGGGGTCGCGATGGGTCGGACACGACTTCGCACCTAACAACAACAACAATGTTACTAAACACTGGTGCTATTTTTTTTCAAATTATGTTCCACCCTGTATAGGCTTAAGTTCATTTCCCTTGTGTTGACCTTTTTAGAGAGCCAGTTTGGTGTAGTGGTTAGGAGTGCGGACTTCTAATCTGGCATGCCGGGTTCGATTCTGCACTCCCCCACATGCAACCAGCTGGCTGACCTTGGGCTCACCATGGCACTGATAAAACTGTTCTGACCGGGCAGTGATATCAGGGTTCTCTCAGCCTCACCCACCCCACAGGGTGTCTGTTGTGGGGAGAGGAATGGGAAGGCAACTGTAAGCCGCTTTGAGCCTCCTTCGGGTAGGGAAAAGCAGCATATAAGAACCAACTCTTCTTCTTCTTCTTCTCCTTCTTCTTCTTCTTCTTCTTCTTCTTCTTCTTCTTCTTCTTCTTCTTCTTCTTCTTCTTCTTCTTGACTTTTGTTTGGGTCAGGATATTTCTCCGTTTTGTTGTGGATAGTACTTGATCCGTATAATTCCCCCCAGCAATCTTCCCTTTCAGAATTACAATTTCAAGCACTGAAGGATAGAAAAACAGAAGAGCTGCTTAACTGTTGGATGTTTTCATTGCTTCTTAGAATTACTGAGTCTCTTCAGCGGCTCGAGAGACTATTTGAAGGGGCCTTTGTGGACCCAGGACACTGAGGCGGAGTCATCTTCGGAGGAGCACAGCAGGCCCCCCTGCCCCCAGAGGCCTGCTCCTGGGAGTCCGCCCGGCCTTCGCTCGGGCAAACGGGACGGGAGCCTGAGCTCCCAGGACTCCAGGACGGAGAGCGCCACCCTGTCCCAAAGTCAGTCCAACAGCATCTTTGGCAACCACGTCAGCGAGAGGATGCAACAGGAACTGCGGCAATACCCCAACGCCCAGATTGTCTTTTCCGGTTGCAACGAGAAGACCAGGACGGCCTCTGAGACTAACCAGGCGAAAACGAAACGGGCCGGGACGGTGGAGAACGCCGAGTATTCCGACCGAGGGGATTCGGATATGGACGAAGCGACCTACTCCAGCAGCCAGGAGCAGATGCCAGCCAAAAAGGCACCGTCCATTTCTAGCACATTTTTTTTTCTGTAACATGCCGTTTATTAATTGTAACTTAAGACTAGATAGAAACGGGGGTCAGGCCAGCAGTGCTTCAGTTGCTGCAATTGCTCGTGCAAATTTTGTACTGACATTTTGGGTACTGGTTTTTCCCCGGGTGAAGTTCTCTGCAAAGTTCTCAGAGAGGAAATGGATCAGGTGCTCAGATTTTGCTTCCAGGAAATCATTTAAGATTGCTTTTTGTGGCTTGGCAGTCCCATCTGCCTCAAGAAATCACTTCATGTCATGTTTTCTCTGCATGGACGTTAATTAGTCTCATAGTGCACGGGTAGTCAACCTGTGGTCCTCCGGGTGTCTGTGGACTACAATTCCCATGAGCCCCTGCCAGCGAATGCTGGCAGGGGCTCATGGGAATTGTAGTCCACAGACACCCGGAGGACCACAGGTTGACTACCCCTGTCATGGTGCTCCTGTGTCATTGGCACAGTCCACTAAATGCCCTCCCCCCCAATTCTTGGAAGTAGCCATGCTCTTGTGAGGAATTCAGTTCACAAGTCCCATTATTGTTTGCACTACAATAATTTTGATACTCCTTCCAATGGCTTAAATTAGCCCTGTTTCAGACTTCTTTGAATTCACAACATGGGGGATTCTGCTAGTACTCATATAGTTGAGGGCTAGTTTACCACAGTTGAGGGCTGGACAGTGATCAGATAAGATTTACAGGCAATTTCACCTAGCAGCCTTTCTGTGGGGGGAATGTAAAGGGAGCTAGGTGAATTCTCTCCAAGCCATGCATGCATGCATGCACAGGAAGTGCCACGCATGCGTGGCATGCGCAGCCAGGTGATCGCCCTCCCTGCCGCCGCCGGTCTGCAGCCTGAAAAAGGTTGCGGACCACTGATCTGGAGGACCACAGATTGACTACCCCTGGCTTAAGCTGTTTGATCACCAGCAGCAGCACTGTGCGAAGTACCTGCTCCGGAAATCTCCCTGCTCAGCAGCCTCACCTCCTTCGGAGGCAGCTGCATGACCCACAGATAAGGGTGCCATTAGACTCAGATTTCGTTCAGCTGAAAACCAGATATGGGTGGCAGAGAGGGTTTTTGTGCATGAAGAATTCAGCCTGGAGGTGTGGCCATTGAGCT
Organism: Paroedura picta; assembly: GCF_049243985.1. Classification (NCBI taxonomy): domain Eukaryota; kingdom Metazoa; phylum Chordata; class Lepidosauria; order Squamata; family Gekkonidae; genus Paroedura; species Paroedura picta. Next base: position 77,388,439 of record NC_135378.1, on the reverse strand, counting down.
GGCCCAGCAAACATCCTGCTCCATGGAATGATTACCTTATTGATTCGTTCACTGGGGAGAGCAGTTGATGCATGTGCGCTGACCCGTGAGGGACCTGCTGGATTTATTTTAAAACACTGTACTAAATGCTAATTGCACTGGGATACATGTGCTTATGTTTGATACGAGTTCCTGCCTTCCTCTTTGAAAAACTTACGTATGCATAATTTTGAAAACCCATCTATGCTAATCACCAGCTCCTTCCTTCCTTCCTTCCTTCCTTCCTTCCTTCCTTCCTTCCTTCCTTCCTTCCTTCCTTCCTTCCTTCCTTCCTTCCTTCCTTCCTTCCTTCCTTCCTCCTTCCTTCCTTCCTTCCTTCCTATCTTCTGTGCCCCCTTTCATCTCTCCCCTCTCGTTTTCCTTCCCTCTCCCTTCCTCCCTCCTTTTGTTTATCTTGTCCTCTTATTTTCCATAAAGGAGCCTTCGACCGTGAATTCCGCAAGTGCCTTGATTTCTAGAAATCTTTCTGCGGCACCTCTTAAACCAGGAGATGTCTTTGAGGTCAAACTAGTGAAAAACGAGAACGGCTTGGGAATCAGTGTCACGGTACTGTTTGACAAGGTTTTTAGCGGTTTTCTCTTCTTCTCCACTCCAAATGGCCTGTTGACATTTCTGGTTTACAGGGAAGCAGTGGACCTTAAAGAGGCGTTGTCAAGTAACTTTTTGCCTTTAATCTCTCAGCCCTTTGATAAGCAACCTTCTACACATCTGTGTGTAACTGTGGGGCAGCTCTCACACTGCAATTACCGTGAGGACACACCTGCAAATTGGGTGCATTGCTAGTCATCTGTGCATGTTGTTATGGCTTTAAACACCGGACACGTGCATCTGGTGAAATGAATGGGGTTCTCAAATGGTGGTTTGGTACCTGAACTTTGAAACATTTGCTGGGGGAAACACCAGTATTTTTCTTCACAACCTGAAAGCGAGCCACTCTTACTTGTGGATAAATTAGCACTGGATCCCAGCCCGCAAAGATTACTGCATCAACACTGGCTTGATTCAGACCTAACGCAAAACTTCGGTTTATTTTAATGTTGATTCGTTTGTGAAGGCAAGATTCAGCTTGCAGATAATCATTTAAGATCCTCGTTGACCTCAACAAGGAAGGTTTTGTCACCTCTACTGTGTTCAGGCAGGTCTGTAGCTGGGGAGCACGCAAGGAGGCCACCAGAAAATAAGCCGGGGAGCCCATCTGACGTGATTAGGACTGGGCTAGATAAACCAGCTTAATTAATGAATTAAATTGCATTTATATACCGCTCACCTCGGAGGCTTTAGATCCTGGTTTGCTAGATGCAACAGTATTAAGTCACCAATTTAAAATATGCTACCTGGAAAACCTGCCGTGTGAAAGCCATGTTGCCAAGGGGCTGTATTTGGACACGTAGCAGCAACAGGAACACTATGTGAGCATGTCCCTTTGTGAAAGACAGCATTGTTGCTGAAGTGAGACTGTGGCCCTGTTGCCACTGCCGTGCCAATTTGAGCCAAAAAATAATTCAGCCCTAAAAATGAGAGTGGGAAGACCGCCCCCTCCCTACAGGGTATTCTACTGTAATCCGGAATGGGGAGGAAAATAAATGTAACAGCAACAACAACAATAATACCACTGAGAACAGAAGGGCACAGATTTTCCTTACTCCTGTGGTCCAAATGATTTCTTTATTCAGGGGGGTAGCCATGTTGGTCTGAATCAGGAGAACAACATTTGAGTCCAATGGAACCTTAAGCCCAACAAAGTCTAGTTCTAGGTGTGAGCTTTCATGTGCAGGCACACTTCCTCGGACAATGAAACAGGAATCCTACGCAGATAGGAGGACAGAGGAAATTTATCGATTTATTTATTATTTATTTGATTGATTGATTTGTGTACCCCCATTCCAGCAAGCCGGCTCAGGCCAGTGAGCAACAGGGATACCCGTAACGGAAATTAAAAATTAATCACGTTATAGCATTATAAAACAATATAAAGCCTTTTAAAAACCACAGCAACAACAATTGGAATATGTTTCTAACATGGCCTCTGTTCAGTGATGTTTCTGTGGGAGGCGATTTTTATTAGACAATTTTAGGATCTCTAATTCATGTTTTTTTTTGGAAGAACTGCTAAAAGAAGAGTTGGTTTTATACCCTGCTTTTCACTACCCAAAGGAGTCTCAAAGCAACTTACGATCGCCTTCTCTTCCTCTGCCCACAACAGACACACTTTAAGTTAGGTGGGCCTGAGAGAGCTCTAGCAGAACTGTTCTGTGAGAACAGCTCTAACAGGATTGTGACTAACCCAGCCGGCTGCACGTGAGGGAGCAGAGAATGAAACCCGAATCTCCAGATTAGAGGCAGCTGCTCTCAACCAAGAGGCACAAGCATCATTGAAGAGGTTCTGGTCTCCAACCTTGTGTGCTCCCTCTGCTGGCAGTAAAGCGGCATGCCACCCAATACTTCCTTGTTCCCTTCTCTGCCGCCTAGTAGTCAGCTGGTTCCCCCGTGAGATTTTCAAGGCAAGAGACATTCTCTGCTGACTTCTCTTTCCCACCTTTGTGGAGCAACCCGGTCCTTCCTCGGTGGTCTTCCAAGTACCAATCAGGGCCAACCTTCCTTAACTTCTGAGACCTGATAAAATCAGATCTGTTTGGGTGTTCATACTATACTCCAGCAAGAGCCTCTTGTTGCGCAGAGTGGTAAGGCAGCCGTCTGAAAGCTCTGCCCATGAGGCTGGGAGTTCAATCCCAGCAGCCGGCTCAAGGTTGACTCAGCCTTCCATCCTTCCGAGGTCGGTCAAATGAGGACCCAGCTTGCTGGGGGGTAAACGGTCATGACTGGGGAAGGCACTGGCAAACCGCCCCGTATTGAGTCTGCCATGAAAACGCTGGAGGGCATCACCCCAAGGGTCAGACATGACTCGGTGCTTGCACAGGGGATACCTTTACCTTTACTTTACTCCAATTTAATTTTATTTACTCACTTAAAACATTTCTGTGCCATCCCCCCTCCCCCAAATAGGGTCCCTGCGGTGGGAAACATCCATCATGGGAAATTGCCCGACCTCAATTCAGATGGCAATTCCCAAATTTAAAGGACCGCAGAAATAGCAGAGAGGACGGCCGTACTTCTTCTTGCCCAGCTTCCTCAGTAACCCTCCTGCCTTGCCTTCTATTAAAGGTAAAGGTATCCCCTGTGCAAGCACTGAGTCATGTCTGACCCTTGGGGTGATGCCCTCTAGCGTTGTCGTGGCAGACTCAATACGGGGTGGTTTGCCAGTGCCTTCCCCAGTCATTACTGTTTACCCCCCAGCAAGCTGGGTACTCATTTTACCGACCTCGGAAGGATGGACAGCTGAATCGACCTTGAGCCGGCTGCTGGGATCGAACTCCCAACCTCATGGGCAGACAGCTTCAGACAGCATGTCTGCTGCCTTACCACCCTGCGCCACAAGAGGCTCTTTGCCTTCTATCACAAACAGTATTTCAATTTCACTCCACATCCAGCTAGGCAGCAGGGCAAGCGAAGGAGCTCTCGGAGGAAATGGCTGAGGACAGCCAACGTCTGTTGCAGCTCCAGGATTCTTAGCTCACTTAAAGGGAAACGTGGCCTTTCTAGGTTGCAACTGAGCACCTGTGAATCCTCTTTTTCTTTTTTGCCTGTGTTTTCAATTATAGGAAAATTCAGTCTTGACTGTATAAGACCACTTGAGTTTCCGGGCCTTAGCTACTTGGCAACGTCACTTTAAAGACAAATTCCAAGCGCGGATCTCTGACGCGGTGCCCTTTGCCTTTACTGCTCTTTGAGGGTGTCGGAAGCTGCTCAAAAGGCAATCTTTGGTTCACAATCCAAAGATTGTACTGCCCTTCACAGCTGTTGGGGAGCCATTTCATTGGGTGCTGCAAAGTGCCACCAAAATGCATACGACCCATGGGGTAGTCAAGGCAGGAGGCAAGCAGGAAGGGGGTTGGACATTGCCTGCCTCTGCATAGACATCCTTGATAGTTTCCAATCCAAACATTAACCAGGGACTACCCTGCTTAGCTTCTGAAATCTGAAAAGTTACGGGTAGCTAGCAGGAGTGGTTTAAGGATTCGTGGATCCACAGCCAGTTTAAGGATTTGCAGGGCCCTAGCATAGAACACTTGCGGTGGGAGCAGCCAGACTGGGCCTGGAGGCCCCCCCCCCAATGGAAAGAGGTACCACTCTGAGAGTCCTTAAAGGGCGGAAAGGGGGGAGGAGAGAGGCTGCAGTCCTGATGCATGGTGGGGGAAGGCACCGAGTGGGGCCCCTGGAAGCATGGGGCCCATAGCACATGTGCTACAAGGGATAAACTGGCCTTGGTACCTAGAAAAGTTGGTTCACCATGTTCTTTAGAGCAGGGGTAGTCAGCCTGTGGTCCTCCAGATGTCCAGGAGCTGCAGGGGCATTTGCTGGCAGGGGCTCATGGCAATTGTAGTCCATGAACATCTGGAGGACCACAGGTTGACTACCCCTGCTTTAGAGGTTCATTCTTAAAATGAAATGCAAACATGAGCATTTCCAAATTGCACTGAGTATTGCTTGGTGACTAGTGCTATAATTTAAGTGTGTTGCGCACACTTTGCATTCAGTTTCTCGCTCGAAGCAGAAAGCAAACCAAGAAATCAATATTTTGTTGACCAGCAACTGCAGCACCAAAACCACTCGTGGTACCCCCAGTTCCAGAAGACAGGAGGTGGTGTCAGTCAGCTGCTGTTTTATGGGCACACAGGGCACACACCAGGCTGCTGTTTTATGGGCACACAGTCTCCCACCAGACCCCTTGTAGCCTTGGCATGAATTGCCTATCCGCTAGCCCAGGTGTAGTCAACCCGTGGTCCTCCAGATGTCCATGGACTACAATTCCCATGAGCCCCTGCCAGCAACTGCTGGCAGGGGCTCATGGGAATTGTAGCCCATGAACATCTGGAGGACCACAGATTGACTACCCCTGCACTAGCCACTTCGTGCCAAAATTGGCCACATTTTTCCTGATAGCAGCCCTTTGCCTTTAACAGCTGCAGTGCAGGAAGAAATCCAATAATTGAACTTGCCCCCCCCTCCACTGAGTTAGAGGGAGGCAATTGGCCTGTTTAATTTTTGCCTGTCGCACAGCTGTTTGCCAGCAGCAGGCCCTTGCCAGGAAAATGAAATGGGAGTGTCTCCAGGACTTCGAATGTTAAACGCAACCAGCACCTAGCTAAGAGAAAAGGGTGCATTTTTATTTCCTCCCCCCTGTACCTTTCCTCTATACCAGGGGTGGTCAAACTGCAGCCCTCCAGATGTCCATGGACTACAATTCCCAGGAGCCCTTGCCAGCATTCGCTGGTGAATGCTGGCAGGGGGCTCCTGGGAATTGTAGTCCATGGACATCTGGAGGGCCGCAGTTTGACTACCCCTGCTCTATACCCTCCAAACAGGAGCAGGCTTTAGAGCTCACAAGTATTTTTCCCAGCACTGCCCTCACAACTGGAACTGGGCAGGTTCACACCCCTTCCAAGAAGAAGTCTTGGATCTCACCTCTGCGTTGGCTCCTGTTTGCATGGGGGCTCTGGAACTGAACTCTCAAGAGGTTGGGGGGTGGTTCTGCTTGTGGCTTCTGTTTTCATTTGCTAATGGCCTGCTTTGCATTTTTGGAGGGGGGTTGTTTCTGTAAAGGTTGGCTAGTTTCCTGGATTTAGATGTCTGTCTTCTTTTCTTACATCTGTGTTTTAAATAAATTGAATCCACAGGGAGGGGTCAACACCAACGTGAGGCACGGAGGCCTGTATGTGAAGGCTGTTATTCCTAAGGGAGCAGCTGAGGCAGACGGCAGGATTCAAAAAGGTATGCAATCTCATTCATTCATTCATTCATTCATTCATTCATTCATTCATTTGCATTTCTAGTCCGCCCTTATAATCTCCAGGCAGTTTATATCATTCATAAAAAGTTAAAACATCAATACATTGTTGTTGATGGTACCGAAATTATAGAACTAGTTCGAATGTTTGGCAGTTTTTGTGGAATTCTGTGCAACACCGATTTTTGTATTGTTAGAGTCAAATCTGCGAAGATTTTCACATTACCGTTATAAACCAGATGTCATTCATCATTCACAAGCTGGTAAAACGTGGTATGGATCCTAATTCTGTCAGGTATATGGATAGCTGGTTGTCTGATCATACCCAAAGGGTACTTGTTAACGGTTCAGCATCTTCTTGGAGAAGAGTGACAAGTGGAGTACCCCAAGGATCTGTCCTGGGGCCTGTGTTGTTCCACATATTTACAAATGATTTGGATGAGGGATTAGAGGGGATACTTATTAAATTTGCAGATGATACTAAACTGGGAGGGGTAGCAAAAACAACTGAAGACACCTGTTAATCATGATAAGTGATGGAGAAACTCTGTGTTCAGAATAAGTATATCTTAGCATCAGGCAGGGGCAGCAAGCAGCAGGAATGGCTACAGCCATCAAGCTCAGCTTGTGAGCTTTCCAGGAGCATTTGGCTGGTCGCTGATCCAGTGTAGTTTGGTGTAGTTTGAGAGCCAGTTTGGTGTAGTGGTTAGGAGTACAGACTTCTAATCTGGCATGCCAGGTTCGATTCTGCGCTCCCCCACATCCAACCAGCCAGGTGACCTTGGGCTCGCCACGGCACTGATAAAGCTGTTCTGACCGAGCAGTGATATCAGGGCTCTCTCAGCCTCACCCACCCCACAGGGTATCTGTTGTGGGGAGAGGAAAGGGAAGCTGACTTTAAGCCGCTTTGAGACTCCTTCGGGTAGAGAAAAGCAGCATATAAGAACCAACTCTTCTTCTGGGGCACATAGGAGTAATATTGCCTCAATATAGAGAGCTTAAAGCCATGAGATACGTCTTAATTTATTGTTAAATGGATTATAGACTCTGCAGTGGCAATTATTGAAGAAGTATTTGAAAACGGAGAAAAATATACCTAGGAGCCCGTTCTGATTGCCCAGGAATTATATGATTTATACACCAAACAAGAGTGGCTGTGAGACTTATCATTTTGGCCTGCTGATTTTAGTTTTCTCTTATCTGTACTGAAAATAAATGGCTGCTTAATGGAGCTTGTGCAGGAGAAATTTGCAGTGGATTGAGCCACCATCTGTGGATAGCTTTCCCATGTGGAATAGGCTGCCTAAGGAGGTGGTGAGCTCCCCCTCTTCAAGCAAAGGTTGGATACACACTTTTCTTGGATGCTTTAGGATGCTTTGGGCTGATCCTGTGTTGAGCAGGGGGTTGGACTAGATGGCCTGTATGGCCCCTTCCAACTCTATGATTCTATCATTCTATGTGATCAATGCTCCCCTTTCTTTACTAATTGTCCATTGCTGGATTTTAGGTGACCGAGTTCTGTCTGTCAATGGTGTTTCTTTGGAAGGAGCCACCCATAAGCAAGCTGTCGAAATTCTGAGGAATACTGGCCAGGTAGGAGGCGATTTCTGCCCCTTCTCCCTTTGCGGCCACTTTAAGGGCCACTGAGCAGGAGCCCTTTGATTTTTGCAGCGAGGTGGTTGCAAGCTTCCCATAATCTTCATCCTGGCTAACGTGTGCTTGTTTCTGCAGGAGGTCCACCTTGTACTGGAAAAGGGGCAGCTTCCATCCGCCAAAGTCCATGCCCCTGTGACTCCACAGTGCACACCTCCGGTCCAGCCCAGTCAAGGGGTCAGTCCAGAGAGACCTTTAAAGAAGACTTTAAGTTCCAGAGCCTATCACTTTGTCACTGACGGTAAGCTTCTGGCTGAACATCAAGACGAGCTTGGACCTGCAAGGATTTCAAGGAATGCTCATGTTTTATGTCGAGAACGCCAAGCATTCTAGGATAGTAGCTCTACCTCAAACCTCCTGCATAGAATATTTATTATTTATTTATTAGATTTTTATACTGCCGCTCCCAGCAAGCTGGCTCTAAATCCTCTGCTTGTCCACCACACTTCTACACTGACCTTCCTCCAGGAAAATCAGGGTAGCAGACATTATTGTTTCTCCTGACTTAATCCTTACAACAACCCTGTCAGGTAGCTTAGACTAAGCCATGGGACTTCTCCTGGTGGTCCGATGACCTCTCACTCGTTACTCCAGGAGAGGGTCTGTATTGGTGGAAAGGGCCTGAGTACTAATGGAGAGGCCACCGGGAAGGGGGGCATACAAATCCATTGATTGGTTGATTGGTTGATTGGTTGATTGGTTGATTGGTTGATTGGTTGATTGGTTGAAGCCTTCCTGCCTGGTCTGGGGGAGGCAACCCACTCCCCAGGCAACCAGGTTCCCCTGGCAGCAGACTGGTAAGAAAAGTCAGTATTATATTTTTCCCTGAGCCAAGGAAAGTCTGTTAGCAGAATTGGTCCACAGCGCTGAACACCTCCTTTAACATGATGGGGCACCTTCCACATTCCACTGCCCAAGGCTTGTCTTCTGGAATGCTGGCTGTTCTTCTCAGGTAGACCACCTGTTGAATTTTTAGTGAGGCTATTCAGAATATCCCATTATCAGGCCTCACTGGTGATCAGAATGTCTTGGCCTGTTATGGAAGTTTGATGATACCTTACCTTTTGGATACGTAATAACTGGACTGATAATTCTCCCGTTCTTTGTTTGTTTGTTTGCAGAAAACACCTTTGAGGTGAAGCTAATGAAAAACAGTTCAGGCCTGGGCTTCAGCTTTTGCCGTGAGGACAGCGTATCTCCCGAGCAGCCAGGCTCCAGCATAGTCAGGGTGAAAAAACTGTTCCCCGGGCAACCGGCGGCAGAAAGCGGGCAGATCGAAGTCGGGGACGTCATCCTGAAAGTCAATGGTGCTTCGCTGAAAGGACTGTCCCAACAGGTTGGTGCGTCTCTGTCTAGCCAGCTCTGCCATGAGGAATGGGGAGGCAGTGGCCGAAGTGACGGTTTTAGGAAGGGGGGCACCAGCCGCCATCCTCATTTCCACCCACCCCACCTAGGAGCCAGAACATTAGTGTTCCATCCCTCCAAGAAGAAGAAGAGTTGGCTTACATAGCCCGCTTTTCTGTACTCTCAGGAGTCTCAAAGTGGATTACAATTGAATTGTCGAAACCTTCCACGGGCAGAATCAATGGGCTCTCCGGGCTGTGTGGCCGTGATCTGGCAGTTTTACTTCCTGACCTTTCACCAGAAACTTTGGCTGGCATCTTCAGAGGAGGACACGAAAATATGGGAATCTCTCTCTGCCAAAGTATGAAGTGTGTGAATATTTTATTTTTATTTATTTATTCTTGGATTTCTATCCAAATAGGACCAGTTGAGTTGGATTAGGGGGAAATTATTTTGTACCACCATCTTTATGGCTATTTGATTATATGATTAATGTTATGTTTTTAATGGGATTTTATCGGTTATGTTGTTTTATCGTTTTGTTTTGTAAGCCGCCTCGAGGCGACATTGTCGAGGGAGGCAGGGTATAAATTCATAAATAAATAAATGTTCTACGCACTCCACACTTTGGCATGAAAAATCTCATCTTGCTATGTCCTACCTGTGAAGATGCCAGCCAAAGTTACCGATAAAACGTCAGGGACTAAAACTGCCAGACCACAGCCACACAGCTAAGAATACCACAACACCAATGGCTTACCATTGTTTTTCCATCCTCTCCCCATGGAAGGCACCTTATGAGCTAGGTGGGAGTGAGAAAGTTCTGAGACAACTGGGTCTGGGCCAAGGTCACCCACCAGGCTTCTTGTGGAGGAGTAGGGAATCAAATCTGTTTTCCAGATTAGTATCCACCACTTTTAACCCCTACACCATGCTGGGTCTAAGCAGGGAACTTTGCACATGCTTAATAGAGCTTGGAGGACTGTACGTAGACATGCTTGGGGAAACAAAATGAAACATTAGATGCTCCAGGCAATGTTGGTGCTGTAATTTGCCAATGGTGGGTTTTTACACATATGGTGGCAATGCCCTTGTTTAGGAAAATTTGGGGGAAATGTTCATGAAAAGTTGGAATTTGGATGTGAAATGGCGATGCCTCCAAGACCAGAAGTTTTCCTATTCAATTATATTACATAGTTCCCTAAGAGATCGCTGGTAATCCATCTCTACAGCCAGGATTGTTCTAATCAAGTGTTAGAAGCAGAACAGTCCTTCAAATATCCACGAATAGGTAGAGAAAATTAAGGACATGCATGTTAATTTAAAGCTATCTACAAAGAGGAAGGTGTTTTCTTCAGCTGGGATTGTAATGGACCCCTTTAAATAGCTGAATAGCAGTAATGCTTTAATATGAATCTTTAATGCTGTTTTTCGTTTTGCTGTATAAAAATAAAACATAACAAATCAGATGCTCTGGCTCTTAGATAAGAAAGATGGTAAGAGGTGAAAGAGATGAGACAAGTTAGTAGCCTTGAGCAGAACCTCTTGTTTCAGCAACCCTTCATGTCTGGATTTGTTTATTTTGGTAGTATGTGCTAACCCGTTGGATCCATGCAAATAAAATCTATATATTTTAAATCCCCCGTGCTTGCAGGAAGTCATCTCTGCTCTGAGGGGAACATCCCCCCAAGTCACCCTTCTCCTCTGCAGGCCTCTCCCTGGAATCCTGCCGGAAATTGATCCTTCTTTATTGGTAAGGCTTGTAATGAAATTGTGTGTATTTAGGAAGATTTGGGAAACACTTGGTAGGGCAGCAGACATGCAGTCTGAAAGCTCTGCCCATGAGGCTGGGAGTTCGATCCCAGCAGCCGGCTCAAGGTTGACTCAGCCTTCCATCCTTCCGAGGTTGGTAAAATGAGTACCCAGCTTGCTGCTGGGGGGTAAACGGTAATGACTGGGGAAGGCACTGGCAAACCACCCCGTATTGAGTCTGCCAAGAAAACGCTAGAGGGTCAGACATGACTTGGTGCTTGCACAGGAGATAGCTTTACCTTTACCTTCCTTTCCAAATGGTTGGAGTTGAGGATTTTCGTATAGGATTTCTTGTCTTTGATGTTTTAAAGCCTTGGACTGTTAAAGCCTTTAAATTAAGATCCAAGCCCAGCAGATAGTTTTCCTTTCCTGTGGTTTTCTTTTGCAATAAGAAACGCAGGCAACTGAGTCTCACCATGGTCAGATGGAATCAGGGCCAATGTGTGTTTTAAATCATGGCCTTCTGAAATATTGAGGGGACTTGGATGTGTTGTCCAAGTGCAACTGATTTATGCTGACCCCAGCAAGGGGCTTTCATGGCACGTGAGATGCAGGGCTGGTTTTCTGTTGCCTTCTTTTTTGGTGTCAGCCTAAAGGCTCCCCCATCTATCAGCTCTGCTCAACTTCCAAGATCTGACAAGATCAGGCCATATCTTACCAAACCGCACCCCCAAAATCGGAACAGATAGACATAAATACTTTGCATCCTAAAGCTACCATCGACAATTTGTTACTCTTTCACTTCCCCCTTTTTTCACTTTGTTACAGACGCCCATTCATTCCCCACCGCAGATTTTCCCAGATAGCAGTAAAGTTGTCTCCCAGCCCTTGAATGGAGAACAAGAAGACAGTTCCGATGAAAACGAAGCCACTGACCAGAGCAAGAAGCGAATCAAGACACCTGTTCGGAGAGACAGCTACAGCGACAGCAGCGGGAGCGGAGGGGAAGAACCTGCTGCAAACACAGCCCAGGTCGGAGGCGCCAGGTGGACCTCTGCTCTGGGCCAGACACCAAGCAAATCAACCGCTCGTGCACATAGCCCTTACGAGACTCCCTGCTGTCAGGAGGAGGCGATTCGCACAATATATTACTCTCCTCATGAGCTGTCTAGGAAACTAGAACTCGAGGAAGGGTACGTTGCCCCTGCATGCTTGGGTGGTATCATCATCTATGTTGGCGTACATTTTAGTTCTTTGGTTCCCCCACCCCATGATGTTTCTCTAGGGCAGTGGTTTTCAGCCTGGGGGTTGGGACCCCTTTGGGGGTCAAACAACCCTTTCACAGGGGTTGCGGTGGGGCGAGCAGCTTGGCTGGGGGAGCACCATTCACACATCAGCCTTGCGGGGTAGATCGAGATAGAGCATTCATCTTTATGGAGCAGCAGAAAAGAGTGAGATCGGCAGAACTGAACTGAGAAACCCCGGAAATAAACCAATTTGTACACAATCGTGAACAATAGATCTTCTCGCCATTGGTCAGTTTCGGTTTAATTTCTGTGAAAGAACCCTTGCATAATTTTATGGTTGGGGGTCACCACAACAGGAAGAACTGTATTAAAGGGTCGCGGCATTAGTAAGTTTGAGAACCACTGTTCTAGGGTTGTTTCTGTCCAGGGAATCAGCATGGGGTGGAGGTTAATTCCTGCATGCCTCATACTCTGGTCTCTATTCGAATGGTGCCCCCAAGGCACTTGAGAACTGTTGAAAAATGGCTGGGATCTACAGAACCCCTCAGTCTTATGGCCCTTTCTGGAAATCGAGAGGTTAAGCATATTCCCGACCATCTCCAGAAGATTGTTTCATGATAAGAGCACTAGAGAGTTCCAAACTTGGGCAGGAAAATTTTCCAGGGTTCCACTCGGGAACAGATAATGCATGCATGGCACTGCCACAGAGGTTGACTCTGGGGGCAGTTTTCCTTGTAACAGAACTAAGAAAACTTCTCGTGCCTCTGCTCCTTCAGTCGATAAAAGTTGGACCTCAGGATACCATCTCACCGTCCTTTGCATTGTCCCCCGCAGGAGCCCGCCATCTTCCCTCCTGCTGGATTTGCCTCTGATCTCGAGCTGCAGAACCGCCACGCCCGGTTCAGCAGATGAAAACTACGCGGGTTCCGTCTCGGAGTTCGCAGCTCCCCAAGGAGGGCTGACAGCACTCTTCAACCAACTTGAAAAAAATGCTGACGAATACGAACCGGTAATTTTTTTCCAGTTCCTTCTGAATCGCAGTCTTGTCTTTGGTTTGCTCCAGCTGTGCAAACTCACAAAGCACCACGGTTACAAGGATGCTGTCAGTTGGCTTCTGGGGACTGTATGCTCTATGCTGGAGTGAACAGTTAATGTGTCTGGTTACAATTAAAGGTAAAGGTATCTCCTGTGCAAGCACCGAGTCATGTCTGACCCTTGGGGTGACGCCCTCTAGCGTTTTCTTGGCAGACTCAATACGGGGTGGTTTGCCAGTGCCTTCCCCAGTCATTACCGTTTACCCCCCAGCAAGCTGGGTACTCATTTTACCGACCTCAGAAGGATGGAAGGCTGAGTCGACCTTGAGCCGGCTGCTGGGATTGAACTCCCAGCCTCATGGGCAGAGCTTTCAGACTGCATGTCTGCTGCCTTACCACTCTGCGCCACAAGAGGCTCTTGTATATTTATATACAGAGTGTATTATTATAAGGGTCGAAACGCGTTTGGTCCTTGGTTCTATGTGCTGTTAGTTCGGTATAGGTTTTAAGAAGTTTTTATTCTGTTTTTAATTGTGCACCATAATAAATATTTCACAAGTTTTACATTATTTTTATTGTTCAGCTCAACTCGTGAGTTCCTACCTGTTAAGGTTGGGTTTTGTTCTTTTTTGGTTTAGCACTATTCAATAATGACCAGACAGGTGCTTTAAAGAACCTCAAAATCAGGTCGCAGGGGCAGTATTGTGGGATCCAGCATGGGCCAGTGTGATAAAGCGGGTACAGTAGGCCTGGGAAAACCAAGATTCGAGCTCCCTGCCCAGCTGTGAAAGGGCCATAGAGTAGCATCATACTAGTAAGTTATTTCTCAGGTATATTTTTGGCTTAGGTAGATACACACACATGCCCCTAATTGACACCATGCAGAATTTATTGAAGCAGACAAATTGCTCACTCAAAAATCCGGAAGTGGACAGCTATTGATTGCATAAGCAGAGTGGCTGAAGTGTTAACTGGGGTCTGGCAGACTCAGATTCGAATCCACACTTTGCCGTGGAGCCTTGATGGGTGACTTTGGATCAGTCACACATTCTCAGCCTAACAGTTTCACAGGGTGGTTGTGAGGATAAAATGGAGGAGAGGAGAATGGTGTCAGCTGTTCTGGGCCCCCATTGGGGAGAAAAGCAAGGTATAAATCAAGTGAGTAAGTAAATAAGTTCTTTGTACGGCATCTATTTGCAAATCCTATGAAAAGCAATTGGGGTACGGGGGTAGTCTAAAATTTCCTTCTTTGTGCAATGTTGGCTTGGATCGTGCTCTGCCTGTTCCTGAACTATCTTGTACTGAAATGCGTTCTTCTTTTTCCAGGAGGTGGAGCTCAATGTGACCCTGACAAAATCAGACAAGGGCAGCCTTGGTTTCACGGTGACCAAAGGCCACGACAGTGTCGGCTGCTACATCCACGACATTCTTCAGGACCCTGCCAAAAGTGACGGGCGATTACGACCTGGAGATCGCCTCATCAAGGTGCAGCAGAATATCAGATATGGAAATGTTGGGGCCAGAGCACAATTGCGCATCTTCTCCGTCTGCTATAAAGCATGTGTCTGAATTTTGGCATTAAAAGGGATGATTGTGTGTGTGTTTATTTGGGGCCACTGCAATCTGGGCCTTCATCCACTGTGGCCACTGTACCTGGAGCAGTCAGTGAGGTGGAAGATAGTCAAGTCAGACACCCAGCCTGTGCAAAGATGTAGCCCAGTGAAATCTCTCTATTATAGGTGGCCAGATGAAGGGCATGCAGCGGATCTGTGAGCTTGTCCCCAGCAGTGTCAGCAGATTGGCCCTTGGGGATCATGTGATTCTCAGGAGCAAAGGATTCTGGACCCCAGGGAGCTCCACAGTGTCTGACCACTGCTCCACTGCTCCCCTCCCTTGTGCCCCAGTAATGTGCCCCAGAGAGGAATGGGAAGGCGACTGTAAGCCGCTTTGAGCCTCCTTCGGGTAGGGAAAAGCGGCATATAAGAACCAACTCTTCTTCTTCGTCTTCTTCTGTTAGGCAGTTTGCTAATCAGTAACTGTTTCTCTATCTGAGAAATCAGTGCCACAGCTAAGATCTCTTTCTTGCGGTCTCTTGTCATTTTTACAGGTTAACGACACAGATGTGACAAACATGAGCCATACAGATGCTGTCAGTTTTCTTCGATCGGCCCCAAAGACGGTCAGGCTGGTGCTTGGACGTGTTCTGGAGCTACCCAAGATCCCGGTGTTACCACACATGTTACCCGACATCAGCCTGACGTGCCATAAAGAAGAACTGGGTATTCCAAAATTCCATTACCCTCCTCCCTTGCATGCAGACCAAAGAGGCTCGGAACTTGGATGCATTCACCTGCTGAAGTTTGACTTTGATCTTGCTTGCAGGTTGCTTTGGTGTTGCTTGTTCAATTCATGTGCTGAGCACTTTTCTACCTGCTCAGTAACCGCTAGTGCTGTAGTGCCATAGATTTTTTGCATCTTTATAGAGGGCTTTAATTTGTTGCTGAGTTGCATTCCGCAGCCACTTCTGCACCTGTACAGTCAGTAAATCTCTCATTCCCTTTTTGCCAGTGACTGTCTTCCACAGTCGTCATTAAAACAAGCTGCTTTTCAAGAGCTGGATGGCCTAGGCTAGCCCTATCTCTTACGATCTCAGAAGCTAAGCAAGGCTAGCCCTAGCTAGTATTTGGATGGGAGACCTCCGTGGAAGTCCGGGGTTGCTTGCTGCACAGGAGCAAGGCAATGGCCAACCACCGTGGAACATCTCTTGCCTTGAAAACTGCACAGTTTGAAAACTGCACAGTTTGAAAACTGCCAATCCCATTTTGAACCCTGCAGCTGCCGCAGAATCAAGGCGCGGAACATAAAGGAGCAGAATGATGGATTCTCTGTTTTGCTTTCCTTTCCACCAGGCATCTCTCTCGCAGGTGGTCACGACAGCCTTTATCAGGTGGTCTATATTAGCGATATCGGTCCAAAGTCTGCTGCAGCCTTGGAAGGGACTCTCCGCCCGTTAGACATCGTCCATTATATTAATGGGGTCAGCACTCAGGGAATGTCTTTGAAAGAAGCCAAGAGGACCCTGGAGATGGCGCTTCCGGGGGTGGTACTGAAAGCAACGAGGTAATTTCCTGGGCGAGGGTAGCCGGAATAACTAGCGCTCTGGTTTCACTAAGTAACAAATGCTTGCATCGGCATTCCGTTGTGGATGTGCTGAATGTAGAGCTTCTTCTCATTGCAGGGACGCTCATCCGGTGTTTCCAAAGAATAAAGGCACAGCAAACTCAAGTCCAAAGTCAATCAAGCCTAATGGTAAGAAATGTGTTTTTACTGCCACTGGAGAGGTGTCTATTAATGTGCAAACACAAGGAAGAGGAAATATAAACTTCCAAATGTTGCTTGTGTTGTGAGTCTTCCTGAGTTTTGTAGGAATTGCTATCCAGGAGGGGTGTTTATTAAGCCAGTTGGGTACCTTTTAAGTAAATGAACATTGGGTTTTAAGTGGGTTTTGCTTGCCACAACCTTCTCTCCCACATGGGCTTCTTTGGTCCTACCCAGCTGTGGTGTGCATTACAGGCATTTTGTATCTTGGAAGCTACAGAATAAGGGTTATGGGGTACATCTTGATTCAATGGCAAGCAGCAACATGTCCCTTTCCCCCTCTCTTTCTTTAAGGTCATCTCATAGGTCAGCCTCATGGCAGAGCAGAAACAGGACTTGATGCACATGTGCCCAAGGTAAGTGCATGTTTGTGCTTGCAGCCACAGAAGGAAGCATCACAGTACATTGAAACATGCCTGTGTTACGATTGGGTGTGTGTTTAAGAATAATTTGACCCAAGACAAGTTTGCTCACATGTGCTCTGACGTTTGATCTTCTGTCCACAACTTAGTAGATCTAAGTTGTGTGCAACACATTGTGAATGAGATCTATCATGTGTAGGGATCAGCACAAACCCAACCATGAAGGAAAAGTCATTATGGATTTTCCCCTGTTCATGATATGTGAACAGACATTCGTAATGGGTCTAGCCTCATGAACTCCCGCAAACTTTTAAAGCAATTTATGGAGGGTTGTAAATTGCGCAGAAAGCAGGGGTTTAAAGGAACTCCAACCCCCTGGTTTCAGTTCCTATAAAGCCACAAAAACAGCTGAGCACCCACCCTCCAGCTGTTTCAGGTTGTCTTGTGCAGCCCCTTTAACCTTTAAAACAACTGCAGAAGACAGTCCTGAAAACAGCTGATCAGTGGGGAAGTATTCTCCACCACTCTGCTATTTCAGGCTCTCTTGTGCAGTCTCTTTAAACTTTAAAGGGCTTGCGGAAGGCAGCCAGAAAAATACCTGTGGGGCAAAGAAGCATGAATACACCTCCTGGTTCAATTCAGTTTGCAGTTTGGCCACAAATTGAACCTCGTTTTCCAAGTTTATGCCCACCCCTAGTTGCGTGTCCAGAGGAAGTTATCACTCCCGGGCAAATCTGCCAATAGTATTTTGCATGCCGCTTTAATATGAGAGATTTTCTGTCTGAAGACATGGCTGTTAAGCAGAGTAATGTTTTAAACAGGCAGATAATTCAGACTTCTTGGTTTCCTTAGGTTAATGGTGACTTGAACAATAGTCACCAGAAAAAAGAGTCAAGGAATGTCATTGTATCTAAAGAGACATCCCTGAGTGATGCTACTAGTCCGGCCTCAGATTTTTCCAGCTATAACAACAACTCCGGTAAGGACAGCCATTCACGTACTTCTCTCACAAAGGGTTCTACCGAGTGTCCTGGGGCAACACCAGCTAAACTGAACAAGTGTGTTGACTTTGTTACTGTTACTGTTACTGTGTATTCTGTTTTAAGCTGTACGCACCAGCAATATACATGATCCATTTCTTGAATAGTTCACAATCTATCGTTTTTGAATTACGTGACAGAGAAAAGGGGAGGAGCCATGGGGGAGAGATGACGGCTATCTAGATGCAAGTTAAGCAAACGCAGTTAAAAGTCCAGTGGATGTCAAATTAGATTCAGTGATGCATGTATTTCATATTGTCATGGTTTCATTCTTTTTCTAGGAGAGGTAGGAAGGTTTTTGTAAAGGACTGTCTAGCTGTAATGAAGAAATAAAAGGGAAGAAAATCCCAAATAAAGAAATACTATTAGGGAAAGGGGACTTTTTGTGAGCTCTGATATTTGCATTTTCCTTTTTTCAAAGCAGTAATGGGACTTTGTCATTGTTTTATAGCTGAAGTCCAAGACGATGATGATTCTTATGACGAGGATGACCACAACGAAGTCATTCAATACCTCTTGGACGTTGTAGATGAAGAAGCCCAGAACTTGTTAAACCGGAGCCATGCCCTGTCCGGGAATCATCTGCCAGGGACAGGTATAATCATACTAATAATTTTATTTATAGCACGCACTTCCCCAGGGGGCTCATGATGGATTACAATTAAACTGTAAAGGTATCCCCTGTGCAAGCACAGAGTCACATCTGACCCTTGGGGTGACGCCCTCTAGCGTTTTCTTGGCAGACTCAATACGGGGTGGTTTGCCAGTGCCTTCCCCAGTCATTACCGTTTACCCCCCAGCAAGCTGGGTACTCATTTTACCGACCTCGGAAGGATGGAAGGCTGAGTCAACCTTGAGCCGGCTGCTGGGATCGAACTCCCAGCCACATGGGCAGAGCTTTCAGACTGCACGTCTGCTACCTTACCACTCTGCGCCACAAGAGGCTCTTAATTAAACTATGCAATGTATATATATAAAAATAGGCAAATGATAAAGATTTAAACCATCAAAGTTTAAAATTCTAAAAACTCCCCAAAAGTATATTGTAAAGTTTCCCAAGAATGTATTGCCCAAAAGAAGAAGAAAGTTAACTTACATTCACTCAAGTAGATCCAGTTCACCTTCAGTGCCAGTTTGGTGTTAAGAATGGCTAAGAGTGGTTAAGTGGCATTGAAGATTCCATGAACAGAGCCCCCAGCATGGTCCCCCACCCTTTAATCGGCATGCCAGCCCAACTTGAACTGAGACTGCAGCCAGAAGCAAGGGGGGAACCACAGGCCTCTTCTGCCCACCCCCTCTACTCTGAACCTGAAGATAGGCTATTTCATCCCTTACCCAAAACAAAATGCCAGAGCAGACATTACAGCTGGGAAAAAAATGATGACAATTCACAGTGTATTGTATTATAAAGCTGCAAACTACATAAAGAAATCCAGAATATTTTCCATGTAAAAGAGAAATTCAGAGGGGAAAAATCTTCTACGCAGAGCAGATTAGCTGGATTTCTGAAATGTGGTTTGTGGTTTTATAACACAACACAGGCTGACTTTTCATATTTTTTCCGTTACAATGTGTGCCTTGGCATTTTGTATCTTGCACTGTGGTTCCTTCTTGATTTCCTCACTTTCTCCATTGCAGCAGACATCGGGGTGACCCACGTCAGTCGTGTGTGATTCCCCAATGGGGCAAAGGCATAATTCCACTGGGCCATTTCAGGTTACGGTTTGGTGCCAGCCAGCTTCTGCTGGAGCAGAGAAAGAAAGAAAGAAGAGTCATTTAGGGGCATGCAGCCCTAACAGCTGGCTGGATGAGACTCAGATTCACCCTGAGTCCCCCTCACAACTGCAGCTACTTCTCAGCTGGCAAGGGATGCAGGCTGGTGCTGGAATTTTTATGAGATCATTTTTGGAAGCTTAAGTGCAAAGAAATCCGGTGCGTACTTCTCACCACCAAGAGTAAGATTTACGGGAAAAACAAGCCGCTTTCTTTCTTTTTTCTTTCTTCAGCATTTTACGTTTAACTGTTGCTAGCGGTAGCTTTTTCAATTGAACCTTAAACCATTGTGTTGTCAAGCAACGCATACACAAATTCCCCAAAGGCTTTGTATCCCACACACAGAGTGAGATCTGCCATCACTTGGGAAGCTTACCTGGAGAACTGGGCCTCCTGATTGCATTATCTTGAACTAGATGACCCAGGAGGTCCCTTCCAACTCTATGATTCTATGATTCTATCTATTCCTCCCCCCCCTTCTCTTTTGTTGTATCCCTTTCCCTGTAGAGGCAAATGGGAAGCTTACAGAAGAAAAATCGGAAGACACAGATTGTGACGGATCGTCTTTGCCTGAAGATTTTCCAGAGGTAAAATAATTTATGGTAGCATTTTTTAAAAAATCATCAAATATATGTTCCAGCTTTTTCCAGTGCACCAGCCCTGTTCTTTGGAGGCTTTACACTTCCTCCTTTTCTGTCTGATTTTATTCTACGGCAAAAGGATAGAATGCCTGTCCACTTGCTGCTCTTCTGTCATTAAGGCCAAACTCTGCTGCTGCTTGCAGATTGGAGGTTCCCCTGTAAAACTGTTGTATAATGCTAAAAATAAGGGGCAAGTGGACATGGTTATCAGATATGAGCCCTGAATATCTCGGTATTGTTGTATTGATATAAACCCTGAAGCCGGCTAATCACATTGGGCAGTGGTCTCCAACCTGCGGGCTGCGGCCCAGGGCCAGGCCGCGAAGGCCTTGGTGCCGGGCCGTGGCTCCCTTTCCCCGCCCCCCCCTCCGCAATAAAAAACTTCCCAGGCCGCAAGCTTGCAGCCTGGGAAGCTTCTTACTGCGGGAGGGGGGGGAGAGGGAATCAGGCCGCGCCCGCACATTACGCATGCACGAAAGAGCCGCGCATGCACGATTTCAGCCGCACATGGCGCATGTGTGGCATGCGTGGGCGGGCAGTTGCCCTGCCGGTCCCCAGCCTCAAAAAGGTTGGGGACCACTGACATTGGGAATTGGCCAGTCTTGAATTGTGCTTCTTTCGTTAAAACTCATCTAGTGAAGAAAATCTGGAAAATCTGATGTTTTCATTGCTGCTTCCTCCCCCCCACTATCTTTTGCAATTCATTCCAGACTGTCTTTAACTTGTCTTGTCTTCTTTAGGCACCGCAGATAAATGGCTGTGAAGATCATGGGAACGACAAAGGGGTTTCCGAAAGGTGAGCCCTTTTCTCAAGAGATGTTTTACTAAACGCCAGGCATGAAGGAAAATGAAAGTATAGGCAACCTGCATGTAAGGCATATATTTCTTTAACAATTGCGTTCTTTTTTATCAATGCATAAGGAATTTGAAAGTATTTAAGTATTTGAGTATTTGAAAGGTTTAAGTATTAGAAAGGTTTAATGGTTAAACTTCCACTGTGTGAAGAAGCACTACCTTTTGTCCGTCCTAACCCCCCCACCCTTTTGCTTCAGTGTAACCCTCTCCTGACCTGGTTCTGGTGTGGGCTTTGCACCTGCAGAAAACTCTGATTTGGAAACTGACAAAGCTGTCCTGGGGTCATGAACCCCCCCCCCCCCATCCTGCCCATTACGCTGCTGTCTCTGGCGTCTTCTGCAGACCACCTGCAGTTCAGAGACCCCCTGGCCTCACGGCAGCCTCTGCCAAGCTGAGAACAAGGCCTCTCCAGCACTGGTCCAGCCCTTACAGGGAATCGCTGGGGAAACCTCCTTCGTATCCAATCAGCACACCTAGCAGCCTCATTGGATGAACGTACGTCGCAGAGCTTCTTTTGCACTGCAAGCAATCCTCTCACTATTTCCCAGTTTCCAGAATTTTGCACAATATTTGTGCTTAAGAGAGTGCGTTGAAACATGCCTAACACGGTTGGATTGGAACTTTTGGTCTGTCGCAAGCTCCTACTTGATGCTTGATTTTTTACAAGGGGAGCTCGTGGTGTTTTAATTCTTGGGAAATAGAAGTGCTAATTTATTGCTTTCGTTTGTTGAGCTGACAGCAGATGCAGTGGCTTCGTGCCACTTGATGTGATGCGGCATGCCATAGATATCTGGTTTAATTTGCCATCTGTGGGCTGTATTATTTTTGTTACTTGTACTCCCAAGAGTTTGGCAGCCGACTCCTGTTCAGGAATCTTTATAACCATGGAGACTATCCAAAATCTCTTTTTAAGGAGGAGTCTGGCTGTGCCCCAGAGCCCCCCAGCAGCGATTCTGCAGGCCTAACTTGGTTTCCCTGAAGTTGGGGGCCGCCTGCACGTTGCCTTCGTTAGCTGTTCGCTTAAGTAGAGTCTCAAGACAGTGTCTTTCCCTACTGCAGAAGTTGCTGTTCTTTACCAGCTAATTCTCAGGATGTCACATCAGATGGTTCCAAACGTCAAGATTGTGTTTTCGATCTTGATGTAGCATTTGAGGGGCATTCTTTATTTCACTTCAGATTTACCCCATAGTTTATATTGATTAAAAAGGATCACAGGAGAGCCTCTTACCTTTCAAATATCATTTTTCATAAACATGGAACAGCTTGCACAGCCATCAGCTTTCTGACTATGTGAACAGGTGATATTCCCAATACCCGTGTCTCCATGGAGCCCCAGAAGTGGGGGATCTTCCTCAGTTTTCTTTTCCATTAATGACTTAAGGTTTCAAGTCGACATTGCCCTCACTATGCTTGTCTATCAGGGACCGGGATCTAGGCTTCTTGCGGTAGTCTGAACCAACCTTCACCTGGGTCTATGTACTCTGTTCTGTTTCCATGAGACATTGAGCTCTGCTTGAATTTTTGAGTTGAGTGCAATCATTATTACACAACTGAGGAAGTTTTACAGCGAAACTAGATATCACATAGGATACTAGCCTCTGGCTGTTTTGATGATTATTATTAAAGATTCTGAAGACAAGAACTTTTCTTTATGCTTAATGGTGACCTCCGTTTGGAATATATGAATGCTTCTGTAACCTGCACAATTTATTGAGCCACTCGGGGTTTTTTCTTGTTTACATACATCCTCCCGTGTCTATTTCCATTGTGCTATCTTGGATAAAACTGGTTTTCTTCCAGTGTATGTAGACTCACATATCTGTGAGAGCCAGCATGGTGTCGTGGTTAAGAGTGGAGAGCCAGATTTGATTCTCCACTTAACCACATGCAGCCAGCTAGATGACCTTCAGCTAGTCAGAATCCAGTTAGAGCTGTTCTCACACAGCAGTTCTCTCAGAGCTCTCTCAGCCACACCTATCACTTAAGGTGTCTGTTTTGGGGAGAGGAAGAGTAGACAATTATAAACTGCTTTGAGACACACACACCCCCCCGGTAGTAAAATGTGGGTTGCAAAAACCAATTCTTCTTCTGCATTGCCTGCTATGGAAATTCAGGCTAAAGTTTTTCGCAACCTGATCAGTGGTTTGGGGCCACCTTATCTATTAGCTTCTTATTCATTTCACCTTATTGTTGGTCTCTTGTGAACTCTTGAATTATATGTATGCCTTAATCTTAATAATAATTTATGCTTTGTAACAGCCTTTGGCCATATGCAATACATTTTATCGCTAGCATGCAGGAGTCTTAAGTAAGACTAAGATCCTTATTAGAAAAACAGGTCCTCTTTGCTTTTAAACCACCACCTTACTTGGAAGGTTTGTCTTTTCAAAGATTTCTCTTTGTGACTGAGGCAATGTCGGTCTCTTTAAGATTACCTCGCCAGTCTTCGGCCACCCAAGGGGATGACGACGAGATCACGTGGGGTAGCGAGGAGCTCCCAATTGAAGCAATCCACCGGAAGCAGCCTGTTGAAGGTAAGCAGCCCGTCGGACCTGTCATTTAAAAAAGCTACAATCCTCATATTTTTAATTAGCTGGTGAAGTCCTGAAAACTTGGAATGCTGCCATGGGGGAAACCTCGACCCTTTTTCTTGGGTCTGCTCAGCAGGAGAGCCTGACCTGTTTAGATTTTTAGAGGCACCAATAAATCCACTTTCTTTCTGTGCCAGATCGCCCTCTGGTGACGGACGAAGAGCTTGCGGCGCTTCCTGTGGTCCAAGTGCTTCCTTCCGGCAGATATACAGGGTCCAAGTTGAAGTCCACAGTGCGAATGCTAAGGGGGCTTTTGGAACAGGGCGTCCCTTCTAAGGAGATTGAGGTAAGCAGGACCCTCACTTCTTCCTGCTGGAAAGGTAGTTGGGGAAAGGTTCAATTCATTACCAGAAGGGGAAGGACTACCACCTCTTTATTCATCCCTTCCTTCAGTGATCTTAGAGCAGATCTTGTTTAATCCTTCCTTAGAAGATGGTGGGATAGAGGCGGAGACTTGGCCACGCTCACCTGATTTGCTTCATGCCTGAGTGAAGGCTGGTGATATAGGAGACCCAGACACGGTCCAAAGCTCATTCCTCAACATAGAATTGTACCTACTCCACTACCACTACCACGTTGTTCTTGGAGGAAACAGTCAACTAGAGCTTCCCAGCCGTGTATTCAACCCGGCGTTTGATGCCCACACTCCTTATTTTAAACAAACGTGGATCATTTTGTAGGCAGAAAGAGAGTGCCTACATCAACAGCCAGGCATTGCTTGGAAAGTGAAGAAGGGCTTTGAGCTTGACCAGATAAATCGAACAACTAAAGTTGCAATGGATTAATCAGTTGAGCCCATTTCAGCCTGTTGGAGACCAGTGAGAAACAGCGGGGTTGGATGTTTTATTTTGTGATGCAAAAATTCGTTTGGGTCTCCTTAATCCATTCAGATGTCAGCAATTAATGGACTCAAAATTAGCCAACCTGTTGTCTTCTTTCAGCACTTCTAAGTTTGGCATGGGCCTGGTGAAATCTAAAATCCCCTGCATTTATATTATATGTTGTAATCTGCCCTGAATTTTTGAAGGCGGGGAAGAATATAAAGCCCTGTCTTCAGAAGATAAAGTGGGCTCTTACAGATTTTCCAGTTTTTTTCCGGACATTAGACTACGCCCAGGCTAAATCTGACTTTAAAAGAATACTAGACGTAGAAAGGCAAATCCATATAAGCAGAATTAGAAGCCGTCTATTTGATCTGAGTACTCTCAATAGGATAACGATTAACCATATATCACATTTTTAGAGAATTTTAACTACAGGAGAATTTTTATACTTTTAAGGTATGATGCACTTACCGTCTACAGTGCTTGAGGCTAAATTTACTGGAGGCTTTCAGAAAACCAACATGTAGAGTGGAAACTCCAGAATCCCTGGAACATGTTTTCTTTGATTGTGGGCTCTGTCATAAGATCAGAGAAGTGTAGTGGCAGAGTAGGAATTTGAACCTGGATCTTACTTGTTAACCAGTTACCAAATTGCAGCAAATCTCATCTTGTCTGCCTGCTTGTTTCCAGACTCTTCAGGTCTTAAAGCCCTTGGATGAGTGTTTGATTGGCCAAACGAAGGAAAACAGAAAGAAGAACAGATATAAGAACATACTACCCTGTGAGTCCCAACGGCCAGAATTTCCCATATAATTTCGTTTATCCTTGCTGTCATTGCATTAAGCTTGGCCACTACCTGTTGATGTTCTGTGCCAAGAGAGATGTAGTTTGTAAGGAATGGGATCTGTCAAGTCAGAGGAGGGTGGGAGATAGCTTTTTATGGCATGACCTGGTCGTGCTGGGAGGGCGGTATAGAAATCATCAAATAAATAAATAAAATGCTATACACCTTGTGACCCACCACACCACACTAAAGCTTCCCCATCAGCCATGCACAGTAACCCTGCGCCTATGCCCTTGAACTTGCCACTGAAAGTGCTTGTGGATCTTCTAGCTTAGCGACCCTGTGCCCTGCACATTTTGCTAAGGCAGTGAAACCAGTTGCATGCAAGTTTATGACTCAGGGAAGCCGATTCTGTGTTTGGGGTTGCAGACGACACCACGAGAGTGCCTCTGGGGACGGAAGGCGGCTACATCAACGCCAGCTTCATCCGAATGCAAGTGGGGAGCAAAGAATATGTTTACATTGCGTGCCAAGGACCCCTCCCTACTACTGTGGCGGACTTCTGGCAGATGGCCTGGGAACAAAACTGCATGGTCATAGCCATGATGACCCAGGAAGTGGAAGGGGAGAAAATCAAGTGCCAGCGGTATTGGCCCGACGAACTGGGCAGAACCACGATGATCAACAACCGACTCCGGCTCGCCCTCGTGAAGCTGCAGCAGCTCAAAGGCTTTGTTATAAGAGTCATGGAGCTAGAAGATATTCACGTAAGTGAGCCTGGCATCCTGGCACCCATAAATGGCTTCGTGGGAGATGGGAACAGAGCGGCGGCTGGGTTGCGATGCTCATTGGTTTAACTGCAGGGATTCCTGAATCGGTGGGTGTTGAACAGGTTGAATTGTGGTCCTAATTCACAGTGTGAAGCCAGGGATTCTGATTTCATTTTTCCACTCTAGTGGCTTGAAGGGAGTACGGTTCTGTTCCCTTTGAGAGCCAGTGTGATATAGCTGAACATGGGTAGGCTAATGTGGTGACCAGTTAAAGGAGGATAGACTGGCAAAGAGGTATGACATAACATGAACAATCCATAATAAGACTCGGTTTCCCCCAGTGTAGGCCAATTAGATTTCTTTCTTTTTTTTAAAGCTTGTGTTGAATTGGGTTTCACAGATTTTTGTAGTGGCAACTGGGTCTGGGGGTGGGGTGGGGGACAACAGTCCAGGGTCCATAGAAAGAAGGCTGCAGTTGTGTACTGTAAACTTAGGGCTTTTCTGCATTCTCATTTTCCTCACTTGCAAGTTCTTGTTTATTTGGGGGAGGTGTCTATACTGCACATGTCTTGCTTCCGCTGGTCCAGCCTTCCTCAACATTTCTACCATTGAGAAACCCCTGAAACGTTCTTCAGGCTTTGAGAAACCTCGGAAGTGGTGGAATTGTGCAGAATATGGTTGGGAAGCAGAGCTGTGGACACGCCCACCTGGAGCTCCTCCTCTTCCCATCCCCTCCAGGCCCATCATTGGCCATTTTGGGAGGGGGACAGGTCAACATGACCATATGTTGTCATATCATCTAATTAATATATAATAAATTTAATATATAATTAATTCAGGAAACTGTTCCAGGGCCATCAAGAAAGCCCAGGGTTTCACGAAGTCCTGGATGAGAAAACCTGCTCTAATTCATATCATATAATTTAAATCTACAGGGAGATATGCCAGATATAAGTCTGTGTAGATTCAGAGGGATAGTTGTGTTGGTCTAAAGTAGCAGAGCAAAGTCTGATTCCAGTGGCACCTTTAAGGCAATAAACTTTTATTCAAAATATATAAGCTGTCTTGTGCATGCACACTTCTTCGTTTACACTAAAATGCATGTTACCAATCCATATATATGGGTAAAGAGTGAGCAGTAAATTAGCATACAGCATAATAAAGATGTTTAACCTATAGGGTTGGGTGATTCATTTCAGATAATCCGGAAAACGTTCTGGGTTTATCTGAGCCAAATCACACATCTCATCAGTTTAAACCAGGGGTAGTCAAACTGCGGCCCTCCAGATGTCCATGGACTACAATTCCCAGAAGCCCCTGCCAGCATTCGCTGGCAGGGGCTTCTGGGAATTGTAGTCCATGGACATCTGGAGGGCCGCAGTTTGACTACCCCTGGTTTAAACCAACCAGATCAGAGAAGTCAAAATTGCTTTGGGCTTGATTCAGCTGACTGAGAAACACCCCCTCCACATCTCGCCAAACAGCTGATCCCTGGGGAGGGATCCATTTCAGGAGAATCCATTTGAGTTTCCCCGAATCGGCCGACCTTGAATCGATGTGCCAAATCAGCAATTGGGTTAACTTGAAATGTATCGAATCAAGAAAACTCAAATTCAAAAAGTGCCCATTATTTTTCTGGTGCACATCCCTGTTAACAGATTCAAGGATAAAACAGGAATAACCAACTTTGGTTTTAGGGTTACCATTGGTTGGGGTTTAATTCCAGAGGCCAACATTGTGAAGGAAATAAATGTGTCAGAATTGGAAATTGATGGGCAGCTGCTGTGGAATGCTGAGAGCAATTGATTTTGTGGTATTGAATCAACTACTAGAGGGAGTAAAACATGTGTGGAAGAGAAAAACCGCCCCAAAGAAACATGAACTTGCAAGTGAGGAAAATGGAAATTGAGGGAAAGCCCTTATAGGATCAAGTCACTCTTCATATCTTGGCTTATACCCAGCCATCTGTTCCTGGGTAAAAGCTTCTTCAAGCAGTAATGTCGCATCTGTGGAGGAAGGGAAGAACAGTTCATGGGATTACTACTCGTTGGATCTAATAAGGATGCTGGGAGGAGGAGCTGCCAGAGGATGCCATCCTACCTCTGCTGAGTGGTTGCCCTTCTTAGCAGACCTGATGCTGACTCTCCCTGTGTCTGTTTAAAACCGTAGACAGGCGAACTCCGGCGTGTGTCCCATTTGAACTTTACTTCCTGGCCAGATCATGACACGCCCTCCCAGCCGGATGATTTGCTCACTTTTATATCCTACATGAGGCACATCCACAAATCAGGACCAATCATCACTCACTGCAGTGCAGGCATTGGACGATCGGGGACGCTCATTTGCATTGACGTGGTCTTGGGACTCATCGGCCAAGATCTAGAGGTGAGATCGGAGAGAGGCAGTTCTGCGGTGCTTCTGTTTATGGGCATTTGGGCTGGTTTTTTGGTATATGACTCCATGTTTGTCCTGTTATATTCAGAATGTCGTTTCACACTTCCAGAAGATACGAGCCAGATTTTTTTCTCTTCTACAAAAGCCTCTGGGAGGGGGTGAGGCAGTCCCCCACTCCCAGAGTCTTTCTGTAAAGCTGTAAAATAGAATTTAAGGGGCAATTTGAAGGCTCTAGCTCAGGGGTAGTCAAACTGTGACCCTCCTGATGTCCATGGACTACAATTCCCATGAGCCCCTGCTAGCAGGGGCTCATGGGAATGGTAGTCCATGGACATCAGGAGGGCCACAGTTTGACTACCCCTGCTAGCTTATCTGTTTAATTATGTATACTAATGACTTGGAGAAACCATCATTTTTGTGTTGCATGTATTGATACCAACTTTGGGCCCTGTCTGTGTCAGGAAGTGGTGGGCTGCATAAATACCATAAATAAGCAGTTGCTTTCTGCACTGGTGCAGCGCATTTTCTTATTTGTAGTGCTTCAGTAGGTGCAACCATCACTGACGTTCTCTGTGTGCTTTCCCCCGTCTAGTTTGACATCTCAGACATAGTGCGTAACATGCGCCTGCAGAGGCATGGAATGGTGCAGACCGAGGTAGGTGCATGAGCATGCAGTGCTGCTTCTGATGCTCAAGGTTGCCATTCTTCATTTTCTAGGAGACTGAGTGTGGTGTGGTGGCACCAGATAGTAGCCAAGGCCCTTGCTCAGTCCAGCTTGTTGTTGTTGTTAGGTGCGAAGTCATGTCCGACCCATCGCGACCCCATGGACAATGATCCTCCAGGCCTTCCTGTCCTCTACCATTCCCTGGAGTCCATTTAAGTTTGCACCAACTGCTTCAGTGACTCCATCCAGCCACCTCATTCTCTGTCGTCCCCTTCTTCTTTTGCCCTCGATCGCTCCCAGCATTAGGCTCTTCTCCAGGGAGTCCTTCCTTCTCATGAGGTGGCCAAAGTATTTGAGTTTCATCTTCAGGATCTGGCCTTCTAAGGAGCAGTCAGGGCTGATCTCCTCTAGGACTGACCGGTTTGTTCGCCTTGCAGTCCAAGGGACTCGCAGCTGGTGGTTGGCAAACGGTTGCCACCTTGAAACGGGCACAACCAGAGTACCCGGCAGCCTCCTCGAGGTGCAGGAAGTCAACGTGGCTGTTTGGTTGACGATCCCTGCAGATGCTTGATCCTCAGGGACTCTGGTTCTCTGGCAGACTGTGGAATGGGGTTGTGGCTCCGTGGAATAACCTTCTGCATGGCAGGTTCAATCCCCAGCAGGAGTGGTTTAAGGATTTGCGGGGCTCTAGCAGAGTAGAATTGCAGAAGAGAGCAAGCAGACTGGGGGTGGAAAGGGGTGTCACTCCAAGTGTCTTTAAAGAGGGAAAAGGGGAGAGGAGAAAGGCTCTGGCCCTGATCCATGGGTGGGAAAGTCACCACTAAGGGCCCTTGGAAGCGCAGGGCTCATTGCACGTGCTGCATGGATAAACCGTCCCTGATTCCCAGCCTTTATGACAAAGAGTCCAGATTTCTTTGTGTTCACATAGTAAATAACGCCAGGTACAAGGCATTGTCCACACGTTCACTGTTGGTTTTGACACACTGTCACAAAACATGCAGTGGGCTACCTATACAAAGTGTGTTCTCCCCTTTCCCATCATAACCAAAGGTATAAATCCCACACTGATCTTGCGCTCAGCCCCTATCAGTGGCACAGATGTTCAGAGTCTGGGGAAGGGGCTATCACGGGATGCATTCGCTGGGTCTCCAGGAGTGCTTAATACATATTCACCCCTCTCCAGTACTGCCCCGCAGATATTCCCTGGAGTTTACAGGGACAGATGAAGTGAGTTGAAGGAGCTAAGCAGCAGAAAGGAGTGTGGATGGGGGTGTTGTGTCAATGTTGTGCCTTAAACAGCAACTATCAAGTGGGATCTCCTCGATCATCAGCTATTATCTTCTGTTATTAATGAACATTTCTGCTTGCAGACTTACGGATGCTTTCCTTTCTTCCCAGGACCAATATATTTTCTGCTATCAGGTTATCCTCTACGTCCTAAAACGTCTTCAAGTAGAAGAACAGCAGAGACACAACTAAGTCCGAAAGCCAAGTCTGCTTTTAAAAGGGGGCGGGGGGAGGATTGGACGGAGAAGAAGAGGTTCCTGAATCATTCGGGCACCATCTACGCGACAGAATCAAACTGGTTTCACATCCAGTCCGTCTGCCACAAGATGTTGTGGTTACAGGGTTTGCAGAAATCCTTGGGGGAAGCCATGAGAGCTAAAGCTAAGATGTATTGATGGCACAGGTGTGCCGTGGAGTGCAGTCTCGCCAATATGGCCCCAGTTTCTGTCAGATGTCACGTACCCCTGTACTCCCCCCAGCATCTGAAGGGTCCAAAGCCTTGCGCCTCATTGAATGGCGCTGCCGCTTGTGCAGCTTTTTGACACTCTGATAAACAATCAACATTTTTAAACAGCTTTCTATTTTTCCAAGAAGTATTAATGTTTCCTACAGGTTATTTTTTCCCCCCTCCCCAGCTATTTTATAGTATATTCTAATCTGATGCTGGGGATAAGGGGTGGGGTGGGAGGAGAGATAAAAACTGCATTTTATCCTGGTGGACTTTCTTACAGGGACATTTGTATTAGCCTATTTTTAAAATGTTTGTTTATAGCAGAGCTGTCTTTCCAGCATTTTTTTTTTAAAAGATACAGTAGAGCTTTTTATAGGAAATACTTGAAATCAGTATTTAAGCTTTACGTTATATTAGCATAGGGGAAAGTAGCCAACATTGAACTGTAAGTATCACATGTTATATTGTTTACTTTATAGAGACTTGTGTATATATTTATATACTTTTACAAAAAAAGCTGAATTATCAGGTGTCCGAGTGTATAACTACTGGGACGCCTCTGCCGTGTAAATAAAAATATACTTTTAAAATATGAGAAGCGGCCGCCTGCTTTTTCTGTCTCTTTAATGTATTCTGTTTTCTTCTTGGTCTCAGGACCCTTTGCCTTCTGCCACCTCTGGCATGTCCAGCTATATCCGAGGCCTGTAACAACTCAGAAGTTGCAGTGGAATCAGGCGGTTCCATTTTTTTGCATGTGATCATAAGTATAAAAAGGATATCCCATCTCTACTGTGAACTGGAACTTCTCCTGTTTCTTCGTAATTCAGAAAAGGTCAGGATGGGATGGGAAAAATAGCCTCCTCTCCGGAATCGCTGTCATTTTGCTTCTGGGTCAGATGTTTGGTGGATTCAGATTGGGTGTATATTAAGGAGGAGGAGGAAGTGGTGGTGGTGGTGTTGGTGGTGGTTTTTATATGCTGCTTTTCTCTACCCGAAAGAGGCTCAAAGCGACTTACAGTCGCCTTCCCTTTCCTCTCCCCACAACAGACACTTGTGAGGTTGGTGAGGCTGAGATTACTGAAGAAGAAGAAGAGTTGGTTCTTATATGCTGCTTTTCTCTACCCGAAGGAGGCTCAAAGTGACTTACAGTTGCCTTCCCTTTCCTCTCCCCACAACAGGCACCCTGTGAGGTGAGTGAGGCTGAGAGATCCCTGATATCACTGCCCGGTCAGAACAGCTTTATCAGTGCTATGGCAAGCCCAAGGTCACCCAGCTGGCTGCATGTGGGGGAGTGCAGAATCGAACCTGGCTCGCCAGGTTAGAAGTCTGCACTCCTAACCACTACGCCAAACTGGGTAAAGGAGACAAATTCAAACAGGTAAATATAGAAGTAATCATACATCAGGCACACTACAGAAAAGAAAAGGGCTGTCAAAAAAGTCAGAAAAGGGACGTCAGTATTTTAGCTGCACAAATATTGTGAGTTACTCAGAAATGTATTGGTTCAGTGGGTGCCTTGATACATGACCTCAGTGCATGACTTTGCTTGGGCTCTTCCAGATTGCCCATGACTTGGGCATGTGTGCAAAATGCCAACCTATGGTGACCTCAACAAAGAGCTTTCAGTGCAAGCGAGAAACAGAGGTGGTTTGCTATTGCCAACTTCTGCAGAATCTTCCTTGTTTAGCTTCTAAGATCTGACCAGATTGGGCTATACTCTGCTGCCTTCTCCCCTAAGGATATGTCCTCCACACAAGCTATCCAAACCATCAGACAGAGAAGACCATCGTGGCAGACACACAGTAGGCTAGTCCTTAATTGTAAGAGACTAATAACAGGGCCAGATCTTAACAATGACAACTTGTCTCTTGTTTATTAAATCTTTTGCACCTTGGAGATGACGTCTTAGAATTCCTTCAAGGGAAGTCATGTCATGCTCAGCCACCTGTTGGAACTGGCCAGCGTTTGATCCAACTTCCATCTTTGGATGCACAGGGCCATCTTCTTCCTTTACAAAACCCAAGTTGATCTTGCTGCCCCAAATGTCTAACATATTAATGTGAGGTTCCAGTGCTTTCTCTTCTTCCCTTTCCCTCATTTAAATCTCATACACTGCATGCAACACATAATTAGATATGCCAGGGTCTCAGAATACCCTCTGTCCCCGGGCAGGAGAGGAAACCAGTGGCTAAATTAGCTGCCAGTGGACTAGCAAACAATATTCAGCTAGGTGGATGACAGGTTCTGAAGCATTGGCGTGTATGCATGTGCCATCAAGTCACAAACAACTCATTGGGACCCCTTGACCATGGGGATTTCAAGGCAAGAGATGAGCAGAAAGCATTTGCCATTTCCTTCCTTTGCATATCAACCCAGGTCTTGCTTCCAAGAATCAACTATGTTTAATCCTGCTTAGCTTCCAAGCTCAATTTGTTACTAAGGGTACATTTACGCATCACCTCACAGGTCCATAAACCTAGTTTTCTGCTATGTTTGCACACCCTCTTCCTTCCAGAACCCAGTAGCATGGGGGAAATATACCTCAAAATATTTTCAAAATAAATAGAAACAGCCCCCCACCCCCATACCAGAATTCTTCATGGAGGGCTTTTCCTCACTCTTCCCTTGTACTCCTATTGCTGGGGTGTGTGTGTTCTTTTATGCATATACTTTCCTCCCTCTCCTGGTAGGTTCAATATTATATAGCTGTGTCTCCGTCCACATCAGATGTGCAGGGAAATGCTCCGGAGATATAGTAATGTAAAATTGAGGTGCCCACTAGAGGGAGCAAGACACATACAGAAAAGGGCAAGGGACAAGCCATACAAGTACGCATTCAATTCAAAGAAGAGTGCAGGAAAGCCCAGCGCTTAGATCAATCCAGGTTTAGAATCTTGGAGTGCAAGGGTGGACTAAATTTTGGATAAATAAACAAACCTGATAAGATTCTGCTGATTGAAGGAATTCCTGACAAGGAAAAAAGACTTCCTCACTTTTCCTTTTCCAACAGTAACTCTGAATGGTCCCCAAAAGGTTGCTCCTGGGAGTCGGAGCATCCCTGCACTCAAATAGCAAGAGGGGGGACTTGGAGATCTGCACTGCGGGCAAGAGGGGGGTGAGAGAGAGAACTGGCAAAAACAAAAAACACCCATCCTTTTCCATTAGAAGACATTTTCTTCAGTGCCCAAGTCAATCTCCATTCAGCCATGCAATAGCATGTATGTGTCACGGATCAGTTTCTAATCAGGATTTTCTGAGCAAGTTGTCTGCACAAGCCCAGCTTAACATCAGCTTTCAAGGATGTCTGAATAAAGCCTAAACATTCACTTGTGGAAGAGTATCCAGTTCCCCAGGTTTTCTTATAAATGGGTGGTGTATTCATTACCTTCCCATTTCAACAGTGTATCTTTGAACATGTAATACATGAAGAAGCTCTTTGGGATCCAATGAAAGGGACCCGGACGAAGAAAGGCCTGACGTAGCCATGATGCTGGCTGGGGCAGGGGCCCCCTCCCGCAGAGAAGCAGGGGGGGGAAGGGTTTCTCTTGCCGAACATCTTCTTTCAACCTGACGAGGCGATCCAGTTTCAAGGCCTTTCCGTGCCACTGCAAAGCTCTCCAGGGAACAGGCCTGTTCCCTCACCAATATCACATTTAAATCAAGCCTGGGAGCTTTTAACATAAAAAATTAGAAGTAGAAATGTGTGGACTCCAGCAAATGTGTAACAGCTGCCCATTTGTATGTTGAAAATTATCCTGTCTGATCACCCACAGCTGCCTTTGTTCTGGACCTGTTTTTCCCCACCTCCTTGGAACATACGTTTGAATGGAATGAATCATTCATTCAGCAGCGGAAAAGCACCGTAGAGCACAGGAAGACTGGGTTATCTGAGAGAAATGCTGAGAGCTCAGAGATAACAGGAGCATAAGAAAGTAAAATCCCATGTTCTGCGACCCTGTCTCCAAAGCAATTGTATAAGACCTGGAAATACCAAACGGGGAACCTTTTATTGACACCCATCAGTAAGAATCCTTCCAACGCTGCAATAATATACACCTTTCTTGACAATAGAGTCAGGTGGGTAACCATGTTGGTCTGAAGCAGCAGAACAAAGTGACACCTTTAAGACCAACAGGGACACCTTTAAGACCAACAAAGTTTTTATGCTGGGTCTAGGCTTCCATGTGCAACTCCTGAGAAAGTTATCTGAAGAAGACAATGGAAGAAGGTAGTGTGCTTATACCCAAATAAAACTGTGTTCGTCTTAAAGGTGCCAACGGGCCTTGAACTTTGTGTTTCTGTCCCATGTAACATTACCATGTGCAGTGGAATCGGTCCCGCATGTCGAGGAAGAATGTGGGGTGTGATTGTGCCAAGGCTAATGGCCGAGATATGGGCCACCAAAGGCATCCGTCCAAAATCCCAGTCCAAAAATCCACGTTTGAACCCAAAGGGCTTCCAGAGATCGCAAAAGGGGGTCAGACATCAGTTCAGATCCTACTCCGGATTGTATTTTTGGAGCAAGGAATGTGGCTTCGTAGTCCTAAACATTTGTTGCTTGTTGTGCTGTGCTATGTCAGATGGTCAAAGGAAATGTTGGCCAAAGGACCTTGGTCACTTGTTTTCCAACTCTATATTTAATGGTTAAAACGACGTGGCCGGTCCCCAGGACTGTCCCAAGCTGCAGAAATCCCATAATTTGCCCCTGGGTGTAGGGAATACCAAGTCTGGTTGGAACATTGCTCATGAGAGAGGTGATTAACACCACAGTGAACCAGTGCAGAGTGTCCTGAAGACGTGTAGCGGCAAAGGTCTCCTGGCCAAAAATGCCCCTCTTTTCAGTTCGGGTTCTACTTCCTGCGCAAGCTTGTTTTGATAGTCAATGTTCTCCAGTCTTTGGCGTTCCAAAATCCTTTCGTGCTCTAATGCTGTGAGGTGGAAAACCGAAAGAGAATATGATGCTGGAATATTAATAACAGCACAAGTGTTCAGAGCAGAGCTGTCCCACTTCTGTATCGCTTGGGGGGCGCCCTGTTCTCCAGAGTAGGGGTAGTCAACCTGTGGTCCTCCAGAGGTTCATGGACTACAATTCCCATGAGCCCCTGCCAGCTGGCAGGGGCTCATGGGAATTGTAGTCCATTAACATCTGGAGGACCACAGGTTGACTACCCCTGCTCCAGAGGAGAAACTGCTGGGAAGTCTGGAAATGTACTTTCCCCACATAACTGGTCAGGTTCCATACTCAAACTGGTGACCGTGATGGACAGGAGAATATTTTCTCCCCGCATTCAGCACGAGCCAATCAGATTTGAAATGCAGGATGGAATTGGGGCGGGGGAATCTGAGGCAGTTTAACATCCTACAACCGACTGAAAAAAAAAACAGGAGTTGAATTTGGGACGGTGAACAGATAGGAGGTGTCTTGGAATGGACAGAGTCGTTTAGACAGGTAAGGTTTGGGGGTTACCAACCTCCAGGTGCTGCCTGGAGATCTCCCGGGATTGCAACTGACCTCCAGGCCACAGAGATGAGTTCAGCTGGAGGAAATGATTGCTTTGGAAGCCAGACTGGATGGCATTATCCCCCCCTCCGCCTGTAGGACCACCCCTCCTCAAAGCCTCTGCCCCCAAAATCTACAGGCTTTTCCCAAGCAAAAGTTGGCAAACTCTAGTTGGGTGCCATTCCTATTGAAAAGAAACAGGAAAGGGTAAGCGCGTGTCTGGGGACTGTTTCAAAGTTTGTACCTCTTGGGGGTGTGGGAGGTGGAAAGTGTCTTCCACAACTGGTTTGTGATGACCTCATAGGGCTTTCAGGGCAACAGACTTCAGATGTGGTGGCCACTGTCGGCCTCCTCACCCTCCTTTGCTTCCTGGGCCATCCAGTTGAGAGCTTGAGCCCCTTACCAAACATATTTCAGGACGATTGAGCATAGGGCACTTCTCAGCTCTGGTCCCTTGTGGGGAGAGCAGGGGGCGACAGAGGCATTACCAGGGGTAGTCAAACTGCGGCCCTCAAGATGTCCATGGACTACAATTCCCATGAGCCCCTGCCAGCGAACGCTGGCAGGGGCTCATGGGAATTGTAGTCCATGGACATCTGGAGGGCCGCAGTTTGACTACCCCTGAATGAAACAAATAAATAATAGGCCACGGGTGGGCGGTTGGGGGAGTTTTCAACTCTCCAGCCCGAGGAAAGGTGCTTAATTATAAAAAGAGAGGGGGTTATGGCAGTGACAAGAGGTAAGGAGTTCAGTGATTTACATTGCCAGCCCCCAGGTGCCGGCTGGAGATCTCCTGGGATTGCAAATTCAACGCACAATCAAAAAGCTATACAATATTCAATGTGGCTATAATTGAAAACGTCTTTGTTGTCTGTACCAATGCACCTGTGGGCAAAGGTTTTTTTTTAACCCATGCTTTGCTTAAACATAGGCAGCTGCCTCAGGCAGGATTGTACTGTTGGACTTATCACGTTCGCTGCTGTTTATGGTGAGCTGTGGCAGGGCTTCAGGGCGTTAGGCAGAAAGAAGGTTTCTCCCATACATGTTGCCTTAGTCCATGAGCAGATGTGATGAAGATCACGGGCCCATGTCCAGCTCTAACAGGTAAATTGCACAGGTGTGCAGCTCCAACTCCCAGCAGGTTCATGTGGGAGGAGGGAGGGAGGTTGAACCAGCTTGGTGTAGTTATTAGGATTGTGGACTTCTAATCTGGTGAGCCGGGTTTGATTCCCTGCTTCTCCTCCACATGCAGCCAGCTGGGTGACCTTGGGCTTGCCAGGCACTGACAGAGCTGTTCTGACCGAATAGTAATCTCAGGGCTCTCTCAGCCTCACCTCCCTCACAGGGTGTCTGTTGTGGGGAGAGGAAAGGGAAGGCGACTGTAAGCCACTTGGAGTCTCCTTCTGGCAGAGAAAAGTGGCATATAAGAACAAACTCTTCTTCAGTAATATCAGGGCTCTCTCAGCCTCACCTCCCTCACAGGGTGTCTGTTGTGGGGAGAGGAAAGGGAAGGCGACTGTAAGCCGCTTGGAGACTCCTTGTGGCAGAGAAAAGTGGCATATAAGAACAAACTCTTCTTCAGTAATATCAGGGCTCTCTCAGCCTCACCTCCCTCACAGGGGAGAGGAAAGGGAAGGCAATTGGAAGCCACTTTGAGACTCCTGGTAGAGAAAAGCGGCATATAAGAAGCAACTCTTCTTCTCAGTGTTACTACTTGAACACAGGCTTCGGCATTAACATTTCAAAGGGCGGGAGAAGAGGCCTCCTTCCCCCCCCCCCCCGTTTAAAATTGAACTTGCACAACCCAAAGCAAGGGTGAAAAGTTAAATCCCCTCTCTTCTTCATGCATGGCCTCAGTCCAAATTGAGGCTGTGCTAACATGTAATTTATCCTTTTCACAGATGATCAAATGCCACATTTGTGCCCTAAGGCCAGGGGTAGTCAAACTGCAGCCCTCCAGATGTCCATGGACTACGATTCCCAGGAGCAAACGCTGGCAGGGGCTCCTGGGAATTGTAGCCCATGGACATCTGGAGGGCCGCAGTTTGGCTACCCCTGCGTTAGACGGAATGGACCCCGGTACATTCTGCATATCAAATAGGTATTCTGCCACTGAGCTGCAGGCCCTTTCCATTAAATTGGATAATGCTTTCAGGGAGGGATAAAATTTCCCCAAATACTAGCCTCCTCCATCCCAATAAACCGCAGGTCCCCAAATGATCCCACTCACAGAATGTTGGATTTTTAAAGAATGGCATCTATTTAGCATGGTAAATTTTGCCTAGACACAATCGTTTTCATATCTCCACGTTACACATTTAATCATGAACCTCATATTTAAAAAAAAAGATTGTTGAATATAGTTAACCTTCCACATGGTTTTAATATTTGTATCAATGCCTTGTTTATATGTAAGTTCGCCACTAGTTTAGGGCAGGCTTTCTCACCCAGGGTTTCGTGAAATCCTGGGGTTTCTTGACGGCTTCCCGAATGGGTGGGAGTTAATTTCTTAATACAGTTTTTTAAATGTGTTAAACACTCATTGGGTGACAGGAGCATATATGATCATGTCAACCCCCCCTTCTCCCCAAATGGCCAGTGATGTGGGGAGGAGGTGGGAAGGGGAGGGGCCCAGATGGATGTATATGCAGCTGTGCTTTTCAGCCATATTTTGCACATCGCACTACTTCTGGGGTTTCTCGAAGCATGAAGGATGTTTCAAGGACTTCTCAATAGTAAAAAAAAGTTGAGAAAGGCTGGTTTAGGGGATGCTAGAAAATTGCAGATGGGAATGGCATATGGCGTGGGAAAAGGAGTCAGAATGGAAGGACAGAGAGCATATTGGATGGACAACTAATTCAGCTCCTGTGCCAGATGTTATTCGTCCACCCCACGGAAGGCCAAATACTTACCCTCCAGCGAGGGGTACCAAACCTTCCAAACAGTTGTCACCGGTCGCAGTTTGAAAGGACAACCGTAGCGTATGTCATCGTGGAGAGGATTGCGTTTTTGCTCCTGGGACAGTTTTAGGAAATCTCTGGTAATCAAAGCGAATTCTAGGCGGTCGTGCCTGGAAAATCCGAGAAATACGTAGAAAAGGTTAATCATACGAAAGCGCATGTTGATGTCTTCTGCCACTAGAGGGCACTGGCATAATTTCAAAATGAATTCTCACATCTGTTGTTAAGTCTTTTGCCAGCTGTGTG
The DNA here is from genome assembly GCF_049243985.1 of Paroedura picta. Lineage (NCBI taxonomy): Eukaryota > Metazoa > Chordata > Lepidosauria > Squamata > Gekkonidae > Paroedura > Paroedura picta. The sequence continues at coordinate 77,349,005 of NC_135378.1, read as the reverse complement.
CTAATTTGCGGCTGTTCACAGGTCTTACCACCTCCATTAATCCCATCCTGGCTAAATTTACTCTAACTGGGCCTTCCTGACAACTAACCCCTCCCCACCCTCTCTCTTCCTATGTGTAAGAATTCAACTGTGTTGGTCTTAAAAGGTGCCCCTGGATTCCAGTTTTGTTTGGTGGCAGCGGAAATAAGGCCGCGGTTTCTTACACAAAGAGCTCCATCATCCAGCATGATAGCAGCAGGCAGATTTACTGGGAAGCAAGGGGGGGAATTTAGTAGGGTCATCTAGATCAGGGGTAGTCAACCTGTGGTCCTCCAGATGTCCATGGACTACAATTCCCATGAGCCCCTGCCAGCGTTTGCTGGCAGGGGCTCATGGGAATTGTAGTCCATGGACATCTGGAGGACCACAGGTTGACTACCCCTGATCTAGACAAAGCTAAGCCATTTATAACTCCAGTGGCACCTTAAAGCTCAGTGGCATTAACCCTATTGTACTGCTTACTGAGTGTTCCATCCTGATGGTTTTGTTTGACAGATAGGTGGATTTCCTTCTGGCCAGGCTGGATTTCGGAGATTTTTGGGGGGAGGGGATCATGAAATTGGGGTCACTGTGGGTGGGCAGGTAGTTGTGAGCTCCTGCATTGTGCAGGGGGTTGGACCAGATGACCCTGGAGGTCCCATCCAACTCTATGATTCCATGGAATGGATTCGTACTCTACCTGCACTGTTCTGCTGCCCTTCTTTTGTGGAAGAAATCCAAGCGCCAAGGGCTCCTGTAACAGCAGTGGCCACTGGTAGCACAGGAAGAAGCAGGGGGAAAGGAATGGGGCAGCGGCTGCTGCTTCTCCTCCTCACCGGGATCAACACCTTCTTGCTGAGAAGTCCAGGTGTAGGGGCCAGTGGGACAGGAGATACCAGAAGGCCCTCCCACAGCTCTTAGGGCTCTGCCATCTACCCTGGACTCTCAGGCTCCAGCGCCGACCTTGCAGATCACCGTGTTTTGCAGACGTGTCAGTGCAAAATGCCTTTCCCCCACTCCCATTCTCCACGGGTGACGCATTGTGCATCTGTGGCACGGCAAGAGGTGAAGACTCCTGCCCCATGGCAGGAGGCTGGGTACAATCCCCTCCTGCAGGTCTCCCCTCTCTGTTTCTAAGCAGATTTAAAAGAAATAAATCCCGGCAACTCGGTGGTGTTTGAGCTGTACGGGAATGCACACCCACACTTGGTAAATGCTGGCTTTTAAGACGGATGTTAATTTCTTCCTCCTGTGCAAGTCGTACTCCATGGCGGATGGCTGATGGCGCTCCTTTATATCACCATTTCAGAGGCCCCCGGATTTGTGCTCGCCTGCAACAGGGATGATGGATGGAGCATTTAGTCACACGGATTAATACCACCCAGGCACTTCAGTGCAATTCAAAGGAGGCTGGAAGTTAATATCGAAGAGGAGCAATCGTTTCCAGTCCCCCCCCCCTTTTATTTTATCGTTCTGAAATCCATCAGTGCTCGGATGACTTTTTGAGGACCGAAATGGGTTTCACAGACCGATAAAATGTTTTCTCCGGTTTACGTCACACTCCAAAAAGGCTGGATTCACAGCGGCTGGGGAGCTTCTGCGGGAAGGCTTCCCCCTCCCAAGGCCTGTCACCCCCCTCCCCAAATGACCACCCCCATTTTGAAAATGTTTTAAGGGTATATATAGCTTTCTGACACTATGCCAGGTGTTCTCAACCAGAGATTCATGAACCCCTTGGATTTGCTGTTGGCCCTGGTTTCCCGAATGGTGGGAGTTGATTATATTTTTACATATGTTTAAAATGTGTGAAATATTTATGGGGGGATATGACTCACTGCCCCCTCCTCAAATGACCAAAGATGGGCCTGGATGGGGTAGGAAGGGGAGGGGCCCCGGGTGGGCGTGTCCACAGCTCTCCTTCCCAACCATATTCTGCACAATCGCGCCGTTTCTGGGGTTTCTCAAAGCCTGAAGGATGTTTCAGGGGTTTCCCAACCGTTAAAAGGTTGGGGAAAGCTGCACTACCTGCAACAGGTTCATTTTAAAAATAGAAAAGAAAGAGAGGGGGCAGGAGGAGACATGACCCCCAAGGAGGCTCCAGATGTGCGCAGGATGGCATGAACCTATGGAGCTGCCTTCTCCTGAATCAAACCATCGATCCATCTAGGTCAGGGGTAGTCAACCTGTGGTCCTCCAGATGTCCGTGGACTACAATTCCCATGAGCCAGCGTTAGCTGGCAGGGGCTCATGGGAATTGTAGTCCATGAACATCTGGAGGACCGCAGGTTGACTACCCCTGGTTTAGGCCACTACTGGTTAAGACTGGCAATGGCTGTCCAAGGTCTCAGACAGGGCACTTTTGCATCACCTGATCCTTTAACGAGAGACACCAGGGATCGAACCTGGGGCCTTCTCCGAGCCAAGCAGATGCTTTACCACTAAGCCACAGACCATTCGCTGGGAATTCATACCAAAGCCGACCCAGGGAAAACCCAAAAGGTGGACAAAAGCATGAAAATGAGCTCCACGTGGAAGCAATCTGTCGGTTTTCTCCCTCACAGTCGAGTTTCCCGGCCTACTTACTCTTTAGCAACCTGTCACCATTCCATTCGCTTCTCACTTTCTTTGGGAGGGCATTTGACACAGACACTCAATCACTGTGATTTGGGGTTTTTAGCCTCTGGCTGGTCCTGTTGTCTCCTTGATCCCTCACAAATCAGCTCCTGACGCAATAAAGTGTATTGTAGCGCATCACTGGTGTTGCGTCACTAGGGAGAAAAAAACATTCAGGGGACTGAGGGATAAATAAATACTAAAATAACCTGTCTTTAGTTCAAATCTACTTCCATGCAAGAAGAGTTGGAGGGGTTGGAGGGTGCCTAAGGAGCAATGAGATCCAGGTTCTCTTGTGCAATGACTTTTCCAGGGATCTCGGATGAGAAGGAATGAGCATTGTCAGATTTCTCCTCTAGTGTAGTTATGTCTGGCGATAGCCCCTTGCTCAGTTTTGTTTTGAGCCCCCGGGGAGGGCGGTATATAAATATAATAAAATAAATATTTTATACCAACTGCCCCAGCCATAAGAGTTCTGTGCTTTGGCAGGGTTCCTTTGGAGTAATGATCAGGTCACCATGGCCTGTAAACCGGGGAAAGAAGTTTCCTATTTAAGCTGCTTCCATTTTTCAGATTTTCAGATGCGCAGGCAGTAATGCAAAATGCAAAAGGGGTCTGCTTGGGGAGCTGCTGGCAGTCTGAGCAGACAAGACTGACCTTGACGGACCAATATAAGGCAGCTTTGTGTGTTCAAGAATCCTTTCCACTGAGAACCTTTCTAGATCCATGGAAGCCACCGGGCTTAGAAATGGTGCCCCCAAATCTGTAAGAATGCCCAACTTAGAGTTGGCAGCTCCTCTTCGAAGGGCATAACTTTGCACATCTATTGTCCCATCAGAAACCAGTGCCAGGGCGAGAGAAGGGTGCTTATGCATTGCTGAAGGCTGTTGTTTCTCAGGGCAAGAGCTTTCGAGTGCTTGCACTCGAAAGCTCACACCCTGAATAAATGTTGGTCTTAAAGGTACTACTGGACTCTGATTTTAGCAACACGGCTACCCACTTGAATCTATCCTTGACTCTAACTAGCCTTCATGGCCACTAACCATTAAGGTAAAGGTATCCCTTGTGCAAGCACCGAGTCATGTCTGACCCTTGGGGTGACGCCCTCCAGCGTTTTCATGGCAGACTCAATACGGGGTGGTTTGCCAGTGCCTTCCCCAGTCATTACCATTTACCCCCCTGCAAGCTGGATACTCATTTTACCGACCTCGGAAGGATGGAAGGCTGAGTCAACCTTGAGCCGGCTGCTGGGATCGAACTCCCAGCCTCATGGGCAAAGCTTTCAGACTGCATGTCTGCTGCCTTACCACTCTGCGCCATAAGAGGCTCTAACTAACCATTATCCCAACCTATATGTAATGGTGGTGAAAGTCTGTTTCACTGCATCTGAAGAAGTGTGCATGCACACGAAAGCTAATACCCAGAAGCAAACGTGGTTGGTCTTCAACGTGCCCTTGGGCTCAAACCTTGTTTGGTTGCTTCAAAGCAACACGACAACATTCCTGAATCCATGTGCGGTAGCTTGTCCTGCACTGGTTAAAAGCAAAGGGGATGCCTGAACGTGGGTGAAACCTACACATTGGGGCCATGTGTGAACCAGACCTGATTCTTTGCAGAAGTAGCAGGGAAGGAAAACATGAACGGCTCCCGTCTGTCTCACACACGCTTTCCCATTTACCCTTGCAACGGTCTTCCCTCTTTTCATGCAAACCCTTACAGAATACGCAAGCATTTGCCTCACGATCTAAATTACAGATCAATGCAGGAAAAGAAAGGAGGGAGGGGAGTCCATGGGATTCAACCCATTTTCCTTTGTTGCAGAAACTGGCCTCAAACAACGAATGTAGCCTTAATCATTGTAGTTGCCGTAGGAGACCCCTTTGGTCAGCAGGGAACCCCTATCTCCTCCCCCCCCCCCCAATTCAAATCAATAATTACATAAAAACCTGTCAGGGCCGGGTTGTACTCTCTTTGTTCCTGAAGGCGTTTTCCAATGAAAGGTGACAACTCCGGTGTGCTTCCTGGGGCCGAATCGTCCCGACTCCAAACAATTGCTCAGGTTGTGGCTGTGTTGTGGTGCTGGTTGCTAAGGCAGGCTGATGGACGGTTTCTCTTGGCACAGACGACATCTAGTGGCATTCTGGGTTGACAGCAGACGTCAGGCAGTACGGATGAAACCACAGAGCCCCCTTTCTCCGCCTTTTTACCATTGAGAAACCCTTGAAATATTCTTCAGGCGTCGATAAACCCCAGAAATGACACGATCATGCAGAATATGGTTGGGAAGCACAGACACCCTCCTGGATCCTCCTCTTCCCACACCCCCAGACCCATCACTAGCCATTTGGGGAGAGGGTCGATGGGTTGACCTGAGCATAAATGGTCATATCACCCAATAACTGCTTAACACATTTAAAACATGTACAAACATTAATTAACTCCCATCCATTTGGAAAACCCTTCCAGGGCCATCAAGAAATGCCAGGTTTCACGAAACCCTGGTTGAGAACGCCTGCCATAGAGCAAAAGATGAGTCCAGAGGCACCTTTAAGACCAACAGAGTATAATTCCGGGCATAAACTTTCATGTGCATACACACTTCTTCAGATCCATTGAAACAGATTTCCTCAAACAGATTTATAGGTAAAGAGAGGCTGGGGAAAGCTTGCCAGGAAAGGCTATTTAGAGTCAAGAGGCATAAGTAACTGAGCAGTAAGTATAGCTAAGATTGGATTCAGTAGGTAAGACTTGCAAATAGCAGTAAATTTGCATACGAATTAGCTTGGGGGATTCCATTGTCCTTAGTGTTGTAATAGCTTGTAATTCAGCAAGTTTCATTGCGAAGGAGTTTCAGAAACAGACTGGGATGGGATGGGAGATTGCTGAATGACACGTTATTTCAATACTCAGTGCAATGGAGCCACCAGGGCTTAACAGAGAAAGCGGGTTCTTATCTCATGATACTTGCTAAGTCACTCCCACTCAGCCTGAGTAACACGTGAGCCTGGTTAGCCGCCTGATTTCTTTTATTGCCATTTGCATCATTTGCATCTGAATGCTAAATTCCCTTTCTGTCTTGTGGCATTGGGTGCCAAAGGCCAATCCTTTATAGCCCAAAGAAGTCCTTTGACTTGAATAATTGTGAGTAATTTGCCAGCTTTCCTTGGACACCCTATGGAATGTTAGGGAGGGAAGGCAGTGTGATAGAGCACATCTGGTCAGAGGAAGGCAGCAACAAACCACCTCTGCATCTCACAGGCCTTGACAGCTCTTTGCTTGGTGTCTCCATAAGTCGACTACACAGGCACAGGGGATGTTAATGACATCGGGCATCCTATGAACGATAGAGCACTGACTGCCTCAGACAGGGAAAACGGAGACCAAACACTCGATTGAAATCTCAACTACAAGGCCAGCAAGCTGTGCTCGGCTCACCTAACCGGGTTGCTATGGTTTCCCGTAGCACAGCTGCCCGGTATGCAGATAGGTACTAGGAAGCATTTCTCCTGCTTTGTGAATAATGGTGGTGGGAAAAGCTTCAGCAGCTACATTTCTGCAGGGAAAGAAGGGCTTGGTATCCTGGCAGCTAGAATGCGTGACAATGATTGGGTGATGTTTCTGGGAACAGTGAAAAACCAGAGCCCGTCTCCCTAGAGTTGCCAGCTCCTGGCAGGGAAATACCTGGAGATTTGGAAGGGGGAGCCTGGAGAGGAAATAGGGTTGCCAGCTCTGGGTTGGGAAATCCCTAGAGACTTTGGGGGCGGAAATGGGAGTGGGTAGGATGGAACCCTAGTGAAGTATAATGCTCTGGAGTCCACGCTCTAAAGCAGCCATTTTCTCCAGGGGGATTGATCTCTGTCGCCAGGTGATTAGCTGTAAAACCGGGGGATCCCCAAGTCCCACTGGGGGGCTGGCATCCCTGGCACGGAAGGGCTTGGGGAGGGACCTCAGCATGGTACAATGCCACAGAGGCTGCTGCCCAAAGCACTCATTCTCTCCAGGGGCACTGCTTTAGTCTGCACACTTTGGAGGCATTAATGTGCAGGACTCTAAAAGGCATCGTGTCCAGGCGGATTGGAGCCTCTGTAATGAAACCTTGCCAATCAGCGTAGCCAGGACTCTACCCATTAGGTACCGCTTCTAGCTGCAGCTTCCATTTGCCACAGGCTACTGTGACCTTTGCAGCCTGGGATGGAAAAGCCTTTCCAGTTTTTTTTTTTTCAGTCTGGTGCCGGGTATGCATGCAGGAGGAGGGAGAGGCGAGGGAAGAACAGACTGTGGACCCGAAAGGAACAGAATGTTCAGCGTATGTCTCAGTTCCCGTTTTGCCAGCCAAAGCTCCAAGTGAGCCAAGAGTGGAATTGATTTGTGTGTGTGTGTTTGTGTGTGTGTGTGTGGTTGTTTTGCAGTGTTGTTCCAGCCAGGAGAACTGCATTGTCCAAAGTGGCGCCTCGTCCCAGCTGGAAAGGAAGGGTGAAATTCCTACGGGAAGACATATTTGAGGGACTCTGCTGAGCCGAGCAAGCACACATTATTCAATTATGCGTTGCGCCGTTGACACTCGCCAAAATCCTGCTGCCTTCAGCATCTCTGGGCAGCAGGCTCTGCATAAAGAAGCGGCGTTTTTCTTAAAGCAGGAGATAAAAATGGCCAGCCGAATTGCTCTTGCGAGGCAGAATCATGTTGAACGTCTTCAGGATCTGTCTGATAAGGAAGGACTGAGATGCAGGAAACACAGAAATGACCAGGACTCCCTTAAAAACTGTGCACCGTTACAATTGGTGAACAGCAGTGCTGGACTAGGATCTGGGAAGCTCTAGTTCAAACTGCTATTCTCTTAAGGAAGTTTGCTGGGTGACCCTGTGCCACTCCTGGGTTGCCATCAGGCTGACAGTGTGATTTCATTTCTGGGGAAAACCTGATAATGATGCTAT